>NC_090448.1:792572646-793927646 GCF_031143425.1 Pleurodeles waltl
CTGCAACTGTAATGATGTCTGGATCCCTAATGCCGATGTTTCTTGTAATGGGAAAATGGATCATGCATGTGCGCCTCACAGATTGTAGTCTTTTTGAACTGGGAGGGTTCCCAAAGAGCTACCCTCATAGTGGCGAAAAGCTACTGCCTTTACCAGTTATTGAGCAGCATGAGCGCACTGGTGGCAGCATACTGTGTAGTAATCAATAGGAATGAATTGGTGTTTTTAACCTGTGCCACTGGAGTGAGGCCCGCTGGCTCACTCATTTAACATTCAGTTTCTCTGTGCTTAGCTCACCTTTGGAATACATGGGTTTGATGTGGAGTGCTGTGCAGTGTGTGTGTGGTATACATGTGCTGGGTATATATGTGCTTGTAAATGGTAAAGCACAGGGGTAAAGCAGTGCTGTGCAATTCCAGTATATTATGTGCTGGGTGTATGTGTGCCTGTGGATGGTACAATACATGAAGGATGTTGTGCTGTGCAGTGCATGTATGATATATGCATTGACTAGTGTGTGTGTACCTTTGAAGGGCACAATACATGGAAGACTCGGGGTTCCATTTGGGAGACCCAGGCCTGATTGGAGAAACATGAGAAGAGGAGGTAGAGGAATCCCCTCAGACAGATTTGTGGATTGCTGCATTCCAGTAAGTTTGGTGGGACACATTAAAGGAAAGGAAAGTCAAGCTCTCCAGTACACTTCAAAGGTTGCTCTTTGATTCAGAGAAAGGTAAATGGGAATGGACCCTGGCACACTGCAAGAAGGAGATGGGGCTGATAAGAAAATCATAACGAATAGGGTTGAGGCCCTCTATTAACCTTTTGATACTCATATCACAGTGGCTCACATCCGGGTGTGAACCTTTAGTCACTCCCATGACCTGTGTAACCGGGCTATTAGATTTGGAGCCACTCTTGCTGTGAAACACTGCTTGTAGGAAGTTGGCTCTGTATGTGCTATTTCAAAGTAAGGAATAGCATGCACAGAGTCCAAGGGTTCCCCTTAGAGGTAAAATAGTGGTAAAAATAGATAATACTAATGCTCTATTTTGTGGTAGTGTGGTCGAGCAGTAGGCTTATCCAAGGAGTAGTGTTAAGCATTTGTTGTACATACACATAGACAATAAATGAGATACACACACTCAGAGACAAATCCAGCCAATAGGTTTTGTTATAGAAAAATATCTTTTCTTAGTTTATTTTAAGAACCACAGGTTCAAATTCTACATGTAATATCTCATTCGAAAGGTATTGCAGGTAAGTACTTTAGGAACTTCAAATCATCAAAATTGCATGTATACTTTTCAAGTTATTCACAAATAGCTGTTTTAAAAGTGGACACAGTGCAATTTTCACAGTTCCTAGGGGAGGTAAGTATTTGTTAGGTTAACCAGGTAAGTAAGACACTTACAGGGTTCCGTTCTTGGTCCAAGGTAGCCCACCGTTGGGGGTTCAGAGCAACCCCAAAGTCACCACACCAGCAGCTCAGGGCCGGTCAGGTGCAGAGTTCAAAGTGGTGCCCAAAACACATAGGCTAGAATGGAGAGAAGGGGGTGCCCCGGTTCCGGTCTGCTTGCAGGTAAGTACCCGCGTCTTCGGAGGGCAGACCAGGGGGGTTTTGTAGGGCACCGGGGGGGACACAAGTCCACACAGAAATTTCACCCTCAGCAGCGCGGGGGCGGCCGGGTGCAGTGTAGAAACAAGCGTCGGGTTTGTAATGGAAGTCAATGGGAGATCTAGGGATCTCTTCAGCGCTGCAGGCAGGCAAGGGGGGGGTTCCTCGGGGAAACCTCCACTTGGTCAAGGGAGAGGGACTCCTGGGGGTCACTCCTCCAGTGAAAGTCCGGTCCTTCTGGTCCTGGGGACTGCGGGTGCAGGGTCTCTCCCAGGTGTCGGGACTTCGGATTCAAAGAGTCGCGGTCAGGGGAAGCCTCGGGATTCCCTCTGCAGGCGGCGCTGTGGGGGCTCAGGGGGGACAGGTTTTTGTACTCACAGTCTTAGAGTAGTCCTGGGGTCCCTCCTGAGGTGTTGGATCGCCACCAGCCGAGTCGGGGTCGCCGGGTGCAGTGTTGCAAGTCTCACGCTTCTTGCGGGGAGCTTGCAGGGTTCTTTAAAGCTGCTGGAAACAAAGTTGCAGCTTTTCTTGGAGCAGGTCCGCTGTCTTCGGGAGTTTCTTGTCTTTTCGAAGCAGGCGCAGTCCTCAGAGGATGTCGAGGTCGCTGGTCCCTTTGGAAGGCGTCGCTGGAGCAGGATCTTTGGAAGGCAGGAGACAGGCCGGTGAGGTTCTGGAGCCAAGGCAGTTGTCGTCTTCTGGTCTTCCTCTGCAGGGGTTTTTCAGCTAGGCAGTCCTTCTTCTTGTAGTTGCAGGAATCTAATTTTCTAGGGTTCAGGGTAGCCCTTAAATACTAAATTTAAGGGCGTGTTTAGGTCTGGGGGGTTAGTAGCCAATGGCTACTAGCCCTGAGGGTGGGTACACCCTCTTTGTGCCTCCTCCCAAGGGGAGGGGGTCACAATCCTAACCCTATTGGGGGAATCCTCCATCTGCAAGATGGAGGATTTCTAAAAGTCAGAGTCACCTCAGCTCAGGACACCTTAGGGGCTGTCCTGACTGGCCAGTGACTCCTCCTTGCTGCTTTCTTTGTTCCCTCCAGCCTTGCCGCCAAAAGTGGGGGCCGTGGCCGGAGGGGGCGGGCAACTCCACTAAGCTGGAGTGCCCTGCTGGGCTGTGACAAAGGGATGAGCCTTTGAGGCTCACCGCCAGGTGTCACAGCTCCTGCCTGGGGGAGGTGTTAGCATCTCCACCCAGTGCAGGCTTTGTTACTGGCCTCAGAGTGACAAAGGCACTCTCCCCATGGGGCCAGCAACATGTCTCTGGTGTGGCAGGCTGCTGGAACTAGTCAGCCTACACAGACAGTCGGTTAAGTTTCAGGGGGCACCTCTAAGGTGCCCTCTGTGGTGTATTTTACAATAAAATGTACACTGGCATCAGTGTGCATTTATTGTGCTGAGAAGTTTGATACCAAACTTCCCAGTTTTCAGTGTAGCCATTATGGTGCTGTGAAGTTCGTGTAAAACAGACTCCCAGACCATATACTCTTATGGCTACCCTGCACTTACAATGTCTAAGGTTTTGCTTAGACACTGTAGGGGCACAGTGCTCATGCACTGGTACCCTCACCTATGGTATAGTGCACCCTGCCTTAGGGCTGTAAGGCCTGCTAGAGGGGTGTCTTACCTATACTGCATAGGCAGTGAGAGGCTGGCATGGCACCCTGAGGGGAGTGCCATGTCGACTTACTCATTTTGTTCTCACCAGCACACACAGGCTTGTAAGCAGTGTGTCTGTGCTGAGTGAGGGGTCTCTAGGGTGGCATAATACATGCTACAGCCCTTAGAGACCTTCCCTGGCATCAGGGCCCTTGGTACCAGAGGTACCAGTTACAAGGGACTTATCTGGATGCCAGGGTGTGCCAATTGTGGAAACAATGGTACATTTTAGGTGAAAGAACACTGGTGCTGGGGCCTGGTTAGCAGGGTCCCAGCACACTTCTCAGTCAAGTCAGCATCAGTATCAGGCAAAAAAGTGGGGGGTAACTGCAACAGGGAGCCATTTCTTTACACAAGCCCCCCCCAGCCCACAGGCCAGGAGACTCAGCCAACGCTGGAAGAGTCTTCCTAGTCTGTCAGGCGAGGAAGAGTAGAGGAAATGGCTGGTTTGTTGCAGGGCCTACTCTGCCTTACATCCTCCTGTTCAGGTCATTCCCTCTGGGGAACTGACCCACTTCCACAGTGATAGGACCTAGTCTGAACTGCCTCTTGTCTGTGCTTTTTATGTCTTCACCCATTCTCTCTATTTTGAGGTCAGAGGTATCCACCTCTGCTAATCTTATCTTAGCCAGGGTCACCCCTAGCTTACCCAAAGAGGTTACCCAGAGCTGGAGTAACCCCACCATGACCAACAGGGTCAGGGGGCCTAACTTGTTATTTGGCATGGGGTCAGACCACCATGCCAAGGATAGTGCAGCCATAAAGGCTAACACCCAGCAGAGGCCACTGACAGCTGTCAGTGCCCAGAACCACACCTTTAGCTCTTCACCTACAAGGGAAGGGGCTAAGTTACAGGCTTCTTTGGGTTCAGGGTGCCTGTCTGCTGTATTAGAGTGGGGGGTTACCACATCTTGTAGTAAACACCCTTCTTCCACTCTTTCTTCTGTTAGCTGAGGAGCCACCCACTCAGGCTTAACAGTTGCCTGACTAGCCAGGACTTCTTGTGGGTCAGGTTGGACTTTATCAGAGCCATTTTTGGAGTTCTCCCCTACTGGAGCAGAATCTCCTTGGCTTGCTGGAACCTTGGCTAAAGGTTGTCCACCTTTCCTACTCTGTTTCCTTTTCTTTTTCCTCTGGGGCCTACTTGCATTTACTGCAGAGGCAGGCACTCCAGAATCCTTGGGAGAGGACTGGCCCTGGACCAGTTCTTCTCTTAGGCTCTGACTAACCTCTGGGTAGTCATTTCCAAGGAGACAATCAAGGGGGAGGTCTGTACTGACTACCACCCTTCTCCAGCTGAAAGTTCCACCCACTTCTATGGGCACAAGAGCCACAGGCCTATTAGTGACCCTGTCTGGGCTAACTCTTACTCTGGCCATCTCACCTGGGATGTACTGGTTTGAGAGCACCAGCCTGTCATGCACAATAGTGTGACTGGCACAAGTGTCTCTCAGGGCAGTGGCTGGGATTCCATTCACCTGTAGGTGGTGGAAGTGTCTACTTCCCTCTGGAATCTCCAACTCACCTGTTGGGCCCATTTTCCAGTTGAAGGCTATGAAGACCTCCTCATCTGATGAGTCATCTCCCATGGCTACGCTGGTTACCCCTGGAATTTTGTTCTGGGGTTTGTTTTTGGGACAAGAAGTGTCCTTGGTGTGGTGCCCAGACTGTTTACAGTTGTGGCACCATGCCTTAGTGGCATCCCAGTTCTTGCCCTGGTACCCACCTTTGTTTTGGGTTGTGTCTTGGGGCCCACCCACCTGTTCTGGTTTTTGGGGGCCTACAGAGGACTCTTTTTCTTTGTTTCTAGTGTCACCCACTTTCTCCTGGGGAGTTTTTGTAACCCCTTTCTTTTGGTCACCCCCAGTGGAAGTTTTGGTTACCCTAGTCTTGACCCAGTGGTCTGCCTTCTTTCCCAATTCTTGGGGAGAAATTGGACCTAGGTCTACCAGATACTGATGCAACTTTTCATTGAAGCAGTTACTTAAAATGTGTTCTTTCATAAACAAATTATAAAGCCCAACATAGTCACACACTTCATTTCCAGTTAACCAACCATCTAGTGTTTTTACTGAGTAGTCTACAAAATCAACCCAGGTCTGGCTCGAGGATTTTTGAGCCCCCCTGAATCTAATTCTATACTCCTCAGTGGAGAATCCAAAGCCCTCAATCAGGGTACCCTTCATGAGGTCATAAGATTCTGCATCTTTTCCAGAGAGTGTGAGGAGTCTATCCCTACACTTTCCAGTGAACATTTCCCAAAGGAGAGCACCCCAGTGAGATCTGTTTACTTTTCTGGTTACACAAGCCCTCTCAAAAGCTGTGAACCATTTGGTGATGTCATCACCATCTTCATATTTTGTTACAATCCCTTTGGGGATTTTTAGGATGTCAGGAGAATCTCTGACCCTATTTAAGTTGCTGCCACCATCGATGGGACCTAGGCCCATCTCTTTTCTTTCCCTTTCTATGGCTAGGAGCTGCTTTTCCAAAGCCAATCTTTTGACCATCCTGGCTAACAGGGGGTCATCTTCACTGGAGTTATCCTCAGTGATTTCAGAGGTGTTGGTCTCTCCTGTGAGGGAACCAGCATCTCTGACTATTATTTTTGGAGTCAGGGTTTGAGGGACCCTGTTCTCCCTAGATAGGACTGGTAGGGGGGAATTGTCCTCCAAGTCACTATCCTCTTCCTCTGAGTTGCCACCCTCAGAGGGGTTGGCCTTTTCAAACTCTGCCAAAAGCTCCTGGAGCTGTATTTTGGTAGGTTTGGGGCCCATTGTTATTTTCTTTATTTTACAGAGTGACCTTAGCTCCCTCATCTTAAGATGGAGGTAAGGTGTGGTGTCGAGTTCCACCACAGTCACATCTGTGCTAGACATTTTGCTTCTAAAAGTTGGAATACTTTTTAAGAATCTACAACTGGTTCTAGAATCTAATTCAAACTTTTACAAACTTTTAAACTCTAAAAGAAATGCTAAACAGGATCTAACACAAGGCCCTAGCAGGTCTTTTAAGAATTTAGAAAACTTTTCAAATTGCAAAAATCAATTTCTAATGACAATTTTGGAATTTGTCGTGTGATCAGGTATTGGCTGAGTAGTCCAGCAAATGCAAAGTCTTGTACCCCACCGCTGATCCACCAATGTAGGAAGTTGGCTCTGTATGTGCTATTTCAAAGTAAGGAATAGCATGCACAGAGTCCAAGGGTTCCCCTTAGAGGTAAAATAGTGGTAAAAATAGATAATACTAATGCTCTATTTTGTGGTAGTGTGGTCGAGCAGTAGGCTTATCCAAGGAGTAGTGTTAAGCATTTGTTGTACATACACATAGACAATAAATGAGATACACACACTCAGAGACAAATCCAGCCAATAGGTTTTGTTATAGAAAAATATCTTTTCTTAGTTTATTTTAAGAACCACAGGTTCAAATTCTACATGTAATATCTCATTCGAAAGGTATTGCAGGTAAGTACTTTAGGAACTTCAAATCATCAAAATTGCATGTATACTTTTCAAGTTATTCACAAATAGCTGTTTTAAAAGTGGACACTTAGTGCAATTTTCACAGTTCCTAGGGGAGGTAAGTATTTGTTAGGTTAACCAGGTAAGTAAGACACTTACAGGGTTCCGTTCTTGGTCCAAGGTAGCCCACCGTTGGGGGTTCAGAGCAACCCCAAAGTCACCACACCAGCAGCTCAGGGCCGGTCAGGTGCAGAGTTCAAAGTGGTGCCCAAAACACATAGGCTAGAATGGAGAGAAGGGGGTGCCCCGGTTCCGGTCTGCTTGCAGGTAAGTACCCGCGTCTTCGGAGGGCAGACCAGGGGGGTTTTGTAGGGCACCGGGGGGGACACAAGTCCACACAGAAATTTCACCCTCAGCAGCGCGGGGGCGGCCGGGTGCAGTGTAGAAACAAGCGTCGGGTTTGTAATGGAAGTCAATGGGAGATCTAGGGATCTCTTCAGCGCTGCAGGCAGGCAAGGGGGGGGTTCCTCGGGGAAACCTCCACTTGGTCAAGGGAGAGGGACTCCTGGGGGTCACTCCTCCAGTGAAAGTCCGGTCCTTCTGGTCCTGGGGACTGCGGGTGCAGGGTCTCTCCCAGGTGTCGGGACTTCGGATTCAAAGAGTCGCGGTCAGGGGAAGCCTCGGGATTCCCTCTGCAGGCGGCGCTGTGGGGGCTCAGGGGGGACAGGTTTTTGTACTCACAGTCTTAGAGTAGTCCTGGGGTCCCTCCTGAGGTGTTGGATCGCCACCAGCCGAGTCGGGGTCGCCGGGTGCAGTGTTGCAAGTCTCACGCTTCTTGCGGGGAGCTTGCAGGGTTCTTTAAAGCTGCTGGAAACAAAGTTGCAGCTTTTCTTGGAGCAGGTCCGCTGTCCTCGGGAGTTTCTTGTCTTTTCGAAGCAGGCGCAGTCCTCAGAGGATGTCGAGGTCGCTGGTCCCTTTGGAAGGCGTCGCTGGAGCAGGATCTTTGGAAGGCAGGAGACAGGCCGGTGAGGTTCTGGAGCCAAGGCAGTTGTCGTCTTCTGGTCTTCCTCTGCAGGGGTTTTTCAGCTAGGCAGTCCTTCTTCTTGTAGTTGCAGGAATCTAATTTTCTAGGGTTCAGGGTAGCCCTTAAATACTAAATTTAAGGGCGTGTTTAGGTCTGGGGGGTTAGTAGCCAATGGCTACTAGCCCTGAGGGTGGGTACACCCTCTTTGTGCCTCCTCCCAAGGGGAGGGGGTCACAATCCTAACCCTATTGGGGGAATCCTACATCTGCAAGATGGAGGATTTCTAAAAGTCAGAGTCACCTCAGCTCAGGACACCTTAGGGGCTGTCCTGACTGGCCAGTGACTCCTCCTTGCTGCTTTCTTTGTTCCCTCCAGCCTTGCCGCCAAAAGTGGGGGCCGTGGCCGGAGGGGGCGGGCAACTCCACTAAGCTGGAGTGCCCTGCTGGGCTGTGACAAAGGGATGAGCCTTTGAGGCTCACCGCCAGGTGTCACAGCTCCTGCCTGGGGGAGGTGTTAGCATCTCCACCCAGTGCAGGCTTTGTTACTGGCCTCAGAGTGACAAAGGCACTCTCCCCATGGGGCCAGCAACATGTCTCTGGTGTGGCAGGCTGCTGGAACTAGTCAGCCTACACAGACAGTCGGTTAAGTTTCAGGGGGCACCTCTAAGGTGCCCTCTGTGGTGTATTTTACAATAAAATGTACACTGGCATCAGTGTGCATTTATTGTGCTGAGAAGTTTGATACCAAACTTCCCAGTTTTCAGTGTAGCCATTATGGTGCTGTGAAGTTCGTGTAAAACAGACTCCCAGACCATATACTCTTATGGCTACCCTGCACTTACAATGTCTAAGGTTTTGCTTAGACACTGTAGGGGCACAGTGCTCATGCACTGGTACCCTCACCTATGGTATAGTGCACCCTGCCTTAGGGCTGTAAGGCCTGCTAGAGGGGTGTCTTACCTATACTGCATAGGCAGTGAGAGGCTGGCATGGCACCCTGAGGGGAGTGCCATGTCGACTTACTCATTTTGTTCTCACCAGCACACACAGGCTTGTAAGCAGTGTGTCTGTGCTGAGTGAGGGGTCTCTAGGGTGGCATAATACATGCTACAGCCCTTAGAGACCTTCCCTGGCATCAGGGCCCTTGGTACCAGAGGTACCAGTTACAAGGGACTTATCTGGATGCCAGGGTGTGCCAATTGTGGAAACAATGGTACATTTTAGGTGAAAGAACACTGGTGCTGGGGCCTGGTTAGCAGGGTCCCAGCACACTTCTCAGTCAAGTCAGCATCAGTATCAGGCAAAAAAGTGGGGGGTAACTGCAACAGGGAGCCATTTCTTTACACTGCTTTTTGGAGAAAGGGCAGGGCAGAGGAGCGTGCACTTCAAAAGGAAGGAGAACCCCAACAAAAACTTCAAAGACTGATTCTAAATCATATCTGGTGTCTGGAAGTGGGCTATAAACATGGGAGAGCCCGAGACCCCTGAAATTGTCAACTGTCAAGAAGCCAGTCGGGCTGAAGCTCTGCAAGACTTCTGCCTGTGACTAGAACATAGGGCCAAGGCCTGCTAGTCTCTGAGCTGGGTGAGGTGACATCACCAGGAAATGGAAGACCACTTGCCCTTGGAGTGCCAGCACCTGCCTGCTTTCCAAGATCAGTGTGCCCTGTGAGGTAGAGGACAGTGATGGATGGAACGAGGCCCAGAGGAGGACCCCTGTAGCAAGGTGTGAGGAGACAGCTGCTGCACCGATTGTGTTGTTCCCTGTGTGGAGAAAAAAGTTGGTGACCCCAGTATGCCAGAGGAGGACTGCCATGAAGTGAGCCTTGACTGTTGCTGCACTGATCAGGTTGTGACCTGTTTGCAGGTACAAAGTCAACAACCCTGTATGCCAGCTGGAGCCACTGTGTAAATAGCTGCTGCACCGATCGAGCCATTCCCAGTGTGCAGAGGGGGAATGGTTACTGGTTATGCAAGGGGGAGTCTCCGGAAAAAGGCAAGGAGCTTGGGCTGGTCGAGACTGTCATCGGAGAAAGGAGGCTGCTGTGTTGACCCAATCAGGCCCAAGCGATGATTGAGGACTAGCGCCCGGATTGTCACACCCCCACTCCTTGTGGGGAGGATGACAAGAAACTTAACAGCATCAGAAAAGCAGTGAGAACCCCTTAGACACTGCAGGATTGCATGTGAGAATGGGGAGGAAACCTGGACTGCCTGCGTGTGGAAAACTTACTGGAACCAGCCACTGCGGGTTCAGTGCCCGTGAAGAGAAGATGCTTAGAGACTCCCGTTGCTCGGATCCTGCTGATGTGGGTAAGACTGATTGACTGGCCCGACAACCGTAGGGGAATTTACCTACCAGATAGCACTTTGGCACTGGGAAACTTTTGACTTTAATTAAGAATTGGAGTGGGATTCCTGCGACGAACGAGTTACTTACCTTCGGTAACGACTTTTCTGGTGGATACATTAGCTACCTGTGGATTCCTCACCTCATGAATACTCCCATGGCGCCAGCATTCGACGGAAATCTTCTTACTAGTCTCTGCACGTCGACGAGGACGTCACTGTCTCGCACGCGACGCCGTCTGACGTCATACAGGCAATAAGAGGTCCTCGACGACGTGCGGACGTCAGTACCAATCATTTTTTACGTGCATGAGAACAACCAGGCAATGCAATGAAAGAACAAAGCAACATCCATTATATTGTAAAAATACACCACATTGTATGAATAACTGTAAATCTTTTTTATGTACATATATATATATATATATATATAAAACTCTTTCTTTTAAAAATATATACACACACCAAGTATATACATAAAGATATATACACATATACCTATATATATATAAATATATTATATATATACATCTATTGCACCCTCAAAGATCAAGAGGAACGCACTCAAGGATTACTTGGCAAGACCATAAAGGCAACGGGGAGGCGGGTGGGACCGTGAGGAATCCACAGGTAGCTAATGTATCCACCAGAAAAGTCGTTACCGAAGGTAAGTAACTCGTTCTTCTGATGGATACAACTACCTGTGGATTCCTCACCTCATGAATAGAGTCCCAAAGCAGTACCACGCTCGGCGGTGGGTGCCTAAATGGTCAAACCAAGAAATCCTGCAGCACTGACCGTGCAAAATGGCCGTCCCTTCTAACCTCAGAATCTAAACAGTAATGTTTTGCAAAAGTGTGAAGGGACGACCAAGTTGCGGCCTTGCAGATGTCGACCACAGGAACACCTCTGGCTAAGGCCGAAGTGGCCGACTTAGCTCTGGTGGAATGAGCTCTAATGCCCTCAGGAGGATCCTTCTTTGCCAAAGAGTAACATATTTTAATGCAAAGAACAACCCACCTGGATAGTGTTCTCTTGTGGACTGCCTTTCCTCTCCTCTTGCCCACGTATCCAATAAACAGCTGATCCTCCAGCCTGAAATCCTTTGTTCTATCGATAAAGAAGCTCAACGCTCTCTTTGGATCCAGACGGTGCAGTCTTTCTTCCTCTTTGGAAGGATGAGGCGGAGGATAGAACGTGGACAAAGTAATTGCCTGAGCCAAATGGAAGGGTGAAACAACCTTCGGGAGGAAAGCAGCCTTGGTCCTCAACACCACCTTATCCCCATAAAAAGTTGTATAAGGGGGTTTTACTGATAAGGCCTGCAACTCACTCACTCTCCTTGCTGATGTTATAGCTATCAGGAAGACTGTTTTTAAAAACAAATACCTCAAGGGGCAAGAATGCATAGGTTCAAAAGGGGACCCCATAAGGAAAGTCAGGACTAAGGACAAATCCCATTGCGGCATAACGAATGGCTTTGGAGGATATTGATTTAGAAGACCTTTCAAGAATCTGATAACAATAGGGGATTTAAATAAAGATGGTTGGTCTGGAAGACATATGAAGGCTGACAAGGCCGATAAATAACCTTTAATGGTAGCCACTGCACAACCTTTCTGCGCCAGAGATAGAGCAAAAGACAAAACGTCCGATAGATGAGCTTGTAAAGGATCAATCTGCCTCTCTCCACACCACGCAACAAATTTAGACCACCTATTAGCGTAGATAGATTTAGTGGAGTGTCGCCTGGCCGCTAATATAACATCCACTACCTCAGGCGGGAGAGAGAAGGAACTCAGGTTGCCCCGTTCAATCTCCAGGCATGTAGGTGCAGACTCTGGAGGTTGGGGTGTAGAACCTGCCCCTGCGACTGCGAGAGGAGGTCTGCCCTGAAAGGGAGACGGAGCGGCGGGCACGTTGAGAGTTGGAGAAGGTCGGAGTACCACACCCTCCTTGGCCAATCCGGAGCTATTACGATTACTAGAGCCCGGTCTTGGCGAATCTTCCTCAATACTCGAGGAATCAAGGGTATGGGAGGAAACGCGTAAAGCAACTGGCCGCACCAGGTCATTTGAAACGCGTCCCCCAACGCTTCCTGCATCGGATACTGAAGGCTGCAGAACAACGGACAATGCGCGTTCTCTCGAGTGGCGAACAGATCTACCCGAGGAAACCCCCACTTCTGGAAGATTAAACGGACTTGATCTGGATGGAGACGCCACTCGTGGTCTGCCGAGAAGTGGCGACTGAGACTGTCCGCACGCACGTTCAAGACTCCGGCCAGATGGTTTGCTATCAAGCAAATCCGATGGTCCTTTGCCCAGGACCATAGTCGAAGAGCTTCTCTGCAGAGAAGGTACGACCCCACTCCTCCCTGCTTGTTTATGTACCACATCGTGGTAGTATTGTCCGTTAGGACCTGAACCGACTGACCACGAAGGGAAGGGAGGAAGGCCTTGAGAGCCAGACGTACAGCCCGTAACTCTAACAGATTGATGTGAAAAATCTGTTCCTCTGGAGACCAAAGACCTTTGATCTCCAGATCCCCCAGATGAGCTCCCCACCCTAGAGTGGAAGCATCCGTTATGACTGTGGCCACTGGTGGCGACTGCTGGAACGGTTTTCCTTGTGAAAGATTGTTGCTTGCAATCCACCACTTCAAATCCACAGCAGCATCTCTGGAGATCTTGACAGTACCCTCTAGATCCCCTCTGTGTTGAGACCACTGCCTTCGGAGGCACCACTGAAGAGCCCTCATGTGCCAGCGAGCATGCGTGACCAACAGAATGCAGGAGGCAAAAAGACCGAGCAGACGAAGGACCTTGAGGACTGGAACTACCGCTCCATTTCAAAACATTGGAACCAAATCCTGAATATCTTGAATCCGCTGAGGCGGAGGAAAGGCCCGACCCAATGTCGTATCCAGTACTGCCCCTATGAACAGGAGGCGCTGAGAGGGCTCCAGGTGAGATTTGGGCTCGTTCACCGAAAAGCCCAGGTCGAACAACAACTGGGTTGTTGACTGCAGATGACGCAACACAAGCTCCGGGGACTTGGCTTTGATCAACCAATCGTCCAAGTAAGGGAATACTGCTATCCCCTTCCTTCTGAGCTCTGCCGCAACCACCGACATCACCTTCGTGAAGACTCGAGGTGCTGAAGTAAGACCAAACGGAAGGACCGCAAACTGGTAGTGTTGCGATCCCACCACAAACCGGAGATACTTCCTGTGTGACTTGAGTATCGGGATATGAAAGTAAGCATCCTGCAAGTCGACAGACACCATCCAGTCTTCCATGTTCAACGCCAAAAGCACCTGTGCTAGGGTCAGCATCTTGAACTTTTCCTGCTTGAGGAACCAATTCAAGATCCTCAGGTCCAGAATTGGTCTCAAACGACCATCCTTCTTGGGAATCAGGAAATACCTTGAGTAAACTCCTTGACCCCTTTCCTGCTCCGGGACCAACTCCACCGCGCCCTTTAAAAGGAGGACTTCTACCTCCTGTTCTAGCAACAGGAGGTGTTCTTGTGAACAATACGAAGGGCGGGGCGGGATGAGGGGCGGAAACTCCCGAAAGGGAAGGGTGTAGCCTTTTCCCACAACACTGAGAACCCAAGTGTCCGACGTAACAGTCTCCCATTTGGTGAGAAAATGCTGTAATCTTCCCCCTACAGGAGAGGAGTGAGTGGGAAATGGTGGAAGCCTAAGGCTGCTTCCCCTGCTGCACCCCGCCAGAGGATGAGGAAGAGGCAGAGTGCTGCTGAGAGGCTCCCCTGGTGCGGACCCTACCCCTCCCCCTAAAAGATCTATAGGGATGGGAAGAGGCAGGTTGCTGATATCTTCCCCGAAAGGAAGAGGAGGAAGAGCCACGCCCAAATCCACGAAACCTCCTGAAGAATCTGGAAGAGGCCGTGGAAGAAGGAGCTTGGAGTCCCAACGACTTAGCCGTGGCCCTGCTCTCCTTAAAACGTTCCAAGGCCGAATCAGCCTTAGCCCCAAACAGTTTGTCCCCATCAAACGGGAGATCCAACAATGTGGACTGTACATCTGCCGAAAAGCCCGAGTTACGTAGCCAGGCCTGTCTCCTTTCCACCACAGTTGTGCCCATTGCTCTGGCTACCGAGTCGGTGGTATCCAGTCCCGTCTGGATAATTTGGGTCGCAGCAGCCTGGGCATCAGAGACAAGATCCAAAAGACCCTGGGGAAGCTCTGTAAACAAAGAGGAGATGTCATCCATCAGAGCATGAATATACCTCCCCAGGATACAGGTCGCATTAGTGGCTTTTAACGCCAGACTGCAGGACGAAAAAATCTTCTTCAACTGCGCCTCTAGCTTTTTTGAGTCTCTGTCCCCAGGCACCGTCGGGAAAGAACCAGGCGCTGATTTGGACGAACAGGAGGCCTGCACAACCAAGCTCTCCGGCGTAGGGTGCCTAGATAGGAAACCAGGATCAGTTGGAGCCGTCCGATACCTCCTGGCCACGGCTCTGTGAACTGCTGGGGAAGATGCCGGCTTCTTCCACACCTCTAAAACCGGATCCAGCAGAGCGTCATTAAAAGGTAATAGAGGCTCCGCCGCGGCTGAGGCCGGATGCAACACCTCTGTCAAAAGGTTTTGTTTCGCCTCCACCACCGGCAAAGGCAGGTCCAAAAAACTAGCTGCCTTCCGTACCACTGTATGAAAGGAAGCAGCTTCCTCTGTATATTCCCCCGGGGACGAAAGGTCCCACTCAGGGGAAGTGTCCAGCCCACTGGCCGACTCCAGTCCACGCAGCCCATCACCCGAGTCCTCTAGCTCTCCTTCCTCTAGGGCTCGTTGGTACTCCTGCTCCTCTAGTACCCGGAGAGCACGCCTCCTTGAATGCAGTCGTTGCTCAATCCGCGGAGTCGACAACACCTCCGCCGAAGTCGGAGATCGGCGCCGATCTTCCGAAGCCACCGACGCCGCATCCGGCGCCACAGGTAACTTCGGCGCCGACTGAAGAGCAGATGAAACGGATGGACCCACCGGAGTCACAGGCCGAAATCTCGACGTCGACGGGATGGAAATCCCTGGGGCCAATCCCTCCGAAGCCATCGGAGCGGCCACCGGCGCCGACACTGGCGCCGAGCCCACGTTCCCAAACGGGAGAAAGGGCATAAAGGGTGCCGGCCGAAGAGGCGCAGGATCACCCAAAGAAAAGGCCAAAGGCCCAGCCGGAGCACCCCCTGGAGCCATCTGTTGGAAGATGGCATACATCGCATTCAAGAATGCGGAACTATCGGCTCCAGGGGTGGGAAAAGCCGGATACTGGGGTGCCTGACTCGGAGGCGACCCCGACGCCGGCCTCGGCGTCTGCGCCGGAGAAAACACCTGAGGCTCCAATACCTCAATCACGGACGCCTGTCCACGCGAAGTTGGAGACGTCGGAGAGAGCAACGGCGTCGAAGGATGCGGCGTCACCGTGGGGCTGACCTCCCATGTCCTCCGGCGCCGATCCGGAGACCTGGAACGAGCCTCCCTTGAATGACGCCGAGATTCTCTACGGCGCCGGGAGTCTCGATGACGCCGATGTCTTGGAGAAGACTTTTTCTTGTGATGCTTCTCCTTTGACTTGGCCATAAACAGCTTCGCCTCGCGTTCTTTAATGGCCTTCGGATTCATGTGCTGACACGAATCACAAGTCGAGACGTCGTGGTCGGAGCTCAAACACCAAAGGCAATCGGAATGAGGATCCGTCACCGACATCTTGCCTCCACACTCACGACAAGGCTTAAATCCAGACTTTCTCTGCGACATTATTTCCACAGAGAAAGAGTACGCAGCAAGATATACACTGTAACCGCAAGAGTAACAGTTGCTCCCTCGAAGATAACCGTTTCGAATGCACGGAAAAAAGGGAACTGACGTCCGCACGTCGTCGAGGACCTCTTATTGCCTGTATGACGTCAGACGGCGTCGCGTGCGAGACAGTGACGTCCTCGTCGACGTGCAGAGACTAGTAAGAAGATTTCCGTCGAATGCTGGCGCCATGGGAGTATTCATGAGGTGAGGAATCCACAGGTAGTTGTATCCATCAGAATTGGACTGTTAGTGGGGGCGTAACCTGAATATTGCCTTTAGTGAATGGGGAATAACCACTACCACTAGAAGAGGGAATTGGGACTCAGGGACCCTCCTATAAAACACCAGGGACCTGACCTCAGAGGACTGTGTCTATTGTTTGTGAATGCTGTGTTTTACTTTGTGCTTGTATACGAATGCTCCGTTTTCCATAAAATTATTTGACTGGACAATTATTTATTGCTGCTGCTGACCATATTTTGAGTTGTCAGCCTGTGTTCAACCCCCTGTAACTATCCCCTTCCCCAGAGAAGACTTTGCTGCTCAACCCACACTACCACTGGGAGTCATCCCCTGTATCTACCCCCTCTTCCCCAGAGAAGACTGCTGCTCAACCCACACCACCACTGCGAGTCAAGTGCTGAAGACGTACTTGGCCCAAATGCTTGGATCCATGGTAGGCAGGGCCCAGGACATCAGGAGTTAAAGGCCTCAACCCTCATGGTGGGGCCCAGTAGCTCCTTCTTGCCCCCTGGGCCTCTGAACAGGGGTCTGACAGTTGGCAGCAGGTGGTGGGGTGTCTTACGTTTAGGAGCCTTGGACACAGGACTGTCATTGGCCATTATCAGTTCATACCAGTAGTACAATATGTCCAGTTTTTACGCATAAAATCAACACACATTGACAATGGAATACAAAAGGTTTGGGACTAGTCCTCAGCTCCGTGTCCATAGATCAGAAGAAGGATTTATGTAGGGATAGGGGGTGGAGCACTCCCAGGAGTAAGGGGAGAGACGCCCTACATCTTTCATTAGGGACCAGTTTGAGACACTGGGCAAAAGGGATGAGACTGCATGACTCTGGGGAGTCAACCCTGGTAGGAACCCAAAAAAGAGTGCTGCATATTCGGGCTGTAGGATCCTTTTAGGATAGATCTATCTCTGACTCATGCACAGTGTGTCCCCTAATGCATTTTCCAGAGTTTCACCTAGACAGTCGCAACCTTTAGTTTCCAAAATGCTCCAGGTGAGCACACCACCTCACATTTCTAGAGTACCATTGTCACCAAATCCAGGAGTAAATTCCTTGGGTGAATTCAGTCTAGCAGAGACCCTGAGCTTGCAGAAGCTGCTTTAAAAAGCTAATGCTGAGGAATAAGAGAAGGCCTGAGAGTTTGAGAGGGAGAAGCTAAGACTGGGTCACGGGGAACACGAGAGGAGGCAGAAGTGACCAGAAGAACTGGCACAGGAGGAGAAATTGCAAGAGATGGAAAAGACTAGAGAGAAAGGCAGGAGTAGCAGAGAGAGTAGGAGGAGACACAGAAAGAAAAAGAAAGTGATAGAAAGTGAAAAGATGGCCCTTGAGAGGGAGAAACTTAGAATGACAGCAATGACAACTCCATCTTGGATAGGTGACTCTACATCCAGCTCAGGTCAGGTTGTAGCCAAGGTTCCAAGAGATCTTGTGCATTTGTATGTGGAAGTCAGGACATCTTGGAAAGTTTTGTAAGCTTTAAGGTTTCTTGTATGTTGCAGACCTTGAATGAGGTGTCTAAGGCCATTGCCTTAATAGGGCGCATGTCATTGGGAAGGACAACCGTCATTGAAAAGAATCCTGCGGCAGTCCAGAGTTTCTATGAGCAAATGAAGGAGGCTCTGATTAGATGGTTTGGGCTAAAGCCAGCTCAGTACCTCCAGAGATTTTAGGACTGAAAGAGAGAGGATGGTTTTTCGTTTTTAGATTTGGATTCATGGTGTATTGTGGGATTGAAATAAGCGGGTGAGAGGGATGGAGGCTAAAGACTTTCAATCCCTTTACGGTTTGATGGTGACAGGGTGACAGGAGGAGGAGTGGTTTACCCCACTTAGAGAATACCTGTCTAGTTTGATAGAGAGGGATCCAGAGGAGATTGTAGTGCTGGCTGATGGGTGGTTAACATGATCCACAAAGGGCTAGAACAGTGCGGTTCTAAGCCAAAAGGAAGGGAGGAATGCTCTATAGACTGATTCCAAACCAAAGGGGAAGGGACAGGGTAATTCCCATTGGACTCATGAAGGGCCTAAGCGAAATGGAAAAGGTAATGGAATGTCCGGTAAGGAGCATTAGAAGAAGGGAGGACAGGGGAACTCTTCCAGGTTCAACGTGGTGACTTGATACAAGTGCCACCAGGTGGGACACCTCAAGAGGGACTGTCAGGCAAAAGGCCCTGACCCAGCAGCACCTGTGATAGCAAGCATGTTAGATGTAGGAGAAGGGACCTGGGACAGCCAAGTTACACTTAACCTAGTAGCTATAGAGATCGGAGAGCGGGACACCAATGCTCTGATGCACATTCATCGCAAGATCATGGGGTTTGTGCAGGAAAGTGCCTGCCCTAAGGATTTTGGGGCCTCCAGCACTATGGTTGAGATGAAGTACCTTAAGCCTGAGGAGATACTCCCAGGTACCAAGGATACAGGTTTAGTAGCCAGTGCAGATGGCATGGAGTATCCGCTTGTAAGTGTTGAGATTGTGCTCATTGGCAAGTCGGTCATGATTGATGTCAGAGTAAGGAAAAGAAAGTTACTGGATATCTCTTGAGCAATGATTTGATTGCCCTTCGCTTGGTGCCAGGACCAGAAGCCTTCATTGCTCATACCATGTCAGCTGTGTTGACCAGAACACAGCCTGCACATCAGTCTGAGAATGGGACTGGAATCATTCCTGATTTGCTGGTACCAGGACATGGTAGTTAGCAGGAAAGGACAAATTCTAGGAAGGCAATGGCCATTGACGTTGTCACTTCTGCACCAGAGGTTGGGGGGGATGAGGCTGGGGACAATTATGTTCCTGAAGCAGACCAGGTGCTGGAGTGTAGGTCGCTTTCAGAGCTTCAGGGTTTAATAGCTGCTGAATGACCTACCTGGGAAGCTTCCTGCAAGGCACACGAGGGGTGCGCTACACTTGTGAGGCTTCAGAAGGAAGCCCTTGAACAGGTCAGCAAAGGAGAGGACAGGAAACACTATGTTGGCTGGGAGGATGGTCTACATTACAGTGAGCAGGTGAACCCTGAGTAAGGAACTAGTAACAGGCAGCTTCTTTCTGTTGTCACTGGGCCATGAAGTGCCCTTGCAGGGCACTTAGGGATTACAAAAGACCAAAGACCAAAGACCAAAAGGCCAGGGATGCACAGAGACACAAAGGGGTTCTGTGAAACCTGTGTTGCTTGCCAGAGTAGTAGTAAGACAGGAGAGATGACTAAGGTACTGTTAGTGCCTTTACCACCTACAGGTGTTTTATTTGAGCTGGTGGGAATAGACATAATGAACGAGTTACTTACCAACGGTAACGACTTTTCTGGTGGATACATTAGCTACCTGTGGATTCCTCACCTAATGAATACTCCCATGGCGCCAGCATTCGACGGAAATCTTCTTACTAGTCTCTGCACGTCGACGAGGACGTCACTCTAGCCCACGCGACGCCGTCTGACGTCATACAGGCAATAAGAGGTCCTCGACGACGTGCGGACGTCAGTACCAATCATTTTTTATGTGCATGAGAACAACCAGGCAATGCAATGAAAGAGCAAGGCAACATCCGATTATATTGTAAAAATACACAACATTGCGTGAATAACTGTAAATCTTTTATATATATATATATAACTCTCTCTTTTTAAAAAAATATATACACACATCAAGTATATACACAAAGATATATACATATATACATATATATAAATATATTATATACAACATCTATTGCACCCTCAAAGACTAAGAGGAGCGCACTCAAGGATTACTTGGAAAGACCAGAAAGGCAACGGGGAGGCGGGTGGGACCGTGAGGAATCCACAGGTAGCTAATGTATCCACCAGAAAAGTCGTTACCGAAGGTAAGTAACTCGTTCTTCTGATGGATACAACTACCTGTGGATTCCTCACCTAATGAATAGAGTCCCAAAGCAGTACCACGCCCGGCGGTGGGTGCCTAAATGGTCAAACCAAGAAATCCTGCAGCACTGACCGTGCAAAATGGCCGTCCCTTCTAACCTCAGAATCCAAACAGTAATGTTTTGCAAAAGTGTGAAGGGACGACCAAGTTGCGGCCTTGCAGATGTCAACCACAGGAACACCCCTGGCCAAGGCCGAAGTGGCCGACTTAGCTCTGGTGGAATGAGCTCTAATGCCCTCAGGAGGATCCTTCTTTGCCAAAGAGTAACAGATTTTAATGCAAAGAACAACCCACCTGGATAGTGTTCTCTTGTGGACTGCCTTTCCTCTCCTCTTGCCCACGTATCCAATAAACAGCTGATCCTCCAGCCTGAAATCCTTTGTTCTATCAATAAAGAAGCTCAACGCTCTCTTTGGGTCCAGACGGTGCAGTCTTTCTTCCTCTTTGGAAGGATGAGGCGGAGGATAGAACGTGGACAAAGTAATTGCCTGAGCCAAATGGAAGGGTGAAACAACCTTCGGGAGGAAAGCAGCCTTGGTCCTCAACACCACCTTATCCCCATAAAAAGTTGTATAAGGGGGCTTTACTGATAAGGCCTGCAACTCACTCACTCTCCTTGCTGATGTTATAGCTACCAGGAAGACTGTTTTTAAAACCAAATACCTTAAGGGGCAAGAATGCATAGGTTCAAAAGGGGACCCCATAAGGAAAGTCAGGACCAAGGACAAATCCCATTGCGGCATAACGAATGGTTTTGGAGGATATTTATTTAGAAGACCTTTCAGGAATCTGATAACAATAGGGGATTTAAATAAAGATGGTTGGTCTGGAAGACATATGAAGGCTGACAAGGCCGATAAATAACCCTTAATGGTAGTCACTGCACAACCTTTCTGCGCTAGAGACAGAGCAAAAGACAAAATGTCCGATAAATGAGCATGCAAAGGATCAATCTGCCTCTCTCCACACCACGCAACAAATTTAGACCATCTATTAGCGTAGATAGATTTAGTGGAGTGTCGCCTGGCCGCTAATATAACATCCACTACCTCAGGCGGGAGAGAGAAGGAACTCAGGTTGCCCCGTTCAATCTCCAGGCATGTAGGTGCAGACTCTGGAGGTTGGGGTATAGAACCTGCCCCTGCGACTGCGAGAGGAGGTCTGCCCTGAAAGGGAGACGGAGCGGAGGGCACATTGAGAGTTGGAGAAGGTCGGAGTACCATACCCTCCTTGGCCAATCTGGAGCTATTAGGATGACTAGAGCCCGGTCCTGGCGAATCTTCCTCAATACTCGAGGAATCAAGGGTATGGGAGGAAACGCGTAAAGCAACTGGCCGCACCAGGTTATTTGAAACGCGTCCCCCAACGCTCCCTGCATCGGATACTGGAGGCTGCAGAATAACGGACAATGCGCGTTCTCTCGAGTGGCAAACAGATCTACCCGAGGAAACCCCCACCTCTGGAAGATTAAACGGACTTGATCTGGATGGAGACGCCACTCGTGGTCTGCCGAGAATTGGCGACTGAGACTGTCCGCACGCACGTTCAAGACTCCGGCCAGATGGTTTGCTATCAAGCAAATCCGATGGTCCTTTGCCCAGGACCATAGTCGAAGAGCTTCTCTGCAGAGAAGGTACGACCCCACTCCTCCCTGCTTGTTTATGTACCACATCGTGGTAGTATTGTCCGTTAGGACCTGTACCGACTGACCACGAAGGGAAGGGAGGAAGGCCTTGAGAGCCAGACGTACAGCCCGTAACTCTAACAGATTGATGTGAAACATCTGTTCCTCTGGAGACCAAAGACCTTTGATCTCCAGATCCCCCAGATGAGCTCCCCACCCTAGAGTGGAAGCATCCGTTATGACTGTGGCCACTGGTGGCGACTGCTGGAACGGCTTTCCTTGTGAAAGATTGTTGCTTGCAATCCACCACTTCAAATCCACAGCAGCATCTCTGGAGATCTTGACAGTACTCTCTAGATCCCCTTTGTGTTGAGACCACTGCCTTCGGAGGCACCACTGAAGAGCCCTCATGTGCCAGCGAGCATGCGTGACCAACAGAATGCAGGAGGCAAACAGACCGAGCAGACGAAGGACCTTGAGGACTGGAACTACCGCTCCATTTCGAAACATTGGAACCAAATCCTGAATATCTTGAATCCGCTGAGGCGGAGGAAAGGCCGACCCAATGTTGTATCCAGTACTGCCCCTATGAACAGGAGGCGCTGAGAGGGCTCTAGGTGAGATTTGGGCTCGTTCACCGAAAAACCCAGGTCGAACAACAACTGGGTTGTTGACTACAGATGATGCGACACAAGCTCCGGGGACTTGGCTTTGATCAACCAGTTGTCCAAGTAAGGGAATACTGCTATCCCCTTCCTTCTGAGTTCTGCCGCAACCACCGACATTACCTTCGTGAAGACTCGAGGTGCTGAAGTAAGACCAAACGGAAGGACCGCAAACTGATAGTGTTGCGATCCCACCACAAACCGGAGATACTTCCTGTGTGACTTGAGTATCGGGATATGAAAGTAAGCATCCTGCAAGTCGACAGACACCATCCAGTCTTCCTTGTTCAACGCCAAAAGCACCTGTGCTAGGGTCAGCATCTTGAATTTTTCCTGCTTGAGGAACCAATTCAAGATCCTCAGGTCCAGAATTGGTCTCAAACGACCATCCTTCTTGGGAATCAGGAAATACCTTGAGTAACATCCTCGACCCCTTTCCTGCTCTGGGACCAACTCCACCGCGCCCTTGGAAAGGAGGGCTTGTACCTCCTGTTCTAGCAACAGGAGGTGTTCTTCTGAACAATAAGAAGGGCGGGGCGGGATGAGGGGCGGGAACTCCCAAAAGGGAAGGGTGTAGCCTTTTCCCACAATACTGAGAACCCAAGTGTCCGTTGTAACAGTCTTCCATTTGGTGAGAAAATGCTGTAATCTTCCCCCTACAGGAGAGGAGTGAGTGGGAAATGGTGGAAGCCTAAGGCTGCTTCCCCTGCTGCACCCCGCCAGAGGATGAGGAAGAGGCAGAGTGCTGCTGAGAGGCTCCTCTGGTGCGGACCCTACCTTTCCCCCTGAAAGATCTATAGGGATGGGAAGAGGCAGGTTGCTGATATCTTCCCCGAAAGGAAGAGGAGGAAGAGCCACGCCCAAATCCACGAAACCTCCTGAAAAATCTGGAAGAGGCCGTGGAAGAAGGAGCTTGGAGCCCTAACGACTTAGCCGTGGCCCTGCTTTCCTTAAAACGTTCCAAGGCCGAATCAGCCTTGGCTCCAAACAGTTTGTCCCCATCAAACGGGAGATCCAACAATGTGGACTGTACATCTGCAGAAAAGCCCGAGTTACGGAGCCAGGCCTGTCTCCTTGCCACCACAGTTGTGCCCATTGCTCTGGCTACCGAGTCAGTGGTATCCAGTCCCGTCTGGATAATCTGGTTCGCAGCAGCCTGGGCATTTGAGACAAGATCCAAAAGACCCTGGGGAAGCTCTGTAAACGATGAGGAAATTTCATCCATCAGAGCATGAATATACCTCCCCAGGATACAGGTTGCATTGGTGGCTTTTAACGCCAGACTGCAGGACGAAAAAATTTTCTTCGGCTGCGCCTCTAGCTTCTTTGAATCTCTGTCCCCAGGCACCGTCGGGAAAGAACCAGGCGCTGACTTGGCTGAACAGGAGGCCTGCACCACCAAGCTCTCCGGCGTAGGGTGCCTAGATAGAAACCCAGGGTCAGTCGGAGCCGCCCGATACCTCCTGGCCACGGCTCTGTGAACTGCTGGGGAAGATGCCGGCCTCTTCCACACCTCTATCACCGGCTCCGCCGCAGCTGAGGCCGGATGTAGCACCTCTGTTAAAAGGTTTTGTTTAGCCTCCACCACCGGCAAAGGCAGGTCCAAAAAACTAGCTGCCTTCCGTACCACTGCATGAAAGGAAGCAGCCTCCTCAGTATACTCCCCCGGGGACGAAAGATCCCACTCAGGGGAAGTGTCCAGCCCACTGGCCGACTCCAGTCCACGCAGCCCATCACCCGAGTCCTCTAGCTCTCCTTCCTCCAGGGCTCGTTGGTACTCCTGCTCTTCTAATACACGGAGAGCACGTCTCCTGGAATGAAGTCGCTGTTCAATACGCGGAGTCGACAATGCCTCCGCCGAAGTCGAAGATCGGCGCCGATCTTCAGAAGCCACCGACGCCGCGTCCGGCGCCACAGGTAACTTCGGCGCCGACAAAAGAGCAGCTGAAGCAGATGGACCCACCGGAGTCACAGGCCGAAATCCCGACTTCGACATCGACGGGATGGAAATCCCCGGGGCCAATCCTTCTGAAGCCACCGGAGCGGCCACCGGCGCCGACACTGGCGCCGAGCCCACGTTCCCCAAAGGGAGAAAGGGCATAAAGGGTGCCGGCCGAAGAGGCGCAGGATCACCCAAAGAAAAGGCCAAAGGCCCAGCCGGAGCACTCCCTGGAGCCATCTGTTGGAAGATGGCATACATCGCATTCAAGAATGCGGAACTATCGGCTCCAGGGGTGGGAAAAGCCGGATACTGAGGTGCCTGTCTCGGAGGCGACCCCGACGCCGGCCTCGGCGTCTGCGCCGGAGAAAACACCTGAGGCTCCAATACCTCAATCACCGACGCCTGTCCAGGTGAAGTCGGAGACGCCGGAGAGGGCAACGGCGTCGAAGGATGCGGCGTAACCGTGGGACTGATCTCCCATGTCCTTCGGCGCCGATCCGAAGACCTGGAACGAGTCTCCTTCGAATGACGCCGAGATTCTCTACGGCGCCGGGAGTCTCGATGACGCCGATGTCTTGGAGAAGACTTCTTGTGATGCTTCTCCTTCGATTTAGCCATAAACAGCTTCGCCTCACGTTCCTTGAGGGCCTTTGGATTCATGTGCTGGCATGAATCACAAGTTGAGACATCGTGGTCGGAGCTCAAACACCAAAGGCAATCGGAATGAGGATCCGTCACCGACATCTTGCCTCCACACTCACGACAAGGCTTAAATCCAGACTTTCTCTGCGACATTATTACCACAGCGAAAGACTACGCAGCAAAAATACACTGTAACCAAAAAAGTAACAGTTGTTCCCTCGAAGATAACCGTTTCGAATGCACGGAAAAAAGGGAACTGACGTCCGCACGTCGTCGAGGACCTCTTATTGCCTGTATGACGTCAGACGGCGTCGCGTGGGCTAGAGTGACGTCCTCGTCGACGTGCAGAGACTAGTAAGAAGATTTCCGTCGAATGCTGGCGCCATGGGAGTATTCATTAGGTGAGGAATCCACAGGTAGTTGTATCCATCAGAATGGTCCATTTGGTCCCCCTCACAGTCTGGAAACAAGTATATGTTGCTTGTGGTGGATAATGCCACTGAGTACCCAAAAGCTCTACCTCTGAGGAGCAAGATTGCATAAGTAGTAGTGAGAGCGCTCCTTAAGATCTTCTCTAGGGTTGGATTTCAATGGACGATAATAGCTGGCTGGGGAGTCAACTTCGTCTCATCTTATAAGAGAGAGATGCGGGAACAAGCTGGTGTGATATACCATTTCTCCACAGCTTACCACCAACATACCAATGGTTTGGTGGAGTGGTTTGACAAGACTCCGAACAGCATGATGGGAGCTTTACCAGAAAACCTGAGGAGGAAGTTGGATCATCTCCTGCCATGTATATTGTTTGCCTAATGAGAGATTCCGCAGAAGTGGGTAGGTTTAAGTCTCTTTCAGCTTCTGTATGGACAGGGGCCAATCACCTTAGTCAGAGAAGGTTAGGAAGGAACCACAGAGTCTCCACAAAGGACGTGGTGGACTATGTGGTTGGTCAAAGGAAAAGCTTCAGGCCAGTCAAGCTGATGGAGGAGTGGTACAACCTGAAAGCTACACTGACTGGGTATCGGGAAGGTCAGGAGGAGTTGGTGCTAAATCCTATTTGTCCCAGGGTTTTGGGGGACAAATGGTGTGGGGCATACAAAGTAGTTCAGAAGGTTTCTTAGGTTAACTACTTGATGGACACAGACGCCACAAGAGAACCAAGAGGGCGTTCCATGTGAACAGGCTGAAGCCTTACCTCTGGAGAGGTTACACAGTAAATGTAATGGCTATGGCAGAGGAAGCTGAGGAAGACAGTGAGTCTCCTGTTCTTGACTTCTTATGTAGTGACATGGGGGATGGCACTGTGGAAGGGGTCAGCTAGCCCCTGAGTTAATGCATGAGCAGTAGAGGGAGTGTAGAATGATGTTGGGCTGGTTTGTCAACCTCTTCTCACTGACCCCATGTTTGACCCCTGTCTGTGTGCGTGATATAGACACAGAAGACGGTAGGCCACTGAAGTGTAGAATGTACAGAATGTCTTACTGGGTTCAGGGATGCACCAAGAAGGAACTTTCTAAATTGCTTGAGGCTCATTGAGATAGCTTATAGTCCATGGTTTAGTCCTGTGGTACTAGTACCAAGGTAAGAGACTACTGACTTGTGGTTCTATGTGGACTACAGAGCCCTCAGTGAGGTAGTCAAAACTGATGCCCATCAAATCCAAAGAGTGGATAAGCTTGTGGATTTGTGAGGTGCTGCAAAGTATTTGAGCACATTTGATATGATGGGTGGGTATTGGTAGACTGAAAAAGGAACAGGTTGCTTTCTCTAAGGCAGCAGGGCTATATCAGTTCAAGATGGTGCCCTTTTGTATTGAAGAATGTTCCTGTTACTTTTCAGCACCTGTTGATTCATGATGTTACAGCACTGGAATAGTTCTGTGTGACCCACCTGGATGACATTCTAGTGTTTAGCAATTCATGTCAGGACCGCTTGAGACACCTGGGCAGGTGATAGCTAGGATACAGGAGGCAAAAACTGACCATCAAGGCGGCCAATTGACAGGTGGGGCAGTCCTCTGTAATTTACCCGGGGCATGAGATGGAGAATGGGAAAATTCGGCAGTTGGATGCCAAGACTCAGCCTGGGATAGAATGGGAAGTGTGTGCCACCCAGACTGAGGTGAGGGCCTTTTTAGAACTTACCAATTATTACAGGATTTTTTGTTGAAAACAATGGAACTATATTTGCCCCAATGGCTGTTTTTACCTCCAAGAAGCAGCCCAACAAAGTGATATGGACTGAAGAGTGTCACGAAGCATTTGAGGAACTGAAGATGGAAGGTGCTATTCACTGCACCTGTACCGAAAGCTGCTGAGTATGGTCAGCGTTTCATTGTACAGACAGATGCCTCTAACAAAGGAGTTGGAGTGGTGTTAGCGCAACTGGATGACAAAGGTAGAGAGCATCTGGTAATTTTTATTAGTAGGAGGTTACTATGCAGTGAACAAAAGTGGGCGGCTATTGAGAAGGATTGCTGTGTGATAGTGTATGACTTGTCTAAATTCCAGCTTTACTTGTTTGACACTAAGCACCAAATTTAGCAGTGCCGCGCACCGTCATTTTCAAAACACAGGGATGCGCTGTATTTTCTAGAACACGGCACACCCCTGTGTCTCCCCCTGCACCGGCGCTAAATTTCCTGCATGCGCCAACACAGCAACGCTTGCACCATAGTGCAAGGATGGCTGCACTGAGGGAGAGATTGCTTTTGAGCAGGAAGGAACACCTTCCTGCACAAAAACAATCTTAAATTGCGATTTGCTCTTTCTATGTGTGCTGCAGAATGAAGCACACATCGAAAGAGAAAGAAACAAGGAGAAATGACAGCATTTCTCTTCGTTCCCCAGGGCTAACGCCCCCCTTGGGGCGGCATTAGATTTGTGCGCTGCCTCAGGTTTACGAAAACTCGTAAATCTGGGCCAGTGTCAAAATGCAATGGGTGTTGCTGTGGAACATTCACAGCAACACCCATTGCACGTCCCTGCCACGCAAAGTGCTGTGTATAAAGGGGTAGTATTTACAAGGTGGCGTTAAGCCTCAAAAAGTGGCTTAATGCCACATTGTAAATATGGTGCAGTGCATAGCGCCACCGGAGCGTCATTGAAAGTGACGCTCCGGTGGCACTGGGGGCTCTTAAAAATGCCCCAAAGTTTGTAGTGCAAACAGATCGCAAGCCACTTAAAGGGCTGATAGCTATGAAGCGAGAGAATCTCAAGTTGTTGAGATGGTCTATTTCTTTGAAAGAGCTAGACTTTGTACTACGGCACAGAGCCGGAATGAGCCATGGGAATACTGATGGACTTTCCCACCAGTTTTACTGATCTGACCACCCAACCTCTCCGGGTTAGACGTTAGTTTGGTGAGTTCTGATCTGTGAGGGATGTCTGTTGGGACAGAAAAGTCCCTTGCATGGTGATGGACACCCAAAGGCTGATTTTTGTGGTCATGGGCAAATACGGATCATGCGTGTGCACCATGGGTTACTCCTGTCTCATGGATTGTGGTCTTTTTGGACCGGGAGGGGAGCCCAAAATGCCACCCTCATAGAGGACTGTGGTTGTTTTAGATGGGAGCAGCATCAAAAGCACTACCCTCAGAGCAGTGAATGGCTACTGCCTTTACCAGGGGTTAGGCAACACGAATGGCGTGGTACTAACATACCATGTAGTGATCAGTAGGAGTGAACAGATCCTTTTTACCTGTGTCACTGGAGTGAGGCCTACCAGCTAACATAGATCAAATTGGTACAAATGTACCTGCTATGTGCGCCTGTGAATGGTACAGTACAGGGATAATGCAGTGCTGTGCTGTGAGAATATATTATATACATGCACTGTGAACATGTGTGCCTATGAATGGTAAACTACATGAAGGATATAGTTCTGTGCAGTGCATGTATGTTACATGCATGTCCTGGGTGTATGTGGCTGTGAAGGGCACAATACATTGAATACTATGGCTATGTGTTCCACTTTGGGAGACCGAGGACTGACTGGAGGAACATGGGGAGAGAAGGTAGGAGAACTCCCCCCGTGACAGATTTGCGTACTGCTGCATTCCTGTAAGTTGGGTGGGGTACAGTGGAAGAAGGTAGAGCCAGTCTCTCCAGTACATTTGAAAGGGTGCTCTTTGATTCAGAGAGAGGGCACTGGGAAGTAAATCTCAGGAAGGAGATGCAGGCGATAAGAGAATCATTAAGAGTAGGGCTGAGGTAACTTTTTGATACACATATCACTGTGGCTGGCATCTAGGTTTGAGCATCTAGTAACTCCCATTACCTTTGTTGTGGGACTAACAGATTTAGAGTCACTCCTGCTGTGAGAGACTGCTTTCTCGACGAAGGATAGAGGAGATGAGAGAGCATTGCAAAAGGAAGCATACAACAAACTTCAAAGACTCAGACTCTAAACCACTTTTGGTTTCTAGAAAGAGACTATAAGAAGGGGTGCTCTAGATCCTGAAAATTATCAATTGTCAAGCAGCCATTCAGGCTTTGCAAGGAGAAAAGCTCTGCAAGACTTCTGCCTGTGACAATGACTGGGGGCCAAGGCCTGCTAGTCTCAAAGCTGGGTGAGGGACATCGCCCAGGGAATCCAAGACCACCTGCCCTTGTACCCTGGAGACCACCTACCCTTGTATCTTCTGGAGGGAGAGAAGAGAGTTGGAGGTAGCGAGGTCCAGTGGAGAGACCTAGCAAATGGATTCCTTAGCAAGGTGTGAGGAGATGGCAGCTGTCCAATCCAGTCATTGCCCATGCACCGGGAAAAGTCAGCGACCCTGTATGTCAGAGGACAGATACCCTTGAAGTGATCTATGGGCATTGCTGCACTGATCGCGTTGTGGCTTGTGTGCAGGTACCAAGTTGGTGATCCTATATGCCAGGTGGGCCGCTGTGAAAATTCCTGCCATGCTGATCGGGCCATAACACGTGTATGGATCCAAATTTGATACCATATGCCAGGTGGGCGCACTGTGATAATTGCTTCTGTACATATCGGGCTGTATCCCATGTGCAGAGGAGGAACAGTGTCCCAGTATGCCAGTGGGCCACCAAGATAAAGCATAGTGTGGTCTGTTCGGGAATGTCATGGAGGAAGAAGACCACTGTGGTTACCCAAGAAAGTTCAAGCCGTGACTGAGGACCATTGCCAGGAGTGTCCGCAGCCTCCCTACTTGTGAGGAAGATCCAAAGAAACTTACCAGTCGCAGAGGATAATTGAGAACTCCCTCCCCCCCACCCTCCGCCAGCCACTGCCGCTGCAGGACCGCATGTGAGGAACTCAAAGACACCCAATCACAGGCCCACCTGAGGCATGTGTGAAAGATTTACTGGAGCCAGCCACTGCAGCTTCAGCGACTCTGGTCACTCGCATCCTACTGGTGTGGGTGAGAATGATTGACAGGCCCCGAGGGAAACTTGCCTGCAGATAATGCTCTGGAGACACTTTCGACTTTAATGAAGAAGAGAGTAGGACTCCTGAGACTACTGAGACTTAACCTGAATATCATCTATAGTGAACGGGGAATAACCACTACTGCTAGGAGAGTGGAGTGAGACTCAGAGACCTGCCTAAAAAACTGTATGTATTGTTTGTAAATGTTGTATTATACTTTTTGTTCATATATAAATACTCCTTTTTCATAAAAACAAGTATTTGACCAGACAATTATTTATTGCTGTTACTAAATATATCTTGAGTTGTGAGCCTATGTTCATCCTCCTGTGTCTACCATTCACTCCCAAAGAACCTGGAGTGCTCAAGCTCTACCACTAAAATTCAAGGCCCAGGTGCTCAGGATACAAAGTAGGCTAGGCCTGTGACATCAGGAGTAAAAGGCCTCATCCCCTACGGTTGAGCCTAGTAGCTCCTGCTTGCCCGTGACCATCTGTCCAGGGTTTTGATATATAGCATGAAGCTTTACAAGTTGTGTTACCTTAAAGCTAGTTCTACTATCTACTGCCTGTGTGCGTGGGGTTTATGAGGTACCTGAGCCATTAAGATAGTGTGGGAGCAGAACCCAAATATTCTAATGAATCTGAAAATTCAGGTTAAATTTACTTTTAGCTGTTCCACTCTGGCACCCTTGATCTTGCAATGAGTCACTACCCTCTTCAGCATCAAACCCAACATTAAATGTGGTAGAGCAATAAAATAATGACTGGGACACCAACAGCATCTCTTATTATGTTATGTTGATTTTTGTAGGGCACTAATCACCAGAGAGGGTGTCCATGTGCTTGGGTAAGGTGTGTAGGTATGTGGCCCCAAGGTGCTTATATGAAGAACCAGGATTTCAGCTACTTGCAGAACTCAATATATAAACAGTAGTCTCTGATGTGTTGAGGGAAGGCATTCGATATCTTGGGTGCAATGTAGGAGAATGAGCGACCTCCAGTTTTGCTTTTGCGATGTAGGGAGTGTGAGCGAGTGACAGTGAGGCAGAGTGTATGTGTCTGGTGGGTTGGTAAAAGTGTATTCGGCTGTTCAGGTTTTCTGGTCCTGTGTTTTATAGGGCTTTGTATGTGTGCATGAGAAGTTTGAATTGGCTGTGCTTGGGAATGGAGAACCACAGAAGTTCCTGAGGTGTGGTGTTATGTGGGTGTGGCGTGGGAGGTAAACTATGAGTGTTATATCTGCGTTCTGGATGGTCTGGGGTCTGTGTAGGAGTTGTTTGGGGATTCCGGCAAAGACGGTGTTACCGCAGTCCAGCCTGCTGGTGATGAGTGCTTGTGTGATGATCAGTCTTGTTCTGAGGCAACCATTTAAAGATCTTTCACAGCATGCAGAGGATGTGGAAGCAGGAGGTGCACACTATGTTGACTTGAGCCATCATGTTGAGGTTGGTATCAAGGATGAGCTCTAGATTTCTTGTGTGGTCTGTGGGTTGTGTTCCTAGCTCCGACGGCCACCAGGTGGAAGCCCTTGGGGAGGTCTGGTTGTTGAAGACCATTACTTCCATCTTGTCATAGTTTAGCTTCGGGCAGTTAGTTCACATTCAGTCTGCTACCATGGTCATGTAGTTGTTGAAGTTGGTTCTGGTGCTGTTTGCCTTATCCTTCAGTGACAGGTTGACTTGGGTGTCATCGGCATAGGTGATGATGGTGATTTCTTGTGATCGAATGATGTTGGCGAGAGGTGTCATGTATATGTTGAAAACAGTGGGACTACAGGACGATCCACGAGGGACACTGTCAGTTTCTTTGTCTCTGGAATGAAGGGTGGCAGCCTGACTGGTGGCAATTCTTCCTGTGAGGATGGAACAGATCAATTTGAGAGCAGATCCTTATAGGACAATCCCGTGGAGTCTTCTGATGAGGGTGTTGTGGGAGACAGTGTTGAAGGCTGCAGAGAGGTCGAGTAGGACGAAGGTCGCTGTTTCCCCTCAGTCCAGGAAGTTTTGAATGTCATAAGTAGCTGCGATGAGTGATGTTTCGGTGCTATGGTTCTTTCTGATTCCTGATTCTGTGTTGCCTAGAAGATGGTGAAGCTCAAAGTGGTTTGTAAGTTGCTTATTAATGGCTTTCTCAATCACTTTGGCTGGATAGGGGAGCAGGGAGATAAGTTGGGAGTTGCTCAGTTGATTCATGTTGGCTATGGGCTTCTTGAGGAGTGAGTTGATTTCTGCAAGTTTCCATTCAACCAGGAAAGTGGCAGAGGTGATGGAAGTGTTGATAATGTGGGTCAGTGGGGTGCTGATTGGTGATGTTCCCAGATTATAGATGTGGTGTGGGCATGAGCCTGTGGGCACCCCTTGAGTGAATGGTCGTATGATTGCTGCCATGTCACTTCTGGTGAGGGTTGTCCATTCGGTCAAGTGGTCATCTTGGTTGGTGGTGGGTAAGTTAGCCATGAGTTTTCTGGGGTTGGATTGGTGTGCGAATTTGCTGAAGATGTTTAAAATTTTACTGTAGAAGAAGTTGGATAGTTTGTCACAGTGTTATTAGGAGGCAGAAATGTTGTTGTTGACTAAGGGTGAGGTGAAATCCCTGATCCTTGAGAAGATCTCTTTGCAACTGCTGGGGCTTCCTTCAATGCAGTCAACTAATGTTTTTTTCTTGGTCTCCCTAATTTGCTGGTGATAGTGTCTTAGGGCGGCCTTGATGGTAGTTCTGTCTGTGGTTTTGGGGTTGGCTCTCTCAATTTCCTTTCTAGCTGTTTTCAGTGTTGTTTGATGTCTCAGAGGTCTTCTGTGTACAAGCTGGCCTGGTTATTTGATCTATTATGGTTGTTGGTTTTGATGGGTGGGAGGGAGTCTGTGCAGTTCTTGATCCAGCTGCTGAAGTTGTTGATGTCCTTGTACAGGTTGTCTTTGAGGCTAGGCTGATCAGTGCTGAGGGTGCTGAGCCAGTCTGTTTCTGTGATTTCCCTCCAGCTGCGGCTTGGAGGCGGCACGAGTTATAGTTACCATGGGCACGAGTTATAGTTACTTGTAAATGTAAAAAATGTAAATTAGCACTTGTATAGCGCACTACTCACCCGTTAGGGTCTCAAGGCACTGTACTCATACCGCTATAGAACCCCTCCTGGCTTTTCCCTGTAAGGCACCCACTCCTGAGCACCCCCAGGGTGAAGCCAGGCATCCAAGCACTGTTGGGGCCGTTGTGGAGATTAAGCAAGCTATTGCCCAGAGTTGCAGAGTGGGACCCATGAATTAGATTAGGCACCGAGGCGAGAATTATCTGGTCAAGGGGAATTGAGCCCAAGACCTGCCGAAGCGGGACTTGAACCCTGGTCTTGAGCCAGATCTCTGCTTCAGGGTCTGCCGCTCTAACCATTGAGCCACACTTCTCCAATAAGATAACTCTAACTATAGCAGGTGAATTTCTCTGGTTTTGTATGTTTAAAAATGTGAGCCGAACTATAACGCCCCTGTAAACTTTGTATATGTATATGTATGTAGTCTGAGCCTTCAAGGTATATATATATATATATATATATATATATATATATATATATATATATATACCTTGAAGGCTCAGACTACATAGTCAGAACCCTGAATTATTCTAAGCCCCAATAATCAGCAAAATCATACATGGAACAGACAACATCCATAGCTAAAGAATGTTCAGGAAAATCTTTATAATATTTTGTCAGATTCACAAGGAACACCAAAAGCATCTCTAGTGAAAAAGGAAAGGTTCTCAATAATTCAGACAGTGTCCTGTGCAGAAAACAAAAGGTCTCTGGCTCACTCCCCAAACCATGGATTTTTATACAAATTCAGCATAGCATGACTAGTAAGAACACATATTGCACAAATCAGAAGTTAGATTGTCAACAAAAAACATATAACACTAGCCCATTCTAAGGAAAGGAAAATCCCAGTAGCTTCTATAGCAACAGTGCAGTCCAGAAGAACGAGTTACTTACCTTCGGTAACGACTTTTCTGGTGGATACATTAGCTACCTGTGGATTCCTCACCTAATGAATACTCCCATGGCGCCAGCATTCGACGGAAATCTTCTTACTAGTCTCTGCACGTCGACGAGGACGTCACTCTAGCCCACGCGACGCCGTCTGACGTCATACAGGCAATAAGAGGTCCTCGACGACGTGCGGACGTCAGTACCAATCATTTTTTACGTGCATGAGAACAACCAGGCAATGCAATGAAAGAGCAAGGCAACATCCCATTATATTGTAAAAATACACAACATTGCATGAATAACTGTAAATCTTTTATATATATATATATATAACTCTCTCTTTTTTTAAAATATATACACACATCAAGTATATACACAAAGATATATACATATATACATATATATAAATATATTATCATCTATTGCACCCTCAAAGACCAAGAGGAGCGCACTCAAGGATTACTTGGTAAGACCAGAAAGGCAACGGGGAGGCGGGTGGGACCGTGAGGAATCCACAGGTAGCTAATGTATCCACCAGAAAAGTCGTTACCGAAGGTAAGTAACTCGTTCTTCTGATGGATACAACTACCTGTGGATTCCTCACCTAATGAATAGAGTCCCAAAGCAGTACCACGCCCGGCGGTGGGTGCCTAAATGGTCAAACCAAGAAATCCTGCAGCACTGACCGTGCAAAATGGCCGTCTCCTCTAACCTCAGAATCCAAACAGTAATGTTTTGCAAAAGTGTGAAGGGACGACCAAGTTGCGGCCTTGCAGATGTCAACCACAGGAACACCCCTGGCCAAGGCCGAAGTGGCCGACTTAGCTCTGGTGGAATGAGCTCTAATGCCCTCAGGAGGATCCTTCTTTGCCAAAGAGTAACAGATTTTAATGCAAAGAACAACCCACCTGGATAGTGTTCTCTTATGGACTGCCTTTCCTCTCCTCTTGCCCACGTATCCAATAAACAGCTGATCCTCCAGCCTGAAATCCTTTGTTCTATCAATAAAGAAGCTCAACGCTCTCTTTGGGTCCAGACGGTGCAGTCTTTCTTCCTCTTTGGAAGGATGAGGCGGAGGATAGAACGTGGACAAAGTAATTGCCTGAGCCAAATGGAAGGGTGAAACAACCTTCGGGAGGAAAGCAGCCTTGGTCCTCAACACCACCTTATCCCCATAAAAAGTTGTATAAGGGGGCTTTACTGATAAGGCCTGCAACTCACTCACTCTCCTTGCTGATGTTATAGCTATCAGGAAGACTGTTTTTAAAACCAAATACCTTAAGGGGCAAGAATGCATAGGTTCAAAAGGGGACCCCATAAGGAAAGTCAGGACCAAGGACAAATCCCATTGCGGCATAACGAATGGTTTTGGAGGATATTTATTTAGAAGACCTTTCAGGAATCTGATAACAATAGGGGATTTAAATAAAGATGGTTGGTCTGGAAGACATATGAAGGCTGACAAGGCCGATAAATAACCCTTAATGGTAGCCACTGCACAACCTTTCTGCGCTAGAGACAGAGCAAAAGACAAAACGTCCGATAGATGAGCATGCAAAGGATCAATCTGCCTCTCTCCACACCACGCAACAAATTTAGACCATCTATTAGCGTAGATAGATTTAGTGGAGTGTCGCCTGGCCGCTAATATAACATCCACTACCTCAGGCGGGAGAGAGAAGGAACTCAGGTTGCCCCGTTCAATCTCCAGGCATGTAGGTGCAGACTCTGGAGGTTGGGGTGTAGAACCTGCCCCTGCGACTGCGAGAGGAGGTCTGCCCTGAAAGGGAGACGGAGCGGAGGGCACATTGAGAGTTGGAGAAGGTCGGAGTACCATACCCTCCTTGGCCAATCCGGAGCTATTAGGATGACTAGAGCCCGGTCCTGGCGAATCTTCCTCAATACTCGAGGAATCAAGGGTATGGGAGGAAACGCGTAAAGCAACTGGCCGCACCAGGTTATTTGAAACGCGTCCCCCAACGCTCCCTGCATCGGATACTGGAGGCTGCAGAATAACGGACAATGCGCGTTCTCTCGAGTGGCAAACAGATCTACCCGAGGAAACCCCCACCTCTGGAAGATTAAACGGACTTGATCTGGATGGAGACGCCACTCGTGGTCTGCCGAGAATTGGCGACTGAGACTGTCCGCACGCACGTTCAAGACTCCGGCCAGATGGTTTGCTATCAAGCAAATCTGATGGTCCTTTGCCCAGGACCATAGTCGAAGAGCTTCTCTGCAGAGAAGGTACGACCCCACTCCTCCCTGCTTGTTTATGTACCACATCGTGGTAGTATTGTCCGTTAGGACCTGTACCGACTGACCACGAAGGGAAGGGAGGAAGGCCTTGAGAGCCAGACGTACAGCCCGTAACTCTAACAGATTGATGTGAAACATCTGTTCCTCTGGAGACCAAAGACCTTTGATCTCCAGATCCCCCAGATGAGCTCCCCACCCTAGAGTGGAAGCATCCTTTATGACTGTGGCCACTGGTGGCGACTGCTGGAACGGCTTTCCTTGTGAAAGATTGTTGCTTGCAATCCACCACTTCAAATCCACAGCAGCATCTCTGGAGATCTTGACAGTACTCTCTAGATCCCCTTTGTGTTGAGACCACTGCCTTCAGAGGCACCACTGAAGAGCCCTCATGTGCCAGCGAGCATGCGTGACCAACAGAATGCAGGAGGCAAACAGACCGAGCAGACGAAGGACCTTGAGGACTGGAACTACCGCTCCATTTCGAAACATTGGAACCAAATCCTGAATATCTTGAATCCGCTGAGGCGGAGGAAAGGCTCGACCCAATGTTGTATCCAGTACTGCCCCTATGAACAGGAGGCGCTGAGAGGGCTCTAGGTGAGATTTGGGCTCGTTCACTGAAAAACCCAGGTCGAACAACAACTGGGTTGTTGACTGCAGATGATGCGACACAAGCTCCGGGGACTTGGCTTTGATCAACCAGTCGTCCAAGTAAGGGAATACTGCTATCCCCTTCCTTCTGAGTTCTGCCGCAACCACCGACATCACCTTCGTGAAGACTCGAGGTGCTGAAGTAAGACCAAACGGAAGGACCGCAAACTGATAGTGTTGCGATCCCACCACAAACCGGAGATACTTCCTGTGTGACTTGAGTATCGGGATATGAAAGTAAGCATCCTGCAAGTCGACAGACACCATCCAGTCTTCCTTGTTCAACGCCAAAAGCACCTGTGCTAGGGTCAGCATCTTGAATTTTTCCTGCTTGAGGAACCAATTCAAGATCCTCAGGTCCAGAATTGGTCTCAAACGACCATCCTTCTTGGGAATCAGGAAATACCTTGAGTAACATCCTCGACCCCTTTCCTGCTCTGGGACCAACTCCACCGCGCCCTTGGAAAGGAGGGCTTGTACCTCCTGTTCTAGCAACAGGAGGTGTTCTTCTGAACAATAAGAAGGGCGGGGCGGGATGAGGGGCGGGAACTCCCAAAAGGGAAGGGTGTAGCCTTTTCCCACAATACTGAGAACCCAAGTGTCCGTTGTAACAGTCTTCCATTTGGTGAGAAAATGCTGTAATCTTCCCCCTACAGGAGAGGAGTGAGTGGGAAATGGTGGAAGCCTAAGGCTGCTTCCCCTGCTGCACCCCGCCAGAGGATGAGGAAGAGGCAGAGTGCTGCTGAGAGGCTCCTCTGGTGCGGACCCTACCTTTCCCCCTGAAAGATCTATAGGGATGGGAAGAGGCAGGTTGCTGATATCTTCCCCGAAAGGAAGAGGAGGAAGAGCCACGCCCAAATCCACGAAACCTCCTGAAAAATCTGGAAGAGGCCGTGGAAGAAGGAGCTTGGAGCCCTAACGACTTAGCCGTGGCCCTGCTTTCCTTAAAACGTTCCAAGGCCGAATCAGCCTTGGCTCCAAACAGTTTGTCCCCATCAAACGGGAGATCCAACAATGTGGACTGTACATCTGCAGAAAAGCCCGAGTTACGGAGCCAGGCCTGTCTCCTTGCCACCACAGTTGTGCCCATTGCTCTGGCTACCGAGTCGGTGGTATCCAGTCCCGTCTGGATAATCTGGGTCGCAGCAGCCTGGGCATTTGAGACAAGATCCAAAAGACCCTGGGGAAGCTCTGTAAACGATGAGGAAATGTCATCCATCAGAGCATGAATATACCTCCCCAGGATACAGGTTGCATTGGTGGCTTTTAACGCCAGACTGCAGGACGAAAAAAAATTCTTCGACTGCGCCTCTAGCTTCTTTGAATCTCTGTCCCCAGGCACCGTCGGGAAAGAACCAGGCGCTGACTTGGATGAACAGGAGGCCTGCACCACCAAGCTCTCCGGCGTAGGGTGCCTACATAGAAACCCAGGGTCAGTCGGAGCCGCCCGATACCTCCTGGCCACGGCTCTGTGAACTGCTGGGGAAGATGCCGGCCTCTTCCACACCTCTATCACCGGATCCAGCAGAGCGTCATTAAATGGCAACAGAGGCTCCGCCGCAGCTGAGGCCGGATGTAGCACCTCTGTTAAAAGGTTTTGTCTAGCCTCCACCACCGGCAAAGGCAGGTCCAAAAAACTAGCTGCCTTCCGTACCACTGCATGAAAGGAAGCAGCCTCCTCAGTATACTCCCCCGGGGACGAAAGATCCCACTCAGGGGAAGTGTCCAGCCCACTGGCCGACTCCAGTCCACGCAGCCCATCACCCGAGTCCTCTAGCTCTCCTTCCTCCAGGGCTCGTTGGTACTCCTGCTCTTCTAATACACGGAGAGCACGTCTCCTGGAATGAAGTCGCTGTTCAATACGCGGAGTCGACAATGCCTCCGCCGAAGTCGAAGATCGGCGCCGATCTTCAGAAGCCACCGACGCCGCGTCCGGCGCCACAGGTAACTTTGGCGCCGACAAAAGAGCAGCTGAAGCAGATGGACCCACCGGAGTCACAGGCCGAAATCCCGACTTCGACGTCGACGGGATGGAAATCCCCGGGGCCAATCCTTCTGAAGCCACCGGAGCGGCCACCGGCGCCGACACTGGCGCCGAGCCCACGTTCCCAAAATGGAGAAAGGGCATAAAGGGTGCCGGCCGAAGAGGCGCAGGATCACCCAAAGAAAAGGCCAAAGGCCCAGCCGGAGCACCACCTGGAGCCATCTGTTGGAAGATGGCATACATCGCATTCAAGAATGCGGAACTATCGGCTCCAGGGGTGGGAAAAGCCGGATACTGAGGTGCCTGTCTCGGAGGCGACCCCGACGCCGGCCTCGGCGTCTGCGCCGGAGAAAACACCTGAGGCTCCAATACCTCAATCACCGACGCCTGTCCAGGTGAAGTCGGAGACGCCGGAGAGGGCAACGGCGTCGAAGGATGCGGCGTAACCGTGGGACTGATCTCCCATGTCCTTCGGCGCCGTTCCGAAGACCTGGAACGAGTCTCCTTCGAATGACGCCGAGATTCTCTACGGCGCCGGGAGTCTCGATGACGCCGATGTCTTGGAGAAGAAGACTTCTTGTGATGCTTCTCCTTCGATTTAGCCATAAACAGCTTCGCCTCACGTTCCTTGAGGGCCTTTGGATTCATGTGCTGGCATGAATCACAAGTCGAGACGTCGTGGTCGGAGCTCAAACACCAAAGGCAATCGGAATGAGGATCCGTCACCGACATCTTGCCTCCACACTCACGACAAGGCTTAAATCCAGACTTTCTCTGCGACATTATTACCACAGCGAAAGACTACGCAGCAAAAATACACTGTAACCAAAAAAGTAACAGTTGCTCCCTCGAAGATAACCGTTTCGAATTCACGGAAAAAAGGGAACTGACGTCCGCACGTCGTCGAGGACCTCTTATTGCCTGTATGACATCAGACGGCGTCGCGTGGGCTAGAGTGACGTCCTCGTCGACGTGCAGAGACTAGTAAGAAGATTTCCGTCGAATGCTGGCGCCATGGGAGTATTCATTAGGTGAGGAATCCACAGGTAGTTGTATCCATCAGAAATATACAATACAATATGAAACATTTTCAAACCCAGACCAATACTCTAGGGTATTCTAGTAGGTCCACGTTTGAACTTCCTGCGGATCGGAGGGGTCATCAAGCCTTTTGTTTGCATCTTCTGGCTGGGAGGTGAGCTGGAGCCTCACACCTGGATTCAAATACGATGGAGGAGAAACAAAGATAAACACCTTGCTATCACTTCACATGTACTTAATAGCAGCAGTGTTTTTTTCTCGAGGGCAGGGGGAGCGTCGCCCTCCAACCCACTGTGAGCAGCAGAGGGAAACCCACTGCGAGCAGCAGAGGAAAACAGAATGACAATGAAAAGATTTCATTGCCATTATATTTTTTCCTGTGCAGTGTTCACCAGCCCAGAGACATTCCCAGTGTCCTCCACTATCAGAAGCAGAGGACTGCCTCTGCTTCTGGCAGCAGAAGACAGGAGCAGTGCCTGGACTGGATGCTCCAAAGTGCACGTAATTTTGGTCGGCTGCTTTGCGCTGGCCAAAGTGACATGCGCACTTTGAATCTCTGCACCCAGCTGTCTTAAGACAATCCAGGTGCTGCTCTCATGCTGCTTAACAGCATGAGAGAGGTGTCTGAATTGTCTGCTTAACAGCATGAGAGCAGTGTCTGAATTGGTTAGGGGAGATCTTCCTCTATTGTAGAGCAGAAGAACACGGAGGACATGCAACCCCCTGGGTAAGTGCCTTTTTTGTTAACGTGTAAATCAAGTGTGGAATGCATGTGTGTGTAATGTATGTAAGTGTGTAATGCATGTATGTGTAGTGGTTGTGTTTATTTTATAGTGTTATTTGGGCTTTTGGAGGAACAGGTGGTTCACCTTGAGGTTTTGGAAGGGCAGTGTTTTATTTTTTTTGCGAAGTGGTGGGGCACTCCACTCGCTCCACAACTTTCAAGGGGCACAATACGCCGCTGCTCAAGAGAGGCATACTTTTGACATTGTTCAGTCCCAGAATACCAGATAAGCATGCACTACAAGAATGTCAGATGTGTTGGTCTTTTCCAGCATTTGCACAAAATAAATTGCATTTATATAGTGCTTACTACCCCTGACTAGGGGTTTAAATAATAATTTAAAAGACACTATTTTTTCTATAGCCCTACTCATCTCAATGCAGGGTGTCAGAACACTTTACATTACATGTACAAATTACATGTACACATTACATATACAATAAATTATGTAAGTTTTTAAATCAATGTACAGGATATGTTGTATAAAAAAGTGGGAGTTAGAATGTGTAGAAGTCACATATCATCCTTCATAGCTCACTATGCTATATTAGAAGGATTACAATGCAACTGCAAGTAAGGATCTCAGTGTTCAAAGCAGTTACCCACTTACCTAGTTACATAAAATAAAATCTGTCTCCTGCTAGACAAAACACAGATCTTTCCGGCAACTGCATTAACCTCCAGAGTTATCTTAGCCTTATTATTCACTCCGATTGACTGGGAAAACACAGACCTCTGCAGCATGTGCCGTAACACTATGAGATAATTTAAAATTCAGGCTTTGCAATCAATTAAGCAGAACAAATGTATTGTCAGTTTTCTCCTTCTTTCTAATTCTTTGCTGAAGATTTTATTTAAATAATACGGGCCATATTTATGGTAAAGTCACGCAGCGCAGTTCCGCAAGTCACCTTGCTGAGCCACAACGAATGGCAGGGAAAGGGCCGGAATGCACCATATTAAAAAGAATACGGCGCAGCGCTGCCTTTGTCCCCGCGCTGACGCTGTTTTGGCTGCCTAGCGTCAACGCAGGCACCCTTGTACTATGGTACAAGGGTGCCTGGGGTGTAAGGAGGAATGTGTTGTACAGGAAAGGGCCCCTTACTGCACAAAGACAACCCCATGAGGCATTTTTCTCTTTCTAAGTGTGCTGCAAAATGCAGCACATATAGAGAGAGGAAGTAATGAAGAGAAATAAAGATATTTCTGCTCAGTACGCCTCACCTGGGAAGATGCATAGCATTTTGGCACATTCCCAGGTCTACCACTTCTGGTAAATCTGGGAATGTTTCAAAATTCATGGGTGTTGTGTTGGAACACCCATGCAACACCCTGGTACGCTTCCCTGGGGCAGAGTAACTCAGTGCAGCAATTTTTGCTGCGTTGCGTTACTCCAGATTTATCAAGCCACTAACACAAGGTGGCATTGCGTGGCTTGATAAACCACATTTTGGGGTTGCATTGTGCATGCACAATATTGCATGGTGCCAGAGCGACACAACCCCAGACATAAATATGCCCCTAAGTGTCTAAGTTGAAGCCCAGATTTTGCGTCGGGTTGCATCACTTTTCTGGCACAACCCAGATGCAAAATCTATTTTGGGATTTACAGTGCCACACAAATGCTGTTTGTGTGGATTTGTTTAAAAAAAAATAAACTAATGCAAGGCAGCACATTGCCCTGCTTTGTGTTACCTTACTTTAGGTAGGCATTACAAAGGTGGTGCCTGGGCATTCCTGTGCATCTGCTCATGTATTTTGACAGAAACCCTTATTTACAAACACTTGTAAACATAGGGTTTGCGCCAAACTGGTGAGTCTACCTGAGGCTGACATAACAGGGAGAAATATCTTTATTTTTCCTTGTATTTCCTCTTTGCACTTATGCTGCCTTATGCGGCACACATACAAAGAGGAAATAGCCTCATAGGATAGTTTTTGTGTTGAAACAAAACCTAATGCAGGGCAGTGCTTTGCACTACCTTGCATTACCGTGCATCAGATAGGCATTACTTGGGTGCTGCATTGGCATTCCTGTGCATCCACCCATGTATTTTGTGTACAAATAACATACACAGTCTTAAGGCAAACACACTAGCTTTCCTTGGATCAGGACTAGAGTTCCACTTCTCCTTTAAAGGATCCAGGTTATTCCCTGTTTATGTTAGGCGACATTCCAGTTAGGCTCCGCTAGTGAGTTCAAGTCTTAGAAGTTCTATGACGGGCATGAGAAAGTCAAAGTACCTCTGCAGTGTTACGTGTCAGTCAGAGCAAGCCCAGTATTGGTGGCCCAGTATTCAGTCTTACCCGCTTTTGCTCGATAGAAGGTTCAGAGTGCCCTGGCAGGTATCTGTGGCCCGGCAGTTAGCAGAAGACTGGATGCTATAGTAGAGATGGCTGGCGACCATACGTTCCTCTGCCTATGTGGTAAGCCTCCCTGAATCCAGCAGGTCTTGGGTCCTCCTTGACTGTTTGGTATTTGAATTGTTGCTCTTCCTCAGTGGGTAATGGCTTGTTTCTCCTTCACAGCTGCATGCTGCTCCAAGGCAACAGCCCTCTCACTTCACCATGGTCCCCCCCCCCCCTCCTGGAATACAGGGTTTTAGACAGCACACACAGGAAAACATCCCCTTCAGGTCACAGCATTGCACAGGGTGACAGTCTTCTTCTTAATACAGAAATGCACCAGGATGACAGCCCACAATCATCACCCCAGCCCCCACCTGGAATATGGCAGTCATGGGCAGCACATAGGTTTTTGCATTCACTTTGTGCTAATCAGCCACTAAATGCCCACCTCTTTATTTTTTACTATTTCACACCAAAGAACAATGTTTGTCTTTAATTCTTGGTACATGAGGTTAGACTGTGGCTGACAAGCAGAAACCACATGAACGTCAAGTGTCAAATGCATCCTATATGTGGCCTAGGCAACTTTTATTACCATATTCCAAGAAGAAGGGAGCGAGAAGTGATAGTTCACTCACCTAACCATACAAAAACAACAGGAGGGAACCTCTACAGTGCTTAGCCTATCTCTCCATATCAGCAAAAGGGGATCACCCTATGGAATTAAAAGGACTCTCATTAACTAGAATTCCTTGTGGAATTTTTATCATAGAGTCCTTATCCAGATACTTAGTGTATCTGGACGGGTTCAACCTTGGTAGAGAAGGGAGCTCTTTGGCTTTTGTGTGTGATCCGAGATTTAAAATAGTCTAGGGTGCTCTGAGTATTAATTTTATTTTCAAAGGGCACCCTGATGGAGTTCAAGACAGGTAGGGATGCACTAAGGAAACTAGTATCCACTGTATGCCTGGGTCAGCATTTTTCAGGCATCACACCAATGCCTCACCTGGCTAGTTGGCTTTCATCAGAACCTCCACAAGAATCCCAATGTTGTCCTATTTATTTGCATTCAATTGTGAAACTTCCATTTCCCATACTCATACATGCCTTACATACTGACCCATTTGGTCCCTATGTTTACATTTCTTTAGTAGTGTCCTATTTAAAGCTTCATGCGTGTAAGGAGGCATGTGGACCTTATAGTCAAACTGTCATCAAAGGTCTCTCCCTACCAGTGAACCTATTTGGTCCCTCCTTCCCCTGCATCCTAGATTCTTATTATACATTTTGCAACATTACAGCCTATCAAACGAAACACAACAGGGAGATTTGCATAGGATTACAGAATTTGGTCAAGGTAGGAAGCTGGGACTAATCCCAGGTTTTCTGCTTTGACATTGTTCATTTCAGCCATTAGATAGAAATATCTTTATTTCTTATATTTCTCCTATTTTACAGCAAATGTTAATGCTTTGTGTTTAATTCTTGGCATATGAGGAAGAAGCTTGAGTGCCAGGCAGATGTCACAACTGTGCACTTTTCACTTCACATAAAGACCGCCTTGCATAATCCTCCTTGGTCTTCCAATGCCCATATATTTCAGTTTTGTGCAGAAGTATCTAAATCTGTCACACCACAGCAAAATGTAATTCCCAAACATTTGAAAGTATGTGCTTTATTTACCAGTTCCAAACACTAAATGCTGAAGAGCTCTTTTCCCTGAAAAGAAGACAAGTTGCATTTGTGTAGCTTTGTAAATTCAAGAGCACTGAGATATGGCTGTGTTAAATTTTGCCAAGATGTTACTCTGCTGGGGTATGGGTGGTCTTGTTTTTTGCCATTCTCACACCTCGCTAATGCAGCGATGTTACACAGCTTGCAATGCACTGTATTATAACACAATAACACAGGGTAGCTTTTTTGTTATGATGCTGTTAAGTTAGGGAGACTGATATAATTCAGTGTTAAAGGTATGAAATGAAAGATTACGTGTGCTTAATTAGGGCTGCTCCTTCTGGGTGAGGTTACTGTTAATAGGCGAGCCCATAGGTCAGTGCTACTGTAAACAAGTAGATCAAGCAGGCTGTTCCAGTGCACCATGTTGGCAGTGTAACATGTCTAGGATATGCACAGTTCCCATTAGCGAGCATAGTCTAGTGTAGATTCTGATTGCTGGCCATAGTTTGTGATGTCTCTTGCTGTTCCTACATCTCCCCACTTGGGTAGTTTTTCTATGCAAACTAGAAATATTTCCTCTTGAAGGCCCATATTTTCTTCAAAGTGCTACATTGGGACTGGAATTGCATGTGTTTTTTCTTATGTGTTGCCTTTGTCACCATATCCTACTCTTCCTTGGATACTGTGCAGCTTACACTTATTTTGATGTGGAGCTGATACCTCTTACTTTGAAATTTATGGTCAATACTTGGTGTGGGCATTCTGGTGGTACTGATTCCAGGGTGAGCTGTCAGGTTGTGCTGATGAATGTGAGGGTGGTTTAGATTTAATTGTGCCAACAATAGGAACATGAGAGATGTCTGTTGCTAAATGTGAAAGTGACATTTTGGAGAGCAGTGTTTAATTTGTAAAAACATAAATGCATAGCCCAAAACCTTTTCTTAGGGTCCTATTGCTGAATGTCAAGGTTGCCATGACCTTTTTCTTTCACTATCCTACAGTTGCTTATTCTTGGAGGTTGTTTTTTCATAATCTTTCCTGCCTTTATCATAGTTTTCTTATCTGTCTTCTCTTTCCCTTTAAGTCTTTCTATCTTTTTTGTGTCATGCTCTGTTGGTGAAAAAATAGCTAATTTTCTTAAAATTGGTGCAGGTGGGTGAAGCTGAGTATGAATACTTCACATAGAAGAGCTGTCTCACCTCTAGAAGTGCAGGCAGCTAAAGCAATCACATCTGCATGGAAATATGTTGCATATGGAATATTATGCCTGGTTAAATAGGCTGGCAGTGGAGATCATTTATTCAGTCCTTGGGTAAAGGAAGCTTTACACTGACAAAAGGCAACATTGTTTTATGTGTGGTTTACAAAAGTGTGAGTCTCCTGACTAAATCAGGAGGGTTTGCATGTATATTTGTAAGGCGCTCAAATGTACTCATGATAGACCTGCTAAACATATATGTGCAGTCTTAAGATCGGATGGCACTTCCTGTGATGCCACTTCCTGTAAAGTCATGGCTTGTGATGCCACTTCCTGTGCTGTCAATTACTGTGATGCCACGTGCAATGTCATGCAATGTGATGTCACTTGCATACTGCCTAACTAGGTTACTACCCCCACTCCTTTTTTTAGGGCTTGTGCCCAGTATATAGGATTTTAGAGGGTGTGGACATATTTGTTGTCTAGTGTTGGGTGGGGAAGCAGGAGCTGTGTTTAATGCTGATGGGGTGACAGGGTCTTTTCTATTTGTGGTGTTATGGTGAATGGGATATTTCTCACATGTGGTGGGTGCGTAATCTGGAGAATGTATCGTATATTGGGTTTAGAAGGGATGGGAGTAACATTTATGGGTGAATGCGTTACATAGGGCCGTATGGCTGTGGGTATTTGTGATTGGTTGGTGGACGTTATCTGGGGACGGGGGAGGATGGTAAAATACCTGTATTAAGTGGTGTTTTCTTACCAGGGGTTGGATTTGGTATTACCCGAGATGGATGGGGGGTGTATTCCGTGGACCAGAGTTATGAGCACAACCGCCGACGGGGAATTAGAGGGTGGCGGGGGTCACCTGAGTGTAAGGCAGTCCTTAACTGGGCAGCTGCGCTGACATCTGTGACAGATCAGAGTCCGTTACATTCAGACAACCTTCTGTTGCCCCCTCCGTGGAGCTGCTGAATAATGAATACCTTCTCCTCGGGAGGGGCGCGGGCGACGCTGCTTCTAGGTGAAGAGAAAGGAATGGGCCAAACCCTCGGGGGACATTCCCGGACATCTGCCCCTCGCTACAGCAAGAAAATGGAGCGGGGGTGGGGCGAGGGGAAAGGGGGGCGTGAGCGGGGTGTGGAGGGGGGGGGGGGGGGGGCTGTTGCTGCAGTCACCAGCGGAAACGAGCAGGAAGACGGGGCAGGACAGTGAGAGGAAGAGTGGCTGAGGTGGGGAATAGAAAGCGGCAGGAAGTGGGGTAAACTGAAGAAGAGGGTCAGAAGAGGCAGAGCAGTAAAGCGAGGTGAAAGAAAAGGGAATTCAGTGACGGAGAAGGGGACAGCAGAGGGAGTGCAGCTAAGGAGAGAGAGAGGCAGACGTGTGGGCACGAGAAGATGGAGTGACGGCGAGCGGCGGCAAGGAAGAGATGGCAAAGAGACCGAGTGAAGTGAGGAAGGGACAGGAGATTGAGAAAGGGTGTCGGGAGAGGGGACCGTGCAGGAAGCGACGTAAGGGCAAGAGCGGGCGAGCTGATGAGGCAACAACAGGAGAGGGGACGGAAGAGAATGTTAGGCGAAGGAAATATGTGCAAATTAGAGCGGCAGATGAGGGAGTACGAAATTAAGAGATCGGATCAAGGGAAGTTTGGGGGAAAGAGGAGTCAAAACGGGAAGGTGAAAGGGGGAGAAAGATTAGGAGAGGCAGTGAGAAAAGGGAAATAATAAGGAACAGAGAGGGCTAGACGGCAAGGCCAGGAAAATAGGACAGCGCGGGGAAAGTGATGGATGAAGGTACGGGGAGAAGAGTTGGAAAGGACTGAGTGGGAGGTGAGGGTACGCAGAAGTGATAGAGAATACGAGTTGAAAGGGGGTCGGCAGGAAGAAGGAAGTGAAAGAAAATGTTGGGGGAGCAGGGAGAAACAGGAAGGGCGAGTAAGTTAAAGAAGAATTGTGATCGGTGCAAAGAGTGACAAGGAGACAGGGGAAGAACAGGGAGTGAGGGTGAGAGGAGGTCAGATTGCTAAAGGAGAAGGCAGATAGTGTGATGGAACTCGCAGTAGCTGAGCGCGTGAGAGGAGAAGTGTAAACGAAAGGGTGTGAGCAACTGCTAATACAGTGCATGGGGTCAGGAGAGAGAAGAAAGCTACATTGTGAAGCAAGAGAATAGGTTTCAAGGAAGACAATTATTATCCGAAACTCCACGAGAGAGTGAGAGAAAGAACAGCTGAGATGGGGACTGTAGGAACTGCGAACCCGAATTTGTGGCTTGGGGGGGGGGGGGGTCGTATAAGGAGCGGAGAGCGACAGGAGGAATTTACAAAAAACTCAAGAACGTAGGGCAAGCATCAGGAGATGCAGTCGCTGTTGCTAGCCCACGAAGAGCACCGCGTGCATTTCAAGCATCATAGCTGGTTAGTCAGGGACACCTCTCCTGCTCCAAGCCCACACCAACCTAAAGTCAAGTTTTAGTCCTTCGTGTTGTTGCTGAACTGGTGAACTGCACTGAACCAAATTGTTCCTGCAACCAAATGAAAAGGTCTAATTTACTCAAAATCGGCTTTGAGCTCACTCGGCAGTCGTTTTTGGCTAAAGCCTCAGTGTCTGTGGCAGAATGCACTTTCATCAAGTTTAAGTGCTTTTTAATGGCCAGAATAAACTGGGACATTTGTCCTGGTCAATGAGAGCAACTTCTTTGTGAACTTGAAACACAGGGTGTTGCCGGATTGTGAAAGGGCCGTCTGCTTTTAAGTTTGCTTTGTGTACAATGCCTGTGGTCAATTAATGGATGTCAGTACCTCACCCACTTGAAGTTGCTTGCTTCATCATCTGATCTACTCCTCACTATGATGGGAATCTGGTTCTTTAGTGTGCTGTCAATGAGCTTGTGGAGGGCCACATGGAGATCCTGGTTTATAAACCTAATTGAGGAAAGGTGCAAAGGTGTATATCTTATTAAATCTCTCAAATGTCCCTGAGTTGCACAGCTACAGCTAATGAACAACTGCTTCAAGGTCGGTAGCATGAAGGCTTTAATCTCACCTCCTTGTCTCAAGATTAAAACTTGGGAGTGTCTTATGACCCTTCATGTCTGTAGAGTAAACTTGTTTTGGTCTATTCTGTTAGCCTTACGAAGGACTCAAATATTCATTAAGACTGCAGCCCTCCCTGAGACTAACTATCTACTATGGTCATTAGTGCAGTGTGGGGTATGTAAGAAATCTTACACCTAGCCCCACTTCCTTACTTGTTACAGGCACTTTACTCATGAAGTTTTGTATGGCGAGGCCAGCTCTTCCTTGTAGTTCCTACCTTTTGGCGGGCAAAGTTAGAGCTAACTCTAGGCCTCTACATGATGGTCACACCTCTGGAGGTCTAGTTGTTGTTCTGGTTCTCCATCACCTAATTGTGCCCCAGTGCTTGAGAAGGGAGCAACAGCGCTACATCTAAGTAGAATTGACGCTATCCTGCTCTCTCCCTCTCACGCACTGTAGCACTGAAACTTTGATTGCTGGGCTGCATTGTTGAGCTGGACCCACGGCAAAGAGCCAATCACCATTGCAACCTTCAGGAGTAAAATACTGATGAATGCGTATGTTGGTCTGTGTGTGTGTAATAGTGTATAAAGCTGCTTACCTGTGCAGTGGGGTATATGGCTCATTACAACTACACTTCTAATTTTGTAAATTATTTTTGACATGTGTACGTATGTTTACAGGTCTATACATTAATAACTGTGCACTTGTGCAATAGTGATGTATATGTATAGTTGTGTAAATAGCTTTGTACTGGTGTAGTTGTCTTACACAGCCTCATCTGCGCAGTTTGGGACAGTGCCCTGACATGCCTGGGCTCTGCGCTAGGACCCGGGGTCCGTGGGGGACAGCCCCCCCCCCCCCCCCCCCCCCCCCCCTTTCCACGACAGCGACTCTCTGGCCGGGAGGCTGGTGGAAGTTCCTAGAAGTTCCGGAACCTTCACTCTCGACAACACACCCTTTTGCATTGTGCAAGTGGTGCAGCGGGGATGACATCATCACCGCTCCCCCATCATGATAATCGGGGCTATTTAGCCCGCTTGCAGTGTTGTGGCCTCCTTTTTGAGGCTTTGTTGCGGAGGAAGCGGTGGATGAGCACATCTGGGCCTTCGCTCAGCAACTCTATTCTGGTGGGGGGGGGGGGGGGGGCGAAGGTCCGGTAGGCCCTGGTCACCCCTAGGGGCGCAGAAGTGAACCCAAGGATTACCCTGTAACAGCGTGGGGGGGGGGAGGGGGGGGGGGGGAGTCCTACAGCCAGCCCCGAGGGAAGCACTGAGGGGGGACAGTAATCTGAATCTCGAGGAGTAACGTTCACATCGGCTGGGGGGACAAAGGGCGCATAGATAGATGGTGAGGACATGGGCCGCTAGCCTCTGGTCTCAGTTGTGGACCCCTGTGGGCAGCCTGGTGTTGAAGGGGTGGTCCCCAGGTATGCAGACAAGGTTACTGAGAGGTGGGATCACCCTTCAAGGGATGCAGGTGGGAGACACCTGCGTGGTTCTCCAGGGGTGGATGAAGTTTGGCCTGTACTTTAGTGCTGGGAGTCTCAAAGTGGTGGGATCGATAACGACGTGGGCACTGTTCAATGTAAATCCAAGGGGATGGGACAACTGGAAGTGTGAAAACTTGCAATTATGATGTGAATTTTTTCAAACTATTAGATGATTTAGGATGTTTTAAATTCTTGCTAAGTTTTGAATTACGGATGTGATGAGGTAATTTAATAAATAAATGTGCAAGCGGATACTTGTAGTAAACAAGACCCCTTCCCAATCACTGATCGTTGCCTGTCATTGACTCGCAGGTTTGAGGAGGGAGTCGGCCCCATTGGGGGACTACGGGCCCTATCCGTAGCCAAAAGAGAGCCTATATAGAGTGTAGTAAATGGGTTGCATATATAGCGCAATAAACGTGTAGCTCAGTATACGTCTCTACGTTTGTTACCGTGTACTCTCTCTGTGGGTGGTTGTCCACCCATCTCTATGTGCAGCTGTCACACGACTCTCTGTATTCGTGTACTGTGCACATGTGTATCTGAGAGTGGTATTGGACGTGTGTAGATGGGTGTATATAGTTCTGTACGTTGCTGATTCTGTAGGACGTGCCGTTGTGTACCTGGGTATTATGCTTATTCAGCTGTTCGACTGCGTGCACATTTGTGTTATTTTTAAAGTGTGGAATGCGGTGCCTATCTAAATGTTTGTGTAGTTGTGTGTCGTTGCCTGATTAGAGCTGCAGAGAGTCTGTCCTTGGCTGTGTGCGTGCCTGGACGGGGAGATCTGTAAGATAGAGAGACCCTCATCCGCTATGTACACACAGGCGCGTACATGTCACACCACGTGAAGAATGCAGTGTTTGGACCAGCAGGTGCAGCCAGGCTCTGTCTCCTCCATGGGGGGAGACGGAGCAAAGAGGCGGGGAAAGAGGGGAATGCATAAAAGGATTCCAGTGCTCCTCTTCCACGGAGCCTGAGGCAGAACTAGACAATACCTCACTTACTAGACTACCCCACCCCATCCCTCCCCATTATCAGCGAGACAATTCACTCAAAAAGGGGCAGCTGCTAGGCAGAGCTTAGCCTCAAACAAAAGTATTGGGACCACAAAAGAAGGGGGCGTCTGACTAGCATCCACACACTACAATGCGCCCCATTCCAGCACACTCTGCCACCCCCTCAATTCCTTCCCAAACAGCATGTGAGATTCCTACACTAGACCCTCTGTTATGGGCCTCGTCAGAATTTAGTACAACATGAGCGAAACCATTCAAAAAATCCTCGCAGAAGAGAAATGGGGAGCGATCCCTAACCTCCTAGTGTCATTTCACGGTTTACACTCTTAGAGGCAGATTTATTAATATTTTACACAATGCAGCACAGCAGAGCCGGATAACATCGTTTCTACTGAGATATGTCGCTGTTGCTCCTTTCCCAGGGTCTGGGGCACAATTAAGTGGCGCTTGGGAAACCGACTTGACACTAAGGGGCAAATTTATGAAAAGTGCAGCTGCACCTAGTGCAGCGTCATTTTTCTTGCGTCCATTAGCGACCCCCTAATGCCACCATGGTAGTGCCATATTTAAAATATGGCACACCATGGCGGTAGTTAGGGTGACTAGCGTCATAATTTTTTACTAGTCTGGCGCTTCGCAGGATTAGCGTAAAAAATGATGACGCTAACTCTGTAAAGCACCCAGAGGCCCATTGAAAGCAATGGGAGTCTCTTCTTAGTGCCTGCACTTAGCAGAGATTCCTTTGCGACATTTTTATGCCCCCCTAGCACTGGAACGCCCTCTTGCATACATTAAGCCTGGCACAGGCATAATGTGGTGCAAGGGGTTACAAAGTGGCGCAATACAAGCAATGCGCCACTTTGTAAATATGATGTTGCGTTTTTCCCTTTCCAACTCCACATTAGCGTAAAAAAATGATGCTAAGCTGGCATTGGAACAACCAAAGTATCTCAAGCTAGTGTATAGTGCTGTTTTCATTTCTTTTAGGCAAATTTCCAGCACGAAGAAGTGTTGCACTGAAGGAATATAAAAATCATCACTTTGCACCACTCTTTGTGCCTTTGTAGCAGCTCAAAGCATTCATAACTTTGCACCTTAGACTATAAGGCCTCCATTTTTACCTAGAAGCTTGACTTCGCTGCATCAATGTGCATGTTACAAGTAGGCTATAGCAGCACAGACAGATGACTAATCTCAGCTGTATTAAAGCTCAGAGACCTGTTAATTAGTGTAACTTTATCACATCATAGATACCCTACTTGATTAACTGGTATGGCAGAGAGATTGGCAAACCCAGCTGTGAAAAAATGTGGAGCCCCAAACAACTAAATAAAATAGAGGCCTTTGGCATATGTTATATTAAGGTCACTGTACTCACTTCATATAGAACAGAGGTATCCAAAATAGGTTTTATGAATAATATAAACATATCTCATGTGGATACCACAACATCACCATCAACTGTCGTTTAAATTCTTGGTCTTTTGCTCCTTGTTGTAAAACACATACTCTGGCTTCCAGTTTTTAGAACTAAGCATAAATAAGCATGCAAATTTGTGACAATTTAAAAAAAAAAATAGCGTATTTACTTTGAAAACCATCTGGGGTTACAATATGTGGTATCCTGTGTGTATATTAATGTTTTTCTTGGAAAACAGGCCAGTGTACTATTCATTACACAGCCTGAAAACCGCTTTAAGGTGCGTGACACAACTGCAAAGATTCTTTCAACAAAACGAGAAGCGATCCTAGAGAGCTTGGCCTTCGCTCCCTTCCTAATACTGAGGCGCTGAGATGGTCTTCAGTTGCCGCATTAGAAGAAAACAGAGCATGCCCTCATTGAAGCTCTGTGGGAAGCCTGTGTAGAACTACAACAGTGAGCTTTATGAATCTTCTGCAGAACTGACCTCACCTCACTCCTCGATCTCAACAGCCTGAAAGGGTAATGCCTTCTAAAAACATTCCTAAGCAGACCTGGGTCATGGTCCCATCCCATTCTGTGGGAAAACAAAGGTCTTATGCTGTAGGCTCTGCTTCATGGGGAGCCACAAGAGCGTTTCATTAAAATCCTATGTATGTCCCATTGCTGATTTATCAAAGTGAATTTCCAGACAGAAAAAAAAATTAAAAGGAAATAAAAGAAATACTGTTATTCCATAAATTGTTTTATCAGCAGTTGCAATTATTGTCAATGACCTGCCCATACAGTTGTCATCTTGCTCTGGCCGAGACAGTCTAATGCTGCACCTCAACTGTGCAGGAATGTCGTTTTCTTACTAGAGCTAAGTAGTGGTACTTACACCCTCGTTGATCACTTTCATAATAGGCCAAGCCCCTTTGTTCTGCACTGAATCTGTATGACAGAGCATAAGCTTTCTCATGTCAAAGATATTACAATGTGGAGATACGACTCATCTGAGCAGTATTACATCACAGAGGCCAGGCTGACTTCTGATAAACGATATCACAAATATTCGAGCCATCTCCTCTCTGCGATAACAGAGAACTGCCCACCTAATCTTAACCACTGCCCTATACTACTGGAAAACTATGGCCGAAGTGTAGTCCTACTAATGTATTGCAGCTAAAATATCGACGACCAAGATGGTAAGTATTCCAAGGTAACTAACTATAGGTGTACTATATTTAACTCATTTATGTAACCTAATTATAAATGTATCCTCAAAAGATGTGGAGATATGCATAGTAAATCTACACTTGTTCATGTATACTTGCCTTCATGATATTTTTGTTCTCAGTATTTTACAATGATATTTTTATAGAACGATATTTCTGTCCTCGACATTCAGACATACAGCACATATAGACTTAGGCTGCTAAATAACATGTTAGCACATATACCAGAGCCACCAGCCGCCTCTACTCTGTTGCAGCTTAGAGACCTAAGGTGTCTCAAGTGCTGCTGCAGGACATGGGGAACGTGAGGCATTACAGTGGAGACTGTGGATTGAACTCAGCTTTATTGCAGCAGGCACACAATTCGTCCCAGCTCTGTTACAGTATGTTTACCTCACTATCCTAATTTGTATTACTACACACAAATTTGACTCACCTGTGCCCTATCACAGTTGAGTGATCTGAATCATATCCCAGCATGAGACCAATTGACCTGAGCTTTCTTGCAGCGCAGAGACCTTATGCACCTCAGCTGAATTAGTGAGCAGTGAAATGAGCTTTTGCAATGTATTGTGGCCCAGGAGAAAACTGACAGTCTTAATTTTGCATTGTCCTAAAGTGATGCCCTTCGGGCCTTGCTCAAGGGAAAAAACAACAAGGAATACCTAGCCTTGGAAATTTGCAGAGAAATAGATCAAGGCAGGTCTATGTAGCCCGGAAACGATTTATGGTGCAGTTAATGTGACCCGCGAGTGATTTATGCAGGTTTGCCTATGGCAGTAAACCTGTGATCTGGAGATGGTTAACGTGGTACCCTTTTCACCGTGGGTGGGTGAGGGGAGTGCACATGATCTCGAAATGCACCCCGTCTCTCAGAAATGATTTGCAATGGGACACCTGGGACCTGGCTACGGTTAGAGAGTGTTCATATTTGACTCGGGAAGTGGTTTAAGGTAGCTCAGCTGGGATGTGGAAATTGTTTACTCTAGACAACCTGATACCTCAAAGTGATTAGGGTTAGCACACCTTAGAAAAACCCTGAAATGGGTAGAATGATACACCAGTGACCTCATAATTAGCTTTATTGTTATTTTTGTAATGCAAACTTAGACTAATGTGGTCGAGCTATAAACAGTAATGGGGTGGACGGGACACGGTGGCTTAGACATGATACAGTGACGCAGAGACAGTAAAGGTTAGCAAACCTATGTACCGTGCACAGGGGTGTAGCGTGGTCAGTATGATTGGGGGAGGGGGTGAGCTTCAGATTTCCCCAAAATCACGCTGGGATATCTTGTCAAAATACAATATATATATAAGAAGCTGGACATGAAGAGGGCTTAAGGGGTGGAAAGAGAGAGTGTGGACTGATAGGGGTTACATTTAAAACACAATATTTTTCAAACTAATCAACATTTTTAAGGCCTTCAAAACATGGAGGAGAGAGTTTGTTTGTGTTTTTGTCAGCATTTACATGTAAAAATCCCATGTGAAATCCAACAGACTCTTCACATTACCGACTGAAAGATTGTGTACCCAACTATTTGCTACAGGACACATTTTTAGGAGGGTGTGACACCCCTCCCCCCCCCCAAACCCCCCCCCCTCTCCACCCCCGGCTCCTATACCCCTGACCGTACATGCTAAAAGATTTTACACCTGTAAAAGCCACACGGTCGTACATTTGGTTTCTGAAATTTGAACGTGGCGCGTCTTTACTTCTAAACCGCAAACTTAGGAACATGCGATGACCCCATGTCAATGGGGCACACTGTAGCCCTCCCTAGATGTAATTTTATGAAACACAGTTTTCAGGATTCTTAGATATACTGGTTCAGTTCAACCGAACACATATGATGTCTCCCAGGTTGTACTTGTTTGATAAATCCTGACCAGAGATCAGTTACTGATGAATTTCCAAATCCATAAATATCGAGGTGTTGTAACGAAGAATGCAGGTCTTTTATTGCAGGACAAATGACAAAAGGCAGGTCAATATTACTTGCATTTTTTGTACACACACAAACACCTGCCCTCCCTCCCCCAAAACGTGTCCATGTTTTAATTCCAGATCACCAAGGGACACTGGCAACCGAGCAGCCCCCAGGTTATGTGGCAATCAATGTCTGTGGTATCAGTTCCCATTGCTGAATGTGGCAGCGTGTTTAGTGTGCCTTGGCTATCTAGTGCCTCCATTCGATCTGTGACACCTTCAGCAAGCTGTGCATGCTTAGCCAAGTTACCAATAGACGTTGGTGGTTTTGAACACTACTAACAACGTTAAATCTGAAACTACAACTCCCAGAATGCAATGTACAATTAACTAAAAAGGCAATGCTTGCTGGAGATGTCAGCGTGATATGAGGACTTTGCAATTTTGAAAGTGGTGGAACTTGAATTCTCGAGACAGAGCCGAGGGTCAGCATACACTCCTGTGTGGAGTTCGTGACTTGTTATGCTTGCCTCTGTCTAGTGTAAGATCCGTCGACGGGCCTACCCCTCCAAAATTACTCCACCTTGATGTACACAAACCTGAGCAGGGTGCAGAGATCGTACGAGGGATATACCCGGAGAGCATTTTTACCACGTGTGAGGTGATGGCATCTTTCGCTGAAAAGACGTGCGTGAGCTCCATAAGACAGAACTGCGACACTCCTGACGTGGATACGTTGAGTTGGGTAATAGTAGCGCCTCTTATTCACACTGTCACTAAACAGCAATATAGCAGCACCACCAACTGTCCGCGTACAACTGCACAAACACACTTGTTGCTAAAGCTCACTCTCACTGATCCAGATATAGAAACTGGATTTTCACATTGCCTGTTGACTGGTTGTCAGGTCATGAAATTCGCAAGTTTCGTGACTCTGATTTTATGAGAACAACTTGTTTTGCAGCCGATCTCGCTGTCACGGACCTGTAGCTTCATAGCACTACAAACAAAATCCATTCGTGCACCCAATTCAATGGCGCACAGTTTGTAGACATTGGAAGCATGAAAGTTCGAATACCTAGGAGGTAGAAACGGTGACGTACATGTTTCACAGAGATGTCTGCTACAGGCACATTATCCTACTAACCTATCTTAAATTGAGGTCCCCACGGACGGAGAGGCGCAGGCCAAGTAACCTATTTAGACACTGGGCATGTGCATTTTATACTTGAAAAACAGCGGTTGCGGTTTATGATTCTTACACATGACTTCTTAACACTGCTGTTGCCAAAGCTACCCTTCCATCCCAGAAAACACAAAACTAACAAAACCTCAGGTTGTAGATCAATATCTTTATTATCGTTTCTTGCTCACATTTTAGGGGTTCCCTCGGAGCACAATTTTCAATAGAAAAATCATTAAGAAAAGGCAGAGGTCTTTTTTCATTTCATATCAAAACCACATTTCAAATATTCCCCCCATTGTAAGAGCTTTTTGTCCTCAACTCCTTTGAATTTTAGGAGTGCCTCCTTTGTTAAAATAGAAAATTCGCCTCACACTGTCATATAAATACCGAATAAAAAGCAGCAAATGTTGTTTAAATACGTAATACAATATATAAATTAATTGTAAACTTTTACCGGGTGTCAGAGAAGAGGCCCGGGCTATACACATCACACAAAAAGCACATACTCGAAGAAAATACATATAAATATATATATATATATATATCTTATATAATCAACATATAGTAGGTAGAGTTGTCTCAAAACTAACATAGAAAACGGGAATTTCTGTAGAGGATAGAGTCTTACATTTGAAGTCTCTGGAACGTGTTAGGTCAGCATTCAAAGTCCTCTCCTCGGGAAAGGCAAGACGGGATTTCTGAAAAAGTTAAAGCTGGGGACCATATAGAATCTGTGACTTAAGTAGACCGAGATGGCCAAATGATCCTTGTCTGCTGGCAAGTTCAGGGTAAAGGGCAGATAAAGCGAAGTTAAAGCTGGAGACCACTCAGAAACTAAGTTATAAAAACGTAGGCTGGAGAATGGGTCTGGGACAGAGAGTAGAATAGAAAAGTACTGAATAAGCAATGATAAAAGTAACGACCCTGTCAAGTCTGTGTGCCAGGGGCACTCCTGGGAATATGGCGCTGTGGTCTTAAATCCATACTTGATGTCTCTATGTCACAGGTGGCTGGCTGTCTTTGGGCATATTCATCTCAGGCATGTTGGGGAACCTGTAGTAGGATAACCTGCCTGCTTTCTGAAGGATGGCATCGGTTGATGTGCCGGGTGAGGCCAGCAGAGGAGAAAAGGGTCTCAGGGCAGAACCGGCAAGGGTAGGCCTGCACCCCCTGACCATGGCATGAGGTGGATGTTCTAGAAAGGCCCATTATGGCTGCCTTGCTCTGCTTGAAGACTAGGGCCAGAGGCTCGTCCCTTGGTGGTGAATGCTGAAGGCCCTGTACACTGGCTGGGCCCTGGGTTTCAGACACAACATTGGACAAGGTCTGGCTCTCTGACAGGACATTTGCCATTGTCACTGCAGCACTGGGCCGGTTGTGTAGTGCCAGGTGTTTCCGCAAGTAGGCTTGGCGCCTGAACTTCTTGTTGCAGTGTGAGCAATCATACAGCTCCTCATCAGAGTCAGAGAGTTGAGGCAAAGGAGTAGGCACCTCTCGTTTCTCTGGACCGGGTTTCTGGTTTTCCTTGGCATTATCAGACTGGTGGGTTACTTGTTGTTCATCTGTTGGCGGGCTCCTTGGTTTATGCCAACGACGGTGAGAAGCCAGGTTGGCCGGGCAGCTGAAGACCTTGTCACATTCATCACACCGGTACTCAACTCGTATGATCCTTGAGCACTTATGCTGGGCCAGGGATAAAGGGTCGGCATACTGCTCACGGCACAACTGACAGATGAAGCCTCCCAATGGGCTGCTGGCCTGACCTCGGTGTTTGGCATCCTCAGGGTCCTCCCGAATCTTCAAGCCCAGAACTGGGGAAGTAGTCATTTCATCCCGGCAACTCTTCTTCTCAGTCTTCAGCTTTTTGGCTTGAACTTTGACTTTGGTGTCAATGCTATTGGCACTGGTGTCGCCTGGTCTCTTGGCACTCTGGGTCAATGTGCAGATTGAGTCCAGCTTGGCTTCTATTGCAGCATAGGAGGGTAGGAAGGCCAACCGCTGCCCCAAGAAAGCAAAGGCATCCAGGCTTGCAGGAAATGACTCCGCCAACACCGGGGAGCTGGAGTTCAGGGTTCTGTCCATCGAACTCTGATCATGCTGGAAGGTGCCCACTGGCCTCCCAGGGCTGCATACAGGTGCACAGGAAGCTTCAGTCACTCCACAACCAGTGGCTGGCACCTCTGTGCCAAGGATGGGCACTTGTAGAATTGGCCTGGGCCTCTCTGGATGCATCCAGGTGGATGTGATAACACTTGCGAAGCTGCTGGGAAATGCTGACTGGGACCGGTCATCGTCATCCACCCGGACCCTGTAAGACAAGGGACCCGGCTTCCGGGTTCTCTTTACTAGGAACCCTCGAGGCATCTCGAAAAGAGTCGAGTGCAAATGGAGAAGCTGACTTGGCACTCGATGGCGGCAGTGGGTGACCTAACCCAACTGAAGCCAAGAAACGTCAACTAAATTCAATGCAAGTCACGAAAAGTCAGTCAATAGAAGGCAACGCCGGTCAAAGGAATTCAGCTTCCCAAGGCAAGTTAATGCAAGTTAATCCTCCCCGCGCACCAGCGACGTAGCGCGTGTCTTGGCGACCGGAGTTCTGATGCTCAAGGGCAGGCCGAGCCAGGTATTTGAAGGCTCTTGGCCCCCACCACCCGCCCATCCACACCGAGGAGCTGCAGATGGTCTGTCGACAGCAGCCAATGGGAGGGCGGCGGTCGTGAGGGCAGGCAGGTGGAGGGGAGGGGGGGGGGGGGGGGGGGTCTCCGGGGAAGGAAGCAGATGGCAGCCTCCACCACCCCGACGCGTGGTATGGAGATTGGGGGCAAAGATGCCACACGCCAAGGCCCCCACCTAACCCCCCGAGGCACGCCTGGAACAAAAGGGGGGCCTCACTCCCCCGGTCCTGTTTCAAGACACACGTGCCCGGCCCTTTGTCCCTATTCAATAAGAAGAAGAATGCAACAGTGAATAGGAGCCTTCCCCTGAGAGGGGGTTGTAGGGTGGGGCGTCAACAAAGAGCCCCATCTCCTTCTTTGAACAGCCCTTTCCAACTGCAGCATCTCCAGTGCACATGGAAGTGCCCCAGGGAGTCTGATGCTCACAATAGCTGCAGTCTGCCAGCCTTTTCAGACATAAATTAACCCTTTTCTTTACGAACCATCCCCCCATCCCCAACTAAAAGTCCACCAAACCAGAAAACGCCTTTTTTTATACGAATAAAGCTTTCTCCCTTTGGGAAGTGGTGCATTCCGAGTGCAGAATTCAATCAGCAAATGCTTTCAGGTGACGAAGAGGAGGGTGGGATGAAGGAGAAGTCACAGAGGTTTGAGGGGTACGCAGGTGTTTGTTAGGAAACCTGCATGAACAGTATGAAGGGCAGGTGGGATATATGACCAGTAAAATAAGTTAACTAAGCAGAGGAAGAGAGCAAAAAGCAAAAGATCATAGATGACGAGCAAGGAAGAGGAAGAAATACATAGAGGAAAAAGAAATACCACGAAATAGGGGAAAGAAGGAATGGAAGAGAGGAATGAAAGATAGAACATCGAAAGCAGGATGGCGAGAAAAAGAGAAGAAGATAAAGAATGGAGGGAACGATGAAAACAAACAATAACAAGAAAAAGGAAAAGAAGACAAAAGAAGTTAGGACTGATAGAGAGAAGGGAATAATGCAAAATGTAACGTAATTAAGTACATAGAGAAAAGTAAAGGAACAAGAAAAACGTAAAGTACGAATGAAAGAGAAGAAATTGATAGATATACAAAGAATGAAGAAGAGAAAAAAAAGAAAATAAGGAAAAAAGCAAAAACAAGTATAGATGTCTGCCTAACAAAAATATAAAGAATAAAACAAGATTGAAGGGAAGAACGAAACAGACACAACTGGAAAACTGAAAGAGAAAAAAAAAATTGAAGGGATTAGAAAAAACAGAAATAAAAAACAATGGCAGAAATGGAAAGACAATTAACAAAGATGAAAGAAACAGAAAGAAAAATGAAGACGAAGGGGTTGTGTGAACGAAGGACATAAAGAAGAAAGTAAAATAGAGGTAAAAAAAAGAAAAGTAGGGTGTAACAAAAGAAGGAAGTGTAAGCCAGCTGAGTTTGAAATCGATAATAACAGAGAAACACAGAATCGAAAGACGAGATAAAGAGAGATAAAGGAAAAGATGAGAAATAAGCAAACAGCGCAAGATATACAAAAACAAGAAAATAAAGTGAGGGAGAAAAAAATGAAATAGACATGATTAAGGTAGAAAAATACAGAAAAGTTAAATATTGAAAAAATGAAAAAATATAGAAAAAGGAAATGCTGAACAAACAGAAAAGAACGGTTCAGAAAGGTTAGGTTAAAAAGGAAGACAGCTTTATAAGAAAGGACGGATGACAGACAGGTAGATGGAAGAAGGAAAGAGGAGAACGAAGGGAAAAGATCAAACGGACATGAAGCAAGATAGAAAGAGAAAGAAAGAACAAGATAAACGAAACAAAACATAAAGCAATTATAAAACATAACGAAGTAAGTAGGGGTAAATGTACTGAAAAGAAATAAAAATGAAATAAGTAAACCAGAAGTGAATATAGATAAAAGCAAGAAAATAATAGCATACTGAAGAAAAGACAAAGGTAACAGCCAGAGAAAATGGTGAGAAAGAGATTAAATAGCAGATAGAATAGGAAGAGGGAAAGAGAAAGAAAGCAACATAAAAGATCGTGCCGAAGGACGCAATACAGAAGAATGAGAGTGACGTAACGGAAAGATATGTGTAAAACAAAAAGAATCAAATGAGATAGCTGAACTAGATCTAAATACTAAAATACGGGGGGAGAAGAGGGAGAACGAGAAAGAGACTAAGAATTCACCTGAAAAAGTAGGATTTAAAGGAAAGAATAGAAAAAAAATAACGAAAAAAAAACGGAAATCAAAAATATCTCAGAAAGAAAAAGTGAATGGTAAACGTAAAAGGGAAACACGCAACAGAACTTTCCCTCACAAGCCTGGTTCCTCCCTCACTGTGACAGTGTATAATCCTTCCTGATAGGAACATTCCTCCTAATTTAGATTTTCAATTGACGCCTCGAAAATTGTGAATTTAACCCTTATGCTGAACTTTCTCTCTAATTCCCAGTAGCACTCAGAAGTAAGGAGACTTAGAGCAATCTTATAATCGGCGCACTGCATCTTCCACACACACTATCCCATCCCCCACTTCATCCTCTTACAAGAGCTGGAAGGGGGTTCCTACGTATTAAGTAAAGTTGGAAAGTGTGTGCAGACGAAGCCATGAGCCACGCGTTCAGACTGCCCCCTGCACCTCTATTAGCATAAAGCTGCACAGAATAACTGCTCCCACCCCCACAAGAACACAAAGGACTCAAACGGCAGCCTTTAAGCTTTTCACTGCTAGCGAAACCCCAATGCTCCCTCCTCCTCCTCAGCCCAATTTCAGACCCTAGACATCCTCCATGAATAGAATATCATAGAGCAGCTCATTTTCTGTTAGGAGGGGGTAAAAGGTCAGGGATGGCATCAGACCCTTGCAGAAAATCTAATTATTGCAGGTCCTGCAACACTGTACTATTTTAATTGTGAAAGAACAGCAGCATTATCTTCCACTATGGGCCTGACTGCAGGCACATTTTACTGCGTGTTTGCTAAAAATCAAGCAAGGGCTGGGCCATCCCAGCCACAAATGCTTCACCAACCTTTGGCCCCATTCATATTAATGTTTACGTTCAGGTGTAGCAAGGCAAAATAACATTATTCAGTCATTAAGCCCTTCACTGTAACCCACTGAGGGTTAGCATTTGTAACACAATGGGTCTCCTATCTGCTTGAGTTAGAGCTATTGGCTATGTAAATTCATAACTGGACTTTTCTTGCCACATAAGTTGGTCAACCCTGTGTCATAATTTGGTCTTTTCCTGCCACCTTCTTCCTCTACCTGCAGCCAAAAATTAAAATGTTGCCATTTAGGATCCTAATTTAAATCTGCCTTTGCTAATTCCAATAGAATACCACTTTCACCACCCCAACATCAGAGTTGCTGGCTGGCCAACACAATTCCCAAAACAAGACTAGAAGGGTCACCCAAACATATCAAGAGCGTTCAAACAGTCATAGCGCAATACGGATGTTAAGATGGCCTGAATCATGGTAATAATTGCAATAAGGAAGCATAAATAACATTTATACAATTAGCATATAAACCCAATAAAAACCTCTGTCAGAAATAAACATTTGGCATTCAACTGTAATGCTCAGAACAGCCCATAGAGTGCACCACAATGAAAATAGCATTTGTAAAATACATGGTCCTGTTACCATTTAGTTAGCCCCTAGAGGGCATAACCACATGAAAAAAAATTACTGGACGTATTGCAGTGTAACCATATGTTTAACCCTTTTGAGGGAATAGTGCATTACACATTTTCATGGCTAGCAGGCCTACTGCAATGATATTACAAAAAAGACCCTTAAAATACAAACTACTCTCAGCTGTAAAACAAAAGTTCCAGCCATAAGAGTAGTTTAAAAGACATTGAATGGAGGAAGGGTTTATTATTTTGGGGCCTCCACGGAACTAGTGTTGGGACCCAGAGATGATCTAGATAGAAAGAACAAGTTGTGACAAATGTTTTGAAGGTGGTCCCATTGTCCTTGGACGCCATTTGAGTTATGAGCAAATATATGTGCCAATCCACCTGTGGAAACACTGACAGTTCTGGACACGCCACATTGAGTGCCCCTTATGGGCCAGGAGAGGTTGGAGAGGGGGCTCTGAACTACACCCAGGAGTCACAAGCTATGACTGCTGTACCTCAAATCATATTTGTTACATTGCTCTGTTTAACATACATATTGTTGTATATGACATGTTCTTGCCAAACTGTTAACGAAAATATCAATACATTTTTTTTTTAAAAGAATGACATGCAAAGCATTATGGGACAACCAAGTGCAGCAAATATTGTAATATGTTGACTGTAATACTCAGAACAGCCCCTAGAAAACTACACAATAAAAATACAATTTGTAAGAAACATGGTCATGTAAACAGCCACTAGAGAACATAACAAAATAGAAGAGCCCCAAACAATATAGTGCAACCATATATTTAACCCTAAAAGAGCATAGCACCTTATACATTTTCAGACATAGCAGGCCTACTGCAATACTAAGGCCATTAGAACACAAAACTACTCCAAGCTGTAAAACAAAAGTTCCAGCCATACCAAAGCTTAGAAAGGGAATGCATGGAGGGAGGAGTTATTATTTTGGGGGTCCCACTAACCTAGTGTGGGGACCAAGAGATGTCCTAAACAGAAAGAGTGTGTCATGCTGAACTTTTGGTGGTGGTCCCATTGTCCTCGGACTACTACATGATGGGTTATGGGCAAAAATGTTTTGAAAAAGAATGCTTGCAAAGCATTATGGGGTGACTTTTCCAGAGTGCAGTGAATATTGTAGTTTCAGCTCTCCCACTGTGCCGGGACAGTCCAGTTGTGGATTTCTGTGTTGTTTTAGTAAAGCATTTATCAATTATAAGTGTTTTGGGGAAAGTTATGGCATGTGAAGGGGACAGCCAAAAGAAATGACTCTGATTAGGTGGCAGTGTGAACAATGTGACCAGCTCCAATACTGCCAATGGAGTTTGCTGCTGTGAGGGCCATTGCTGCCATGGAGCACAAAGGGGAGACACAAAATAAAAAAATAGTTCACCAACACTGAAGTATATCGGCAATCATGCAATTATCCATATAACAGGGTCAGTCTGCAGGCCGAAACAAAACCTTTCCAAGACGGGACAAACGTACAGCAATTACAATGACATCAAGGAATTTTTGAAAGGCAAGCCCATGATCAAGTGAAACTGATGGGCGTGAGGTGGGAGTGGTTACAAGCCCACAATACTTACAACAAGTCAAAGTGCTTGCAGGCTTGACCTAAAAAGGGAGAAACAGAAAGACAAACATTGGAATGTTGTAGCAGAAGACTTATACCAGCTTTTATAAGCACAGAGCCACTTAATTGTTGTCAATGAAGGTCCCAACATGTTAATGTTCTACTATGTCCTAAAATACACCCATCAGGATATATTGTTATTTAGGCCTGACCCAAAATAAGTGAGATTGCTAAACCAAGAGCAATAAGTAGGAATGAGGCATATCTTGGAATATTCCATAAAACCTCAGCAGGGTATCTAGCTTCAGAGGCATGTCCAATATTATACCATAAGATCTCACTGGGCCCTGGTGAATATTTAGATCTGTCTCACAAAATATCACATGATCTCAGTTGCATATGAAAAGGCCGTCTAAGGATGCTGTAAGATCTCTCACCTGAACATGTGTGTGTCTGGGTTTGCTAGAGAGTAAGTTGAGGGATCTTCACAACGTATGCATGGGTGCTCTGGTGTGTCCAAGAATATGTTGAGTAATCCCACCAGGCTATTCATAACTGTTGAAATGGAAAAATAGAAGTGCAGGTACTCTGTGCCAGAGTACCTGCTTGTTTCTGAGAAGTGCCAGTACTCTCCAATTAAAAGTATAACGTTTTTCTTGAGAAGTGCTGGTACTCTCCCTCTCAAAACAAAAAAAGTGCCAGTATTCAGTACTGGACAGTATCGGACCATTTAGAGCACTGGACAACATGCAACTAATCAGTTTACCAGTTCTAAGAATGTGACTTAAAATACAACTAACCAAAACACAACTAGAAACAGAAACTGACTGTGGGCCTCACAGAGTTTTGTGCTACCCGTGCAAAAGTACCTAGTCAGGGTAGTAAGTGTTATTTAAAGTTGAATACATCTTTATTGATGTTTTAACACATTATCTGAAAAGACAACAGGGACAACTATAAATAGCTGCTCCACCTCTCCCTCCTCCCGTAAGTACCCACCAAAACAAAACTCCTCCCTCTCCCTGGTGTTGATCTACTTTGGCTGCGCTGTGTCTCTAGGAGCCTGTATACCATTGCTTCTCTCCCCCTTATACTTCATTAATTCCAAGTACGTGTCCCTTTGGTCTGGTTGCTTTATAATAGTCATCGATTTTTTAATGTTCCAAATCTTTAATGCTCTTAGACTTTTCGGTCAGGTAAGCTCCTTATAGTCTGTCTGAAAGTACTGTAACAGTGGCCACAATTGTTTAGTAAAGTATTTCGTTTCTCCCCTAGTTTCCTTAGATAGCTTTTCCATCCTCTGAAGCCAGTACAGCCTTTTGAACCATTGTGCCTCTGTGGGTGATGCACCCTGCCCCCTAGGGTCAACACCGTCTGCTTGGCTGCAAGCAAGAGGAGAGAGATGAGGCAACCTTTTCTACCTCCCACCAGATAGTTCTCGTAATCTGGGTGGCCCAGTAAACTAACTACCCGGCCGCTTTGATGCTGTAATCTGGTGTATTACTGTCAGAATCCCTGCCCAGAAAGTCTGAATCTTTGGACAGGTCCAGAGGATGTGTGCTAGACATCCCTTCCCACCACACTCCCTCCACCATGCAGGGCTTCACTTCCTATTCATATTGGCCAAAAGCAGAGGTATGTAGTGTCACCTTTATAGGATTTTGAGTGTTGTCTCTCCCCCAGCTGTATGAGAGGTAAAGTTAGTCGGAAGCTGGAGTATCTCTTCCAAATGGTCTGGATTTAAAGTAATGTGTTCTTTCTCCCAGGCCATCTGAAAGATGCGTATATCGGCTCCCTGTCGTTTGCTAAGCATACAGTATATTTTGGATATTGCGCACGTCGATAGGGAATGTGAGAAGATATTTCTCAAATGGTATCAGTGGCCTGGTTGCTCATAATTTGATAAATGCTATTTTAATCCACATACAATTAGAGAGTGTCTGGACCTGCCCCAGAATATGTAAGATCTCTCTATGAAATGTCCCAGACTATGTTGTGCGTCCTTAAAAGAAAATGTGTGCAACTGCACCTGCCCTGCTATACGATATGATATATTCCCACTATCATATGTGTGTGCCCAGACCTGCTGCAGAAAAGTTTGTGACATCTTCTCACTAGGTTAGGTCGGTCCATGGGGCTGTCCCAGAAAATGTTATCAGAAATCACAAGGATATGTGGGCTCTGAAAATCACAAATAGCCCTTTGCCACTTTGGACTCTGGAATGGTTATAAGGAAGGCAAGGGTTGACAATGAGTTTTCAAGTAATACAAACATCTGACTTCCAGTCCCATTCTCTTGATTCTTGAGGTGCCTAAAATGTCAGTCAGGTAAGAAAATGGAAAAGAGATGTTATGTTTTTTTCTGTGAGAGAGATCTAGAGCATATTAAACATAACCAGGATTTACAATGAACACATCACTATCATAACTGATGAGATCAAACTAAAACTTCAAGCTATGACAACCTCACCAGTCAGGATTATCATATTGTCAGCCACGGCTATCATGCTATAATACTAACCAGCCCTCGCTTGTTACTAGCCCTCAGCTCACTTTATTATGTAACTACAAAAACCGTCAGCTAGAAAGATTACATCACTGGTCTGAATTATCACACTATGGCCTAAACTAGCACATCAGCAACCAAGACCATCCAGTAACAAGCTAGGGCCTTCACATCACTAACCATGGCCAACTAGTTCGTCACCAAACCTGAACTATTAGTACCCTTACCTCACCAGCCATTACTATCATAGCCTTGGCGATAATTAGCAAATTACCAGGCAGGACTACTACTTCAAAGTCCATGGCTATTACATCCTCAACCATACATACATCACTACCAAAAAATGTCAGAGCACCATCCATGTCACTCCATTGTTAGCCCAGCACAGGAGAAATGGATCACTTAACTACAAAATATAGCTGCACTGAGGATCAACAGGGTGTATTTTTGTAGTTCCCAGTCTTAAAACCATGATACAAAATAGATAAAAAAACTCTCCATAGGTGCTACCAACACGCTTGCTACACACCCATTTCAATAACTCATAACACTAACCGGCTAGCGTAGCATAAGGACCAAGATTCAAGCAAGTAATCCAACTGCCCCTGTCTCCTACAGCTTGAACTCCACATCACATGCCCACTTTCAATTACATCATCCACTCTCAATATTCCCTACACCAGTGCAGCTGTACAGGGAAATAGAACACACAGGCTACTACACAAATCCATGTAAAAGTGTACATGCATGGTGTCAGGCTTTTTGGCTTCAAGTCCATTCAATGTGAAAGTGGAGGATCCAGCAGCCAGGCTCTAACGCCAGTGTGAAAGAGAAATAACCAGTAGCCAAGGCCAGCAGCCAGCGTGAAAGAAGAAGTGGGAAGATGTAGCGGTACTAAGTCCTAGGGGTCTGAAAGGCCAAATGTACACGAATTATGGCTGGCAATTACTACCCACCTAGGGGACAAAGGGAACCACTGTCCTCACTTGTTATAGGGTCCATGTTACCGATGCTAAGTCACTGGTGACTACAATCAGTATGAAAAAGGAGGCGCAAGAACTTGCGTGAAGGATAAGAGCCCAGTGGCCGGCCAATGGGAAAAGCCTGCATCCATGCACTGCAGCTTGAAGGAGTGTGCATGATGCCATGGTTGGGCTATACGCTGTCTATGAATAAAGAATATTCTGTTGTGGAGGTCAGTTGGATGCCTGAAGATCTGAAAATATTAGAGCTGGGTCTAAACCAAAGAAATAGACCAGCCTCAAATGCAACTATGCCCTTTTGCCAGTGCTTTAAATGGGAAGGTACTTTCTGGTACTGAGTACATGCACTTATTTAATTTTTAAAGGGAGAGTACCTCCACTTCTCAGCACTGCTGCAATAGATTTATTGGGAGAGTACCAACACTTCTCTGGAGCAAACAGGTACTCTAATTAGTGAGTACCTCCACATCCATGTTTCCATTTCAAGCACTACCTTTTGCATTCACAAAGTGGTGAAAAGAATGGAATGCAACAGATCTCCAGCAAGTACCATGTGGCAGTACTATGCTACAAAACATATTATCCTCTGTTGTGTTGGGTATTTAGGTCTCAGGCTTCTGTGTGGTCTGCGGAAAGATTTTTATTTCTTGAGAAGTGCTCTGTCTAGGGTTGTGCCCCATATCTTAATGAGCTACTGTAGATGATGTGTCTCCAGCCAGTCGACCCTGAGCTACCCGTAACTGGCAGACACCTTCAGAGTAGCTGACAGCCTCAAGTTTGTTTTTAAATAAGCACAGGATCACATTTTTATTTTTAAAGTTAAGGGAAGCCTGTGTTTGTTTTACATTATTATCATCTGGCTGCAGAAAGCATGGCCTGATAATGAACAGTGCTCAGTCAGATTTATGACCCAGCCTGGGGCACAGAGGTGAAGGACTGGAGCACTGAGATATTGAGTCTTAAATAAAAGTCCTTGTCAACTCAGTACTGCAGCATGAGAACAAAATGATGCTTGTGAATGCTTTAAAATGGGAGAAAATCAAAATGAAATAATCTTAATGAGTCAGTTAACCCTTCATTTTATTTTTCTCCCATTTCAAAGTGTCACATTTACAAACAGCAAGCCTCTTGCTCCCAGTGACCAGTAGACACTGTGTTATGTTTATAAATGAAAAATATAGTAATTTTTAAAAGGGAGACATTTAAAATAAAGAAAAATATCTATAGAAAACATTAAGGGGGTCAAAAGACCGCGGTGGCCATTCTGGCTTTCCTGCTGGGCCAGCGGGCGACCGCCAGAAGGCCGCCCGCCGGCCCAGCGGGAAACCCCCTCAACAATGAAGCCGGCTCCGAATGGAGCCGGCGGAGTTGTAGGGGTGCGATGGGTGCAGTGGCACCCGTCGCGATTTTCAGTGTCTGCAAAGCAGACACTGAAAATCTTTATGGGGCCCTGTTAGGGGCATGGGCAGTGCAGGGGCCCCCAGGTGCCCCACGACTCCCGTTCCCGCCATCCTGTTCCTGGCAGTAAAAACCGCCAGGAACAGGATGGCGGGAAGGGGGTCGGAATCCCCATGGCGGTGCTGCAAGCAGCGCCGCCATGGAGGATTCCCTGGGCCAGGGGTAAACCGGTGGGAAACCGCCGGTTGCCCTTTTCTGACCGCGGCGGTAGAATGGCCCAGGAAGCACCGCCAGCCTGTTGGCGGTGCTTCCGTGGTCCCCGGCCCTGGCGGTCATGGACTGCCAGGGTCGGAATGACCCCCTAAGTCTTAATGTCTTTCTGTCCTTTCAATTTAAGCCAATTATGTCTTAATGTTTTACGAAACATATTTCTTCACTTTAAATTCCTCCCATTTAAACAAATAGCTGTATTTTTCTGTTGTTAATATGTCACTGTGTCTATAAGCTCCTAGGAGCAAAATGACTGGTGGTTTAAATGTGACTCTTGGAAATGGGAGAAAATTTACATGATGAGTTTAATGGAATCCAAATAAATAGAAAGTTAATTATTAAATTACATTTTCTCCCATTTCAAAGTGTTAGCTTTACACACAGCAGGCATCTTGCTCCCAGTGGCTGGTAGATACGGTGCCATATTTATAACTGAAAAATACAGCCATTACTTTAAGTGGGAGAAATTTAAAGTGTGAAAAATGCTCCATATTATGAACTTTTTTTGCAGAACATTTTTCTGCACTTTAAGTTTCCCCCATTGTAAAAACATGGCTATATGTTTGTGTTATATATGTAATGGTGCCACATATGACGAAAAGTATGGTCTGTGCCACAAGTACATACGACACAGGCTCTTAGTCACCTATACTTATATATTCCAATTCCTACGCACACGTGTTCATACATCTCCAAAGACTACGCTCTTACTGAAAATACATGGCAACCCTGTCATAATGCCTCTAGGCAAAATACTTTGCTCAAACCATAGTATCTTGCTCTATGGACATTACGCCTAAAGTCCATGAAGATGGGCGTAGGAGTGTCCGGTAATGTGTGAGTTGCTTACCCTTCAATAGCTCACATTGATTTTCACTGATCAGAAGTAGCTCTCAGTAGATAAAAGGTTGGAGACTCCTGTAGAACCTACCATAATGAAGCCTCAAACAAATATGAAGGGCAAACTATTTGGCACCTCAGGACCATGGCAGCACTAGGCATATACAAAGACTGTTTGCGTTTAACACTGGATGTCACTACCCAATAGCATACATGACAACTCTCTGGATTCAGGCAGGAGACTATCGATTTCAAGGCTAGTCTCTTGCCTCCTGCTTGTAAAAACCCATTTCCTCTAAGGGCTTCAGCTAACAGGGCCTGATTTTGTATAACTCAGAGTATGCACTGCCAGTACCTGACCTGCAGGCAACTGCACAGCACGTCCATCACACTCTCTCTGCCTGCCATAGCACTTCCTCCGTGCTCCTGACAGATAAGGAAAAAAAATTACATTTGCATATCTAATATCCGATCCTGCAGTAGCAGACTCGCAAATCCCTTATATAACAGTAACCCGATTCAGGGCCCCAATAGAAGTCAATGGGCAAAACACATTCTCCCAATTTTTTCTAGAAATCTCCTATTTTTTTCTTCTAAAATGTTGGCATATATGCAATAGGGATGCCACTGGCTTATATTATACTGGCATATCTGTGATTTTTATATCAAGGAGAGTGAAACAACGGCAGAGCCACAAAATACGGTACCCCCCGCTTAAATGTAAACTTGACAACAAAGCAAATGTGTGAAAGAGAACTTCGAACATATTTCAGGACAGCCAAGTCTTTTCCCAAATGCACGTCAAAGCAAATGGAGACAGACTAGCCTTGTTACACTAAATCTTATTCAAATATCAGCTTCTGGAGCTTTTAGAGCTTATACCAATAAAGAAATTAACAGCTTTTTATTTTACGAAAGAGGCTAACCCTTATGATTGAGGAGAGTTTACTGCGTTATCCCCTTCTATAAAGACTGGTCTCTCACTGCACTGGCGTACTTCCATGCTCTCTAACCGCGGCAGGTCTGGGCGTCAGAGGGCCAGCTCCGTGTTTCATGAAGTGTCCATTAAGGACGGTTGGCAGTTGGTTTTCAAATTGTCCTCGCAGGGAATCTGCGCATCTGAACAGCTTCTGACTCAGTCTGTTGTCTGGCGCGCGGGGTCGTATTGGCGCGCTCTCATCGCGTGCACTCACTCCAATTTGTCAGCTGGTTCACGGACGTGAGCACCAGCTGCGTTAAAACAACAGTCCCGTTCTTAATTTGTGCAGGTGGCGGGCATCTGGACAAGACTTCATTATCACCATCAGACTCTGACGCTCAGCAAGAGAGAGATAGACAGCACAACACTAGAGAAAGAAGTGAGAGTGAACCTGTGACAAAGGGAGAAAGCATGGATGAAACAGAACCTACCAGCCTCAGCGACACAGGGCTGCGAATGAAAGACCACTGAGTTAGTATTCTAAACCTGACAAACTTTGTATTAGCCAGCTCGGCATTGTCAGAGTGCTGGTGGACGGTCCCTGCCAAATACTTTGGACGTCGACACTTATTTTTTTTCGTTTCCATTAAGTTTTGCATGACATAATACCTCTGTCTGTGTATTCATGAAACCTGCCTACCTGTGCAGTGGGAAGCTCTTTTTGAGACTTCAGCATCCACGTCTTGACTATAATCAGGGCCACTGGAATTATGCGATTGTACGTTTGTGGCGGTTTTTGCATAATTGTAAAATGTGCATCATTTGCCACATAATTCCCCATCCGCTGCATAACCTGCAGGCTTTAACAACTATAATTGCTTCTAGTTTATGGTTCAAAAGTTACTAAATCGCTGCGACACATGTTGCCGCGGAGTAGAAGGCTCTTCGCAAATCTAGAGTGGTTGCCTTTCTGTTGCTTATTGGTACAATGGAGTGTGGAACTGGAACTAATTAGGTGCAACCAGTGCACAGACAGAATCAACAAGTGTAAAAATGGCAAAATAATGACACACTATCATCCCAAAACGTGCTGCATTACGTGTTGCCTTTACTTGTCGCATAATGTACTCAACTGTGGCACATAATTTGGCCCTCCCCTGCCGCATGATGCCAGTGGCCCTGATAATAATTGCTTGCCTGCGCGTGGACTTCAGAGCAGAGCGCTTCGGTCTGTGTGGACACTTGTAACACGGATGTGGGTAACGGCTGCCAACGGGACTAACCTGCGTCTGGGCCGAAATAATTGATACATCTGGTCCGAAGTACAGTCACAGCCTCTACCCAACGCACATTTTAGCAATGTTGACTTGTTTGAAGCATTTTCTGTACACAGTTAACGTCAGTGTTTTTTCATGTTCACATTACTGACTTTAAAACCACGGTGAAACCAAAGTGACGAGCCTGTAAGCTAGGGTACTGGAGCCCAGCAAGACAACCCCAAGCCCCTCCGCCCCGATTCTCAGTACTGGAATGCGCAGGGATTCCTGGGCACCGCCTCCGGGCCTCTGTCTGTATCTTCAAAGGAATCTCCACATTCCATCACAAAAATGCCCAACGCTCCCCACCTCCTCAAACCCAGCAAGTCCAGGCAGGGGGTGGGGGACGCTCGCCTGTGAAGGAATGTTGTTTTCATCTCAACAAGTTCTGGCGCACGACGGATGTGAAGTGAGCCTTTGCAAAGGCACCCCAATCCTCACCTGCCTCACATCTCTTTATCCCAAAAATGGCGCCTCCTCTTAGGCGCTCAGTGCACCTAAATTCTGACGAGCTGCTCGCTCTCTGAAAGCAGCAAGGGCAGCCAATGCTAAGTCTGCCAGTACACCTACATCGTGATCTACACTTTGCTAATTCAGCAGGGGCACTCCCGTACGCGCCCTGTTAACGCACCTCTGCTGGTTCAGCTGCTGGTCACACAGAGCTAAACCAGTGTGTGCCTAGATATCGGACCGGATTCATGCTAGCCTGGCTGATAAGGGGTGATTCCCTGAAACCGGTCCCAGGATGCTTGTTTGGGGTCCAGGGAGGACCTGACTTGGCAGTTTGGGCTCGACTGTTCCCATGGGGAACAGGGTCAAGACTGATTTGCATATGGCTGGATCCAAACTGGGGTGGCGTGGTGGGCAAAACAATGATGGATGAAACCCAGATCTTTGTTATTGGGGATGAATGTTTGCATTGTTCAGCATATCGGACTGCAGCACCACATTTGAGTCAGACCTTTTATCTTGCCCAGTTGTAGGGTCTGTAATGGCTTAACGCTTTGCTCATCAGCCCTAATCACCAATTCTTCAATTTCATTTTTAGGCCTGACCTCAAACAGCTTCTGCGGTTTCACCATCATTGTGTGGTAAAACAATTTTGACTAAAAATACTTTTGTATATTTTTATTATATACATACCTATAGAGGGTTTCGGTCAGCCCTCTTCATCAGTTGGCTTGTTCAAGTGTCATTTAGATTTTGTTTCCACCCACCAAGCATAGGGCATTGGGCAACGAGTTAGCCCACTTCATCCAGTAGCTGATTTACACTGTGAGAGATGACACTGAGTTTAATCAAATGTGCACAGCTACCTCAAAAGTAATGCACATCAATGCCGAGTTTTGTGTGTCTGGGTTCCTGAACCACTCCTGTTTTTTTTTTTTTATGCTAATTTGTTTTCTTTTTGTATGTTTGCCAAAAAAAGGCCAGACCTATTTGCTTTGCCAATAGTTGTTCTATTGTTGATTTAATAGGCATCACAGGCTTTTAGAGGCTGCATCAGAGTGCATAGAAATAAAAGGGAATAGTGAAAACGTCCTACTTATCTTCTTCAACTGGCATATTACTGGTACCCTGCTAAACACCTGCCTCCTGCTTTGGCGTACCTGGTCAAACACGTTTAAAAGATGAAAGCATGGTTGAGCTCCTGGGGAGGCCTGGCTCAAAAACTCTGGAAGAGCACTGAGCCTTGCTTATGTTTGGAAGCAGATCAATTCCAGTTAAGAAAATTCCTGAAAACAAACCTTCAACCAGTCTTTCTACAAAGGCTGCCATCTCCATGAGGGAGATCAGAAACCAGGGGGCATATTTACAAGCCCCATGCACCGGTGATGCGTCACCTTCTGTGACGCACTGTGGCACATAGTGTAGACGTATATCTATAAGGCCACGCAAAGACACCTTGCGTGGCTTTTCATGGCGTTGAAGATATGGGCCCTTATTTACAAGAGACCTGCACTGCCGGTGCATCACTTTTTATGATGCACTGGTGGTGCGGGCTGCAGGGTCATATCTACGAGGCCCCACAAAGCCACTTTGTGTAGATTTCATGGCCTTATAGAAACAGAGTAAGGCAATGTAGCGCAAGTCACTGTGCTGGCTTACTTTGCATCAGGGAGGCATTCCATGGATGCTGTGGTGGGTGCTCCCACGCAACACCCATGGATTTTGACGCATTCCCAGATTTACAATGTTTTGTGTAACCTGGGAATGCATCAAAAGCCTACGTGGCGCAATGGAGTGAAATAACATTTCTCCTTGTTATTTTCTCTTTCTATGTGTGTTGCATTTTGCAGCACACATAGAGGAAATCACCTCTCATGATTGCTTTTGTGCAGGAAGGTATCCCTTCCTGCACAAAAACAGTCATCCCAGTAACGCAGACACCCTTGGCCTAGGCCTGGAATCACAGTACACCTGTCTGCAAGGCCATTGTGATCACCTGAAAAATAGATCTAAGAACTAGTTCTTTGAGAGGGGCTGGTGCTCTGGCTACATGTTGATATTCTTCTCTACAACCATTTGATTGAAGAATAGCTGTGCTAGTCCACCTAAGAAACAGATCCATTGCTCACAACTGATAGGGGTGTGATTAACATATCCCAGTCAAATACAGTGGGAAGGCGTATCACATTGTGAAATCTGTGAAAAATATTATAGGAAGGGATTTTACCTTGAACTGCTTGCCTGACACCTAAGATGTGGTTTTATATTGTGAACTTGGAGGGGGTTTTACCCTGGCGATTTGCAAAGCACTTGCAATTCTTCCAGTTTCTTAGAGGCTGCAGCAGCAGGACAGGAGAGTTGCTCCTGGAGGATCAAGTGCAGCAGACAGGCCAGGAGGGTTGACTCAAAGTCAGTTGTGCTCCTCGGTTCTCCCGTTCAGCAGGTTTCTTGTCCATTTCTTCTTGTGTCCAGCAAAGATCTGAGGTCCTGGTATCAGAGGGTCCCCTAAATACTTAATTTAGAGGTCATTAAGGGGAATGAAGGGTAGAAGCCAATGGGCTACTTACCCTTGTGCTCACAACACCCCCTAGATGACCACTTCCTGTGGGGAGTGGGCATCACCCTGTTCAGAGTTCCTAAATTACACGACACACAAGATGGCAGAATGTCCTATGTTGTGCCCACTTCAGGATGGCCACCCTAAGGATGTGCCCAGCCTAGAAATGTGACAAGCCTCCTGCATAGCTATTTTTCCAGCCTGTCCAGGTGCCAGATGAGTCCTAGCGCAGGAGAGTTGGCATCTTCCTCTGAGGAAGGCCAGATCTGCATACCAAAGGCAGTGGCCTTCTTTGAACCTCATTGGAATGCAGGTCATCCTGTGGGGAGGGGTGTTCCACACCCCAGCTCGGACAGGCTTTTGTTTCTGACCTTCAGAGAGCAAAGGCTTTCACCCTTGGGGGGGGGGATAGATTCTCATCTGTTGGTGTCAGACTGGCCAGAACTGGTCAGTGAACTCACCAGCAGTTGGTAAGTTTACAGGGGGGGCACCTCTAAAGTGCCCTCTGGGAATCAGTGAGGGTTTATTAGGATGAGATGTTTTATACCAAACATCCCTAGTTTCAGTGAAGCCATCATGTAGCTGGGGAACTCGTATTGACCAGTGTCCAGCATATGTATTTAAAATGGCTTCACTGCATACTTACTATGTCTAAGAACCGACAAAGACATTGCAGGGACATATCTGCAGATATACCCACACATGCAATGAAATGCACCCTGCCTTAGGGCTGTAGTGTAGAGGTGAAAAATGTTACAAGCAGTGTTTCGGGGGACATGACACACAGAGTGTGTGCCATGTCATGTTTTAACTTTTTGGGAGCAGCTTGTCACGGATCCTGCAATGGCAGTCTGCATAAGGTTGTTGCTGGGTGCCTTAGGGTGGCACAAGTTGTGCTGCAGCTCTTAGGACCCTCTTCTGTACAAATGCCCTAGGTGTCAGTGGTACCATTTACTAGTGGCTTACAGAGTTGCTAAAGGGCCTGGTCACTTGGGGATCAAGTGACCAGGTGACTTGTTGTGGGGAAGGAACCCTTGCACTAGGGACCTGGTTACCAAGTACCCAGTGCACTTCAGTCAAAGTTGCACCAAAAAACAGGCAAAAAGTGTGGTGGGCACTGCAACCCAAACCCAGCTCCCTACAGCCAGTCTATGTCACTCTATACCACTCTACACCACATCAATGCACTCTATGTCACTCTACTCTACCAACTCCATGCCACTCCGCTCTACTCTGTGCCGTTCCACTCCATACATGCCACTCTATGGCACTCTACACCACTCCACTGTATGCTACTCTACTCCACTCAGCACCACTCCAGTCTTCTCCATGCCACTTTGCTCCATGCCACTCTACTCCAATACACCACACTCTATGTCCCTCATTGATGCCACTCTACTCTCTGCCTCTCTATTCTATGCCACTCTACTTTACGTCACTGCAAATTACGCCACTCAATGCCACTCTGCTCCATGCCCCTTTATGCCACTCAACTGTATGCCTCTTTACACCACTCCATTCAACACTACTCCATGCCACTGTACACCACTCCAGTCTACTCCATCCCATTCTACTCTATGACACACAACTCTACCCCACTCCAATCTACGCCATACTCCACTCCAGTCTACACCACTCTATGCCACTCTACCCTGCAACACTCCATTCCACTCTACATCACTCTATGCCACTCTCCTCTAAGCCACTCTACTCTACACCACTCCACAATACTCAACTCTATGCCAATTTACTCTATGCCACTAAACATCACTTTCCTTTATGCCACACTACTGTATGCCACACCACTCTAGGCCACTCCACTCTACTCCACACCACCCTACCATACACAAGTCCACCCTATGCCATTCCACTGTATGCCACTCCACTCTACATTAGACTGCACCACTTAATGCCACTCCATTGCTTGTCACTCCACTCCACTTTCCTCTATGCTGCTGTACAACATGGCTAGAAGACATTGGCAAAGCCAATAGCTCTCAGGTAGGCGAGACATATTGACTTTTCCGAAAGGCTTACTTTTATTGATTATTAAGTGTAGTAACAAAGGCATTAGCCCTCTCATTTTACATAGTGAACAATCTGACAAGGCTTAGAAAAGAAAAGTACAGCTCTAATTGTTATTCCACATGAAATATTGTAAACATTTGTTATTTTCAGAACAGCACTTAGATGCACATACAGTAAACTACTTCTCCCTTTTAAAGGAAAAGCATTGGCTGGACATTGATTTATTGAGTGCTGTGCATTGGTGTGTTGTGAGGTTCAATCCCACCTCCTTCAGTCCAGCCCTGGACTGCTCTTTCTGGTTACCCTTACAAACATATGTGGTAAAAGTGGCACTTAGGGGGTCATTCCAACCCTGGCGGTCATCGACCGCCAGGGTGGATGACGACGGAAGCACCGCCAACAGGCTGGCGGTGCTTCCCTGCCCATTCTGACCGCGGCGGTAAAGCCGCGGTCAGAAAAGGGAACCGCCGGATTTCCCCTGTCTGGGCTGAATCTCAATGGCGGCGCTGCAAGCAGCGCCGCCATGGAGATTCCGACCCCCTTCCCGCCACCCTGTTTCTGGCGTTTTTTACCGCCAGGAACAGGATGACGGGAACGGGTGTCGTGGGGACCCTGGGGGCCCCTGCGCTGCCCATGCCATTTGCATGGGCAGTGCAGGGGCCCCCTAACAGGGCCCCAGCATGATTTTCACTGTCTGCTTAGCAGACAGTGAAAATCACGACGGGTGCAACTGCACCCGTCGCACCCCTGCAACACCGCCGGCTCCATTCGGAGCCGGCTTCTATGTTGCAGGGCCTTTCCCGCTGGGCCGGCGGGCGCTCCTTTGGCGAGCGCCCGCCGGCCCAGCGGGAAAGCCAGAATGGCCGCCGCGGTCTTTTGACCGCAGAGCGGCCAAATGGCGGTGACCGCATGGCGGGCGGCTACCGCCGCCCGCCGCGGTCAGAATGACCGCCTTAGTCATTAGCTGGCAGGTCTAGGGTAGGGAGACCCAGGACACCAGAATTGAAATACCTCCACTGACATAACCGGGTCTAGTAACTTCTGACTGAATTGGGACCTTCTAAACCAAATTTCAAAAAAACTACAGGAAGGGAGTTTAGAGTGTTAAGGCTCTAAAAATACAACTGGAAGGGATTTTACATTTCAGATTCTGCTACTACCATGGGAAGGGGCTTTATATTGTGATCTGTCTGACAAATGTTGTGAACTCTGACAACAGCAATAGGAAAGAGTATGACATTGTGAATTCTGTATGGAAATTAGCAGGAAGGGCTTTTACATTGTTAACACCATGCCAAACACCACAGAAGACCGCTTTACATTTGAACTGTATGACAAATACACCAGGAAGAAGTTTTCTATTGTTAATTCTCTTATAAAAACAGTAGTAAGAGGGTTAGTATAGATGTCAATTTTTGGACTAGCCACAATAAGCACTTGGTGTGAAGAGAGGAAGATTTAGGCCCTCATTACAACCCTGGCGGTCGGTGTTAAAGCGGCGGTAATACCGCCAACAGGCCGCAGTTAAAAAATTGGGATTTGGACCATTGCGGCTACCACCATCCAAATCCGCCACTTTAAAACACCGACCGCCAGGGTGGTAACAGCTGCTGGGCTGGAGACTTCGGTCTCCAGGCCGGCGGCCGCCACAATCCAGCCCTCGGGATCACGACCCGGCCTACCGCCATGGTTTTCGTGCCAAAGTTACAGCCACAAAAACCATGGCAATAGGCACTATCAGTGCCAGGGAATTCCTTCCCTGGCACTGATAGGGGTCTCCTCCACCCCCTTCCCGCCCCCCATAGTCCTCACCCACACTTTCCCTCCCTCCCATGCCCCCCGCACATATACACACCCACACAGGCACCCATATACACACATGCACACACGCATACTCACCACCACCCATGCATGCACACATACATACCCACACACCAACATACCTTGTCACACACATGCATTCACAACACACAACACTGACAATCATTCATTCACGCATCCATCCTACGCCCGCATGCACGCATACCAATACATACATACAACACCGCCCACATACACCCACCCACCCACATACACACAATACCCCCCACCCCCTCTCCGGTCGGAGAACCCGACTTACCTGCTTGCAGGGGGTCGTCTGGCTGGAGACGGTCCGCGGCCCTGCTGTCAGCAGCAACGTCCGCCAGCAAAACACAGCCATGCCGTATCATTGGTCATGATATGGTCGGCGGTGTTTTGCTGGCGTGGCGGAAAACCGTCGGTGGTCAAGATACCGGTAGACGGCTGGTAGCCATGGCGGCGGTACGTTGGCGGCCGTCGCTGTGGCGGTAGGCGGTCAATACCGCCAATATTGAAATGAGGGCCTTAATGTCATGTCAATTTATGCTTGGGGCTTGCTTAAAATATTTGTTTTATATCTCGAGACAGAGACTACATGGCTACGTTTAATTTCATGCTAAATCCAACAAGCTTACTTTATTTATTTTTATATGTGGTGACAAAGACAGCAGGTTTCTATTTTTTCACTATGATTGGCTTGAGAAAGCCTGTAGGTCTGGCCTTGTTGACCTTGTCCCAAATAGGGACATTGTTGTGTTTTGTGATCAAAGTATGTTGATGCGCAAATTGTCAATGGTACCACACAGATAATGGGAATAGAAGTGATGTACTGAGTTAGTTGCCACCTATGACACGTCTTTAGTGTATGCAATTTGCACCCTGTAATTCTGCCAGGGCCATGCAGGAGGTGTTTCAATTTACAGTTCCATATGAAATCCTGTACATATTTTTTATTCTATGTATAGTATTTAGTTTTGTGTTCATTGGTTATCTCTCAGGCAAACACAAGAGTACATGGTTTTACATGGTTAACTCCAGAACAAACATCACAAGAACGAGTTTTATTATGTGAACTCTTTGACAAATTGAATTGGAAAGGGTTTTACACTGTGCCATTTTGGACAAATGAATTAAGAAAGGAACTGTCAACTCAAATAAACATATTAGGAGGTTGTTTTAAAATGTGAGCTCTCTGACAGGTACAACGGAGTCTCTCTAGGCAAAAACCACATGGTCATGTTCATTTAATTTCATGTTAAAACCAACAGACTTCATGTTATTGAATAATAAATGTGCAAAAAATACAATAACACATTCTGAATAACATTAGAAAGCCTCTAGGTTCCATATCTGTGATAATGTAAAGCCTTGTGGTGTCCATTAGGTCAATATAGAAACATTGTTGGTTTAAGGATTGAATCCTGCTGGTGTGAAAATCTTCACATGGTACCTCAGTGGGGATCAGATTATATTTGCAGGGTTACCCCACCTTTTCCCCCAGTGACACCTCTTTAGGTGATTGGTGTGGGAGGCTGGCCTGGTTTGTAGTGGGTACCTTGGGTACGTACACCTTACACCAGGTCCAGTTATCCCTTATTAGTGAAATGTAGTTGTGTTCCAGCAGCTTAGGCTGATAGAGGTACCTATAGCAGAGCAGTTTAGGCTGAACTAGGAGACATGAAAAGCTCCTGCCACTTATAGTTACACAGTACTTATACACAAGTAAAGACAATACTCAGTGTTACCCAAAATAAAGGTAGTTTATTTGGGTAACACAAGGCCAAAAGTATCTTAGAGGCAATATCCCTTCTGGAGGTAAGTATTATACACAATATATACACTAGACACCAAAATAAGGTAAGTAATTAGACATAGGATAGTGCAAACAATAGGAAATGCTATAGAATGCAATGGGAGAAAATAGGTCTTGGGCCTACACAAACCATATACTAAGAAAGTGTAATGTGAATCACAAATCCCCCCTAGACAAGTGTCGTGTGTAGAGAATCGCTGGGAGAGTAAGAATACAGTAAAGGTAAGTAAATTACCCCACCCCAGAGCCTAGGAAAGTAGGAGTAAAGTACTGCAAGTTTCCTTAGGGCACACTACAAGTCATGATTAAAGTTATTGCAAGACCCAAGCAAGACTGCAAACAACAAATGGTGGATTCCTGGACCTGAAGACCTGCAAAGGAAGGAGACCAAGTCCAGAAGTCGGAAGTTCCAGGAAGGACAGGAGCCCCTGCCAACCCAGAAGAGGGTGCAAAAGAAGAGTCCTCGGTTGGACGAAGACTGCAGAAATGCACCCAAGGAAGTCAGTGGGTTCCTGCATGATGCTATGGATGTCTCACAAAGAGATGTTGGATGCAGGTGAGTTTTGGCGCTGGATTCGTCCAACAAGCCTTGGTTCTGGCAAAGTCGAGTTTTGCATCAAAATGTCGCTAGCTGGACCCAGGAGGGACCTGGGGGCCTCAACTCTGTGTGAGGAGGAAGAGGGGGCTCCCAGCACTTTAGAGAGCCCTCAGAACACGAGACAGCACCCACGGGAGTCCCAGGACACGGGGACAAAGGAGGTGCAAATTTCGGTTGGTGCAGCACTACAAAGGAAGGTCCCACGCCGCCGGAGGTCAACTCAGCGAGTTGAGCATCGCAGGATAGAGTGCCAGGGACCTGGGCCAGGCTGTGTACAAAGGAATTTTGCAAACAGTGCACAGAGGCTTCAGGAGATGAAGAAGATGCGGAGCATAGGGGTACTGTCGTACTCAGGGAAGGCAAGGTCTTATCTCCTCCAAATTGGGACAGCAGGACCTCAGGACAGACTGTGTCAAAGCGGTCCACCACCTGTGTTCCAAGGAGCACGCTCGTCACTAGGAGAAGAGTCCAAGGGAACTAGTCGTCGACTTAGAAGGTGCCTGCGTGAGCAGGGAAGTGACTCTGTCACTCCACGGGAGTTTTCTTTGGTCCTTCTGGTGCAGGGTGAAGACAGGGAGTCCCCAGAGCGTGCACACTGTGGAAACTGTTGCAGTTGCTGGCTGGAGTTGAAGTTGCGGAGGAAAAGTAGCCCTTCTGGATACTTTGTTGCTGTTACAGCAGTTCCTGGAGCAGTCTGCGGTCGATCCAAGGTCAGAGGATGAAGTAGTAGTTGCAGAGGATTCCTGCTGGAAACTTGCAAGTAGAATCTGAAGATAAACCCATAGGAGAGAACCTAAATAGCCCCGAGAGGGGGATTGGCCACCTTATCAGGTATGGACCTATCAGGAGGAGTTTCTGGCGTCAACTGCTGGTACTGGCCACTCAGAGGCCTCCAGAGTGTCCCCACACCTTGGAAAACAAGATGGCTCAAGTCTGGGACACACTCGAGGAGCTCTGTGCAACACCCCTAGGGTGGTGACGGACAGGGGAGTGGTCTCTCCCCTCTTCTTTGTCCAGTTTCACGCCAGAGCAGGTACTGGGGCTCCCTGAACCAGTGTAGACTGGCTTATGGCTACCCCTCCCCAGCCTGTAATACCTATTTCCAAAGAGAAAGGGTGTAACACCCTGCTCCCAAAGGAAATGCTTTGTTCTGCTTTCCTGGGACTGAGCTGTTCAGACCCCAGTAGGGCAGAACCCTGTCTGTGAGGTGGCAGCAGCTGTAGCTGCATTGCAAGCCTCGGAGAGCTGGTTTGGCAGTACTGGGGGTCCATGCTGGAGCCCCAGGATGCATAGAATTGGCTCCCCAATATCAGATTTGGAATACAATTACATGATCTTGGACACCTTACATGGCCATATTCGGAGTTATCATTGTGAAGCCACATATAGGTATTGACCTATATGTGGGGCACGCATGTAATGGCATCCCCACACTCACAAAGTCCCGGGAATTGGCCCTGAACTATGTGGGGGCACCTTTGCTAGTGAAAGGGTGCCCTCACACTTAGTAACTTTGCACCTAAACTTCAGTAAATGAAGGTTAGACATATAGGTGACCTATAAGTTACTTAAGTGCACTGAAAATGGCTGTGACATAGTGTGTGCACTATTTCACGCAGGCTGCAATGGCAGGCCTGTGGAAGGGTTTGTCTGAGCGCCTTATGGGTGGCAAAAGAAATGCTGCAGCCCATAAGGATCTCCTGGAACCCCAATGCCCTGGGTACCTAAGTGCAATGTACTAGGGACTTATAAGGGGGGGTCCAGTGTGCCAAATGAAATTGGTAAATGAAGTCACTAGGCTATAGTGACAAATGTAAAAGCAGAGAGAGCATAAGCACTGAGGTTCTGGTTAGCAGAGCCTCAGTGACACGGTCGAGCACTACTGACAACACACACATTAGGCTATAAATTATGAGCACTGGGGTCCTGACCAGCAGGATCCCAGTGAGACAGGCAAGAACATACTGACATACAGGTAAAAATGGGGTTAACATGCCAAGAAAGATGGCACTCTCCTACAATTGGCACTCTGATTAATTTCCCTTTGTTTTTAGGTTGCTTATAGAACGTGCTTACACATGTGGAAAGAGTTTCTTGGCACTCAGTGATACCATTAGGAACCGTCTAATGCAATGCAATAACAGAAGCAGGATATATGGTCAGTGGGCATAAAGTCATATTTTGAGCAGCTATTTGAACTCGTGTTGTACCAGTCTAGCTCTGATTGGAAGTGGAAGTGAATTCCCCAAGTTGGGTCCCAAAATGAGGAAGGATCTTCCAGCCTAGCTCTGAAACGAAATCTTGGGATACAAAAAAAGTAAATTAGTGGTGAATCTCATATGATGTGTAGTAAATGTTTTGGATTTGAGGGAGAATGCTGGTGAATAGTTAGAGAAAACCAGATGCATAAGACAGATGACTTTAAAGTGAATGTGCTTAGGCAGTGTTGGTGATGAAAGCATTTGGTCACATGGGCAAACTCTTTCAAAGTGAATACCTGCCTGACAGCCATGTTTTGAACTTTTTGTAGGCAGTTCAACATTTTTTCAGACAGACCGAGTTGTTTTGTCCAGTCTGGATTGCAAGTAAGCGCTAGCAACAATACCTCTAACAGGGAGAAAGAAAAGGAACAATCCTACTAATTTGTGTAATCTGAATTAGACACTTCTTTGTCATAGCAATTTGAAATTAAAAATAAAGACCAGGTTAGAGGCAGCTGAAACTATGTCTGGACAAGGACCGAAAGCTGAAGGCCAATATAGTGGGTCCCAACTGTTAGTCTTGTTGAAAATAGGATGAATTTCAGTATTACTTGGATTAAACTTCAAGAAGTTCAATTCCATCCATTTTTGGGTAACTTCAAGAGCTGAAGAGGGATCAGATGAGTTGTCAGGCAACAGGTAATCCGTTTTGTTGGCATAAAAGTATGACTTGTCTTCAATAGTATGCAGAGTATGAACTACTGGACCTAAGTATAAATTAAACAGAAGTGGAGAAAGTATGGCTTAATATGGCATGCCCCACAAAGGGGTTGTTTAGCTTCAGCACTGCCAAAATGGGCTGCTTATGTCCCGATGGAAAGAAATAATGTGATCCAAGCTAAGTCTGTGCCTCCAAAACCAATTACCTCAAGCCTTTGCAAAAGCAGTAAGATTTCAATAGTGTTGAAAGCGACAGAGAAGTCCAAAACATCAGGACACTTTGTCACCTGCTTCAATCATTATACATATTTTGTCATTAGCTGATTTTATAACTAGCTCATTGCTGTAACCTAGTTGAAAACATTGTGAAAAGTATCGGTCGAGGCATGTACTTTTTTGAAACATCTTCCATGGCAAGACATCTGAAGATGAAACATGATAATACGTTTTTTTTTTTTTTGTAATCTTCTTTTTATTGACATTTTATAATACAGCACAAGCATACTTAATCAAGAAGCATCCTAGATTATTCCATACAGCTCCATTTCCTTTGTCTTTTGTCCTCCGCTGGAGTAAGTGTTACATTGTGCACTAAGAATACTCTACCTTAAGGGACATTTATCATCGTGCAAGGTTGTAAGTATAGCCAGCTCGTACCATACATGAAACAGTGTAAAAAAGTGACATTAAACAAGTTAACATACAACAAGCCATCCGTCTCTAGTCAAATTAAGAGTAGCTAAGAGAAGTCGGTGGTTGCGTGTCCCAATCTCTGGGCCTATGTGGGGTCCTCTCTAGTCTCCCCCGTCTCAGACTCCGGTTCCTATATATGGAAGAGGTGCAAGGCCCTTAGTTTGGGGCTACAAGTCGTGAGGGGAAGTCCCCTGGAAAGGAACCTGACCAGGGGATCCCACACGTAATCAAAACTGCTGCGTGAACCCTCCCCTTTATCAACCAGACGCTTCATGGCAAGGCTTTTCCATAATCGCGTGAGCCACAGAGTTATAGGCGGTGGGTCTGCTTTTTTCCAGAAAGAAGCTAGAGTTGTCTTCGCTGCCCCCAAAGCCAGCCACATGATAGCCCGGTCCCCGTATGTTTGATGCTGTAGTTCTTGGGCTCGAAGGCCCAGGAGGGCATGTTCCATCATGATCGGAATGGGATATCCCAGCATCTCTTTCAAATGAGAGAGAATTTCATTCCAATAGGGGCGGATCAATGGGCAGTCCCACCATATGTGTTTAAAGTCTCCCACCATGCCACAGCCCCTCCAGCATCTATCTGACACTTGGGGATAAAGCTTCTTAAGTTTCTCAGGATACAGGTACCAATTATAGAGTAATTTATAGTGAGCCTCTCTAGCTGGCATGGAGCGGTTGTGCTTGTGTATATCGTTGTAAAGATAGCACCATTGCTCCTCCTCCACAGAGACACCCAAGGTTTTCTACCAAAAAGGGATGTGTCAAGGGGTCGGTGCTGTTTGTGCTGTAGCTAATATAGAGTATAGCGTTGAGATACTGCCTTTTGTCGCTCCTCCCCTTTGCACAAATCTCTCTACTGGTAGAAGATCCCTAGTAGCTGCTTCCTTTATATGTGGCTGTGTGACCCAATGCACTAGCTGTGTATAATGGTAATTTTCGGATTGTGGGAGTTGGAAGTCCCTACAGCAATTATTGAAGGTCCTAAGTTGGTTTCCATGGTATAGGTCTGCAACGCATAAGCAGCCCCCTTCTCTCCATCGATCAAATGGTCCCGGTAGTTCCCCTGGTGGGAATGCTTTGTTAAGGTGGATAGGGGTGTGGTGAGGGAAAGGAAGTAAGCCCATAGAGTTTAGTAACTTTGTCCCACACTCTGAGGGTGGTGGCGGTGGGTGTGCTAAGATATGCGTTTGGTGGTCGTGCCCCCTTGGGCTTCCATGGAATATCCCATAAGGTCTTTCCTGTCACCGCTCTGTCCATGTGCAGCCAAATCTTATCTGACTCTCGGAGGGACCACTCAGCTAGTACGCGCAGTTGTGCTGCTCTATAATATAGCAGGAGATCTGGGAGCGCCAACCCTCCCCTCTCTCTGGGGCGCGTTAGTATCTTGCATGAGACCCTAGCTCTAGTACCCTGCCAAATAAATTTAGTGAAAAGCGTTCGAATCTCCGCAAAGAAATCTGGCGGGATCGCAACGAGGAGGCTCTGAAAGAGGTATAGTAAATGTGGGAGCACCGTCATTTTAATACTATTGATGCACCCTAGCCAGGATATCCATAACGGGGACCACCTCTTGAAGTCCTCTCGTAGTGACCTAATCAAAGGGGGGTAGTTTGCTCTAAACAACCCAGCCACCTGGGGAACAATCCGAATGCCTAAGTAAGTAATATCTTTCTTGGCCCAAGTAAATGGGGTCATGGAGGCTAATTGGGTCATCACACCCTCGGGCAGTGTCAGGTTTAGGAGATAGGACTTCTCCGTGTTCACCTTGAACCCCGCAACTTGTTCAAACCGAGACAATTCTTCTTTTATGGCTGAGAGGGATGTACGGGGCTCAGTGACAAATAATAAAATATCGTCTGCGAATAGAGAAATTTTATGGGAGTCTGCACCAAATGTACTGCCTGGGAACTCCGCGCACCCCCTCACCCACACCGCCAAGGGCTCAACACTGAGCGCAAAGAGAAGAGGGGAAAGGGGACATCCCTGCCTCGTGCCTCGGGATAGATCGAAGAATTCAGAAGTTACCCCATTGACCAACACACGGGACCTGGGGCAGGCATAGTTGCTCATCACCATGGAAATAAATTGTTCCCCAAATCCAAACTGTCTCATGGTTGCTACTAGAAAGGACCACTCAACCCTGTCAAACGCCTTCTCAGCGTCTAAAGCCAATAAGAGTCCCGGGACCTTTTTCTTTTGTACCTTTTCCATTAAGTGTATGACACACCTTAAGTTGTCATGAGTCTGGCGACCTTTAATAAAGCCAGACTGGTCTGGATGTATCAGCTCCGGCATCACATCTTCCAGCCTCTGCGCCAGGATTTTAGAGTATAATTTGGCATCTAGGTTCAGCAGAGCAATGGGCCTGAATGATGCACAGAGTTGAGGGTCCTTTCCGGACTTGGGTATGAGAGTTATCAGGGCCTCCCCCATGGACGTGGACACCGCACCCCTCCCCCGTATATAATTGAACAGTGTCGCGAGTTGGCCCGCTAGTTCTGCCCCGAAGGTCTTATAAAAAAGGGCTGTAAAACCATCAGGACCTGGAGCCTTATGCAGGGGAAGGGCGTTGATGGCCGCCTGTACTTCCTCCGCTGTAAAGGGTGCCTCTAGCGTGTCATTTGTCTCCTGGGAGACCTGCGGTAGGTGGACTGAGCGCAAATAGGTCTCTTGGGCGTGGGCGGGTGGGTGGTCCGATTGAAAAGACGCTCATAGAATCGTCTAAATGCCCTCGCCGTTCCCTCTTCAGTGAAGTGTTCCCCGTGCTCGTCTTTGACCTGCTCAATGTAGTCGCGGGCTTGTTGGACTCGTAACTGTCTAGCTAAGGGGGTGCCTATTTTATTGCCCTTGTCGTAGTGGGCTTTCCGCAATCTCAACAAGTTACTCTCTGCCCTATTCATATAGATAGCCTGTAGTTTACCCTTGAGGGTCGCCACCTTCCTTTGAGCTTGCCAGGACGGGGATGATTTATGTTCGCGTTCAGCCACCCTAAGTTCGCTTTCCAAAAGGAGTTGGTCTTTAATCTTTAATCTGTGCATGGCAGCAGCGAGCGCAATGCATTTACCTCTTATAACTGCCTTAAAAGCGTCCCAGAGAATATGGGGGTTAGTATTACCCGACCCATTATGTTGGAAGTATTCCCTAATCGCTGATCGCAAATCTTTGCGGGATGTTGCGTCCCGGGTAATCACCCCTGGAAAGTACCAGCGCTTGGATGGTTTGCGTGCTAGTGACCAATTTAAACCTACCACCACCGGGGTGTGGCCTGAGATGACAATTGGATTAATATCTACTGTTGTAAGGATCTGTCGCAGTGGTTTGCTCAAAAACACATAGTCGATCCTTGAATATGAGCGATGAGTGTGTGAAAAAAAGGTGTAATCCCTCTCCAGAGGCTTCAGGGCCCTCCAGGAGTCAAACAGCCCCAAACGGCGAAAGGAGGCCTTCACTGATTTGGCAAAGGCACTCGTTTGTGATCTCTGTGGGTGCGTTGTGTCTAATGTTGAGTCCCACACCAGGTTGAAGTCCCCCATCAGGACTACTTCGCCCTCCGCAAAGCCCTCTAGCTCGCTCAGGAATTGTAACAGATATTGGGTTTGACCACTGTTAGGAGTATAGACAGTAGCTATCGTACAGAGTTTCCCGTCCAGGCTGCCTTTCAACATCAGAAATCGTCCCTCCTTATCTTTCTTGGACCCTGTTTCCTTAAAGTGAACTGATCTGCTAAATAGTAACGCCACCCCACAGTGTTTTGTGGGAGCTGACGCTAGGGCAATTTGAGAATAGGTTTGTGACAAAGACGGTGTCCCTCCCCCTCTTCAAATGCATTTCTTGTAGGGCCACTATGTCATACCTGTGCTCCTCAAGGTATTTTTTCAATTGTGACCATTTATTGGGGGAGTTGAGGCCCTTCACGTTCCATGTCAGTAGTTCCAGCATTATCTCAGTGTAGCATCAGTGTTCTCACCCAGACTCCCAGTAAAATCTCCAGTGCCCCTCATCGTGTTTCTCACCATCCCTCTCTAGGAATACTCCATCAGCTGTGATGCGTTCCCCTGACTCCTTGCACCGTGACACGGATGGTAAACATCAAACAACTTGAAAAACATTTCCTAAAAGAAATACAGACATTATCCTGGCAGCACACAACCTCCAAGTGTCTTACAGTCTTCATGTCGTGGACAGGATCCGGTTCCGTCTCATCTCTCCCCCCAGGCCCAATCACACCAAAGGGCATCTCAAAGGCTGGGGCCCCAGACCCCCGGTGATTAGCAGAGATAAAGTATGCTCGAGTAGCAAGCAACACCAGGATCTGGAGCGAGCACATCAGCTCCACCCCCTCCCTACGAGGGGGGGAATTTTCCGCCGTCTCTATAGAACTCCCGGGGGGCCCCCCGCCGGGGCCGCCTCCCGTCTGAGTCGGTACCGGCTTACCGCACGGCTTCATTTTCTAGGGGTCTTTCTACCTCTACTCTGTTGTTTCCATTGGTCTGCCGAAACGGGAGGGGCATCTCCTCCTTGCCCCCCTCCCGCCTCAAAGTCAGTAGCACCCCTCTCTCCTCTAGTCTCTAGACCCAGTGCAGCGGCTGCCGCATCCACCGTTGAGAAATGGCACGCTTTAATATGGAGTTCAAACGCTACGCAAAAGGGGAAGGTCCATCGATATTTTATCTTCTTCTCTCTCAGCGCCTCCGTCACAGGTCGGAACTGTTGACGTCGAGCTAGAGTTGCTGGCGCTATATCCTGGAAGAGTGAGCATTGCACACCTTGGAAGGAGACGGGGTCCTGGTGTCTCGCCCTTAGAAGTATCCGTTCCTTCACTTTAAATGAGCTTAATTTAGCCAGAACATCTCTCGGTCTCCTCCCATCGCCCATGATTTTGCTGCCCACACGGTGCACTCGTTCCACTTGCATCTCCGCTTGCTCCTCTCCCAGTAGTGAGGAAAACAGCCCCACCACATAGGCCTCTAGGTCGGGCCCCTCTGCTCCCTCCTCCAGGCCTCTCACCGATATGTTATCTCGGCGTGCGCGATTTTCCAAGTCCTCGCACTTCATTATGGTGAGGTGTAGTTGCGATTTTACATTTGCGAGATCAGTCTCCACCGGGGCCACTTTCTGTTGTAAGTTCTGTATGTGCGTTTCCAAGTCCAGTGTGTGGGCCCCCACTGAGTCCACATCTGTTTGGAGGGTGGCTAGCTTCCCATTGACATCCGTCTGGAAGGCCTCTAGTGTCGCTCTGATATCTGTTGTGAGCTCTTCACGCAACTCGGTTTTAAAGGCACGGAGTGAGGACAAGAGGTCCTCATTTGTAAGCGCCATCTCCTCACCCTGTGTCTGGTCAGAACTTTCCACTCTAGCCGGCGTGAAATAGCTGGAGACCCGATTGGCCTGGATTTTGCGTTGTGGCATATGAAACTGTGAACGGCCCGGCCCCGGTGTTAACATGGGAGTCTCGCCCTCTTCTCAGCTTTACACTCCTTCACTGCAAAGGCCCCCTTCTGGGTCCTCGCCCTTCTGTCGTGCCACACCTCTGGGGGGGGCAGGGATGTCCCCCTCTCCCTTGTCTCAAAGCTATGTCTTCTCTCCTCGGTGGGCTCGCTCCCCCCGTTGTGGGCCCGCCCTCAGTTACAACGACCTGCCAGTCGGGGCTCGCATTCGCCTCTGCAAACTCTACTTTCTCTGAGTCTCTTGTAGAGGAGGCTGTACCGCTCAGTGCCTCTCAAAATGGCCTCCAATAGTCTTCCTCTGACCCCAAAATGCACAACTTCGCCATCTCAGCCAAGAGAATATTTCAGGTGTTAGTTACCGTCACCCATCTGGGGGGAACCTTCCCGTTGTCGCTTTATATCTTCTAGCGGGTGGGGGGCCTCTGCATGCTCTAGCCGTTTATCTCAAACTGGGCCTCCCCTGGTCGTGCCTCCCCACATGTAGAAGGGGATGCCTTCCCCCTGCTCACCTCGCCCTTATCGCGGCCGGGTGTGGTCCTTTCCCCACAGCCCACCGCCGCTCATCTGTGTCTCTGGCGTCGGGAGTGTCGCTCTCCCCCCGTCCTCGGGTCTCGCGCCGTCAGTCCTCCACCTCGGAGCAGCGGCCCCTCTCCGGCTCCAGCCGGCTTCGGCTCGTCCAGCGTGGGCCGCGTCTCACAACGGGGCCCGCACGCGGAGCCCCGCCGGGCGTCGCTTCTCTCTCCACCGGCAATTTCGCTGGGTTTCGCCTCTCCCAGGGATCCGCGGCCGATCCCCGACTCAGGGGAGGCCCATCAACGCCTCCCCACCGCCTCACTGTATCGGGCCCAGGGGAAACTAGACGGAGCCGACGGAGCTCACGTCCGATCTGCCATGTTGGTTGGCCCCGCCTCCAATACGTTTTTTTAAAGACATTCTTTATTGGGTATTTGCAGTGATGAGACTGAACAACAAGAAATACGTCAACAACAGCTATTGGTAACCACATCACAGAGAGATCACGCATACAGTTCACAAGCATATCTGAATAGGAATAATTCAGGTAAGACAGTAATGAACAATAACAAGGTGCATGAGCCCAGTCGACTTAACCCAAGCATTGAACGGTCAGACCCTGTAAAACATTCAACCATCAATGGGATTGGGAGAGTCCTCCCTCCACATCAGAAGAGGACTGCCGGGGACGCATGGGGTCTAAAACCTCAGCAAGCAGCTCCTCCCCCACTCCTTGAGGTCATCGTCAACCAGTGCTTAATTTGTAAATAAAAGGGTGCCGGTGCCCAGAGCCCTCTTATTAAACATGTGGCTGCTGCAATTAAATGTGTGAACATGGAATTCTGAAGCAGCCTAATCCTGAAGCCATCTCTGGCCTCTTCAATCCATATAAAGCCACTCCCTGCCTCTTCAGCTAACTCTTGCAGCTTTCTACTTTCTCCCTTTTTGGACGCTTTTTCGTATTTCCCTTCCTCCGTCTTTCCCATATGTGTCTTTTGCTCGTAGCAAATGGTTTAGGCAGAAGAATAAACCCTGGCCCTCAAAAATAAGTGCTGGTGCTCAGCACCGGAAACAACAAGCACTGTGGTCAACCTTATCATCATGTCTTTCCTTACTTTCTCTGCCGCACCTCCTCCACTACCGCCCTTTCAACTACACCCCCCACCCGACGCTCATAACTTGCACCCGTCTAGCCCATCCATGTGCTTGCTACACGCCTCTTAGACAGCAGCAATAGTAAATGTAGGATTTTAAATGCCATTTTCTGGCCTTTGGGCTTACAAATGTCACCGAACAGAGAGACGGTAGGCTCTAGCAAACATGGGACGGGTACCACCTCCCGCCCCCTAGCCTTCACACTTACCCACAATGCCTGGACAGTCAGAAAGTCCCATGCAAATGCAAAATAGAGGCTACCTGGTGCTGGCAGCGGGTGCAATTGGACAGTTTGCGCTGATCTATTTTTTGCAAGAACACAGGTGTTATGTACGTGCCGTGTAAGAAATGAAAATGATTACGTTTATACCTGGCATTAGACAAAGCAAATTTCACCAATGCACACATCCTCTCCCATTGTGCATCCTCAAGTTGTACCCCCAGGTCACAAACCTGGGTCGGTCTCACTGGAGGAGTGCACAGATGATCTGCCGTCATGGCTTTGTAGAATAATTAAACCAAGGTATGTTACTCCTCCAGTTCCAACAAGCTACAGAACATGCATGATGTACTCAGTGTTGCAAGGAACAAGGGCCATATAACCTCAGTTACAGAAGAAAGGCTTGTGTGTTGGAGGAACTGCCTGCTCCCACGCCGAACCTGCTCTGTACATCATCAAATGAGATGAATTCCTTGTTGGGAAGTGACTTGTAAAGTACCTTCATGTCAGTATTGATCATCATGTGGGGTCTATAGGAGGACAGGTCTGAGCCATACAAGGCTGGCTTCAGCATTATAGAGATGCAGCCCTCAGGCATAGCTTCGGGGAGCACACCCGGGGCCTTAGCCTTTAAACAGACCTCCAACAGGTGTTGAGTGAGAGAGGGGGAGAAGGCTTGATAAAACTCTGCAGAGAAGCCTTCTTCTCCAAAGAAAGTTCAGCCTCGAGGTCTAGGACTGCAGCCTCCTCCAGCCAAGGGAGCTCCAGATTGGTAAAAAATGCAGATATGTGTTCAGGGTCAGAAGGATGAGGACTACAGTGCACGTGCTCCTGGTGAGCTTTAAAGATGACCACTATCCCTCTTTGCGTGTATATGTCTCTGCTCTGGGGAGACTTAAAATGGAGTATGAGGAAAGTGGAGCTGCTGCAAGCAGGCCAACTTGTCCTTCTTTCTGGTTAGTTTGGTCTGTAGAGTGCACCTAAACCCACAGGAAAGGCCTGCACAGCACCCCCAGATGACAGCCTTCATTGCCTCCCATTTACTGGACCTATGTGTGATCAAAGACCAACAAATCTAGAAAAACTGGGACAGTGCCTCTGCAAGTGTCTCCCTGCTCTCCACATACTGGAGAATACCAGACGGCAACCGCCAGGTGGGGTGGAGGGAAGACAGACGTGACCTTGCTCCTACCCCCTACTTGACCACCTCACCGAGTTATTGGAGCATGATCCGATACATATGTCCTCCCCCAGTGGCACAGATATTAAAATCCAGTCAAATGTTTTGTATGCATGGCGGTCATTAAAATGTCAGTGGTAGCGGAATTGGCATACATACCCTCTGACTTTTATGGCATCATTGGACGTGACATCATTTGAGCCTTCACCCAGATGTTTTCCAGGAAGGCATGTCACATGACTCAACATCACACTCACATTCTCTTTCACCCTCTAACACTCATTCTTATTCAATCTCACTCACTCTCTTGCATTCACTCATAATCTTACTCCTACTCAGTCATACTTACTGACACTCAGGCCCAGGCTTTCAAACTCTTTCTACCTCGTTTGCATCACTGTTGTGATGCAAACCTGATGCAAAGTGTTAGGGTGGGATTTACTATCCAAGGCGAAACCTGATTTGCATTGGATAATATCCCAAAGTGACCGAAAACTGAGCTATGCACTGCGTTGTGTTATTTTGCGTCAAGTAGGCATTCCATGAATGGTGTGTGGGTGTTCACATACAGCCACATATGGGGTTTGATGCAAATACCATATGTGCAAACATTGGTAGAGAGGAATTTGTGGGAAAATCTACGACTGCTTGAGGCAGGTATATCAAGAAGAAATGTTTTTATTTCTCCTAGTTTTTCCAACCTTGCACTATGATGCATTGCACAGCACAAATGCAAAGTGCGAAAAGCCTAAAAGCATAGTGTTTGTAAAGGAATGTACTCTTTCCAGTACAAAACCTATGCTTCAGAAAACGCTCATACACTTGCACTATGGTGCAAGGGGGTGTGCACTGGTGCTTGGCTGCCCAAAGGGCACCTGCACACAGGGAGAGAAACAATGCACCATATCATAAGAGATATGGTGCAATTTTTTCCTTCTCTTTGCCACAAGGAAACACAGCATCTTTGGTGCAGAGTAGGTTTGTGTCACAGATTAGTAAAGTTGGGCCTTAATTTCACTCAATCTCACTCACTACCTGTCACTGACTCTCACTCATTCTCAATCTTACACATAGAGACATGCTCACACATACACATGCTCTAGTCTCATGTAAACACCATCTCACCAGCAAGCATGCACACAACCTACATTTAAAATATGTTTACTTGCTACAGCTGCTGCAAAAGGTCCTGTGCCACATAAGTGTACTCCATAATTTATTACACTAATAGTGAATAACAGAATATTATTCACAATTAGCATGAAGTAAAATGTGATGGAAATATGGAATGCAGAGCTGCCCCTATGTTCCTGGCACTGATTTTTCACCTCTAAGGCCAGGGGCACAAAGCCAGTGCACGAGGATGCAAGAAGCAGCCAGGGGTGGGGTTGCAAAGAACATGTCAGGGGTGGCAGATGTGCTCCCTGGCAAACCCTAAATAATACAAAAGGATGATGGACGGAGTGCTGAAACTATTCAAACATTCACCCCAAGTCACACATCTGGATTAAATCCATCATTCGTTTGCTCACCATGCCACCCCAGTTTGGACCCAGCCATATGCAGATCAGTCTTGTCCCTGCTCCCCATGAGAACAGCCCAGCTCGAACTGCCAGGCCTGGTCCTCCCTAGACTTGAAACAAGCATCCTGGGACCGGTCTTGGGGTACCATCCCTCATCAGCCAGGCTAGTATGAATCCAGTGGCACAGTGAGCAAGGAACCCACATCTGGGCATACACTGGCCACTTAGGGTGACTTTAGAAAAACAAAGGATGATGAACACAGTGCTGAAACCTTTCAAACATTCATCCCCCGTCAGACATCTGGGTTGAATCCATCGTTCTTTTGCTCACAATGCCACCCCAGTTTGGACCCAGCCATTTGCAAATCAGTCTTGCTTCCCATTGGAACAGCCCAGCCCAAACTGCTAGGCCTATTGCTCCCTGGACTGGAAATACGCATCCTGTGACCGGTTTTGGGGTATCTCCCCCTCATCATCCAGGCTAGCTTTACTCCAGTGGCATAGGAAGCACGGGATACACGTTTGGGTATACCATACGACTTAGGGCAACAAATGCAAAAAAGAACAAGTGATGGACAGAATGCTGAACAATGTCAAACCTTCACCTCCAGTACAGAGATTTGGGATTAAATCCATTGTTTCTTTTGCTCCCCAAGCCAGAGTGGGAGCCCCGGAAGGCAGTCACAGTCCAAGCATCAGTCTCTAGATCCACTTCGAGGGCTACAACTGCTCCCTGCCACTGCAGGCAAACTCCAGAGCTAATGATATAGGGGGAGGGGGCAGAGCAATCCTGCAGCCAACCCCCTTGGCTGCCTCCAATGAACTTCCACCGTTACCAGCGACAGACCCAAGGAAACGCACCTTCCATGGTACCCTGCACCTGTCAACCCTGAGTGCAGGCCTACTGGGATTGGGGCCTAGGCCTAGTGCCCCGCACCTTTAATGGGCACCTCCCTACCTGTCAAGGTAATCCTTCTCTGGGCATCATGGGGCCCCGCCAACAGCCACTTCACCAGCAGTTAATTAGTTCCACTATGGCCCGGTCTGCACTTCAGGCCTGATCAGGCCCGACCACCATCCTTCAGCTGTCACCAGTGGGCCTCCCAGTTGTCCAAATCAGGGTGGCATACGTGGTCAGCACTGTATTTCTTGAGGCCCCCACAGGAGGTCACGTCATCCAGGGCATCCTTGAAGCACTGGCGGACAGGCTGTCAAGGAAGGACCGCAGAACCAGGCCTGGGGTCCCCCACCCTCCGAAGGCCATTACACTCTTAGAACTGGGGGAGGGGACCCATTTGGCCAGCACAACTCCCCACCTCAGAGTCTCCACAGCCTCCACCATCAGGGCAGTCTATAAGTAGGTTGGCAAACCAACCGAATGGGCCTGCGTCTGGGCTTAGAAGAAGAGTACCCATCAGGAATTTTCATAGAAGTAGCCACAACAGAGGCCCTTATTACGATCCTGGCGGTCGGAAGACTGCCAGGGCCGTGGTGGTGGTCTCACCGCCGGCGGTGAAGACCGCCAGCTTATGAGTCTGGTGGTTTGGCTGCCAGGGTGGTAGGACAGCTGGGCTGGAGGACAGCACCTCCGGGACAGCTGTCCACTGAAGACCGCTGTCGGTATAATGAATCGGCTTTCCGCCAGGGTTTCTGCGGCGGTAGCACCTCCACGAAAACTTTGGCGCAAAGGTTGCCGGCGACAAGAAATTCCTTTCCTGCCGCCGGGAGATGACTCCCCCAACCCTCTTGCAACTAAAATATCCCCCTTCCATTTCAGCACATCCTCCACGCATACATGCACATCATATACACACCCACACGCACCCCGCGTACACTCATTCACCAACACTTACATACACGCATTCACCAACACGCATACATACACTCATTCACTCACATGCATACATACACTCATTCACTCACAAGCAGACACTCATTCACTCACATGCACACATACACTCGCACCAACAGACACGCATTCACACAAACATTCCAACACACACTCACTTCAACAATCATACACGCAATCAAACACCTAAACGCACATGTATTTATACACGCATTCATACACGCAAACCCCCATACTCACATGCATACACACACGCATGCATACACGCATTCAAACACACATACACACATGCATGTACACTTATATTCACACATGCAGACAACACCCTCTCACACACTCACAGACAACACCCCCCACCCTTCCAATGCCCTCCCTTGTCGGACGATCGACTTACCTTGTCTGGTGAGGATGTCATCCGCAAGGGAACGGGGACAGGCACTTCCACTGCCGGCAGCACCTCGCCATCAGGACACCGGCACGCCATATTACTGCTCGTAATACGGCAGGCAGAGTCATTTTGGCGTGGTGGTGATGGCAGTGGAAGCATCTCTGCATCGCCGACTGCAAGCACAACTGCTGGAGAATTTCCACCCAAATTGTGGTGGGAATCCTTCAGCACTCATAATATGGCAGTCGGAAGGCCACCAGCACTGGCGGTCTTTTGGCGCTCGCGGCTTCGGCAGTCGCAGTCTTTGTAAAAGACTGCCGAAGTCATAATGAGGACCAGAATGTTGCTGCAAAGGTTCTTGAAGAAAATGTAACAAGAATGATCCTAGTCTCCATTTCTCCAAAGAGCGGCCATGTGCTGCATGTACTGTGAGTAAATTATCAGTTATATGGGACAAGACTGATTTCCAGATGTTGGAAAAACACCTAAAGGAAGTGGCTCTTTGCCACTAAATTTAATTGAATTGGAAAAGATGCAAAAAAACAAAAAACAAAACACAAATAAAAAACACAAAAATGTTTTTAAAAACGCATATAGATGGTAAAAAACATATATAGAATTATTCATTGCTTTATTTATCTTGACTTATTTCCTGTCACTCTATACACATTAGAGCTTCCATTGTCCAAGGTTTTTTTTTTTTTTACAGCTCACCTATTAATGGAGAGGGTATGTAGAAAAGGAAGGGGATATTGTCAAAGGCCAAGCCATGCGTCCAACCACCACTAGGCATGACCAAAGATTGTGAACAGTGGGGGTTATGTGTATTGTTTATAGGGCTTGGCTGCAGGCCACACCCCGTGACTAAACTCAGCTGTGCCTAGCCTTTGTCAATGGCAGACCCTGATCCCAACTCTTACTATGCAAGGCCGAACGACCTATGCATTTGGGATTGACTGCGTAGGGGAAGTTGACAGGACCTAGCTGTAGTCCTGGCCCTCTGGTCAACCCCATTCTAATGGCTGAATGTAGTGCATAACAGGTGTTAGGTGCACACGAGGTGGATACAGTAGATCATCAAAATAATTACTAAAAGGGTTGTTAAAGGTTCGTTAGGGTTTCTTCAGCTTGTTAGACATTAACATATGTTCAAAAACGAATACAGTCCATGAAAAACACAGTTAACGTGACTTTAAGGGTACGAAACAAACCTTAAAAATCGCTGAAAATAGCCAGATATTGTAATATATGAAAATCATAATTCAGCCTGTGCCACCCACTGCTCATTACTTTCTGCATGACGTCAATGATGACATCGCACCAAAGATTAAATCGCTGATGATATCTAAAATGACTTAATTGATATCACTGTTACATCATATAACACAGCACCAATGGTGTCACTGATGACTGCATGGGTAGGACACTTTGGGGAAGAGTCACAAAAGCATTTCTGAGAACGGAAAGTAGTAAAACAGAAGTAATGTTTTGCATACTCTTACGTGTTTTTTTGAATTAGCCACAAAACTTCTAACTCCTCATTAGTATAAGAGAGCACAATCCTTTCTATTTGTATTAACTATATATGAATGCTCCTGCATATTCCTATGTTATTCTCATTTGAAATGTTGGCATTGCCCAATTTGGGCATTTTCACAAGAATATTTAAGAGTACATCGAAGAGTATTAGAGAATACTACTTTACAAAATACATTTTTGAATGGGAGCCATAATGTCACAAAACATCTTCATGATTTTAACAATACAATGTCAACTACGTTTGTAAAAGCATAAGCCTCAGACAGTCACACAGCCGTTATCATAGATGACCACACAAACAACAAACCATGCTGATTCAGCCACCAATAAACACGCTCACAATCATCACACACTTACAATTGTATGTGCCCGCATGTAGGAAAGTACCCTTTTTTGGCATGGTTACCCTCACTTTTTGCCTGCTGTCAGTATGCTTAGACTGTTTTTACAGGGATCCTGCTGACCTGGGCCCCAGTGATTGTGCTTTCTCCCTCTAAATCTGGTTGCCCAGGATGTTGCACACCCTTCAGCTAGCACACTGGTGCCTCCTTGTAAGTCCCTTAGGTACTTAGGTACCCCAGGCATTGGGGCACCAGGGGTTCCCCATGGGCTGCAGCATGTATTGTGGCACCCATGGGAGCCCATGCAAAATGTGTCCGCAGGCCTGCCATTACAGCCTGCGTGAAAAGGTGCATGCACTCTATGGTAGGCCCTCGTAGTCCAGAGGGCATGGTGCAGGTCCCTGTGTGTGAGGGCACCCCCTACAGGAGGAGAGGTGCCCATACAAACTCCACCTCAATTACACTGGAGTTTGTAAGTGCAGGGAAGTGATTTCACCCATGTACTGGACACAGGTCACTCTCTACCTGTGTCCAGCTATATAATGGTAATCTAGAACCTGGTATCAAACATGTTGGAATCATACCCCAATACTGGTGTCAGTACTGGTTGTATGATTCCATGCACTCTGGGGGCTCCTTAGAGGATCCCCAGCATTGCTCCTACCAGTCTTGTGGGGTTTTTCCGGGCAGCCCGCGCTACTGCCACCCCTCAGACAGGTGTCTGCCCTCCTGCTGCTTGACCAGCTCAGTCAGAGGGAGGCAGAACAAAGGATTCCCCTTGGAAATAGGTGTTACAAGGCTTGGGAGGGGAAGCCTCCCCAAGCCACCAGTTTGCTTTGAAGGGCACATTTGGTTTACACCAGTCCAGGGACCCTCCGGTCCCTGCTCTTGCGTAAAGCTGGACAAAGGAAATCTGAGTGACCACTCCCCTGTTCATCACCACCCCAGGGGTGGTGCCCAGAGCTCCTCCAGATGGCCACTTGATACTGCCATCTTGAATCCAAGATGGGCAGCGGCCCCTGGGAGCATCTGACGGGCCAGGTCAGGGAGGTGACGTCACAGCCCCTCCTGATAATGGGGTTACCTCGCAGGTGACGAAACCCTCTTTTAGGGCTAGTTAGGGTCTCCCTCTTGGGTGGGTCGTCAGATTCAATGTGTAAGATTCCAGCAGAACTCCTCTGCATCTTTCACTTCATCTTCTGGCCACTGGAACCAGAACTGCACTCTTCAGGAACCAACAATCTGCAACTTCAGTGGCTACTCCACTTTGCAACATTGTTTCTCACGCTCCTTCCATCTACTGCAACATTTCCCCAGCAAAACGCCAGCATGCACCCAGAAGAAAAAAGGAATCTCCTTTGGAGTGAAGGAGTGACAACCCTGCATCTGCAGGCACCAACGGCAACGACAACCAGCTGTGTAGATCCACTCTCCTCTGGAACTGCATGGATCCTGCATCACAGATAGTAATCTGGAGTGGTCCCCTTGGTCTCTCTGCCAGCTGTCCAACTTGGGAGACAATAAGCCCTCGCCTCTCCTTGTAGGACAGTACCCCTGTGCAACGCTACCAAGGTTTGTTTGTTCCTGCTCCAAGGTATCTTAAGGCTTTGTGTAGCCCAGGCCCCCAGCACTTCATCCTGCCAAGCACAGTCTCCTCTCTGCTCCTCCAGAGACATGGGACTCCTCTTCAGGTGTGCTGACTGGGCTTTACTGGGACTTGTTGTGCCTGCTGCCAGTCGGCTGCTGGTGGGGGTTGTGACTTCTTCTCATGACTCTCCTGACTACTGCCGGTCACCCCAGACTCCCCTCTTTGTGTTAAGTCCCCTGACCCTTGCTGGTCCTCTTCCGCCTTGCAACTTGTCCTTTTCTTCTTTTGAATTTGCGAAGGCTTGCTGGTGGTTCTTCAGCACCACTGACAGCTGATGTGGGACACCATTTACATTGCTTCAGGAAATCTTCATCTTCAGCGCTGCACAGCTGTTCTTTTTCTTCCCCCGTTGACCTGGACCTGCACCCACAGAAGGGTGGGTTGGTGCACTTGCCACATCTGGACACTCTATCACAAACTGGACTTGGTCCCCTTCCATTGCAGGTCCTCTTCTGTCAGAATTCAGCTTTGGGTTCTTCCAGTCTGGTATGGGTCTTGCACAATCCTTCTCATAAGTGCTCCTGTTGGTTTTGGGGAAAAACAGATACTTACCTTTGCTCTCTTGGTCGCTGGGAGCACTCTGGTACTCACCTCTTGGGGGTTCATAGTTCCTCCAGCTCCCCTGTAATGATTCCACATCCTTGGGTGGGGGACTGTATCTCACATTCCACTTATTTAGTATATGGTTTGACCCCGACCTAGGGCTTACACTATTTTCTAATACTTTTGCCAGTGCTTTTTGATTTTATGCTCCTTACTTGTTGCTATTGTGTATATAATTAGTGTGTATACTTAACTATAGTTGGTGGGACTGCCTTATAGTATTCTAATATTTGTGTTACCATAATAAAGTACATTTATATTTGTAACACTGTGTGGTTCTTTCATGTGTGATAGTGCTGTGTGACTATAGTGGTATTGCATAAGCTTTGCATGTCTCCTAGTAAAATCTTGGCTGCTCATCCACAGCTACATCTAAAGAGCCCTGGATTCCTAGACCCTGCCTACACTTCACTGAACCTGAACCTGAATAGGGTGATATTACCAAAGGTGTCCACCACACACCAGGCCAGCTTCCTACACCACATATGAACACTCAGCAACTATCAGACACCCACCACTATCTACACCCACATATACAACTACATATGTCAAAACACTTAAAATTAGATGACTCTGGCACCCACGTTTATGAAGCCACACAGCTATTGGCCATACAGCTACATAAGAACCACAATAATTAACAGAACTGCTATAATACAACAGCAAACACATTAATTGACAACCAGTAATAATCTGTTCAGCAGTTTAAAAACCGGTGCAACGATGGACAGTATATAAAAGGAAAAAAGTGATCATAACAAAAACAAGCACATCAGTGATGTAACTGGTCATGTCACTGGTGATTACATTTTTGACATTATCATTCATGTCATCAATGATATCATTTGAGATGTCAGACGTAATATAACATTTGAGATCCTGAAAAGTGCATGGTGGGGAAGTTAGCTGTGCTTCGCTTAGCCTACTGTAACTGCTGAAATTCAGAGGAGTTTAGGTTTTTAAAACCATAACGTTTCTTTAACACCCTCTTCTTTCAGCTTAGGGTCACATGTCTATTATGACACACACAGCAAACTATGAAAATGTATTATGCTAAAGAGCTGTGCCAAGGCATTCCTTTTCATGTAAACCGTCAACTCTAAATGGTGTAGAATGCTGTTGCCAACAATTTTGTTTTACCATACACAGCAGTATCACAAGATGCCAACAGTCATACGCTGTACTTTGGATTTGCATATGTCCTAAGCTCTCTATAAATGAGGGCCATCTTTTTACCTTCTTGTCAACTAGCCTGCTCCATAACTGGGTTCAGGTACCTGTTTAATCTACTGAAAGTTGGGAAAGTTTGTCATGTAGGACCTTCATTCTCCTTTCAAATTGCTAAAATCTGGAACTTTCATTCTCTAGTGCTATGGTTTATCTATGAAGAATTTTGAAACTCATAAGTGTTCACAAAAAACATTAAGGCCCACATTATGACATTGGCGGTAAATCCCGCTTACTGCCGCAGTGGCGGCCGCCAACATACCATTGTGGAGGCGAACATCCGTTCGCCATATTATGACACACACACACACTAAACCGATAGAATACTGCCATAAACACATATCCGCCCGACCAAATGTTAGTGGTAAAGTGTCAGTACAAACACCCATACCATTACACCAACAAAACAACACCCACCGCATTATGACCCACGAATCACCACGGCAGACATTCAACGGTGGTAAACCATTGGCGGTACACACCGGCGCGATCAGAATAGCAACCGAAATACAAAACAACACAACATTGGTCAAAACTAAAATCACACACCTGACCTGACCTGGTGTAGCTGCACATTTGTTTGAGCAAGGCAGACAAAACCCTTGCCAGCACTATTGAGAACATTGGCTGTGACATTCTTGCTGCCAAGCCCACTGTCACTTGGAAAGAGTCAGTTGCCAGGAAATGGAGCACAGATAGAACTTGCACAAGAGGGGGATCCCAGTGGGATGACAGATAGCTGTTATCAGATCAGGCTCCAATTGAGTACCCAGCTCTGTGATTGTGGTCCTGTGGAGTCTATAGATGCGTATTATGTGCCTGTCCTCCAGTGTAGCCAAGTCCACAAGGGGTCTGTACACAGGGACTTGCCTCCTCCGCCTACTCCTCTGTAGTGGTAGGTACGTAGGGGACACAGAAGTGAGAAGGGAATGACAAACTGAACAATGGAACTACCACCTCAGTGTAACTGAGCGTGTATATAATTGGACAATGTAAATGGCAATGTATGTACAATTGACAGTTTTCAATTTCAGAATGTTGGCCACCACCATAAGATGGCGACCGCCTGTCCTGTATGTAGGGACAGGTGGAAGTGATGTAACTCTGCTGGCATTGGGCGTCATGGCGGAAGGCGGTCTTGCACTGCAGTGCTACTCCTCATTGGCTTACATGGGGCTCCAAGGAGTACAGTGTCCAATGAGGCTCACCGGCAGCATGACGGTGTACATTGCTGTGGTCATGACTGCCATTTTCTGTCTATAACCTCACTTGATTCCTGACTTTTCACAGGACAACACCTCCATGGCGTGTGTACTGTGACCTGAGTCTAGAACCTACCATGGCCTGTGTGCCTGGGGAAAGGGCCCCTGTCTTCTCTTCAGAGGAGTTGGAGTGCCTGGTGGATGGGGTCCTACCCCTGTATGGACAGCTGTATGGGCCTCCAGACCAACAGGTGAGTACACATTGGGGATGATGAATGCAACAAGGTTGCATGGAGATGTGTGTGCTGGCAGTGTGTATTCTGGATGGTAGGTTTTGTCTGGTGGTAGTGTACATGCAGGGCTCCGGGTGATGTGTGTGCCTTTTGAGGGGAAATGATATTTGTGGGCCATATGTGTGACAGGCTGGATTGTATGGTTAATGGTGTCCTCCTGTATGTCTTTCCTCTGCAGGTCAGCACCCATCAGAAGATGGGATTGTGGTGTGCCATCGCCAAGGACGTATGTACCCTGAGGGTCTATAGCAGGCGGAGCACTCACTGCAGGAAGAGGTGGGAGGACCTGAGATGCTGGGCCCGGAAGACTGTGGAGGCCCAGCTGGGGATGTCCTCCCAACGAGCGAGGGGTGCCTGTCGGAACCTGACCCCCCTTGATGGCCCTCATACTGGCGGTGGCCTACTCAGAACTGGATGGGCGCTTGAGGGCAGCACAGAACCAACAAGGGGGTGAGTACAGTGTGTGTAACAACCATCTTTGTTGCCTGGCATGGGATCCTGGTGGTGGGATTCAGTTAGTGGGTGCCCCTTAATGCCAGCTCAGACATTGCTGCGTGGTCCAGCACAGGATAAATGGGTGTATGGCAAAATCTTGTTAGCTAGCTAGGTGGCATTCCATGTCAGACAGGGCTTAGTAGGTACCCAGGAAGGGTGCAGATGGTGGTGGTTGGCTCTCATCTTGCTGTGGTACCTAGCCAATGGAATGCCAGTGCAGTGCATAGTGCTCAATCTTGATCCCTGTGTCTGATGGTAATGTGTATGCCATCTGTGGTATTGGTGCTGTAATTGACCCAGTGCTCCCTTTCTCTCTCTCCCCCTATTTTCTTCTGTCATCCTGTCCCTGTGTGTATTAGCATCATCTGGCGGAGGAGCAGGGGCACCTGCGACTGAAGGAGCTGCATCCCACGGGACCCAGGAGGCAGAGTCCACTGACGCAGAGGGGGCCAGTGGGACGGGGGCGAGGGGAGCACCACGGCAGGGACAGGAGGTGACAACACTGACTCTGATTCCTCCTCCAGTAGAAGCTCCCTGGTGGTGACGGACACCTCTGGAACCAACCAAGCTACAGGTACAGCCACCAACCCCCTTTAAGCACTGCCCTCCCAGTAGCCCCCCACCGAGTTGCCCGTGCCCACTCACCCAGGAGGGTGGGTATCTTCTTCGCCCCAGGCACCTCAGGCCCTGCCCCAGTTAGCACTGCTGCCCTTAGTGATCCATCTCTGTAGGGCAGTCAACCATTGTGAATGCCATCCAGGGGCTGGCATGCCAGATGCAGCAATGCAATGCCTACCTGGAGGGCATCCACGTGGGTTGGCGGCCCTACAGACATCGTTTCAGGCTCTGGCCTCCTTTCTGATGGCAGCCAGTGTCCCTGTTCCTACTGTCTCCCCTCCAACTACCACTTCCCAGCCCCAGTCTCCTCAACCCCAACCCATCCCATGAACACCTACAGACAAGCATGCACACAAAACATCACACAAGAATGGCACAGACAAACACAGGCAGCACACTTCAGGCCACAAGCACTCACACAAACAACAGACATTTGCACACACAACTACATCCACTGCCTCCACTGTCTCCCCCTCCTCCTCCTCCTCCTCCCTCACAGTCACATCTGCACTCACACCTGCATACACTTCATCAACAACCACCACCACCATCACCACATCATGCGGCACACACACCTCACTTGCAGACACCTTCACAACATCCATCCATGTGTCTGCTTTGTCCTCTCCCACCCTGTCTGCCCCCCTCCTAAGAGACACAAATGCTCCCACTCAGACACCCAACAGCCATCCATCTCACACACACACACTGTCCATGCACCTGCACCCAAGTCCAGCAGGCGTACAACTCCTACAACCACTCCCTCTACCTCCACCCCATCCCTCCTCCCAAATCCCGCTCCAAAGTCCCTAAGAAACTTTTCCTTGCCCAACTTGACCTCTTCCCTCGCCCCTCAATCCCACCGACCTGCCTATAAGAGCAGGGTCCCAACAACCCAGCACAGCACCTCAGGCAAACAGTCTGCCACTGCTCCCACCAAAAATCAGCTGCTGGAATAAAGGGTCCCCTGAGTGTGACAGCAGCCACTCCTAGTAAGAGCACACCTCCACCTCAGAAAGGGAGGACTAAGGTGGCGAAACCCAAGGGACAGAGGACGGGGACAGTGGAGGCATCTCCTAGTCTTGGAGGCAAACATGTCAAAGCCAAGGGGGCCCGTCACAAGAGGGGACACATGGATACCCTCCACCACCAAAGAAATCCAGGTTCCTCCTCCACCACCAAAGAAAGGCAAGGGGGGCCCTCCACCAGCAGAGGGCAAGGAGCCAGCTCCTCCAGTAGAGGCAGCCAAGGAGCGCTCTCATCCAGCAGAGACAGCCAAGGAGCCCCCTCCACCAGCAGAGGGCAACAAGCCCTCTCCTCCAGCAGAGGCAGCCAAGGAGCCCCTCCACCAGCAGAGGCAGCCAAGGGGCCCTTTCCACCAGTGGAGGGCAAGTAGGCCACCCTCCAGGGACTGTTGGGCAAGGAGCCCCCTCCAGAACCAGTGGACATGTTACCCACTTCGGAGACTGTTGCCTTTCACTTCCCTCCAGAGACAACTGGGCAAAGAGCCCTCTCCAGAACCAGCGGATATGTTACCCACTCCAGAGAGTTATTGTTCTTGTATTATTTAAAAGTGGGTCCTGTGGCATTAGTTTTACTCTGCAGCTGGTTCTGGGTATGGTTGGTGTGTGAATGGTGTGTATTGTGCGTGTGGTTGTCACTCTCCTTTTCCTCCCTCCCTCTCTCCCTTGTGTGCTAGTTGGCTGTACTCACCGTCGTCGTCTTCATTGACGTTGGTGTTCCAGGATGGCCATGGCGTGGTAGAGCATCGGGATGACTTGGAGTTCCAGTTCCATGGCAGCGGCGGGATCCTCTGTGTAACTGATGGCGAGTCATTCATCATAATATGGTGGGCAGTACCTTGACTTCAGCCTGGGTGTTGATGGCTACTGCCATGTCAGTGGTGTTTAAGCCCTGGCGGTTGGTGTGGTACATGTCTATGGTAGGTATCACTGCCATGGTCATATTTTGGCAGTAATTACTGCCAGCCTGTTGGCGATATTACCGCCACTTTAACAGTCACCGCCAATGTCATAATGACCACCTGAGTATTGGCAAAATGTCATGGGTTAGCCATCTTAAAATAAGGCCTACCTTAAATAAGTTCAAAGTAAATATGAAAAATACACACCCAATACATTTGTATGTGACATTTTAATGTTGAAAAGTTTCATTTTGGAAAAAATCGCCAGCAGGCTCATAATCCGCTTGTTGCCCATTCATTCTTCTCTGCATTCAATGTGCTTCTTTCACCCTCCTGTATGAGGTGAGAGTCTGGGGGAGGAGGAGGCGGGGGTGATACACTTCTCTTAAGTGCTTTCACAAGATACATATGCAAAAGATGTGTTTGAACTACTGTACACAGATTTGTGGTTAGACTTTGTATTAAACGGCTAGAACAAAAAAGGAAAGATTCATAACTGTAGGTGGGTGAATAAAATGATTACTGAACCCATGCAAGGGTAAAGGTGGAACCAATTTTGTAGTTAATCCATCTTCACCCAATGGTGTCTTTTCATACAAAGAAAGGATGAATGAATATGACTGTCTATGCATTTAGCTGGTCGTTCTTCTAAAATACGGGAGGAAGATTGACTACATGCATGTAAGCCTCAATGTATTCATCCTTCCTGTTCATGAAAATGCTATATCTTCCCCTTGCTATCATGAGCAACTGATACATACGGATATGTTATTATTTATTATTCTGGCCATGTGTGACAAATCAGTCACGAGTTTTAATAAACAACATATGATCATTAAGGTTTGATCTTGGACACCTGTTTGCAGGTTGGTCAATGGGGTTTGGCCGAGATTACATAAGGTCTGAAAAGTTACACACTCCCTTTAAAATCCCAAAAGGGAACTCCTTGAAATGGGGGGGCAAAAACCACAGCCTGGGTACATGCTCAGAGGATATGACATGGGGGGGTACTGGATGCAGCACTGAGTCAAGAGCCTCACTTTGGGGGTCATTCTGACCCCGGCGGTCATGGCTGCCGGGGCCAGGGTTGGAGGGAGCACCGCCAACAGGCTGGCGGTGCTCCACAGGGTATTCTGACCGCGGCGGTTCAGCCGCGGCCAGAAAGAGAAAACCGGCGGTCTCCCGCCGGTTTTCCGCTGCCCTGGGAATCCCCCATGGCGGGATTCTGACACCCGTAAGAGGGCCCCACTTTGTATTTCAGTGTCTGCCTTGCAGACACTGAAATACGCGACGGGTGTCACTGCACCCGTCGCGCCTTCCCACTCCGCCAGCTCAATTCTGAGCCGGCGTCCACGTGGGAAGGATGATTTGCCCGCCAGCCCAGTGCAAATCCCAAAATACCCTCAGCGGTCTTTCGACCGCGGAGCGGTATTTTGGAGGGGGGAACTCTGGCGGGCGGCCTCCGCCGCCCGCCAGGGTGAGAATCACCCCCTTTGTGTCTAGTGTTCTCTGATAAAGATGATAGGAGAAGGGGCCATAGTCACCAGCCTTCTCTAAGAACCAGGCACAGAAATGAGGACTGGCAGTGAGACAGGGTCACTGTGGGGGTAGGTAGGGTGTTTGCCTAGTTGTATGGCAGTACATCACCCACAACAATATTGTGCTACAAAAATATTGTAGACAGAATATCATCTACCAAAATAGTTAAGGTATCAAAATGCAAGTATATGTTTACTATTTTTAATTACACACATATGTGCTATGATTACATACCTGTATATTTCAAAGGTCCATACTTTTGGAATTATGTATATAAATGTATACCTCCCCGTGTATATTCACATTCATGCTACTTTGGTAGTCAATAATGTGTCTACAATATTTTTGTAGCACAACATTTAAAACTCTATGTTCTGATGGTATACCATCTGCACATCTGCCCAACATGCTGATCCCAGTTCCCTAGATTCCTTACCTTGGCAGTCAACAATTAGTGGGGTACAATCCAATGCCTGATCACTTTCCTAATCTGTGCATGACGGCAGTGCCCTAGGCAATACTATTTGCTCCCAAGGGATTAGTGGGCATGCAGCCTGCATTTCCTGTTCTGCATTTCCCCAAACAGCTGCGTTGAATAGGAAACACAAGATACAATAAGCATGCATCCAACACAATGCAGATACATCATACAGGTGGTTGTCACCACACTTACACATCGCTTCCCTTCTATCAACACCATACACTCAAACAATGCATTAGACAATGGCCTCCTTATGCACCCAATGAAGTGCAGTTACCTATGGGAAGCCTTTCATGTCAAAATTACAGCTCCCTATATAGGACAGCTCCTGGAATGCATAGCATGTTGCAAAATGAATACGACATACACCAGAATGAATGTACTATGTGTCAAAATAAATATGATACCTGGCAGAGTGAATCTGACTTGAACCAAAACAAATATGAAACCAGGCAAAGTGAATATGCTACTTAGTGATTATTATGAATAACTCACACTCAGAATTGAATAAGAGATATACTGAAATGTATATCAATCATACTGAAATAAATATGGCCCTCATTGTAAATAATAAAGCAATAGCTGAAACACATACAATATTTGTCAAAAAGAATGAGACATTACTTGAAATGACTGACATATGCCGAGAGGAATATGACACACATTGGAATGAATATGGCAGCTTGAAATGACTATAAGGTACTGAAATTAAAATGCATTATTCTGAAAGGAATATAATGTGCAATGAACATTACATTTATAAAAAAATGAATATGGTTTTCTTTGAAAGTAATATGATACACATTGACATGATTATAATATGTGTTGCAATTGGTATGAGTCATGTTAAAATCAATATCATGCGTTAATATGAATGAGACATCTATTGAAAGGAATATGACACATGCTAAGATGAATATGACATGAAATGAATATGAGCCCTTTTGAAATTAATTCAACATGCCTTAAACTGAATATAACCCATGCTGACATTAAAATGAAACTTGTCAAAATGAATATTATGCTTTGAAATCAATATGATACACAGCAACATGAATATTGCATATATTGAAATGAATTTGACCTATGTTGAAATGGATATGACCCATATTAAAATTATAATGTCAGGTCTTAAGATGAATATGACATCCACTGACACAAATATGCCATTCATTTAAAGCAATATTACACATGTTAAGCTTTATATGAACCATTTTCAAATTAATATGATATCTGATGAAGTTGATATGACTCACATCAAAATTAATATGACACTTATTGAAATGGATATGAAACTATATGAGATAAATATAGCACGCTTTGAAACGAATAAAGCACATATCGAAATGAACACAAGCCATGTGCAAATTAAAATGCTCACTGTTTAAATATCGCTTGCCTTGAATCGATGTTGATTTGCTTTAAAATTAACAATACATATTGAAATTAATATTACATATTCTGAAAGTATATGATATGAACACAAATTAATTAACTATAATAAATATATGTTTTCGACTATGTGCTACATTTAGTTTTTGCTGGCTTTTGCAGTGTATTTAAAAGGTAGGACATATACTGGGGTATTTTACATGTGCTGATAATGAAATACTGCTGTAGGAAAGTACAGTCTTTCTTGGCATGTTACCCCCATTTTTACCTGTATGTCGGTATGTTTTTGCCTGTTTCACTGGGATCCCGCTGGTCAGGACCCCAGTGCTCATAATTTATGGCCTAATGTGTGTATCTGTATAGTGCTTGACTGTGTCACTGAGGATCTGCTAATCAGAACCTCAGTGCTTATGCTCTTTCTGCTTTTAACTTTGTCACTGTAGGCTAGTGACTTCATTCACCAATTTCAATTGCCACACTGGACACCCCTGATAAGTCCCTAGTACATGGTACCTAGGTACCCAGGGCATTGGGGTTCCCGGAGATCCATATGGGCTACAGCATTTCTTTGGCCACCCATAGGGAGCTCAGACAAACCCTTGCACAGGCCTGCCATTGCAGCCTGCGTGAAATAGTGCACACACTATTTCACAGCCATTTTCACTGCACTTAAGTAACTTATAAGTCACCTATATGTCTCACCTTCACTTGCTGAAGGTTAGGTGCAAAGTTACTAAGTATGAGGGCACTCTTGCACTAGCAAAGGTGCCACCACATAGTTCAGGGCCATTTCCTGGGACTTTGTGAGTGCGGGGACGCCATTACACGCTTGCACTACATATAGGTCAATACCGATATGTAGCTTCACAATGGTAACACAAAATAAGGCCATGTAACATGTGTAAGATCATGGAATTGTCCCCCCATTCCAAATCTGGTATTGGGGAGCCAATTCCATGCATACGGGGGGCTGCAGCATGGACCCCCAGTACTGCCAAACCAGCTATCTGAGGCTTGCACTACAGCTACAGCTGCTGCCACCTCACAGACAGGGTTCTGCCCTCCTGGGGTCTGAGCAGCTCAGTCCCAGGAAGGCAGAACAAAGCATTTCCTCTGAGAGCAGGGTGTTACACCCTCTCCCTTTGAAAATAGATGTTACAGGCTGGGGAGGGGTAGCCTCCCCCAGCCTCTGGAAATGCTTTGAAGGGCACAGATGGTGCCCTCCTTGCATAAACCAGTCTACACCAGTTCAGGGACCCCTTGTCCCCTGCTCTGGCATGAAACTGGATAAACGAAAGGGGAGTGACCACTTCCCTGTCCATCACCACCCCAGAGGTGGTGCCCAGAGCTCCTCCCGTGTGTCCCAGACTTCAGCCATCTTGCTTTGCAAGGTGTGGGGGCACTCTGAAGGGCTCTGAGTAGCCAGTGCGAGCAGGTGACGTCAGAGACCCCTCCTGATAGGTCCTTACCTGATAAGGTAGCCAATCCCCCTCTCAGGGCTATTTAGCGTCTCTCCTGTGGGTTCTCTTCAGATTCTGCTTGCAGGTTTCCTTCAGGAATCCTCTGCAACTACTACTTCATCCTCTGACCTCAGGCCAACCGCAGCCTGCTCCAGGAACTGCTGTAACAGCAACAAAGTATCCACAAGGGATACTTTTCTTCTGCAACTTCAGCTCCAGCCAGCAACTGCAACAGTTTCCACAGTCTGCATGCTCTGGGAACTCCCTGTCTTCATCCTGCACCAGAAGGACCGAAGAAATCTCCCGTGGGGTGACGGAGTCACACCCCTGCTCATGCAGGCACCTTCCAAGATGACGACTGGTACCCTTGGACTCCTCTCACAGCGACAAGTGTACTCCTAAGGACACATAGGGAGGATCCCATCGACATAGGCTGTCCTGAGGTCCTGCTGATGCAGTTTGGAGGAGGTAAGACCTTGCCTTCCCTGAGATTGATGGTACCCCTGTGTACTGCGTCTTCTTCACCTCCTGAGGCCTCTGTGCACTATTTGCAGAATTCCTTCGTGCACAGCCTGGCCCAGGTCCCCAGCACTCCATCCTGTGACCCTCAACTCGCTGAGTTGTTCTCTTTGTAGGTTAGAAACATTTGTTTAAAGGAGTGTTTTGTGTTTTTTCCCTCTCATATGGAACTCTGACTTTTGCTTACCTTCCAGCAAACCTTTCAGGTGGACCGTGCATCTTTTACATGAGTAGAACTCATGCCACATCAAATTGCTAACACTGTTGAATTAGAGACTCATTCAGAGTATAAAAATTGCCCAGTCTTTTCTATGTAGATGTATCTGATGTGAAAGGTTATGAGATCAATGTGTTAATTCACTTCTATTGCTTTACAGGGATTGCTTTGATCATTCAAATCTGACTTGCTGATAATGTTTTTTTTGTTTGCGCTGATGTTTTTTTTTGTTTTTTGTTTTTGTTTGAAACAAGAGATATGTGAAACAAAAATTCATTGGTCAAAGGGCGGAATGTATTGCCATTTGTTAAATTTTGTTTTGACCAATGACTTTGTGTTTCACCACTGCGCATATTAGTTGTTCAATGTTCACCAGTAGCACATGGTATGTTTTGTTCAGTTGAGCCGCCTATGGGCTTTGACATGGCATTAGCCATTACTTTCTGTATTCAGTTTAGCCGCCTATGGGCTTTGACATTGCATTAGTCATTACATTCTGTATTCTGCCTATTGGCTTTGACATGGCATTAGCCATTACTTTCTGTATTCAGTTGAGCCGCCTATGGGCTTTGACATTGCATTAGCCATTACATTCTGTATTCTGCCTATTGGCTTTGACATGCTGTATCCAGTCTAGCCGCCTATTGGCTTTGACATTGCATTCCTATTGGCTTTGACATGATGTATTCAATTTAGCTGCCTATTGACTTTGACATGCTATTAGATATTCTGCCTATGGGCTTTGACATGATATTATACATTACATTTTGTATTCAGCTCCGCTGCCTATTGGCTTTGACATGATCAGCTCAGCTGCCTATTGGCTTTGACATGATATTATACATTGTATTTTATATTCAGCTTAACTGCCTATTGGCTTTGACATGATATTATATATTGCATTTTGTATTCAGCTCAGCTGCCTATTGGCTTTGACATGACACTAGACATTGCATTTGATATTTAGGTTAGCTGCCTATTGCCTTTAACATGACTTAGGTTAGCTGCCTATTGCCTTTAACGTGGAGTTAGACATTGCAGTTGAGAATCCAAGCTGTATTTTTCCAAGCTGTGTTTTTGCACAAGATGAACCAAGATGTTTTGTTCTCACAGTAGACTAGACCTGATAAGAGAGAGTACATGGGTGTTTTTCTCTTCGCTTGAGCTTGGGAACAGGAGTAGTCTTGGAGACCTGGCCAGTCTCCAAAAGGCTTGCTCAGTTTCCCAGGTCTGAGAGGAGGGGGCACACCGTTGTAACAAATGTAACAGGCTGCAGAGAGTCAGATTCGAATCTGCCGGACCTCGTGCTGGAGCTTGGCGCCAGCTGCCAGCAATCCCGTGTGGGTAGATGAATCTCTTTCTCGCGGCTGACAGGGGTCATCAGCTTGCAGACCTTAGAAAGATGAAGCTGTAAATAGTTTCCCACACGGTGAAGTATTTGTTTTGCTTTGCATTCAATATCTTATAAATATAACCTGCTGTGTATATTGCAAACTGATATATTTTGTTTGATTAACGCGGACTTGAAAGCTACTAATTCGTCATTCATAAATATTGTGGTTGGGGAAGAATTAACAACAATAAAAGTATTCTTTGAACTCAGAAGTGCATTTCTGTTGTGTTATGTTAGTGCTTAGAAACTAGATAAGAGGAAAGCACTACAATTTGTACCAGGAGTGGGGTGTCGGTCATTAAGAGGTGATTAAGAGGGTGTTGACGAATTAGTAGATTTCTAAGTGCACACTTTAAAAGTGTAATTGTTTCTGTTGTTTGGAGAATTACAGAAATTGTTTTTTTTGGAGAATCACAGTAGCACGGCAGACCATGTCTGAGAATGCATGTGTTGGTAAACTGCCCGATGGTGCTAAGAAAAACTGTGAATTGTTTTCTGTTTGGAGAATTACAGAAGCACAGCAGACCATTTTTGAAAATGCATGTGTAGCTAAAATGCCTGATAGTGTTTTGAGAAATAATTTCTGTTGTACATATGTAGAAAAAGTGTCTTTTGGAAGTAATGATGACAGAAAGGTCTGGATACCTTTATCTGCTTACAGAGAAATGCAGGAGAAATGTAAGAAGTTGGAACATGAAAATAGGAATTTACGTGAGCAAATTAGCCCGACTGAAAGTTATAAAAGGGCTGTTTTAGAAGAATCTTTCTTGTCCCATTCCAGTAATGAGGGGGTTAAGACAGCTCCGAGCTGCACTGAGTTTTCGTGTGAGCCAGGGTTTTTGGCAGACAAAATGCATTCCTTAACTGATAACACGGACGAGAGAGACCAGAATGTGATTTACGAGTTACCGTTGCAAAATGCACAAGTAAAACGCCCTCATTTGAGTGAAATCCTAACACTTTTGTATATGGTCACTGTGAAAAATTATATGCAGCTGCGCGCTTGTGATTTGGCAAATGAAATAATGCAGACTTTAGGTTTCTGCGCAGTGCAAGAGGAAAATACTGATGTACATGTAATTCAAGAACATAGAAAGAAAATAGTGCCCCTAGCTAGAATCATACAATGGATCTGGTACTTGCAAGACAGGGCTAGAGTACCACAGGTAAAAGAATTACCGGTGAAATTGTGTGCACCATTTGAATTCGTGTCCACTGAAGATAAAAAGCATGTTTGTTTTACTAATGATTCATTGACTGAAATGTTGTTTTCTGGCACAGTAGAAGGAACAGCGTTGTATAATGTGTGTCAGATTTTAAAGCAAGAGCTACGTGAGATGTGTCATTTTTACGCTGATTTTTGGTTCATTGCTAATGTTTTAGCACCTAACTGGTTCAATTACCTTGCAGATGTTAATGAGAAAAATTCAGAGAGAGAAGTGTACACCCAGAATTCTGCCTTAGTCGGGATGGCTAAGTGGGTGCCCCAGAAATGTGAACAGCTGAGAGAAAAGGCCACTTACAGGTGGGCAGAGATGAGAGAGATGCACATTCCCCTAGATTTGATAAAAACTGTGCAGCACGCCCAAAAGCAATCTGTCATGCAAGCAGTCACAGAGCAGTTGGGGAGAGGAAAGTTACCAGGACAGAAATGGCAAATTGATCAGGTTTTAGGGAGAATGATTGCTGCAAATTACCAAGGAAAAATCGAAATTATGCTGATACCTAGAAAAAAATCTGATTCATTCATACAAATTGGAGACAGAATGGCCCAAATTGGCAAAACTGCAGTGAATGCAGGTTTGGTAAAGAATGAGTCTGCCCCAGCCCTTCTGACAGTGCAAGAAAAGGGAAGCTGTGGCGCAGCAGATAAAAACCTCAGTGCTGATGTGTGGGCTGAAGCCCCAAGTGATCCTCCAGAACCTGCAGAAAATATAACAAAGGGCCCTAAAAACGTCCTGCTGATTATAATACAGGGAAAGAAAGAGGGAGGGTGCAGTTTAAATGAAAAATGTTGTTTGCAAGAAAAGTCATACTTGTTTATTTTGCAGATCCTACCACGTTTCGCCACTGTCCCTGAGTGTGCTGTGTGGTCCCCCTTCCGGTGTGTGCGTGTGGGGTCGGGGAAGGGACCAAACCCCCAACCTGAACCTGGCTGAGTAAAGTGCCAGCACCATGGATCCATTTTGCGCAAACTGCGCCTTCAGTTCAAGTTCAACTTGTTTGATTGCATTCTTCCACTGGAACTAAGCTGTGATTTTTTTTTTTTTTCCCTCTCATATGGAACTCTGACTTTTGCTTACCTTCCAGCAAACCTTTCAGGTGGACCGTGCATCTTTTACATGAGTAGAACTCATGCCACATCAAATTGCTAACACTGTTGAATTAGAGACTCATTCAGAGTATAAAAATTGCCCAGTCTTTTCTATGTAGATGTATCTGATGTGAAAGGTTATGAGATCAATGTGTTAATTCACTTCTATTGCTTTACAGGGATTGCTTTGATCATTCAAATCTGACTTGCTGATAATGTTTTTTTTGTTTGCGCTGATGTTTTTTTTTGTTTTTTGTTTTTGTTTGAAACAAGAGATATGTGAAACAAAAATTCATTGGTCAAAGGGCGGAATGTATTGCCATTTGTTAAATTTTGTTTTGACCAATGACTTTGTGTTTCACCACTGCGCATATTAGTTGCTCAATGTTCACCAGTAGCACATGGTATGTTTTGTTCAGTTGAGCCGCCTATGGGCTTTGACATGGCATTAGCCATTACTTTCTGTATTCAGTTTAGCCGCCTATGGGCTTTGACATTGCATTAGTCATTACATTCTGTATTCTGCCTATTGGCTTTGACATGGCATTAGCCATTACTTTCTGTATTCAGTTGAGCCGCCTATGGGCTTTGACATTGCATTAGCCATTACATTCTGTATTCTGCCTATTGGCTTTGACATGCTGTATCCAGTCTAGCCGCCTATTGGCTTTGACATTGCATTCCTATTGGCTTTGACATGATGTATTCAATTTAGCTGCCTATTGACTTTGACATGCTATTAGATATTCTGCCTATGGGCTTTGACATGATATTATACATTACATTTTGTATTCAGCTCCGCTGCCTATTGGCTTTGACATGATCAGCTCAGCTGCCTATTGGCTTTGACATGATATTATACATTGTATTTTATATTCAGCTTAACTGCCTATTGGCTTTGACATGATATTATATATTGCATTTTGTATTCAGCTCAGCTGCCTATTGGCTTTGACATGACACTAGACATTGCATTTGATATTTAGGTTAGCTGCCTATTGCCTTTAACATGACTTAGGTTAGCTGCCTATTGCCTTTAACGTGGAGTTAGACATTGCAGTTGAGAATCCAAGCTGTATTTTTCCAAGCTGTGTTTTTGCACAAGATGAACCAAGATGTTTTGTTCTCACAGTAGACTAGACCTGATAAGAGAGAGTACATGGGTGTTTTTCTCTTCGCTTGAGCTTGGGAACAGGAGTAGTCTTGGAGACCTGGCCAGTCTCCAAAAGGCTTGCTCAGTTTCCCAGGTCTGAGAGGAGGGGGCACACCGTTGTAACAAATGTAACAGGCTGCAGAGAGTCAGATTCGAATCTGCCGGACCTCGTGCTGGAGCTTGGCGCCAGCTGGCAGCAATCCCGTGTGGGTAGATGAATCTCTTTCTCGCGGCTGACAGGGGTCATCAGCTTGCAGACCTTAGAAAGATGAAGCTGTAAATAGTTTCCCACACGGTGAAGTATTTGTTTTGCTTTGCATTCAATATCTTATAAATATAACCTGCTGTGTATATTGCAAACTGATATATTTTGTTTGATTAACGCGGACTTGAAAGCTACTAATTCGTCATTCATAAATATTGTGGTTGGGGAAGAATTAACAACAATAAAAGTCTTCTTTGAACTCAGAAGTGCATTTCTGTTGTGTTATGTTAGTGCTTAGAAACTAGATAAGAGGAAAGCACTACAGGTATATACCACCGAAACCTACTCTGAAGTGACATAAGTCTGCATTTGTTAGGCCACATGTCCACACATGCACAGGGAAGATACTTTCCGTGCCCACCATGCCAGCCCTTTCATTGTCTCTCAAGTGTAAGGGTGAAGTCTGTACTATGATAGTTGCCTGTAGGGACTGTATGCATTGAGTCAGTGTTGCAGAGTGTAAATGTGTTCGTCCAGTCAGGCCTAACGAGTTTACCCTTCAGAAACCACATTGCTATGTGGTGTTTCATTGTGGCTCACATCACAGTACATGTTGCTGGAGCATCGAATACCTGATGTCATTAGGCTTGCTTAGTCATTGTAGGCCTTGAGCAGGGTAGTAGGTTAGTATGCAGATGAATCCAAAAGTGTGTAGTCATGTCCCTGTACTTATTGGCACGTGCTTCACACTTGTGGTGTGTTGACAAATTGCCCATTTTATGCTTGGTGGTTCTGACGTGTGTGACACAACCATTTGAGCAAAAACTTGTGTTTGTAATCGCTTGATTTGTCTCTTGCATCCATATAGGTAAACACCCCTCAAAAGAAGGAGATCTGGAGAGCCATCACCCAGGAGGTGCAGACCCTGGGGTTCCATAGCCAGCAAAGTGCCCACTGTTGCAAGAGGTGGAAGGACCTAAGGTGCTGGGCCAGAAGATCTCAGATAGGGCTGTCCAACCAACGTGGGCAGGCACACCTCAAAGCATGACCCCCCAGGGGCCGGCATTCAGGCTGTAGCATACCCAGACCTTGATGGGCATTTGCAGGGAGCACAGCAGCCACAATGAGTACAGGACATATTACTGCCTGTCACACAGCCAGGTTAAAGGTTCTGACATCTCCTCCTGATGACTGGGGATGGACCATGTGTGACACACAAGATGAGTAACTGTTTGTGTAGATATGTAATTTGGTGCATATTAATGTGCCTTGCCTAGTAGCCCAGGGACCTAGATCACAACTGAGTACAATCCACAAAACAATTGCTCTCAGAGGACAACACATTGATTTGTACAATGATCAATCAAGGAAGGTTTGTTGTTGTAGTGGGTCTAAATTCTACGCAACAGACCACTACTCCTCAGTGTTAAAGTCCAAAGAAAAAGAAGTGATGGATCACTGTCCTCAGCCATGTGTCTGGTTAAGTGAGTAAATTGGCATCTTCTCCCAAGAGGCCACTTGTTTTCAGTGTGTGATGAGTGCTGGTGCCTCACTACTGTCTGACATGTGAAGGTGGCATCACACATGTGACAGAGCATACATTGTTCTTTGGATGCAGCTACAGATGAAAACTTTCCCTTGGTAAGTGGTGAATGTCCATTGACATGATTTATGTCCCTGTTTCACTGTTGCCAAAATTCCTTGTGCTGACATGTTAGCATATGTCCCATTCTCTTTTAACAAAATGTGTACACTGCTGTTTCATGCTTCGTCTACCTTTGTTCACAGGAAGATTTCTGTATTCCCTCACATATAGTTGCATGCCAACCTGTCTTTGAAATTGGACATATGCAATGGGGCTATATTTTATGTGGTGCCACAGACAGGAGTGTGTCACCATTGATTGTTGGCTCACACATACTCTCAACCGTCATTGCATGTCATTTGGCATGTACAACTTCAGTAGCAATGAGAGATATGACATGTAGGACTAGAGTTTCTACACACAATGTCCATTTCCATGCCATTGATGTGGCATCAAGTGGCAAAGTTCATTGCACATGTTAAATGGGAAAGATTTGTTGCCTGACTGTTGGCACACATCATGGAGTGACTTGCAGTTTTGTTGGAATCACATGTGGTTAGGTAGAACCATTCATCCACGGACATCTGGGTTTGCAGGACTAAAATGGAGACAGTGATGAAGCTTCCCATTGGGCAACGTGTACAGGGCCTTCTACAAGTTCTTGTAAATCCCTGGGCCTCTCCAATATGCAAAGAACTAATGGCTTCTAGTAATGCAATCAGAGTTTGTCATTGTAAGGGGTGCCATATAGTAGTGGTGATTTTCCGGGGGCTAGCTGTTTCATTGTGTTATGTATTTTAGCAACATATCTCCCTGTCAATTTGCGCATTTTGACTACAGTGTACATTTCCTTGCCAAATATGTAGTATATCTGAGCGACATTAGTACTACCTCCATGACTCAATTGGGACAATTTACACATGGTGAAGTGTGCATTGTTGACATGTTTCCAGTGTGACGTGAGTATTTCCATGTCACCTTCTTCAGGATACTGTACTGCTGTCAGCAACATGGCAGGATTTGGAGCATCATTTCGTATTGTTGTGTTATTGAGTATGTGACAAATAGATGTCTGCATGACTTTGCGTGGGATCTGTTGGAATGAACTTGGCGTTGGCCTACTATTTTATGACAACAGGTAACAGGTATGCTCCATGAGGCAAAGTATTGATGGTGATATGGTGTTCTACTTGTTCAATGGTTATTATGATTGCACAACTTCACCCATGCAATTGGAGATATGAGACCTGATTTTCCTGTGGGCAACTGTTGACAGTTCATATGACATACATGCATATGTATGATTCACGCAGGAGCCACCTTGAAGTAGTTTGTTGCTGGGGCCTACTTGACATCATGGTACTGTTTGTAAATCACAACATTTGTTCAGGTGTGATCAGGAACATGTGGAGACCCTTTTCCCCTTTGTATTTGGAGCATCATCGGAGGCAAGTGAAGGAGACAGGGCAAAACCAAGTGGGGAAGCATCTGGCCACGGTACCTCCCAGTCATGACACCTCCGACACAGAGGGACCCAGTCTCCCGGAAGGTGAGGGGAGTGCCACTGAGGACACAGGATTAACCTCGTCATCTTTAGATTCCACCTCCAGTGGCCACTCCCTAGTGGTGGGGGACCCATCAGGACCTGTTCCTGTAACATCCTTGTCCACCACCCCCAATACTAGCACCACCCTTCCTCTTTGCTCCCCACCCAATTGGCCATGCCCACTCACCTAAGATGATGGGTGACTCCTTTGCCCTAGGTACCTCAGTGCCAGCCCCTGTTACTCCTGCTGCCCTAAGTGAGAAGGCTATTGACCTCCTGAGGAGTATCATGAGGTCAATAGCCTTCTGTGGGGCAGACTGCCATTGTGAATACCATCCAGGGGTTGGTAAGCCAACTTCAGACAAATGCTTTCCTGGAAGACATTCATAGTGACATGTCAATCAATCAATCAATCAATCAGGAATTTGTAAAGTGCACTACTCACCCAGGAGGGTCTCAAGGCGCTGAGGGTGGGGAAGGGGGAGTGTTCCTACTGCTCAAACAGCCAGGTCTTGAGAAGTTTCCTGAAGGTAATGAGGAGGTCTTTGGTCTGGCGCAGGTGGGTTGGAAGAGTGTTCTACATTTTAATGGCGAGGTCCGAGAATGATCTACCGCTGGTTCTAGGTCTGCAGACGCTTGGGACGCTTGCGAGGGCGAGGTCGGCGGAGCGGAGATGCCGAGTCGGGGTGTAGAAGGAGAGCAGTCTGTTGAGGTATTCTGGTCCGGTGTTGTGCATTGCTTTGTGAGCGTGGGTGAGGAGTTTGAAGGTGATTCTTTTGTTGACTGGGAGCCAGTGCAGGTTTCTCAGGAGGTCTGTGATGTGGCAGTGGCGGGGGATGTCCAAGATGAGGCGTGCAGAGGCATTCTGGATAAAGTGCAACCTCTTCTGGAGTTTGGCAGCGGTTCCTGCGTAGAGGGCATTGCCGTAGTCCAGTTTGCTGCTTATGAGGGCTTGGGTGGCTGTTCTTCTGGTTTCGGTGGGTATTCATTTGCAGATCTTTCGGAGCATGCGGAGGGTGTTGAAGCAGGAGGAGGAGACTTGTTGGGTCATGGATAATGGAGAGTCCAAGATGAATCCTGGGTTGCGTGCTTTGTCTGTGGGAGTCGGAGTGGCTCCAAGAGTGGCAGGGCACCAGGAGTCATCCCATGCGGATGGGGTGGAGCCTAAGATGAGGACTTCCGTCTTGTCGGAATTGAGTTCTAACCAGAAATTCAATGCTTATGCTCTCTCTGCTTCCAAATTAGTCACTATAGTTTAGTGACTTCATACGCCAATTCCAATTGGCACACTGGACCCCCCCTTATAAGTCCCTAGTATATGGTGCCTAGATCCCCAGGGCATTGGGGTTTCAGGAGATCCTTATGGGCAGCAGCATTTAGTTTGCCACTCACAAGGAGCTCAGACAAACCGTTTCACAGGACTGCCACTGCAGCTTGAATGAAATAGTGCACACACTATTTCACAGCCATTTTCACTGCACTTAAGTAACTTATAAGTCACCTATACGTCTAACCTTCATTTTCTGAAGGCTAGGTGCAAAGTTACTAAGTGTGAGGGCACCCTTGCACTAGCAAAGGTGCCCCCACACAGTCCAGGGCCAAATCCCCAGACTTTGTGAGTGCGGGGCGACCATTACACATGTGCACTACATATAGGTCAATACCTATATGTAGCTTCACAATGGTAACTCCGAATATGGCCATCTAAGGTGTCTAGGATCATGGAATTGTCCCCCCATTCCAAATCTGGTATTGGGGGGGCCAATCTCATGCATCCTGTTGGTTCCACGATGGACCCCCAACACTGCCCAACTAGCTCTCTGAGGCTTGCACTGCAACTACACCTGCTGCCAGCTCACAGACAGGGTTCTGTCCTCATGGGGCCTGAGAAGCCCAGTCCCAGGAAGTCAGAACAGAGCATTTCCTTTGGGAGGAGGGTGTTACGCCCTCTTCCTTTGGAAATAGGTGTTACAGGCTTGGGAGGGGTAGCCTTCCAGAGCCTCTGGAAATGGTGCCCTCCTTGCACAGGCCAGTCTACACCGGTTCAGGGACCCCCTGTCCCTGCTCTGGCACAAAACTGGACAATGGGAAGGGGAGTGACCACTCCCATGTCAATCACCCCCCCAGGGGTGGTGCCCAGAGCTCCTGCATTGTGTCCCTTGGGTTAGCCATCTTGTTTTCCAAGGTTTGGGGACACGCTGGAGATCTCTGAGTGGCCAGTGCCAACAGGTGATGTCAGAGACCCCTCATGATAGGTACATACCTGGGTAGGTAGCCAATCCCCCTCTCAGGGCTACTTAGGGTCTCTCCTGTGGGTTCCTCTTCAGATTTGGCTTTTAAGTTTCCACCAGGAATCCTCTGCAACTCCTGCTTCATCCTCTGACCTCGGATCAACCACAGACTGCTCCAGGAACCGCTGTAACTGCAACAAAGTATCCAGAAAGGCTACTGCGACTCTACAACTTCAGCTCCAGCCAGCAACTGCAACAGTTTCCATGGTGTGCACACTCTGGGGACTCCCTGTCTTCACCCTGCACCAGAAGGACCAAAAAAAACTCCAGTGGAGTGACAGAGTCACTTCCCTGCTCCAGCAGGCACCTTCTAAGATGCCAACAGGTTCACTGGGACTCCTCTCCTGATGACGAGCATCCTCCTTGGAACACAGGTGGTGGACCCCTTTGACACAGACTGTTGCCTTCCCCGTTTGCGACAGTACTCTGGTGCTTTTCTGCAGACTTCTTCCAACCGGAGAATCCTCTTTTGCACCATCTTCTAGGTTGGCAGAGGCTCCTGTCCTTTCTGGAATCTTCTGCGACTTCTGGACTTGGTCTCCTCTCTTTACAGGTCTTCAGGTCCAGGAATCCACAATTTGTTGCTTGCAGTCTTGCTTGGTTCTTGCAATAACTCTATTCACGACTTTTAGTGTGTCCTAAGGAAACTTGCAGTACTTTACTCCTACTTTCCTGGGCTCTGGGGTGGGGTATTTTACTAACCTTTGTGGTTTTCGTACACTCCCAGTGCACCTCTACACACTACACTTGCCTAGGGTGGAATTCATGATTCGCATTCCACTTTCTTAGTATATGGTTTGTGTTGCCCCAAGGCCTATTTCTTCCAATTGCATTCTATGGTATTTTCTATTGTTTGCACTATCCTATGACTATTTACTTACCTGATTTTGGTGTCTAGTGTATATATTGTGTATAATACTTACCTCCAGAAGGAGTATTGGCTCTAAGATAATTTTGGTCTTGTGTCACTACATTAAAGTACCTTTATTTTTGGAAACACTGAGTATTGTCTTTTATTGTGTATAAGTACTGTGAAACTATAAGTGGTATTGCAGGAGCTTTGCATGTCTCCTAGTTCAGCCTAAGCTGCTCTGCTACAGCTACCTCTATCAGCCTAAGCTGCTAGAACACTACTACATTTCACTAATAAGGGATAACTGGACCTGATATAAGGTGTAAGTACCTATGGTATCCACTACAAGCCAGGCCAGCCTCCTACAACAGCTCACAACCCACAGCCCCACACACCCCAGTCACCATACCCCCCAGACACCACCACAACACCCACAGACACATCCACCACATTTGCTGTTGTTTTTTAATATCTGACTTTGTGGAAAGTGTTGGTCACCCAAGACAAGGGTAGATGTTCACTGTATGGATATGTGGGTGTTGATCAAATTGGGGTGTCATTGCATTGTGTTATGCTTGCTAGGGTAAGTATTTCATCTTGTGTTGGCCAATGTCAGCATGTATGGTGTAGATTCGTCCCCTGATATAGATTGTACTGTCGTCTCATGTGCGGGACCTAGAGTTGTGTTTGTCCACACATGGAGGGTGTTAAATTGTGGTAGCTTCCTTTGGATTTGACTGACCATGTGTCCACTTTGATGTGTGTACCTTACAGCTACATCATCTAGATGTCTGGACCATGCTGTTGCCGTTGTATGTGCTTTCTTGACTTGCACTTACACATTTGGCAGCTAGGCATATCACTTGGCTCAAATATTGGTTGTCCCTGAGATGCATGAAGGGTCAGTTCCTATACAAATGCTGTTTTAGCGGCATGTGCAAAGTGAAATGTGTCCATGAATGCTCCTGATGTCGCCATCACTATTATGCAGGTATTGTTTGCATTTTGAGCTTTGGAAATTTGTTTCACAACCTATTGTGCATCCCATTGACATTCCATTTTGTTGCAATGTGGGTGCTGTGTGGGTCCATCGATGAGCAGCACATGCGGCAGGACGTGTGTGTGATGGGCTCCATGGCGGCACAGGTCATGTAACACTGCCTGCAGGTGAGTTGCTTCCTTTATGCTTTCTGTTTCCACCTGCTGGGATGTGGTGGTTGGACTGCCACGGTCACGCTGGCGGTAGGCAACATCATAATGTTTCCATACGAATCACCGGCTCCGTCTGCCTTTTTGGCCTGCCTCGCCACCGCGGTGGTCTGCGCTGCCTGGTGGTGCTGGCTGGAGTGCGGCAGTCTTTCCCTATGGGACTGCTAGCATCGTAATGCTGTGGCCTGACTGGCAAGCAGATGGTGGTTACACCACCGCCAGGGTGGTGCACAAACCACCAAACTCGTAATGCGACCCTTTGAGAATATGTAACAATAATTTCAATATGTAATATTCATTTTAAAGCAAATCCACATAAGTTCAGAGCATGCCATATTCATTTAAACAACAGTCATATTCATTTAAACATGGCTTGTGTTCATTTCAATATTTGCCTAATCCATTTCAAAGCATGTTACATTTATCTCACAGTTTCACTTTCATTTAAAAAAGTTTGATATTCATGTTACAGAATGCCATATAACTTTTGATGTGGGCCATATTCATTTCCTCAGGTGTCATATTCATTTCAAAGTGGCTCATATTGATTTTGACATGTGTCATATTCCTTTCTATGAATGTCATTCATTTCAATGGATGTGATATTCACCTTAACACCTGTCATAATAATTTTAACACGGGTCATATCCATTTCAACATAGGTCCTATTAATTTAAATATATGCAGTATTTATTTTGCTGTGTATCATATCAATTTTAAAGCACAACATATTCATTTTGACTAGGTTCATTTTAATTTCAGCATTGGTCATATTCTGTTTAAGACATGTTGAATTCATTTCGGTGGAGCTCATATTTGTTTCAATGCATGTCATATTCATCTTAGCATGTGTCATATTTCTTTCAATGGATACTTCATTCATATTAACACATATTAATTTTAACATGAATCATATCCATTGCAACATATATTGTAATCATGTCAATGTATATCATATCACTTTCAATGCAAGCCATATTCATTGTGATAAATATCATGATCATTTTAACATTACTCATATTAATTTTAAAACATTTCAAATTCATTTCAATGTAGGTCATATTCATTTCAACGTAGGTCATATTCATTTTAACATGTGTTATATTCTTTTCAATCAATGTTAAGTTTATTTAAATGGATGTCATATTCATATTAACACTTGTCAAATTAATTTTAAGATACAAGTTATCAATATTAACATATATCATATTCATTTGAATATGTATCATATTAGTTTGAATATGTCTCATATTAATTTCAAGGTGTGCCATATTCATTTTAACAAATCTCATGTGAATTTCAGCTGTGGTCATACTCATTTGAAGACATGTCAACTTCAATTCAATGGGGTTGCATTAATTTCAGCACAAGCCATATTCATGTTCAATCATCTCCTATTCATTTCTGTGTGTCTCATATTCATTGCCATCTCGGTTATATTCATTTCAACACAATTCAAATTCATTGCAACATGTTTAATGTTCATTTCAATGTACATTGTATTAGTTTCAATGTGCACTGTTTTCTTTTCAGAATATAATATATTCATTTCAATACTTTATATTATTTTCAATCTGCCATATTAATTTCAATGTATGTCATATTTCTCTTGGCATAAGTCAATCATTTCAAGAAATGCCCCATTCTTTTTGGTGAATATTGTATTAGTTTCAGTGATTGCTTTGTTGTTTACAGTGAGGGCCATATTAATTTCAGTATGATTTATATATATTTCAGTATATTTCTTATTCAATTTGGTGTGTGTGTTATTCATATTAATCACTAAGTAGCATATTCATTCTACCAGGTTTCATATTTGTTTTGGTTCAATTCAGATTCACTCTGCCAGGTATCATAATTATTTTGACACATAGTACATTCATTCTGGTATGTGTCATATTGATTTTGCAGCACGCTATGCATTTCAGGAGGTGTCCAATATGGGGAGCTGTAATTTTGACATGAACGGCTTCCCATAGTTACCCCCATATGGTTGGAGTAGGAAAATGTGTCTTTACATTCAGTCTTCCTAGACTTGTTTGCTTTTATAGGACTAAATTGCTGGCATAGTTGCCTCTGTGAAGTGGAAGAGTGCTAAGCAGCCTCTCTTTGGATGCACTTCACCCCAAAATCGGGTGTATAGTTGATCAACACTAACTTGATCATTTGTCTTTTATGTAAGCCCATGGACAAATTACATTAAACATGCACAGGTGTCTTTAAAGTCAAATGACTGATGTCGGATTGCCACGCACCCTTACATTATCAACATGAGAGATTATACCAGCATAGTTTATACCAGCATATAACTAGGGCTGACAGGTAGCCAGGTCACATGGGGTCTTACGACTCTCTGAAAATGTCAGGGCAAAACCAATTTGTCATTTAAGACCTAAGTTTAACTTTATGTAAGTCAACTGCACCAATACCTTGCTCGAGCAAACACTAGTTGCCTAGAGTGCAGATTTAAAACATGTAAATTATGCTTACTTTGCCCCCCATTATAAGGTAGGTGTATAGGTTTTCTCGGATGGGTGTTAGAAATGGGGTCTCTAGTCAGCAGTCAGTTTAAAACCTGTCCAAGTAGGGACCCTCACTCTAGTCAGGGTAAGGGAGGTACACAGCTCAGATAGCCCCTGCTCACCCCCTTGGTAGCTTGACACAACCAGTCAGGCTTATCTCAGGGCAAGGTGTAACGTATTTGTACAAACACACAGTAACACAGTGAAAACACCACAAAATGACTCCACACCAGTTTAGAAAAATAACCAATATTTATCTAAATCAAACAAGACCAAAATGACAAAAACCCAACATACACAAGCAAAGATATGAATTTTAAAAGTAAAAAAAACTTAATCCATAGAACTCAATGGATACGTTGTTTTAGTACAAAGTACCTGGAATGCATCAAATATAAAGCCGCACTGGTGAGCGTGCATCGGAAAAGCAAGCAATGCATTGATTCTTTACTCGCAAGTGAGGCCATATGTCGATTCTTTCTCCGCCGGTAAGCAATGTATTGATTCTCAGACAAGTAGCCTCGGGTCCGTGGGTAATATTGAAGATTTTGATGCCCAGGGAAGATGCATGGAAAATCTGGGCATATGACAGCGATGAATCCATGCTAAATTGGCGATGTGTCGATTTTACCGGTGCTGTGTCAATTTTTCAGCCGCTGTGCAGCTACGGCATTAATTTTTCTGACGCTCAGCTCTGGTTTATGCATTTTCACCTTGTGTTCATCAGCTTTTCCTTTCAAAGGCCCAGGGACTAGATGTGGCACCACTTGATAGGGTAGGGGTCTCAGCAAGAGAGCCCAGGTGATGACAGATGAAGTCTTTGATGGCCCGAGACTTCAGAACAAGGGGCAAGCTCAGTCCAAGCCCTTAGAGAAACTTCACAAGCAGGATTTCAGAAAGCAAAGTCCAGTTCAATCCCTCTTAAAGCAAAAGCAGCAGCAGCTGGCCAGCATAACAGAGCAGCAGGCAGAGTGGTAGGTCCTCTTCAGGCATCAAGCTCTTTCCTTCGCAGAGGTTCCTCTTGATCCAGAAGTAATCTAAAATTGTGGGGTCAGCAGTCCAATACTTATACTCATTTCTGCCTTTGAAGTGGGCAACATTCAAAGGAAAGTCTTTGTAGTGCACAAGACCGTTCCTCTTCCTTGCCCTGCCCCACACACCTTCTAGGGGGTTGGAGACTGTATTGTGTGCAGGCAAGCACAGCCCTTACATGTGCAGGTGCCAGCTCCTCACTCCCACTCTAGCCCAGGAAGACTCATCAGGATATGCAGGACACACCTCAGCTCCCCCTGGGCAATTGTCTGGAGTGAATTCACAGACAGTCCAACTGTCAATCTGACCCAGACGTGGATTCAGTTGCCAGGCAGAAGCACGGAATGGTTAAGCAAGAAAATTCCCACTTTCTAAAAGTGGCATTTTCAAACCTACAATATAAAAAACCACTAACAGATGTATTTTTAAATTGTGAGTTCAGATACCTCAAACTCCACATCTCTATCTGCTCCCAATGGGAAATTACACTAAAAAGATATTTCAAGGCAATCCCCATGGAAAAGATATGCCTTGCAATAGTGAAAAACGAATTAAGCAGTATTTCTCTATCAAGACATGTAAAACACTACAGTAAGTGTCCCGCCTTTTAAATACACTGCACCCTGCCCATGGGGCTACCTAGGTCCTACCTTAGGTGTGACTCACATGTAGTAAAAGGGGAGGTTTGGGCCTTGCAAGTGGCTACAATTGTCAGGTAGAATTGGCAGTACAGCAGTACAACACTGCACCCACAGACACTGCAATGGCATTTCTGAGACATGTTTACAGGGCTACTCATGTGGGTGGCACAAACAGTGCTGCAGGCCCACTAGTAGCATTTGGTTTACAGGCCCTGGGCACACATGGTGCACTATACTAGGGACTTACCAGTAAATCAAATGTGCCAATCATGGAAAACCAATTTCCAATTTAAATTAGACAGAGAACACTTGCACTTTAGCACTGGTTAGCAGTGGTAAAGTGCCCAGAGTGTCAAAACCAGCAAAAATAATTGCCGTACAGGATTTAAAAATAGGAGGTCAGAAGCAAAAAGTACAGGGAAACCATGCCAAGAGCTGTCAGCTCTAACAATGGGAGTCTACTCTGCTCAATTATAACTGTCTCAGTGTTCCAAAACTTAAATAATCTGTCCAGTAAAATAGGTTCAGCCCTGAGTTGCTGGAGCAGTTCTGCTTCTGAATGCCCTCCTACAGCACAAAAGAAGCATGAATGATTCTCCCTGCTGGCTCAGAGCACACTCAGAAAAGGAAATACATTAGCAATTGCACTTAAAAAACAGGCGCGCATAGTTATTTCTCATTCTGGGTGGATTAATTTATAACTGCACTGTGCTGACGGGAGGGTTGGACTGGCCAGTAGGGCAATCAGACAGTGCCTGATTGACTGGTTTGAAAGGTCATGGTGAGGGCTGATGATGTATTGGGGCTAGAAAAATGATTTTACAAGCCCTGGTCAAAAGGCCTGTCCAGAACCTGAGACCAGTGCGTGTTAAGGCTGTGTTGCTGGAATGACATTGTGCTTAAATACTATGGGGGTATTTGGAGTTTGGGGTACTGCCAGTGCTCTGGACACATGTACTCTGCTGCCCCGGTGGTCTATAGCCCACCATATTTAGAGTTTATCAACTGACTGGCAGAAAACGTTGTACCTTTAGAGGTTTTAGTCCCTTTGAAAGCACTGTAAGTTTAATGAGCAGCACCATGTTTTCAGCAAATGTTTGTTCTTCAAAAACAACAAGGGCACCACTGGCACAAGAATGTTGGTACGCCGAAGTCTCAATAGAGTGTGCAAATACTCAGTTTTGTAGATAGGGTATTCTGTCAGGTTTGATACAGGGAGTCAGTCCACCAAACTGCAAAAAAAAACACTTTTTAGTTGAAGAATGTGCTTACTGATTACTGGTCACAGAAAACTGATCATATGTCATGCTCAATGGTTTTTTGCTTTACTTGTAGTAGTCAATCTCATTACCATTGGGTGAGATTGTGCCCACAGGATATAACTAAATAGCACACCAATGTCCATTTTGGCTTTGCTCACAAGATACCGTGGCAAAATACTGTATAGATAGATTCTTCAGTGCCAACTACCCATAGAACCCACATCTAGATAGATAGATAGATAGACAGATAGATAGATAGATAGATAGATAGATAGATAGATAGATAGATAGATAGATCAGGGGTGTACACAGAGAAAACTCACAGAAGACTGGACAGCAACTATTTTCACGTACCCAATTTCCTTATAGGTGTATACACTATTTTGCAAAGGCAGAAAATGGTTTCCTGACACAACATTGTGGAAAAAATATAATTGACTAAAATACTGTGTTGAACAGGTAGCTTGCTACAATATCATGTTCCTAAATATATAATTGAAATGACAAAGGTATTGTGGCAAAAATAGTGCAAGGAAATATCATCCAAAAACAATTAGAAATATTGTTTTTAAATGTGTATGTCTTTCTCTGACTCTGTGTCTGTGTGTGGGTATATATATATATATATATATATATATATATATATATATATATGTGTATATATATATACATATATATATACATATATATATATATATATATGTATATATATATATATAAATATATATATATATATATATATATATATATATATATATATATATATATATATATATATTTCAGCATCAAAATTATTTTATAATAGCCGCACACTCAGGAAGTCACAATAGAGTTAGTTTATTTAACACAACGCGTTTCGGCTGACTAGCAGCCTTGGTCACGTGTATAATTCAACCAATACATACAGCATTAAATACCCAACAATCATGGCCACAGAAACAGGACTAAATTTTCTTCTCTCAAAATTAACGTTTTCTTTCTTACATAACTATAAATATAAATACACATGTCAACCTGAACGGGAGGACATAAGGCTGAATAAATAGAAAATATATGTCACAATTTCATCTATATACATACACATATCACCATATACAAATATATTTATCATTAGAATATCAAGGAATGCTCATATACCAATAAATAACATCAACATAAATACATAAATAAATATATAATTAAATAAGTATATAAATATATAATTATAAATATAAGTATAAATATGAATCAAAACATAACTCCGGCTCATATATATCCTATAAAATGATTTGCTTAAATAAACTGTTTTTCATAAATATAAATAAGACCAGTGTCATAATTCTAAATCGCCTTCCTATTTATCCAAGATGTTACAATTTAGATGTCATGTATATAATGAAATGATTAAAACCTCTTCCTTCAGCCAAAGACACCAATTATTAAGTGACATGAATGTTGTTCTTGTTCTAGAAAAATTAAAATTCATTTTCCCTTTTTAATCCTTTACAAAATTTATAAAGAAAGTACTTATCACTATTTCTATAAGGCCAATACCCATCACCATGTGGAGAAATAATCAATAATCAATAATCAATTCACGAGTCAGGAATCCATCCGAACCCCATCATTCTGAAAAGACATAAATGAAATAGACACATTATACTGAGAAATTATTAGAAAAATGATTTGAAGAAAAATAATAAAAACTGATTAAAATAACCATGCTACTCATAATACAAGTGCCATAAAGTCATAACTGCAGAATCACCAATTCCATATATCTAATACTTCATCATGTTAATTATTTCAATTATCAAATAGGTGGGTATTCAGCTCTTTACCAATATTCAATCCATTCGGTATTTTAGTTTCTAAATCCACAATATACCGGGATTCTTTTTTTCCGTAAGACCAACTCTCTATTGCCACCTCTATGATGTAATGGTACATGTTCAACACCATAATAAGATAACAAAGTGGAATCAGAGCTGTGATTGTCCTGGAAGTGTCTTGCTACAGGATAATGTGAATCCCTTGTTGTAATAGCACGCATATGTTCTAAAATGCGTTTTTTCACTGCATGTTTCGTACTACCCACATACCTAAGATGACAGGGACATTCCAATACATATATAGTAAACGGAGTACTACATGTCAAGAACTGCTTAATTTGTCTGTTTGTTCCTGGTTTACTTGTAGGATACTCCTTCCTAGACACACTATTACGGCATGCTTTACAATGGCCACATGGAAAGAATCCCTGCAAATTATGTTCTTTTATTTGAGAGGTAGGTGTAATATCGTTTGATCTCAATCTATCATGAAGATTATGACCTCTTCTATAGGTAATTAGGGGTCACCTCTGAATCTCTTTACCAATAATGGGATCACATTTCAAAATATTCCAATGTTTCGAAATGATCTTTCTAATCTGTGCAATATCCTCATTGTAGGTTAGAACCAATCTAATATCATCATTCTTCTAATTTTCTATCTTCCCAGTATTGTCAAAAAGTGTCTGTATTCTTTCCACTTTCTTGATTTTATCTATAGCCTTTTTGATTACCCAATCCGGGTAACCCCTTTGTTTAAACCTTATAGTCATGTCTTTCTGTTCTCTTTCAAAAATCTCATCTGTGTTGCTAATTCTTTTAGCCCTTAATAGTTCTCCATAGGGGATACTCCATTTAAGTTTATCGGGATGTCCACCAGTAGCATGCAGTAAGCTATTGCCTGCTGTGATTTTACTAAAAAATCAATCGAAGAGCGACTAATGTTATTTGTCAGTCTAATCTCAAGTGTGAGTGGTTTATTTTGTTCTATTTTTGATTTTTATAATTTTTCTTTGCTCACTTGGATTCAGTAACAGGGTAATCATTATGGATGATGACATTGATAACCAGAGAAAAATGGCTGCTCAAGCATTATTTGCTAAGACTACTATAAGAGGAAAATTGCCTGGGAGTGATGCAGGTCGTAATAGTGATTTGAACACATTATTATACAAATTGGAGAAAATGTGAAAACAAGAAATATCTAAATGGTGGGAAGCTACTTCTTTACAGAATTACTATGATCAAGACATGGTTCCGAGAGGATTGAGAAATTTTATTACACCAGCATATGAATCATCCAACCCTGAAATGTTGAAAGAGTAGTCAGAGAATTCGGCAGCAAGTTCTAAACATATGCTTGAAATTCTGGTGAAATACGCCTGGCGTGATAGGGAAACCTTATTAGCAAATATCAAAAAAATGAAGGAGGATTTTGCCTCGAGATCTGAAAAAGAATTGATTGTTGGTTTCTATGAAACAATGAAGATAAAGTTGAAAAAGTATTGTAAGGAAATGGCTCCCTGTTGCAGTTACCCCCACTTTTTGCCTGATACCGATGCTGACTTGACTGAGAAGTGTGCTGGGACCCTGCTAACCAGGCCCCAGCACCAGTGTTCTTTCACCTAAAATGTACCATTGTCTCCACAATTGGCACAACCCTGGCACCCATGTAAGTCCCTTGTAACTGGTACCCCTGGTACCAAGGGTCCTGATGCCAGGGAAGGTCTCTAAGGGCTGCAGCATGTCTTATGCCACCATAGGGACCCCTCACTCAGCAGAGACACACTGCTTGCCAGCTTGTGTGTGCTGGTGGGGAGAAAATGACAAAGTCGACATGGCACTCCCCTCATGGTGCCATGCCAACCTCACACTGCCTGTGGCATAGGTAAGTCACCCCTCTAGCAGGCTTTACAGCCTTAAGGCAGGGTGCACTATACCACAGGTGAGGGCATAGGTGCATGAGCACTATGCCCCTACAGTGTCTAAGCAAAACCTTAGACATTGTAAGTGCAGGGTAGCCATAAGAGTATATGGTCTGGGAGTCTGTCAAAAACGAACACCACAGCTCCATAATGGCTACACTGAATACTGGGAAGTTTGGTATCAAACTTCTCAGAATAATAAACCCACACTGATGCCAGTGTTGGATTTATTAAAAAATGCACACAGAGTGCATCTTAGAGATGCCCCCTGTATTTTACCCAATTGCTCAGTGCAGGACTGACTGGTCTGTGCCAGCCTGCTGCTGAGAGATGAGTTTCTGACCCCATGTGGTGTGGGCCTTTGTGCTCTCTGAGGACAGAAACAAAAGCCTGCTCTGGGTGGAGGTGCTTCACACCTCTCCCCTGCAGGAACTGTAACACCTAGCAGTGAGCTTCAAAGGCTCAGGCTTCGTGTTACAATGCCCCAGGGCACTCCAGCTAGTGGAGATGCCCGCCGCCTGGACACAGCCCCCACTTTTGGCGGCAAGTCCAGGAGAGATAATGAGAAAAACAAGGAGGAGTCACTGGCCAGTCAGGACAGCCCCTAAGGTGTCCTGAGCTGAGGTAACTCTGACTTTTAGAAATCCTCCATCTTGCAGATGGAGGATTCCCCCAATAGGATTAGGGATGTGCCCCCCTCCCCTCAGGGAGGAGGCACAAAGAGGGTGTAGCCACCCTCAGGGCTAGTATCCATTGGCTACTAACCCCCCAGACCTAAACACACCCCTAAATTCAGTATTTAGGGGCTCCCCAGAACCTAGGAACTCAGATACCTGCAACCTAAGAAGAAGAGGACTGCTAAGCTGAAAAACCCTGCAGAGAAGACGGAGACACCAACTGCTTTGGCCCCAGCTCTACCGGCCTGTCTCCCCACTTCTAAAGACACTGCTCCAGCGACGCTCTCCCCAGGGACCAGCGACCTCTGAAGAGGACTCAGAGGACTGCCCTGCATCTAGAAGGACCAAGAACTCCAGAGGACAGCGGCTCTGTTCACCCAAGACTGCGACTTTGCTACAAAGAAGCAAGTTTGAAACAACTTGCCTTTCCCGACGGAAGCGTGAGACTTGACACTCTGCACCCGACGCCCCCGGCTCGACTTGTGGAGAACAATCACTTCAGGGAGGACTCCCCGGCGACTGCGTGATCGTGAGTAGCCAGAGTTGCCCCCCCTGAGCCCCCACAGCGACGCCTGCAGAGGGAATCCCGAGGCAACCCCTGACCGCGACTGCCTGCTTCTCAGAACCCGACGCCTGGTAGGGACACTGCACCCGCAGCCCCCAGGACCTGAAGGATCCGAACTCCAGTGCAGGAGTGACCCCCAGGAGGCCCTCTCCCTTGCCCAGGTGGTGGCTACCCCGAGGAGCCCCCCCCTTGCCTGCCTGCATCGCTGATGAGACCCCTTGGTCTCCCATTGATTTCTATTACAAACCCGACGCTTGTTTGCACACTGCACCCGTCCGCCCCTGTGCCGCTGAGGGTGTACTTTCTGTGCTGACTTGTGTCCCCCCCGGTGCCCTACAAAACCCCCCTGGTCTGCCCTCCGAAGACGCGGGTACTTACCTGCTGGCAGACTGGAACCGGGGCACCCCCTTCTCCATTGAAGCCTATGCGTTTTGGGCACCACTTTGACCTCTGCACCTGACCGGCCCTGAGCTGCTGGTGTGGTAACTTTGGGGTTGCTCTGAACCCCCAACGGTGGGCTACCTTGGACCCAAACTTGAACCCCGTAGGTGGTTTACTTACCTGCAAAAACTAACAAACTCTTACTCCCCCCCTGGAACTGTTGAAAATTGCAGTGTCTAGTTTTAAAATAGCTATATGTGATTTATGTGAAAAGTGTATATGCTATTTTGCTAATTCAAAGTTCCTAAAGTACCTACCTGCAATACCTTTCCTTTGAAGTGTTACATGTAAATCTTGAACCTCTGGTTCTTAAAATAAACTAAGAAAATATATTTTTCTATACCAAAACCTATTGGCCTGGAATTGTCTTTGAGTGTGTGTTCCTCATTTATTGCCTGTGTGTGTACAACAAATGCTTAACACTACTCCTTTAATAAGCCTACTGCTCGACCACACTACCACAAAATAGAGCATTAGTATTATCTCTTTTTGCCACTATCTTACCTCTAAGGGGAACCCTTGGACTCATCCTACATTGGTGGATCAGCAGTGGGATACAAGACTTTGCATTTGCTGGACTACTCAGCCAATACCTGATCATATGACTAAATTCAAAAAATTGTCATTAGAAACAGATTTTTGCAATTTGTTCTATTTTTCTAAATTTTTTAAAGTCCTGCTAGGGCCTTGTGTTAGTCCCTGTTAGCATCTCTTTTAGAGTTTAAAAGTTTTGTGAAAGTTTGAATTAAGTTCTAGAGATAGTTTTAGATTCTTAAAAAGTATTCCAACTTTTAGAAACATAGGGGGTCATTCTGACCCCGGTGGTCATGGACCGCCGGGGCCAGGGTTGGCGGGAGCACCGCCAACAGGCTGGCGGTGCCCCGCAGGGCATTCTGACCGCGGCGGTTTGGCCGCGGTCAGAAGTGGAAAACCGGCGGTCTCCCGCCGGTTTTCCGCTGCCCAAAAGAATCCTCCATGGCGGCGCAGCTCGCTGCGCCGCCATGGGGATTCTGACACCCCATACCGCCATCCTGTTCCAGGAACAGGATGGCGGTATGGGGTGTCGTGGGGCCCCTGGGGGCCCCTGCAGTGCCCATGCCAATGGCATGGGCACTGCAGGGGCCCCCGTAAGAGGGCCCCACTTTGAATTTCACTGTCTGCATTGCAGACAGTGAAATTCGCGACGGGTGCAACTGCACCCGTCGCACCTTCCCACTCCGCCGGCTCCATTCAGAGCCGGCGTCCTCGTGGGAAGGTTGTTTTCCACTGGGCTGGCGGGCGGCCTTTTGGCGGTCGCCCGCCAGCCCAGTGGAAAACCCAGAATCACCGCAGCGGTCTGACGACCGCGGTGCGGTGTTCTGGCGGGGGTACTTTGGCGGGCGGCCTCCGCCGACCGCCAAGGTAAGAATCACCCCCATAATGTTGAATGCAGAAGAGAGTGTGATGGAACTCGACCTCACACCTTACCTCCATCTTAGAATTAGGGAGTTAAGGTCTCTCTGCAAAATAAAGAAAATAAAAGTTGGCATAAGCCCTTCCAAAGCACAGGTCCAGGAGCTGCTGGCAGAGTTTGACAAAGCCAACCCCTCTGAGGATGACCTCCCAGAGGATGAAGCTAGTGACTTGGAGGATAATTCCCCCCCCCTCCAGTCCTAATTAGGGAGATCAGGGCCCCTCAAGCCCTGACTCCAACTGTGATAGTCAGAGATGCTGCTTCCCTCACAGGAGGGTCCAGCACCTCTGTAATCACTGAGGATAGCCTCAGTGAATATGACCTCCTGCTAGCCAGGATGGCCAAAAGATTGGCTTTAGAGAGACAGCTCCTAGCCATAGAAAGGGAAAGACAAGAGATGGGTGTTGGTCCCATCCATGGTGGCAGCAACATAAATAGTGTCAGAGATTCTCCTGACATGTTGAAAATCCCAAAAGGGATTGTAACTAAATATGAAGATGGTGATGACATCACCAAATGGTTCACAGCTTTTGAGAGGGCTTGTGCAACCAGAAAAGTAAACAGATCTCACTGGGGTGCTCTCCTTTGGGAAATGTTCACTGGAAAGTGTAGGGATAGACTCCTCACACTCTCTGGAAAAGATGCAGAGTCCTATGACCTCATGAAGGCTACCCTGATTGAGGGCTTTGGATTCTCCACTGAGGAGTATAGAATTAGGTTCAGGGGGGCTCAAAAATCCTCGAGCCAGACCTGGGTTGATTTTGTTGACTACTCAGTGAAAACACTGGATGGTTGGGTAACTGGAAATGAAGTGCATGACTATGTTGGGCTTTATAATTTGTTTATGAAAGAACACATTTTAAGTAACTGCTTCAATGAAAAGTTGCATCAGTATCTGGTAGACCTAGGTCCAATTTCTCCCCAAGAATTGGGAAAGAAGGCAGACCACTGGGTCAAGACTAGGGTAACCAAAACTTCCACTGGGGGTGACCAAAAGAAAGGGGTTACAAAGCCTCCCCAGGAGAAAGTGGGTGACACTAGAAATAAGGAAAGAGTCCTCTGTAGGCCCCCAAAAACCAGACCAGGTGGGTGGGCCCCGAGACAGAACCCAAAGCAAAGGTGGGTACCAGGGTAAGAACTGGGATGCCACTAAGGCATGGTGCCATAACTGTAGACAGACAGGGCACCACACCAAGGACACTTCTTGTCCCAAAAACAACCCCCCTAGCAAAATCCCAGGGGTGACCAGTGTAGCCATTGGGGATGACTCCTCAGATGAGGAGGTCTTCATAGCCTTCAACTGGAAAAAGGGCCCAACAGGTGAGTTGGAAATTCCAGAGGGAAGTAGACACTTCCACCACCTACTGGTGAATGGAATCCCAGCCACTGCCCTGAGAGACACTTGTGCCAGTCACACTATTGTGCATGACAGGCTGGTGCTCTCAAACCAGTACATCCCAGGTCAGACTGCCAGAGTAAGAGTTAGCCCAGACAGGGTCACTGATAGGCCTGTGGCTTTTGTACCCATAGAAGTGGGTGGGACTTTTAGCTGGAGAAGGGTGGTAGTCAGTACAGAGCTCCCCCTTGATTGTCTCCTTGGAAATGACTACCCAGAGGTTAGTCAGAGCCCAAGAGAGGAACTGGTCCAGTGCCAGTCCTCTCCCAAGGATTCTGGAGGTGCTACCCCTGCAGTAACTGCAAGTAGGCCCCAGAAGAAAAAGAAAAGAAAACAGAGTAGGAAAGGTGGACAACCTTTAGCCAAGGTTCCAGCAAGCCAAGGAGATTCTGCTCCAGTAGGGGAGAACTCCAAAACGGGCACTGATAAAGTCCAACCTGACCCACAAGAAGTCCTGGCTTGTCAGGCAACTGTTAAGCCTGAGTGGGTGGCTCCTCAGCTAACAGAAGAAAGAGTGGAAGAAGGGTGTTTACTACAAGATGTAGTAACCCCCCACTCTTACCAAGCAGACAGGCACCCTGAACCCAAAGAAGCCTGTACCATAGCTCCTTCCCTTGTAGGCGAAGAGCTAAAGGTGTGGTTCTGGGCACTGACAGCTGTCAGTGGCATCTGCTGGGTGTTAGCCTTTATGGCTGCACTATCCTTCGCATGGTGGTCTGACCCCATGCCAAATAGCAAGTTAGACCCCCTGACTCTGTTGGTCATGGTGGGTTTACTCCAGCTCTGGGTAACCTCTTTGGGTAAGCTAGGGGTGACCCTGGCTAAGATAAGATTAGCAGAGGTGGATACCTCTAACCCCAAAATAGAGAGAATGGGTGAAGACATTAAAAGCACAGACAAGAGGCAATTCAGACTAGGTCCTATCACTGTGGAAGTGGGTCAGTTCCCCAGAGGGAATGACCTGAACAGGAGGATGTAAGGCAGAGTAGGCCCTGCAACAAACCAGCCTATTTCATCTACTCTTCCCCGCCTGACAGACTAGGAAGACTCTCCCAGCTTTGGCTGAGTCTCCTGGCCTGTGGGCTGGGGGGGGGGGGGCTTGTGTAAGGAAATGGCTCCCTGTTGCAGTTACCCCCCACTTTTTGCCTGATACCGATGCTGACTTGACTGAGAAGTGTGCCGGGACCCTGCTAACCAGGCCCCAGCACCAGTGTTCTTTCACCTAAAATGTACCATTGTCTCCACAATTGGCACAACCCTGGCACCCATGTAAGTCCCTTGTAACTGGTACCCCTGGTACCAAGGGCCCTGATGCCAGGGAAGGTCTCTAAGGGCTGCAGTAGGGACCCCTCACTCAGCACAGACACACTGCTTGCCAGCTTGTGTGTGCTGGTGGGGAGAAAATGACTAAGTCAACATGGCACTCCCCTCAGGGTGCCATGCCAACCTCACACTGCCTGTGGCATAGGTAAGTCACCCCTCTAGCAGGCCTTACAGCCCTAAGGCAGGGTGCACTATACCACAGGTGAGGGCATGGGTGCATGAGCACTATGCCCCTACAGTGTCTAAGCAAAACCTTAGACATTGTAAGTGCAGGGTAGCCATACGAGTATATGGTCTGGGAGTCTGTCAAAAACTAACTCCACAGCTCCATAATGGCTACACTGAATACTGGGAAGTTTGGTATCAAACTTCTCAGAATAATAAACCCACACTGATGCCAGTGTTGGATTTATTAAAAAATGCACACAGAGTGCATCTTAGAGATGCCCCCTGTATTTTACCCAATTGCTCAGTGCAGGACTGACTGGTCTGTGCCAGCCTGCTGCTGAGAGACGAGTTTCTGACCCCATGTGGTGAGGGCCTTTGTGCTCTCTGAGGACAGAAACAAAAGCCTGCTCTGGGTGGAGGTGCTTCACACCTCCCCCCTGCAGGAACTGTAACACCTAGCAGTGAGCTTCAAAGGCTCAGGCTTCGTGTTACAATGCCCCAGGGCACTCCAGCTAGTGGAGATGCCCGCCCCCTGGACACAGCCCCCACTTTTGGCGGCAAGTCCAGAAGAGATAATAAGAAAAACAAGGAGGAGTCACTGGCCAGTCAGGACAGCCCCTAAGGTGTCCTGAGCTGAGGTAACTGACTTTTAGAAATCCTCCATCTTGCAGATGGAGGATTCCCCCAATAGGATTAGGGATGTGCCCCCTTCCCCTCAGGGAGGAGGCACAAAGAGGGTGTAGCCACCCTCAGGGCTAGTAGCCATTGGCTACTAACCCCCCAGACCTAAACACACCCCTAAATTCAATATTTAGGGCCTCCCCAGAACCTAGGAACTCAGATTCCTGCAACCTAAGAAGAAGAGGACTGCTAAGTTGAAAAACCCTGCAGAGAAGACGGAGACACCAACTGCTTTGGCCCCTGCTCTACCGGCCTGTCTCCCCACTTCTAAAGACACTGCTCCAGCGACGCTCTCCCCAGGGACCAGCGACCTCTAAAGCCTCAGAGGACTGCCCTGCATCTAGAAGGACCAAGAACTCCAGAGGACAGCGGCTCTGTTCACCCAAGACTGCGACTTTGCTACAAAGAAGCAACTTTGAAACAACTTGCGTTTCCCGCCGGTAGCCTGAGACTTGACTCTCTGCACCCGACGCCCCCGGCTCGACTTGTGGAGAACAATCACTTCAGGGAGGACTCCCCGGCGACTGCGAGACCGTGAGTAGCCAGGGTTGACCCCCCTGAGCCCCCACAGCGACGCCTGCAGAGGGAATCCCGAGGCTCCCCCTGACCGCGACTGCCTGCTTCTCAGAACCCGACGCCTGGTAGGGACACTGCACCCGCAGCCCCCAGGACCTGAAGGATCTGAACTCCAGTGCAGGAGTGACCCCCAGGGGGCCCTCTCCCTTGCCCAGGTGGTGGCTACCCCGAGGAGCCCCCCCCTTGCATGCCTGCATCGCTGAAGAGACCCCTTGGTCTCCCATTGATTTCTATTACAAACCCGACGCTTGTTTGCACACTGCACCCGGCCGCCCCCGTGCCGCTGAGGGTGTACTTTCTGTGCTGACTTGTATACCCCCCGGTGCCCTAAAAAAAAAACCTGGTCTGCCCTCCGAAGACGCGGGTACTTACCTGCTGGCAGACTGGAACCGGGGCACCCCCTTCTCCATTGAAGCCTATGCGTTTTGGGCACCACTTTGACCTCTGCACCTGACCGGCCCTGAGCTGCTGGTGTGGTAACTTTGGGGTTGCTCTGAACCCCCAACGGTGGGCTACCTTGGACCCAAACTTGAACCCCGTAGGTGGTTTACTTACCTGCAAAAACTAACAAACTCTTACTCCCCCCCAGGAATTGTTGAAAATTGCAGTGTCTTGTTTTAAAATAGCTATATGTGATTTATGTGAAAAGTGTATATGCTATTTTGCTAATTCAAAGTTCCTAAAGTACCTACCTGCAATACCTTTCATTTGAAGTATTACATGTAAATCTTGAACCTGTGGTTCTTAAAATAAACTACGAAAATATATTTTTCTATACAAAAACCTATTGGCCTGGAATTGTCTTTGAGTGTGTGTTCCTCATTTATTGCCTGTGTGTGTACAACAAATGCTTAACACTACTCTTTTGATAAGCCTACTGCTCGACCACTACCACAAAATAGAGCATTAGTATTATCTCTTTTTGCCACTATCTTACCTCTAAGGGGAACCCTTGGACTCTGTGCATACTATTCCTTACTTTGAAATAGTGCATACAGAGCCAACTTCCTACAAATATGAAGATGATATAAAAACTAAAAAACAACAAAAACTTCACACGGACATAGGCGATTACGAAAGTGGAAGAATTTTGACTTTTAGCAGGAAATATGATCATCTTTACAAACCTGGGTCAAATTATTGTACACCTGTGGTCCAACCCTCTACTTCTGAATGTGAGCTGGAGAGTACGAGAGAGACTGATTCTCTGAGTTCAACTGATAGTGAAATCTCCAATACTGAAATTACCAACAAACCGGCTACTTTTTTAGACGAGTATCGCCTGCTACGACATGGCAGGCAAGTCTCGTACAAACAGAAAGGAGAGGGACAGAACTACAGAGGCAGACCATGGGGCCGAAGAGGAAGACGAGCCGGAATCAAAAGAGGAGAGAGAGACTTAGAAACCGCACTAAGAAAAGATCTAAATTCGGAGCAAGTGGGAAAAATAACGAAAGGCTCCGAGCTATCGACATAATGGATAGTGAAACGGTGAATAAGACTATTATTAATTTATCAGATCATCAGCTAACAGAGGAAGATAAAAAAACATTATGTCTAGGTCTTTCCTTCTGTCCTACGGTACGATTCAATTATGCTGAAACTCGTATAGATTTGTTTACATTTATAAGGAAATTGAAACTAAAAAATGGTTTAAACTGAAAGGAAATGTTGGTAATTGTTCAGAATCTCGCATGACTACAGATAGTGATGAACATGTTTTATCCATTGGTGATGTTGACACGTTGTTAACTCTTCATGAATTAGAACAAGATCAACCGGTACAGACTAATGAAAAAGATCTATATCAAACCTTAGATGATTTGGATATTATATATGATCTGGCAGCTCTGTCTGGCTTCAAACCCAAGTCTACATTCTTCCCGAATATGAACCATGATAATATTGACACTTTCTATGATATGGCAGTTCAAAGTTTGACACATTTTCGACATCGTACCTGGTTCAAACCTAGATGTAGTAGTAACATGACATATAGTCAAAATGAAACTATTAGATTGTTAGCAGAGGATAGTGATACTATCATCTGACCTGCGGATAAGGGAAGTAATATAGTACTTTGGAAAAAACAAAGATATATTGATGAGGTTATGCGCCAACTGAGAAATTCCCAATTCTATATGGTTGTAACTAAAGATACATACACAAATAGCATTATGGGAATTTGGGACCTTTTGACAGAATGGAAGGACAAGGGCCTTTACTATGGGAAGAATACTGTTTTTTGAAAAGGGATTATCCAAAGTTACCCATTTTATATATTCTTCCCAAGATTCACAAAGATAGAGACAATCCTCCTGGGAGACCAATTGTCTCCTCATGTGGGAATGTGTTGAAAAATGTATCTAAATATGTAGACTTTTTTCTGAGGGAATTTGTTATGATCTTACCCTCTTTTGTTCGTGACACCAAAGATTTCCTAGGCAAACTAGAAGGTATTTTCTGGGAAGATTATTTTTTACTTGTCTCTCTAGATGTGAATTCGTTGTATACGATTATTGATCACGAGAAAGGCATACAAGCATGTAGACATCTTTTGCAGACAAGATCCTTAAGATTTCTGGCACATACTGATATGCTAATTGAGATGATAAGATATTGTCTGACAAACAATATTTTTCTATTCAATGGCAAGCTGTATAAACAGGTTCTTGGAACTGCAATAGGAACTTGCTTTGCTCCCAGTTTTGCCTGCTTATTTATGGGCTTATGGGAAGAAGGGATCTTCAAAGATGAAGAAAAATATCCAGAAACCAATCAGGTCATATTATGGCTCAGATATATTGATGATCTCTTTATAATTTGGAAAGGTTCTGAGAATGAGGCGATGTGTTTCATTGAGAAACTTAATGAGAATGAGTGCAATATTATACTGACATATAACATTAGTCGCTCTTCGATTGATTTTTTGGACACAAGGATTAAGATCAAGGATAAGATGATCCACACTGAACTTTTTCGTAAAATCACAGCAGGCAATAGCTTACTGCATGCTACTAGTGGACATCCCGATAAACTTAAATGGAGTATCCCCTATGGAGAACTATTAAGGGCTAAAAGAATTAGCAACACAGATTAGATTTTTGAAAGAGAACAGAAAGACATGACTATAAGGTTTAAACAAAGGGGTTACCCGGATTGGGTAATCAAAAAGGCTATAGATAAAATCAAGAAAGTGGAAAGAATACAGACACTTTTTGACAATACTGGGAAGATAGAAAATGAGAAGAATGATGATATTAGATTGGTTCTAACCTACAATGAGGATATTGCACAGATTAAAAAGATCATTTCGAAACATTGGAATATTTTGAAATGTGATCCCATTATTGGTAAAGAGATTCAGAGGTGGCCCCTAATTACCTATAGAAGAGGTTGTAATCTTCATGATAGATTGAGATCAAACGATATTACACCTACCTCTCAAATAAAAGAACATAATATGCAGGGATTCTTTCCATGTGGCCATTGTAAAGCATGCTGTAATAGTGTGTCTAGGAAGGAGTATCCTACAAGTAAACCAGGAACAAACAGACAAATTAAGCAGTTCTTGACATGTAGTACTCCGTTTACTATATATGTATTGGAATGTCCCTGTCATCTTAGTTATGTGGGTAGTACGAAACATGCAGTGAAAAAACGCATTTTAGAACATATGTGTGCTATTACAACAAGGGATTCACATTATCCTGTATCAAGACACTTCCAGGACAATCACAACTCTGATTCCACTTTGTTATCTTATTATGGTGTTGAACATGTACCATTACATCATAGAGGTGGCAATAGAGAGTTGGTCTTACGGAAAAAAGAATCCCGGTATATTGTGGATTTAGAAACTAAAATACCGAATGGATTGAATATTGGTGAAGAGCTGAATACCCAACTATTTGATAATTGAAATAATTAACATGATGAAGTATTAGATATAAGGAATTGGTGATTCGGCAGTTATGACTTTATGGCACTTGTATTATGAGTAGCATGGTTATTTTAAGCAGTTTTTATTATTTTTCTTTAAATGATTTTTCTAATAATTTCTCAGTATAATGTGTCTATTTCATTTATGTCTTTTCAGAATGATGGGGTCCGGATGGATTCCTGACTCGTGAATTGATTATTGCTTATTTCTCCACAAGGTGATGGGTATTGGCCTTATAGAAATAGTGATAAGTACTTTCTTTATAAAAAATTGAAAAGATTAAAAAGGGAAAATGAATTTTAATTTTTCTAGAACAAGAACAACATTCATGTCACTTAATAATTGGGGTCTTTGGCTGAAGGAAGAGGTTTTAATCATTTCATTATATACATGACATCTAAATTGTAACATCTTGGATAAATAGGAAGGCGATTTAGAATTATGACACTGGTCTTATTTATATTTATGAAAAACAGTTTATTTAAGCGAATCATTTTATAGGATATATATGAGTCGGAGTTATGTTTTGATTCATATTTATACTTATATTTATATTTATATATTTATATACTTATATAATTATATATTTATTTATGTATTTATGTTGATGTTATTTATTGGTATATGAGCATTCCTTGATATTCTAATGATAAATATATTTGTATATGGTGATATGTGTATGTATATAGATGAAATTGTGACATATATTTTTCTATTTATTCAGCCTTATGTCCTCCCGTTCAGGTTGACATGTGTATTTATATTTATATTTATGTAAGAAAGAAAACGGTAATTTTGAGAGAAGAAAATTTTGTCCTGTTTCTGTGGCCATGATTGTTGGGTATTTAATGCTGTATGTATTGGTTGAATTATACACGTGACCAAGGCTGCTAGTCAGCCGAAATGCGTTGTGTTAAATAAACTAACTCTATTTTGACTTCCTGAGTTTGCGGCTATTATAAAATAATTTTGATGCTGAAATAAGATTAACCGGAGTGCTCTGCCGGTTTTTGCAGCACCACCCCTCTGGGGCCGCTTGGAGCTCGCTTATGAGCATGTTTATCGAAGAAAGGAATATATATATATATATATATATATATATATATATATATATATATATATATATATATATGTATATACAACCTAGTAGCAGTCGCCACTAAGTAGTTATAGTTATGACCATGTTTGTATATAAAAAGTATTTATTTACATGCCTACATCTTTGGCGTCGCTTGATTAATCTTTATGAAACTTTCCCAAAAGAAATTGCCAGTCACGTCAGTTGCTGTCTGTAAAGTGTCGGGGTGATCCATCTGTGGGGGAGGGGGGGGCGAGAAAAAGGGGGTTCCCAAAACACTTTTTCCATAGGAAATGTTGGACAGCAATAGCGCCAAAACTACTGGACAGAATTACACCTAATTTGGAAAAAATGGTACATCCTGGTCCAGAAAGCAACCTTTTTTTGTTTTGTTGTAAATCCGTTTAGTAGTTTTAGTGAAATTAAAGAATATCCAAATGTGTATAACTAGGGACTTGAAGGATTCACGACCTCTCCCGATCTCGTGCTGAGATCTGATCGGCTGACAACACTTCAACAAGGAAGCTGTTGAAGTGCTGTCAGACATCTTGGGACTCGGTTGGCGCTGAGCCCCAGAAAAAAAAAATACAAAAGGGGCAGGACACGAACACCCTGAACCCTTAGCTCTCATGCAGAGGTCGCAAAGGAACCACTCCCAGGGCTAAAAAGCTTCTTTTTTAAATATTTTACTGCGATTCGAGGTGGATCCTGCACCCTAAGGTAACTACTAATGTTTCATTGATATTTTTATTGATGTTATAAAAGTTGTTATGTGTGCTGTAATATCTGGGATAATTAGCAGTGCATGGAGATGGTAGGAGTTATAGTTACTTTAAGGTGCAAGTTATAGTTACTTGAAACTATGACTACTGAATTTCTATGATTTTGTGCGAGTAAATTGAAAACCTAACTATAATGTCTCTGTAACCATTGTTTTTTAAAGCGAAATTTTATCTTTTTAAAAATTCTATTTCCTAACTATAATTTCCCTGTAACCTTTGTTTTTGAATTTCTATGGTTTCTTTAACGTAAAGTAATTTAAATTACTGTACCTTGATTCAGCCACAGCTGTGCACGTCCTTTGGCTTTGTGTGGTGGGGCATTGGACGCAGAGCCTGACTGCAGCCAGGGCCTGTGACTGACCTGCCTTTAGCCACCCAACTACGTGCTGCACACAGCTTTCAGCCATGCACGAGGGGGGTTGGCCACAGAGCCTGGCCTGTGACCTTTGGCTGTACATGGTGGGGGCTGGCCACAAGGCTTGTCTCTCTGGGTGTGATAATAGGTATGAGAGGGTGTCTCTGGGTGAGAATGTCTGTCTGGGTGTGAGAGTGGGTGTGAGAAGGTCTCTGTGGGTGTGAGAGTGTATTCCTCTGTGTGACAGTATGTGTGAGAGGGTGTCTCTGAGTGTGAGAGTGGATGTGAGACTGTCTCTTTGAGTGGATGTGTGAGTGTCTGTGTGGGTCTGTGTGGGTCTGTGACTGGGTGTGTGAGAGTCTGAGTGGGTCTGTGAGCAGGTGTATGACTGTCTTTGTGGGTTGTGAGTGGGTCTGTGAGAGTCTGAGTGGCTCTGTAAGTGGGTGTATGAGCCACTGAGTGGGTCTGTGAGTGGTTGTGTGACTGAGTGGGTCTGTGAGTGGGTGTGAGAATGGGGTGTGTGAGTGAGTGTGAGAATAGCTGAGTGGGTCTGTGAGTGTGTGCATTAGTGTGTGAGTGAGTGTGTGAATGCATTTGTTTTTTCAGATTTATTTCAGCAAGGTGCACAACTCCATCATAGCCTTACATCGCGGTGTCACACGGGGGGCCGGGCTGAGCATTACGACAGTCGCAACTCCACGCACATAAAAATACAACAGTTTGGGGCTTTTTAAAACTCATAAGGGGTCCCTCATAGACTCCTGCAAAGCACCCATGGGATCAGGGTATCCCTACTCTGACCTCTTCTAAAGTTTCCAATCTTTATTTTCATTCCCTGGAACATGTTCCTGGTTTAGAAAATGGGGGTCACAACTTTCTTCACATGCCAGACACAGCACTTCTTTCTCCCGGAACAAGGTTTCACGAAGCTCCGCGTAGGTGTCGTGAAGGATCCACATCCCTATATATAAAAATTTGGTTTTCATTTATTTACTTGAAAACTACTGAATGGATTTACACCAATTTGCAAAGAGGGTGCTTTCTGGGCCAAGAGCTAGCTTTCTGTCAAATTTGGTGTAAATCCATCCAGCGGTTCGGGCTGTAGTCATGTTCAAAATCCCTATGGAAATTAACATGAGGAAAATGCATTTTGGGACTCCTCCTTTTGTCTTAGCCCCTGCTTAACGGATCACCCCAAAACTTTCCAGATATCAGCTGAAGTTAGTGTTAATTTTTTGGGCAAAATTTCGTGAAGATTCACAAACTAGTGCCAAAGATATAGACAGGTCAAAAAGCGCTATTACACTGAAGTACATAATGTAAATGACATTTATACTCATTTAATTCTCCCACCTGAGTCTCATCTGAGTCACCCGTCCAGATGCACTGGCAAAACATTGTATGGAGCATCCAGAAAGTGACTAGAGATCATTGAGATATTATGGTAGAATGCATAAGAAGAGATGAAAGCGGCAGAGATACGGAACTGAAATTGCGGAGACTGGAGTCCCGATTTATCATCGGGTTGCGAACCAAGAATCCAGTGGGACTTAATAATGATGAAGAGCTATATGCACATTTGTGATTGAATAGGATTGGGGGAAAGGTCTTGTTGTGGACAGAGTTCTGTTTTAAGAATGCTCCTGAACAAGTTTGGGTAAAATGAACATGAGTCGCCAGATGATAATATGGGATACCAAATCTCAGATGTGCTATAAGGATTATGTTTATTGATATTCATGACGTTACTTATATTATATAATGAGGAATCACTGATGATTGAATTGATATACTAGATATATTATATTTGGAAGAGTGCAGAAATATTGATAAGAGCACTAAGCACAATATGATTAGATTCATCATCATTTGAATAATTGAGAAAATTTGGATATGTAATGGGCTGCAATATAAATAGGTGAATAGAGAATAGGCTAATGTACTGTGAAAAAGACTCAGAGTAGTCGAAAGGCATCGGTTTTGTGTTGTGCTTTGCCTTGGAATAAATTAATTGAAGAAAAGGATCCCTTGGGTGCAGCGTAATCTTTGGTAACGAGAAATTTAATAGAGGATGGTCGACCTCTGATGCTGGCACCAGTTGTGAGTGGGCTGCGTGATGACCTGGGTGATTAATATATATAACCTAACTAACCCATATATATATATATATATATATATATATATATATATATATATATATATATATAAATATAATTACCTTGGTATTTAAAGTTAGGTTAGTTAGGTCTGCTTTTCCATAGATAGACAATTGTTTGGTTTGCAGCCCCGTTAGACAAATCTTCATAGCACTTTCCAAAACAAAGTTTGTCCACCTCAGCTCCTCTCTGGAAAGATTTGGGATGATCTGTCAAAGGGATCCAAGAAAAAAGGAGGTCCCAAAACACAAAGTCCCAATGCATTTTCCATAGACCTCTTTAAGACAGGTTTTAGCAAAAACTGCTGAATGGAATTACAGGAAATTTGATAGGAAGCTAGATTTTTGTCCACAGATTGTGCTTTTAGTGAAATGGTGTAAATCTGTTCAATATTATTTGAGAAATTAATGGTAAAAAATTATTGTATATTTTGGCAGTTGGGCTCTCTAGAGTTCTGGGAGCCTCCTGACAGAGCACAAAATCAAAAATGGAGCCTTGTTGTTAGTCAAGAGACCCATTTTTCTTATGAGCCTTCACACTCTCATGGAAGCGAGAGGCTCCCACGAGTCTCGCGAGCACTCTGATTGGTTGGCTGTTGGAATATTAGAAATGAAATGTCCGCCAATTATGTTTATTGTGAAAATTTTAAGTGTTGTGGAAATGAAGTAAGAAAGCTATATAAGGGAGGAGCAGAAAAGCATTCTCTCCCCTAGATTTAGACAGGTGTCTAAGAGATAACTACTACGAAGATAATAAATGTATATTGGTTTGAAATAATTTTTACGATCATGCAGGACTCTCATGGGATCGTGAATAGTAAAATGAGTAGGTGAGTTCTCAGTACACTCTATTAGTAGGAACAGATATGTTAGTCCTTGTTTTTGAGAGGAAGTGTGTAAGAGGTAAGCACTGTAATGAGTAGATGGGTAATTCTTATTTTTTTTAAATATTACGATCTCACGGGACTCTCATGGAATCATGAACAGTGGAAATGAGTAGATGCTCTTTGAATATACTGTGGTAAGCACACTTGCTACTGTGGGAAGGAGTCCTACTTGAGATGGTAATTATCAGAGACTACTGTTTATGTCCTTTGGCTTGGTAAGAGTTGTGAGTAGAGTACAGTCTCTTCCCACACACTACTATGCACACCTATTATTAGAGAGAGGGGTGTTAGCAAGGAAGACACCCAAATGTACCAATCACAAACCTTCCTTAGTGTGTTTTTCTGCTCCCGGACCTCTCGTGAGTGTCTTGCAGGCTTCTTGCGAGACCCTAAAAAATATTTCCTTTATATCTTCTATAGACAAATGCATAATTCATTTTTCAACCTTAATCAACATGTCTAATGTTATATTTTGTTTAATAAAATTACAGTAAACACACTAATTAACTCAGTTCTAAATGCACTGTCTTGCAATTGGTTCACGAGAGTCAAACAGGACATACAGCCACCTCGGAGTCCACACAGGGTGTTGTAATTTAGCAGTGATTAGATTAAGCATTAGCAGAAGACATCTTGTATTTAGTAACTATTGTGAACATTTTGCGTAATCCATTTTGTATTCATGGCAGCCATTTTCTTTGCTATATGCTGCCATGTGTTCACCATGTGCTCTGTCCTACTTTTCTGTTAACTGCTCTTGAAATCTGCCTAGTGACAAGTTATATTTAGCATCTCTTACTTTCGCACATGCTCAGTAAGGTCTGCAGCTGTTAGTCCTTGGAAACTGTTATCTCCTCCTACCTGTCGACTGTGCATTTTCCACATGACCTTACATGTATACAAGTCTTGTTTCCATAACTGTACCATCTCCTTTTAGCCCGTGCGTGGGTATAAAAGGACCATGCTCTCTCAGTTCAGTGTGCTACTTCAGACATTACCCAAGGGTGCTGTCTGAACTGTAGTACCACCTCATGAGGTTAATAAACTTTTGTCTTTTATTCCAGTTTCTGTGCCAACTTCTTCCTACATGGTCTAAGGACTTTGTGCAGAGAAAGGTGAACCCCTTGCACTAGTAGGCCTTGCTGAGGCTTACTTCAACAAATTGGCGCCCAAACAGGGACTCATCGGCGACTCGGATGCGCAACGGATTGGTCGCGATGAAGGATTGGGATTTCGCTGCGGACGATCAATGCCTGAGGAGACCCGAGTCTTGGCAACCACGGCGTTTTTCCCTTCTTTCTGATTTGACCATCCAGGTGGCGCCGGTCCTCGACTGAGATCCTTTTTGTTCATTCGTCATGCAGTGACCATTTGGTCTATTTTAGAACTTGGCAGTTGGAACCTGGACACCCTGTGATTGGTAAGAGCCGTTTTACGGCACTTGCTGTGGGTTTTGATGCCTGTGTTTGGTAATGTAGTTTAGCACTACTTACTGTGGCTCTCGTGATTTGGGTGACTAGTCAATTTGTATTCTTTGGATTTGATATATAAATTGCAATTTATATAGGCAGGTAATGAGGAGAATTTTCTCCAAATTAATTTTGATTTGAACGGCACCTTAAGTGCTACTTTGATTATAATATTGCATATTCTGCACTATTTTTGGCATGCCTGTTTTTAGCGCACTTCGTAGGATGTGTTGCTTTTTTAATGGTACCAATTTGAGACTGGAAGAATCGCAACCGGCACCCCCAGAGGGGACGCCAAATAGAGATATGTATGTTAAACATGGTCTTTCTTCTATAATGTACAGCACATTATGGAATAAATACACCCGCGCGGATCCTGAGTTACGTTGGCCTATGCATGGGTCATTTGATTTGCGAAAGATTGAGTATGTGGAACAATGTATGTGTAAACGAAAGTCTAGGCAAGATATGTTTGACTGTGTACGAATGTGGGAGAAAGAAGCGCGTGGACGAGTGAAGCGTGAGCAAACCTTGCTTGAGAAAGAGCAGCGGAAGAATGTATATATGAAGGCATTGGAAATGAGAAAGAAAGAAATAAATGACTTAAAGGAGCTAGAAGAGAAAGAACGTAAGCTACAGGTAACTGGCCAATACACTGTTAGGCAACCTCTCTATCCTATCCTTAATAAACCACATGATGATTTATTGTTACTAGATTGCCCTCCACCTCCGTATGTCGTCCCTCCTGCCCCTCATGAGTTACCTAAAGTCTCCAGTTCGGAGCAACACAAGATGCGGGACAGTCGCTCTATGCTGCCTGCTGACCGTGCGTCTGAGCTTAGATCTATTGCTCGTAAAACAATTTGTAGCGTTGTTTCTGCTTCTGAACTTTTAGACAACATGAAAGCGTGGACGGAAAAGGAACAGCTATATTTTACTGAGGCATTTGGCTCAGAAGTTATTGAACTATATCAGAAATATTCTGATGAGTTAGAGCCCGATGATGTAGCAGCTGATCAGAAGCAAATGCGTGATGGTCTTTTTGTTTTCTCCCAGGTGGCTGATGCAATCAGGCGTTTAATGAAATTACGTATTGTGGCAGTCCGTTTGCAAGAAGAGAAAAGGGCTGCGGATGCAGTTGCACGAGCATCTCAGACCGAAGGGGCGCAAACTTCCACCTTCGGAACAGATAAGATTATGATAGTTCACGCGAAACCAATGCGGGAGGCCGCGCCTTTGTATGTTCCTCCTAAAGGATTGGGTACAAATGATGATAAAACTTCTGTTGATGCTAAGGGTTATTTTATTTATATTTGGGTGTATACTCCTTGGAATAGGGCAGATGTAATGGCACTTAAAACAGCATTACCTGACCCGCGGAAAAATCCAGCTGCCTTTTATGAAGAAGTTGAGGGAGCAATTAGTTCTTGTACTATGACTTTGGCTGACATTGATTTATTTTTCGGATTGATATTACCGCCAGATATGTGGAGAACTGTTCGTAAAATTGATGATCGTACAGTTTTTGGGGCATCATGGAAAGAAACAGAACAGATGGACGGGGATAGGGAACCTGCGAAAAAGCCATATCAGTTGATTCTAGATCTTCCTGCAGCCATATTAGTTAAGCTGAAAACGATTATTCCCCCTAAAAAGATAGATTGGACTGTTTTAGCGTCTTGTAAACAAAAGGCAGATGAATCGGTCTCTGATTTCTTTACACGTTTTGAAGAAGCATTTCATGATTTTAGCGGTCAGTCATTGTCAGATGATACGGGCAGACATTTGTTCATCGATAAATATGTTGCAAATCTGTTACCAGGAATAGCTAGTCGTCTAAAAGCTAGTGAAAGTTCATGGACTACCTCTACTCCGGTTTCTCTTTTGACTATGGCTCAGTATTATGAACATCAGGAATTAGAAGCAAAAGGTAGAGAGGAGAAAAAGATTAAAGAATTAAAGACGAAGGTTATGTTGGCTCAAGCTTATGGTCCGCCTTTTAGAGGTAGTGATAGAGGTGGACGTGGATCTTATGGTTCTTCTTACACTCGTTCAAATTTGTCTGATGATCAGTGTGCGTATTGTAAGAAATTTGGGCATTGGGCTAACGATTGTCCAGCACTACGTGTTCAGCAGTGTTCACGTGGTCGGGGACAAATGAGAAATCGCTCAGGATATTCAGGACCTAGAAGAAGCACAAATGATCATGCTAGGGTTGATGCTAATACACAAGGGCAGGATGGGTTTAACACTTTTGATAGACGAAACCAATACCAGATGTCTGACCATGTGCAGCCTGATTTCCAAGATTCTGCTTATGCATAGGATTCCCTAGGATGGGGTAAGGAATCAGTTAAAGTTCCAGTAGATCAGAGGGGTCCCTATGTTACAGCACATGTTTTGGGTCTTACTGATCAGTTTCTGGTTGATACAGGAGCTACTCGTAGCGCCTTGTCTAAACAATTGATTCCAAGGGCTCCCCTGTCTGGCTTAACCATTACATCGATAGGTTTAGATGGAACACCTTCCCCTAGCCCATTGTCACAACCACTTGCATTCCATGTTGATAAATTGACTGCTCCATGTCCATTTTTGCTTTCTCCAAATACACCAGACAATATTGTGGGTCTTGATATGCTCAATTATTTCAGGGCTACAATAAGATGCTCTCCTGAAGGGGTGCATGTTATTTTAAATGATAATCATCCTGTGATGGAAAGAGTTTGTCTTGTTAAAGAGGATGTTGCATTAGCTTCACTCCCTAGTACTTTGTGGGCTACTTCAGATACTGATGTGGGACAAATGATTATTCCACCGGTACATATTAGTGTCAAGGAGGGAGCTGTATTGCCACGTTTGCCTCAATACAAAATTTCACAGGAGGGCGAAGAAGCACTCACACGAATTGTGCATGATCTTCTTGCAGTTGGAGTTGTCAAGGAAGTTCTGTATAATGTTTGTAACAGTCCGATTCTTCCTATTCTGAAAAAGGATACTGATACTAGGATTTACCGATTCATTATTGATTTACGAGAAGTCAATAAGATTGTGATACCACAATATCCTGTGGTATCTGACATCACGACACTCCTTACTTTGGTTCCCCCGGCAGCAACTACGTTCTCTGTGATAGACTTGAAGAATGCTTTCTTTTCGATCCCTATTCATCCTGACAGCCGATATTTGTTTGGTTTTACTTTGAATAAACGATCATATAGATTTTGCAGAGTTCCTCAAGGCTATACGGAGAGTCCAGTATTTATAGTCAGGCGTTAAAACGACAACTTGATTCTTTTGTTTTGCCTGAAGGTGTGGCTCACATACAATATGTTGATGATATTTTGTTGGCAGCTGATACCCCGGAGCAATGTGAAAAGTGCACTTTGTCCTTACTTTCTTTTCTTGCTTCATACCATCATAAAGTGTCACGAAAGAAATTGCAATATTGTAGACCAAAGGTAACCTATTTAGGTCACCTTTTGTCTAAGGAGGGCCGTGCACTTACATCAGATCGTATTCAAGCAATTTTAGACACACCAGTACCCTCTACTCAGAAAGATGTTCGTGCATTCCTTGGTCTTACTTCTTTTTGTAGGCAATGGATATTAGGGTTTTCACACATTGCCAAACCTTTGCTAGCACTTTTGACTAAAGATACTCCAATGCCCCTCCCATGGACAGATGAATGTGAGACTGCTTTCGGGCAGCTGCGACAAGCCCTTTGTTCTGCACCAGTGTTAGGTACTCCAGATTACAAGAAGCCTTTTGTACTTTACGTACACGAGAAAGATGGATGTGCATTGTCAGTTTTAGTACAGACACATGGCGATAAGCAGCGTCCCTGTCCATATTTTTCAGCAGTACTTGATCCTGTCGCTCGAGCGTTGCCCGGGTGTTTTCGTTCAGTTGCCGCAACAGCTGTCTCAATACGTCAGAGTGAAGGGATAGTTTTGTCACATAAGCTGTTGGTGCTAGTACCCCATGCGGTTGATGCTCTTTTAAATCAAACAAAGACACAACATTTAACTAGCGCCCGTATGACAGGTTATGAATTGACATTGCTGGCTCCTCACATTACACTGAAGAGATGTGCGACACTAAATCCAGCTACTTTGTTGCCATATCCGGTGACTCAGCCTCAGTCACAAGAAACACATGATTGTATATTCCTTACCGAAGAACAGACAAAGGGTTGTGTTGATTTACAAGATACGCCCCTTTTAGATGTAGACGGAGAACTGTGGGTTGATGGGTCTTGTTTGAAGTTGCCAGATGGTACGACCTCAGCTGCATATGCAATCACCACAATACACACGGTAGTGGAGACAGCTCGTATACCACAGAAGTCAGCTCAAGCAGCTGAACTAATAGCTTTGACACGAGCATGTGAGCTTAGTACTGATTTAAGTGTGAACATTTATACAGACAGCCGCTATGCTTTTGGAGTGGCTCATGATTTTGGTTTGCTTTGGAAGGAGAGAGGTTTTCTGACATCCCACGGGATGCAGATAATGCACGGAGAATTAGTGCATAACCACTTGACTGCATTGACATATCCAAATAAACTAGCTACTGTGAAATGTAGTGCACATAAGAAAGTGACCGATAAGATAGGGGAAGGTAATGCTCTTGCAGACCGTGTAGCACGTGAGACTGCGATGCAGCGAAGTACTACTTCTATGTATGTAGTGAAGTCACAAGCTGAACGTTGGCATAATGCTAGTCAAGACGTATTAGATATACAGAAATCTGCTTCTGTGAAAGAACGTGAGCAATGGTCTAAAGATGGAGAATTGGATGATGAGGGCTGTTGGCGGAATAAGCAGATGGATAAATGGAAATTGCCTATAGCTTTTGTACAACCTATGGTTCAGATGGCACATGGGCTGGCACATGTTGGAGATTCAACAATAACGAAGTTGCTTACGCAAGGCTGGGAGCATCCAGAAATTTCCAGTACAGCTAAGAGAGTAGTACAGTCTTGTTTGATCTGCTTACAATACAAACCTGGAAAAGGGACACGTACTCCTGCAGGAGGGTTTGCTACACCAACTGCACCTTTTGAAGTTCTACAAATGGATTATATTCAGCTTGAACGCTGCAACAATTTAAAGTATGTCTTGGTGGTGGTTTGTGCCTTCAGTAAATGGATAGAGGCGTACCCCACAAAGGATAATACTGCCATTACCACAGCGAAGGTGCTTTTGAAAGAATTTTTCCCTAGGTTTGGTGTTTGCAGACTTTTATGGAGTGATAACGGACCTCATTTTGTTGGGGAAGTTATTAAGTATGTCCTGAAAGGATTAGGGATCAAACAGAAGTTCCATGCTGTTTTCCACCCACAATCAGCAGGGTTGGTGGAAAGGTATAATGCTACATTGAAGCTGAAATTAGCGAAGATACAGGCTTCCACATCTTTAACTTGGCCGGATGCATTACCATTGGCATTATTGTCTATTAGGTCAGTGCCACACTCTCGACTTGGCCTTAGCCCCTATGAAGTAGTGTTCGGGAGGCCAATGAATATTTGGGGAGTTCCTAAACCAAAATCTGTATATGATGTACCTTGTGTCCTGATGAATGATTATTTGGCACAGTTAACCGACAATTTGGTTTCTATTCATCAGCAGGTTCGAGAAGCACTTCCTGACAGATCTACGGGTGAAGGCCATGAACTCCGACCTGGTGACCAGGTGATGATTAAGTCTTTTGAAAGATCAAGCAGCTTGGAACCAAGGTGGCGAGGTCCAGAACAGGTGCTCCTTGCGACAAGGACAGCAGTTCGAGTGACGAACCGAAAAAATTGGGTCCATAGTACTCACTGCAAGAGAGTGTTACCTACCTTGGTGGAACCTGCTGTGCTGACCGATCATCGAGAGATTTTGACTACGGAGAAAGGCCGTGCTATATCACCTGACGAATCTGCAGAGGTCTTCCCGGACCATACGACTTCTGGAGTGTTGCGATATAATTTGAGACCAAGGAAAGAATCTGAAAATTGTTTTGAAAAAACTGGTTGAGCTACCACCCTGGGTTAGTGAAACGGAGAGCCAATGTGGCAAGGGGGGTGGATCAGCCATGCATTAGAGTAGTGACACCCGTCTTGGCCCGTGGTGAAGAAATCAGCGGCTGCCCAGGGATAAGAGCTCCAACGATTGTTTTTAATTCATTCCTGAAAGGGTCGATTATCACTGTTGCTAAAATGAATAACAAATTGGTCATTTGTATTATGGGGTTTGTTGTTGTTTTGGTGGTTACAGCAACAATCACCTGGTTTATTGAAAAGAAGTCTCCTGCTCGTGAGTTTTTTGTTGCCACTACTCCAGTACCAGAGGATCACTATTACTTTACGCTTCCCTATCAGGAGCAGAAGCACCGTCAATCGTACTTCAATAATACTTTCATTCAGATGTTGCATCATACTCATAATGCTACAAATACTACTAACTGTTGGGTATGTGGAATGATACCTGCGCATCAAAAGAAAGGAGGAACACCTTTCATTCCTCTTCCTTTTTCACACAATGGTTCTTGTCAAGCTTGGTACATGCTTTTGTTTGCATCTGGAAAACGTACAGAGGGCGGACTTCTTTTTCGCCATAATAAAGTGTGCTACCAAGACAAAGATGGGTATCCCCAAGCTAAAGGAACTAAATGGGAATCGGAAGAGTATCAACCGGACAATGTTTCAATACCATATGTCTTCACAAATATACGAGACTCTGACAGGAAAGAACAATTTGTGATTTCTATTACAAAAACTAAAGCAGATTTATGTATACGAAGTATTGGACGAATTCCAGTAGGGATAAGCGATTGTACCTTGATTTTAACTATTGAGGGTGTAAATAATAGTAGTTTTACAGCTTCACATAATACATATTTTGTTTGTGGTAACTATGGATATTACCAACTACCTGTTGGGTGGTCAGGTGTGTGTTATGTATCTTTTCTATTACCCCCTGTGTTTTTGGCTCCTGCATCATATCACCGAGATTTAAAACTGTTCAATGACATCGTTAACAATAGATATAAAAGGGAAATAAGTACAAATGAGGTAGACCAAACGGATACTAGCCTGCAACAATATGTTGATTTTAATTTAGGATTGTTCCCCTTTGTGGGTGCTGCATTAAACAGTAGGAAAGTGAGACAATTGACTAGGGTTGTGGAAGCTGTTACCAATCAGGCAGCTCTGGCACTTGGGAATATTACTGAGGAGCTCCAAATTTCGAGGATTGTAGCGCTCCAAAATCGTATGGTACTAGATGTGATATTAGCTGATCGAGGTGGTGCATGTCGAATCATCGGTAGTAGTTGTTGTGTTTTTATCCTAGATCACTCACCTTCAGTATATGATGCAATATCTAAATTGCATAAAATTGCTGCAGAAATCCACACAGAGACTGGTACTTGGACTTTTTCTGGATGGTTTTGGGCTCTTGTTTCCGCCTGGGGCTGGAAACTACTGACTATCCTGTGTGTAATAATTGCAATATTTTTTACATGCTGTATCTGTATTCAGTGTGGTCCAATGTTCTGCTCTATGTGTATTACTGCTTGCATACCTACCAAAATAAATATTACAGAAATGAAAGCACAACATATGTTAGATAAGGAAATAGCTGAAATGATGAGCATAAATATACAAGATGAATATTTAGATTATCCCAGAAAGACGAATGTCTTCAGCTAATGCTGAAAGGGTCGTCTGTTGTAATTTAGCAGTGATTAGATTAAGCATTAGCAGAAGACATCTTGTATTTAGTAACTATTGTGAACATTTTGCGGAATCCATTTTGTATTCATGGCAGCCATTTTCTTTGCTACATGCTGCCATGTGCTCACCATGTGCTCTGTCCTACCTTTCTGTTAACTGCTCTTGAAATCTGCCTAGTGACAAGTTATATTTAGCATCTCTTACTTTCGCACATGCTCAGTAAGGTCTGCAGCTGTTAGTCCTTGGAAACTGTTAGCTCCTCCTACCTGTCGACTGTGCATTTTCCACATGACCTTACATGTATACAAGTCTTGTTTCCATAACTGTACCATCTCCTTTTAGCCCCTGCGTGGGTATAAAAGGACCATGCTCTCTCAGTTCAGTGTGCTACTTCAGACATTACCCAAGGGTGCTGTCTGAACTGTAGTACCACCTCATGAGGTTAATAAACTTTTGTCTTTTATTCCAGTTTCTGTGCCAACTTCTTCCTACATGGTCTGAGGACTTTGTGCAGAGAAAGGTGAACCCCTTGCACTAGTAGGCCTTGCTGAGGCTTACTTCAACAAGGGGATTGTGCAACTGCATCCCTCGAGCATCTCATGAGAGCCAATAAAAATCCAATAATCTTTTATTCACTACTCTAATATATATTAGCATTAAATAATAACTGAAAACCAGATAAATAGCTTTATACAATAGATTAAAATGAAATTTAGAACTTTATGATCTTGTGAGTGTCCGCGAGCTTCTCGCAAGACTCTTGTGAGAGTAATGACAGCTAAAAAAAAAGATTGCTGGTAACGTCTTCAATTCAGAGTTACAATCACCAAGCAAATACACAATTGAGACTGCAATATTGAATGTTTATCTGCATAATAGTCACATATTTTAGATAGATTTTGCAAACTGTGAACCATATCCTGTTATATCATAATTAAAAAAAACATTCTTGTTACAAGATAATGTCTGAACATAACATATATCATAAAATCATTCTGCAGTACATACATTCACAAAAATAAAAATGTACTTTACAAAACCCTAGAAATTTGCTGAAAAAAACAAAGGTTAAACTAACATTATAGTTAGGTGGTTTTCTCACTGAAAACATTAATGTTAGAAATAAAAAAAACACATAGAAATTCAGCAGTTATATTTAGCAGCACTAACTATAACTTGTGCCATGCACTTCTTATGACCTCACATATGACATCACTCATGAAGTTGCATGATATCATTTATGACATCACTGATGACATCTCAAATGACATATTTGATGACATGACAATATTCCTATTTGATTTGTCAATATCCTTGGACACTATCCAAAACACTGAGTCATCTCCATATTTCATTGATTTCTCATCAAGCCTATCTGTAAAAACCTAAGATTTTTTTGGCTAATATATTTGGAAAATTGTACTGTAAAATGCATATGTTAGCCTAATGTTTAAAAATAATTTTGTTTGGGGTTTTGCTGGTGAGGGGAGTCCCACTAAGATTCTCAGGAGAGGGTTTGCTTGTTTTGCTTCCACATTGCAGAGTAGGTGCTGGTATTAAAATAACTGAAGCTCAGACAATATTTTAGAAGGTTGTGATTTAAACAAAATAATAGAAGGACAATATTTGAGATAAAAATGTTCAATGTGTATGGTATTTACCATTTGGAAGAAATCCGTTCCTAGCATATCTTTTTATGATTGCCTTTGGCATGTTTTAAGGTGTATACGACATTGATCTTCAAGATTGTTTTTTTCTCTCTCTGATGGTTTTTCTGTAAGAATTGCATCAATCCCTTTTCTCTTCGCTGCTCTACTCTTCCTAAAACCTGTCAGTGGGTGAGATTTCTTTGATCTTACATTGCCGTTTTGAAAGTATTACTTCTGAATTCCCTTCTTCCTGTCAACTGCTTTCTTTTCATTCCCATGTTTGTTCTCCCTTCCTCCTCCACCTCTTCCTTTCTACCTCCCGTTTTGGGGTGGCACACCCTAATGTGCTCCCTTACACCCGTTTTCAAAATCATTTCATATCCCCCGGCACTATTTGATTTATTTCTCTGCAAACCTTTTTGTGAGGGGAGTACATTTTTACAACATCACTGCTGTTCTTAACCATTTTGCTATCTTGCCTGCCTCCAGTTTTGTCAACCCTAGTCTTTATTTCTGCTTCACTTTAAAAAACTATGGCCCATATTTATACTTTTTTTGCGCCACATTAGTGCCGCTTTTTGACGCAAAAGCGGCTCAAAATGACAAAATACAATTATATTTTGTCATTATGAGCCGTTTTTGTGTCAACAAATGACGCAAATGAGGCGCTAAAAAAAGTATAAATATGGGCCTATGTTCCATAACAAGGATTCACTGTGAGGTAGACAAGTCCAAAATTTCATTTTCTTTTTAAAGCTATTTTTCAGTTAGTTAATACTTTTTTTAAACTTCTGTTTGTTTGTTTTTCTATTATTTTGAGTAAGTGGTACCTTCTATTTATTTGTCCAGTCAATTTTTTTTTCTATTATTTGATTTCCCAAAAATAGGTTTCTGCTATTTTGTTGTTGTGTGAAACTTCGTATTACATTCTAGTAATTAGCAAAGAATTGCAGTTTAAAATGCTTTTATATGTCATATCAAATGTCAGACATCACTTGGTGGTGTAAGCTCTTTGCCACTGTTGTAATATTAACAGGAGGCAATGCATTATATGTATCGATCCTCTGTAATAGCCAACAGCAAATTAGGAGCAATTGTGTGTTCTGGTTAAATGCTAAATTCTTTAATTTAAACATTTTTCATTGCATGCCTGTCTTGAAATGTCCTGTAAAAGTTTGGTTCCCTGAGTTCGGTTATTCAAAAACAGCACAAAGAATGTAGGAGATGAAGAGGAAAGCTTAGACAATATCGCAAGGCGTGAAGATCAGCAGAATCCACTGTATGATCAGGTTGGAGAAGGTGAACAGGTAGACATCTCTGTTACAACCCTCATAGTTGTGGTAATGTGGAAAGGTCCAAACGCTGCCTGTAGGAGGACAGAGGAGAGAGGAAACAAGGGTGATAAGTTGATTTAAATGTCTTTTTGTATTTCACTTCAACAGTTTGCTTTCTGATATCAGGATGGTGCAAGGTTAGCATGGTCATTGCTTTGTATTGGCCTTGTTGTTTATTTCCTCATGAAATATAAGACCCCAGTGAGATACTATAATTCAAAAACAAAGTCATTGAGCTAGTCATTCAACGTTATATGCCCATTAGTGATTCACTTTCCAATCCATGCTGACAGGCTGGTGGAGGACAATATGCGTCTGTACTGCAGGGGCATTGCAGTGTTAGTTGGCCACTTTGAGACTTGTGTTGCTTACATATATGGACCCACCAAGCAGATTATCCCATTTGCCATGGTTTCAATGGACCTCTTAAAACCATAAAGCAAAAAGGCTATCGCCCCTCAGCCAGGCTAGCTTGAATACAGTGGCATGGGAGCCAAACCCATGTCTGGGCATACCCATGCCACAAACTGAGGTGACATGGTGGGCCAAAACATGATGGATTGGGATGTGGCCTGATCGGTTGACAGTGGCTGAGATTAATCCAAGCATTCCATCCATCACCTTGTTGTTTTAGCATTCGCTGCCCTAATTACACCAGGTGTGCCAAGACATGGGTCCTGGGCTCAGTGTGCCATTAGAACCAAGCTATACCTGACTGAAGATCTCTAATTGGGTGAAACCGGTCCTAGGATGCCTGTGTTGTGGTTCAGGGAAGACCTGGACTGGACGTTTCTGCTGGATGAGGAACAGGGTCAAGACTGATTGCCATATGCTGGGTCCAAACTGAGGTTGCCTGGAGGGCAAAAAACTGTTGTATCGGGATATTGCACAAACGATTGCCAGTGGCTGAGATAAATTCAAGCATTCCATCCATCACCTTGTTGTTTTTGCATTTGTGTACTCTATAAGTAGTTAGGGAATCCTTGGAGCAGATATTGCTGTTGTCACCAGGAACCAGTTACTACTCTGAGCTAATTGAGTTGGAAAGCAGTGTTTGATTTGTAAAAGAATGAATGCTCGGGGCCAAAGTTAATCTCAGAAGTCCATGACCAGTAATATAAAATATTAATGTGCCGAATATTAAAGTTCCATAATCTTGATATCACCTTAAACTTCTTTAATCCACTACTTAATACTGCTCCCCTTTATCTCTCTCTTGCAGGTTCTTGCTTTATGCCTTTGTGATGGTTGCTCTTCATCCTTGCTTCCCGTTTGTGTTTTTTCCCTCTCTTGCTCAGTATCTGATGAGGAAAAATAAGTGCCAGTGTCCATAAATGGGTGCCGGTGGCGCCCACTGGCAGCCACCAGCTAAAAGTAAGCACTGTTAGCAAGTATGTCCCCTTCAGGATTTGACTTTTTGAGGTAGCAAGGTAGATCAGGGAGCACATGTATTACTTAAAATAAATATAATGTCCAAGCGATTTTATTCTTTTACATATAAAAATAAATGAAACTTTTATTATCATCGTGGTAATGTGATCAGTAACTTTAAGCAGTTTTATAGCATTAACATTTCTCTCTGAATGGGTATCCTGGTTGCTCTACCTTTACTCTCTTCTGCCCATGGACACTTATTAAGACTTACAATAACAGGGCTAAACACCATTGTAGATAAAGGCACAATATCTGCTTGCTAGCAATCTTTTTGGTGTAGTTCTACACCAGAATCAGTTCTCTTGTATTGTTTTTACACAGCTACATAGCAACCAATCATGGGCACTACACTGCTCAACGATGTTCACGCAAGGACAGATTTATAGAGATGTGACGCAGCGCAATGCAGCAAGACAACTTGCTGTGTCGCATGGAGAGGGATGGAATGCGCCATATCTACTACGATATGGTGCATTCCTTCTTTCCTTATGTACTGGTGCAAACAGCACAGCCTAGCGCAAATGCAGCCACCCTTGCACAAAAACAGCATTGTTTTTGTGCAGGATGGGGCACCATCCTGCACGAAAACAACTCTTAGAAGCTTTTTCTTCTTTCTGCCTGTGCTGCACATATAGAAAAAGGAAACAAGTGAGGAAAAGTAAAGTTATTTCTCCTCATTGCGGCTCCCCTGAAATGGCATACCTTTTTGATGCATTCCCTGGTTTACTACTGATAGTAAATCTGGGAATGTAGCAAAATCCGTGGGTGGATGTGTGGGAACACCCACGCAGGGACGGCTTTAGCGCTGGTGGTGCCCTGTGCGACAGTCTTTTTTGGCGCCCCTCTACACCATGATCACCTCCTCAGATTCCCTCACTACTGCTCGGCAAATGTGCCCCTTGTCTGTCCATAGCCCCCCCTTTGTCAAACATTCATTTGTTTTAAAGCACTTATAAAGACTGGATTCACTAATCCACTCAGCTATCCAAATAAAATATAGGTCTCTTCTTTGCAGCTGCCACTTTAACCCTCTGTGCTACTTTATATCAAGTCAAAAACTGCGAGCGAGCTCTCTAGCAGGAACGTTAATCACAAGTGGTATATTGACATTTTAATTGTTTCCTGAAGGCTGGACGCACAAGGATCTTTTTCAGCAGGTGCTTTTAAATCGCAAGTTTTATAAGTTATTGCTAAACACAGCACTCCCCTGAGGTCAGCGTCCACCAATCAAGGCCAGCAGCTGGTGCGACCGCAACACCCTAAAACCGACCGTGCACCCACTCTGTATTCAAGGGACGCCTTCCGAGGGAAGAGTAATTCAAGGCCGCGCCTTGCATTGGGTTACTCCAGATTTACTATCCCTGCGTGGCATAGTAAATGGCACTTAAGGTTTACCTTACCCTTGCATTAGCTTGTGTGACACAAGGGCACCACAATCGTTTCCTAATCGGGCACACAGTTCACAGATTATGGAGAGAGTGAGAGCCGTGGTCCAGAGCACATGGGACAACAAGCAGTGGAAGGGCAGCTACATTGACCTGTAAATCGGCCTGACTAGGGAAAAAGGAAGCGGCTTTTGAGCAACAATTATGGGGTTGCTTTACATTTATTTATTTATTTTTCTATTTCCTAGATAGCGCAAACTTGGCCCAGGGGCATCTCCTCCCCTTGCCACAGATATACCCACAGGGCAGTTGATGAGGAGTGCTGGGCCCAAAGGCCTTACACCGATACGAAACACTGATGGGCATCTGGGCCTTAGTCAGACACTGTTTGCAGTAAACGCAACAGAAATACAGAAATTGAGTGACTGGGCATTCAGGGGCACACTCAGAAAACAATCCTGGAAAAAGAAGAAAGGCTGGGTGCATCCCCAGCTCCTCCATTACTCACCTTTCAGGCAAGGGCTGCAGGACGAAGCACACATGGTACTGAGTCCTCTCTTGCAGATGAATACAGGACAGACAGGGCAGACATTACAGGCCTCCTGTCTTTGCAGGCTCGAGTTCTCCGACCTATTCACAGCCAGGTTCTGAATGCTCAGCTTTGGCTGAACAAGGCAAGACCTCTAGTCCACACACAGGGGAGTCTCCCTAATTGCGTTTTTCAGACGCAGCAGTTTATACCTCAGGTCCCGGGGTATAATCTGTGTCACTAAAACAAAGGCAGGCAAGAATTCTTCCTCTGGCCCTTCTTCTTCAGCCACAGACCTGTGCAGATATCCTTGTAGCTGAAAGAGGACACTGGATATGCAGCCAGGGGTTACAAATATCCAGACCTCCGACTATTGACCCAAATCGTACCGTCCAGTAAAATTCGAAGTTAGCCCTAAACGTTTAATGGGAACCAACGAGTCTAGAGTGCGCTTCCTATCAGTGGGCCACAGATACCTGGCTACAAGTTTTCATGAAGCTGAAACTCTAAGATTGTGCATTGCTTCCAGGCTCTCTCCTCTCTGCAACTCAACTTGGCCATCTGAGGGAACTGATTTGGGCAGGAGACACAGGGCAAACAGGGGTTACTTGGCTCCAATTGTGTCAAAGGGGGATTTCTACTTCTCTCCTCCTAGGGCTTACTTACTATTGGACCAAAAGTTGAGCATCTGTGACACAAATTCAACACTCAGTCGCCAGGGTCGTTAGGCAATGCGATCCAAGGCTTGTTCAGAGGCATGGTGTAGTTAGGACCTGATTACGACCTTGGCGAATGGGATACTCTGTCACAAAAATGACAGATATCCCTTTCACCATATTACAACTTCCATTATATCCTATGGAATTTGTAAAATGGCAGGCGGGATATCCGTCCCGTTTGTGATGGAGTATCCCATCTACCAAAGCCATAATCAGGCCCTTAGGGCCTAATTTAGAACTCGTCGGACAGGTTACTCCGTCACAAAATTGACCAATATCCCGTCTGCTGAAATCTAAATCCCATAAGACATAATAGGATTTAGATTTTGGTGGACAGGAGATCCGTCACCGTTGTGACCGAGTAACCCGTCTGCCGAGTTCCAAATCAGGCTTTTAGAACTCAGCATAACGTAATATAGCGAACAATAAATTGTTGTGCTCTGTCTTATATTAGTCGAAATACTTTATTCTATTAACAGCACAACAACTTTAATTTAACAGCTGAACTAGCATTAGCCACAAGCCTCTGAGACTGAATAATTTATATTATTCAGTCTCAGAGGTTTGTGGCTAATGTTAGTACCACAGTTATTAGGGGACCCAGTCTCATTGTAGCAGGTTCACTCCCAAAGTCTCTCTGGGCCTGTCATGGAGTTACCCTTGGTGCACTCTGGGACTCACCTTCCATGGCAAGCCACCCGTAGGAGGTTGGTAATTCTTCAATTCCCATTTGTGTGTTTATTTCAGACACTGTTCTTAGTTATGGTTTGAAATCTCGTGCTTTGGATCTATCCCGGGCACTCTCCCGAGCATATTGGTTCCTCTACTAGATCCACCTACTGCTTAAAACCCATAACACAGCCCACGATCTTTAATCAGTAGTGACCCACACTTGGGGGAAGCAATTGATGGGTCGACTTCTCCAGCAGTGGCAAGAAGATGTTGATTGTTATTCCCGTGCTCCCTGCTCATGTGGTACAGTGACCATGTGGCAGCAGTTTTTAGGTTTGGGCATCTAGTGCAGTGATTCTTCACCTTTTGACTTCAGCAAATCCCTTTGAGTCACAGGTGAAAGACAGGGACCCCCAAGCCATCTTTACGACCTGAACCTCAATAGTAATACATATAAGAAGTACACATTATATAAACTTAGAACATCTACTCTTCTCTGCAACTGCTTGTTTAAATATGAGAAAGTCTACACACCGGTATCAGACCCAGATCGTATTCACAAATCACAAATACCAAATCAATAGATCAATATGTTGAAACTGAGCTTCCAAAAGAAGTGGTGGGACAGAAGTATTAACTGGATTGGCACTGGTATCAGATAGATACAGGGCAGCCAACAGACTTGCTATGGTCAAAGATATTGCAGATCATGCAGTGTCTTTGTGTCAATAGATGACAAAGACAGCGATTGCATAAAAGCCAGAAGACCAGGTTCTCACTATGCCAGAGAACATTCTGTCTACTCGGAAGTGGTACTGAGCTTGTGGAAGTAATTTAACTGATTGGAAAAGCGCTGGAATGCACCCTTTCCAATAACTAATTGTATATGCTTTGAGTCTCTAAGTGTCTGACTATGTAAAGTACGTGCGCCCTGGAAGGGTCTTTCAAGTGTGCCTTTGTGTATGTGATTCTAGAATTAATAAAGAATTCACAAGTGATTTTACTTAGAGGCTGATTGATAGATAAGGTCAGAGTGTGTTTGAATGTGGCCATTGACTTCACATACTCTCTGTCCTGAGTTGGCAATCAGTTCCTGACTAAAATGGTTTCTAAAAGGCTCATTTTTAAGCATATTTTTATTGATGCAAATATCAAATACATTGAGAATGCAATAGAGTAGACTTCAAGTAACTATTAATATTACTTGAAGAAACTATTATCCTCATGAAAGGAAACTTCTTGGTATAGTTGTGTAGCTCAAAATGCTAATGACTAAAAAATAACATAAAGGTTAGAGGTCATGTGGGTCTACTGACCCCCTGGAGAGGTGCTGCGGACTCCCTTGGATAATAATCGCTGGTCTAGAGGGCAGCAGTCCCACAGCCATACTGTTTGATTTGTGCTTCTGTGTCTGACATACTATAGCTTATTATAGCTTATCTTCTTAAAACTTTCGGTTGTTGACAGAATGTTTTGCTCTCGCCCTCATTCATTGACATTTGTTTCCATAACTCTGCCCAGGGAGAAACAGAAAGGGGCAGGCCTTTCCTCCTTGTACCTAATCAATCCATTTATCTGCAGTTCCCAGAGATGGGGAGAGTGTTGGACTGAGGGAAGCTTATGCAGTATCAGTTGTGTTGTACTGCAACATTTGTATAGTACTTTCTACCTCAATCTGGGATGCTGATACACTTGCTGGACGTGATTTGTCTTTATTTTGACCCTATGTGGGAAGTGTTTCCATGTCATGCTTGATGACCACCGAGGTGCGGTTATTGTGTAATGTGATGCAGCACTTAGCAGTGTGAGTGATGAAATAGTGTTAGAGATGGGTGTGCAGTTATGGTTTTCAGTAAGCTGGCACCTTTGAGCAGCTCTGCAAATAACTTTATGCTATTTCTTAAGATCATAGTCTGCTTAGCTGGTTACTGCACTGGGCCATTTGCTCAGAGATATTTTGTTTAAAGGTTATGGTCTTTGGCAAGCATAGGTTGGAGTGAGAAATGGTGGAAAGTTCTGCTGGGATGGACTTCCATCCCATATGAGTGTCATTGTGAGATGTCAAAAGGGTAACGATGTATAGCAGTTTAAGAGCCTCAGTTCTGGACTACATTAGAGTCATCTGTTGGCCAGTGGCAGTTATTTTCAGTTATTCCATACCTGTTCAGGTGGTGATGGGTGCTTTATGGATGTGGTCTGGTACAAAGGTGGCTGATGGACATGACTCATAGCAATTTTGACTTATGTGAGTGTAAGCGGGGAAAACAGTAAAAGCATTATTATGCATCTTATACAAATGGCCGTTCAGCCGCTAAGTACTAGTGCCAGTGTTAGTCCACGCCAGCCGTCAGAAGCCCTTTAATCTTTACATTTTGGTGCTTGGCAATTTTGTTATCCCCAGTGAGAACACAAGGACGCTAAAGGCTAGAATGCTAAGAAAAAAGACACAGGAGTTTTCGCAATCTTCTTCATTTGTCTTGAGGACTGGGCTTGTATGAGAACAAGAGCATTACTTTTAAAGTGCGTGGCTTTCATCAGAGTGTTAAGCAACATTGCATTGGCACTCCCTAGCCAGGAGGAGGCCTGACCATAGACTACCTGTGTGCATCTTCTGATGAAGTCCTGCTAGTGTTGTCTATGCTCATCAGTGAGGGTTTGGTACAAGACTAAACACATTTTTGAGTCTAAGTGGCACAGAAATGTTCCCGTTTTCTCCAAAACGTTTGCGAGAACAAGAGACAAGTTGGAGTAAGAGGTCAGGGTATTTTCAGGAAACAGTGGCGATTTCAAGAAAATTAGACAGGGCAAGCTGTTGCATTTCACTTGAGACATGTGCCATTTTCATGAAAAACAGATGTCAACATATTGCAAGTAGGGAAGAGTGACTTGCTATAAATGTCAGTATTAATTATTGTTGCAGCAAGCAGAACAGGCCAGACACACAGTGATGGCCAAAAATCTTCAAGGATTTGGTAGGTTTAAGACTCATATGTCTTACTAAAGCTTGATAACAAGTTTTTATCATTAAAACACTGCTTTCAAATATTGATTTTTCTTTCAAAATACTAAATTCTAGATCCCTGTTGAATAGCAGCACTGGAAAATTAATCATACTTATCCTTTACTTCAGTGGTATTCACCTGTTACTTTAATGAAAATAAAGAATGACTCTAAAACATTGGTCATTATTTACAGTTTGGTGTACAGGATACTGGGTGACAACAGTGGCTGATATCCTGTCTGTCATATTAGGAGTGCATTTTAGCACATGGTAGTTGCAATACATCAGGCATGATATCCATCACATTTAGACAGAGTATGCCATCTGTCAAACTCGAAAGAAGGCCTATAATTTGGGCCCCACGGTCTCATCCTCATACATGGGAGATGGTAAGAATGGGAGTTTAGATTCTACATGGCTTGGTATTTACTGTCTCATTCCTGATGTGCAGGCTGGAAAATCATCCATATTGGGAATGGCACTTAGTGCTCACCCTCCATCTTGGGAATGGCACTTTGTCTAACTACAGTTCTTTTACTGACACTAAGAGTTACTTCCTAGTAGTGTGTCAGAAAACCTACTATACAGTTTCCTAAAATCAAACACAGAAATACAAAAAATAGTTACCTGCAATCAACCAAGCAAACCAGAAGATGCCCAGAATGCAGAACAGACTGTAGATGATTCTGCTGGGTTTTAGGCCAGCCACAATAGCGATGAGGCCCAGGAGTATCAGAGAGATCCCATTGACAAGGAGGTAAATGGGGATGAATCGCTGGAGGGGGCAGATGTTCAGAGAGATCGAACCTGTGGGTGAGAGCAAAAGAGAAGGAATATAATTGAAGGGTTTCATATATGTATCATAACCTCAAGCATAGGTTACTTATTACTTTGAAAGTTAGGAAAGAGGAAGGCTTTTCCCATTTATTTCGGTCTTTTCAATGGATAGATGCCTTCGGATGCTTAGCTTCAAAAGCCGCTAAATGGGCCAAATGGTTACCAAATTCACAGAATAAAAATCCTAGGTACACACACCACTTTGTTCTTGTTATTTTGGCATATTCAATCGCCCATGCACCTGGAGTTTTAGTTTCTGTGGTCTATACATTAGAGACGCAACCATCTTCAGTGGACAGGGCCTATGCATTTCGAGAGCTGGTCAATATCGGACGTATAAACGTTAAGTAGTAAGGGGCCAAGGACACACCCCTTCTTGAACTTCAATTGATGTACATGGAGTGTGTCAAGGTACTGCTATAGTCCAATATACTTGAACGCACGTGTGGCTGTATAATTATTGTATAACTCTTAACATTGCAGGTATGCCTCACAGAACAAGCTCTTTTGACAGGCAAGCCCTTTTTGTGCTGTCAAATGTTGTTTTAAAATTAGTAATGTATGCATATGGTTGTCTACATCCAGGGCCACTGAGATCCTGCGATAGGAGGTTGGAATCTGCAAAATTGTGGATTTGACACATTTGCCACATAATCTAGTATATGTTGCATAAACTGCAGACTTCACCAAAACATGTTTCTTGCTCAAATGGTAGTTACAAAACGAAAAGCACGAAATATAGTTCTGCGCAGCGGCAGATCCTTTGCAGAGGTTAAAAGTCACCTTTTAGTTTCTGATTGTTGTATTTGGGTATTAAACTGGTAGTAGTGATGTGCAGCTTTGCCCAGACAGTATTACTAGGTGTTAAATGACAAAGTAATGGATCAATGCTGCTATATGCTGTGCCGCATTGTACAGCAAACTTATTATCCATAGCCTGCGATTGGACATTAGACAATGGGACGGAGACAACGTATTTTGATTCCACCTCCAGCAGGGCTGATAACCCATATTTACAGAAGTGAATTGAAACCTTTCTTATATATGGAGCGTAGAATATTTTCTTTCCACGATATTGATGCGGTTGTGGTATGGTACCAGGCATCAAATAAATAATGTAAACAAGCTGCCCAGATTGTAGGCTTCCAACTGTTAAGCTGCTAAACAGTGGCGGTTCGACTCACTCAATGATCTTTCTATAAACGCTTTCAAGAGATCTCTCCTTGTTTATATAATCAAAGAGCTGTCCATGGAAAATCACTATGTTAAAATTATTACATTTTGGAATTTTGATTAAGGTAATTGTTGTCCAAGGCGACTTGAAGAAAGAAGTGCTCTCGAGTCTCGAACCTAACTTCAAGAATCCGTACACTCTGAAAAAGAGGAAGGTTTACAAGTTTTCTCTTAAGTTAACTAAATTTCGTCACCAATGTTTAAATCATAAGTGAATGCCCAGGAGACGTTCAGCATTTAAACTAAATATTCAGTCTCGCATATTCATGAACAGACTGTAATTTGGAAAAGTGTGAAAGCTTTAGATATTAGATAGGAAATGCCGCCATCTCGTGGACTAAAGGTAAATATCAAGAAGCAATTTGCAGCATTTTCATAATTTTATTTAGGTTAGATCTTTCTATTTACCAGCCCCGTGTCGCAGGGCGACGCAGCAAGGGGCATATTTATAATTTTTTATGCAAAACTGCGCTATATTCTAGGAATGGTGCAAGCTGGCGCTAAGCTTGGGCCAGCATCAAAATAAAAGACACTAGCCGGATAGGGTTGGCAGTATGGGAAAAGGAGGTTGTGAGACAGAAAATTACGCTAGGCTGATCAGCTGCAAAAATAATGCCGCTAACCAGCCTAGTGTCATTTCCTGACGCACAACCGCTCAGAAGTTGCCCCCTTAGTAAAGACAGGAGTCATGCCTACCACCCTAATAGCCAGCACAGGGGACCAATGTTCGCTGTGCATGGCCTTTACACCCAGTGCCAGGCAGGGGGGCCCATTTAAGGGCCCCCAATGGCACTTAGAATTAAATATTAAAAATACTTATCCTACTCACCTGGGATGCGGTCCCCCATCCTCTGGCGTCCCTGGTGTCCCTCTGGTGTGGTTGGGGGTGTTCCTGGGGCTTGGGTTGGGTACCTGTGGGCCCATTCCATGGTGTTTGGCCATGGAAGTGGGTCCACAGGTACCCTAATGCCTGGTGTGACCCAGGCGTTAAATAATGACATTAAGCAAGCTTAACGTCATTATTTGGGCCCGCCTCCCACCTGTTCGTCATTTTAGCACGGGGGATAAATAAACACTGAGGCTATGGCGTCATTATTTTCGATTAATTTTTATCCACTCAACTATTTCATGGTGAGGGAGGAAAATCAGTCCTATTCCCTTCCTTTGCCCAATGACAGGAGGAGGTGTGGAGTTTACAAAGAACTCTTCCTCGCTTTGACCAAGAGTGGGGGGAAAATTGGACCACTCTCCCCTGCATTTTTCCCTCCATGTCACTCTATCACACTCACACACATCCTCTCTCTCTCTTTGTCTTGCTGAGGCATCAGCACACAGGGTGCAGTGGCTTGGGTCACGTAAAAGAGAGATGGTGGAACACAAAGTGACTCTCGGGTGGGTGTGGAAGCACGCAGAGGAGGCATTAAAGTTGAGACAGGGCGACACACAGAAATACTGCAGTGGTGCTAGAGGTCACACCAACCATTGCACGCCAATCCATGTACCAACATAGCAAATAATGATAAGCCAACACACCCACCATAATATGCCAACACACCTGTTATCATTTTCCCACACAACCAATGTCATACACACATTTAACCACCATTATATACCAACATACCTACCATCATACATCTACACTTACAACGTCCTACAACAAACCCACTTTTATATGTCAACACTATCGACATCACTCACTGTCACCCACCATCATACGTCCACGCAATCAACATCAAATGCCTCTCAGCCCACCGTCGTACCCCAACACACTCACAATCAGACTTTGACACAACTAGTATATTACAGTACCACAGCAACATTCATATGTTGATACAACCAACGTAATACACCATTGCATCCACGATCATGCCATCACAAGCAGCATTATAGCGCCACCTCCCAACATCATACGTACATATAACCCATATCCTACACACCCACCCTCATCCATCCACACAACAAACATCATACACAAACCCACCTTTCATCATACAGCAACACAACCACGATCAATGTTGACATAATCAACATCATATAATATACCAATACACCATCATATGCCAAAGCGCCCACCATCAAACGGCAGCACAGGCAACATTGTGTTTTTGTATTATATTTGAATGGGGCTTTGCACTGACTTAAGGTTGTGGTATAACTACTATAGAATGTCACAGCAAAAAGAGGAAAATATGAATACCAATGCAGGGAATGACCCGGTTACTTAATGGTAATCTTCATTACTCCAAGTTTAAGTCTTTCTCATCCCGGTCCATACAAGGGAACAGATCCCCTGTGTCATAGCCATAGTCAATTTTATTGTACGGTTCTTTTAAACCATTACAAACAAGCAAAGCAATTCTGATTATACACCATACAGAATTAAAAGCACCACAATGTAAAACGGTAATAGTAAATTCAGGCCAAGAAAGATTCAACGGAGCCATTATTTAAAAGCTAAAAAGTGCGAAGTACATTTTTTGGTCAATGCCACATGAAACAGGACGGACCTTTGACTCAGTTGGAAAAACAATGTGCAAAGTGCACTAGGTCCGGTCCCGTAAACTTCTTTTAGGACTGCAGCATATAAGGCATGTTTTTTTTACAGGCTGAATCGGCCCAATATTATACAAGCGATGTTAAAATATCACATATGTTAAAAGATGAAGGACGTACAGAACAGATACAATAAAATTCAATGGAACAATATTCAGCAGCATGTTATCACGGCACTGGAAGAATGGACTTTGTCCAATGTGGTCGCACCTATCCTGAGAAATTGACAGATTTAACTCTTAGAAGAATGTTAATAGGATTCAGGCTAGCAAAAACTGCCTGCTGGCAGGTGCGAAGTCCAAGACAAATATATTCGGAATGGAGAAAGATTATCCTTCGCTGCAGCACTCAGGGGCAGACACATAAAATGTGGATTAAAGTTTATTTTTCTTGGTCACAAAGACGGCATCTTGTGTCATGAGATTCTGTACCCTGCCATTCCAGAAGGTGAGCACGCAGATTCCACTCGCCCCACCTCAATGCCACAAGCCTATCCTTAATCCGCGCAGGGTAAGTGCAGGTGATATAGTTCTGCTGCTTGCTGGAGGAGTACGAGTTAATGACTGACCATGTGTGAGAGCACCTGCTTAATGCTGCCAAATTCTCCAGTTTTGACAGTTTTTATTTGCTATAGATGTTAGTTTCTGGAAAACCTGGTAAGAAAGATGTTTACTCCAAGCCTCAGTAAATGAAAATTCGGACAGTTTGCCATCAAGATTATGCCTGTACGATGATGTTAAACTAGTCACCTCCAATTCGCAATAGATTTGGCCGTGCATGGACTCCTGCGGCGCAGATCTGAGCATATGGCAGAAGTTAAGAAAACAGCTGCCTCTGGCCCAGTACTGTTTTAAAATGCTGAACTAAAGTCTCACTTCCGCAGGTGATGCTCCTTTTGGTAGCCGAAGGGCAGCTTTATAAATTCTAGTGATCAGTTTGTCTGCTGCCCTGGCCTTCCTGCCCAAGGTAATTTCGCCTCCGTCCGTTAGTGCAGGAATTACCTTTGCTTTCATCACCTGGAGAAGGGGCTTGAGGCTTGGACCTTGTAGTTTCAAGGCCACAGCTGAAAAAGCAGACATTAAGCTAGAGCCTTTGTTGTTCATAGAGTGCAAGTGGGATGTAAATGATCCTTTACTGTCTCGGAGAATGCCCAGATAGTTTTAATCATTGCTGTGGCGGAGCCATATGCCATTAAGCTTCCACCTGCTATGCCAGATTGTTTTTGATCTGAATGTAACCATCATGGTTTTTGTTTGATTGATGATTTCCAGCCTGTTCCTGAGAGTATAACCACGTAGGGTGTAGAGTTGATGCTGAAGGCCGATCCTTATCTGGCTGAGGAGCACAAGGTCATCAGCATATAGCAGGTGAGACATACGTTGACCCCCAGCTTGGGCGGGTGACAATTTATTTCATCAAGGAGCTTTGACATGTCGGCTATGTGTAAATTAAAAAACCAAGGGAGCAAGCGCATGGCCTTGCTTCAGTCCAGATTTTGTAGGGATATTTCTTGAGATGCATAAGTCATCTCTAATTTAAACTGCCCCCAAATGTTAGAGTACAGCTGTTCAATTTCTCTCATCAAGGTACCTGGCAAACCCCAGTCCTGCAGAGTATGCCATAGGAGGCCTATTGGTATGCTGTCAAAAGCGGCTTTAAAGTCCACAAAGCAAGAGTGAAGCACCTGTTTATTCCTGATTGCTTTGTCACACATGAGGGCCACCGTCATTAGATCTGAGGTGGTACCACATGTGTCTCTAAAGCTGCATTGATTTATTGGAATGATCTGGCGTTCCTCTGCCCAAGTAAAAAGCTGGCATAAAGCTTAGCATCATTGTCAGTGAAGACAATGAGTCAGAAATGGTGGGGATCGGTTTTTGTCCCCACTTTAAAAATTGGCTGAATGATGGACCCTCTCGTTGCCAGGCAGTGTTTAAACAGGGGAGCTACCACCTTAGCCTAAAATACAGGGTCCGATGTAAAGAGAGTAGTAGGGAGGCCATTGGTGCCTGGAGCCCCATCTTTCTGGAGCCTTGCCAGCTTCAATGCACAGAGTTCCTCTATTTGACTAGATGTTTAAGAGATGGTTGGAGAGTCGGCTTTTGACGACTCAATTAGTGGCGTTTTTGTAGCCTCCAGAGTAACAGGGAAATCACTTGATAGACTGTAAGAGGGTTCGGTGAGCAACCAGTCGACGTGCAATGAAAAATGAGTCGTCCGAAATGAAACGCAGACAGGTTCTGTGATATTCGCATTAGAAACCTTCTTACTTCCAATAATAACTTGATTAACCAAAGACTAGAATATTTTTTTAGTTCTTTTCCACACTTGCAAACAACAGTCGGGTCCAAAAGATCTAATTTCTTGTCAAATTGCTCTGATAAAAACGAAGCTTGCTTTATTAAGTTTGAGTTTCACATTTAGCGAAGAATGCTGCTTAACAAGGATTCACACTTTGCGAATAACTTCACTTTTCAGGGCTTTCAGAGATTATGTCAATTTGAGTTTGGTCGAAGGAGGGTCGCACAGCTTGGTGCGTGGCGCATGATTAACTTGAAGTTTTTGAAAAATTTGACCAGAAATGACCGTCCAGTGTCTGATGGGGGAATTACTTTGGGCTGTGGATACATTAAATTGAGGTCTTATCCATCGCATAGCGTCCCTGCTAATTTCACTGTCCCATTTAAGCTGTTTTAGATTTTCAGTTCTCACCCCATTACTGGTGGAAGAAGCAACTTCTAATTTTGATGGGCAGATGGAGAAAATGGTACACAGCGGTCTGTGGTCGCTGTCAAAACTTGACCATAAGGAAAAATTATCAATATATTTGAAAAGACCGACTGTGCAAAGGGTGAAGTCAATGTAGGAAATAGACTTTACAGTGGCTCTTCTCCAGCCAGGAAGTATGTTGTCATTGAGGCACCCGTTAAGTAGTCTGAGACCTAAGGGATCACACTCTGTTAGGGAGAACTCTGCTAATTTACTCTGACGATTTACAACTGCAAGATTTTGAACTGGAAAGTCATACTCTGTGTCTAGGTTATTATTGATCCCCCAAACAGATTGGTGTTGAGATCACAGATAACAGAATGCTTGCTAACTGTAGTTTTAGCTTGAGTTCTGTAAGGATTGATACTAAGGTCCTGAATTTCTCCATCTCCCCAGACTTGGTGGGATTGATATAGACATTGATAACCAGAAGTAAATACTTTCTGGAGGCATGCAATATGCTAAGATGGATTGCTTGGGCCCATGGAACAGTGAAATCTCTTCCGCTGAGTGATACAGTGATGTAAAAATGTAGACTGTTATGCCACCCATTGGGCGACTGTGTCAGTTCGTTATAATGGCTGGTTTCTGGAATTCAATATAGCCTGTCAAAGGAGTCCAAGTTTCTTGAGGAGATCAAAGTCCCTTCAGTTTGTTGCGACTTTGCCACCCTCCACTTTTTGCTTAAGGCCGTGTATGTTTCATTAGCATAGGCTAAGTATGGCCCTACCAGAGCGCTGTATGGCATAGCTTGGATTACTTTGTCACAGAAAGTTCCTTGGCTGAAGCGTAGACGAGAACCAATTCCAATCAGATTGGTCAATCTCTGCCTTCCTACAGCCATGTGCTCCCTGTTGTCTTTTTGCATCCAGGAGCCTGATCTGGGTAACTGTGCTGGGTAGCCAGATGGAGATTTTAGAACTTTGAATTCCTTGTGCATTTTTTAGAATGGAATAAGTTGAAGGGTTGTGTTGATGCGAGAGCACAGTTGGATAAACTTTGACCCTTACTTTCTCAATTTAAGCCCCATCTTTCAAAAACTGCAGATTTCGCCAGAATCAATTCCACCAATGTTGGAGAGAAAAAATGTAACATGAATAGGTTCTGGTTCTTGCTTTCTTCTTGGCTCTAAGCACTCAATTGCGAAGATGTCCACTGATTTTATATGTTGTGGGTCAGGAATTGATTGCAGCAGAAGAATAATGTTGCCTCTATATAAGATGCCATGATCCCCCTTGTTTGGTATTCAGGTATACAAACCAGCTGATTGAGCTTAGGGGGTGGTGGAGTTGGGAGGGCAATTAGTATGAACCCAGACATTCAACAACGGAGGAGAAAGGTGATGAAGTAGATTGTCAGTCTGACCACATTCACTTTGAAGTGCTCTTCTATATGAAATAGAACAGGGACCCTGAAAGGGGTCGATTTGTTATTATTCTCACTTAATTATTGTCCCTTGTTTGAGATGCTGTTCAAATTGTTTGGACCGACTGTATGTATTGATACTCTTAGAAGGGCCTGAAGTGGCTCTTTTTGATTGATTAGAGGGACTTGTCCTTCACCTTGACTGCTATCAAAAGCTGGGAACTGTGTATGCTACTGCTCCAAGTAGAGCTTGAGGAGTTCGATGTTCTGGCAAGACAGCTTCTGACATTAGAGAAGACATGGGTCAGAGCTGTAGAAATGGGGGTGAGGGGGTATATGAGTCTGTTGTGTTTGTACTTGTTAAAGATGGGATAAAACAGCTCTTGTTTTACTGTAGTAGATGCTCTTTGGATCTTGTTCCGTTGTTTCCCTGACAGTACACAAGATCATATACTTAACCTTGCCGGGAGTGTGTTACTGGACAGGTAAAGAGAAGTGGTAGTCGGTGGAAGAGACTGTGATGGTGTCACAGCTCCAAGGGAAGGTGCTTCATTTGCAGATGGAAAAACGATGGTTGTTCCTACACCACTAGCTGAAGTTGTTAGAGGGCATTTTTGTGCAACATGCGGCTTGTCAATGCCTCAAGTAGAGTGATATAAGGCACACTCTCGTGCTGGAAGGTTGGGAAGTTGAAGATGTGACTTAGGATCCTTCAGCAGAGATTCCATGGCTTGCGACAGGGTGACAGTTTGTTTAAAATTGGAGAACATGAGCCTTACATAGGCATCAGCCACTTGTGCCGCCGATCGCGAATGCTCAATCAGACTGTTCAGGGTATCCAGCTTCCTATCGATACCTGTGATGAGGGTCACAAGAGAACCGAGAATGTCCACCTGAGCATCTAATGTGTTGGAGTGGTAGGTCAGAGCAACTGCCATAGATTGAATAGTACTCAGAAGGGAAGACCACAGTCCTGGAAGGAGACAGGAGGTCATCCTCTACTTTAACCAAGTTCCTGGAAGTAGACGGAAGGTTGTCTGCTACTTTGGCCATAGGAGCTGCCGCGGACGCTGGAGGGCTTGAAAGGCTGAGGCCCAAAGATGGTTCTGAGGGTGGTTCCAAGGATGGCTCAGAGTCAGAGTCACTCTGAATTTTCCTACTCTTAATGCCTATGGAATCCGTAGTATAATCCCTAGTCCTTCTAGGCCTTCCCCACCATTCCATCCAAGTGGGGAGGAGGTGGAGATGGAGAAGAAGTTGAGAGAGAACACAAGGAGAAAGCTGGCTAGCCGAAGAGAGCAGGGCTAAAGGGGTGTGTAAAGTGGGGCCACAAGCTACACCAAGTCCAGGTTCCTGGCTGAACCACCTTTGCTGCACTCACGCCAGCTCCCTGAGCCACACCTTCCATGGGACACACACCGTGTACTGGCTAAGTCAGCAACACTCACCTCACCTCACCGCTTCGGTTCCTCTCCCTTCTTGTGCTTTCTTGTGTTTTTCTTGCGTTTTTTCCTGAACCGGCATCGGCCTCTGTCCAATGTGCTGAATTTGCAGGTGGAAGAATGTTGTAGGACAGGTGGATGAGCAGCAACTCTTGGGGGCATGACACAGCAGTTCCCCCGGTTGGATAGCAAGGCTGCTATGGGGGTATGAATGGGGCGCACAAGGTTTACCCGCAAGCCACACCCAGACCTAACCGGACTGCCTCTGCAGGTACCAGGGGCATGAACGTCACGGTGGCCGACTACGGTTGCCACACTCATAAAAGCTTGAGGGAGAGCAGCTCCGCAGACACCGAGCATTTAGGCTGCTAAAACCCGGGTCGAGTGCAGCATTTCCAGCCCCCTCACAGCCTCACTTGATGCTCAATGCTCCTACAGAGCTGCAGGGGACGTGGAGTTCTGCTAGTGTGCTGGTGTACAGGCAAGCGTACAGGCAGGCGTACAGACAGACAGGAGCGGTGAAGCACAGCCCCTATCCCTGAGTTCGCACTCATCCGGTGCCCGACCAACACTGCAGCTCAGCATACAGAAGTGGACAGACACCTGCCTGCTGGAGACCCACCGAGGGGCCCTGCTGTCATCTGCTGGGGGCTGATACCCTCCGCTCCGCTTTTCCGATTTCACCCGACACCAGCTCGCGAATGGCGTGTAACGTTCCCCTGTGTAACATAGGTTGATTACCTAGCACAATGAAAAAAGGTCCTCCAATATGGCGGCCATATACCAGCCTGCCCAAAAGGAGGAACAAAAACGATCACTCTCTGAGATAATAAGCTTATAAAATATATTAAAAACCCAGCAGACAAAGGTTCAATCATCATGAAGAGGGTTCAGAGGGATGGGTCCAGGGCTGTAATCAGGACGACCTGTACTCAGAGTACCAGTGGGTAACTAGGTCATTACCTCCTTGCTCATCTTTCTGACACAGTTCTTGCACAGGAGATAATACCTAAGCCTGCTGTGACTGACTGTTTGCTCTTGAAACTATTGTTGAAGAAACTGAAAACACATTGACCTAAATGCTACAACTATGTCTTACTATAAACAGAACATAAATTAACAGCTGCTAACTGAAGATGACACCTTAGTATAGACATCTGTAGATGCTTCGCCTCCCAAATGCAAATGGAAACAAGTGAGCAGGTGCACTGGTACTGGGGCAATGGTGACGGGGCCTCTTCACCCCAATTATGGATGTGTTACTAGGAAAAAGCGGGTTGGGAGAATTTTTCTTTGTGAGCACTAGGGGCCAAATCACCCTGGTTGTGCAGAGAACAGGTCCCAAGCAAAAAAGCACTGAGATGTGGATATGTTCTCCCTTTTTTGACTCGAAGAGGCCAACAGTCCACTTTGGGCTTCAGGCTTAGGAGTGATGACACGGTACAGTGAGCAGAGGAGTTGGTATCATTGGTGCTGCTGGTGCAGCCGCACTGGGTTCCAGGGGTGTGAGGGCCCAACTAAACCCCAAATATGGCTGTAGTTCTATTACTCTTTGCTTGACTTAGGGCTTGGTGTATTCTTGATGTGCCAGTGTTGCTTTGGACATCAGACCTATGGCCCAGGAGAGGGTAAAGTTTAATTGAAGCAGAGGAGACACCTTAGCTTAGGCCCCAGAGAGGTAACAGATAAGACGATAGGTGGGGGGTTAACAAGGGGCAGAGGAAAAGGCCCGCTTCACAAAGCAGTAGCTCCCATTAGTATGGCAGGAGCTGTGGCACTATGCAATGGCAATGAGGCCCAGTAGTGTGAAGGGCCCACTGCATCCCAATTACACCTGTCTTACTTTACAATAGAGGCATGGGGAGAGCATTAGGGATCAGTGCATCCTTGCTGCAAAGAGGCAGGCAACACATGGGAGATCATTTTTTTTCTGGAAGGGACATTGAGTCTGTTTCGAGATTGAAGTGATGGACAGGCTTGGTGGGGAAGTGGGTGAAAGAGGCAGAGGGAATAGCCTGCTACCCGCAGTTGTAGCTGTTATTAGTGCAGAAGATGCAGTGGCATTGAGACCCAGGAGCATAAGGGACTCATAATACCCCTAATATGGGAGTAGTGTTCTTTTTTGTCTTGTCTATAAATCTCACCCTTAGAGGGGATTATGGGATATTGAAAATGTACCTCTAAAATGAGCTCATGGATGTCACCACCTGGGCTCAGTCCCGACCCTTCAGCTTCCCAGAGTCTTTCCATAACGTGTTGGAGAGGGACAGACTTCAAAAACATTTTAGTATGGGGCTCACAGTAAATATTTTGAAGACATCTGATGCAAAGGGTCTCCTAGACAGTTGAATGTTCTTCGCCATTTCTTTAAAAAAAAGTTTTTTAAAACACATTTTATTAACACACCACCAGATCGCCATAGTAAATACAGGTTTACAAGTATTTTGGTTATAGTAACACCTCCACCCACCTCCTAAGCAATGGACTGTGACTTATAGTCTTTGACAGGCATAATTCCTTTCTCCCTGACTTGGGCAATGTAATCATTTTATACCGGGCTGCCCTGCCCAGTGGGGAGAGGGGTAAGCGTCGGAAGTGCACAACATTTTTCTTTTGCTCCTTTAGTGCTCTCACTGGGTTAGCGCAGTAGAAGTCCATCCCCTTCACCTTTTGTAATTGCTCCAAATTTTGCTGAACTTTATTGAGCATCCTCTTGCCTCATAGTTTATCTCTTCGGTTTGCATTCACCAGTCCATATTTTCCTCCCAATGTCCTATACCTGGTGGTGTCATTGTACCCCACAGTCACACATTGTCCCTTCGTGCCACAGCCAGAGCAGTATTACAGCATAGCAACATATATTTAGACATAGTCTGATCCCTCAACATCCTGAGGAGTACTAATGCCGGGGTTAAATGTGTGTCCTCTTCTGTGACTACCCTCATCTTGCACCCCATTCTCTCCCAGAAGGGCTATAACACCGGGCAGTCCCAAAGAATATGTAGTAGTGTCGCTTTACCCTAGCACCCTCTTACACATTGTTCATTATCTGCTCTTTGCATTTTAAAAAGCCTGGTTTTTGAATAGCAAGCCAGATGCAAGATCTTTAATTGCATCAGATGGAACCTCCTCTGATGGCTACTATGCGTGGGTGTCTGCATGCCTCTTTCCAATCTGCCTTGTCTTATTCCCCAAGGTCCTTCTCCTGACATGACTTAAGTCTGGACAGCGGGGCGTGGTAGTGTGCTGCTAGCATCCTATTGATCTGAAATATTGCATGCCTGTGCAGCAGAGTCATCAATACCCTCAGTTCCAGAATGTTTTTTCCTCCACTTCCTGGAGCGTGATGTGATACCTAGCCAGAGCGTGCCAAACCTGAAGGTACTAGAATTGGTGGCTGTCCACCAGATCATACCCCTTCTATAAAAGAGGTCAACGTCTCTACCACCTGCCCCAGCCGCATGGTTGGGACCTTAATGAGTATTTTCACCTCCATACTGAGGAGTGAAATGGGTCTGTAGGACCCGCGTTCCTCAGGCGGTTTCTGAATAAGAACTATCTGAGCTGAGGTAAGATCCTTTGGAAACCTGACTCCCCGTCTCACCTCACCTATCTCTTATGGGCTCCCCCAATTTCCCTTTGAGGCATTTAAATAATTTTGGGGGAATATACTGCACTGGGTCCTGGGGTTTTCCCACTCTTTATTTGGGTTATTATCTCCTGTTTTTCTTCTACTCCTATGGGGGCCTCTGATTGCTACCAGTTGGACTCTGCCAGGAACGGGTTGGGAATGTTGCCCATAAACGTCCTCAGAGCATTCTCTGTCTCCCCGGAATCAAGATTCATGTAGTGCCTGATAGTGCACCTGAAAGGCCTGGGCTATTTCCCGCGATTTGGACTTCGGTTCCTGGTCTGGGCCCGCCACCTACCAATCCATTATGGCCCTCACTGCTGCAGGCCAGTCAGGCCAGAAACTTCCCAGCTTTGTTGCCCATTTCATATAGACTATGTTGCTTACCTCTATAATATCCCATGCTTCCTGCTTGACTTCTCTTCTGTAATCCTCTCACCCAAGGAGTATCCGATGCAACACCGTGGGACTCGGCTGCTCTGTGAATTCGGAGTCTCATTCCCTTCCATTCCTCTTGTACAGTTGCCCAACATCCCCTCTGGCCTATCCACATCTGTGGGAGCATCGGGGGAAGTGACCACGTTTTAGAATGTACCCTTCTTATGATCCGGTTGTAAAACCCCGAGTGCACCAACACCTTGTATGGGCCCCTCCCAAGGAAGCCACAATTGTTCCCCCATAAGTGCGTTTCCTGCAGACGGATGATGTCTGGGCATTGTCTAGCCAGGTATTTGGCTACCGCCCCTCTCTTCAGGCAACTGCTCAACCCATTGACGTTCCACCATAGAAGTTCCTCTTTCTTTCCCTGTCTTGTCTACCCATGTGTGTGTGTGTGTGTGTAGCAGTGCCCCTCCTGTTATACAATAGATCCTCTGGTGTGTCTGGTATTCCAAAACTCATTGTGTCCCACTTACAGCCCTCCTCTCCAACTGCCATCCCTACATCCTCGTATAGAAGGCACGAAATGCCCCCCCAACCTATGAGGTGCCTGTTGTCCCCAGAATATTATCATCAGTCTGAGAATAGTGTCAGTGCCACTTGACCGCAGTGTCAATGTGTGCATGACACTTGTCCCTCCTCCTTCTGGCTCTTCAGCGTGCTGCGCTGTGCCTCAGGTCTCAGCTGGCCTCTCTGGATGCTGGTCTGTAGTCTTTGTTGTTGTGGCCTCTGCTGGCCCACCAGAATCAGTGGCCTCTGTGGCTCCTCTCCTCTCTCATTCCGGTGCTGGAGGGTGGTGGTCCGTCTCCCACCACCCCATGCCAGCCCTCCAGCCATTCCCATGCCGCTTCTATCGGCCGAAGAACAACATTTTCCCTTCTGATATGAGACATAACTGACCAGGAATAACACAGCATACAGCACTCCTCTCTGCCGGAGCTCCTTCTTTATTGATTTGAAAGAATGTCAGTGTGCCTGTACCTCTTGCATAAAATCAGAGAAAATCAGGATGTTTTGGTTTTCGTACTGCAGTGGGCCATGGAGCCTTGACACTCTCAGAATGGCATCCCTATCTCTGTAGATTAGAATTTTGGCCATGATGAATGCCCTCGAGGAGGAACCCCTGGGCACAATATGCTATTTCCCCCCACAATGTGTGTTGAGAGATCACCTGGCTTGACTGTGTGTAGGATAAATGTTTGATGAAACGTTCGATATTAGTGCCTCCTGAATTCTCAGGAAGCCAACCTGGTGAAATTTATTTCTATGCAACCTCCCTTCCACGCATTTGGCTCTGGTATTAAGGCATTGCACAGCTTCTTTTAACTGTCATGCTTCTGTTTGGAGCACCTTGATCACGGTTGGGTGTTCCTTGAGGGTCCATTCTGTCTTGCACTCTCACTGTGATCTTGTGAACATCTGTTTGGAGGAGATTAATATCAATTACCATTGTGTCCATCTTCATCTTCAACACCATTTTGTAATTGTTGATGGCGGCCGGGACCTCCAGTAGCATGGGTTCCTGTTTCTCCGACTCACCTTTTCTCCTTCCTTCTAGGAAGCCTCTGCATCTTCGCCCCTTCCCCCCAAATATGTATTTATCAAGCTTGGGGAGCTTCTTGGTTTTTGGCCCCTTGTCCCAGCCCATCTAGAACTGGATCCTGGTGAAGTAGGTGGTCAGGAAGTATATCTGCACTTGTGGAGGGTCCACCATCACCGCCCTCTTCTCCTTGTTGCACAGTGCAGGGGCTATCTCGTGCATATCTTAAGGCCTTCTTTCCCCCTCCAGTTTCTCTGCAGCACTCTATGCAGGTGCCATGCCCTCTGAGAGGCCTCCAATAGTCCCCAGGGCTGGCCTGTCTCCTGCCGACAGTCAACCCTTCTCCTGAGCCTCTCAGGCCGGCTGCCGGGAGCGCGTCCGCCCAACTCATCTCCAGACGGGAGCCATCTCCTTTTTCGGCCGCCAAGACAATAAAGCCATTTCCCGCCATATGCCCTCCTGTCTGCTTCTAGACATGCCTGCCAGCAGTGAGAGTAATCTGCTTCCCAGCTGATGGCACAGTGCTTGGCAGGTGATGTCTGGGTTTATGGATTACTGCTGTACTGAGCTGTGATCGGTATGGTATGAGCTCTCATCATGGGTGCCTTGTTCGCTCAGCGCCTTAGCCATGCTCTTCTCTGCCACTTCTTTAGAGCAATCTTACACATCTGAAGCTAGCCTCTCAAGAGCCATACCGCTAGTCTCAACCATTGGAGGCAATATGGGTTCAAAAGAGGCAGCTTTAATGAGGATGGACAAATGGGAAATTGCCAATGAGGGGAAGATTTAGTCTTAAGAAAAAGAGGAAACAATGGGAGCCTAAGCTAATTCAGGACTACCAGAAGTACCTCGGCATGATCTTCCCTTATTTTCTTCAGGAAGCTCCTGCTGATGAGACTAGACTGCAAAATTGAGACAGCAGAGTATCCCTCTGAGCCTTTGAGACAGTCTATAAGGAGCAAGCATCGATTACCAAGAGCTGCCACATCATTTTGAAAAAACTGTGGACAACCAACTGCTGATAGAGTCCTGGCATAGTCATACCTTGGGTGAGGAGGGAGGTGTTGATGTGGTCTCCTGGAATGTTGTTACTAGGTGCCTCTCAGCCACGAACCCTACCTCGAAATGGTTGAGTATTTGCTTTAGTAGAACCAGTGCCACAAGCTCTCAGTCAGCCAAAACACCTGCTGTTGGTGAAGGGACGAGCAGTTTTCATATTCAACAGATTTCTTGACCATATCTTCTAGCTGCTGCCAGGAGATCCCGGTGCCTTCAAAGGGCAACTTCATGAGGACCGCTTTCTGTGTGCTATCTGCTTTGAATGAGCACATCCGTATGTGACAACGTGGCATGTTTGCTCCTCCAGAAGTTGCTGTAAGGTGAAAAGAATGTCAAACGATACATCCAATATGAAATGTATTTGCTACTCCATGATTGACAGGAGTTCTGAATGATCTGCTCCTTCTTGCATACAATCTGCCAGAGTCCGGTAACCCCCTGACAGGAATTGCACTGTATAGGTCATATTTACTGGCTCTTCTCAAAAATATGCAGCAGCATATGTTCCTTCACTGCCCATTTGACCTTTCTATTCAACAGAACTGTGGGGAGGACCTCCTCTGAAACCACAGTTTCTTGTGAAGACCATCCCGCCATGAAATTGTCTATTTTAACATCTCCCTGGAAATTCCTCATAGAATTCTTCCAAAGGGAAACATCTGGACATGAACCTTGGAAAAGATGCTTACTCCACCTCCTTCCACTCATGTGAAAGCATCCTGCGAACACAGCTATGTAGTGGGAGCAATTCAGACTCAATATGCTGATCCTTCATTAAAAATACTCCTTTTGCACACCAGACTATGTGGGGAAAAGCCTGAGTTCTCTCTGAGGTGCTGGAAACGCTCAGCCAGCTCTAGACGTTGCGCAAATCGAGCACTTCTATTCATCTTAAGCAGGGTCATCCATAGAGCTGGATCTGGCTGAAGCCTAGGCATCCTAGAGGCTGGGGCCCTTTCCGGTCCTTGGAAACAGCCTCAACTGCAACTTCAATCATTTTGCTGCAAAATTGTAATAGCAATAGCAATGCAATCAATATAAGCATATATATATTTATCTTAAACATCTATGGGCAGAAGAAACGAAACAGGAAGTTATCATCCAGGTTCCTCCTTTTAGGTAGGCTGGAATATGCCCCCATATTGGTGGAACTTTTTTCTTTGGGCTCAGTAATCGATATGTGTGATGCAGGGGAACAGCTCCTGTTTAAGGAATGTGTCAGGAATACAGACATGGAGGTAATATGATATACTTGATATGGTAGAGTGTGATTGGGTCGTACTGGAGGCACAGAGGTGAAATGGAAAGTGAAGTCAAGTGAAAGAAAGTGTAAGACGGGTAGTAAAGGGAAATAAAGTGGACGGACTAAAAGGATGAAAATGAACGGTCATCTGAATAAACAAATTGCTTTCTTACCAACAAGGATCTCAAAAATGCCGAGCACCCACACTGAAAGAGATAAGAAACATGAATTAATATGAACAAGGTAGAAAGACTCCTTCCACAACTCTTAGGAAAATAGACCTACTAACACAGGCAGTGCCACAGTGCCAAGAACCGATATCATACTGTAAATAGGAAACCACTACTCAAAGTGGGTTTCCAGCTTGTGTGTGGAGGCTCTGTTCATCTAAAATACATTTTTGCTTTTGCATCTTCTCCAGGACACAAACAACACAGATCTTCAGAAAACCTTTTTCTTTTTGCCCTGGGTAGGAGTGCTCCCACTGTAGATCTCCAATGTCCCTTGATAGCAACTCAAGCTGTGATGGCTTAATACCCCGCACCATCTCAAGGCCATGCCCATCTGAGGCCACACCTCCTTCCCTACACAGTAAAAAAATTGATTCAAAGTTTGCAGTTCTATGTAAGCATTTCTGTTTAGGTCTTCTGTGGTGAACATATGATTTTTATGTAACAAGCTGCACTACTACCGCCCCCTCCAGACTGCCTATCACTGAGTTAAATGCTGACATACTGTGATCTGCAGGTGACAAGCTTAAAATCAAGCAAGGTCAACTCAGTCTGCCATCCTTCTGAGTTCAGTAAACTGTGAGCATTAAAATGCAATTGTCAGAACCCCGTTCAGAGGGCCATGGGGCAAGCAGAAGCTACTGGGCCAAACTGTGGGGGTTGAGGGCTTTTTACTCCTGGTGTTCGGAGGTCTGATCTATATTGGGTCCTGAGCAACTGGACCAAGTACTTCTTCTACACTTGACTCTCAGTGTTAGCGCGGGTCAAACAGTTTAAGGCTTCTTGGGTTGGGGATAGACATGGGAGGGTGGGTGAACACAGGACCTCGACTTAAAAAACACATAGCAGCAATAATCAATTGTCCAGTCAAATACTTGCTTTTATGAAAAAAAGGAGTATTTATATATGACCACAAAGTAAAATACGACATTCAGAAAATACACATAGGGGGTCATTCCGACCCTGGCGGTCCAAGACCGCCAGGGCCGGGGCCCATGGAAGCACCGCCAACAGGCTGGCGGTGCTTCACGGTCAGAAAAGGGAATCCGGCGGTTTCCCGCCGGATTTCCCCTGCTTGGGCTGAATCTCCATGGCGGCGCTGCAAGCAGCGCCGCCATGGAGATTCCGACCCCCTTCCCGCCATCCTGTTGGAACAGGATGGCGGGAACGGGGGTCGTGGGGCCCCTGGGGGCCCCTGCACTGCCCATGCCACTGGCCCCATAAAGATTTTCACTGTCTGAAAATCGCGACGGGTGCAACTGCACCCGTCGCACCCCTGCAACTCCATTCGGAGCCGGCTTCATTGTTGCAGGGCCTTTCCCGCTGGGCCGGCGGGCGCTCCTTTGGCGGGCGCCCGCCGGCCCAGCAGGAAAGCTAGAATGGCCTCTGCGGTCTTTGGACCCCAGAACGGCCAAATGGCGGTTTCCGCTTGGCGGGCGGCGCCCGCCGCCCACCAGTGTCGGAATGAGGGCCATAGTCTCCTGGGGTCAGGGCTCTAGTGTTTCCCAGGTGGGTTTCTGAGTCTCACTCTCTCTAACTAGCAGTAGTGGTTATTCCCCATTCACTATAGTCGACATTCAGGTAAAGCCCCACTAGTAGTCCGAGTCTCAGGTGTCCCACTCTGACTCTCAATTAAAGTCAAAAGTGTTCCAGCTCCACAACGCTACCTGACAAGCAAGTTCCCCCATGCCATCTAGTCTGAAAATCAGTCTTACTTGAACCAGGAGGATTCGAGCGACTGAAGCAGTGGCGGCCCGTCATTTAGGGCAGAGGGGCCACCCCCCCCCACCCCATGAAGAGTGTCTGTCAGGCTGAACAAAGGTCAGCCTGACAGACAGTCTTCATGTTCAGGTCAGGCAGCCAGGAGCAGACATGCGTGATTTGCGCAGACTCCTGGCTGCCTGAGCTGAACTTTGCTGGGCTGAGGAGATCACAGCTCCTATGGCGTGACCTCCTCGGCCCAGCAAAGGTGCCTCGAGGCCCTCCCCTGGGTGAAGAGGAAAGCGTCACCAATTGACACTCTCCCTGGGCGCTTCAGGTTTAAGCCCTGAAGCGCCCAGGGCGAGTGTCAATCAGTGACACTTCGTCACAGAGTGGGGTGGGGTCAGCAGTCTCACTGACCCCATCCCACTCTGTGACGAGGCTGGGACTGCTGCCTTCCCTCATTGGCTGACCTCAGGTCAGCCAATGAGGGAAGGCAGCAGTCCCAACCCTCCTGGGACCTGGAGGCTAAAGGTAAGTGTGTGTGTATGTATGTGTGTTATGTTTTACATTGAATGTTTGGTGCGCGCGTGCATGTTTGAGTGTTATGAGTGTTGTTAATGGATGTGCGTGCGTGTGTGTGTGTGTGAAAGAATGAATGTGTGTGATCTTGTAAAATGAATGTTTGGTGCGTGCGTGCATGTTTGAATGGAATGAGTGTTGTTAATGGATGTGCCTGCGTGTGTGTGTGTGAGTGAAAGAATGAATGTGTGTGATCTTGTAAAATGAATGTTTGGTGCGTGCCTGCATGTTTGAATGGAATGAGTGTTGTTAATGGATGTGCGTGCGTGCGTGTCTGTGTGTGAAAGAATGAGTCTGTGTGTGTGTGTGTGTGTGTGCCCCGCCTGCCCCCCTCCCAAAGCTGCCGGCCGCCACTGGACTGAAGTCTCTGATAGTGCCTCCTTTGTGGGCACTGAAACTGCAGTGACTGCTTCTGCTAAGTATTTCACATGTAGCCCAGGAGGGCTGTAATTGGATGTTTTCAAGTTCCTCACATGTGGTCCTGCAGCAGCAGTGGCTGGTGGGTTCCCGATGTTCCTCCAAAGCTTGTTCTGTTCCTCGGGTTCCTTCCCATGGAACGTGGGGTCTAAAGATCCTGGTGCTAGTCAGCAGTCACGGCTTGGGCCGGCTTGGGTCACCATAGCAGCCACCTTCTTTTGTCGACAGTCTCGACCAGACCATGCTTCTTGCTTGGTCCTGGTTCACAGGCCCAAATACACCCAGCAAATGCATGTAGCATACACAGGCTGCACAGGACTCCATCCTTTGTTTATTGTACCATTTACAGGCACATATATGCTTAGCAATGTAAATTATATACACACTGCAATATCTCTATATTGTGTCATTCACAGGCACACATACAACCAGCAAATGTATACCACACATGCAATGCGCAGCATCACACCGAACCGATGTAGGCCAAGAGTGAGTTAAGCACACAGCAGTGGAACTTGAAATGAGTGAGCTTGTAGGTCTCACTCCAGTGACAGGTAAAAAGAACCTGTTCGGTCCTACTGATCACTACACGGTATGCGACCACCTTGCTTGTGCTGCTTAACTTCTGGCAAAGGCAATGTCCTTTCACCAGTATGAGGGTATCGTTTTGGGCACCTCTTCCGGACAAAAAGACCGCAATTTGCAAGACAGGCCTATATCATGGCATACATGCATGATCTGCATTCGCCCATGACAAGAGAAGTCAGCATTAAGGATACAGACATCAACACAGGTGGGCAGTCAGGGCAGGGGTGCACGTCTATCACCATGGGAAGGACTTTTCTGCCCCCAACAGTGGTAATATAATGGATGTTTGCTTATAGTTCTTTGGGGTGGCAGAAAAAAAAATGCTAGACAAATAGAAACCACTCAATATGTTCTGAAAACTCCCACTTTTCTCATTAGCCCTCCGAGGCAAAAGCTCGTCTGAACTGGAGCTATTAGAGGTGGGCGAGTCACTGAAAACCTGATACAGGCTGATGCCTGAACCCTGGCAGTGGCTTAGTTCGAGGTCCCATTGGAACCTCAAACCCATAACAATCAGAGCTTTCTATGCACAAAGAGGCAAACACAAAGCATTAACATTTAATGTAAAAAAATAGAGAAAAGTAGATACCCATTTAGTGACTGATTTGTACATAGTAAAACTAGAAAAGCTAGGTTAAAGCTCCCTTAAAGAATTTGAGCTACCTTAGGCAAATATTGTATTTTTACTGATCCTCCTTTTTCTTCACTATTGCAAATGAAAGCCATTTCAAATAAGTGAGTTCAACCTACCAGATGTACAAAAACCACCTGTGTGTGATTTAATAGACCATAATGGTCCTCTATTTATAACAAGCTGGGCCTTATGCAGAGTTCACAACTGTCTTGCCTCTTAGTTCACTAATGTCACTTTTGCCAGAGTGTGGGGAGGGGCAGGAAGCTTCTAAGTTCATGTTTAAAAACGATCACTTTTAATAAGTACTTCTTATTGCAGTGCTATAATGTGACCAATGCTAAAGTTTCCACCTATTTAAGAAATACTCTTTTTTGAATTTTGAAAAGACCATCATATTTGACGTGGTTTGTTGTATGATTTTCACTATAAACATATTTAGGGCTCAATGAGCCAAGCCGGACCCTTGCCTCTGCTCATCCTGTTACTTTGTTGGCTCTAGGGGATATAATACTTTTGTGCACCACCGCTCTTGCAGGGACCAACCCATAATTGACGGGATGGCTTTCTGCGGCGATCCTGCATCCCTTTGCTCAACTTGCTACGCCAGTAGAATAGCAAATGTCTATAGATCACAATGCAAGCAGCAGCGGCCACCTCAAATATCAAGGGGAGGGTTAGAGGGACAAATGATAAAATAAAATTAAAAAAGAAAGACTTAACGTTTCCGCCACTGCCGTCATCTCCTGCTGCCTTGCTCGCCTCTCTTTTTCTGTTCTGGTGTCCCAGCATTGACTGGGACACCAGAAGAGGCTCCCCAGCAATCCTGGCGCTGCTTCCATGATAAAGCTAGCATGAAAGCAGCGCCCGGATTAGAGTGAGTGGCTCAGACTGCCGCTCAGAGACAACCCTGGGGCCTGTGCAGTTCCTCCAGCCTAACCTAAGTGAGCATGTGTGTTTGGTCGGCCTGAGACGGCCGGCCAAACACACATGCACACTTAGTGAACTCTTTCCTCATCCCCCTCCCACCTCCCGAGGCCCAGCTTCGCTCCTCTCGTCACATGCTGGCCGAGCCAGTAGCAGAAAAATAAAACATTATTGAAATATAGTTTTATTTTTCTGCTGCTGGCTCTTAGCCAGGGGGGTAATGCCCCTCCGCCGTTGCAGAGTAGCCTCACCTCCAAGCAAGGAAAATCAACTCTTGTTTACTTGGGTGATAGGAGGTAGCCACAACAGGCACCCTTGAACCCAGTGCCACTGTTTGTATTGCTACGCCAGAGATCATATTTGTGCCCCCGATGCTCCACTAATGACCCATGTCTGCCCTTTATCTTTTGAGGGATTTTGAAGTGATTATGCTTATTTCAAAATTATCTGATTTCTCTTTCTGAGATTTTATCAGGGTCAGTATCTAGATGGGAATGTCATCAGGAGGTTAGTCCAGAGCGCTGATTAGAACATATTATGATCACAGACCCCACATTCATTGTTCTGTGTGTTTTAATGTATGATCGACAGATGCCTCCTAGTTCATATGCCATCCATTTTCACTACTTAATGTGTTTGTCATGTAGATGATATCAGCGTAAGTGTGGGTTGAGTCTTTACGAAAAATCTCTGCAATCCTTACGTTGCATTGCATTACATATAAGCACAAGTGCTTTTAATTGACTGACTGAATGAGTGTGCTTAAATGCATGTAATATTCTTTGTATATAGGGTTGTGTATGGTCTTAAACATTCACTGTTTTTCAGCAACATGACAGGCAATACATTAATGCATTTGATTGCGCATTTGCATATTCATGCATACTAAAATATAACACAGTTTGGAACTATGCTTTGAAAAGACTCTTTCCCATTAAAGTTAGGGGTATGAAAAGGTAGTGATGTCACTCACTGTGATCTGTTTACGCATTATGTATCCTGATTATTTCCCACCGCTTTACTTCATAGAACGTGTGCCATGAATATAAAAATTACTCACTGTAGCACTTCGTAACACAGGCACAGGTACAGTGCAAGGAGGAGTCCTGGACAGAACAGAAAGATATTTAGTCTCAATAAATCAGAAGTGCATTTGGATCTTCGAAGATATGCAGATTACATGCACACATATTAATACTTTATGTAACATTACATGCATTAGCATGGCCAAGAAGGCCCAGTTGAGGCGGACTATGTTGACACCCTCCTCACTGGCATTCCCAAACAAGCCTCGCCCCTCGGAAGAGTGCCCTACTTGCTCAGCCTTATTTAGTACCAGGCAGCCGCTGCTTTGACCCTACCCCCACTGTGCCATTTCTTACCAGGTTTCAGTGACTACCTATGGATGCCACATGCATTGACCAAGTGGTTGGTGCATAGAAAACTGCACACTGGCTCACTCCATTACCAGGCACAGAGACTGAACATCCCAGGCTGCTCCTTACTCTATGAAGACAGAAGTCTCTCCTTTTGGAGACAACAGGTTTAAAGAAATACTACTTCATTGTTTAGGTGTTTTCAGGCTGTGATGTCACTGACCATGTCATGAGTGATGTAATATGTGAGGTCATAAGCAGTGCATTCCAGGCTGCAAGTTATATTTAGCTCAGGTAACTATAACTGCTGAATTTCTATGGTTCGGTACATATGAAATGTGAGCCTAACTATAATGTTTCTGTAACCTTTGTTTTTTTACTGGATTTCAATGTTTAAAAAAAATTATATTTCCTAACTATAACGTCCCTCTAACCTTTGTTTTTTTTCAAGTAATTTAATGTAAATTAATTTTAATTACTATACGTTAATCCAACCACCGCCTATGGCCGGGCCCTGCGACCAACCCCTATAACCACCCAACCCAGCGCTGCACACGTCCTTCCGCCACAAGCAGTGGGTGTTGACCGCAGAGTCGGGCCTGCAGCCAGTCTTTTGGCCAGCCCCTCTAACCATCAAACCCCGTGCTGGGCACGGCCTTCGGCCTGCATCCAGTCCCTGCGGCCAGCCTCCCTAACCACCCAACCCTATGCTGCAAACAGCCTTTGCTATGCACAGCGGTACTCGGCCCCGGGGTCCACATCCCCCCAGGGCGTGGCCTTCTAAAATTCCCACTTTTTTAGGCCCACACTTGATGAATCACTTGAACATTTTGAAGACAGCAGCTGAAGTGAGGCACAAACTAGTTTTGAATTTTTTGATGATTCGTCAGAGCGAAAGTTATTAGCAAAACAAAAGACGCTTCATCTAGCAGGATATATATATATATATATATATATATATATATATATATATATATATACATATATATGTGTGTATATATATATATATATATATATATATATATATATAAACACACACACACATATATACATATCTTTAAGATTTAAACTCAAATGTACATATGAAATATGCAAGTAAATATGAAAGTAAGGAAAGTTACAAAGGTAATGAATAATTAATAGAAATGCTAAATTTCTATTTTTATTGTTGCTGTGTAATCGATCTTAAGCTCCTCAAGCCTGTTTCATGGTAAACAAAACACATAAATAGGTAAACATTACATAATAACTTTAATTTGATCTCAGTTTTCAATCCAATAAATATTATCCATATAGGCCCAGTGCAGTAAGGAGAGTAGAATCTGAAATCAAGAATTCTTTAAGATTTGGTAAAACATCAGCAAAAGGTCAGTCAACATGTATTTCACAATATTCAAATAGCATTCTTGAGGCTCTGTTGTGTTTATATTACAGGTAAACGTAATGACGCCATAAATTTACATCAACGTTTTTTTGACGTAGTTAACATCCACTTAGAACTTTGTCATTAGGTTGGTCTATAGGGATCTCCAACCTTCCCTGTAATAAAAGCTACTTATGTTCAATGAATATCAGCTGAGCTACCAACAACATTAGTGACATAATAGTGACTATATCAGACAAGATCACTTTAGTGGTCACCCTATGCAAGACTGCCAGCAGTGCTCAGCTCAGTGCATCAGGCAGGGTTACCAGTGGTAATGTGTGAAGGATTTGTTCATTTCGAATGCCTTTACATAGATAATACACAACAGCCACAGTTTCAGAGCCCCTGGGTCATAATACAATTAAGTCTCCCAAATACCACATAATTTGTCATTTAAATATCTTTAAATACATTTGGGGAATGTAGCCATTCTTCTCCAAAGATCAGCTTATGAGCTGCGAAAATGCACACATTTTCATCTTGTATACACTCCTTCAATTTTGATATAAAAATATTATTTCAATGGAACAAAAACATTCAGTTTAGTAGGCTGAGATGCACATAGGCGAGCTACTTACAGAAAGGTGGAGAGCTACCAATAGCACAGGAGCTGCTTGTTGGAGAAGTCTGGTTTAATACCGATTTCGTAAGGATAATATGTATACAACAATCCAATCACTTGTCACTCAGACTCATTATAAGACTGCAAAAGCAAAATTAACTTCTTTCAATGCTAGTTCGTTGTCTATCTGGTGGGCCCACATTACGTAACCTAACGAAACTTTGTGTAATCAGTTTCTAATATTAACCCCGAGAAATCCCTTCATGGCTTTTTTAGTGACCGCTACCATTTCCCGTTGAGATTCTGGAAGCTCTCAAGTTTTAAGAACATAAATAATATTTGACTCTGACGTGATGGAATATCATCCTCGGCACAATTAAAGAAAAAAGCTCCAGGTGTGGAGCGTCAGAAGTATTCTTTAATAGCAGGCAACCAGGTAGTTGCCTTTGAATCTCCCCTCGATTTATTTTCAGGTTTCATAGGATAGATTGCCTCTGTTGGCCCCTTGGCTGAATGTGTGGTAATATATGAGGTATGTAGTGACATTTTGGTTAAGATTCTGCTCAGCATCCCACACAAATTGTGTTGTGAGCGCCACTGTTGGGGAGCAGTTATCTTGCAATGGTGTTTAAAGAAGAGGGTGCAGGGTGTGTGGTACTGACAAATAGCACAGTGGCCCAGATTTACTAAGGCCATGTGCAAGCACAAAGTGATGCAAATTGGTAAATGGTATTTACTTTCCAGCGCAAAAGGCATTTTTCGCTTCAATGGTGCCCTTTTCGTTTTTGCTGGTTTCTATGTGTCATTTTGCATTAAGGGGGATGGTTTTGCCTCAAAACCCAATGTACGAAGATACTCAGACTGGCCTTTGCTTCAAAAACATCATGCCTCCTTCAAGCAGGTTCCAAGAAAGAGATTTTGTTTTAATCTACACATAGTATGTGTGCTAAAGATCACAGCACACATCTAACGCATGGGTTCTTTCTATGTTTGTCCAAGGACAGCAGTTTGCACTGGAAAGGTATGCTTCCAGCACAAATCCTCGCCCGGACAGCACACACAGACATCTGCAATGCTGTGCGTCACTTAAGGCAGACTTTAGGAGTACCAACGCAGCAGCAAATTTGGTTGGGTTGCTGTGCTGCTTGCAAAATTAGCAAATATGCCCCTCTGTCTTATGTTACCACTAAGATTCCCCTGCAAAAGAGTGCTCTTACAGTGTATGGAAGCTTCACCATGCATGTGCAATGTTTAGCTTGGTAGGCAGAACAAACACAGCAGTGTTTGCTGTTGGTGGTCAAGCTTATAGTTGTAAATAAGCTACATGCATGGTGTACCATTCATTTGGGGCAGGGGTCGCCAACCTTTTCTGGAAGGAGAGCTACTTCTGATCAGTGAAAATCATTGTGAGCTACTGATGGCCGAGGCACTCGCACAGTACAACTAGACACTCCCCACCCAGCTAATTGACTAAGTCTAATGTCCATACAGCCAGAAACTATGGTTTGAACAAAATACTTTTTGACTTGGGGCACTCTGACAGGGCTGACATGTGTGCCAGTGAGAGCGTGTTCTTGTGTGAATATGAGGGGGATATATATGTAAATAGGTGAAAGAGAGCCTTTGTCATATGTACTTGTGGCACAGAACACACCTTTACCCATATGCGGAACCATTATTATATATATAACACAAACATACAGCCATTTTTTTAATTGGAGAATTTTAAAGTGCATAATAATGTTCTGAAAAAATGTTTATAAAATGAAACATTTTTCTGCACTTTAAAAATTTCAAAGTGTCGCAATTACAAACATCAGGCATCTTGCACCCAGTGGCCTGTAGAAAGGGTGCCACGTTTATAACAGAATAATACAGCCATTTATTTAAATTGAAGGAATTTAGAGTGAAGAAACATGTGTCACAAAATATTAAGACATAATTGACTCAATATTTCATATAAATATATTTCTTCACTTTAAATTTCTCCAGTTTAACAAAATGACTGTACTTTTCAGCTATAAATATAGCACCAGGGGCGGCTCCTCCATAGGGGCGGAGGAGCGTCGCCCCCTCCTCCCCTCCCCACCTGCAGCTGCAAACCTTTTCCCAAGGAACGATCATAAACTGGATTTATGATCCTTTTTTGGGGAAAGGGGCGGGGCCACGGGGGTGGAGTGTACTGGGGGGAATGCTCCCCACTCCCCCTCAGAGCGCATGTGCGTTTGGCCGGCCGTCTCGAGCCGCCCAAACACACATGGGCACAAGGCTCCCTCCAGCCCAGCAACACAGTTGCTGGGCTGGAGAGAGCCTGCACAGGCTCCCAGTCTACCTGGGAGCACCCAACCAGGGTGCTCCCAGCCAATCCTGATGCTGCTCTAAGCAGCATCAGGATTGGCTCAGGGCAGGCTGGGAGCCCATGCCTGCAGCACCAGCAAGACGGGAGGAGGCAGAGGAGCGGCACAGGAGCGCAGAGGAAGTGTTTTCTTTTTTTTTCTTTTTTATATTTTATTTAATTCTCCCTCCCCAATACCCCCCCGCTTGTGTGCGCCGCCACACCCCTTTCAGCCAGCGCAAGCCGCGACTGTATAACACAATATCTACTGGCCACTGGGAGCAAGAGACATGCTGTTTGTAAATGTGACACTTTGAAATGGGACAAAATTAAAATGAAAAGTTAACTTAATCATTAAATTAACGCTTTATTTTAATTTTCTTCCATTTAAAAGCATTCAGAATCATCATTATGTTCTCACACTAGTAGACAAGGACTTTTAGTTAAGATTTAAATGCCTCAGTTCTTCACCTTTGTCCTATCAGGTCATAAATATGACTCCAGCACCGCTCATTATTTATTTATTCATAATATTGTAAAATAAACACAGCCTTCCCTTAACTTTAAAAGGGAAATGTGACCCTGTACTTACTTAAAAATTAACTCAAGCATGTGAGCTACTCTGAAAGTGTCTTGGACCTACCAGCAGCTCCTGATGGGCGGTTTGCAGACACATGATTTAGAATAAGCCTGAAATACTTTTTTTATCTTAAGTCATGGGGCATACAAGGCGAATTATTCAGCAGCCTACTAATCCTCTTCATGCAAATGTGTGCTTTATCACCTCGGAGCAGCAGCCGCTATTTCTTAACAAAGAACAGGCTGCGTACATGTCCAATTGTCGACCTTCTTCCTGATCTACCTTTGTCGCTTTCTGTGCGGGAAGAGCACGGGCACAGAGCAGATATCAATGGAACCCGCTGGCTGGCATTTAGGAAGAATGAACCAGGCAGGCCGAGGGTTCCAGAATAGAAAATGGTAAGGGAGTAATGCCCTGCCGGAAGTGCCACTCCCAACCTTGAACACTACCCTCCTTACTACAAACCCTAAGAGGGCAACACTCCTGTTATCCAGATTGAAATTCCTCCCTAAATTAAATTGTGCCCATATGCAGGTATTTATAACCTCTCTAAAAATCGGGACCACTGGAATTATGCAGCAGGGGAGCACCAAAGTATGTGGCAAGAAAAGGCATATTATGCGGCATAGTGAGGTATAGTGAACTACGAGGTTTGATAGTATTATTTCATTATTTTGTAATTTTTACAGAAGTTAATACTGGTTGGACGAAGATTTCACCTCATTAGTACGAGTTTAACAAACAACAGGTGACCTTTGACCTGTTACCTTCTGCAAAGGGGCTTAACGTTGTGCGCGAGCACGTTGCACTGTTTTTAGTAATTTCTGACCCGTTTTAGCAAGCTACAATTCTTTTCATATCCACAGATTATGCAGCAGGTTGTGGATTATGTGGCAAATGCGGCAAAGCCATAATTATGTGAAAGACGTGGCAGATGCAGAATCTCTGAGTTCCAGTGGCCCTGCTAATAACCTGTTAGTTGATAAGTAGCTTGCCTCGATGGTCCCCAGTATTTAAGCCTGCAGGATCAAAATGTAATCATTCATGAAACAGGACACAGTCATCATCTATCCACCATTTATAATCACCAGTTCACCATTCGTCAGCCTTCGATTCACCATTGCTAGCTTTTCTTCTATATCCATCCACCTTTCTCCATCCATCTACAAATCCATCCACCCACAGACTCACCTGCGTATGCATACCCGTTCTCCCATTAATTTATCCATTCACACATGAACTCCCTTATCCATTTTTTCACTTGCTCATACACTTCTCGATAAATACAGTCTCAACCACTCCTTCATCCATTCAACTACACACTGACATTCTCACACTAGAATAAAACACAGTAATTCTGATGTAGCCTCCTGAACTGAATATATAACTCCAGCCATGGGCTACAGAGCTGAATTCAGTACTCTAAATGTGACTCGCTGAACTGGAGAGAGCACAATGAAGGAAGCCTTACCAGTGGTGTGTACTGTGATAACACCCAGTCCCTTTTCCCCATCTTACATCTCTCCCTTTCCACACCAATCCCCCTGCTATCCCTGTAGCTCCTTAGTCTGACATAATTTATTATAAGAACTCTGAAATGAGATAGGAGAATATAATCTGGCACTATTGCTACAAACTCAATGCTGCAAATTCATTGCCTGTTCTGGGAGGAGGAAGTTGCTACTGGTATTTCCTTCAATGTGATGGAAATGTATACTGTTGTTGCTTTTACTATGACTCTTCCCTGGTCTTCATTCAAAGTTAAGGACTAAGGGCCAGATGTATGAACTATTTTACTGGTCGCAAACTGCTCATGTTGCCATGTGCAAAAGACAAAATGCGACTCGGAATCACATTTTACGATTCTTTATTAAGAAGGTGCGTGTTTAGGGCGTCCCTTCCTAATACTGAATAGTACTGACATGTATGAATGTTTTGCGACTGGAAAGTGGTCCCACGACATTCATATTTACCAACTCCGTGTAGGTGGCAGTAACCCATTCACAAACGAAGGCAGTACTCTATGGACCCTGTCCCCTTTGTGAAAGAGGGTGCAAACGTTTTCACATTTTACGATTCAGTATTAAGAAGGAGGTGTGTTTAGGGGGTCCCTTCCTAATAATAAATAGCACTGACATGTATGAACGTTTTGCGACTGGAAAGTGGTCGCACAACATTCATATTTACCAACTCTTTGTAGGTGGTGGTAACCGATTCACAAACGGAGGGAGTCCTCTATGGACCCCGTCCCCTTTGTGAATGTGGGTGCAAACGTTTTTTAAGAGCAGACAGTGGTCCCACGGACCACTGCCTACTCTTAAAAAATGAAAAGAAAACTTTTTAGTTTTCTTTCCGTAATGCAACCCACTTTCTTTTTAAAAAAATGCTTTATTTAAAAAGCAGTCACAGACATGATGGTCTGCTGACCCCACCAGGCCAGCTTCATCCCTGTGAGTGCTGGCCATTTTCAATGGGTCACAATTTGGGACCTGCCCCATGAATATTGAGGAAGCAGGTGCCTTGTGACCGATTTGGGAATTGTAAACAATGTTAAACACACTGTGGTACATAGCAGTTTGCGATTTCCTAACTGCGAAATTGCAAAGATTTGCAATTAGGAAATCGCAAACTGGATTTTTCATATATCGGCCTATAAATTCTGATATCTGTGCAAACAAATGTTTGCACGAGGATCGAAATTAAGAGTTGTCTCATAATCATCACACCCTCGCAGTTTACCCCTGTTGGAATTCAGCAGCTCGAACCTGCCAAAAGCTAGCAGGGGAAAAGACCAGGGAAAAAGTAAAAACATGGGAATTCCATGTGAAAACTGATCCTGCATGCTATATTTAATTTTCAAGTTGAAAACTCGAAATAGGAGGCATGGTAAATACCTCATCCTCGGACAATGGTGTTTACCATGTGAGGTAAATACCCTATCCTATTCTGTCCAACTTCTAAAGAGGGCCTATGTGTGTATGTGGAATCTGGTACTGCTAGAGCACATGTGGTGTGTGAGGTCGTTGTTTGCCCTGCAGCCTGCAGTACTGTTCCTGTACAGTGTGCAGGAGGGAAGCTTGCCTTGCGTCTTTCAGGTCTTTATGTGTGCTGTATGCCCGAAAGAATCTCGCAATGCTGCTGTCTGTGATGGACCTGTGTTTTGAGCAACCTGTAGTTATTCTGCTGCCGTTGTCTGTGTTGCACCTAGGATGGTTGCCTGTGCTGTCTCTAGCATAATAGTATCTTCAACAAATCCACCCTGATTTGTGTTCAGTTCCCCTTTGCAATTAGTGCCTGGTCTTGCTGGGACAAACAAAAATTATAAAAGAGAGAGAAAGGAAAGACTGCTGTGTGCACTGCAGTCTGTGTGGGAGAGAGGGGACCATTGTAATAGTGATGTGTGTATGAGTGAAATCTGAACAGCTGCTCCTGTGTGTACTTTAACAGTGCTCTCTGTGTGAAGGAAGCTTGCATTGCTGTTTATGCTGTGACTGTGCTGCATGTGTGAGGGAAGCTTGCACTGCTATTGTTTATGTTGTGCGGTTCCTTATGGGTGAGGGACGCTTGCACTTGTTTATGCTAAGGCTCTTCAGCATGTGTGAGGGAAGCCTGTCCTGTTGTTTATGCTGTGGCTCTTCAGTATGAGTGAGGGAAGCGTGCCCTATTGTTTATGCTGTGACTCTTAAGTATGTGTGAGTGAAGCTTGCACTGCTGCTGCTTTTCTGGTAACTGTTCTCTGTCTCACTAAAAGCGCAAATAAACTTTAGCTAAGTGAAAGGTGAGAATGAATAGCTTTGTCAATGTTTTTTGTCATGAAAGTAACATACTCCAAAAACGAAATCTTAAGACGTCCAAACATATTCAATGACTTCCAAACTTGTAGATTTGAGGTTATCATTTCCTCTCCCAAAAATGTTATGGGGGCTCTCAAGCCCAGCCCGAAATGGGAGCTAAGTGAAATAAAAAAAGCCCACACAGTGTGGATTATTTGTGCTGATGGTTGCAACTCCTGGGCGTTGGAACACATTGTTGTAGGCCAAGACTTGTTTTTCAGTATCAGCTCGTATCCCAGAGTAAGAGACAGAAATGCAAAAAAGGAAAGAGAAAGACAGATAAACTATGACAAAATGAACAGGCAGGGATGAAAAAGAACGTGAAAGGGTGACTTAAAAAGACAGGAAGTGTAGGGTGGAGGAAAGAGGCTTGGGGTGGAATCAGGATTTGGAAACCTTGGTATTGGGCAATAATGCAATCAGCAGCGGGAGTGGCAAGAAAGATTTTGTGCCTCTGTGCTTTTTTAAAAAAAAGTTAACATTTGAGAGGAACACCCTTTTACATTGTTGGGGGCACTTCTCATTGGTGTTGCGCCTAGGACTGAAGAGGGACTAGACACTGACATCACAAAAGATGTGCACACGCAAGGCTTCAAAATAGTGCAGTAGTATGGCTGTATGACGGCACCCCATGCATTCAGTGTCTGATGGTGATCTGCTACAAAGTCTTTGCCACGCCAAAGCCTTTCTCTAAAGATTGCTTAATTTTGGGGTAATGCACACAGCCGATATAATTATTATGGCCCCAACACAAGACAAGAAACTGACCACAATGAAACAATATTAAATCCTTCTTGACAATAAAAACTCTGCCGTAACAGCCCAAATTAGTATTCAGCACCATAGAGCTCTCCTGTACTTCAGTGTATTTACCCACTTAAGATGCCTACACCGCAGATGCTCCTTCACAGAACAGAATAAGACCACAACATACCTGGGCGTCATTCAGCTCTTTGGGTTTAGTCATGTCTCAGTTGAGTATGAAGAGTTTCAGCCCCAATCGACTGTTGGATCCTCTCATTCTGTGGGTTGAACAAAAGAGCACAAAATGGGCACTACTATCAAAGATGGCCTAGTGCTACCCCATAGGTCAAAAGACGTGCAGATTCTACTACCTAGTGTAGAAAGAAATTTAGCAAGCACCTTAAATATTGCTAACTTTTCAAAAGGGACAAAGCATTATACTTCCACCAGGCTCCCGTCATGCAATCCTGTGGTGTGTGCTGCAGATATACCTGGAGCTTGGCAAGAGTCAATTAACACGTGAGCACCTTGAAAGATCATGAGGTAAATGACTTCATCTTTCTGGTGTATCTCTAAGGTTAAAAGTCAGCCTTTTCCTTCGGAGCCGTGACTTCATATTCCCAGCAGATAAATGGTGCTGCACCTGCTTTATAGAGTTCCGTTCACCCTTCACCTAGCAGCACACCTGAATGAAGAGAAATACTTTCCCTTCCACCGGACCTTACCACAATGATATGCTTAGAGCATCAAGGCGGACAGATTCCAATGTGAAAGGACCTAATTCCTTCTTAACACCACTCAAGCCAAAGCAGGGCGTAGAAAACAGCCAACTTTGCTCCTGTGACGTATTCCGCATCTGGTGGGGTTGTGCAGAATGGTTGGGCACAGACTCCCTTGCCCTAAGCGGACTGTGCTCACAAGATGACCTCCGCATACTTTTGTTGATGTCACAATCAAACTATGCCAGCAGTTCTCAAAGACCCTTACTCTGGTGATGTCACAGTCCGATGCAGGAAGTTGCATTACAGTAGGAAGCAGGCACAACACAAGGCACGAAGCAAAACACGAGGGTTGCCATTGCTGTCTTCTGACTTGTAAACTGCAGTTCAGATGGGAACGCTAGTGATAAACTGGAGGAAGATTTCCTTTTACAAGGCACGGTTAAATTATTTATAATCTGTGTTATGTCTCGGCAATACAAAAACTCCTCAAAAAAGGAATATTCAACACCATTCAATTACATACACAATAAAAGCTTGACAACAATAGAACATAAGAATCTGTTTCTGTACAACTATTACACGTTTCACATACTTAAAAAAGACTTGGTTTATATTGTCATGTGCCAGGTTGAGGTGGGCTGACCCAGCAGGTGGGAGAGGCTGGTACAGTTCTACTTCAATTGCTCTTCTAGTCCTATCTAGAACAGCGTCAACAGAGTTTTAATGGTTTTAATGGGTTTTATTGGCAAAGTCTTGTTTGGGGACGCAAAGAAAATCCTACTCCCTGTTGTCTGGTTCGGATCATGTGGAGTTATTTCATATCTAATCATAGGTGTATGACAGTGACACACCATCCTGGAAAATCATTATTGCAAGTTCATGCAATGATGACAATGATCTAGGTTTTGTGATTAAAAAATCATCAATGAAATCAAAAGAGGTGTCGAGGAATGCAGGAAAGGAGTACTAGCGCCTGAGCCTTAGACATGAAGATTCTTCCCCCGAATCTTTTGCATTGGTAGTCATTTGGGCCAGCTTTTGACTCGGCTGACTTTAGTCATCTGATTGTATGGCTGCAATACTTTGGCTACGTATAAAGAGTATCAGGGTCTGTATTATGGAAAGTGCCCTAGTGGTGCAACAGGCGTGTGCGCCCGCATGGCGCACCCTTGGGGCACTTTGGTATTACAGAAGGGTCACAGACGCTTGTGCAGCCCTTTCTTTAATACAGATAGCACTGGTGCACATATAAGGCCAGTGCTATCCTAGATGGTGTTCCCCCATTTGTATGGGGTGTGGCCCCATGCAAATGAGGGAATCTCTTACCCTCTGTCCCCGCCCACTGTTATAGATGCAGGCGCAGAGGCAAAGAAGTTATTAGGGGCACACTGACTGTGTGCCACTCAAAAAGGTGGCACACTGTCAGTGTACCCCCTGATGGCAGACCTCTGGAAGAGGAAAAATCCCCTTGTAAGCGGGTGAAGTCACTCATTGCCCCTGTATGCAAGGGGATTTTTAATCCCCCTTAAAGGGCAGGTGGGTTGCCGCCTGCACAGTGAAACAAGGAGTGGCTGATTCAAAGCTGCTCCCTTTTCACTTGATTGCACTGCCTCCAGGGCAGCACGAGTCCGTGGCTTCAAACTAATACGGTGCATTCTCCTCATTTGCGCCTGCAACACCTTTTAAAAGGTGTGCCCGGCAGAAACAAGGAGAATGCACCGCATTGTATAATACAGCTCCAGATGTGAAAGAAGTTATCGAATAGGTGTGGAAGAAGGCATTGGGAGACGATGAGTTAAGAAAAGAGAATTTATTCCAAATTGAAATGTTCACGACCAGAAATTTCTGACCGAAACAGAGTGCAGCACCACTGGACAGTTGCTGCAAGAACCTCGTCCCACGTTCTGGAGCATGGGACACCACAATAAGCCTTTGCTTCAAAGTAAATAACAAGTAACATCAGTTAATTAATAATAACCCATTATAACACTTGGCATGATGTAGCGAAGACTCAGGAGAGGCGCAGGTAAGTAAGGGCCAGAAGTAGCAACAAAACATTTTGCGAGTTGCAAATTGCGAGTACTAGCGACTCGCAATTTGCAACTCGCTAAATGTAATGCAGAAAGGTGTCTCAGACACCTTCTGCGACTCGCTACGGGGTCGCAAAGACCCACCTCATGAATATTAATGAGGTGGGTCGCAGTTTGCGACCCCATAGCGAGTCCAGGCACTCACGGGGATGGTGGCCTGCTGGAGACAGCAGACCACCATGTCCGTGACTGCTTTTTGAATAAAGCAGTTTTTTTTTTTCTTTTTGCAACCCGTTTTCCTTAAAGGAAAACGAGCTGCAAAAAGAAAAAAATCCGAAACCATTTGGTTTCGTTTTTTTCAGAGTAGGCAGTGGTCCATAGGACCACTGCCTGCTCTGAAAAATATTTTTATTGGCATTCACAAAGAGGAAGGGGTCCCATGGGGACCCCTTCCCTTTTGCGAATGAGTTACCATCCACTTCAAGTGGATGGTGACTGCGAGTTGGTTTGCGACCGCATTCGCGGTCCCAAAGCAACTCAGCATGGCGATGCGGTCGCAAATAGGAAGGGAACACCCCTTCCTATTTGCGAGTCGCAGCCTCAAATTGCGAGTCGGTACCGACTCGCAATTTGCGGTTGTGCATTGCGTTTGGCCTTTTGCGCCTCGCAAACTGTGTTTTTCGCAGTTTGCGAGGCGCAAAAGGCTTCCTACAACTGGCCCTTAGTGTCTTTATGAGATAGAGAGTATCTCCCACAATGCAGTGCAACCCCATCATCCCAGCTTGCAATAGCAACTGCCCTCTGCTGCTGGAACCCAAGCTCACCGTTGCAAAAGCACTCCTCATGCTGAACTCAAAAGCAAACATCAGTCATCACAAATGCGAACAGTACATTATTGTACATCGCTTACTACATCACCTTCCCCCTTCTAATAACAAAAACTAGATGAGACATCATACGGAAACATAACATAGAGACAAAGATCAATGCATGATACATTTTTTAAATTTTGTTGGAAGTTTTACATCACATGCTGTGGGAGATATCTTGACTTCAAAATAGCTTGGAAGACCATGACTAGAAGAAACCCCTGAAGGTTTCAGTACAGCTAGGAAGAACAGAACCAGGAGAAACACCTGCAGAGGTTTCAGTGATAACATTCTCACCTCTTTCTTGAGTGCTTGTTCCTACCAGAGGTTGCACTTACAAAGCCCAGTCCGATTGTACAATAGGACCATTTTTCTAAGTATGATATTGGGTTGATGGTCTATGAGGTTCACCAGTTGCCTCCTCTTCCACCATCTCTTATTTTCAAGTCATTTTTGCTGACCTTGATTACCTTGACAGGAACAGAGAAAATGGATTCTCCTTTCCTAACCTTGAATGGACTTTCTATCAGCACCTTATCTCCAACTGATATGTTTTGGGTAAAAACATTGTTTCCGCAATCAACATTGTTTTTCATTTTGACTTGATCAGACACCACTTTGTTAGTAATAATCTCCTTGTTCTCTTCGGTGTCTTATTGTCTCTTCCCATTTAAGCCCCCAACAGTGAGGGAAATAAATCAGTGTGGGTATTTATCCATCTTAAAAGAGAAAATGGGGTTGCACTTGTAGTGCAGTGTTGAGTAGTGTTGTAACACCCCATATTTTGATTCAAAAATCTTTTCACTTCTAAGTTTGAAGTGATAGCAGTTTGTTTCCCTTCCTTAATGAATTTGTTTCCTCTCTCCACCAACCCATTGGAAGAAGGAGAGTATAATGCTATTTGCAAATGTTTGCTATAATGTTCTTTTAAACAATTAGATCAGATCAGAAGTAAAGTGCATGCCATTGTCAGTGACAATATTTTAGGTGCACCTTATAAAAATAATATCTCCTCCAAGAACTTTAACACAGCATCTGTGATAGGGGACTCAACAAATGAAAAGTACATCCATTTTCAAAAGTAATCAATCACCAGTATAAAATACCTTCTAACAACCAGCAATGACAGATATGGATTACATAAATATGAACCCTTTTTTTACCAAGCTGCCTCCAAAATATCCACAGTGTGTGTAGGAGATTTATAGACTTTCCGATGTTTGTCAGAGAGCAAACACTCAGAACATCTATCTATGATGATCTGGTTATCCATCCCAGGCCAACAGTAGTGTTGGTTAATTTGCATGCTGGTCTTGATTGAACCCAAATTACCTTGGTGGTCTTTGAGGAATATAATATTGCGCAAACGCACAGGCAGTACATGTTGGTCCGCTCTTAACACCAAACCGTTCACAAAATACTAATCCTCAGTAACTTGAGAAAATGACTTCAGCTCACCTGACAAGCACCTTTTCTCAGGCCAACCCTTGGCAATGTATTCTATGACTTTACACTGAACTTCATAATTTTCACTCGCTTTCAATCAGTCATCTTCACTTAGAAAAGTACTGAAATCACCTTCCACAGCATGAATCACAACAACACATTCAATATCATCCATACTACACTCATCAATGGTGTCATCAACAGGCATATGCGATTGACAATCAGCTCAGAAGTTTTTTCTACCTGGTACATGCGTAACAATAAAAGTGTATTCTTGCATTTTAGATGCCAATTTGTCAATCTAGCTGAAAGATTGTTGCTTGTGCCTGCCCTGAAGATGTGTAGCAGTAGTTTGTGGTCAGAATGGAATTCAAACTTGCATCCCCACACATACAGCTTACATTTCTGAACTGCCCACATGTAGGTTAGAGCCTCTCACTGGATAGTACTGTATTGTTTTTTATTTTGCTTTAGGGACCTTGAAACAAAGGCCTCTGTTTGTCTTTGCATGTGATATACTGACTCAGTACAGTCCATAAACCATGTAAGCTGGCATTCACAGTGATAATGGAAGTACAAATTTCCTGAAATACACTCAAAGCTGGAGCTGTTTCAATCAATTCTTTCACCTTTTTAAAAGCCTCTTCTTTTTCATTAGACCATTGACATTTTTGACCTTTTTTAAGTAAAATTCTTAGTGGTTTTACTGCATGAGCATACCCTGATACGAATCGGACATAATATTCTGCTAGACCCAAAAATGAACACAAGGCATCCCTATCATTAGGAGCCTTGGCCTCCTCAATAGCTCAGATGAGAGGAAATTTGGTTTTGATGCCTGAGGATGTTATATTGTGACCTAGGTACTCTAGCTCATTTGCTGCAAACCTACACTTGTTGTACCTGATGGTCATTCCCCTTTTTGACAAAATCGATAACACTTGTGTAAGGATCTGGTTGAATTGTTTAAGATTGTCTGCATAGATCAAATGCCATCTTGTTAGGTTTGCACTCCCCTGAGATTACGAAACAGTCTATCCATTAATTTCTGAAAAACAATTGTAGTGGATGCCAATCCGAACAGTAATTTCAGGTACTTGTAGGCACCAAATGGTGTAATGAAGGTCGTTAATTCTTGTGATTCTTTGGACATGGTCACCTTGTGGTTGACTGATCCCACATCAATGACGGAAAACCATTTACCAACTCCCGGGTTGTCTAAAAATCTCATGGATCTCAGGCAGTGGGTGACATCTACTAAAATGTTAAAAAAAGAACAGATGATGGACGGAATGCTGAACAATGCAAATATTCACCCCAGTCACAAAGATCTGCGTTTAATCCTTATTTTATTTTCCTCACCACGCCACTCCAGTTTGGACCCAGCCATGTGCAAATCAGCATTGACCTGTTCCTCATGGGAACAGTCCAGCCTGAACTGCCAAGCCAGGTCCTCCCTGGACCGGAAAAAAGCATGCTAGTACCAGTTTCAGGGTATCACCATTCATCAGCTAGGCTAGCTTGAATCCAGTGGCACAGTGAGCACGGAACCCACGTCTGGGCATACCCATCCCACTTGGGACGACATAATGCTGAACAATGCAAACATTCACCCCCAGTCACAAAGATCTGGGTTTAATCCATTGTTTTTTTGCTCACCATGCCACCCCAGTTCAGACCCAGCCATATGCAAATCAGTCTTGACCCTGTTCCTCATGGGAACAGTCCAGCCCGAACTGCCAAGCCAGGTCCTCCCTGGACCGGAAAAAAGCATCCTAGGACCGGTTTCAGGGTATCACCCTTGATCAGCTAGGCTTACTTGAATCCAGTGGCGCAGTGAGCACGGGACCCACATCTGGGCAAATCCTTCCCACTTAGGACGACAAATGCAAAAAGAACAGATGATGGACGGAATGCTGAACAATGCAAACATTTACCCCTAGTCACAAAGATCTGGGTTTAATCCATCATTTTATTGCCCCTACTAAAATGTTAGCATTCAGGGCTCTCAAATCAACACAAAGTCTGACCTCACCTAATGTTTTTCCTTCTACAACTATGGGTGCCACCCATAATGATGAATCACAAGGCGCAATTATCCCTTGATCACAAATACTTTTTAGGGTATTTTTAAGTTCTTCCCTGACACTTAAGAGAACAGGACATGCCTTGTAGGTGACCGGTTGTGGTTTGGCGTTTAGCGTGATACAGTGTTCATTCCCTGTACTGTTCAAACTTCATCATGGAAAAGATCATTAAACTCCTCCACTAGAACTTCTACAGGATCCTGCGCACTACAGATATTATCAATACACAATTCTCATACTCTTACAGGTGTGTCTGAATCAGGAACAAGATACAAACTCTTCCATGCCAGATTCTGCCAACCTAATATGTTTTTCCCTTTTATGGCTACATAGATTTTAGTGACAGTTTCTCTCCCAAGACAGCCCACTTCAGAAGTGAAATAAGCTAACATATCAATATCTTTTTCACTGAATACTTTTGGATTAATGTCAATGGGTTATAGAGGTCTTCCCCATTTCTCATAAAAAGTAGTGTCTCTAAGAATGTAATTGGAGATCCTGAAATGGCCATAACCTGTAAAGGAATGTCATCAATCAATAATTTGCAATTAGGACCCAAAACAGGTGCACCTATGAAATTACATTCAACAGTTAGTACCACATTGTTTAGAGATTCTGTACGAGTCAATATTTACATTGCTTATTTTTATGGAAGCTTTACACTCTTCCACACTATTTGAAAATGTCTCATCTTTTTACAAAGCAGGCTTCGCTTGCCTACAGCAGGACAGCCTGCAAAGTTGCTCAGGTGATTTTTAGTACCACACCTGTAGCATACACTTGTAGGCTTCTTGTTCCCATACTTATTTGTCTTTCCTTTTAAAGATACTGCACACAAAGGCTCCAACTGTTGTTCATCATCGCGGCAAACAATGTTGATTCTGGTGTTGGCATTTAAGTACTTTGGATGAAACTAGAGACCTTTCAATGCTCTTAGCAAGATTGAGAACTGTGAGTGAAGGATTTCTGCAACTTCGCAGTCACTCCTCTATTTTCCTGGAAAAACAACTAAATACAAAATGGTCACGAATGTAAGTATCTAGACTGACATCAAATTCATGTCAATGCCAAAATCCTCTGCTGAAATATATTCTTCTACCCGTTCTTCAGCATGTTATATATTTCCCACAAACATAGTACATCGGAAAGTGCTGCATGAAAGTTGTAATCTCAAGGGTAAGTTTGGACTGGAGAACACTGGTCTGAATGAGAACAGTTAGAGTAAAATAAATAATGCAAAATATAATGTAAGTATCATGCACAGAGTTGACAGAATAGAGATATGTGGGAGGTCTGGAAAATCTGCTATGTTAAAATGACACCAAGCAGTGAAAATTGTTGGTCACTGATGAGATGTGGTGGTGAAGTGTTTACAAGAAACTAATTTAACAGATCAATTTGATGAGTGCAGCCTCTCCCAAGATGGTCACTACATTGCACATCATGCCGCATATGTAGGTGTTCATGCTGTTGACACAGCAGCACTAAGCAATGCTGACCTGCCACACAAGGGTCCTCAAGCAGTGACAAGTCAGCGATTGAGTGCTATGTTCCTCCAAAAGCTGGACCTCAAACCATTCTGGAAAAAAAACCTTTTCCCCAGAATTTGGAATGCCGGAGTTCAGGAGCACTGCATGACTGCCACCAGTGTCATGACAGAGTAGAGGGCTCTGTGGGAGAAACCCTGTCCAATAAACAGCTGCTCTAACACTGTGGTGGTCAAGGCTCAGTGGGTAAGGTCAGGTCTGCTTCCTCGCCAAATGTAGAGAAGACTAAGGAGAGGTGCAGGTAAGTAAGTGCTCTTTTTTAGATTGAGAGTATCGCCCACAACGCACTGCAACCCAGTCAGCCCTGCCTCCGGCAGCAACTTCCCTCCGCTGCTGGAACTCAAAAGAAAACATCAGTCGTCACAATGCACACAGTACATAATAGTAATCACTTACCACACATAAGTAATGCATTGTGATCGTTTTTTGAATATGCAGCCAGTATGTTACATTAAGTTCATTATAGCTGTGGCCATGATTTTGTGGTCTCAGAACTGATCAGTGATGTAATTTAACATGTCATATATGATGTAATATGTGTGGTCATAAGTTGGGCCTGATAGCTGCACGTTATGGTTGATTTACTGATCAACAACTTGTGAATTTCACTGTTTTTATGTTTTGTTTTGAAACCATACTTGCAATTAAGCATGTTTTTTCTCTTAATTTCTGTTTCTTTTTACACATACATTAAGGTAATATAACTAAACTTAACCATAACTTCACTTTAAACTTTGGGACATATTTAAGAGCCCCTAGCACCATCTAACAACACATTAGCATCAATTGTTTTTATGCTAAATTGGCGTTAGATGGCCAAAAACACTGCACCATATTTACAAAGTAGAACATGCATTGCACCACTTTGTAACCCCTTGTGCCGCAGTATGCCTGCGCCAGGCATAATGTATATAAGGGGGCATTCCCCCGTTAGGTGAGCTGGAAAAATGTTGCAAAGAAATCTGAAAGATTTCTTTGTGGCATTTGTTTTCTGCATTTTTAACTCCTGCACAGAGCAGGCGTTAAAATAGAGGCTCCTGTTGTTTTCAAAGGGTATCTAGGTGCTTTGCAGGAGTAGTGTCAACATTTTTTACACTAATCCTGCAAAGTGCCAAACTAGCTTAAAAATGTTGACGTTAGTTCCCTAACTACCATCATGGTGCGCCAGATGTTAAATTCGGCACACAAATGGTGGTGTTAGGGGAGTGCTAAGGGGCGCAGGAAAAGCAGAGCTGCATATCATGCACCACCACGTTTTTAAAATATGTCCCTTCGTTTTTTCGGTGAATTTCTCGGGGGTTTGATCTTATTCCACTAGGAATTACACCGTAAGCTTTGGTTAAAGCTACCCATCACTGCGCGCAGAACTTGCCTGTGCATAGTAGGGAATGAGTACATGCTCTGCACACAACCTGTAATAGGCAGCCTAACCCGTGCAGCAAATAATCTGTAGATGTGTGAAGCAGGGGTTTATGGCAAACAGTGACTTATGGTAAGGTTCTGTACCATATATGTACTGACGTGTGTGTGTAGGCGGACCCTGTTTCCAAAGTGCAGAAGGTGGCGGAACTTCACAGCAGAAGTGAACTTCAGGATTTGACTGCAGCCAGAACCTACACACCACCGTCTATGTCCATCCGAATCCCACTGTGATTGGCCAAAGGCTGTTTGCAGTGGGAGTGGGCTGCTGGGCGTGGGCTGCCCGCCGTCTACAGGCATGCGACTCCCACACTTCACATGGTTAGAGGCCATGAGAATTGGGTTGGACTGCAGTGAATGGCCTCCAGATAGACTCTGTACCTCAATCTCTGTAGGTATTCAAGCTGCTCATGGCCCTTCACTGTGCATAAGGTGAATGGGTCGTAGTTCCTGGTTTCCAGACTTGCACCCCACCCTCCTCAGATCTGGGCATCTTAAGTTGTGTGTGGCCTTTGGCCATATTTATTTTTGTATTGTTTTTTAAAATATTTTATGATACCCATTTAAAAAAAAAGTTTTAATTTAAACTGTTATATTTTTTGGTTCATCCTAATATGGATTCTTTGTTTATTTTTTAACTGTTGTTGAACAATGTTTTACCTTTTTCAAGTCACCATAGATGCAAATGTTAATATTTTCCCAAGCTTTCGAAGAAGTTCTTGTGATTCTTCTTTTAGTGTCCGCCCGTTCATGTTTGTTAAGACGACCCTTCTGTTTTTCTCTCCAGTGTAGATTCATTTTTGAACATCCTGGACCATTTAGCAAACAGCCAAGGATCCCACTCCTGAATTTGAGATACTTCAGTTTGAATGTATTCTTCATCTTCTTGTTTTTAATCTGGTGCTTCATCTCTGCTCGAGAAAACTCATTTAGTTGTAAAACAAGAAGGTGCTTAATCATGGCAGACAACCCAATGAGTACAGGCTAGGTTGGCCTCTTTGCCACATTTGTTGACAGAATGTGTACGTCAGTTTTCATATATGCATTTTTTCCTCCCCCTTGGTAGGTAAAGAGCCTGCAGGCCTGGGTTTTCCACTGCTTTTTAGCGTGTTGCAACCTCAACAACATCTTCTTCCTAGAATGCGCAATAGTTCCTTTACTTCCATTGCGCTGTCACATAGTAAGTGCTGGTGTATTGTTCAGATCTTTGAGAGTGCCCCTGAAATTCTGGGGTAATGACAGTGTGCTGACACATGTCCCTATGCAACATTGATTTTGTAATAGCATTGTTCCCCTGACACTTGTAAGTGCTTAATATTTCTTGATATCCTTTGTAAAATATATAGTTGTATAGTTAATTCGCCTGCTGCTGTATTTCTTACTACTAAAGTTTAACAATAGTCAACACTACAGTTTTTACTATGACCATACATCAATCAGTTTTCTTTACTTTCCACATTCACTTAACTGGTCACTTAAACATGTGTAACACCTAACTGCAGAGGTAGTTCGCGCTTATGGCTCCATGATGTTTTTTTCCACATAAGGTATCCACACCTAATTTGCATCCCTTTTTTCCAACACCCTGGGGCTTTTAAAAGGTTCACTGAGTTTGTAGATTCCCTTGGAGCGGGACAAGAAAATAGATAAAAAATATCCCTATTTGGAGTTTTTTTGTAACTCTTTCAGGAACAAGCAGAGCTGAATAAAAAGGATAAAAATCTTACCACAGTTTTGGCATTTTCAAAGAGATAGCAATTGTTTCTTATTTTTTGTGCTCTCAACCTACTTCCAGTTTGTGGTGGAAATCAGTGTGAAACCCATGGATGAAGCATGAAAGCTATAGATTTCTGAAAAATAGACAACATTTCGACTTCAGCAAGGAGTTACCTGTGTAGATCCCTCAAGGTTTTCCCACAGAAACTAAAGAACAAGTTACTTACCTTCAGTGATGCCTTATCTGGTAGAGGCTATACTAGCTGCAGACTTCTTACCTCAGAATTACCCCCAGGTGTCACGTTGGATACAGAATTGTTTTGTGAGCAGTACCCCTGTGGTAGGCGGCATTTGCAGTGCCTATATAGGCGCCACCCAGGTGCACTGATGTCAGTTTCTCTCGATGACTTTCCTTGCTGGAAGCGCAAAACCACATAGAACACTGACCACCGGTGCGGGAAACTAGGGCCCTGTAAATGAAGAAGCCCTGTCCCTAGAAAACCTTTCGCAGAGTGGGGAGAATGGATGGGTTGGTAAAGAATCTGCAGCTAGAAATAAGCCCTCATTGCCACCAGTGGTCCAGACTGCCATATAATGAACGTGGCTGAACCGCCACGTTTGAAACACTGCCAGGCTTCTGCCACCAGGCAGACTGGTGGTGGAGGTGTTTCTGAACCGACTGGGCAGCGCTGCAAGCAGCGATGCCCGCCGGATAATGAGTCGGATTCCACCAACCTTTCCCTGGCAGTTTTGGCTTCCCGCCAAAGGACCCATGACCACACCCGCCCTGTTTATTGCAGTACCACATGGCGGTGGTGTTGTCTGTGAACAGCTGCACTAGTCTTCTTTTGACGGATGGTAGAAGGCTTTCAGTGCCAGTCTCATCACTCGGAGCTCCAACAGGTTGATGTGCAGTCTGGATTCTGCCAGAGTCCTCTGACCTCCACCTCTCCAAGATGATTTCCCCATCCAAGGAGTGATGCATCTGTCACTTCTGTCAGATCTGGTTAGGGAAGGGAGAGATGACCGCCACTGAAACAACTGTGATTCGTTAGTCACCACTGCAGCTCTTTTGCAGTTCCCTTTGAGATCTGGACCATGTTGGAGAGATTCCCCTGATGCTGCGTCCACTGGAACTTCCAGTCCCACTGCAGAGCCCACATATGCTAGCGGGCATATGTCACAAGCAGGATCCAGGAGGTCATAAGGCCCAGCACCCTCAGAGTCAGCCTTACCAAAATCGAGGAGAAAGGCTGAAACATTGGTATCATAGCCTGAATATCCTGGATTCACCATTCAGGGAGGATAAGCCTGAAACTGCATCGTGTCCACTACAGCCCCAATGAAAGGGAGCGTCTGATAGGGAGTAAAGTGTGACTTCAGCACATTGATGGTGAACTCTAACAAGTGCAGGCGGTCTGCCATAATCTGTATGTGGGAGATGACAGCCTGGAGTGAACCTGCCTTCAACAGCCAGTCATCAAGAGAGGGGAAGACTGGCACCCTTGATCTATGCATCCTGCAATTCCAATACTACCATCCAGTCTCCCGGGTTGAAGGCAGACAAGACCTTAGCTATTGTGAGTATCTTGAACTTCTTCTTGAGGATGAAATTGAACTGGTGCAGGCCCAGGATAAGACAAAGATCTCCATCCTTTTTGGGCAGCAGAAAGTAGTGGGAATAGCAACCACAACCGACTTCTGGCATCAGCTCCTGCCTATGTCTCCCTTGGCCAATAGAGCTGTGACTTCCTGGCAGAGAAGGGATAGGAGATTCACTATCAGCCTGTTGTAAGTTGGTGGCATGGGAGGACTGGCAGTCACAAAGTGGAGGGAGTATTCCCTTCGAAAGATCTGCAAAACCCACCTGTCTGATGGTATGAACTACCAGTGGGGCAGGTGATGGCAAATCCGGCTGGCAACTGGATGCCCATGATGATAAGAGGGCAGAGTAGGAGAGTTTGGAAGCTGCAACTACCAGAGGATTGATGGACTGGCCTGACCACCAGCTCACCGACTGACAGGGTCTATGGGTACCATACCCTCAGGTACGCAGAGGCTCGGGAGCATGCGTGGCACTGTGCCTGGGAGGGTAAATGCACAATTGGAAGCCCCTTCTTTGGCCTCAAAAGGAGCAAAGGCAGATTGTGGGTGAAGAGGGACCATAGAAAGGCCCAAGGACCTGGCTGTAGCCCTGCTGTCTTTAAAGCGTCCCAGCGCCAAAACCGCCTTGTCTCCTCAGAGATGGGAGCCATCAAATGGCAGGTCCATCAGCTTGGAAATCCCCAGAAATCCAGCCATCCTATACCATGTGACTGTTGATTAAATATCTCTACCTAGTGAGTCAGTGGTATCCAGTCCACATTGTATTGTGAACTCAGCTGCATCTCTACCATCTGCAACAGCCTGGGAAAGGACAGTCCAAGCCTCCTCGGGGCCCTTGGGAGCACCTGCGCAACCGTATCACACAGATTTTTGGGAATAGCGTCCCAAAAGGCATGCATTGTTCACAGACTGCAGTGCCAGGCTAGTGGAAAAAAACATCTTCTTCACTAAGGTATCCAGCCTCTTGGACTCACTAGTCCAGGGGAGCTGTAGGGATTGCACCACGATTTACATGGGAAGTAGAGGCTTGGACCACCAAGCTCTCTGGGGTAGGGTTTGGGCGAGGAAGTTTGGGTCCCCCGAGTGTGGCGATGGCGGTGGGCAATCATCCTGTTCTCAGGAGCCCCTGTGCTGGGCTTGGGCCAGGTCCCAAGCAGGACGTCCGTGGGGGTGTTGTAAGACTCTCACCATAGAGATGAGGCTGCTGGCTTTGGGCAGCAGCACTACCATTCTGGGGGACTCAGTCTTTCCCATGCAGACTGGCAGCTGTTGGCCTTAACCCTTTGGCTAGCTGGCAGCACCTAACCCAAACCCAAAAGTAATGGTGATTTATGGCAGCCTGACGCATGGCACTCAGACTTCTCAGGGAAGTCATGATGGAACAGATCTTACCCCTTTCTCTCAGTTACACAAGTCTCATACTTGCGAAGACAAACAGAAGTAGGATTTGGTTCAATACATCTATTGAAGCAACTGCCTTCTATGTAAAAAGGCATAAATTGCAATTATTAGGAAGGTGAAACACAACACTATTATCATTGTGACCAGGAATGTTAAACAGATAAAAAGTCCCACACTAGTGAATCTGAAATCTACCTGCATTACTAAAATCCTACATGAGCGCGGTAGCAGCGTTAGCCCTAATCTGCCCATACTAGTCTCTGCAAGGAAGCCCCATCTCAATACCTAAATAATAAGCAGGGGTTTGCCTACTGATCTGCTGGCAGTCCTCCCAAGTGGATGGAGCGACAAGGCCAAGTTCAGCAGACCGCCGACGACATGATACAGCATAAGGTGGCTGGCTGGAATGTCCCCTCTAACTTAGTTTGTGGAGCGTGTTGTTTTATAGCAAAACATGTTGTTGTTCTTAGAACTGCCCTGATGTGATAATGTGTCTTTTCCTAGTAGGGTAGTGTAGCCGGTTGTCAACCACCGTGCCTACAGATTCCTCCGACTGGCGCCGTTCACGCGCGTCAGAGGATGGCGTCTCCCGTTCCCATGGCGACATGGGGGCGGCACCAGACGCCCGGAGCTCGGATTTCCGGGTCCCGGTCGACGTAAAGAGGGACGACGGACTCAGAGAGGGGGCGGAGAAGTCTTCGGAGACGACGGACGCCAGAAGAGGATCCAAGGAGCCGGACAACACGGTTCCAGCACACCGAGGAGACTAGACTGGGAAGCCGGAGCTTCCCAGAGCGAGAACGGGACCCGAGGAGAGGTCCAGCCAACAGGAGATGAGTGTTTTCCGCCCGTCCCAGGAGGGACGTGGCTACGCAAGGTACGGTCCTTGTTTCAAGGACAATCTAAACACTTAAAAACAGGGAACAGAGGCGAGGAGAGTGGGTAGGGAGGGGGACGTGGTTGAGAGGGGAACAGGGGAGAGGGGTTAGAATGAAAAAAAACTGCTAGTAATTAGAGGCACAGAAAAGACTAAAACTCTAAACCGGATTACTAGCAAGAATCTACAGGGGAGCACTAAGGGTGTCTGAGTGAAGCACATGTGTTTCTGCCCTCCCACACACACACAAACGGGTCTCTCTCTCTCTCACTTCCCCACTGTCTCTTCCAATCTTACTTTTGTGATAGAGATATCTCTGTGCCCGACTTACCTTCCATTTCGCTCCTTTGTTTTCCAGTACACTTGGGAGTCCACATCAAGTCAGCGCCAGTCGAGAGGGGAACCTGTAAAGAACAACGAGAGGGACATTAAAGAAGAAAAGCACACCAAAACATCAAACAACGTTTTGCACAAATTCTTAAATAAATATCACCTGCACCTAATATAAGTCTCAGAGTCCTTCGTACCACCCCACCCACCCCGTAACAGTGGTGTCAGAAGTGGGATACAAATAGGTGGTACGAAGAAGCCGGCGAACATGGGGGAAAAGCCAAAACTGGAGGACATGATTCAGCAACTGGCTGAGGGTCAAAGGCACCTTCAGCTCATATGGGTGGCACATCAGAGGGAGGCAAAAGAAGACCAGGAAGCCCTGCAAACTGCATTAAAGAGCCAAGCCACCATCATGGCTAATAATCAATTGGTACACGAAACTACATTACAGAAATTAACTGATACCATTGCAGCAAGTAAAGTACATCCGAACGTCCAGAGTTCTGTCCTGCAGAAATTTCAAGAGGGGGAAGACCCCGACGCATTCTTCATGAACTTCGAAAGCGTGGCCTCCTTGGCCCAATGGCCCGAAGAACGCTGGGGTCAATACATTGCCCCTCTCTTAACAGGCATTTTATAAACAGCGTACCAAGCTGCCAACCCAGGAGGTACCACACCCTATACGGATATCAAGAGCAGTATATTAGAAAAGGTAGGCCATGACTCCGAGTATTATAGAATGAGGTTTCGGAAGATTAGGTGGGGTCAGAGTGAGGATCCCAGAACCTTCTATTTTAAAGTTAAAGACCTCGGGTTAAAATGGTTGGGTCCGCTGGGGACAGAAAGGGAGGACGTAATCAAGGCGGTTATACTGGAGCAATATTTGGACTCGCTTCCCGGCTCTACTAGGAGTTGGATAAGGCAACACCCAAAAGTCGACACCGAAATGGCGGTAGATCTAGCCTGTGCCTATCATAGATCTGCTGAGTTTAAGAATCCGGGGATCAAAGTAATAACCAAACCTCCTGTGGTACCCCTCAAATACCCACTACGACGACTACAGGAAGAACCAGGACCAAGTCGGAGTGGATAGGTGGCCCCCATGCAACAGCCTCAATGTTACAGCTGTGGGGAGTGGGGTCACATCGCCAGAATGTGCCCGAGGAAAGGTGACATGGTAGAGCCCATGGAAATCGGGGTCACTAGGGGTAGAGTGTTGTGCACTGGTAAGGGAAACCTTAGATTCAAACAAACCATCAAAATAAATGGGGGTCCCATACAGGCTCTTATAGACTCAGGGTGCAGTCAGTCGGTGATACGAGGAGACTTATTAAGCTGTATGGGCCAAAATTTCAACTAATGGGTTTCCATCTGCTGCATCCACGGGGACAAAACCAACTACCCTTTGACTCTGGTACAAATAGAGTGGGAAGAGCATCAGGATTTTCTACCGGTAGGAGTCATGGATCAGTTAGTAGAGGACTGTGTCATAGGTACAGACTATATAAGATTCTCTGAACTGTTAGACAAGATGAGGTCCCCCATAATTTCCCCAGACTGGTGGACTGAAGCACCCTTTCATAGCAGCCATATTGAGAAACCACCAACCTGTGTAAAACTGACTAGAAGGGAAAAAAGACAAGGGAAACAAAACTATCAAGTCTCAAGATTCGGACAGATCCCCGAGAAAGTGGTAGCCAGCACAACTAATCCTTCTCTCTCTTTTCGAGCTAGTCAGCGAGAAGACCCCACACTATGTCATGCGTTGAGAAGTGCATAATCCGAATCCACAAACGAGGTGGGTCCCTATTTTTTAATCCACAAGACCCTTCTATGTAGGGTCATCAACTCCACCCACAGGGAAAAGTAACAGCTCGTAGTACCGAAACCCTATCGTAACCAATTCCTATTCCTGGCACACAACCAACCAGGGGGCGGGCATTACGGTAGGGAGAAGACAGAGGAATACCTACTAAGATGATTCTACTGGCCCGGGGTTTACGCCCAACTCAGAAAGTATTGTGCCCAGTGCCCTCGGTGTCAAATGATAGACCCAGGATCTCTTAGGAAAGCCCCCTTACAGCCACTCCCCATTATCGATATTCCATTTTCTCGCATCGGTATGGATCTGGTCGGACCCCTTTTACCCTCTACAAAGGGGTACACATATATATTAGTCTTAGTAGACTACGCTACAAGGTACCCGGAAGGGATTCCTCTCTCTAGTATGACCACGAAGGCAGTAGCCCAAGCCATGATCACCTTCTTTTCCAGAGTGGGGTTCCCACAGGAAATACTAACTGATCAGGGAACGCCTTTTATGTCAGCCCCCATGAAACAGATCTGTAAAGTCCTGGGGATCAGGCAGTTAAGAACCTCGGTCTATTATCCCCAAACTGACGGTTTAGTTGAACGTTACAATCGTACTATTAAGACTTTGCTGAGGAAAACGGTCGAGGATTCAGGGAGGGACTGGGACCAGAAACTACCTTTAGTCCTCTATGCCATATGGACCCATGAGCAGGCGTCCACCGGACATAGCCCTTTTGAGCTAGTGGGAGACAGCCACGAAACTTACTCGACATGGCCGCCGAGTTGTGAGAAGAAGAGGGAGAAGAAGAAAGGCCCCTGTTAGAATATGTCAATAAATTAAAAACCCAACTACAGTTTGTGTGGGACGATGTCCGGAAACATCTAGAGAAAGCTCAGAGAAACCAAAAGACTTATTATGATCAAGGGACCAGAATTCGTTCCTTCCAACCGAATGTCTGAGTCCTAATATTACGACCCTCATACGAAAACAAACTCTTAGCCAGGTGGCAGGGACCCTATAAGATCTTAAAGTCTGTTTCCCCAGTCAAATATCTGATCGAATTATCCCAACACCCTAAAAGGACACAAATATATTATGTCAACTTATTTAAAAAGTGGGAAGAACCAGAAGAAACTACAACACCCACCGCTACAGGATTTTTAGTAACCCCGGCAACAGCTTTAGGGATGGACCTATTCCCTACAACCAGTGGAGAGGCAGGGGAAGCCCCACATATTAATAGCGCTCTTACAGAGAAAGAAAGATCCCAACTCACAGCCCTCTTAAACGTACATTCACCGTTTTTTTCAGGGACACTGGGAAGAACCAATTTAATTCAACACCACATTAGAACACCTGAGGGAAAAAACCTCCGGTTATGACCCTACCGGATCCCGGAAGCGCGGAGACACCTCATTGAAGAGGAAGTACAAAAGATGCTAACCCTCAACGTTATTGAACCATCTACTAGCCCATGGTGCTTTCCTGTGGTCATAGTACCAAAACCAGACGGTTCCATCCGGTTTTGCATTGACTTCCGCAAACTAAACGAAATATCCCTCTTTGACACATATCCCATTCCGCGGGTTGACGATTTACTTGAGAAATTAGGGAAAGCGTGGTATATGTCAAACTTAGACCTGACAAAGGGATACTGGCAAATTCAACTCGCTCCTGCAGACAAAGAGAAAACAGCCTTTTCCACACAGTCAGGGCTCTATCATTTTACAGTTCTTCACTTTGGTCTCCATGGGGCTCCAGCCACGTTCCAACGCTTAATGGATCATCTCTTAAAACCATTCCAAGCGTTTGCCGCTGCAAATTTAGATGATATCGTAATCTTCAGTGATACATGGGAAGAACATCTACAACACCTACACAAAATATTCCACACATTGTATGAGGCAGGCCTCACGGCCAACCCAAAGAAATGCAACCTAGGAAACAACCACATCGCATATCTCGGATACTTTATAGGAAACGGTTTACTACAGCCCCAAAAAAACAAAGTAGAAGCTATTTGGCAGGTATCAGTCCCCACGACCAAAAGAGAACTCCGCTCTTTTTTGGGTCTTGTGGGGTACTATCGCCGGTTTATTCCCCAATACTCCACGCTAGCTGCTCCCCTCACTGATCTCCTTAAAAAGCACTATACGTCGAAATTACCCATGTTCTCGGACTCCCAACTGTCCAGCTTTCACCACCTGAAACAGTCCCTTACGACAGAACCGGTTCTGAGATGTCTCGATTTCTCCAGGACATTTCATTTATATACTGATGCTTCTAATGTGGGGCTGGGGGCTGTCCTTACTCAACCTGACGCTGAGGGCTAGGACCATCCTATTGTATATATTAGTAGGAAATTACTTCGCCGGGAATGCAACTATCCGGTTATCGAAAGGGAATGCTTAGCTATCAAGTGGGCTATTGAAAATCTGCAATATTATCTGTTGGGCAGACCTTTTGTCCTCTTCACCGACCATGCCCCTTTAACCTGGTTGGCTTCGCATAAGGACTCTAATGCTCGGGTGCTACGTTGGTTTCTGGAACTGCAACCCTTTACCTTTCAGATCCCGCATATCCCTGGTGCTCAGCAAGGTCCGGCCGACTTCCTGTCCCGGTTTCCCGATCCTACGGTACTCTATCAGTCCCGATAATGGGATGGGGTATGTAGCCGGTTGTCAACCACCGCGCCTACAGATTCCTCCGACTGGTGCCGTTCGCGCGCGTCGGAGGAAGGCGTCTCCCGTTCCCATGGCGACATGGGGGCGGCACCAGACGCCCGGAGCTCGGATTTCCAGGTACCGGTTGACGTAAAGAGGGACGACGGACTCAGAGAGGGGGCGGAGAAGTCTTCGGAGACGACGGACGCCAGAAGAGGATCCAAGGAGCCGGAGGACGCGGTTCCACACACCGTGGAGACGAGACTGGGAAGCCGGAGCTTCCCAGAGCGAGAACGGGACCCGAGGAGAGGTCCAGCCAACAGGAGACAAGTGTTTTTCCACCACGTCCCAGGAGGGACGTGGCTACGCAAGGTACGGTCCTTGTTTCAAGGACAATCTAAACACTTAAAAACAGGGAACAGAGGCGAGGAGAGTGGGGAGGGAGGGGGAAGTGTTTGAGAGGGGAACTGGGGAGAGGGGTTAGAAGGAAAAACCCCTGCTAGTAATTAGAGGCACAGAAAAGACTAAGGGGGTTATTCTAACTTTGGAGGAGTGTTAATCCGTCCCAAAAGTGACGGTAAAGTGACGGATATACCACCAGCCGTATTACGAGTTCCATAGGATATAATGGACTCGTAATACGGCTGGTGGTAAATCCGTCACTTTTCCGTCACTTTTGGGACGGATTAACACCTCCTCCAAAGTTAGAATAACCCCCTAAAACTCTAAACCGGATTGCTAGCAAGAATCTACAGGGGAGCACTAAGGGTGTCTGAGTGAAGCACATGTGTTTCTGCCCTCCCACACACACACAACCGGGTCTCTCTCTCTCTCTCACTTCCCCACTGTCTCTTCCAATCTTACTTTTGTGATAGAGATATCTCTGTGCCCGACTTACCTTCCATTTCGCTCCTTTGTTTTCCGGTACACCTGGGTGTCCACATCAAGTCAGTGCCAGTCAAGAGGGGAACCTGTAAAGAACAACGAGAGGGACATTAAAGAAGAAAAGCACACCAAAACATCAAACAACGTTTTGCACAAATTCTTAAATAAATATCACCTGCACCTAATATAAGTCTCAGAGTCCTTCGTACCACCCCACCCACCCCGTAACAGGTAGACATCGTACTCTTGGACGGGCAATGATCAGTAAATTATCATGTACCGCTTTGGGCAGAGCACAAGATGAAATGTCACGCAAAAGAACTAATAACAAATTGTGTGTGAAAGGGAAACTGATAAAAATAATAAAACATTTTGGCTAAAAAGAAGCCAAGCTAAAATAATACAAAGGAAGAAATTAAATGAACTAGGTAAAAGGGCACAGGCCGCAGGGACAGAGCTAAAGTGAGAGTGCCCAAGCAAAGTGCTAAAATAACCCCAGGACAAGGGCTTCATTGAATGGCAGTAGCGGTTCTGAAGGGGACACTCCAGGCTGTAGCATCTCTGTCAAGCCATTAGTCTTGCCTGCCACTGAGGGCAATCGAAGGTTGAGGACCTCAGACACCCACCTCACCACCATGGCAAAGCATGTTAGTAACTGGAGAAGTATCCAGTCCACTGACCTCACCCAGATCCTCACATCAGTCAATGGTCTTGAGAGCTGGTATTTCTCAGGGTCTCCCAATCCTCACCAAAACCTAACCCACAAGAGTAGGGCTCAGGCTCCTACCTGGAAGGCCTAGCTCCAATTGGCACCAGAATCTGTATTGCTCAACACCCATCCAGGCCTGTATCAGGGTAGGGGATCTGAATGGGGGCGTCGCCGCTGCTGGGTGACTATGCTGCCAGGATTGTCAGCATCAGGACCAGCGCCAGGGAAGGTCAGTATGGCAAGACCGGCATCAGTCCGGATCAGAGAATGGATCCTGGGGGTCCAACTGGTGCCGGAGCTGCCTGGCCAAAAACAGAAGGGGCACCTCCCAATCTCTTTGGCCTTAAGGCACACCGGAGGGAAAGGGCTGCGAAAAAAAGAAGTGCATGGACACATAAAACTATGTTGGGAGGGGGTCACTCTGGCTTCCGGAAACTCAGGGAGGTGCAAGACAGTCCAGGCGCTGGCTCAACCTCAGGCCCAGGCCTCGAGGAGCGATGCTCTCTCGTCTCGTCCGTCGATGGACGAGGTGAAGTTGAAGACCTCTTCGACAACGACTTCTTTTTGTGGTGGGACTTACCCGAGTGACCCAACAACTTTGAGTGCAACAAAGAGCTAGGGCTTCACAACAGCAGCCAGGACTTTCCACTCGACCAGGCACTTGATCATCACAGCAACACATGTTGAGCCTCAAGGACCTTAAGGGATCGTTTCCTCAAGCCCTTTGGGTTCATAGTGCAGCAACTGGTGCAGGCCTATAGGTTGTGGTCGCATTCAAGGCACCAGATGCATAAAAGATGTCAGCTTGTCACTGACATCGAGCAGTGACAGGTGCCGTAGGGCTTGAAGCCGGCCTTCCTTGATGACATCCCTGTCATACCAGGAAGAAAAACCTCAAAAAGACGTCAAACTTGAGCATGGCTCTGTTAAATCAGTGGTTGTTGTCACCACTTCTCATCTTCCAATACCTTCACTCTTCTCATGTAATCAGCGTGGACCTCCTGCAGGACTCCAGCAGACTTTACAGCAGTGTTAGTCACAAGTATGACTTAGAAAGTGCCTCTCTAGACTTCAAGGCAACTTTTAGAAACATGCTTACTTGCTAGTACCCTCCTCGGCATGACAGTGGATTTCTTTTGTCAGTGCTTTTGCTAAATTTGCCTAGTGAGAAACAGATTTCAACACATTAGCCATACCCTTGCAGTAATCCAGAACAATATCATCAGTCATTGAAACAAGTGTAGGTGCGGTATATAGTCCAACCTCATTGCTTTGCCCATTAGCAATTTATTGGGCAACAGACCAGAATTTTTATCTTCGGTACTTCGAATGCTCACCAAATCAAGCGGAAGAGCATCAGGTCATTTCAGACTAGTGGATGCACTCTCTTTGGCCAGCTTGGTTTTGATGGTCCCATTAATTCTCCCCACAGCACCAGATGATTACAGACAAAAACTACAATGGAACCTTTGATCATTTGGAGAGCTGAAAAATCAATTACAAAATTTCAATTTTTAAAATGAAAGCCATGATCCATCTCAATAGAAGTTGGCAGGCCAAAATGTAGTCTTAACACCTTCTACAAAAACTTGGCAACTGTCATACAGTCTGATCCCGGTTGGGGGTAGGACTCAACCCATTTAGAGAATAAGCAGACAATCATGAGAATATACTGAAGGCTATCTCTATGAAATCTGCTTGAAGGCTCGTAACTGGGCCTTCTGACTTGCCAATATGATTCATATGGACTGCTGCCCTCTTCCTTAATTATTTCTCTGACAAACTAAACATCTCTGACTCAAATCTTGTGCAAACATCCTTGATTTTTGAATTTGCACATGATTATGCAAATATCTAGCCATACTGTTCAACATCATATTTGTACTCAGGAGTGATCCACGCATCTTGGTAATTCTTTGTCAAATCCTAGATTTCCCCAACCTCCTTTTCTTATTTTCTGCCACTTCCACCTGGATGTCCCTCAATTCACTTAAGGAAGTCGGTATTGGATTTAACAAGAAGCAATTTACATCTTCACACCTTCAGCAGGAATCTCATTTGATTAATTTTGTTCAGTCTATTGAAGTGTAATTTGATTGTTTGATCTTAGAGTTTAATTCCCAAATGCACAATATCTAGCCACCTGGGCTGCATATTTATTTCCAGGGGCAACCATATATTTTCCAGTCTTATGGTCTAAAATAGTCTGGATCTTCCCCTGTAGGGGTTCAATCTGTTCCCCACCAACTAGGTGTCGCAGATAAAACATCTTCCTCTGCCCTACCCGGAACTTTGAAGCCTTGATAGTGAGGCCTACTTTTTGTAGGGCCTCCAAAACTTTCCATAGGTGGACCCGGTGGTCATCCCCGGTGCAGCTGAATACAGCAATATCATCTAGATATGCTGCACTGAAAGCTTCCATACCTTGGAGACTGTATTCACCAGCCTCTGGAAAGTGGCAGGTGCATTCTTCAAAACAAAGGGCATAACTGTAAATTGGTAATGCCCTCCGATGGTAGACAATGCAGTTTTAGGTTTTGCGTCTTCTGATCTGCCAATACCCTGCAGTCAAGACAAAAGTGCTTAGATACTTGGAAGATGCCAGTGTATCTATCAGCTCATCTGCCCTGGGTATAGGGTGAACATCAGTCTTGGTGACTGTATTGAGCCGTCTGTAATCTACACAAAACCTCATCTCCCTTTTCACATTTTGAGAATGAGGCTTTGATAATAGCACCACTGGGCTGGCCCAGGGGCTTTCTGAGTGCCCAATCACTCCTAAGTCCGACATTTTCTAAACTTCTGATTTAATGCAGTCCCTGACATGGTCAGACTGTCTATAAATCTTACGTTTGACAGGTAAACTGTCTCCAGTATCTATGGTGTGTTCACACAAAGTGGTCTGACCAGGTGTCAGAGAATATGGCTCAGAAACCTGGCATTGGAAATTCCTGCAGTCCTCCTTTTGCTCTTCTGTAAGGCAGTCTGCTAGGACAACGCCTTCCACTGTGCCATCAGTAGCACTGATGGAGAAGGGGTCAGTGAGAGGGTCACTCTCTTCCTCCTGCCCCTCATCAGTGGCCATGGGTAGGGTTAAGTTTGCCCTATCATAGTAGGGTTTCAGGCAGTTCACATGAAGTACTCTTAGAGGACTTCTGGGAGTGCATAGGTCCACTAAATAAGTGACCTCACCCTTTTCCTCTACTATCAGATGTGGGCCACTCCATTTGTCCTGGAGTGCTGTTGGTGCCACAGGCTCCAGTATCCACACTTTCTGTCCTTGGTGGTAATCAGTCAGGACAGCCTTCTGGTCATGCCATTGTTTTTGCAACTCCTGGCTTGCCTGAAGGTTTTTAGTGGCCTTTTTCATATACTCAGCCATTCTTGATCTTAGGCCAAGTACATAATCCACAATATCTTGTTTGGGGGAGCTTCAAGGGTTGCAACTACCCCTCATTCACAAGTGCAAGTGGCCCCTAACAGGTTGTCCAAAAAGGAATTCAAATTGGCTGTAGCCCACTCCCTTCTGGGGTACCTCCATGTAGGCAAAAAGGAGGCATGGCAATAGGACATCCCATCTCCTTCTAAGCTTTTCAGATAGTCCCATAATCATACCTTTGAGAGGTTTATTAAACCTCTCAACCAATCCATTTGTCTCAGGGTGATAAGGTGTGGTGAATTTATATGCTATACCACATTCTTTCCACATTACCTTCAAGTATGCAGACATGAAGTTACTACCTCTGTCTGATACTACCTCTTTAGGAAGCCCACCATGGAAAATATTCAGAGGAGGGCCTTTGCCACCGCAGTAGCTGTAGTGGTCCTTAGAGGGATGGCTTCTGGATATCTAGTGGCATGGTCCACTACCACCAAAATAAATCTATTGCCAGAAGCAGTAAGAGGGTCAAGGGGGCCAACTATGTCAACCCCTCCCGTCTTGCCACTTGCTTGGCAAGTGACACAAGAGCGACAAAACTCATTTGTGTCCTCTGACATATAAAGCCAGGGAAAGTGAGGGACCAGTCTGTCCCAGGTCTTGTTTTGCCCCAAATGTCCAGCAAGGTGAATGTCATGTGCCACTGTTAGGAGGAATTCCCTATACTGCAAGGGGATGACCAGTCTCCTGGTAGCACCAGGTTTTGGGTCCCTTGCCTCTGTATAAAGGAGATTGTTCTCCCAATACACCTGGTGAGAGTCACTGACATCCCCTGCTTCTTGTCTGACAGCTTGCTGTCTCAAACCCTCTAGTGTGGGACAGGTCTGCTGTGCCACACTCAACTCCTCCCTGGCAGCCTCCATGCACCCAAAAGCTCAGCTGTGTCAGCTTGGAACTCCTCCTCATTAAAAGGGGAAACTTCGGTGGAGGGAGGGATAGTGGATAAGGGTTTACCCTTTCTACCCCTAGTTTTTGGGAGCACTTGGTCCATTGTTCCAGGATCCAAGTTTCCTTGTCCTCTTTGCTTCTTGGCCTGAGCCCTGGTAAGAGCAAAGATGTGCCCTGGAATGCCAGGTATTGCTGCATGAGCCTCTAATTCCACATCAGCCCAAGCTGAAGTCTCCAAATAATTGCCCAGTAGACATTCTACAGGTAGGTCAGTGGATACCACAACTTTCTTTGGACCAGTAACACCCCCCCCATCCCAGTTGAGATTTACAACAGCCATAGGGTGGCTAACAGTGTTATTATGGGCGTAAGTCACTTGGTACTGATGACCAAGTAGGTTTTGCGCAGGGGGCACCAGTTTCTCTACCACAATAGTGACACTGTCACCTGTGTCCCTATAGGCCTCAGCCTGAACTCCATAGAAAAGGGGTTGTTGCTTGTACTTATCCATATTAAGGGGGACAAGCAACAAAGGTGGCAAGGTCAATGCCACCATCTGAGACTAAAACAGCCTCAGTGGTTTCCATAACTAGAACCAACCCCCACTATATTACCCAAAGTGAGCCCGGCTACTCCCTTCGACTGGTTATTTGAAGTGTTTTTCCCACCACTACTGCTATTACTAGGGGCACTAGTGGAAGCAGTGGGGGTTGTGGTGGTGGGAGCTTTGGTGTTTTTCTTGGGACAAGTGGGATCACTTGTCCAATGGCCTTTGTTCTTACACGTGTAACACCAAGGCTTTTCATGTTGGTTGGAAGAGGATTTGTGCCCACCCCAGAGGATTTTTGTGGGCCTGATGAAGACTCTGACTTTTTATCTTTGTCCCCACCCTTATCATGTGACTTACCATCCTTCTTCTTGTCCTTGTCACCCCCCGTTTGAACGTTTCTGCTCACTCTTGTTCTGACCCATTTGTCTGCCTTCTTTCCCAATTCTTGGGGAGAGGTCAGATCTGAGTCTACCAAGTACTAGTGCAACAAGTCAGACACACAACTGATAAGAGTATGCTCTCTCAAAATTTGATTATAAAGACCCTCATAGTCAGACAGTTTGCTGCATGTAACCAACCTTCTAAAGCCTTCACTGAATAGTCCACGAAGGGGGTCATTCCAAGCTTGGCGGGCGGCGGGAGCCGCCAGCCAAGCGGGAACCGCCAGAAGACCGTACCGCGGTCAAAAGACCGCGGCAGTCATTCTGGATTCCCACTGGGCTGGCGGGCGACCGCCAAAAGGCCGCCCGCCAGCCCAGCGGGAAACACCCTTCCACGGGGAAGCCGGCTCCGAATGGAGCCGGCGGAGTGGAAGGGGTGCGACGGGTGCAGTAGCACCCGTCGCGAATTTCAGTGTCTGCTAAGCAGACACTGAAATTCTAAGTGGGGCCCTCTTACGGGGGCCCCACGACACCCCATACCGCCATCCTGTTCCTGGTGGCCGAAACCGGCAGGAACAGGATGGCGGTATGGGGGTCGGAATCCCCATGGGCAGCGGAAAGCCGGCGGTACACCGCCGACTTTCCGTTTCTGGCCGCGGCTGTACCGCCACGGTCAGAATGCCCAAAGGAGCACCGCCAGCCTGTTGGCGGTGCTCCCGCGGACCACGGCCCTGGCGGTTTTTACCGCCAGGGTCAGAATGACCGCAAAAGTCTATCCATTCTTGTGAAGACTCGTTTCTGGTTTTTCTGAACCTAATTCTGTATCTAATGGAGCCGGCGGAGTGGAAGGGGTGCGACGGGTGCAGTAGCACCCGTCGCGAATTTCAGTGTCTGTTAAGCAGACACTGAAATTCTAAGTGGGGCCCTCTTACGGGGGCCCCTGCAGTGCCCATGCCATTGGCATGGGCACTGCAGGGGCCCCCAGGGGCCCCACGACACCCCATACCGCCATCCTGTTCCTGGCGGCAGAAAACGGCAGGAACAGGATGGCGGTATGGGGGTCGGAATCCCCATGGCGGCGCAGCAAGCTGCGCCGCCATGGAGGATTCCCCTGGGCAGCGGAAAGCCGGCGGTACACCGCCGACTTTCCATTTCTGGCCGCGGCTGTACCGCCGCGGTCAGAATGCCCAAAGGAGCACCGCCAGCCTGTTGGCGGTGCTCCCGCGGACCACGGCCCTGGCGGTTTTAACCGCCAGGGTCAGAATGACCGCCAAAGTCTATCCATTCTTGTGAAGACTCGTTTCTGTTTTTTCTGAACCTAATTCTGTATTGTTCAGCGGTTAGGCCAAATCCATCCAAGAATGATGTCTTCAAAGCATTGTAGTTATCTGAATCTTCCTCCCTGACAGTGAGAAGTCTGTATCTCCCCTTGCCAGAAAAGGCCAACCACAGAATAGTATATAGAATAGTGTATTTGTATACTCTGTGTTTTAGAGCTGCACCCTTAGCTGTATACTGATTGTATTTATTCAAACTGTATGTTTCCCTGTACTGCATATTTTGCACATATTACCAGTACTACTATTCTACTGTTAATTCGTAAGAATGTCGACCTTCAATGAAAATAGGGAGGCCCTATTAGAAGAACTATTTAATGATAACACGAACACGATCACCTGTGATCATAATACGAGTAATGCTAAAGAGGGACTTAGAATTAAATTTATAAGATTGGAGCGGTTAAAAAAGCAGGAGCTTTCAAGATGGTGGGATTTCACCATTCTTGAAAAGTATACACAGATTAAACAAATCCCAAGGGGGCTTCGTGTCATCCTCTTCCCTTCTTTTGGGGATCTCAACCCCGCTTTACTACAAGAATGGGAACAACTATTAATTAATTCCTCCCTCGGGATTATGGATATATTGATTAGGGACGCCAAGGACAAAAGAGAATGTTTACTAACAGACATCAAAACCTTAGAAAAGGAGATCCAGGACACCAATCTCCCAGAGGCCATAGACAAAAATTACCACATTCTGAATAATGTACTCCAGAAACATCAAGAGTACATAAAAGAAAAGAAATTACACAAACTAAGACGAGACGGAAATGATTATGCCAAGGGCAGGGTCTTTACATATGCCCGTAAATTCGATAACCTCAACAGTGATAGACAAGATAACAGGGCCACCGCAATAGGTCCAGCTGGTATGCCAAATGCCACCACCAGCGACACTGACCTGTCCAGTTGCTCTAGTTTCACGAGTGAGGATACCAATAGTCTTCCACCACAACAGGTAACCACTTCCAGCAATAAATCTACTTTTTTGTTGGAAATGGAAAGATTTCGCAGAGGACAAAAACACAACAAAATGCCTCCAACTACACACACAAGAGAACCAGAAGGGGCCAGAGAAAGAGTGCCCGAACCAGTAACAAACACAACCAGAGTCACTACAAGATCGGTAGCCCGCAATTTGAAGACCTAGACACGGACACCACTCACAATGAGGACCTTTGTATCATGAATCTGTCTGATGCTACACTTGACTGCGACCAATTGAGTGTTCTTAAAAAGGGTCTAGGCTTTGTACCCATGTCTTTCCCTGACTTCACACAAATTCACATTGATCTTTTCAAATTTGTGCGCAAGTGTAAACTTTTGAAACATTTTGACCTTAGGCATTCATCCATTGTAGGCAATGGGGAGAATATTACTTCTTATGATCTCTCCATTGGTAATCTCAAAGACATACAGACTCTCCTTTCTCTAGAGGATAGCAGTCATAATGACTCAGTACCCACTTGCAAAGACATTTTGGCTGATTTGGGCATGACTCACTCGGCAACATGCGACAGCAGTCTTAGACCTCCTTCCAAATTCACACCATTATTACCACCAGACAATTCAATTGACGTTTTTCAAAAGTTAGTAACCAAGGAACTTTATCACTTGGAAGACCAGTATACACATGGACGGAAAACCCTTACACACAACTTGAGCTCACAGGAGCACAGGGCCCTACACAACCTGCAACTAAATGAAGACTTAGGGGGTTATTACAACTTTGGAGGAGGTGTTAATCCGTCCCAAAAGTGACGGTAAAGTGACAGATATACCACCAGCCGTATTACGAGTTCCATAGGATATAATGGACTCGTAATACGGCTGGTGGTATATCCGTCACTTTACCGTCACTTTTGGGACAGATTAACACCTCCTCCAAAGTTGTAATAACCCCCTTGTTGAAAGAGGCTGATAAAGGCGGTAATATCGTCATCATGAATCGGCCAGATTACATCAGAGAAATTGATAGACAACTTGAAGACCAATATGCCTATTGTAAACTACAGGGCAACCCTATTGGTGTGATGACCAGGGCCATTGAGACAAAGCTCTGTTCCTGGAGAGAAAAAGGCCTTCTAACGGACCTAGAATACAAGTATCTATATAATCCTACGCCCAGTTTTCCATGTATTTATACCCTCCCTAAGGTACACAAACAGGCTGCCTTTCCTCCCGGAAGACCCATCATCTCTGGTATCAATTCTCCCACAGAAAAACTTTCTGAATACATTGACTCTTACTTACAACCCTTTGTGTGTAATTTACCCTCATATATCAAGGATACCGCCTATCTCCTTAGCCTCATTGCTGACTTTGAATGGACCAGTGGCCACACCCTGGCAACATTAGATGTCACCTCCTTATACACTTGTATACCTAAAGACAAGGGTATGATTGCGATACAGTATTTTTTGGACAAGAGAGATGCCGGTTTCCTACAACACTCATATATGTTAATGGGTTTAATTGAGCTTGTGATGGACAACAATGTCTTCTTACATGAAGGGACCTGGTACAGACAAAAACAGGGTGTCGCCATGGGAGCTAAATTTTCACCATCTTTTGCAAATCTTTACATGGGACACTGTGAACACCATCATTTATGGGGCAGAGGCCCGCCGGAACTCACGCAATACATCATCTATTGGGGACGCTATATTGATGATGTTCTTCTTTTTTGGTCAGGTGACTCCATCACATTGGACACTTTCCTTCAGTACCTAAACAATAACTGCTACAACATACATTTCACCAGTCATTCCAGTACGAGCTGTGTGGATTTCCTGGACCTAACACTGTATATCAAAGATACTCATATTTTCTCAAAACTATATAGGAAACCCACGGCCTCTAACTCGCTTCTTCATGCCAGTAGCTCACATCCATACTCACAAATTAGAGCCATCCCGTTTGGGGAGGCTACTAGAGTTAGACGTAACTGTCAGGAGGACCAGGAATTCAGGACACAACTGAAAATTTTGGAACACCGCTTTGCCAAGCGCGGGTATCCTAACAAATTGCTTAAGGACACACATGATCGAATTTTGAAGGTTAACAGAATAACGTTACTTTCCAAAAAAACACCCAGACAGGTCGGCACAAGAAAGCCACCATCTTTCATAACTACCTATAGCTGCGCTAGTGCTGACATTTTCAAAATTCTAAGAAAACATTGGAATATTTTTACATCTGATGAGACCCTTAAGAAGGGTCTCCGGAAACAACCAGACATGATTTACCGTAGGGGACGCACCTTGAGGGACCAACTATGCCATAGTTTTTTGCCCACTATCACAAAAGGCAATTGGTTTCCCTAACCACCCCTGGGGTTCTACAAATGCGGACATTGTAATGTGTTGGTTATGTACAGGACAAAACCAAAAAATGTATGCATAACACAGATGTCACACACACTATTAAACAGTTCATGAACTGTAATACTAAACACATCGTATACTGTATTATCTGCACCTGTAAGAAGATATACATTGGGAGTACCCTCAGACCATTCAAGGAAAGATTACAGGAGCACATCAGGGCAATCAGGAACAACAACACTGATTACCCTTTTGCAGTTCATTTTAACAAGGAACATCCATTACAAGAAAGGCTTGATGTACACACGTATGGAAACGCCACCCTGGGTAGCTGTCCTAAGGGCGGTAATAGAACTCTTCGGCTAAGGCAATTAGAGAGTAGATGGATTATAAAACTACGAGCAGTAGAGGAGGGCTTAAATTCAGACAAGGATTTACATGTCTTTCTGTAGTATATCCTGTACCTCCATATTTGCCTTTCCAGCAACTCGTCACCTTTGTGCAATAGCACTCATGTAATTTTGAACGTTTGGTATATGCACTAACACACTATTGTCCCTTTCTATTTATCAGTCTAAAATGCCTTGGATTTTAAGTGATGTTTTTTTTTGGCTATGTTCTTTGCATTTCTGTTTTTCTTTCTCTTTTATTGTACTTCTTTCCTGGGACAAATATATTGGTCTTTTTGTGTCTCTCTATGGCCACATTATCCAGTATGTAATATTATTTGTTAATATCATTGTGTACTGACATCATATGAATTACAAACATATTTTCTTCCTAGATAAAATATTTTTTGTGTGTGTTTCTCCATGGCTGCACCATCTGGTATTCAATATCATTTGTCCATTTCATTGTGCACTGGCTTTTGTAGAATTACGAACACTTTTCTTATGGCTAACTCAATTGCTATATTTTGCCAGATGTGTATTTCGTGTTTTTCAAATATACAGATATTTTATTTCCCATGACTTTATAACTTTCAAGTCACTCTTGATATTCCTTTTCTTTCTGACATCTGGTGTCATACATACTCCTCTTTTCTTTTTTCCTGATTTATCGATATTCCAATATGGCACCCTTTGTTCCAATTTAATTTCACACTGCTTCTTTTAGGTAGTCCCTTTTCTCTTTCCACGTATTATTTGGCTTTAAATTGAGGCAACTTGCTACCGGCGCGCAATTACCATATGCGACGCCGTCAACTGAATCAGTGAGAAACGCGTGAAGGATTGGAGGTATGGTCTCCTGCATGCTAGCAGCGCGGTGGGCTTGTATTGCATCATTACGGGGATACGCGGGCTTTTTATTGCCTGAAACTGCCGTAACGGCTCACATAACTCTAAATATATGAAATATATTCGTACACGCTATGCTCCCACAATTATCATAGTTATTTCACTTATCTTAACTTTGTCGCATTACGGACTAAGCAGACGAGCCCCTTGACAATATGTTTTATTTAGTATTTTCATCCAGTAATTTAACTCGTTATGGTCACTATTTTGGTTCATTTATAACGGTAAACTCAAAAACAATTTCCTTACTAGTTTATGTTTTTCAGACAAACTTTTCAAAAAATAAGCGGCTCCTTTTTTCTAATTATATTTTGGCTGCCATATGAGATTAACTATCACAAAAAAGCTACCTTTAGGGGGTTACCATGGTTGGTATATACTGCCTTTTTCAATATTCGCCTTTTTTGTTCTCATTACACAGGCTTACCATGGTCCTCATTCATATTCTTCCTCAATTGTTTTATCAACTTATAAAACAGTAACTTTTTTCTGGCATTTTGGAACATTGAGTGAAAATCTTAACTATAGGTATGCTCTTCTCTTCATTACTTGGTCATCCAATCCACTATATTTCTCTTCTTTTTGTCTATAACACATATGTTTCGGATTGTGCATGTCTTTTTCTTGGTAAATCAACATCTTCGTCAAATGCTCACTCTGACACATGGTTCTTTCTTTATATTTTGCGTCACATAAGCACTGCGGTTGCTTTTGCCTTTTCTTTTCTCTTTTCTGATTTTTCCCCCTAACTCTTTTTACTCTCTTTACTTTTTTCCTTTTTCTCCGATAGGTTTACTTTAGATCACTTAGTTTTTTCTGACACTCTTTGGTGGTACACACTTTAACTGAATAGCGATATGTCTAACGTCATCTTTTACGGTTTATCACATTTACGTGGTAAAAAAATCGGGCTTCCCTTTTTCTCAATTCATGAATCTTTGTCTTTGGTAACAAATACATTTTTCCCAATTACAAATTTCACCAGTGTTTGATATGTTATTTTTGTATATGTCCACAGCCTTGATAAAGTCTACCCAGACGAAACACGTGTCGGCTGTTGTCCATTTGAAAATGAATTCTGTTGTCATCGTTTGAGGCTGTTGCCCTTTTGAAAATTAATTCTGTTGTCATCGTGTGATTCTGGTCCCAAGATGTCAGATTGGGCCAGATGCCATTGGTACATTTAAGGACATTACAAGGAATAAATTGGAACTTTTCAACTTTCCGGGATGTGCCGTGGTTTTTCTTCTTTACAGAATAGCAGCCCACTGCACCCGATGGACCCTCTGTACTTTACCGGCCCTCTCAAGTGCAGCAAACCACTTGCAGATGTCATCCCCCTCCTTGTAAGGGGGAACAATTTTGTTCAAGTTTCTGGAATCAAAGGTATTCTCCCTAACACCATAACTCCTGAAACTGCTGCTGCCACCATGGGGAACTAACCCTAACCCCCTCCTATCCCTTTCCACAGCTAAGGCCTCCCTATCTAGGGCCAGCTGTTGCTGACGCAGCCTCAGCCTGGCCTCCTCCAATCTCAGCTTTCTGAGCTCCCTGTCTATGGAGTCATCACCTGGAGTGGATGTGTGGGACCCCTCAGAAACTGAGGTGACATGGGAATGTGCAGAGGCAGATATTTCCCTAGCCTTGGTATCCCTAGTGACCTGACCTCTAGGTGTGAAGGGAGCTCTACCTGTGTGTGAACCCCTCCCACTGCCAGCTATACTAGTAGGTTTGCTAGGGGTGGAGATTTTGTGAAAAGCCCTCCCTTGAATCTTCGGGCTGATTCTCTGCATCTAAAGAGTTAGAATCCCACCCCCTCTCCTCCTCCTGGTTACCAGACTGCTCCTGGTCATCTTGGAGAAGAAGACTTAACAGGAAATTCTTATTAGGGTTCTTCCCTATCTTTAAGTTTCTCTCTGAACAAAGCCCCCCTTAGAACTTTGAAAGTCAGGTTCTCATAGGGAGTTTCCATGACTCCAGGGGTGGCCTCAGAGTAAGACATAGGGGGTCATTACGACCGGATGCACCTCCAACAGGCTGGCGGTGCATCCAGGCCAATTCTGACCGCGGCGGTAAAGCCGCGGTCAGAAAAGGGAAACCGGCGGTTTCCCGCCGGTTTTCCCCTGGCCTGAGGAATCCTCCATGGCGGCGCTGCAGGCAGCGCCGCCATGGGGATTCCGACCCCCTTACCGCGAGCCTGGTTCTGACGGCTTTGACCGCCAGAACCTGGTTGGCGGTAACGGATGTCGTGGGGCCCCTGGGGGCCCCTGCAGTGCCCATGCCAATGGCATGGGCACTGCAGGGGCCCCCTAACAGGGCCCCACCAAGATTTTCAGTGTCTGCATAGCAGACACTGAAAATTGCGACGGGTGCAACTGCACCCGTCGCACCCTTTCCACTCCGCCGGCTCCATTCGGAGCCGGCATCCTCGTGGAAGGGGGTTTCCCGCTGGGCTGGCGGGCGGCCTTCTGGCGGTCGCCCGCCAGCCCAGCGGGAAACTCAGAATTACTGCGGCGGTCTTTTGACCGCGCAGCGGTATTCTGACGGCGGTACTTTGGCGGGCGGCCTCAGCCGCCCGCCAAGGTCAGAATGAGGCCCATAGTGTAGTAAGTTGGAGCAAAGTGAAAGGAAAGAAAAATACCTACTTTACCCAACTCTTAGGGGGTCATTCTGACCCCGGCAGTCGGTGTAATAGTGGTGGTATTACCGCCACCAGGCTGGTGGTATATACCTCTACTATTATGACATTCACACCGACCGCCACGGCGGCTGTCACTAGGCCGCCCATGGCATTTTTACCCCGCCCACCTCCATGGTATCTGTGGTTTCTGTACCGCTACAGAAACCACGGTGGTAGGTACTATCAGTCCTAGGGAATTCCTTCCCTGGCACTGATAGGGGTCTTTCCCACCCACCCCCTCCTCCTCTTCCCACATACACACACACACGCACATACATACACACCCATACACAAACACATACACCCATTCTCCCACGCATGCATACATTCATAAACACTCACAGCAACACTCACGAACATACATCCAGGCACACACGCAATCACACGACACAACATGCACGTACACACACACACCCACTCATGCACACAACACCCCGACCCCCCTCTCCTGTCAGAGAACCCTACTTACGTGCCTGCAGGGGGTCCTCCGGCAGGAGACGGGACGCAACGCTGCTGCCAGCAGCAGCATCCACCAGCAAAACACTGCCAGGCCGTATCATGGAACATGATATGGTAGGCGGTGTTTTGCTGGCGTGGAGCTGCTGCTGGAAGCAGGGCCACCTTATCGCCGTCCGCCACCATGACCGTAGCCGGAATTCCGCCAGCCTTCTGGCAGAATCCGGCTACGGTGATAATGCCCTGGACGGTCGGTAGCCACGGCGACGGTATGTTGGTGGCCGTCGCCGTGGCGGTAGGCAGCATTTGCCACCAATCTTATAATGAGGGCCTTAGTCTTTTTAGAAAGAAACTGAATGGACTAGTTTTGTATAGCTCTAGGAAAAGAATACACTTTCCTCTGGAAAGCAGTGGTGACAGAGTGATAAGGCAATTGCAAGTACTTATCCCACCGCTGCACCACCAATGTAGGAGGCTGGCCTGGTTTGTAGTGGGTACCAAAGGTATTTGCCCCTTAGACCAGGTCCAGTTATCTCTTGTTAGTGAAATGTAGTCAGAGTCTAGAAGCCAGGCTGTCTAGGGGCAGCTGTAGCTGAGCAGCCAAGGCTTATTTAGGAGATGTGTAAAGCTCTTGCAATACCACTGTAGTCACACAGTATTCAAACGCATGAAAGAAAATACTCAGTGTTACAGAAATAAAGGTACTTTATTTTTAGTGACACAATGTCAAAAATACCTTAGGGGCTATACTCCCCTAGGAGGTAATTAATATACACAGTATATACACTAGAACCCAGAAATAGCTGTAAAAACAGTTAGAAAACTGTGCAAATAGTGAAAATCACAATAGGTTGCAATGGGGGTACACAAACCATATACTAAAATATTGGAATGCAAAAGTCGGTCTCCCACCTAGGCAAGTGTAGTGTGTAGAGGGGCGCTGGGAGTGTCAGAAAACGCTAAAGGTAAGTAATAGAACCCACCCCAGAGCCCAGGAAAACACGAGTAAATCACAGTACGTTTCCTGAAACACACAAGAAGTCGTGATGGAAGATTATGCAAGAAGCAGAAGAGACTGCAAGACACCAACGATGGATTCCTGGACCTGAAGACCTGTGGAAGAGGGGGACCATGTCCAAGAAGCACTGAAGAGTCCAGGGAGAACAGGAGTCCCTGCTAACCCGGATGAAGGTGCAAAAGAACAACCACTGGTGAGAAGACAAAGTCAGTTATGCACCCAAAAAGACAGATGCAGGTTCCTGGTTGGTGCAGAAGATGTCCCACGCTGGATGGATGATTGCAGTCGGGTTGGCATCACTGGATTCCAGCAACAAGCCTTGGCACAGGCATAATTTGCGGTTAGTGGAAAATGGTGCTGCCCGGGACCAGGAGGGGCCTGGTGGCCTCTACCCAGGAAGGGTAGACAGAGGGGGGCTCTCAGCAACTCAGAGAGCCCTCTGAAGACCAGGCAGCGTGCACAGGAGTCCCACAGCATGGGGACAAAAAAGGTGCATATGGAGGCCCACATAGCACAACATAAAGGGAACCCACGCCGCTGGAGAACCACTCCGGAAGCTGTGCGTCACAGGATGGAGTGCTGGGGGCCTAAGCTGTGCTGTGCACAAATAACTTCTTGGAAAGTCACACACAAGCTTTGGTAACTGCAAGTCACGTGGTGCACGGGGTACAGTCTTGCTTGGGGAGGCAAGCTCTTACCTACACCAAAGTTGGATAGCTGGACTTTGGAACTGTTGGGGTCACTTTAGTCCACCACTCGTGTTGCTAGATCCACACTCATCGTCTGGAGAGGGGACCCACGCCCCCAGTTGTTGCTGGAGAGAGGTGCCTGCTGAAGCAGGGAAGTGACTCCGTCACTCAATAGAAGATTCCTTTGGTTCTTCTGGTGCAGGCTGAAGACAGGCAGTCCTCGGAGGATGCACAATCTGGAAACAGTTGCAGTTGCTGGCAGGAGCCGAAGATACAATGTTGAAGTTGTCTTTGCTTCTTTGTTGCAGTTTGTAGAGTTCCTGGAGGGTTCAACTGTGGTTCCGTCGGTAGAAGAAGATGCAGAGGATTCCTGCTGGAGTCTTGCAATCTGAATCTGAAGGAACACCCAGAGGAGAGACCCTAAATAGCCCTGAAAGGGGGGATTGGTCACCTACCCAGGTAACCACCTATCAGGGGAGGGCTCTGACATCACCAGCTGGCACTGGCCACTCAGATCCTCCCAGAGTGCCCCACCACCTTCGAATCCATGATGGCAAAACCCAGGGACACTCTGGAGAAGCTCTGGGCACCACCCCTGGGGTGATGATGCACAGGGGAGTGGGCACTCCCTTTTCCTTTGTCCAGTTTCATGCCAGAGCAGGCACTGGGGGTCCCTGAACTGGTGTAGACTGGTTTATGCAAGGAGGGCACCATCTGTGCCATTTAAAGCATTTCCAGAGGCTCAGGGAGACTACCCCCTCCCATGCCTGTAACACCTATTTCCAAAGGGAGAGGGTGTAACACCCCTCTCCCATAGGACATCCTTTGTTCTGCCTTCTTGGGCTTGAGCGGCTCAAGTAACAGGAGGGCAGAAACCTGTCTGTGAGGTGGCAGCAGCTGGGGCTGCCTGGAAAACCTCAGAAGGCTGGTTTGGCAGTACTGAGGGTCCACTGTGGAGCCCCCAAAGTGCATGTAATTGTAAAACCAATACTAGAATCAGTATTGGGGTACAATTCCCAGATGTTAAAGACACCTTACATGGCCCTATTCGGAGTTACCATTGTAAAGCTGGACATAGGCATTGACCTATGTCCAGTGCATGCATAAAATGGCATGCACCGCACTCACGAAGCCCAGGACAATGGTCCTGGACGATGTGGGGGCACCTCTGCTAGTGCAGGGGTGCCCTAACACTCAAGTACTTTGCACCCAGCCCTCAGGGTTGGAAGGCCTGGCATATAGGTGACTTATAAGTGACCTGGTGCAGTGAAAATGGCTGTGAAAGGGTGCATGCACCATTTCACACAGGCTGCGATAGAAGTCCTGCAGAAGCCTTTGCATGGGCTCCCTATGGGTGGCAAAAGTAATGCTGCAACCCATAGGGATCCCTGAGAAACCCAATGCCCTGGGTCACTAAGTACCATATACTAGGGGCTTATAAGGGGTGGCCAATAAGCCAATTTGGGATGAAATACTGGGTTACCAGTATGTAGTGATCACAGAGAGCGCATAAGCACTGGGGTCCTGGTTAGCAGGACTCCAGTGACACAGTCAATCAGACTTTCAAAAAAGGGTGAAACATACTGAAAAGCAGAAATTGGGGGTAACATGCCCAAAAGAGGGTACTTTCCTACACATGGGGGCAGACTTACAGTACCTTTCGAAGTGCCATTGTGGCAGTCACTCATCTGAAGGAATAAAGGGCCATATGTACTAACGCATTTTCCCATAGACACACAATGAATAAAACCCTTTGATACATCTGGCCCAAAGTCTCTCCATCTGTCTAGTAAAGACTTATAAATATGGCATGCTGTAGTCACTACGCCAGGGAGAATACATGTCTCCGCTGCCCCAGCAGAAGAGAGTACAGCTTGTCAATCCCTAAATAATGCTCTGGTACATCATGCATCCTTTTTACAAACATATAATGCATAATCACTTATTTACCAATACACATTTTGATTTAAACTAATATAAATTAGTAGTAAAGGTTCACTTAGTAGGGCACGGTTCTTACATAAGGAGATAGTACTTTTTTAAAATTAATTTAAAAAAGAATAAAGAGGTTCCCTAAAAATGTAAAGTTGAAATGTGTTAATGTTGGCAAATTTGTTCATACTTACATTGCATTACAAAAGTGAAGAAATGCCCAAGTTAAATTGGTACCTTCACTTCATGCCTTAACCCTAAATAAGTGAATCTTAACTTTCAAGCCCAGCATAGAGTATTCCAAGCTTTATATGCTTGTCCTAACAATAAAGAACATACAACACAATATAAATTTTTAGGCACATAAAATGCCACTGACCCACCATTCTCTAATTCTTCACACAATAAACCCACTCTTCCTCAGACTTGCATCTGTCCAGCATCATATGACAACATAACCACTATGATACAGGCATCAACCGAACATCATATATGGCTGCAAAAGCACAATTATTTGTGAACACAGAGTATATCCCTAAACACCCCCATCACTTACCCACACAGCTACATTCATATGTTCAAACCCGGCAGCAAACATCAAATGACTATGCAGGCACCAAGCTACATGTCATTATATACAAATAGACTTATCTTCTTACATTGAAATACACACAACACCACATACTCACTACAAGCATAATACAGCAACACACGTTCCATCACAGGTCAACAAAACTGTCATGCACCCACACAGACAGCATTTATCAGAGGTATACAGTGTGGCTACAAGAACTTGGTCACCCAACAATATATCATTTTACATACTTACAAACATTTTAAACATTTGGCTCACACGTATTGTTGTGGGTTCTCCTTAGTACCTGGGTTAAACACCCCTAATTTAGCATTAGGCTCTTTGCCTATGATTTTAACACACAGACATATTTTATTAATTTCATATTGTTTAGCACAGCCAGCTTTCAACTTGTTTTTTATATTTTAATCAGCTGCTTCCTTCATAGAAGACATGGGCCCTCATTATGACATTGGTGGTAAATCCCACTTACTGCCACGCTGACAGCCGCCAACGCCGGCGGCGGAAATCCATTCACCATATTATGACACACACACACACACAAATCCGCCAGCCCAAAGGTCAGTGATGAAGTGGCAGTATCAAAACCCACACCATTACGCCAACAGAACTATGCCCACCACATTATGACCAACAAATCACTACAGCGGACATTCAATGGTGGTAAACCAATGACGGTACATAGTGCCGCGCTCAAAATGGACACCCACAGACAAAACAACACCACATTCGACAATTCAAATTACACACACCTGACACCCATACACACACCACACCCACACCACTTTAAAACACACACCCACAGTACCCACAACTCTTCACAACTACAAACCATTGCCACCAGAGAGACACACTACTCACACCTATACACCACTCACGCAATCCACATCACACACCACAACACATTATCCAACACACCCTCACCAACACACCTCATAGAACACCCATGGCACCACAAAGTCACCCCCGTTTCACAGAGGAGATGCTAAGGGTCATGGTGGAGGAAATCGTCAGGGTAGAGCCACAGCTATTTGGAGCACAGGTGCAGCAGATATCTATAGCTAGAAAGATTGAGCTATGGCGGAGAATCGGGGACAGGGTCAACGCCGTGGGTCAGCACCCAAGAACTAGGGATGACATCAGGAAGAGGTGGAACGACCTGCGGGGGAAGGTACCTTCCACTGCAGCAAGACACCAGCTCGTTGTACAGAGGACAGGTGGTGGACCCCCATCTCCTCCCCCACAAGTCACAGCATGGGAGGAGCAAGTCTTGGCAATACTGCATCCTGAGGGCCTGGCCGGAGGAGAACTGGACTCTGGTAAGTCAACTCTCTACTATTTTCACCCCCCTACCTGCATGCCATCACATACCCTCACCCTCATCCTCACTCCCATCACTCCACTACATCCCACACACTCCACCATCACATCTCACTCATCCCAATGCCAAGCCCTGCATCCTTTACCAATGCATGGACACCCCTCACAGCCGTGCATGAACAGACATCACTAAAGCATGCATAGCAGAGAGAACTAACAACCCCACCATATACTAACATACACAAGTGAAAGCTGGCAGGGCAAATCCAACCATAGAGGGGAAGCCACGGATGTACAATATGTCAGACACAGAAACCATAACACATCATTTACATCCCCACAGGTACCCCAGCCAATGTCACCGGAGAGGAGGTGCCAGCACTATCCAGTCCTCCAACTGAAGAAGCCCACAGTGATGACAGCAACTCTGGTCTTCAGGATCTGGATGACCTACTTGGCCCATCAGACACCACTGGACAGCCGGTTAACCAGGCCCAGTCTCACACCACCACAGACCCTCCCCCATCAGGAAACACCACCACAGCACCCACCCAGCGTACCCACACCTCTGTCCCCTGGACACGTCAATCAGCAGTGTCTCCACCTGTACAGGGACCCCAGGCAACACCCTGCCCCCAAGACAATCAGGGACCGGAGGTCAGTGGCAGTGGGCACACCGTTCAGGGGACAGAGGTAGAGGCCAACAGGGACACTGGGAGGACAGCTGTGCACCAGGGGGAGGATAGGCCCAGGGAACCGACTCTCCAGGAGGCACTCTCCGAGATCCTGGGAGCCTACCAACATTCTCAGGACACGATGGGCCAGATCTTGGACAATGTGCAGGATAACAGGCAGCTGCAGGAGGGACAGTACCAGGTGATCAGGGAGGACTTGCAGGCCAACAACAACACCCTGATCTCCATAGCAGGGGTGCTGGCAGACATGGCCAACATTATGAGGGAGGCAGTCTCACACCAGCGCACCCCTGCCACTAGCCAGACATCTGAACAGCCTTTCACCTCCGCAGCCGCTAGTGGCCAGGAGGCCCCGCCACAGGACTCACAGGCCACCATCACCCCTCTCCCTGCAGAATGTGAACCACCCCGCAAACGTTCCCTGCAATCCAGACAGAAGCCAGAGACACTTGCCAAGACCCCCACTAGAAAATGAGACTCTCCTGATTGTCACCCTTGTGTCCCACTCAGTCACCCTGTCCACCTTGAACTGCCATTGCTCCCCTGCCTATGTCCCCATGGACACTGCACCTGTGCTACAAACAGACTGGAACGATACCCTGGACGTTACTCCATCATCACCCAATCCCCCTATATGTTAGCACTTCAATAAACACCTTTGGATCAAATTCTATTTCGAGTATGTCATGTATTTCAAATATGTATTGACTGAAACCGGTACAAACATTGCAAATGAACTGTACATAGAATTAACATAGATTAATGACATGTAGCTGGCAGTAGTGATCACACCAGGAGTATATGTCAGGTCACCAACATCTGCAAAATGAATTGCCAGGGGGAACAGTAAGTGGGCATAGAAGTGGGAAATATCAGCATGCCATTGCCACACAGATTACAACCAAAGTCATTGAAATGTAAAGTTACACTGTCCTACCTGTGTGTCATTGGAAGTATTGCCGGATCACAGATGTTCTGTGGTCCTCATACTCATCCTCCTCTTCCTCACTGTCCACAGGTCCACTGCTGGCACAAGGGCATCTCCAGTCTCCTCCTCCTGCAGAAAAGGGACATGATGCCTGAGGGCCAGGCTATGCAACATGCAGCATGCCACTACTATCTGGCAGACCTTCTTGGGTGAGTAGCACAGGGATCCACCTGTCAGATGGAGGCACCGAAACCTGGCCTTCAGGAGGCCAAAGGTCCTTTCAAGGATCCTTCTGGTTCACTCATGTGCCTAATTATAACGTTCTTGTGCCCTTGTCCTGGCATTTCTCAAAGGGGTCACTAGCCAAGAGAGGTTGGGGTAACCAGAGTTACCTGCAAATATCGAGGGACAACTGTTAGCCACACACTATGCCATATGGCCCACACCATACACATACGCCAACATCCACTGGGTGGGAACCAGGGCTCACCTATTAGCCACACCCTGTGCCTTCAATCGCACCAATGATGTTGGGGATATGTCCCATTACACAGAAGTCAGCCTTCACTGTGGCCAAATCCACCACTTGGGGAAAAACAATGTGTTTAATCAGGGCAGCCAACACTCTGGTCAGCACTATTGAGAACATTGGCTGTGACATTCCTGCTTCCAAGCCCACTGTCACTTGGAAAGAACCAGTTGCCAAGAAATGGAGCAATGATAGAACTTGCACAAGAGGGGGGATCCCAGTGGGGTGACCGAAAGCAGATATCAGGTCAGGCTCCAACTGAGCACACAGCTCTGTGATTATGGCCCTGTTAAGTCTATAGGTGAGGATAATATGCCTGTCCTCCATTGTTGCCAAGTCCACCGGGGGTCTGTACACGGGGGGATGTCTCCATCTCCTATTCATCTGCAGCGGTTGCAATCTATGGGGTAAAAAAGTGAGCAGCTGGTCATTATCTGTACATTGTAACCACTACAGTTCAATGCATATTTTTATTGTTACAATGTTTTGGTGGCATATGACCAGAATGTGAAATAGTGAACTCTGACGCAGTTAAGATCCATGGCCTCCCTCCCCTGAAATTGTGTCTGCCTGGCCTGTGTGGAGGGACAGGAGGAAATGAGGTAAATCCACTGACGTTGTGCGCTGTTGCGGGAGGCGGTCGGGAACCGCCGTGGAAATGATCATTGGTTATCATTGGGCCATATGGGGTACAGTGGACAATGGTGATGTACGCCGGTGGTGACGGTACGCACCGCCGCGGACTTGAGCGCCATTTTCTATCTGTTCACTCACTTGCTACCTGACCTTCAACAGGAGAGAACCTACACTGCATGTGCTGCTTTGACCTGTGTCTGGAACCTACCAAGGCACATGTGACTGGGGAAAGGGCCCCTGCCTTCACCTCAGCAGATATGGAGCTATTAGTGGATGGGGTTCTACCCCAGTACCGACTGCTGTATGGGCCTCCAGACCAACAGGTGAGTACACTGTGAGTACGATGCATGGGGCATGAATGCATGGAGTGCTGTGTGTGAAGGCCTCAAGTGGGGGGGGGTTGGTGGATGGACCCTTGGCAGCATGTATTCTGGGCCATGTCTGTGCTAATGGGGATGGGAAGGGGCATGGTGTGCCATAGTGTGACAGGCAGGATGGTCTGACTAATACCTTTCCCTGTGTGTATTTCTCTGTTGGTCAGCGCCCATCAAAAGAAGGGTATAAGGCGGGCCATTGCCAAGGACGTGCGGACCCTGGAGGTCTACGGCAGGCGGAGCACCCACTGTCGGAAACGGTGGGAGGACCAGAGACGCTGGTCACGGAAGACTGCGGAGGCCCAGCTGGGGATGGCCTCCCAACAAGGAAGTGGTGGCTGTCGAACCCTGACCCCCATGATGGCCTGCATACTGGTGGTGGTCTATCCAGGGCTGGATGGGCGCTTGGGGGCATCACAGCTGCAAAAAGGGGGTGAGTACAGTGCCCTTCATGACTACTTACGACTGGTGGGGTGGTATCCGGGTGGGAGATGTGGGCCTGTAGGTGCCCTTAGGCCAGGCCTGAGATTGCAGAGTAGGTCCCATGTTGGGCAGGGTCCTGATGTGAAATTCCTTCAACCTAGGTAGTAGGCATCCATTACTGGGCAGGGGTGTGTGGATCTCAGGTATGCTGCAGTTGGCGGTATGTGATCCTTCCCATGGCCTGGTGAGTAGCATTGTAACTGGTAGTGCATTGCCTAGTGCATAGGGCTGTTCCCTGTGTGTGAGTGTGTTGTGTACGCCAACGGCCAAGGACGTGCGGACCCTGGGGGTCTACGGCAGGCAGAGCACCCACTGTTGGAAACGGTGGGAGGACCCGAGACGCTCGTCACGGAAGACTGCGGCGGCTCAGCTGGGGATGGCCTCCCAACAAGGAAGTGGTGGCTGTCAAACCCTGACCCCCATGATGGCCTGCATACTGGTGGTGGTCTATCCGGACCTGGATGGGCGCTTGGGGGCATCACATCAGCAAAAAGGGGGTGAGTACAGTGCCCTTCATGACTACTTATGACTGGTGGGGTGGTATCCGGGTGGGGGATGTGGGCCTGTAGGTGCCCCTAGGCCAGGCCTGAGATTGCAGAGTAGGTCCCATGTTGGGCAGGGTTCTGATGTGAAATTCCTTCAACCTAGCTAGTAGGCATCCATTACTGGGCAGGGGTGTGTGGATCTCAGGTATGCTGCAGTTGGCGGTATGTGATCCTTCCCATGGCCTGGTGAGTAGCATTGTAACTGGTAGTGCATTGCCTAGTGCATAGGGCTGTTCCCTGTGTGTGAGTGTGTTGTGTACGCCAACGGTGGTGTTGGTGCCGCCATTGACCAAGTGTATCCTTTGTCTCTTCCCCCCCTTTTTGTTTTGTCATCCTGTATTTATGTGCATTAGCATCATTTGGCGGAGGAGCAGAGGCACCGGCGATGGAGGGAGCTGCATCCCACAGGACCCAGGAGGCAGAGTCCACCAATGGTGAGGGCACCAGTGGGACGGAGGGTGGGGGGAGTACCACGGCAGAGACTGGAGGGGACAGTTCAGACACGGATACCGCCTCCGATGGAAGCTCTCTGGTGGTGGCGGACACCTCTGTGCCCACCCCAGCCACAGGTACAGCCGCTACCCCATACCAGCACCACCCTTCCAGAAGCCCCTCAGCGAATTTCCCGTGCCCGCTCACCCAGGAGGGTGGGCATCTCCTTCGCCTCAGGCACCTCAGGCCCTGCCCCAGTTAGCCCTGCTGCCCTGAGTGAGGATGCTATTGAAACTCCTGCGATCCATCTCTGTTGGGCAGTCAACTATTGTGAATGCCATCCAGGGTCTGGCAGCCCAAATGCAACAGTCAAATGCATTTATGGAGGGCATTCACACTGGCTTGGTGGCCCGACAGAGATCAATCCAGGCTCTGGCCTCCTCTCTGATGGCAGCCATTGTCCCTGTTTACACCCTCCCCCCTCCAACTTCCTCTACCCAATCCCATTCCCCTCAACCCCAACCTATCCCAAGCACACAGGCAGTTGAGCATGCACACAGGACAACACACAAGAGTGGACATGGCAAACACAAGCGCCACACTTAATCCCACAGGCACTCACACAAACACCATCCAGATGCAGACATACCAACATCCACACCCTCCACTGTGGCCCCTTCTTCCTCCACCTCCCTCCCAGTTGTGTCTACACACACCTGCATGCACTATATTATCATCCACTACCAGCATCATCAGCACACTAAGAAGAACACACACCTCACTGGCAGACACCTCCACAACATCCATGCACAGGTCCCCTGTGTCCTCTCCCACAGTGTCTGTTTCCGCCCTCCTAAAGACTTTTATAAGGTCAACATGTGCAGAGAATTGGGGGAAAAAATGTTTGCTTAGAATGAGTGAATACATATGAAAGTGTGTGTGGAACACTGAAGTGTGTCTCTGTGTCAAACAGTGCCCGTGGCAGGCATCACACATCAGCAGTGTCTGGGGAACGGGCGCTTTAGCTCTTCCTGCACTCTCTTCAAGTCTCTCTCAGGACAGCTTACACTCTTTCTACACCCCAGTGACCCCTGGGTCTCCTGAAGGTAGCATGGGTAGGTGAAAGGAAACTTTGTGAATTCTGCGGGTGCGAAACCCTTATCCACCCACTGCCTCCACCTTGCAGATATAGCGCAGCTCCCCTTCTCCCCCAACCAAGCACCACTTCTGTGGACCCTCTTCCTCAACTTAGAGGCTGCAGCACCCTTCTTTGCCACTCTGTGGCTTCAACCTCCTTCTCCACCATCCCTCTCCACACCTTGCAGAGGCAGCTCCCTTCTCCTAAACCCTGCCATTGCAGCCTCTCTTCTTTAACTATGAGGATGCACCCCTCCCGCCACTTTGTTGCAGCCATCTCCCCGGGCCCCAGCTCTGTGGCTGCAGATCCTGCAGTTCTGTCTCCCCTTTGCTCCTCAGACAGAAAACACTGACCCGAGGGGACACTTCAGTATCCCAGGGCAGGGGATGGGAGGGGGGACTTCACTCACCCATAGAAGGAAATCATCACCAGACGAGAGATGACATTGGCATCTGAGTCTTAATCTTTAATAGGGTCAATTCTTTTATCTCACCTGCCTTTAGTAGTTAGCATAAATGTTTACATTTATCTCTCCAGCCTCCCCACAATCTCCCCTTTTACACTCCTACTACGCGCCCACTCCTCTACTGGCTACATTCAGTCCTTCACCTACATTTCTCCTTAACTCTCCTGCTGTTTGAGTCTTACACATGCATTCTGCACGTGAATGGAAAAAATGAGAATGCCTAGTTCTTAGTTTGCTTTTTTTGCTAGTCTTTGTGAGCCCTTCACACAAGTGCTGGAGTTACCGCCACATTGCTGTACCAGTCATCCCTCTACTGCTCTCATCTCTGTTTTAACACCGGGTGTTTGCAAAATCAGGTTTCCTTGAGCAGAAAAACAAAGGAATCGACAGATGAGCAGCGAGCATCACGATCTCTGGTGAGTTGGCAGAGAAACAAAAAAAAAGTTTCACTCCTCAGCCCTCTCAGAGAAGCAGTACAGCCCCTAATAAGGCTCTCCTCTCACATTGACCCCTCCAAGGCCTCCACTCTCCTCTCCTTCCCCTTCTTCCAAAATGCAACTTAACCATTTTGTTACATTTGCTTTCACCAGTGGCACGATCTTGCTGCAAGCACCAATGAAAGGTGGTCTCTTACCATTATTATGTGGTGCTCCTTGAGTGAGTTGAGTAAGAGAGAATTTCCAGCCTCCAGCAACAAGTTCGATTGTGCGACGATTTCTGTGTTTTGACATGCAAGGGAAGGGTATCTGTCATGCGTATGCAGCGACTTACATTCTCACGGGGAAACACTTGGAAGGAAGGAATGGGGTTACTCTATACCGCACTCTTTCCAAAATGTTGGCGCATTGATTTGCAATATAGTGAGAACGCACACATTTAATGCTTAAATGTAGGTACTTCCACCTAAACCTGCAGTGTTGCAACATATGCAATATGAACCATATTTCACATGGAACAACACATAGATAAACATTAAAACAATTCTGCTAAAGTACTACAGTCAACAGTGAACATCTATATGCTCAATATTTTTGCTTAGAAAGCAGCACTCCTTCCTAAATATGCCGAGATGGCACATATGCAATACAGACCGTATTGAACACAGACGATATCAAGATAGACGTTTAAAGGAATTCTAGAAAAGTACTGCACTCAAGATGTAGCTGAATACAGCATGGCTAGAAACAATGGGATCGCTGCTCTTGGGTCATTCATAGTAGCCTTTTCAACCATAACAAACATAGGCAAAGCAATAGGTATTGTCTGTTTAGTTTGCTACCTGGTGCTGCTGTGCGTATTCTAACCAGAGGGCGATACAGTTGACTCATCATGTCTATCCCTTTCTAGCCCATCCCCAGATCTCTTGGTGCTTTCGAGCAGTATGGTACTGTGTGCTAACGTAGGCCGTTGAGTTGCACCTTGCTTCCCTGACCCTTGCCCTAACTGTGCAACGTTTTAGCGCAGTAAGCCTCTGAGGCCATGGTTGCAGGCACACATGCTTCTGATCTCCCTTCACTCGCATGTCGCGGAAGCAACTGTTGTTTACAGCACTTGATAATTTTTGTTGCTGGCAAGATGGATCAGTTAAATGCTCCTTGCTGATATATGGCGTGAGCTCCAGGTCATACCCCGGTAAGCATTGTTCAGCTTTTCATTCTTCTATGGTTTATTAATGAATTGCTATAAAATCATTTAACAATAACAATCTTTTAAAAATGGCAAAAACATGGTGGCCTCATATAAAAATATTTTATTACATATGCAGGCAATGCCGAGTAATATCTGCATTTTAAAATAGTGCCACCGCTATGCTCTCAGCTTTTAGGCATAGGGTGTATGTAGGAATTTAGGTTTTAGGACCTTACAAAGATGGTGTGGTTATTTATCTTCTTTACCCTAATCGTAATGATGATCATTGCATTATGTTTCATTTGCCTTATCACAGCCCATGCTTTTTATAATTGGATGCAACTGCTTCAATAAATGTTTTGAAAATCAGCTTGAATCTTTTATTCTGACTTGGCATGTGAGTCTTAGTAACTTAATGAAAGGGGTATGATCTGTTTACCACAACTTCCCTGAGGAGTCAGAGTATCATGTTCAGGTTGCCACAGATCACCTTTACTTTCTAGGTTTGGGTGAGGCACAGCGGGCTAGCCCAGAATCAGGCCGACAGCTTCCAGAAGGTGTGGGACTGACTCAGTCACCCATATGCAGTGGTGCTGCCATCCTAAAACTTGTAGTATCGCTACCATATTAGGAAGTTCATAACATGGCCCTACGAACGTTGTCCAGGCACAAATTCTTAATGGATCTCCTGAGTAACTCTCACTCGTATGCTAATGATAATTACTTTATAGGGAGGCGTCTTTGTTATTAGGGAAAAATTCTCCTCAGCTTAACAGGTAGTACCTGTCTTAAGTCTGTAGGTTGTTCAAGCTTGAACCTTAAAAGGATTCCACATTTGGGGGTTGTATCTCTGGATTTTTTACCATTTAACTATGGCACAGCCACAACTGGTGGTAATTTCAGTGATATGAGACAACATTTCACACCACTAATTAGCTTAGGGCTTCCTAATGGGTTGGAGATGTTATGTTTGTGGTAGAGACACACAATGCATACAGAACAGACATTTTCTATTCAGGAAGGTCACCTTTCCTGTAGTAGATGGAAATTCAAACCACATTCATACATATACTGTAGCAAACCCACCTGCAGAATACAGAATTTGTACATACTTAGAAATACCACTATCATATCAAGAACACCATAATTGGTTTCAAGGTGCCGTTCCACATGTTATTCAAAATATCAGGTTGGTTCCTTTAAGTAATGATGGACGTACATGGCCAGAATTGGCCACATATAGACCACATCCAAACATAAATAAGGTACAGGCAGCAGACCTGCACACACTATGTAACAATTTAGATATATAGATGTTGAATACAATTTATGCTGCAGAGTCTAAATACCACCCAAGCGAGGGCTGCTCAAGCTGTTCCACAATTGGCTGTACCTGGGAAAACCCAGAGACAGTTCATTCAATAATAGGTAAAATTCCCACCAAATACAATGAAATTCCATTTTGGATAGGACAATAACAAATCAGCTGGAAGCAGTGTTTCCCCATAATGAACCGCAAGACTAACAAAGCCTTCTCACAATGTGCATGCCATTTGGAATGGTTCCATCTATAGACGATTGTGTCACTTGGTGCACAGCATTTGCTGCAATTTACACTATGACCATGGTACACCGACAGTTGCAAATCTTGCTGAAGTATTAAAACAAATACAGAATGAACGTGGGCCAGCCCCTTCTCCTGGATTTGAGGATAAAACTAATGAGAAATGTTATAAATGGCCCTTTTTGCAGGGTTATCCCCAAACTTTTTGCCTTCTTCCTCCTACTTTATTAGGCCTTTTTTTTATTGTCTCTGCGCACTTTACCACTGCTAATCAGTGCTAATGTGCAAGTGCTCCCTATAGAAATTGTACCGTTGATTGGTTTATCCATGATTGGCATATTTGATTTACTAGTAAAGTGCACTAGAGGTGCCCAGGACCTGTAAATCAAATGCTACTAGTGGGCTTGCAGCACTGGTTATGCCACCCACATTAGTAGTCCTGTAAACATGGCTCAGACCTGCCACTGCAGTGTCTATGTGTGCAGTTTTAAACTGCCAATTCGACTTGGCAAGTGTACCCACTTGCCAGGCCTCAACCATCCCTTCTACTACATGTAAGGCACTCCTACATTAGGCCCTAGGTAGCCCCATGGGCAGGGTGCAGTGTATGTTTAAGGTAGGACATATACTAGTGTGTTTTATATGTCCTAACAGTGAAATACTGCCAAATTCGGTTTTCACTGTGCAAGTCCTCTCTCTCTCATAGGTTAACATGGGGGCTGCCTTTAAATATCCTTAAAGCGCAGATGCCCTTTTAGAGCAGATGAAAATGTGGAGTTTAGGGTCTCTGAACTCACAATTTAAAAATACATCTTTTAGTGAAGTTGGTTTTTAAATTGTCTGTTTGAAAATGCCACTTTTAGAAAGTAGGCATTTTCTTGCTTATACCATTCTATGACTCTGCCTGTTTGTGGATTATCTGTCTGGGTCAGTTTAACAGTTGGGCTGTTCACACCTCCCCTCTAGACAGTGACATAAAGGGGGCTGGGGTGTAGCCTGCATATCTTGATTAGCCATCTGTGCTGGAGAGGAGGGGAGAAGTGGTCACTCAAACCGGAAAGGACTGTGCCTGCCCTCACATAATGCCGTCTCCGACCCCCTGGTAAGTGTCTGTGGCCTGGCCTGGACAAGGAAGGATCTTGCAAACACTTGAGACTTTGCTTTGAAGGTTGCCAATTTCAAAGGCAGAACCGGGTATTAGAAGAAAACCTAAAACCACAGACTTTTAGAATCTTTCTGGAATCAAGAGGAACCTCTGCAAGGAGAAGAGCTGAAGGAGGAGTACTGTCCCTTTGCTGTGCTGCTTTGCTGGACTGGCCTTCAGTTGCTGCTTCTGCCTGAAAAGAGGGCAAAGGGTGAACTTTGCTGTGTGTCCTGCTTGAGAAAAATTTCCAAGGGCTTGGAGTAGAGCTTGCCTCCTGTTGGAAGTCTCAGGGACACCATAGACTTCCGTTGCCTCGATCTGCAGCACTGGGAACTGTGTGTTTTGTGCTGTTCAAGAGGAGAAACCACTGCGCCGCCACCAACAACGCCGCTGGCCTGCACTGTGACCTGCCACCCCCACACGGAGTCGCATTGCCCGGCTTCGCGCTACGACCCTGGTCTCACCGACGCTGTCATTGGACAACTTCACCGAGCCGCTGCTCGCACTGCAACCTGTGGACCCCGCACTCCGGCATCACCTGCTCACACGCAGCCTAGGCATCCACAACGCCACTTCTGCTGACACCGGTGCCACTGCCTGCACCATGGCCTGTGGACACCGCTTGTGAGGCACACAAAGCACCTTCTGTAGGAGACTGGCCTGGCTTATAGTGGGTACCTTCGGATGCTTGCACCTTGTGCCAGGTTCAGTTATCCCTTATTAGTAGATTAGAGGTGTTCTAGCATCTTAGGCTGATAGAGGTAGCTATAGCAGAGCAGCTTAGGCTGAACCAGGAGACATGCAAAGCTCCTACTATACCACTTATATCACTTAGCATTATATCATAGGAAAACACAATACTCAGAGTTACTAAAAATAAAGGTACTTTATTTTAGTGACAATATGCCAAAAGTATCTCAGAGGATATACTCCCTTAGGAGGCAAGTAAAATACACAAAGTATACACACACAAACCAAAATCAGGTAAGTAACAATTAGAAATGTAGTGCAAACAATGTAGAACACAATAGGATGTAATAGGGAGAAATAGGCCTAGGGGCAACACAAACCATATACTCCAAAAGTGGAATGCGAACCATGAATGGACCCCAGGCCTAGTGTAGTGTGTAGAGGGTCGTTGGGAGTGTAAGAAAACACTAAGGGTGTCCAAGATACCCCACCCCAAGACCCTGAAAAGTAGGAGTAAAGTTACCCTACTACCCCAGAAAGACAGTAAAGTTGAGATAGGGGATTCTGAAAGGACAACAACTGACTGCAAAGCACTGACGACAGATTCCTGGACCTGAGGACCTGTAAAGGACGGGGACCAAGTCCAAGAGTCACGCAAGTGTCCGGGGGGGCATGAGCCCACTAAACCCCAGATGAAGGTGCAGAAGGGCTGCCTCCGGGTGGAAGAAGCCAAAGATTCTGCAACAACGGAAGGTGCCAGGAACTTCTCCTTTGGTCAGAAGATGTCCCACAGTGTGCTGGAGGATGCAGAGCTGTTTCCACGCAGAAAAACCTTGCTAGCTGCAAGAGTCGTGGTTGAGGATTTTGGGTGGTGCCAGGGCCCAGGAAGGACCAGGAGTTCTCCTCTTGGAGGAGGAGATAGAGGGGGGTGCTCAGCAACACAGAGAGCCCACGCAGAAGCAGGCAGCACCCGCAGAAGTTCCTGAACAGGCACTTAGAAGATCTGAGGACAACGGTTGACTCAGAGCCACAAAAGAGGGTCCCAAGACGTCGGAGTCCAACTCAGCGAGTTGGGCAATGCAGGACGGAATGCCGGGTACCTGGGCTAGGCTGTGCACAAAGGAAGTCTTGAAAAAGTGCACAGAAGCCCGAGCAGCTGCAGTTCACACAGTACACAGGATTACTGTCTGGCGTGGGGAGGCAAGGACTTACCTCCACCAAATTTGGACAGAAGGGCCACTGGACTGTCGGACACACTCGGACCCAGGTCCTGTGTTCCAGGGACCACGCTCGTCAGGTTGAGAGGTGACCCAGAGGACCGGTGATGCAGAAGTTTGGTGCCTGCGTTAGCAGGGGGAAGATTCCGTCGATCCACGGAAGATTTCTTCTTGGCTTCCAGTGCAGGGTGAAGGCAGACAGCCCTCAGAGCATGCACCACCAGGAAACAGTCGAGAAAGCCGGCAGGATGAGGCTCTACAATGTTGCTGGTAGTCTTCTAGCTACTTTGTTGCGGTTATGCAGACGTCCTGGAGCAGTCAGCGGTTGATCCTTGGCAGAAGTCGAAGAGGAAAGTGCAGAGAAACTCTGGTGAGCTCTTGCATTCGTTATCTTGTGAGATACCCACAGGAGAGACCCTAAGTAGCCCTCAGAGGAGGATTGGCTACAGAGAAAGGTAAGCACATATCAGGAGGGGTCTCTGATGTCACCTGCTGGCACTGGCCACTCAGAGCTGTCCATTGTGCCCTCACACCCCTGCATCCAAGATGGCAGAGGTCTTGGACACACTGGAGGAGCTCTGGGCACCTCCCCTGGGAGGTGCTGGTCAGGGGAGTGGTCACTCCCCTTTCCTTTGTCCAGTTTCGCGCCAGAGCAGGGGTGGGGGGGATCCTTGAACCAGTGTAGACTGGCTTATGCAAGGAGAGCACCATCTGTGCCCTTCAAAGCATTTCCAGAGGCCAGGAGAGGCTACTCCTCTCAGGCCCTTCACACCTATTTCCAAAGGGAGAGGGTGTGACACCCTCTCTCAGAGGAAATCCTTTGTTCTGCCTTCCTGGGACTGGGCTGCCCAGGCCCCAGGGGGGCAGAAACCTGTTTGAGGGTTGGCAGCAGTGGTAGCTGCAGAGAAAACCCCAGAAAGTTAATTTGGCAGTACCCGGGCTCTATGCTGGAGACCCGGGGATGCATGGAATTGTCACCCCAATACCAGAATGGTATTGGGGTGACAATTCCACGATCCTAGACATGTTACATGGCCATGTTCGGAGTTACCATGGTGACGCCACATATAGGTATTGACCTATATGTAGTGCACGCGTGTAATGGTGTCCCCGCACTCACAAAGTCCGGGGAAATTGCCCTGAACGATGTGGGGGCACCTTGGCTAGTGCCAGGGTGCCCTCACACTAAGTAACTTTGCACCTAACCTTCACTAAGTGAGGGTTAGACATATAGGTGACTTATAAGTTACTTAAGTGCAGTGTAAAATGGCTGTGAAATAACGCAGACGTTATTTCACTCAGACTGAAGTGGCAGTCCTGTGTAAGAATTGTCTGAGCTCCCTATGGGTGGCAAAAGATATGCTGCGGCACATAGGGATCTCCTGGAACCCCAATACCCTGGGTAACATGTACTAGGGAACTATATGGGTGTTCCAGTGTGCCAATCAGAAATAGTAAAATTAGTCACTAGCCTGCAGTGACAATTTTGAAAGCAGAGAGAGCATAAACACTGAGGTTCTGGTTAGCAGAGCCTCAGTGATACAGTTAGGCACCACACAGGAAACACATATAGGCCACAAACTTATGAGCACTGGGGTCCTGGTTAGCAGGATCCCAGTGACACATATCAAACATACTGACAACATAGGGTTTTCACTATGAGCACTGGGCCCTGGCTAGCAGGATCCCATTGAGACAGTAAAAACACCCTGACATATACTCACAAACAGGCCAAAAGTGGACGTAACAAGGCTAGAAAGAGGCTACCTTCCTACACCGTCCCATCCGCACCGCAGCCCCGGTCCACAGACGCCAGCACCATCGACTCCTGTGTCATCACCAGGCATCCTGCCTGCACTGTGGCCTGTGGACACCCCTTGTGAGGGTCACGAAGCCGTCCTGTCCCGCACCGCTGGCATGGGCCTACCGACGACAGCACTTCAGCAACACCGCCGCCGCAGCCTGCACCGTGACCTGTGGACACCGCACATCGCACCGCCCCACTTCACACCGCAGCCCTGGTCTCACCGATGCCGCTGGATGCCATCACGGAGACGCTGACTGCACCGTGACCTGTGGGCACCACACGTCGCATCGTCCCGCTTCGCACCGCAGCCCCGACGCCATCCACGCCAGCGCACCTGACTTCATCAGCCTAGAGTTCGATCGGCAATGCGTGTGACCCCAAGGGCCTGAAAACTCCTGCACCGACACCGCGACGTCAGTGACGCCGCTCTCTGGAGCTCACCGCAAGGATCACAAGGCCTTGCACATCCAAGGTATTGGTTGCGGGTCTCCTCGACACCGTAGCTGGCCCGCAACGCAGCGGCCGGCCTGAACTGTTGGTTTTGTTGATTATGACAGTACAGGTGGAGCTATCGACTTCAAGGAACTGTAGTTTTGAGTAAATCTTGCAGAATTAATATTTTTCTTACTGTATGTTGGATTTTTGTTATATTTGGTCTTATTTTATATAGCTAAATATTGGCTATTTTTCTAAAACTGATGTGGTGTCCTTTTGTAGTGTTTTCACTTATTACTGTGTGTTATGTGCAAATGCTTTACACATTGTTTCTGAGATAAGCCTGACTGCTCGAGCCAAGCTACCAAGGGGGTGAGCAGGGGTTATCTGAGCAGGTATCTCCCTTATTCTGACTAGAGTGAGGGTCTCTACTTGGACAGGGTGCAAATCGACTGCCAACTAGAGACCCATTTCTAACATTGGTTGTCAGTGGTGAGGATAGGACTTGCATTTGCACTTGACCTACGGTGATTGGTGTACACTACTACCATATCGCAGACCATTACGTGCCACATACAGTTTTTTTTCTTTTTTTTTCTTCTCTTTGACCTATTTTGAATCCTGAGTTCAAGTGAACCCCAACGACATTATGTCTCAATCAAGAGCATCTTCAGTTGCATCCCAGGATTAGGTTTTTTAGGAGGATAAGTTGGAAACCTATTCCATGAAGGAACTAAAGGCAGTTTGTAAAAACCTCAAATTTCAGATCAGAGGCCTCACCAAAAAGGAGGAGCTACAGAAGGCGCTGAGGGCCTGGGTAGCAGCCAGAACTGCCAGTGGGCAGTCTGAGGATCCAAATGGAGAGTCTGCTAACACAAATTCTAGGGAAGATCTACTGAGGGTGCAGGAGCTGGAAGGGGGGAAGGAACACCCTGTGCCAAGCAGCAGTGGTGGATCAAAAGGACTGACTCCAGAGGAGCTGGAGGACAGGGGAGATGCCAGGAGGCACGAGATTGAATTGGAGAGTTTAAAAATGGAGGCTCAGAGCGAGCAGCGAGCCATGGAGGAAAGAAATATGCTTTTGGACCATGAGCTTAAAGTAAAAGAGCTGGATGTAAGGAGCAGTTCCAGCCAGGATGTGGCAGCAATTCCTCAGTGCAGTCAGACAGAATTGTGCACATTCCTAAAACGTAGGGAGAGAGTACAAGAAGGGAGATGACATACAGAGGTGGTTTCAGAGATATGAGGCGTCCATCCACATGAATGGTGTCCCTGAGAAGATTTGGGGAGCAGGATTGTAGAACCACTTCACAGAGGATGGGAGGGACACTTTGCTAGCTTTGGGTAAAGGGTACAACCTCACCTACGCTGAAATGAAGGAGGCCCTTCTCACTCGGTATGGTCTCACTCCTGACAAGTACAGGGATCAGTTTAGGCAGAGTAAGAAAACTGAGTCCCAGACCTGGATGGTTGAGTGAAGGGCAGTAATGTGACAGATTTGCAGGGGCTGTACAACTTATTTGCGTGTGAGCACTTGTCTAGTCTGTGTTTGGCAGAGCTGCGCCAGCACTTGACTGATAGTAAGCTGACTGACCCCAGGAAGCTTGCTAAGGAGGCGGACCGCTGGGTGAGTACCAGGGTCCACAAGAAGGTTTATGGGGAGACTCTGCCAAAGGTGGGCAGGGTTCCCAGAAGAAGGAGAGAGAAGTCAAGGGAGACGCAGACAGGTCCCAGGATAAGGAGGGAGAAAAAGAGTCCCAGGCAGCTTCTGGCAGGAAGGAGGGATGTTTCTGGTAGGCGGTGCCCAGGGCACCCCATTTTCAACCCAGGTGCTTTGAGTGTTCCCAGTTAGGACACACAAAAGGGGACTCTGTTTGTTCTTAGACAACCCACATTGGTGGCCCCTCTACCAAGGTGGCTAATGTGGCCTTAGGGAGAGGTAGCCCCCAGGGGTCATAGACCATGCCATGATATCCCTTAGTTGGGAGGTTGACTCAGAGGGTGAGTTGGTGATCCTTGAGGGTGGGAGTCGTCACTTCCACCAGGTAACAGTGAATGGGGTCCCAGTCACTGCTCTAAGGGACAGTGGGGCTAGACATACAATGATGGTGGAAATGCTTATCTCCCCAGAACAGCACACCGGCCAGGTGTGGAGGGTGACACCAGCCCATGGGCAGGACTTCTTCTGTCCTATTGCCCTGGTAGCACTAGAGTGGGGTGGGGTAGGGAGGTGACCCAGAGGCGGGTCATAGTCAGTCCCCAGATGCCCATAAACTGCCTTCTGGGGAATGAGTTGCCCCAGGTGTCCAGGGAACTGGGAGGGGTGGCCCCTAGAGGCATCCTCACAGTTCAGTTGTCTGGGGGTACCACTCCAAGGCGGAGGGTACTGGATCCCAGCACGAGAGACAGGAGGAGGGAGAGCCCACCCCCTGTCCCCTGCTCAGCCTGAGGGTACAGACCCAAGGGTGAGTGACCAGTCTTAGGACACCACTCCTGAACTGGTGGGAAGGGAAGTGGAAAAAGGGTGCAAGTCACCTGGGGCTACTGCCCCCCACTTTTTAAAACCACAGAGGCTAGAGATCTTAGCATGGCCTGGGTCCTGGCTCTTGACACTAAAGCTGTCAGTGGCCTTTGTTGGTTGTTATCCTTGTGGTCAGAGGTTTCCCTGGGAGGGGGACTGAAGTCAGACCCCTGGGGTGGAATGGGCCACATCACACTGTTGGCCCTGGTGGTACTGTCTGCCTACTGGGATGCATCTGTAAGCAAGGTAAGGTTAGGTGCTGCACAGATGGAGTTCTCAGATGATGAGAAGAGGTCCCCCAAGGTTAGTTCAGTGGGCCCCGAGAGTGTTGACCGAGGGATCAACCTGCGTTCAGAGAGGCGTAGAACTGGCAAGAGCTCCTGCAGTAGTGGGCCATTGTCCAGGTTCTATCGCCCTGAGCAGGGAAGTCCAGCAAGGTATTGATTGGCCTACCTTGGCTTTAGGCTGGGAGGGGGTTGTGTTGGAAATGGCCCTTTTTGCGGGGTTATCCCCAAACGTTTTGCCTTCTTCCTCCTATTTTTTTAGGTCTGTTTTTACTGGTTTATTGTCTCTGCGCATTTAACCACTGCTAATCAGTGCTGAATGTGCAAGTGCTCCCTATAGAAATTAAACAGAATGAACGTGGGCCAGCCCCTTCCCCTGGATTTGAGGATAAAACTAATGAGAAATGTTATAAATGTCCCTTTTAGCAGGGTTATCCCCAAACATTTTGCCTTCTTCCTCCTATTTTTTTAGGCCTTTTTTTTATTGTCTCTGCGTACTTTACCACTGCTAATCAGTGCTAATGTGCAAGAGCTCCCTATAGAAATTGTACTGTTGATTGGTTTATCCATGATTGGCATATTTGATTTACTAGTAAAGTGCACTAGAGATGCCCAGGGCCTGTAAATCAAATGCTACTAGTGGGCCTGCAGCACAGGTTATGCCACCCACATTAGTAGCCCTGTAAACATGGCTCAGACCTGCCACTGCAGTGTTTGTGTGTGCAGTTTTAAACTGCCAATTCGACTTGGCGAGTGTACCCACTTGCCAGGACTCAACCTTCCCTTTTACTACATGTAAGGCACCCCTAAGTTAGGCCCTAGGTAGCCCTTGGGCAGGGTGCAGTGTTATGTTTAAGGTGGGACATATACTAGTATGTTTTATATGTCCTAACAGTGAAATACTGCCAAATTCGTTTTTCATTGTGCAAGGCCTATCTCTCTCATAGGTTAACATAGGGGCTGCCTTTAAATATCCGTAAAGCGTAGATTCCCTTTGAGAGCAGATTAAAATGTGGAGTTTAGGGTCTCTGAACTCACAATTTAAAAATACATCTTTTAGTGAAGCTGGTTTTTAAATTGTCTGTTTGAAAATGCCACTTTTAGGATGTAGGCATTTTCTTGCTTATACCATTCTGTGACTCTGCCTGTTTGTGGATTATCTGTCTGGGTCAGTTTAACAGTTGGGCTGTTCACACCTCCCCTCTAGACAGTGACACAAAGGGGGCTGGAGGGTAGCCTGCATATCTTGATTAGACATCTGTGCTGGAGGGGAGGAGAGGAGTGGTCACTCACACCGGAAAGGACTATGCCTGCCCTCACACAATGCCATCTCCGACCCCCTGGTGAGTGTCTGGGGCCTGGCCTGGACAAGGAAGGATCTTGCAAACACTTGAGACTTTGCTTTGAAGTTTGCCAACTTCAAAGGCAGAACTGGGTATAAGAAGAAGACCCAAAACCCCAGACTTTTAGAATCTTTCTGGAATCAAGAGGATCCTCTGCAAGGAGAGGAGCTGAAGAGCTGAAGGAGGAGTACTGTCCCTTTGCTGTGCTGCTTTGCTGGAATGGCTTGCAGTTGCTGCTTCTGTCTGAAAAGAGTGCAAAGGGTGAATTTTGCTGTGTGTCCTGCTTGAGAAAATTCTCCAAGGGCTTGTAGTAGAGCTTGCCTCCTGTTGGAAGTCTCAGGGACACCAAAGACTTAAATTGCCTTGACCTGCAGTACTGGCAACTGTGTGTTTTGTTCTGTTCAAGAGGAGAAACCACCACGACTCCGCCAACGATGCCGCTGGCCTGCACCATGACCTGCCGACGCCACACGGAGTCTCATTGCCTCGCTTCGCACCGCGACCCTGGTCTCACCGACGCTGTCATCGGACAACTTCACTGAGCCGCTGCTCGCACCGCGACTTGTGGGCCCTGCACTCCGGCATCGCCTGCTCACACCGCAGCCTGGGCATCCCCGATGACGTGGCTCCTGCTGACAGTGGTGCTGCTGCCTGCACTGTGGCCTGTGGACACCACTTGTAAGGTACAGAAAGCACCGTCCCACCCCGCACTATGCATCCTGCCTGCACCGTGGCCTGTGAACACCGCTCGTGAGGGTCACGAAGAACCGTCCCGTTCCGCACTGCTGGCTTGGGCCTACCGACGAGAGCTCTTCAGCAACGACAACGCTGCTGCCTGCACCGTGACCTGTGGACACCGCATGTCGCACCGCCCCGCCCCGCTTCACACTGCAGCCCTGGTCTCACCGACGCCACTGGATGCCGTTACCGAGCCACTGCCTGCACTGTGACCTGAGTGCACCGCACGTCTCATCGTCTCGCTTCGCACCACAGCCCCGACGCCATACATGCCGGCGCACCTGACTTCATCAGCCTGGAGTTCGATCTGCAACGCGTGTGACCTCAAGGACCCGATGACTCCTGACCCGACTCCGGAACAAACACCTCGCCGTCAGTGACACCGCTCTCCGGAGCTCACCGCGAGGATCCCGACGCCCTGCAAATCCAAGGTACTGTTTGCGGGTCTCCCCAACACCGTATCTGGCCCGCAACGCCGTGGCCGACCTGAACTGTTGGTTTTGTTGATCACGACGCCGTGATAGCCCCAGGTGGAGCAATCAACTTCAAGGAACTGTAGTTTTGAGTAAATCTTGCAGAGATCATATTTTTCTTACTGTGTGTTGTATTTTTATTGTATTTGGTCTTGTTTTATATAGATAACTATTGGCTATTTTTCTAAAACTGGTGTGGGGTCCTTTTGTAGTGTTTTCACTTATTACTGTGTGTTATATGCAAATGCTTTACACATTGCTTCTGAGATAAGCCTGACTGCTCGAGCCAAGCTACCAAGGGGGTGAGCATGGGTTATCTGAGCGGGTATCTCCCTTATCCTGACTAGGGCGAGGGTCTCTACTTGGACAGGGTGCAAACCGACTGCCAACTAGAGACCCCATTTCTAACAGGCAACTTTGCCACAGTTTCCTCAATCATACAAATTATTATTAAAGGAGAAGCAGCAGCATTGGCAGTACGGCAGGGGCTTGTGACGTTCCTTAAATTGGTCAGGAATGTTGCCAAAGATTATCGCTTAAACTTATACTAGCATAGGTCGGGATAGTCTAGGGGCCAGACCTAGAAAGCCACAGCTTCAAGGTAATTCCAAGCAAGTACAAAAGGATTCTAAAAAATGCTGGGATAAACAAAAGAATAATAAGATAAAGTAAAACAAAGAGGACAATCTTCACCTTTGGAGAACTCTGAGAAAAGGTACAATCTTAGAACTTGTGACATTTAAAAACCTCCTGACAGATATCAGTATACTGATAGATGCGCTTGTCGTTTCATCCATGACTCATCAACAAGAAAGGAGGGTGGTCAGAGGACCGAAATGAGTACATGAAACAGAAGAAGGACTCACAATGCTCCTCGGAAGTCACGATAAAAAAGGAAGAAAAATGTCCACAACAACAACCCACATTTGAAAAAAAGAAGGTTGCAGCACTTTCGGCTAAATATGCCACACATATTGAGAACAATACTGAAGAACAAGACATGGGCACTGACACTGCTAGACAGCGAGGCAGAGGTCGTGATAGTTGGCAAGAATCTTCAAGAGCTTCTGGAGGTAACAGCAACTAATGACTTCCTTGAAGTTAAAACAGCAGACAGGAGCTTTTCCCCACCCGACAGGGTATTCAAATTAAAGATTCAAATTGAGGGGGAAATTGAGCGCACCATTAAAGTAATCTTCTGGGGAAGCTTAACATTAAGCTATGACATTCTTCTGGCAGAAAAAGAGTGGCCACCAGAGTTTGTCCGACAGCTCCCAAAAGTGGAAGATGTCATTTTGCCTTCTTTCTCAGTCTTTGTTCCAGATCGAGTAAAAGAAGATTATGCCGCAGATTGGGCTCTGGCGCGGGATCTGGTGCTGGCTCCAGTGTTGTACCGCAACCACGTGGGGCGGGATAAAGATTCTCCCTGTCATACCAATATGATCCAATCCATAAATACAACCTCAATATCCAATAAAATATGGGGCCAAAGCCCCAGTGACGGAAATTCTCTCACAATTTGAGTACCAGGGAGTAACTGAACCCTGTGCATCTCCTATGAATAACTCTGTTTCCCATTGCTAAGCCAGATCATTCATATAGAATAGTCTTAGATTAAAGGCATTTGAATAGACACACGTGCACATTTGCCATTCAGAGTTCACACAGTGCAGTACTTATGAACAACATAGTGTGCAAAAAATACAAAACAACCTTGGATATTTTCAATGGGTTTTAATGCCAAAATCTACCACCTGGAATCCGGGATCTAAGTGTCTTTTCTGCATTAGGGTCCCAACACCAATTTTGTTGACTCCCCCATGGGTATAAAAAGAGTCCTTGATTGTTCTCTGCCCGTGTGACATTAATATTGCATGATATTGATCCTGGGGCATTGTGTTATGTAGACGACATTAGTTTTGACAGACGACAACATCAACATACACCTAGCCAGGGTTTTGGGATTTGCCAAACATGGCTACAAATTCAACTTGAAGAAAACAAAAAATGCCTTTGACTGTACAGTTCCTGGAAAACGAAATTTCAAATGAGGACCACAGTTTCTAGAAAAAGGTGCTCAACTACAACCACCAAATAACATCAAGAAATTACAATCTTTGCTACGTTTCTTCAATTTTGGCAAAATTTACATTCCAGATTATGCACAATGCACCAAAACCACTTTATGGCTTAAATTGTCCCGTTTCTCAAGCAAACACTGACCACCACAACATAAACAAATTTTCAGATTATTACAGACTGACATGCTTGAAGCAAAACACCTACAAATGTGTAAACAAAACAAACATGGTAATCTGGTTAATCCTGGGTGCTATCGGATTCACATGTCACGTTCAGTGAAGGGGACACAGTACCCATAGTGTACAAATCACAGTTACACTCCAATGCAGAAATGTGTTTTGCACACACAAAAAAAATACTGACTGCAGTTCAGATGGCCGTCATCAAGGAGAAACCACTAGCCCAGGTACAAAGCATAATTTAACACAAAAGCATTACATCCACATTGGATGCAATAGGCTATCTTCCTGACTGCTACTGATGTTGACTACATTTTTTACCAGAAACTACAGAAGTGTTTCTTCAACATGGACTTGAGTACCCCATGCCCACTAATGTCACGCCTCTTGACCAGTACAGAATCATCATTTACACTGATGGTTCAGCTCAACCCGCTGTAGGTACCAAACATCAGTACTCCCCTGCTTGTGCAGTTGTTTGTGGAGTGATGAGAGATGGTGCATTCGACCCTCAACAGACCTAAACACAGACCATAGGGGATTGCACAACACAACTTGCAGAGATTAAAGCTTTGATTTTGCCACTGGCACATACAGATCCAGAATTACCAACACTTAACGTGTGATTCGTACAATTCTGTCTAGTCCTTTAACAAATAATTACATTACTTGCTTCTTAAAGGGTTAAGAGATTCAAAAGGAAACATCATAAAACACAAATTCTTGTGGGGGAAGGTGGCAAGTCATAATAACAAACTGCCACAGACTCATGTAGTGCATATATTGGGTCATCAATGTTGTGGAATACACATTGTAGGGAACTAATTGACTGAAGAAGCAGCCAAATCAGCAGTTGCTACTACTCCTGCAATAACTCATTGTAAAATGAGCCACCACCCGCCGACATGACCTTCAGTAGTAAGCCCCCAGCGAGCAGCCAAAACCCACCACCATGGCACAAGGCCCTTGGTTGGGTGCAGCGCAGGGTTGGCTGCAGGATCTGACTTGCAGCCGGGCCCCCGTGCTCAGTCCCCACATGCGCAACAACACTACTGTAGATCTCTCACGGCCTTTGTCAGGGCCAACTGCCTATATCAGACAAACTAAAGGCACCCACACCTTTTCTAAATGTTTTTTCCATCCCAAAGGATCCTCACAGGAGCCAGCATGGTCCCCTGTGCTTCCATGGGACTCTCGTGGGAGTAAGGAGGACATGCTGGTTCCACAAAGTTTCATGGGATTTCAGCAACCCCAAAACATGTCTTTTTTATTTAACACCAGGGGCAGTCCTTGTACCACCCTCCCCCAATAAGGTTTAGGGGGTCACGATATCCCTACCCTGCCCCCTTATACCATTTGATTTCAACTTCAGGACATGGAGATTGGTTCTTTTTGTTCTCTAATGGCACCAAAGGGGCAGGCGAGGGGGAATGGGCAGAAAGTGCAGCAGACAACTGAAATGAGGAACAAAACAACTGAAGCAAATTAACACCCCAACAAAAAACACTCACCACCCTACACTTCCATCCCAGAAGCACCTAGCGCCCAATTCACAATAATTAATAACTAGATTGAACATACCCTCTAATGGCAGCTGCAACATTTCTCTTCATGTTGAGGCCAGCCAGCCAGAGTGCAAGCTCCCACAGGTCTCATGGAAGTGAGGTAGTTGACAGGAATAAAGCCCCCTCAGCCAATCAGATTGCTGTGTTATTTGAAGCTGCATGGCTGTGGGACATGTGGGACTGCTGTGGGGCACCCACGGAATCTATCATCCAGATATCTATACATTTTGAAACTTAATTTCTCAAAAACTACTGAACGAATTTACACCTAATCACAAATACCACTCTTTCTGGGTAAAGATCTAGCTTTCTACCAAATTTGGTGTAATTCCCTTTAGCCTGATAGATATTGTATAGGAAATTTGCATTGTGGCCTCCCTCCAACTCTTTTCCATGCCCGGCTTGACTGATCATCCTGAAACTTTCCTGGAAGTAGCTGAGGTGGATGCACTTTTGTTTTTGAAAGTTTTGTGAAGATTTGTCAAACTGTTCTAAAGTTACAAGCAAACAAAAAAAATCAATTTCCTAGGGTAAGTAGGTTTTAGCTATAACTACACAGTGGAGACCGAGGGTGTATCTATCTGTCTATAGCACCTAGTCGTGGTCGACCCTATATAGAACCTAGTTTCTATAGAAATAGTGTTTTTTACTTGCCAGAAAGTGCCAATTTTTTTATTATTTGGTGTAAACCCGTTCAGTAGTTTTTTAAGTATTAAAGAAAAAAACAAATTTGTATACACAGGGATGCAGGCTCCGTGAACCCTCGCGATCTCTTGCTGAGATCTGATTGGCTGCCAACACTTCAACAAGATAAAATATAACAAATAAAAAAAGGGGCCAAGGTAGGGACACTCTGACCCCTTAGCTCTGCTGCTGGTGTCCCAAAGGGACACTCCCCCATCCCAGGGCAAAAATGCTTTTTTTTTTTTTGTTGCCGCGAATCCATGGCAATACGTCAAAAACAACAAGCACAGTCTCCTGCAAAGTTATAGTTACCTTAAGCCTCGAGTTATAGTTACTTGAAATAACTAACTATAACTGCTGAATTTCTTGGATTTGTGCAAGCAAATTCCGCACCTAACTATAACGTCCATGTAACCTTTGTTTTATAAGTGAATATATATCTCTCTATATATATTTTTTTTTTTTCACTGAATAAAACAAAGGTTAAAGTGACATTATAATTAGGTCTGGTAATAATATCTTACTTTGTCAATTAAAAGATACCACTTTAAATTAAAATCCACTGAAATTCACCAGTTATCATATACTGAGCTAACTTTAACTTGAACTCCTGCCACACACAGCTTATGACCTCACATATTATATCATTCATGACATGTGCAATGCATCATGGATGACATCACTAACATCTCAAATGATGTCACAGATGACACCACTGATGACATCATCCAATGAGTGTGACAATTTGCTATACACTTCTGACACTAAAAAGGTATATAGTGAGCTACATCTAGAGCAAATTTGCAATAGCTTCTGTACTGCTAATGAGGATTCCCATAGAAACCAGAAAAACCACCACCCATGCACTCATCAGCAGCAGATTAGACTACGGAAACGCCCTCTACGCTGGAACCAGAGCCAAGCTTCAGCAGAAACTCCAGGGTATCCAGAACGCAGCCGCACCCCTCATCCTCAACCTCCCACGCCACAAACACATCTCCGCTCACCTCAGAACCCTTCACTGGCTGCCCATCAGAAAAAGGATCATCTTCAAAATCCTCATCCACGCCCATAAATCCCTCCACAACACTGGACCAGCCTACCTCAACGAATGAGTGAACTTCCACGCACCCACTCGACTCCTCCGCTCTGCTCGCCTCACCCTTGCCACAGTCCCCCGCATCCAACGCACCACCTCCGGAGGCAGATCCTTCTCCTACCTCGCCCCAAGACCTGGAACTCCCTCCCCAACAACCTACGCAAGACCCAGGACCTCCCGGCTTTCAGAAAGCACCTAAAGACATGGCTTTTTGAGAAGTAAAACGGCACCCCCCTCCGTCCCATCCCCCCACAGCGCCTTGAGACCCTTTCGGGTGAGTAGCACGCCTAAAAAAAATGTTGGATTTTTTTTTTTTTTGCATTTGCAACATGCTTGGACTCCTAATAGGACTTCCATGTGTAGAGGGTATGAGCTGTCTGTGAAGAGTTGTCCACAGGACAAAGGCTGTGCATAATAGGTACCTTGTTATAAACTCCCAAAGCCAGACTCTATTTTGAGAATGTCAAGTTAGCTTGTGTGCCTTTGGTCCCAATCAGCACATCATCTTTCACAGAATTGTGAAAGTGTCAAATTAATCTAAACACATAACACATAAGGCAACAATTCTGCTACAAGCTACAAGATATCTTCATTTCAAGATCTGACAGTGAATATGTATTTTAAACATGTAGTCTGAGTTGACATATTTTCATCATGCTGGTTCATAGCGGTTATGTCTCAGATTAATGGAAAGTCTCTCAATGTAGGGTAAAACTCAGTTGTCAATCCTATTTAAATCCCATGTGTTGACCACTGAATGAGGGAGGCCTTTGCCATAGGTCATCAATAGAGGTCCTGCCAGACTGCCATGGCATCCATTCTTCTGCTGAGAGCCGATAAAGAGATGAGCAGAGCTGGGCCTAGCTGATGTGTATTCACCTTCCTGGTTGAAGTGAACTAATAACCACAGCTGATCTGCTATGAACAGGTATGAAGTGTACAGAGTCCCAGGAAACTAGAGGCAAAATAGCTACTCCATGACCTCACAGTGTAGTGCATTGAATTTGTCCTTAGGGTATTATGTTGCTGGGACCACTAATCATGTTACAACTGTTCATATTTTTCTTGCTAGTAGCAACATGCAATAGCGATGTTTTAATTATATTCTGTGTGGTTATTACTCATGTACTAAACAACAGGATACGATTGTTCAAATAAAACACTTTTCAAAGTATACAGTGTCTTTTATTAGAGCAGTGCTTTCGTGTGTTATTCTAAAGAAGGAAATTGGGTCGGAATCACCACCGAGTCCAGGACCCCTTTACGGGACTGTTAGTAACCTAGAGAGCATGGACATGCTCAGTGGGCTTGTGTGGAGATACAAAATCCTGAAATTCCCCACTCTAACAACTGTGCATCAAACTCAGTCCAGCCACCAGCGGGTAGGATCATCAAAGCTTGTAGACCAAGGCCAGTGCACTAGGTTATGAGACAGCTTTACCACCTAACAGGGTTTGAGAGTCTGTAGGTAGTGGGCTCTCTGTAAAATGTTGTGCTCAGGGTGACAACTATGCATAGTAGGGGCTTAGTAATTTCATAGGGCTTGGGTGTCTGGAGGGAGTGACCTCTCCATGATAAGCTGTGCAAAGGGAGCGCAGCAGCGCGTAGTTGGGGCAGTTGAAGTTACCCAGAAATGTGTTGTACACTGTTCCATACTTGCATAAGTTGCAGAAACAGCATTATTTTCTCACATTGTTTTTTCATGAATGTGAATGTAAAAATGTGTTTGTGATTTCAGTTCCATGCCCGAATATTAGTTGGGCCATTTCTTGTACACTAAATATATAGATACACCCAATCTATGATTAAAGTATTTTTTGCTTTCCCTATTTCTGATACACACCTTGATCCAGGTGAGATGTATGTGCATGGCAAATTTATTGAAAATTGATGTGGAAGGTATGGTGCTCTGACAAACAAGGAAGATACAGTGCTTCAGTTGTAGACATGTATTCAGTAGAAACAGAAGATAGTGAGCCATCTAGATGCACACAGGTGATGAGCCCCGCCTTCCCCGATCTAAATAGCATTATAAACAGAGCATATGAACCTTGACAACAGAAGGTTCTGCATAAAAGAACATCCCAAATGGAGCGCAAGGCCACACTCCTAATTACTGTATAAGTACAAGGACTTCAAATCCAACACATCTTTTAACAGTTTCTTTTAGGGACAGATTCCCCATAGACAAAAGCTTTTTCTATATAGTTTGTCTGTACAGTGACTGATAAACTGATTCCTTAGCAATTGGTCCATAAAATGTTCACACTGGAAATCAGACACAAGCCTGCGTAAAGATGTTATATAAGTATTAACGGTTTAACATTAATGCTGTACCCATTTTCAAAACGTGTGCCTCCAAACCACTGCCCTCGGAAAGACATCAAAGTGAGTCTGATACCTGATATTCAGCCAAAATATGAGCTTCAATTAACACAACATCTGGCAAATATTTTAAATAGCTCCCTCTTTAAAAGTTTAGACCTAAAGTCTAACCGTAGACTTCAGGTCCAAGTTAGACTTCAGGTCTAACTGAGACTTACGGTCTAAATTAGGCTTCGGGTCTAAGTTCACCTTTGTGAATTGGGCCCTTAGTGTGACACACTCCTTTATCAATACCAGGACGCCACCTGACCACTGCCACTGTGAAATGCTCCTTACTCGGGCTGAAGAGAAAGCTTTACTTGAGGGAGGCTGCCGGTACGTACTTGGAGTCTCTGAACCGGTGCACATGCATGAGTTGGGTGCAGAATAGGGCAGGGTACTGTGGATATATGCTTATTACCACAAGGAAGATGTCGTGTGTCGATAAATGGGGAAGACAGAGCTCTAGCTGTAGGTATTTATTCATGAAAAAGAGCCAGCAGGGAGCCACCCAGATGCCCACAGGGGTATACTCTAAATGCCTGAATTCAAACAACATTCTAAATATAAAAAGAGAACCGTGGCCACAGAAGTTTCTGCACACAAAAAAACTGCAAACAAAAGCAAACCGTACACCACTAATGAGTATATACTATTGAAAACACTGTCTCCACCTCTAACACATTTTATACCTTATAAGAGAAGAGATGACAATGAGTGAGATATTGTAAGGTTTTGACCTATTTCATGTTTCGTTTGGTAAAAGCACTATTCAAAACTTGTTTAAACTATAATATGTAGACTGTCCTTCTCTGAAACCCTCTTTCTCTGAGCCCAACCAACACAGTCACTGCAACCTGCACTTTCATTCACTTTATATTATTGTTTCATATTTTCACATCAAACCGCTTATTTAATATAAGCCAAAAGCCCTACATATTTCTCAAATGATTTTTTAATAGAACTTACAAAATTTACCCATGGTTCTATAAACGTATTCCTCAATTTTTCCCGCCATATCCTATTAATATCACTTTCTGACATCGTACCTAACTCTACCACAATCACCCGTTTTCAAGAATCGCCATCATTATATTTACCTGAAACCTTGTAACCCAAACTTCCAAAATGTCGGACGGGATGGTATATGCTTTCACTATGCTATCCCAAACACCTAAGATGGCTGACTGACACTCATGACGTCCCATCCACGTTGCAAAGATACATCTAATGGTCTTTTCTCTACGGCTCCAAATGTTGTCAGAGTAATTGTGGGCATGCAACTAAAAGCCACTTAGATTAACAATCTTGTTATCCACAACAAAACTTTAATATCCTATCATCCCTAAGCTTGCAGTTACCAGGCAGGTCGCTCCCCTCACCGCCACGCAGCCCCTGTGAGACCGCTGACCGCTGCTTTATTCCTGTGTCCTTTTGCTGCCTTGTACTGCTCCCCTCACCTTTTTCTGCCCAGTTTGTGGTCCTAAACCTCTGTTTCCCTGCGCACTGCGTCTCCCCCTCGCCGCCCGTTTCCCGCCGCCGCATCCCGTAGCTCCGCCCCCTCGCACCCCATTGGCCGCCCCGCTCCCACCTCCCAGCTGCTCCTCCCTCCCTCTCCCACTCATATGGAGGCCGCGCAGCGGACGCGCCCAGCGGGTGTGCCGCTGGCGCGCCGAAGGCGCGCCTAAGGCAAGCCCGTCTGCGCCCGTCCGCGCCTGGCCCGCGCCCAGCGCCAGACCCCCTGGCCCTTGCAGAGGCCAGCCCACCCGCAAGACCTACAACGCCGCCACTCTCATCGCAATCGATCGGATCCCCGGCTGCTGCAGAGCCACCCCTAGACGCACCCACGGGCCCTTCACCTGCCAATCCTGCAAGTTCTCCTGCATTCAGACACGGACCGCACCCGCCAAGCCAAGCACCAGCAGCAACCACCTGAAGTGCATCCTGCTCAACACCCGCTCTATCCACAGACACGCCGTGGAACTCTGGAACCTGCTCGACACCACATCTCCAGACGTCGCCTTCCTCACAGAAACCTGGATGAACGCCTCCTCAGCGCCCGACATCGCCATCGCCATCCCGGATGGATACAAGATCACCCGGAGGGACCGCATCAACCAGACAGGAGGAGGCATCGCCATCGTCCACAAGAACACCATCCGCATCACAACCAACTCCGACGACACCCTCACAGCCGCCGAACATCTCCACTTCCAGATACACACCGACCCCAAGACCACACTCAGAGGCACCCTCATCTACAGACCACCAAGACCCCGCACACAATTCAGCGAAGACATCGCAGACTTCATCAGCCCACACGCCCTCCCCTCCGCTGACTACATCCTCCTAGGGGACCTCAACTTCCACCTGGAGAACAACAACGACAACAACACCACCACCCTGCTGGACAACCTCGCCAACCTCAGACTCAAGCAACTGGTGAACACCCCCACCCACTACGCCGGACACACGCTTGACCCAGTCTTCTCCTCCAGCAAGTACATCTCCTTCAGCCACTCCACCGGACTCCACTGGACAGACCACAGTTGCGTCCACTTCAGCTTCAGAAGAACCACGACTCACCACCACCCACAACAGGCTCCCCGCAGGAGCTGGAACAAGATCACCACCGACCAGCTCTCCACATCACTGAGCCAGAACCGTCCCGCCAGCTCAGCGGACCCCAACCAAGCAGCCAACAACCTCACACAGTGGATCACCAACTGCGCTGACAACCTCGCACCTCTGAAAACCCATCCCACCAGGCCCAACAGCAAGAAAGCCTCCTGGTTCAACGACCTCAAGAACTCCAAGAAGAACTGCTGCACCCTCGAGAAAGCCTGGCGAAAAAACACGACCACAGACAACATGACCGCCCTCAAGCACGCCTCCCGCAAACACCACCAGCTGATCCACACCACCAAGAAGACAGCATTCAAAGAACGACTAGACAACAATGCACACAACAGCAAGGAACTCTTCAGCATCGTCAAAGAGCTCTCCAACCCCAGCGCCGGAAACAACAACATCACTCCCTCACAAGACCTCTGCGACTCACTCGCCTCGTTCTTTCACCGCAAGATCGCCGACATACACAACAGCTTCGGCGCACAGACCACGCACCCAACCACCAAACCGACGCCCCCCAACACCACCCTCCGTGCCTGGACCCCGGTCAGCACCGAAGACACCATCCAGATGATGAACACCATCCATTCCGGTTCTCCAACCGACCCATGCCCCCACCACGTCTTCAACAAAGCCGACTCAATCATCGCACCCAATCTCCGGGACATCATCAACTGCTCCTTCAACACCGCCACCTTCCCGGAGAGCTGGAAACATGCCGAACTCAGCGCCCTCCTGAAGAAACCATCAGCAGACCCCACCGACCTCAAGAACTACCGCCCCATCTCGCTCCTCCCGTTTCCTGCCAAAGTCATCGAGAAGACCGTCAACAGACAGCTAGCCGCCTTCCTCGAGACTAATGGATCCCTCGACCACTCGCAGTCCGGCTTCCGAGCCAACCACAGCACCGAGACCGCCCTCATCGCAGCCACCGACGACATCCGAGCCCTGCTCGACAACGGGGAGACAGCGGCCCTCATCCTCCTGGACCTCTCCGCAGCGTTCGACACTGTCTGCCACCGCACCCTAGTGCAGCGCCTCAGCAACATCGGAATCCAAGAGAAGGCAGTAGAGTGGATCATCTCGTTCCTCGCCGGAAGAACCCAGAGAGTCCGCCTCCCCCGTTCAGATCCGAGGCCACCGAAGTCAGCTGCGGCGTACCACAAGGATCATCACTCAGCCCCACCCTCTTCAACGTCTACATGAGCCCCCTCGCAGCCATCGCACGCCAACACAACCTCAACATCATCTCCTACGCCGACGACACCCAGCTGATCATCTCCCTCACCAACGACCCAGCCACCGCCAGAACCAACCTGCACGAAGTGATGAAAGACGTAGCCGAGTGGATGATGAACAGCCGCCTGAAACTGAACTCAGACAAGACGGAAGTCCTCATCCTTGGATCATCACCCTCTGCCTGGGACGACTCCTGGTGGCCCCCTGCCCTGGGCAGCGCACCCAAACCAACGGACCACGCACGCAACCTGGGCTTCATCCTGGACTCCTCCCTCTCGATGACCAGACAAGTCAACGCCGTCTCATCATCATGCTTCAACATCCTACGCATGCTCCGAAAGATCTTCCGATGGATCCCCACTGAAACCAGAAAGACGTTCACCCAGGCACTCGTCACCAGCCGACTGGACTACGGTAACACCCTCTACACCGGAACCACGGCCAAACTACAGAAAAGACTCCAACGCATCCAGAACGCCTCCGCACGCCTCATCCTTGACATCCCCTGTCACAGCCACATCTCCGGACACCTGAGAGACTTGCACTGGCTCCCCGTCAGCAAGAGAATCACATTCCGTCTCCTCACCAACGCACACAAGGCCCTCCACGACCTGGGCCCCAGGTACCTCAACAACCGCCTGACCTTCTACACTCCCACCCGCCAGCTACGATCGACCAGCCACGCCCTCGCCACCGTGCCACGCATTAGAAAAGCCACCATGGGAGGAAGATCCTTTTCCTACCTGGCAGCCAAGACTTGGAACTCCCTCCCCATCCACCTCCGCCTGACCCAAGACCACCTCTCCTTCAGGAAGCAACTCAAGACCTGGCTGTTCGAGCAGTAGTGGTCCCCCCTCCCCCAGCGCCTTGAGACCCTCCGGGTGAGTAACGCGCTATACAAATTTCTTGATTGATTGATTGATTGCAGAATGGACACCGTCAAGCAGCATCCTTGCCAGGTTTAAAATCATAAGCATCACTGACTGGTCGTGCACTACTCAGCAGTATTAAAAGAAGCCACTACCATGATTACCCAAAAGAGGCAGGCGCCATGATAAACTGTGAAGCAAAATAATGTCTCTACAATTTGAAAAAAAACCTTGAAAAATGAATTAATTGACACAATCTAGAAGGTTGTTTTTATCTACACCTTTCTAGCCAGTATTAAAATACAATACGAAGCACGCTTTTATTTGGTTAAAATACGACAGATGCTTGTATAGTGAGCAGCAGCAACAAAAGAGGGAAACGGCTGTGTGTTCTGGACTTTTATTAGTTACTGGAACTTTACTGAAGTTTTAAGTTGTATCTTGTGTTGATGTTGTGAGTGGAAGCAATAAAGGATACATGCATAATGTTAGCCACCGTGTCTTGTTATAACATTATTGACCAATGTGGATCAGACTGCACATTTCCATTTGCATGTGATTTTGTGGAGACTATTTGAAGAGAACTGGTCAACATTTATTACAGTTGCAATCAAAACATGTTCTGGGAATTTCTTATAGAGATGGAAATGTAACTTTGATTCTATTGATACACTCTTTCTCATTTTCATGATGTGACAAGTATTTTGGGCGATAACCACTATCCAATCTACAACATGTTTATATTAATAATATGTTCATATAAATTGCCTCTAACCACAGTTTTCCCATCACTAAGGGCTGTAAATAACATCCTAAAAAATGTAAGAAAAACAAGATAAATGGATCCTCTACCGTTCGATGTTTTTCAATAACCATTATTTCTTTATTCAAACACAGTGTTTATTGTAAACATGTTATGTCTGCCTCTCCTTAAACATCTTGAAAGAGCTTAGCTCAACTTTAAGAAAACATAATAGATTAAAAGTGGTTACAAAAGGTAGCACTATTTTCATCATATGATATCACGAGGTGTGAAGATTATCATGATCCACTGGATAATAAGGTTTGCGAATGTGAACATGTAGACTTCTTTGTTACAACCTTTGTAGTTGTGATAGTGAGGAAAGGTCCAGATGCTGCCTGCAGGGAAAGGAAGAAAGCAACAGAGGTTGAGAGGATCAAATACAAATCTTGTTTACATTCTTCGTCACCACTAACGCTGTCATTACTAGAGAGCAGATAATGTTGTATTGGGTTGAAACAGGCTCTCACTTTCTGCACTACTGAGAGATCTAATAATTCACCATCATACCTGGTGTAATCTGCATGCAGAAAGATAGAAAATCTGTAGTAATCCAGTGAACAGACACTAATTCAACAGATTAGCCCTCATTCTGACCTTATGGACTCAGAATTAGTTGGTAAATGTGCCTGGTAGTTATATCTTAAGTGCGTAGTCAGTTTTACCGTGGGACAAGATTACGAGCCAGCAATCATAGCAAACCTGTCAGGAGGACCATAGTGATAACGTGGTAACATTATGGAGTATGTTTTATGGAACCATTGAGTCGTAATAACTTATTTGTTAATAGGATTACATTTAGGAGTCGGGGAAGAGGAGTGGAAGAATTTGGTGAAAAAAGTCTGGCCAATCTGGACCCTAGCCTTCCACCTTGCACACTAACGGTAAAAAAGCATGAGATGGAGTGCAAGTTGCCACCTAACACATCTCACTGATCTGGAGTAATTGAAATCTCATGGGGTACAAATAAAAAACGTTTTCTTTCATGAGCAAAGGCCTCTTGTACACCCTGGTGGATTGTTGGCTGGTTTGTCAGTGTGGCGGAGGCCATGGACAACAGCCCTATGGTGAACATTCATCTCCCTATTTAGAGATTCCCATTTAGCTGACTGGGATCTCTGTGCTGTGACGGAAGCCGCATTGTCTTTCTTCAGAGCACTGAATGTTTGCAGAAAGGGTGCCATGTATAAAGCCCCCACCTCAGCAGACTTTTTTGTTTAGAGAAAACACACCTCTGAACTGGGACTTTTTTTTCTCTTTTTAAAAAATGGCCGGCATGCACGGAGTTCTCTCCTGTGTGTTGCGGTAGGGATTTTCCTGCCTCTAGCACTTCCACCATGTCTAAGTAGAGGAGGGGAACCACACTTTTGGTGGGGCTGGATTTACGGAAATACTGCTGCTTCGTCATTCTCAAGATACGACCCTAAAGCTCATGTACTCACACAAACATCTTTGTGAATTGTTGTCTTGGTGTACCATTGCCCCTTGGTCTACCATTGGGCCTTCATACTTGCACTTTTGATTCTCTCATATTTGAATTGTCTATTTATTTACTTGTCTGAAGTTTCCTGATGAGAAATGATGGAATAATTTACTGAAAGGTTATATAACAACCTGCTCGGATGGAAGCAGGCACTAGTCATGATGTAGATGGAGTAGAGGAATAGGCGTGGGGCAATATAGAGCAGGGCATTACACAAACAGTAAATTTTTACATCAAGGTCAGACGGTGCAAATAAAACAAAGAGTTGCATAAGTGGATCGTAGCACAATTTGTGCCAGCAAAACAGAGTGGGTGTGATAAGGCTTAATTATGAATTGAATTGGGTAGGGTGATGCCCGAGGGCCCTTTTAAGTGTGGCCAAGGAGGCGATTTATCATGAGGACAATGCTGCGATGACAGCAAGAAATACACCTCAAGCTTGAGGCACTACAGGTGGATTTAGGGATGTGGGTGAATTAGGTGGATGTCAGAACAAGAACATGTTTGAAGACAAGAACGCAGATTCTCTAGATGGCTCTTATTGCATATAGGAAAGTGAAGGTTCAACAGAGTGCAGGTGACAAAGTTAAGAAATGTTCGCAGGGGGAAAGAATATAGAGGGAGATCAGTGAAAAAGCTCTTGCAACGGTATGGCTAATGGTTCTGGCTAATGCTAATGACCATATCATCTTTGCTTTGGCTAGAACTATATTCATGTCCTGCTCTACGTTTTGGTAACATGATGGCACGTGTTCAGCGCCACACTACGCCTACTATTTTATAGGCCCCTTGTTCAACTGAAGGTTGTATCATGCTATTCTGCCTTATTTCACAGATATACTGTTCCGCTGTCACGTTCTCTATTAATGTTCAGGTTCTTCCATTAGCTGCTGAGAAGCACTTTAGACCACATTAGGAGTTTCCTTTTATCTCTAGTGGGAGATACTAAGGTCGAATTTAACAATACCGGATGGTAACCCCATAAGATAACAGGGAGTTTGCACCCCTGGAATGGGAAATATGCAGTTCCAACAATTCTGGGTCCAACTGTTTTGCCCCCATTCAGGAGGAAATAATGGGCCCAAATCTACAAACATTTTCCACTACCAGCTGAGATGTTTTTATGGTCGATCAGTGAGGTTTCGGGTAGCGGAAGGGGGGATATCCTTTCACTTCAGCTGGTGGGAGTTTTTCTGCTCCCACTAGCTGAAGCACGAGGGCAGGTGGGGTTCAGCACAGGTGCTTCCCACAACCCATGCAGCTCTTCAGTGGGCCAGTGTCTCTGGGCCTCAAGTTTGAGTGCCTAGAAATTCCAACCCCAGAGACATCAGAAAACTTGTAGTCACTTGGAGCTATATCCCACTGGGAAATACCACTCTGGTCAACTCATAATGAGGGTCTCTGTAGTCACACGTCATTTTGAGAGTGGCAAGTTTATGTGAGCCTTTTACCTTGTTAATGGTGCCTAACGTTAGTCCACAATGTAATAGTGCTTATTAGGGGCTTCATTACGTAAGACCCATAATTCTCAATGGGATCAGAAACCCTACTACTAGTCCATCAGGAATTCAAAGTCCAACAAACTTACTGCTGACTACTCATAATTCCCCGGGAGCTTTCAATATCTCATTTCAAGAGGTGAAACAGACCTTGAATAACCAGTGGGCTTGATTACTCAAGGCACTTTTATACCAAAATGTTGAATATAAAAATATTGACCTGCAACAATATAGGCTACACAATATCTACTTGTTCAATGTCCTCAAGGTGTGCATACACAGGGGAGTGCAGATGTATTACTTAAACTCCCCATCTATTTACCTTGACAACATTATTTAAGTCCATATCTTACAGTTAATACTGTTGCAGTTCGATATTTAAAAGTTAATATTGGGGTACTACATTCTCAGGAGAGTCTCAGGGTTCAATCTGGAATACTTGTTATTTCCGCATCTCAAGAGTTGACAGGCCCCTGGTATCATTAACTCTGGGGGCACGGAATAATACCCCACATAACCAGGTCCTAGGAGCTCATCTAAAAAATTTGGATAGAACACCTACCTTACAGTTCAGAAATACTCACAAGGAAACAAAAAGAAATTACCTGTAATCAACCAAATGAACCAGAAGATGGCCAACAAACCAAAAGCTGTTTGGAAGAGTTTGTTGCTATGAAGTATGGTCAGGAACGAGATGACGAGCATGGATACCAGAGTGATCCCGTTGGTAATGAGGTAGATGGGAATGAAGCGCTGAAGGGGGCAGAAGTTCATGCACAGCGACCCTAGGAAGGTGAAAGCAACAGACCTGTAACTGGAAGCAGTCACACAGGTATCATGAACATCATCAGTTGTCATTGCATTCAATATGTAGGAGGTGAGGAGGACTTTTAACTTACCCCTGTTGCGATCAGACATTGTTGACTGTCGCTACAGCGTGACCAACAGTCTTCGTGCCCATGAAGATCAAAGACCAACAATGCATTTTTAGGTAAAGCAAAATATAAACACGCACCTCAACTCCACCATGAGATATTTACGACCAATCAATGCATTTTGGGTTTTGTAGCTGACTGCCATATCGTAAATACAGCACTGGACAAGGCAGCTCTTCTGATCTAGACATCTGCACCTCAGCAAATCCTCTTTCTCTCCCATTCAAATGCTTTCCTCTCCGCGCCTCTCAATCTTCCTTTCACCCTCTCTGACTTCCACTACTGCTCACTCGCAATCTCAGTCCAGAAAGAAAACAGAAACAGTTTTTCGGCACTATTAGTATTCAGGGTATCATAAGATATGCCATTGAAAAGAAATAAAGCACCCCTCCGTGTCCTCTTCCTGGATCCATTAATTTAATATGAGGCTTTCTATCCCCAGGCGGAACCTAGGAAGCATGAGTTTCAGTTGTCACCAGACCTTTTTTAGGCCCGGTGGCCTCCCCAATCCAAACGTACTCTTTAAAAGGGCATATAGTAGACAAGGTCACCCCTGGACAGATCCTTCTTTTTTGTCAATCCAATGGACAGTTTTGTTTTCTCCGACTAAAGTGCTGAGGAAGATGGTGTATGTGTAGCAAAGTGCGGGTGTACAGGTAGAAACCTTTCTATTTTTGGTGCCTAGCATTGTGGATTGACTGATGGTGGTGCATGGCCGCCTTGTGGAGTTTTTGTAATTCCCGCCTGCCCTAATGTGGCAGGTCAGGCAAGGGAAGTAAGTTTGTGGGCATTATGCCGTTTTGTTGCCTCCTATAAGTTGCAGCGATGATGGGGGTCTCTTGCTCAGCACACTGGTCAGGTGAGTTATATATTGCTTAGACAGCTGCCTCTTAATTTTGCTGTATTGTCTTCAAATAAATTTTGCTTCAAGTCTGTAGGTGAACAGAGGGGACATGAAAGCGGTTTTTGGTCCCTCTGCGCTCCCAGAAGTGGCAAGGGAACTCTCTCTCTTGTTGGGACCCGAGGTCGAAGATCTGCCCAGTTGCCCATGTGGCTCACCAAATCTGTCCCTGTCCATACTATGATGCTGAACTGGATAGGAAGGTTGTCTACGCCTGTAGAGGACATGTCTCTTACCAATACTTTTGACCGAAAATTGGAGGCTGCTCTGGAGAAGACTTCTAAACTAGTACTGGGAGAATAGCTTATTTGAGTAGCAGATGCACAATTCCAGCTGTTGTCAAGTATTGTTACATAAGCTATTGTCCCAGTTCAAGAGGATGGGGGAACTTCTCCCATTCTGACCTCCAGCAAGCAATCTCCACGGTCTGACTGTTGAGTCACTGGAGGTTTCTCCAGTTCACACAATGCCAGCAGCATTTCCAATTCACTGTCCCCTGGTTTGAGCTGAAAACTTCACTCAGAGTGTTCACAAAGATATTAGCTCTTCTTAAGGGGTTGTTCCACTCGAAATGGGTCCATTATCATCCGTATTTAACAAACCTGCCGATCCAGGCTCCCTTAGTTACTCAGTTTTGGTGACTCAGAGTCAGCAAGGTTCTGAGGCAGCATGGCTTTCTATTACATCTTTGGAATTAGCATATCAAGCAAGTTATCTCAGTCTCTGCAGTTCATCCGAGTGCTGTTTCTGAATTCATAGGGGAGTATTCATTCTGTGGATAGGTGTTCTGTTTCTGCAGGACCCTTTTAGGGCTCTCGTACAGTCCCACAAATGTCAGATTCTCTGGCATTCAATGTGTCCCTTGTCCTTAGATGAGACACCATCTGAAACTTCTGGTGTCCTGTATCTGGGTCCGATGGAATCTATTGTAGGGGCATGTATGACTCATGTGTTCCAGTACTTTGTCACTGGATTCCAGGGATCCTATGTGGATAATGACCAACACCAGTGCAACGGGCTGGGGACAGCTTGGAACGGATGGAGGCAATGTGCAAGTGGTGCTAGAAGGCTGATTCTCACAGATCACATCATTGTCAGGAGCTGGAGTGATCTGGCAGGGTCTGTTGCCCTTCTCACTTTTTATACAGTAAGAGCTTGGGGTGGGTTGCATGAACTATACGGTGGCCAAAGCATATGTTAATTTCTATACGGGCAGTTCTCAAGCCTGTGGTCCAAAGGTTTCATGTAGGCAGAGTGAACGATGACCTCTTTGACAGTTATTATTCTGGGGCAAGGGGGGCAAATCAGAGGAAGCAACAGTTGCACTTCATTCCAGTCTGTTCTTCAGCTCCCACGGAGCATCAGCTTATTAAAATATATCCAAGGGTAGAAAGCTGTGGTCTCTGGTAAACATGGAGCAAAAGTAAACTCCAATTTCTCAGTCACGTGGGATAATGGCTGGATATTGTGACATATGCCTGCCTGGTTGTTAATAAAAGGGTCGGCAATTTGACATTGCATTTATTCATTAAAGTATTTTTAACTAAGAGCATCAACGTTTATAACAATCTCTCTACCGATAAACAAAGCACTTCAGATGAAGATATCCTGGGGATGTGCTGGTTCTGGATGAATGGTGAATTAGACAACAATGCCACCACATGGCACACGCAAGGGAGGTTTAGCACATACTACACATATATCAGGGGATTTCCTGGGTTGACATGCACCAGAGTTGCATCCCTGGGTTGCTCGCTTTCTAATTTGCTCCTAGACCCATGTTTCCCTTTTTGCAGTGTTTAGTTACCTCGATGTCCATTTTTATTTCTTGGTACAGTTTTTTTTAGTATACTTTAACTTGTCCTTAACTATTTAATCTCCAGCTCTGTCCTACGTGGCTTGAAATATCAAGTCAAGTTTATTAACTTAGTTAATTGAAACTAGTTCCTACTATAAAATAAATGTATATGCATCCAGACATTGTGGCCACTCTTAAAATCCTTTACATTATTTTGCTTAAGAGCGCTACAAAGGTATGGGAGCAATCCAATCCTAAATATGTTGTCTTAAGAGCGCTACAAAGGTATGGGAGCAATCCAATCCTAAATATGTTGTCTTAAAAACATATTTATAAATGTTCTGCTGCTAGATTTTTTTATGTACACACAATCCTGTGTGCAAGACAATTTGCTTTAGATAATAAGGAACCAGTGCTTACTTTACTCATAGAGGACTACGTTATTACAATGCTTACCAATGCTGACATTATTCATAGAGGATGCCTTGTGTAAGTAAGCTGTATTCCAAGCCTACTGATTCCTTTTCCCACCAACATCTGATCCTTAAATACAGGGCATGAATCGATCTACCGATTAAAGTGCCAGTGATACATAGAACAAAAAAGATCAGTAAAACTTCAGTAAAAGACAAACACTAATGCCTGTTAGTGGCTAACCACAAAATGACTACACTCAGTATAAGCTCCTGTCTTACACCAGACTTTAGTCTTGTTAGACATTTCTTTAAGGAGTGGCATTACAACCGTTACACCCCTGCAAGCCATAGGAAAACAGGACTCACTTAACCAGGTGATTACTGCTTGTCTGGACGAGCGGATGTTCAAATTTATAAAAATTTGTTTCAAGTACTTTTTCCTTTGTGCTAGTGGCACCGAACATACACAAAAAACATGTTCGTATGAGTCTTGCATATACCCACAAAGATGACAAGACTGAGTTTGTGGCTGCTGTTTCCAAGAGGGAACAAAGGGGGTCATTCTGACCCTGCCGGTAAAATCCGCCAGGGCCAACGACCGCGGGAGCACTGCCAACAGGCTGGCGGTGCTCCCTTGGGCATTCTGACCGCGGCGGTACAGCCGCGGTCAGAAACGGAAAACCGGCGGTGTACCGCCGGTTCTCCGCTGCCCTGGGGAATTCTGCGCCGCCATGGGGATTACGACCCCCATACCGCCATCCTGTTCCTGGCGGTTTTGGCCGCCAGGCAGAGGATGGCGGTATGGGGTGTCGTGGGGCCCCTGGGGGCCCCTGCAGTGCCCATGCCAATGGCATGGGCACTGCAGGGGCCCCCATAACAGGGCCCCACCAAGATTTTCAGTGTCTACCATACAGACACTGAAAATCGCGACGGGTGTTACTGCACCCGTCGCACCCCTTCCACTCCGCCGGCTCCATTCGGAGCCGGCATCCTCATGGAAGGGTGTTTCCCGCTGGGCTGGCGGGCGGCCTTCTGGCGGTCGCCCGCCAGCCCTGCGGGAAACCCAGAATAACTGCGGCGGTCTTTTGACCGTGCAGCGGTATTCTGCCGGCGGGACTTTGCCACCCGCCAAAGTCAGAATGACCCCCAAAGTCTTTAGTCTCTGTCACACCACAACGAAATAGCATAAATCGGTACTTTAGAACTTGGGAAAAACTTGTTGACAGATATTCCTGGGCTCGCAAAATCTTATATGAAGATATTACTATCCAAGCATGCCGACTTTGTGCAAGTGCATTTTTATCTGCTAGTAAGCACAAAAAACGGGTAGAAACATTCATTATACGATTAAATGCCAATTTCCCAATGCTCATGGCCCAGGCTTCTTGCAGGCCTAGTTGCTTAATTGCCTAATTTAAATGGTGACACCGTGAACTTTTTTAATTACTTTGCTGTTGCTCCTCAATTTCCATCCATTATAGGTTACTAATGGAGTCAGCACAGCATCAGCGGCACAACGTCTCTAACATAATTTGATGAAAGCACACTTGGGTTGCAATACTTGATTTTTCAACCCAAATTCTAAACGTACCCAGGTGTGGCTCCTCTGCAGTGGTGGAGGGGCATCTCCCCCCTGACTAAGAGAGAGGAGATGAAAAATAAAGCAATAGCTTATTATTGTTTTATTGGCCATCTGCCAGCTCCACCAGCAGTGCAGAGAATGGTGATGCTGGGCCACGGGAGGTGGGAGTGGGTGGATGAGGTGAGAGTGCACCTAAGTGCTTGTGTGTTTGGCCGGCCAAACATACATGTGCACTTAGGTTTCTCCAGCATGGCTGTGTACATAGCCGGGCTACAGAAACTGCACAGATCCCAGGGTTGTGTCTGAGTGGCAGTCCGAGCCACTCAGACCAATCCTGAAGCTGCTTTTCAACATGAAAGCAGCGCCAGGATTGCTGGGGAGCCTGTGCTGGTGTTCCAGTGAATGCTGGGATACCACAAGAAGAGGAGCGACAAGTGAGGTGGCAGTGGTCGGCGGGAAAGGTAAGGTTTTTTTTTTAAATGTTTGCACCCCCCCCACCCTGTTGACATTTGTGGCCACCACCACTGAACGTACCTGAGATGGCAATGCTGAGATTGGAATCTGAAACACAGATTTGTAGACCTTCATCTGAATTTTGTTAAAGAAGGCAATTTCCTAGTCCCGCATGATTTCTACCCCATAGGATAACGTTGGCATTTGTCAAGCCAGCATTACAGAAAGCAGATGGCTTAGTGATGAACAACAAAGTTTCTGTTTTAGTAGTTTAAACCCGTAGGCAAGTCACTGAGCTTTTGCCCGAGTAGCGACAAGTTGAACTTTAAAAGTCATTTGCTGGTCAATTATAAATCCCAGATACTTATATGAGGGGACTACCTCTACCAGTTGATCTTTAACAAACCAAACGTATAACTTGTATTTCAAACCAATCAATTTTAGCTCAACACCTTACTCGTCTATTTAACTGGTTAAGGCGTTGATATTGCACTGCAGACCGGCTGGGGTTTGACTCAACAGGACAAAGTCATTGCATATTGTAAACAAGCTATCGATTCTGAGGCCAGAGAGGGCGGGCGGCTATTTACCAGCAGGAGGGTGAGATATAAATTAAACAGCATTGGAGCCAAGACGCATCCTTGTTTAAGGCTGTTCTCTGTTTTAAATGTATATGTGACCTGGCCACCCTCACCGAATTTGACTTGTACCCAGGTTCCTGAATGTAATTCGATGATTTCCCCCAATAGGCCACCTGGGAGGCCCTAATCTTCCACCTTTCACAACAATCCTGCTCGAGCAACATGATGAAGACCAAACTTAAGATCTATGAAACACACAAATAGCTGTGACTTTTTATGATTGTCCTTCTCAACTAAAAGAGTTAATGCTGTTAAGTTAGTTAATGTCCCCATGCGTGCTCTAAATCGTGTCTGATTTCGTGGTACAAGCTGTTTTTCAGTTGCCCAAGCTATTAACTGATGGAGTAGACAGGATGCATAGAGCTTTGCTTCAACGTCAATTAGAGCTATAAGCCTGTAGTTTAGTGGAGAGGCAGGGTTTCCACTTCTGTAAATCCGATTAAAGATGATACCTCTCCATGAATATGGCAGTCGCTTGGTACGATGAAGATTATTGAAAAGTAGATCAAAGTAATAAGCCCAGTATGTTACATCTCTGCATGGAGCATTAGGAATTCCATTTGGACCGGCTTCTCCTTCCAATTTTAATTTCTTTATAATTTCCTTCAGCTGTTCAAGCTCTACGACAAAGGGAAACTGCTCATGATTATTTGATGCTTGAAATGATTCCTAGTACTTTGCTAGTCCTGCCCTATTAGGTTTCCCGTTTTTCACTGACGTCTTGCTCTTGTGTGCATGCTTTACATCTTAAACTCCAGTTCATAGGCCCTATTCGGACTCTAGTTTTGCCCTTTTGACTTGTCACTTCAGTGCTTTTGTTCCAGTTAATTCTACCTTACCTGTCCTTATTTACTTAGAGTGTTTTTCTCTGCTGCTCACCTTGCACTCCTCCTGGGCTCTTAGCATTTGGTAAGCATACTGGTTTGGCCTCACCTGTGTATCTCTGTATTTCATTTGTAAAGGGTCTGGCTCTTGGATTCCAGGAAGCAATAGTTGCCACATCATTTGTCTTGTGTTACATTTATTCTTACGTGACAATTATACCAGTGTGATATAATTGTTAATGCATCTCCATGCTTTTTTTCCAGCTGGGCCCACAAAGATTTACAATTGTGTGCAAGGACAATCCTGGTTTGTAGACTGGGATTCAGATACAGAATCACTTCTGCTGTCCCCCTTTTCATTGGGTTGGCAGAACGACTGTCTGTAAAAATAATCTACACCCAATGTGTTTTTCCCGATCGCTATGGGAATGATAAGAGTCTTAATTCAGTGATTAACAAGTTTATTTACTGTTTCCTTTCCCTGCTCGTACATATTAGGGTTGCCTTGCCTTCTCTGCCCTGATGCTTATCCTGTTATGCACATTATCTCCTGTGCATGCTGTAGTGTTTAAGCCCTGGAAAGGGCTTAAACATACGTTGCCAGTCGCGCGACGATAACTGAAATGATCACGCGACTCGTTGCGTTTATTTTCTGCCGGCGTGGCTGGATTCGGCCTTTTTATGAGACGAGCCCGTTTGACAGGGGTCCCCGTCGTGCGTCGCAGGCCCCGAATGAATCTAGGCCACGCCTCCTCTTTATTTTATAGCTCCGGGCCAGAGGCCACGGAGCAAACCAACAACATTAAACATGAAGGTGAAATCCCTCGGAAACATCTGGGGATTTCACTCGGGGTGTTATGCAACCAGGAGGCACCCCTCTGCCATACAACATGTCGACTGACCAGTTACATCACTGGCCAGCGACATTACATTCCTCCACAAAATGCAAAACAACAACAACGCCAACCGGAAGGGTTAGTCAATAATCGCACAAATGATCCCGTAGACGTGTAGAAGGGCAGGGATTGCCCCGCAAGCCATACCTGGCCGACCCAGATCATTGAGACACCACCTCAGTGGCCGGACCACCAGTCACTTGTTCATTCGGGACAGGCCCTGTACCACCCACAGGGGGACTTACAGGACCACGCGGTGAACAACCAACTTCAGGCCCTTCAAACACCGGACCACTCTACTCGACATCACTAACACCTTCGTCTCTAGTGTCTCCCACGTCATGAAACTTCTTGAAGAACGACACATTGCGGGTCACCGTATCTGTACCACGCTGAGCAACCACAGCAGATCCATTCCGTTGAACAATTCTCCACGGTACTGTAGAAAAAGGCGTATGAAACTTACTCCCCGGGAGGGTCTGCTTGAGCAATACGTAATCACCAACTTTCATGTCAGACGCAGTGGCTCGCCGAGTACGGCTGGCCTGTAGGTTCGACCTCCGCCGCTTCTCCTGAACCAACTCTCGGGCCATCTCTGGAGGAACCCACGAAGAATGATGAGGAATAGCATCAACAGACGCCCTCCCAAAAGCAACATGGCCCGGAGCTAAACTGGTAGTGGAATGAGGCGTTTGTCGATAATTTCTCAAGAACGAAAAGATAGCATACTCAACAGACTGGCCACCGGCCACTGCAATTCTTATCACCTTTTTCAAAGTCCGCATAAACCGTTCTACCTCCCCGTTGGCTTGAGGCCAGCGCGGGGAGATCCGGCGATGACGGGTGCCAGTAATCTTCAGATACTCAGCCAGTTCCTTGCTCTGAAAAGGCGGCCCATTATCAGTCTTGATCTCTGCAATCAGACCATGAGAAGCCATCGTTTTCTCTAACCCGGAAATCACCACCTCTGCCGTGAGGCAGGAATAATCTCAACCTCAGGATATTTTGAGAAATCATCAATTATGACCATGGTGTGACGGCCATCAGGTAAACTGCCAAAATCCAGACTGGCAGATACCCATGGACCAGTTGGGGTCGGTTCAGTCTCAACGGGAACAGGCCTGCTCGAATCACCAGTGGCCTGACACCAACGGCACGACCTCACCATACGCTCAACCTTTTCGTCCATGAGGGGAAACCAGACATTGGATCAGAGGCGGCTCTTCGTTTTGACCATCCCTTGGTGTCCATTGTGCGCCAACTCAACTGCTTTGTTGGTGAGAGACGACGGGATAACCAAATGATTTCCCCGTAACAGACACCCTTGAGAGTCAGTAGTAAGTTCACTCTTCACGCTATAGTCTTCCAACGATACGCTGAGACTCACTGTTCAACAACGGCAATCGTCCTTTGATACCGTGCCACTGATGGCTGCAATGACTTTCTGAAGAGACTCATCCGACTTAGTTGCTTGTATGATCTTCCCCATAGTCATTGGCAATGGCCGGGATCGGTCACATATCTAACATATTCTTCAGTCTCTTTCGCTTCTTCAACCTCTATCTCTGAGGCACTTCTGGGATGTCTCGACAGATAGTCAGCCGGGTTTTCGGACCCCGGGCGATATTCTAATTGACACCGATAGTCTTGCAACTATAGCATCCATTTCTCAATTCTTGGCGGAGGCTTGGATGCGGTTCCGTTGAACAGAGGAAGCAAAGGCTTATGGTCAGTAGTCACAACAAAAGGGCGACCATACACGTAAATATGGAAATGTTTGTATCCCCAATGGACTGCAATAGCTTCCTTTTCAATTTGCGAATAACGCTGTTCCGTGTCAGTGAGCGAACGGCTAGCATAGGCAACGGGAGCCCACATGCCTTCTCCTTGTTCCTGCAGCAGCACAGCACCTAAACCCTTTGGCGCCGCATCCACAGCAACCTTGGTATTCCTTTTGGGATCAAAATGTTTCAGGACAATCTCGCTGGACAAAGCTTCTTTGATTTTGTTAAACGCTGCTTGTTCAGTAGACTCCCATTTCCACGACTCAGAGGCTTTGAGGAGATTCCTTAGAGGCTGGGTTACATTGGACAAATCCTTTATAAATCGACCACAGTAATTTACCATCCCTAAGAAACTTCTGACCTCCGTGACTGTGGTGGGCGGGGGTGCCTCTTTGATGTCGTTTACCTTTGCAGGATCCAGGGCAACCCCATTTTCCGAGAACGTGTAACCAAAAAAATGATTCTGTCTTTTAGAAATTCACACTTCTGTCGATGCAAGGTGAGACCAGAGTCCTGAATTCGTTGCAGGACTTTTTGGAGCCGGGCTTTGTGTTCGGCAATGGTGGGGGCATGAACAAGGATATCGTCACTGACATTTATTGTCCCAGGCAAACCCACCAACAGCTCTTGGATAACGTTTTGGAATACTTCTGCAGCACTGGATACCCCAAAACTCAGACGTTTGTACCTCCGGAGCCCTACATGGGTAGAGATGGTTGTTATCTAGAGCGACTCCGGGGCCAACACCAACTGGTGGTATCCAGACCGGAGATCAAGCTTCGAGAACCACCTCGAGTCACTGAGCTCTCCCAAAATGTCATCAATCATAGGGGTCAGGTGTCTTTCTCTTTTGATGGCCGCATTTGGGAGTCGCATGTCCACACAGATTCTCACCTCGCCTGGCTGTTTGGGCTTCCGAGCCACTACAATGGGAGATACCCAGGGGGTGGGCCCGGAAACTTTCTCAATAATCCCAGCTTTCTCCAAATTATTTAGCTCTTTCTCCACCTGAGGTCGGAGGTGGAAGGCTACTCGCCGATGGCAGAGAGCCACCAGTGTATCGTTTGATCAATGTGGAGCTTGATCTCTCTTCCTCGGAGACACCCGATGCCATTAAAAATTCCATTGTACCGGGCTACCAACTCCGTCACCGACTCTTGGTGGATGCTGAGCGCAAACTTCACTATTTGTAGCTCCTCTGCCGCCTGACAACCTAATAGCATGCCAGTCCCTCCCTCCGTCACGTAGACTTTCGCCGATAGGGTGTGTAGCCCATGGGTGATTGTGGTCTGGAACATCCCCTTCAAGGAAAGGGGAGTGCTCTGTCCATAGGCATATACCTTGACATTAGTCTTGGTTAGTGTTGGAGTCGGGGACATTTGGCAATGTTCTTCCGCTGCCAGTAAGTTTATGGAGGCTCCCGTGTCGACTACAGCCACCACTTCATGGCGGCCCATGAATATCTCGCACCTTGGAAGCTACGCTTGTCGATGACTGGTAGGTGTGGCCGCGAATAAGGAGTGGACGACATGAATAACCATTTCGTCATCATCCATGTCGCTCCCTCGCTCTAATTTTTCAGGAGGTGCATCTTCGAGCACGATGTTGACTGCTGCCCCTCGGGTGCCTTTGGGCCGGCAGACCTTTGCGAAATGATTCAACTTTCCGCAGCTAGAGCATACTTTTCCCCTTGCCGGACACTCGGAAGCTCGGTGTGGCACTCCTCCACAGTATCCACATTGTCTGGGGCGTGGATTACTCACTTTTTGTGGGGTTTTCTTCCGGGGTGTCATGACTGCATTGGTGACCTCTTCTTTTATGGGACGTTGCAATGCCGCCTCCATATGGGAGGCCCTGGCTTTTGAGAGCTCCTTTGTTCGGCCTAGCTGTAGAATGTCCGGTAGTGATTTCCCGGATTCCTCTAGGATGCGTTCCCTGAGGGGGAGGGAAGCGCATCCTTGTATTAATTGTCCTCGGACTTCTTCAGTCTCATCATTAAACCTACACGTGCCCGCTAATTCTCTTAGCCTTAGGTGAAAAGCATCTAGCGATTCGTCCATCTGTTGCCTCGCTTGTCTAAATATAAACCTCTCGTAATCAGTATTGACCATTGGCTCAAAATGGCGGTTGAGGGCAGCTATGAGTGTCGTATGAGTCTTGGGCGCGTCTTCCACAAGGTTTTTTGATATTTTATATATGTCCTTACCATCTATGTGGATGAGCATGGCACGTTTTTGGTCATTTGCTACCTTCGTAGCCTCAAAAAATAGCAACACTCTTTCTACCCATTCTCTCCACTTGGGCGCTTGCGTAGAGGGAGCCCCTTCTACCACAAAGGGTTCTACTGGAGGTATTGCAGACATTGTGGCTGGGGTGATGTTAGATGGGTTGCTTGCCACTGTGCCTGTGATGAAAAACACCACCTGCTGCTCAGTTCTTGATTACTGGCTATGGGGAGGGACACTTGTACTCACTGTGTCCTTTGGTATTCCAGGTTGGATGTGTATTCTTTTCTTCAGATGCCAAGCATGCCAGGAAAATTGCCTTCTTGGCGCTCTGATTATTATTATTTTTTCCCCCCAGGTGCCTCTCGCCGTTTTTCTTGTTTGTTTTTGTTTTTTTTATTATTCACTGTTGCTCCCTTATGAGGTGCCCCTCGCCGCACAAGCACCGCAATGTGAAATGCGGCCACAGCGGGGCTCAGAATTACCGCCGTGGATCCGCCTACCTCGTCGCCACTTTGTAGTGTTTAAGCCCTGAAAAGGGCTTAAACACATATTGCCAGGTGCTCCCCCATGGGCTAAGTCTCAAAACAAAAACTACATTTTCGCATCAGCAAATTTGAATATCTCCATGTAATACTGTAAATATGGCGCTGAACATTTTTTTGCAACTGGCGCCATGCGCTCCGCAGATCTTCACATGTTGCTGCACTGCCTGATTTTCAGTCCATCTGAGTCGTATGTTTTTTTATTTTTTTATTACCTGTTGATTCCTTGACGAAGCAGGTGTCTAAGAAGTGGGAGAGTGGTTAAGAAATTAGAGTTTATTTTCACGAAGTAACAAAAATATTATGAGTGTTCAGAAAAACGAAGGTAAGGACTAAAGAACGCATCGTAAGAAGCCATCAAAGGACAACTGCGCCCCCCTGTGGAATAGGAGGGGGAATCCTTCACGGGTTATAACAAAAATCTTTCTACAAGTCAAAGATGCATAGTAAAAGCTCTCAATTCACAAACCTTTATTAACCACCACTGCCCTCTTCCTTACTATCTAGGCTAAAGCAAGGGGAACTTAAGAAAACGCTTTAATTAGAAGTGGGCTTGGAGCAGCTGAGAATATGTTATTAGTGCTTGAGAGCATTTTCACATAAATAAACAGAAAAACACGCGTGGAGATTTCCGCTTCAGCTTGAATGTTTTTTCATGTTTATTCTCCTAGTCCTTTTGCCGCTGTGCAGAGTTCTCCATAGATGAGTAGTCCACACACGGGGAATTATTCAAATGCACATTTGATTTCTCCGCCGGGAAAATATTATTACCAGTGTAAAAAGCTCTCAGCTTACATCCCCAGCACATCCGAGTGATCCGTTCACCTCCCCACCCTCGGATGGGAGTTACTCCAGGTCTATGACTGAGTCATCTTCAACAATTTGAAGAGTGGGATGAGGTTGATGAGAAGTTTGACAACGTCCAAAAATGCGCATGCGAGGGGGTGTTCCTAAACATCCAAGGCGAATAACGCCTGGGGACGCTCTCTGCCTACGCAATAAGTGGGATTTAGGAGACACCTCTGCACTCGTGAAACTTTGTGAACAACTCACCTGGTCGAGAGCACATTGTGGAAACATACAGAGGTGGGCAGCCTCAGGCTCTCACTTCAAGGTCCTCATTCAAGAGTTGGTGCAATCCTGAGTACATATTGAGCTCCCATTAAAGTGATTGTACAGGGCATGGTATTTACCAGGTGCATCAATTGTTCACCATTCCTAGATTTGGACTTCGGTAAGGTTGGTGACCAGCCTAGTAATATTTGTGCAGTGGCAAACCGTTCTTCTAAGAAACCCGATACTACAGGATGGCGCGTTTGTAGAATAGCAAGGCTGCCTAGTTATGATTTCACTCATTCCCGTTTCATCCACCACTCTACACTTCCTGTTTCTTTATCTCACTCTTTCAGTTCCTTTAATCTCTGCTGTCTCCCTCTCTTGTACTGGGTCAAAGTATGATGGAGCAAAATAAGAATTGGTCCCAAAAATGAGTCAGGTGCCTTCAACTGTCAACCACCCGCGCAAATTAAGCACTGGAGATAAAGTCCTATTAGCACGTGTTTTCTACATCTGAGGTGTGCAAAAGTCCAAATTTGCAGCATTTGTCTGCACGCTTTGTGCCAAGTTATACCTGGTAAAAATCATACAGGCAAAGTCTCCAAGTGGGTGCACTCTGCATCCATGTTGGTATCCTATTTTGAGTGCCAAATGGCACCGAAATGGGATGTGTTGTACCCTTAAAATAAGGACCCATGTTTCTAGGTTAATGCTGAACCTTGGGAAGTATTGCCACAATCTTTCTACGTCTAAGTGAAAGGACATTGTACGTTTTGCCCTTCCCACTGCCTAGATTATTTTATGTTGAGATTTTGCAAAAGTTTTAAAATGTATATTTTTGCCGCCCCTTGGTGTCGCCGTCCACCTTTATCATCTTATATGGCCACAGACTGCAAATGCTACCAAATGTGCATGTAGTTCGCTTGGTAAGGGAACCGCAACGAAAATAAGCAAGTGTTGGGCATTCAGCTGATACAGTGGGGTACAGTTGTGGATCTCAACGAACTGGTTGCTAATATCGGAATTTGGCTGCGAGTCAAGAAAGGAAATGCGCCTATCACTGCACCTGATACAGAGTCCTGGCTTGACTAATATCTTAATAAGCCTAACCCTTGTCTAGACACTACTCGATCCTAATGGCTTCTCTGCCTGCTACAGGCAGCTCGCACTTAGCTCTACCTACAGACAGCTCACACTTGTCACTACCTGATACAGACAGCTCGCACTTAGCTCTACCTACAGACAGCTCACACTTGTCACTACCTGATACAGACAGCTCGCACTTGTCACTACCTGATACAGACAGCTCGCACTTAGCTCTACCTACAGACAGCTCACACTTGTCACTACCTGATACAGACAGCTCACACTTGTCACTACCTGATACAGACAGCTCACACTTAGCTCTACCTGATACAGACAGCTCGCACTTAGCTCTACCTGATACAGACAGCTCGCACTTGTCACTACCTGATACAGACAGCTCGCACTTGTCACTACCTGATACAGACAGCTCGCACTTGTCACTACCTGATACAGACAGCTCGCACTTGTCACTACCTGATACAGACAGCTCGCACTTGTCACTACCTGATATACAGACAGCTCGCACTTGTCTCTACCTGATACAGACAGCTCGCACTTGTCTCTACCTGATACAGACAGCTCACACTTGTCACTACCTGATACAGACAGCTCGCACTTGTCACTACCTGATACAGACAGCTCGCACTTGTCACTACCTGATACAGACAGCTCGCACTTGTCACTACCTGATATACAGACAGCTCACACTTGTCTCTACCTGATACAGACAGCTCGCACTTGTCACTACCTGATACAGACAGCTCGCACTTGTCACTACCTGATACAGACAGCTCGCACTTGTCACTACCTGATACAGACAGCTCGCACTTAGCTCTACCTACAGACAGCTCGCACTTGTCATTACCTGATACAGACAGCTCGCACTTGTCACTACCTGATACAGACAGCTCGCACTTGTCTCTACCTGATACAGACAGCTCGCACTTGTCTCTACCTGATACAGACAGCTCGCACTTGTCTCTACCTGATACAGACAGCTCGCACTTGTCACTACCTGATACAGACAGCTCGCACTTGTCACTACCTGATACAGACAGCTCGCACTTGTCACTACCTGATACAGACAGCTCGCACTTGTCACTACCTGATACAGACAGCTCGCACTTGTCTCTACCTGATACAGACAGCTCGCACTTGTCACTACCTGATACAGACAGCTCGCACTTAGCTCTACCTACAGACAGCTCGCACTTGTCACTACCTGATACAGACAGCTCGCACTTGTCACTACCTGATACAGACAGCTCGCACTTAGCTCTACCTACAGACAGCTCGCACTTGTCACTACCTGATACAGACAGCTCACACTTGTCTCTACCTGATACAGACAGCTCGCACTTGTCACTACCTGATACAGACAGCTCGCACTTGTCACTACCTGATACAGACAGCTCGCACTTGTCTCTACCTGATACAGACAGCTCGCACTTGTCACTACCTGATACAGACAGCTCGCACTTAGCTCTACCTACAGACAGCTCGCACTTGTCATTACCTGATACAGACAGCTCGCACTTGTCACTACCTGATACAGACAGCTCGCACTTGTCACTACCTGATACAGACAGCTCGCACTTGTCACTACCTGATACAGACAGCTCGCACTTGTCACTACCTGATACAGACAGCTCGCACTTGTCTCTACCTGATACAGACAGCTCGCACTTGTCACTACCTGATACAGACAGCTCGCACTTGTCACTACCTGATACAGACAGCTCGCACTTGTCACTACCTGATACAGACAGCTCGCACTTGTCACTACCTGATACAGACAGCTCGCACTTGTCACTACCTGATACAGACAGCTCGCACTTGTCTCTACCTGATACAGACAGCTCACACTTGTCTCTACCTGATACAGACAGCTCGCACTTAGCTCTACCTACAGACAGCTCACACTTGGCTCTGCCTGATACAGACAGCTCGCACTTGTCACTACCTGATACAGACAGCTCGCACTTGTCACTACCTGATATAGACAGCTCGCACTTGTCACTACCTGATATAGACAGCTCGCACTTGTCACTACCTGATACAGACAGCTCGCACTTGTCACTACCTGATACAGACAGCTCGCACTTGTCACTACCTGATACAGACAGCTCGCACTTGTCTCTACCTGATACAGACAGCTCGCACTTGTCACTACCTGATACAGACAGCTCGCACTTAGCTCTACCTACAGACAGCTCGCACTTGTCACTACCTGATACAGACAGCTCGCACTTGTCACTACCTGATACAGACAGCTCGCACTTGTCACTACCTGATACAGACAGCTCGCACTTAGCTCTACCTACAGACAGCTCGCACTTGTCACTACCTGATACAGACAGCTCGCACTTGTCACTACCTGATACAGACAGCTCGCACTTGTCACTACCTGATACAGACAGCTCGCACTTGTCACTACCTGATACAGACAGCTCGCACTTAGCTCTACCTACAGACAGCTCGCACTTGTCATTACCTGATACAGACAGCTCGCACTTGTCACTACCTGATATAGACAGCTCGCACTTGTCACTACCTGATACAGACAGCTCGCACTTGTCACTACCTGATACAGACAGCTCACACTTGTCTCTACCTGATACAGACAGCTCGCACTTGTCTCTACCTGATACAGACAGCTCGCACTTAGCTCTACCTACAGACAGCTCACACTTGGCTCTGCCTGCTACAGACAGCTCGCACTAGTCTCTACTTGGCTCCTCCTGCTACAGACAGCCCGCACTGGTCTGTACCTGCTGAGACAGCTCGCACTTGTCTCTACTGGGCTCTGCCTGCTACACTAGTCTCTACCTGCTACAGGCAGCTCGCACTAGTCTCTACCTGCTACAGGCAGCTCGCACTCGCCTTCAAAAGACCCCTCTGGATAAGAAAAACGGGCTATAAATGTCCTTCATTGAATTCCTAGCTCCTTCCCCAATGGACGGTATTAAATATAGGCAAGTCAAGCTAATAAAAAGTCTCGGAAAATTGTAGCTTTGTAAGGACCGAAGGCAAAGTTGATCAGAATACAGGAACGTATTCTGCAGGCCTGAAAGCGTTTGAATCCGGTTATGACCAACTTTGCCTTCAGTCCTTCCGAGGTCAGTAAACTGAGCACCAATAAATTAAGTAACATTAACACCTGTTATTTAGGGTACTTTGAAACAGTAGAATTATGCAATAAATCCCTAAAAAGTCACATCATTTTTTACCAGCAGGCCACAGTGGGCCGCCTGGAGGCAGCTTTCTGCACCTCTAGTGGCCCTTTTGTGCCAGGTTTTAGCTAACTGTGGGGGATGCCAAGTTGGAGAGAATTTGTGCCTTTATTTACTAAAGGTCGAGCAGGTGCTTATGGGAGTTAATAATTTATCGGTCGTTTGCATCGCATTGCGTCACACAAGCACCTGTGCAAATCGTTTGTAAATAAAGGTGTTAGTGAGGGGATAGAAGTTAAGAAATGAAGAAAAGGAGAGTCCGTGGAGATAAAGAGACAAATGGAAGAAGGGGTGAGTATGAATACATAAAATGAGGAGAGTCACAGAGCGAGTATGAAACAAACATTAACAGAGCCAGAAGGTCTGGCGTTGACTGTCAGTCTCGGTTTTGTAAATGCTTCTGTTCTTTGTCACAGTTTTGTTAAAACGCTAGTTGTGGGAGCAGCTAGGCCTAGGAAAAAAAACAAAGATCGGCTAAAACAAAAATATGTTTTTAGTCTACACGTTGCTATAGAAATACGTGGCACTAAGGGAACTACTTGGGGAATGCTTTGGTCCTTGAGAAAGAGCACATGCCATCACTCACAGTTAGGTTGGTGAGTAACTGAAGTGGACAGACCCATTGCCGCATGCTGTATGCTGTAGAGGGCTGAAGAAAAATGTTAATGACATCACAGGAATAGATGAAGAATGCCATATATATACAGGGAGTGCAGAATTATTAGGCAAGTTGTATTTTTGAGGATTAATTTTATTATTGAACAACAACCATGTTCTCAATGAACCCAAAAAACTCATTAATATCAAAGCTGAATATTTTTGGAAGTAGTTTTTAGTTTGTTTTTAGTTTTAGCTATGTTAGGGGGATATCTGTGTGTGCAGGTGACTATCACTGTGCATAATTATTAGGCAACTTAACAAAAAAAAATATATACCCATTTCAATTATTTATTATTACCAGTGAAACCAATATAACATCTCAACATTCACAAATATACATTTCTGACATTCAAAAACAAAACAAAAACCAATCAGTGACCAATATAGCCACCTTTCTTTGCAAGGACACTCAAAAGCCTGCCATCCATGGATTCTGTCAGTGTTTTGATCTGTTCACCATCAACATTGCGTGCAGCAGCAACCACAGCCTCCCAGACACTGTTCAGAGAGGTGTACTGTTTTCCCTCCTTGTAAATCTCACATTTGATGATGGACCACAGGTTCTCAATGGGGTTCAGATCAGGTGAACAAGGAGGCCATGTCATTAGATTTCCTTATTTTATACCCTTTCTTGCCAGCCACGCTGTGGAGTACTTGGACGCGTGTGATGGAGCATTGTCCTGCATGAAAATCATGTTTTTCTTGAAGGATGCAGACTTCTTCCTGTACCACTGCTTGAAGAAGGTGTCTTCCAGGAACTGGCAGTAGGACTGGGAGTTGAGCTTGACTCCATCCTCAACCCGAAAAGGCCCCACAAGCTCATCTTTGATGATACCAGCCCAAACCAGTACTCCACCTCCACCTTGCTGGCGTCTGAGTCGGACTGGAGCTCTCTGCCCTTTACCAATCCAGCCACGGGCCCATCCATCTGGCCCATCAAGACTCACTCTCATTTCATCAGTCCATAAAACCTTAGAAAAATCAGTCTTGAGATATTTCTTGGCCCAGTCTTGACGTTTCAGCTTGTGTGTCCTGTTCAGTGGTGGTCGTCTTTCAGCCTTTCTTACCTTGGCCATGTCTCTGAGTATTGCACACCTTGTGCTTTTGGGCACTCCAGTGATGTTGCAGCTCTGAAATATGGCCAAACTGGTGGCAAGTGGCATCGTGGCAGCTGCACGCTTGACTTTTCTCAGTTCATGGGCAGTTATTTTGCGCCTTGGTTTTTCCACACGCTTCTTGCGACCCTGTTGACTATTTTGAATGAAACGCTTGATTGTTCGATGATCACGCTTCAGAAGCTTTGCAATTTTAAGAGTGCTGCATCCCTCTGCAAGATATCTCACTATTTTTGACTTTTCTGAGCCTGTCAAGTCCTTCTTTTGACCCATTTTGCCAAAGGAAAGGAAGTTGCCTAATAATTATGCACACCTGATATAGGGTGTTGATGTCATTAGACCACACCCCTTCTCATTACAGAGATGCACATCACCTAATATGCTTAATTGGTAGTAGGCTTTCGAGCCTATACAGCTTGGAGTAAGACAACATGCATAAAGAGGATGATGTGGTCAAAATACTAATTTGCCTAATAATTGTGCACTCCCTGTATAAGTAAATCCTACATATAATTTTAGTAAAATCAGAAGTTCTTGATTAATGCAAGACCTAAAAATGACAATGGTTAGAAGAGAGCTAGAGGACAGCTGTGAGTCAAAAGGGACAAAGTAAAACAGGGACAGGAGAAGCGACCGGTCTGGTCAAGGACAGCATGATAGATGTAGAGGCAGGGGAGGATTGTGTCTCGTTTCTTACCTACTAAAATCTGTGAGAAGCCAAGCATCCACACTGAAAGAGAAGAAAATAGACATGAACGAGCACCACAAAATAAGCAAGATCACCAACAGGACAAAGGAAGGTGTGGTACAGGAGACATATATACCGGGAAAACATACAAGTCAAACTCAACAAAAGAGCAGGGTTGGGGTGCCGTACGTGCAGAGCACACAGAGAAACCAATGACAAGTACCTGTCATAAAAAGCCCATATAAACTCTAAATAGGGAGGGTGGGATAGCCACCATTTTTGTCAGATGTCCTGCATCTACCAAACTCTATATAACCCTCTCCGTCTGCAAGTCAGGCATTGTATGTAGGGGTTGAAGGCTGTTCTCCAACCATCGATGCCATAGTCCTTTCACCATTCTGTCTCCTGTACTAATGTGAAAAAGCCAAGGGCATTTATGCGTAGCACTGGGGAGACACTACATACTTTCTGAGGGCATGATTTAGAATTTGGTGGCTGGGTTACTCCATTACAAATATGAAGGTTGTCCAATGTGCCTTATTACAACTGCCTTATATTCTATGGCACTTGTATAAGGCTGATGCAAAATCCGTCACATTTGTGAAGGAGTGACCCATCTGCTAAACTCTAAATCAGGCCCTTAGTCCCATGAGCAGATTTTCTTTCACAAGCTGTCATTTTGTATGAGGAATTTCATTTCAGGAGTCGAGCACATGGACAATAACAGTTGGATGCCCTTCTGACAGCACCCAAAGCACCTTCATCTACATCAGAGATTTCAAAAGCCAGCACCAGATGCAGGAGGGGAATTCAGTGTCTGGAAGCAAGGAGCCAGGAGTCCCTGCTGGAGGACTTTAACAGCACCCGCTTATTGCCTTACAAGGCTCTCTTGCTCATCTCCTAGGAAGGATTGCCCACTGTAGGTGCATGAAAGTCAGATCCATGCAGGTTTTAGGGGAACCACTAACTAAAATGATTCCAATCGGGTTTATTTGTGCAAGTGTATTGTATGGGGATGTGTAAAGGAAAATAATAACCACAGCTTTTTTGGAAAAGGGGCAGGGACAGGGTCTACCTGTAGACGAAAGTTGGAATGGTAGAGGAAAGGTGGGGGTCAGACACCCACCGCTCTCTATCCAACATAAAACATACAAGAAGTAATAGTGATACAAATAAAAAAAAGAATGAATTGTGGCAAAGGTTTCATGGTTCTGAAAATGGAGATTACTACACAAAGCCTACTTACGTGGTGCGCGTACTACAATCTCCTGCCTTCAGTGTACTGCGGCAGGATGATTGTTTCACCTTCGAGCACGATGCTACAACTTTTGGTGTTTTTGAATCTGTTTTCAAGAGTTTCTGTTCCTGAATTTTACCTCGTTCTCTTCTCTTCCTGCTTTCCTTTAACTGTTTTTGTTTACGTTGTAGTTTAACAAATAATGTTTTTACTTTCATTAAGTTTGGTAGTTGATTACAAATCCGATTTGTTGTGGTTCCTCTGCTAATAGAACAATCTGATCAGGGGAGTCCCTTTCAACAGTGCATCAAGAGTAGCTGCACCATCACCAGGGGTGTGAGGGGCCTGCTGCATCCCAGTTACAGGTTTCTTTAAGTACTAACCAAAAGAGCGAGGGGGCTATTTTCTTTCCTTGCATTAGGACTCGGCAACCTTGCTACTCCACTGAGACCGGTAGCTTGGTATGAGGTTTATGCAAAAAATAGACAAAATGGAAAGGAGATAAAATAGTAGTAAATCCACCATGCTTTGCTCTTGTCCCACCACTTGCTACTCTACCCAAATTTCAGAAGGCTGCTAAGATGGGTTCAAGAGAGGGAAGTTCGACCCTGGATTCCGATCTGGGCCTTGCTGTCCAGAAGAGGCTTCCTACACCTAGAGCCAGTCCGAGGCAGAAGGCAGGTGGCTGTGTGAGGAGTGCAGGGGTCCCGGGTCCTTTCACCCATGAGATCCATGATTGTGGATGAATGTAGGGCTTCTTTTTCAACTGTGGCCCACCATCAGCAAACCCTCTTGAGGGGACAGTCCAATAATAGGAAAGTAAAAAAATAGGAAGATGAAACAGGCACTTACTGCAGAACCGAAAGATACAGGCACAGTTGCAAAGAGATGAGTCCTAAAAGAAACAGAAAAAAATACAGTCTTGTTGATGTGTAAACTTGTTTGATGCATACGCAAAATATGCAGATATAGCTCCCCAGCTCGCCTAAACATTAAGATACATTTGTTTAATCAATCTACGCAATTAAATTCCAAGAGAGATAGCCTAGTAAATGACTGTTAGACTCTACTGCGCTTGTTCTAACAATCAGTGTTGTTCCTACTGTATGGGCACAGCCACTAGCATACCTCCTCGGAGGAAACAACTCGAATCAGCTCTAATCCTAGTTGCTGTAAATGTCACTTTCCATGTCTGTGGATCGGGTTCAGCAATGCTTTTGGCACCACGGGGCCACTGGAGGCACTTGCTCTTGCTTCTCTCACTAGGACCCAGGTACCTCTGTCAAACATTCTGCTCATTTAGCTCGGACCAGGTAAGTTTTAGTTGAGGACTTCAGCTGCTGGTGACCGTAAACTCTCCAGATGAAACCTTGGGGAGCATAAGGAACTACCAGGTATAGGAACTCTAATTAAGAATTACCCAAGCAATTTCTAATTTCTAAGGGGATTCTTGGTTCCACTCATTATTGACCAGTGGCTCTACCCTAGAAGTTACTGAGTACCCCAACATTGTTAACTCCTGATGATGGTGTTACAAGCCCAATCTGGGAATAGACTTGACTTGTGTGAAGCGTGCTGTATATTTTTGCTTTTTGCTTTTCTAACCTAATGTGAGGTTCCGTAAAAGCACTTTGTGGTGGGGACAGATGATTATTTTGGTTCAAAATCTTCGAGGTGGGGTTGTGTGGGGTACAAAGGGTTGAGGGGGGATGGGCAGGACCTAAAAAGGAAAATAGAAAGTGGTTAAAAAAAAAGAACATAGGGAGAGAATGGTTAAGAAAAAAATCTGCCTGTATAGGTGCCTCAGACCATTCGTCCAATTTAGAGCGGATTGTCTGATGTATTTTTGTTCCAGTTTAGGCAACTCTGGCAGACCCAAACTGAAAAAAGTGAAGAATCACCATCACACCCTAGGAAAAAACTCCCAGTTTGTGAGGGTCATTTATATTTTGTTTTCAAAAACAAATTCCCACTCTGGAGGCAACATTTAGAGATGGATAAAGACAGATTGTAGGCAGTGTAGACAAAGGCTTCTAAAGAGGTGCATGGTATATACAGTAAGACAGAAAAAGGAGAGTGGATGCTCGTACGTCTAAACGTATGCACTGGAGGAAAGGGTGATGCAAGGACAGGATAGAGATGTTCATTTCCCTGAAAAGAACAAACACAGCCCAGAAAGTTTCATTTTATTGCAAACGTATTCCTATGATCAAAGTCCATTGTATGGTATTTGATGAGGCAATGGGAGTCTAGGACTCAAACCATTTAACCAGGTTGAATGTTATAGAATTCGACGAGACAAAAAGGCAATGTATTTTTTATTTTTATGAGTTTTATAAATTCTGGGATAGACAAAATAGTATGGATATCTAAAGGGCAAAACTATTGACCTTACATGGTCTGTGCTGCCATGAAAGATCACCGTTTTGGGCGGACTCGGTGCTCCTTGCCGTCTCAGCCTGCTTTTACATCCAGTGTTTTTATATTTGTCAGCATCATGTTAAAACATTGAAAATGCTCTACAGTAAGATGAGTGGCTTCTGAGGTTAGGAACTCCACATCAAATTTATACATTTATTGCATATCAGAACAAACCTACTGTATTCGGTCTCTCCTGCTTCAATTTAACAGCCCACCAGAAGCTACTCTTCCATGCAAGGATCTACTTTCTCCAGCTAGGATCCACTGCCCATATTCTGGATGTAATATCTCTAATTAGAATCTGATACCACTACCCTAGATCCACCTCTTCCCACCTATATCCTCTACCCAGTCTAAATCCACTTTCCCAAGGCATGGCCATTCAGTTCTCGATATTCTGGATACAAATTAAGCTAGGTTCCAATTTCCTTAATCTGCCTAAAACAAGCATTTCCTTAGCCTGGACCATCACTTTAAATTGAATAAAAACCTCTCCAATCCTCAGGCCTTCGCACCATGAGTGCCCTAATAGCTGAAGGTGGGCACCCTGCTACTTCTATTTTGTAGCTAATGCATGTTTCTAAGGTGATCTTTCATGTAGATAGCAGGGACACAACCATAAAGAACATCTTAGTTCCGGAGATCTTCGACCAGTGTCCATGTTAAACTGTGACTGCAGCATATGAACCACTAGTGCAGTACTCGGAATCATATGACATAAGCAATAAGGAAAAGGTATGTCTCTTGAGAAATTGACCTCCATTAACAACTTGGAGATAAATGAGAAATATTTTAACTGCACATAATGTCATTTTTAGGGGTTTTGGGACAGGGTGCTTAGACACTTTCCATTCTTTAGCTCCCTAGAGATCTGGTGGTTGCTGCCGTTCAGGAAGATAGCTTACAGCATGTATATTGTACGTGGCGGGAGGGTGGGTACATCACATTAGGTGACCCGTATCTTGGTGACAATTGTTTAACCTTTGAGGAGGCATAGCTCCAGTTTGCAGTGGGTTTGGGACAGTTTCTACAGTGTGCACGTCCATCCAGGACAATGAGGAAAGTTTGGGTGAGTTCCTTGCGATACCCCCTCCCAGACTGGTCCTGATTGTGCTGTTAGAGATGGGCAATTCTGCTAATGTGGTGTCCCGACTTTATAAAACATTGAGGGCTGTAAAACAAAAGGCAGTGCTGTCAGATATGGAGGAGGGGGAATACTGGAAACACATCTAATAGATATGGAATGAAACCAGACTTGTGCACATGTCCAACAGAGCTCTAGTAATGCCAGGTTCACGTTGACACATTTTGACTTACTTCGCCATATTTATTTGACACTTTCAACATGCCCCATGTGTGGCTAGGAAAGAGCTGGTTTTCTATATATGACTTGGAGTTGTACCCAAATGCGACTATACAAGCAAAATGTAAATAATAAGTTATGGGATATTGTTGGTTTTTCAATAGAACTGTCCATTATTCGCTATTTACTTAATCTTTTTCCTAAACCCAAGAAATTGTGGATTAAACAGAAATTTGCACTGCTGGGCTTGGTACTGGCAAAAAGTCACATTGCCATCCACTGGCTCAAACCAAGCAGTCCAACCACGGTATCCTAAGAGAAACACCTCCTAGGGTGGGCAACTGCAGAATAAGTCAGGATGAAAAGTGTCAGGACAGATGGTAAATTAGCTGATGATCTGGATACTGGGTCCATGCTGCCTCATACATTGATAATGGGGAATGTGGGAAGGATGGGAGAAAGCACCGGTACATCCGAGTGATTTGAGTCATGAACTAATGTTGATGCTTATGAATGTGCCATTATGGTCCATGCTTTTGAAGTGATCCTGTCAAGAATGCTACAATTTCAGTTTGTGTTTACAAAATGTAGATTTACTATTCTATATATGTGTGTATGTGTGTGTGTGTATATACATATAAATCTCCAATCTAAATATATATGAACTTAAAAATAGGTAACTGGTACCTTGCTATATATACTTATCTTCACAATATTCTCGGAATCAAAATTCTTGAGTCAATATTTTTGCAGAAGAATATTTGTGTACTCGTTATTATGGCATACACGCTTTTTCCTATGGTCAGTTGTCTTCATGGCTGACGTTTATTATCAGAACATTACATACCATGAGATCCTTCTGTGCCTTTTCTTCAGCCATGGCTCATTTGATCATGGGAGGATGTGAAGCCCACTCGCCCTTCAGTTGTTTTCTTTCAGTCCCCTGTGGATTTAACCCCACAAAACAATGTTATGTTCTAATACTGAACACAGTGTAGTGGCAATAGGGTTGCCACCTTTCCAAGAGAAAGATTCCGGTCATTTGTTGTTATTTTAGAGTCTGAACAGGTTCAGTGATGACACTAAATAGGAGCAGAAACAAAATTCTATGCATTAACTTATAACAACTTTTTTGTCTTTTTTTACCTTAACTATTAGTTATGGATCATTAATGCAGCTCTCGAAGACATTTAAAAGTGATTTCTATTTACATTTGCTGTTTGACAGACTATACAGATCAGGACTAAAAATACCGGCTTTAGGTGATTTTGCTTATTTTGTAACAGCCGAGACATTAAAATACCAGTGGTGCAGAAAGAAAAACGGTCAGGTGGCAGTCCTCTGCGGCAATCAACCAGGTAAGCCAAAATCATATTCCGACCAGAAATACCATCTGTTTATGGGGAGAAATTCAAATGGGATAATAAAAACAAACGTCTTACAGATTCTTATCAAATGTTTGCATATTTCACTTTTCTATTGGTACATTTACAACCTAAGGGGTGCTCACTTACTAGATTGTAAGTCACTCTGCTCTTTATGAGTACCCTGAGAATCTTCTCAAAGTAACAGGTATTGTGATTGTTATTGTTAAATAGCACAGTGGCATAAACACCAGGTATTGCCCAGTTATCTTAGATCAAACGTCCAAAAACCTTTCTTACATATATATTTTATAATATCATTCATCTACAATTCACCGATACTTACATTTGTGTTAGAATACGCTTAAGGTGTTTTCGATAGTTTGGAACAAAATCAATTCTTCATCAGTTGTATTTATTATTCTCAAGTTCTCAATGCATATAAATCCTCCCCCCTCCCCCAAAATCTCTCCGATATTTTGGCTCCCTCGCTTACCACATTGTTCTGATTTCTAATTTCATAAACGTTTAGTCTCACCTGACATACTAGGTAGGATTGGGATGTTTTAACTTATAAACATTTGTTATGATATATTGAAAAGTACTACTGAATTTCATTTTTTGCTGAAGAAATGTCCCCACCTACAATGCTTTACCTTGCTTGCAATATTGTTTACACAATAATGCATTATAGCCTACTGCTGAGAGTTATAATAGTTGATAAAGGCCCTAAACTCAAGCTATGGACTCGAGCCAGGGGAAAGGGCCTACGACAAGGGCAAAGGCCTTTAATAACTGGAATGGCCTGAGAAATGAAGGGGTATAATGCCATTAGCACTCTAGAGTATTCCATCCACTGAGAGTGGAATCTTCCAAAGTAAAGAGAAAGACAAACATTGGAATGTTGGAGCAGAAGGTCTATACCAACCATTATTGGTCCTGAGCTACTCCATTGACTTCAACTTGGGCTTTCAGTACTCCAATATTCTAATAACTGTGAGAAAATGTTATGTATTTGGGAGAACTTTTTCATGGGTCTTCATGTGTTAATGGAAGCCATTTACCATTAATGCCCTTATTCCAAACCCTCCTATTGAACTTGAAACACAACACCAAGTACAGCCTTTTAGCACCTGACAATAAAGGTGGATAAGTCTAGTAGACTAAATCTAACCCAGAGGAGTAGTGTGGAGATAGACACTCATCACTTAACAAAATATCTAATGACATGATAAATCACTGCATAGTCCATACTTTGGTTTATAAAATAAAATAACTTTACTACTAACACTAAACACAATTATCGTACCTGATCCTCAGGAGACTTAAAGACAAATTGAAAAACAGGTGGGACAGACCAGTAGACAACTCTATAAAGCAGGCACAGGTAAAAAAGCTTCTCTTGTCACTATAATCTCACCAACAGTGTTAGTCCTCTACAGCCTGGCGACTGATGGTAATCCTTGCTACACACATTCTTCTAGCATACAAGCAAGGTCGTCGGATGTGCTGACATTGGATCAAAAATCGACAGCTGGAATTAAGGCAGCCAACATTCCAGCTACAGCGCTGAAGTGGAGCCATCATTGTCAGACTTGGCTCCAGGTTCCATGCACTGCTCCAGGATATGCATTGTGTTATACCAGAGCATTATTACAGGTGGACACAAAGGCAGTCATTCACAGTTTGGCGGTTCCATTTAGAGGTAAGGAGTCCCTGGCTTTCCAAGAGTAGTAGAGCCTGAGGTAGGTTTAAGCACTGGCAATATTTGAGCCAATGGCTAGTCAGCCACAGGGCCACTAGGTCACAGAGTTGGAAACCCACCAGGTACCCACCAATAAGATTTATTGCCTTATACCGCAATATAGGACATGGTGGTTGTGGGAAATCAGCCTTTCCTGCATGGTTCCGACGGATTTTTTTTTTGCCTTTTGCTGAACTCTATATTTTTTCTGGTTTAGAACTCTGCATTCTACCCTGCTAACCATTACTAAAGTGAATGTGCTCCCCCTTTAAACATGGTTGAATTGGCAAATTCCTAATTGGTATACTTAACTTACCTGTAGGTCTCTATTATATGGTACAAAGTGTACCTATGGCCTGGAAGTTAATTACACTAGTGGACTGCAGCATCTATTTTGCCGTTGCCTACAGTGGTAGGGCATACATGGCTTCAGGCCTAGCCTGTGAAGTTGGACTACAGCAGTGTAAAACCATTTTTCACTGTAGCAGGCCTAGTGATCCTCTGTAGAAAACCAGAGTACAGATTAAAATCCTAATACTGTATCTCAGAAATGAAACTAGGTAGAAAAACAATTTTAAAACTATTTTTATTAGTTATTAAAAATCCAATTCAATGGTTAAGTCAGATTTTTAATAAATATTAAGGAGAATTGACTGCAGCAAAAAATCCCTTTTCCTTGCTGTAAACCTCTGCAGGCTAATTTAGAATTTTCTCTCCAAAGTTTACCAGTCAGAGATTAGCATTTGACAAGCTCTGAAAAATGTGTGTCATTCCACCCAGGAGAAAACGGTAGGCTAGCCTGAAAGGGCAGAGATAACTCCTCTGATCCTCACTGTGGGCATCGTTCTTGACACTATAGTGAGTTCTGTGTCTGGGTTTTACGTGTAACACTTGGGGCATAGGACGCCAAGACAATTCTTGTGTCTCCACATTCTGGTTGCTAAAGAATCCTGCCTATGACCTCCCAGACGTCTGTCTCTAGGTGTATTTTGGGTACAGCGGTTGCTTCAAACTGGATTTTAGTGTTAGATTTGGGAGGACACTTTGTTCTTCTTTGAGCACTATTCCTACTTAAAACTTTGAAAATTCACATCTCAGATTCTCCTTATTGGTATTTTTCTTCATTTTGGTGTAATTTTGTTATTCATTCATTCAATAAAACTTTATTCGGTTAACAACAGAAACCGTCAAAGCATACAATAATAAAAAAGACAAGTGATTTTCATTTGCCATTAGTACATAATAACTTTGCAAATGTAAATTACTGTCTGCAAATAGCTTTAGCAATAAAAACAAATGCAGTTAAAATGCACATGTATGATAAAAATTGTTTAAATTAGAACTGCGGGCACATATACCATTACTCTATTATGTAAGTATGTAAAGTACACAACATGCAATAAAAAAAAGAACATGACTAGAACTCAAATATAACAAAAGAAACATACAAATTAATTACAGTTACCATTAAAAAACCCAATAAAAAAAACTTTATGTAAGGGTAAAACCAAATCATCAAATAGATGCAGGGATGGCAAGAGCGTGCATATCTCTGCGCTGCAGGGACATAATCTTTAAGTATTTAAACCAAAAACGTAATAGAAAGTGGCTTACTGCAAGATCAATTGTACCCAAAGAATCTGTTTTTAGAATGCTATATGCAGTAAAGTGTTGTCTGATTTTTAAATTAAGGCAGGTTGGGTGTATCCAACGCCTACGGAGATAGTAATACTCAGTACAGAAAAACAATACATGTTCCTCTGTTTCTGGTACTAGGCCACATGCAGGGCACTTATCTGAGGTATGGTCTCGGACCCAGTCAACAAAAGCCCTTAGAGGTAAGGAGCCCATCAGGAGCCTCACATACAGACTTTTTGCTAATGGGGGCGAGATCGCATCTAAGAATAGTTCAAACTTAGGGCTAGGCTTGAAGCTCAAAAACTGATAACTTAAACGTCCTGCTGTTTTGCTAACGGCATATTGACCATACACATGCACCCAGTACTTAGCTTTTACACTAGCTATCTCTGTCTTATAAATCTTCTGAGGATGTTCCGACAGTCCAGAAAGCCCAAATGACCTAAGCCAATTTGCCACATGCTTCAGCCAAGGAATCTTTCTAGCACTTTTCACCCCCAACAACTCCTTTAAAGCCTATTGATAGTCAAGTAACTCAGGCGTAGACCACAATCGCAGCCAATACATCAAGGGGTTCAAGGAGGCCACATTAGCAATTCTCTTGGTCCCTAGGTCAAAAAACAAAGGAAAAAGTGGTGTGATGGTCGGAACCGAGACAGGGGACCTGACAAAGTTATTCTCCCCAACTGCCAGTTTATGAGTACCAACATACCCACAAAATTCGTCTCCAAAGAGTACAGCACTTTGGGCTTCACCATGGTAGACATCCAAGGCTAGACTTATTGGACATGATTGGGTCTGCTTATGAAGTCACAAGACGCCTTTCGATCTCTGGACTATAAGCAAATGCTGTGAGTACCAGCTTAGCTTGTCAGACATCCTGATACCCAAATAATCAAAACTATGGACCTGCTCAAGGGGCTTCTTATCAACTCCAACCTTGTAGCGTCTACATCTACCTTTCTCAAACACCATCATTTTTGTCTTGGCTGTGTTAAGGTTTTTGGACATTGTCTATTAAGCTAATGGGCCTGTAATTGGATGGGCTAAAAGCATCTCCTTTCTTGTACACTGTGGCTATCTCTGCTCCTTTCCAGGACTCAGGGATTTCACCTCCTGTAGTTACTGAGTTAGTTAAAAGATTGATATACGGAACCCAAATTAAGGGTTCCGACCTCTACAAATCTCCAGGTATATGGTCTGGACCTGAAGCTTTACCTGCTTCCTGTCGTTTAATAGCCATACAAGTGTCTTCTAGGCTAAAAACCAATTCAATATTTTTGTGGGTAGGTATATTATAGGTAGAAGTACTTGATGATAATGTCTGGGATGTGGAGCCAATAGTTTCATCTTTGGATTATAGTAGAGAGAAGAGGTCAACCCACTTCTCCGGCTAAATATAATAACATGGAATGCTAACACTGTCTAGGATTCCATGCAAAACAATGTGCCAAAAAGATCAATTATCATTAGACCCAACAGCTGCCAACAGGTCCTGCCAATTTGTGTCTGCCCAATCGGTTTTTGCTTTGGTGAGTGCAGTTTTATACCTGAGCCATCCTCTGGTAGCCCTCTGAAACTTGCATTTTGCCACTTCACACTCAGCATTAAACTATTTATGACCCTTCCCTGAGGCAGGTTTCTTTAGGGCTGCCTCCTTCTGAAATACATATTGCAGCACTTTAAAAAATGTATCATGGGTGAGCAGTATTGATGCAAGGCGTAGGGAGGTATTTTTGTATCAAGAAAGGAAGTGCAAGAACAAGTGATAGTGGTGCAGTCCACGATCAGCTAAAACCCGGGCCCATGTGATTCTTCTGAAGATATTTGTCAAGATAGGTTCCTGGGCAGGAGCTTATGGTCACTATTTGTTCAAAAAGTAATTCCCATGCCACTAAGTTGCGGCCAAAGACTTACATCTAGCAGGACATAGTCTGTAACACTTCTGCTAGATCCCCTCTTAAAGGTAGGCTGTCTGTCTGGGTTGGATTGGGTCTGGCCAGTACAAACCCTTGGGCTCCTCCCAACCACAGGAGATAGAAGCTGGATAGCAGCATTTGAAAAAAAACATGTTGGTATTACCAGACTAACTGGGCATACCCGAGAGCTCATCTCCCTCCTCTATCAAAGCTATGATTGAAGGAGATGGTTTGAATGAAACATTAAAATCCCTTGCAACCACATTTTTTGCCTGCTGCTGGTATACCCCAATTAAAATGTCTGGCATGGTCAATGTTAATGAATCAGTACTCGAGGAGACAGATCTAACATATGCATTAAATGCAATCAATTTTAGGCCTGAGGCAAACTTGAGCTAAAGCCCCATTAAGTCAGGGGAATCTATTTGTAACTGTTTGGGGGGGCAGGCAATTTCATTTTTCACTAAGGTTATCAAACCCCCAACTGATATCCATACTTATTTTGTGGGGCTGTCTTCAACACTATAAGTGAAATAATCATTAACGTATACTTTGCCCACAGCTCATGCCTCCTGGAAGACACATACATCATATTTCTCAATACAAGTAGTCTAATCATGATAAGAGTTTGGAATTGATCACTGTCAAGTTCCATGAAATCACAGTCAAGCCATATTGCATATCAGTGACTGACTCATTTGTAAGCTCAATAGCCCCTTCTGGGACCTGACAAGTTGATATTAAAATGGAAGAGGCCATTCTTTGACCTAACTCAGAAATGTGGACCTCCGTCTGGGGCATCAAGTGAGCAGTGATTGGCAGCAATGGTAAAAGCAGCATGCTTGACCTTGTTGTCTTCAGATAGTCAGTCTACATGATTTATACCTAAGCCTTGGTCACAGGACTCAGAACCACAAGACCTGGGTCTTGGTGTAGTTTGCAAAACAGTGAACTGTCAGACTTGTGAAATAGCCATATACGATGATGGAGGGTTTTTATGACATCCTCTGGAAATTCCATCGGGAATATCTCTTACATAGTTGATTTGTCAGAAGCAATACAGCAGCCATAATAAATTGTGTAGTCAAGAGTGCAACCCATAAGTGTGGAAAAGATAAGGCCACTCTTGGGAATACATTTGCAGACCAGGGGCCCGGATATTGAGTACTTGAAAATGAACAGATTATGAATAATCCTCATGAGTAACTAGGAATGAACAGACATAGATTAATATAAAAACTGTTCTTTGCGTTTTACATGCTACATATCCAAAAAAAGACTGTCTTTCATATGTGACACTCTTACTGCAATCTCTTCTCTCAAGAAATCAGTTCAATTCTCTGTTGTGTACAAGCGCAGACTTTACACCACTCAAAGAACCAGCGAGCACAAACCCGCCACTACACATTATTTTCATGTGTAGCGCAGCTACATTTAATTAAGTTTATGAAAGAGGAACTCCTTGTTTTCTCGTATAGATTGCCATAGTTTTTAAGACTTAACTTCTTAACGCTTTTAGAAGTGAGCTTCTTGTAATTCCAGCAATATTTGGCATCTGAAACTGTTCTGGTCTAAGGATAGTGCACTAACTTTTCTAGCTGTAATTGCCCTTTCTTCATGTTGTTTTTTGCAGGAACTGACGTGAAACACCAATATGGGAAGACGCCGGGGCTGAAGAACCGAAGTCGCCACCAAAGGAAAACTTCAGCCGCAGAAATCAGGTAATCGGGATGCCAGGGGAGAACGTGGTAGTGAAGGGATGGTAGCGTGAAGTCAGAGTACAATGCTGATGGGCAGCAGAAGGTCCTGCTGTAGCTCGGCCAGGAGTGGAATATCCATGGGAGGTCGGGCCAGATACCCTTGCTGTAGCTGGGTGTGGTGCCAAGTCTCCAGGGGAGGCCGAACAGCAGAACAGATCTCTCCCATAGTCAAAGCCAAGTGCAGAATGGTGTTTTGCCGGCGGTATTTATATCTGTATTCCCGCATGTTGTTTACCGCAATACGGGAAATTGGGAACAGCTGCAACAGAAACATCATCAAGCCTTTCCTCCAAGTCATAAGCATAAGTCAAATTATTATAGCAGCATGACTAAGCGTAGTTCATATTTATTACTAGCACAACAGCATACATGGATTAATGTATTATAGTAAGCATACATGTGTGCATAAACAGACCAGGGATTAACACTGATGTTACAGAGCAGCCCAAGGGATAACGATATGGTTGATGATGTGCCACGCTGAAGCAGAGGCTCTTGGTCATGACAGTTCACCCCCTCTCCTATAATGTTGGGTGAAGTTTTCAGAAAGGTTCTTTGAATTACCAGGAATTTCCTGCCTCCCCTACCCTGACTCCTAGCCGGCTGCACTGACAATATAGAGTGGTTAATTCTATTGTGTGGTGGCAAATCAGAACCTATTCATCTATAAGTAGGGGTGTGCTTAGCTCCACTTCTCCCTCCCCCCCCCCCATCAAGTCATTTAATGGCCCATTCAGACTCTGCTAATCTTCCTATTGTGTGACTCTCTGGGGTGTATTCACAAAGTCCCAACTGTCAGTTACACACAGTCATGTGACCTAAGGCAGGATACAGGCATAGAGGGCTGAGGGCAGGAAAATGCCAACTTATTAAAAGTGGCATTTTCAAACTTGTGATAATAAACCCAACTTTACCATTAAAGAGGGTTTATCATTACAAGTTCATAGGTATCAAACATGACAAATCTACCACCTCTGGTTTAGGAATTACAACCTAATTTTAATAAGGATTTCCCCAATGTTACCCTATGGGTGAGGTAGGCCTCTCATTAGTGATGAAAAAAAGTAGTAAGAGTTTTTCATCACAAGAACATAAAACTAAAACGTACATGTCCTACCTTTTAATTGCACAGCACCCTTCCCTATGAGATACCTAAGGCCTACCTTAGGGGTGACATATGTAATAAAAGGGGAGTTTAAGGCTTGGCAAGGAGTTTTAAATGCCAAGTCGACATGGCAGTGGGACATTGCCTTCAGGCTGCAATTACAGGCCTGGGACAAGTGCTACTTAAGTGGGTGGCACAATAAGTGCTACAGAACCAATGGTAGCATTCAATTTACAGGCCCTAGGTATATGTTATACCACTCTATAAGCGACTTACATGTAAACTAAATATGCCAATCAGGTATATGACAATCAAACCATATTTAGAGGAGTGAGCACATGCACTTTAGCACTGGTTAGTCCTAAGGCCTACAAAAAGTTGGGAAAAAAGTAGGAGGAAGTAAGGCAAAATGTTTGGGTGTAGTCCTGTAGAAAAGGCCATTTCCAACACCAAAATGGGTTCAAATGTTAAATTTATAAATACAGTTGCAGAAATCAACTCACATTAGTAAAGTTTATCAGGAGTATGTAGTTTAAGTAAGGAAGAACACAAATTTGCCAGGGAATATAAAGAAAGAAGAGTGAACATTTTATTATTTTTCCAGGTTGGGTAGGTGTCAAAAAGATAAGAGACCAGATTAACAAAAGTAGAATTCAGATTGCCAAATTTGCATCCAAGATGGAGAATGGAGCATGAAAGAAAGGGTGACTTTTGTTTGTTGTGTCTTGAACCTATAGGAGTTAGGTCAATTGAATATGTGGGTGAAAGTGAGTGTGAAAAGAGTTATGGTATCAATGGTGATTTTCTGGTTGGTGAAGAACCAATTTCGTGAGGGACTTATTAAGTATGTGATAAAACTGCTAATTTCAACCTGCCCCGTAATTGGGTGGGTCCCTATTATTGTGCTCCAGGTGTTTCCTGAAGTTTATCATATGAGTGGAATGAATGACGCTATTGATTGGAGGAGAGTGAAAAGCGTTTTGGGGTAGATTTTTTAAAATATAGTAGAAGCTATGATTCCATCTGTAGGAGTGGCTAATCATGATGTAAAAAGTAGACGTTTGTCTCACTTGTGGACAGGCTTGCTTCTAACACTGCCTGAGCAATAACACGTTACCTCGGAGTTAATTGCTATGTGTAATGTGATGGTCCTGCAAAACCACTTAGCGCTGGATGCCCTTCTTGTTAAGGACAGCAGTGTTTGCAAGGTATTGAAGGTTGGGAAGTGTTGCACCTTCATGCCCGATAACAGTAGGGTTATTAATACAATGGTCCAAAATATCACTAATAATTCTTGTGAAGTCCAGGATTTGAAGAGCAGGACTTGTGGGAAACAATAGGTTCCTGGATTAGTGAGATAGGAACAGGGTTTAACAAAGTCAGTGAATGTTTCGACCTTCTGTGAGGGGGCAGGTTGAGGCTTTTAATAATCCCTGTAATAATTGTAATGATTTGTTCAATTGTCCCGTTTCTCTTATTCAATTTTTTGGAGTCGCTCTTTCTGAATCGTCAGTTTAAAGGAAAAAGCAAATCATCATCAAGAATAAAGCGGCAAGAATTTGGAATGGACAGTACCAGAGATCATGCTTACAACCAGCTAAAATCGGTGGAAGAACTAACTCGAAAGAAGCAGAAAGGGATGCAGACTGTGTTATATGTGCTGAAGAATTAGATTATGTGCACAGTGAATAGAGAATAATCAGTGGGGGGATTGTTAGGGATTTTACAGCATTTATATTTGTGTGTGTCATGAACATGCAGAATGTAGTTTAACACTTGATTACACATGTATACACTGTATAGTAAGGTTGCCTTCCTAGCACATTTCCTATGATGTGGAGAACTAACTCTTGTTAACAGGCCTCAAATTGGGCATAACAGGCATGTTTTCTAAAATGGATGTAATCATTTTCCTCCCTCTGCACGTCTCAATGCTTGTCATTTCTACAACACATAGATGAGTAGAATGTTATTTGTTTGTAAGCATTGTCTTCATTCATGGTGTCTTTGATGAACTTTACCCAGCTCAGCCACAAAAACTGCTTCTATATCTTCAAGGCCTTTATGCGAGGTCACTGAACCCTATCATTCATGTAGTTTTTTATGTAACCAGTTTGGTATATTATCTATGGATAGCATTAGCATAAAGTGGGCAGAACAATTATTTTTCATGTAGTGGCATAATGCATAGGTGCTAAAGCAAAATGATGTTTGATATTCCCGTTGTGATTTCCTAATGAAATAATCACTTGCTCACACCACAGTGATCTGCACTGTTTGTAATTTCATATGCAAAAATAATCTATAAAAACCCTCGATTATAGGGGTGAGCCAGAAGACTTTCCTCAAGACTTAGATGCTGCTAGGTATGCTGTCCTTTCCACTTCTGTTTTTGCTGCCCTCTTGTGACTCAGACGTTTGTCTTTCGGAGAGCATTCATGGCATTGAATCTGTATAGTCTAATTTTCTAACATTTTTTATTTAGCTCTATAACTATTCCATCAATCTAGACCTCAGCTATTAAGTGGGCAATTTTACTAAATTGTCTGTTTACTGTGATTTTTGATGTACTGGGATGTGCTTTGGCTTAGAGACGCATTGCCTCATGAAACTGAGGTTTAACACCATCTCCAATTAACTGAATTGTGGGCACCCTGTTGCGGTATATTTTGGGTTATCAAAATTGCAGGGTTTCCCATGTCCACGTCTCACAGATGTCCAAACTCTGTAGAGATTTAAGCGATTGGCACTTCCCTAGATACTCCTTCCATAAACTTCATCTGGGACAAAGGGTCTGAAGATAATGGATTTATTATTGGGAGGAAGCAGGAAGGACTTTGCTGTGCCAGCAGTTTAATGTACTTATTGAGAGGAAATAGATAGACCACAACACTTGCCGTTACTCCCAGGCAGATTTGGCATAGACCTGAGAACAAGGTCAGAGAATGGACTGTGACCAGTCCAGAGAACGAGTAAACAAGCCATTGACAGCAGAGCTATCCCTTGATTACCTCCTCTGAACACAGAGATTCTCCATTGGGTGAACCCACAATCTCAGACAAAAGTCTGTACGCCAAAAGGACAGTCAAGTGGTAATTGCTACAATGTAAAAAACTCACTTGAGCATTTTAAGAAACCGACATGCACTTGAGAAGGGAAACTTGTGATAGTAGATATAGATAGAGAGAGAGAAATACAAGGTGACCGGGGGGTTGGGGAGCGACAAAGTTGCCCTGAACAAGCGACAACTACAGCGTAAAATCGTTTTTTGAGCACTCTAGACATCAAATGAAAAACCTTACTCTAGGATCTCACAGATCATCAATCGAGCACCGTAACATTAGACTCAACTCACACAGTTTCAGCAATGCAAACAGGCCCCATTCCCCATGCACCGACTCAAATAAACGAATACGTAGGAAGATAGTAAATGCCCTGACATCATGGGGTACAGCCAGACGCAAAGCAGGTGCAATAAGTGACACAAATGACACAGGTTAGGTGGAGAGTCACATGACCTGCAACCAGACAGTCATATATCCCGCAGAGACAACCCTCGAACCTCCTTGCATTCACATGGGTTTGGCCTAGCGGTTCACAATGGATCCCTTGAAACACACCTGCAGGAAAAAAAACGAACATTCAACACAACACTTGGCTTACTATACTGAGCATGGTCTTTCCAGGGACAGTTCCACACATGACCCTTCATCGGCAAACCCACAATCACACACATAGCTCTGCAAAAATGAAGCACTACTGGGCCATACAAAGAGTGGGTGGATAGTCTGTATAAACTGCTTAAAAACATAATCTGACAATTGATGCCATCATAGGCCTGACCTATTGTCCCACTCATACCCCTTTAATACCCTTCTGCATGTCACTGAGGAGCTAGTGAAAAGGTGAAAGCTAAGATAAAGTAAATAGGCCTCTACTTGCCCAGTTGTTTTTCTGTTCCTCCTGCTGCCGTTTTGACTGATGAGACCAGCAAGAACAGTGCAAGCGGTAACAAATTGATTAACTGAAACACCACACCAACCTGATGAAAAGTCGATGCTCTTACCTTACATTAACAACCTCGTATCTCTTTAGAAAAGGGAGAAATCATTCATTAGGATTCACTAGTACAGAATCACAGTAAGTTACAATACCAAGACCCGTGTTTTGAATGCATACATGAAACAATGCAAGACAATATCAACGCTTTCCTTTAGTTTGCATCTTTGGCACTAAAAACACGAAATGAAAATGATAATTAGACCATCATAGTTCTAGAGAAACATGCAGTCCTAAAAAAAGGAGAGGCCATCCTAAAATGCAACGCAAAATGCACAAATGCATGTAATGACTGAGAACAGATCCCTGAAGTGGAGACTTTCTTCAGGAAATTTAGTGCCCCTATTTCGGACCACTCTCAAATAATAATTACATAATAATATAATTAGAATTTCATATTAGAATTTAATTATAGGAAATTTTTTCATTCAAAATAAAGGGTCTTTCTCTCCCAATATATATCTGGCAGTATTCTCTTCCAAAGAATTGTTCTAAGTACTAAAAGAAGAAGAACATTCCAATAACAACAAAGAAGTAGTAGCTAACGCGACAGAAAAGTGTAAACCGCTCCAAGTTTAACTATTAGGGAAAATAAAATAAGAATTGCCCTAGACAACAATTGCCAATTAATGGACGATCATGATTAACATTTAAAAGAGACGCCCAAAGGCTTTGCTTGCATCAGCACTGACACCAGCCTCCAACTAATGCCGATGGAATGCCAGCAGAATCCTAGAGCAGGACAGAATGGAGCACAGAGCAGAAGACTGGGGGAGAAGAGAATATGTACCACACGTCGCTGTCACCTTCAAACCTTCTTCAGAGAAGTCAGGCTTGCTCGGTTTGTTTAATGCTGGGGGGATATTTTCTTCCTACCTCTTTCAAAGTTCAAAGGTTCACCAGTTACTAATACCAAACAAAATGCTATATTCTTCAGCAAGCACAATGTCTGTCAAAAATAGAGCAGAAAAAATATAGTTTTTTTTTAAAAAAGAGAGAAAACATGGGAAGAGACAATAGCTCACTTATCAATCCACGGCTTCAAATAATCTGCCAATGGATACTACAATGACAACCATTTTCTGAGATTTCTGACATCCTTTTGTGGGCAGCACAGCAAATCTGACAGAAAGGTTTAAAGTGATTTAATTACAAATATGTGAATAGGTGAAGTGTCACTATGTTGTGAGGAGATGAACAAAACCACTTAGAAGAAAAGTTTTCATTATGAAAGGTAAGACAGCAAAAGCCTGGCAGTGTCATGTCAAAAAATGGTCAACTTGCTTCATGATAGATCTTTCAAGTACACATATTGCAGACGAAACAGTACCTCAACCAGGAACAGCAGTGTGGCTCCCTTCAGTTTTCATTCAGTATCACATTCAAAATCTGTAGAGAAGACACCTAGACTGCTCTATAACCCATCCACTCAGCACAGATCCCTGATAACACTGCCTTCTTGAGCATGGTGCATACACACATGGAACCTACTGAGTAGACATACCTTTGAGACTCAAGACATCTGGACACAGGTGCGTAAGATTTCCCTTTGCCTACTTGAGACCAAAAGCAGTTTTATAGAATATTTCGAACTGTATCTTGTGCCCACTACGCTATACAGACTTCATCTGCTTAAAACGCCCAACTCTGAGCAGGTAGTGTTGACAATACAGGGTTAGCAAAGACTGTTGATGTCACAATCTCAAAAGACCTCAGGCCACTGACATCACAATGAGACTTAAGAAGTGATGACTCAGTTGAGCAACGATGTACAAATTACACAGGCCCAGAAGGAGAAGAGACACTAACAGATACAGAACCAAGCTTTGACTTTAGTTGCGTTTGTGGGCTACCAGATAAGCTGGTTGCTTGTACAACACATTAGTTCCACATGAAATTTCAGGGTATGTGGAAGGAATCAGATGTTCTTTAGGTTGAGGTAAGCAACGGAGATAGCTGTCCTTTGGAAAAGTCAGGCAGGTCTGGAATGGTATACATTAGCCTGAAGACAGAGTCACCTAGGGCAGATAGCACAGGATTCAATAAATCTCTTGGGTACTAATTCCTGTTGTGCAGAAATCTTTAAACCCTAGTTGAATCCACCAGCCAGCGAAAGAGCAAATGGCATTTCATCAGCATGATTCTCACGGTAGAGGCTGTGCTCCGAATTATTTGGATAGCTTGGGAGCACTTTGGTGACTGCTGTGGCTGCACATTCGCTTATGAGTGAAGCTAATGAGGATCTGTCACCTGTGAAGTCTACCTATTGAGAAGAGCTGACTGGGAAACTACACCCGAGGCATGATGAAAATCCTGCAGTTGGTTATTTTCAATGGGTTAATCAGAAACTCAGATCTACTTTACAGATGACCTTATATAAATCAAATGGGACACCTGTTGAAAAGCACTGGTTAAGGGGACTTGGCTAGTGCTCATTTCAGATGGCTGTCCTTACCCAGCAGTTCTGTGCTATTTTAGCAAACACTACCAAATGGACTACTCCATATAATTTCATCCTATAGTAGCAACAGAGTGGCAGATGACTCAGAGGCATGAAAAGTCCCTTTGGAAAAAAGTTTAAATATTGTAACGCCATGTAATCCTCTGGTGCCAACCACTCATGCTTCTGCAATAGAGATACAAGATGGTGCAGGAGATTAAATGAACACATCAACTGCACTGGTTAATACCACCTCAAATTAAGTCTTCAAAACGTCTCCCCACTTTCCAGTAATCCCTACTATTATTCGTTAACGGACGTATCTCTCACAGAAGTGTCAATCCGCACTGCTGTAATGCTGTGGCAGATTTGATAAAGACATGTTATAGAAAGAAAAAAAATGCAATCTGTTAGTGAGGCTTCTTTCCAAAGGAAGAATGCTGAAACTGATGCATCTTCAATTCAAATTTTTATTCTCAAGTTAATAAGGACCCACAAAGGAGAAGACGTCCATCAAGGCGGTTTGATCACTTTATCTGAGAAGCATGGAGCCAAGAGAATGAATCCTAAGGAATGGAACACAAGTACAATCTGAAGTTCACAAATGCCATTGCTATCAAGGAACACGAATAACCTGTTTACCACATCATACCCCCCTCCCCAATCTATAAACAAGAACAAGAATGGTGAATATGAAAAAAATAGGACAGAGAATAATTAACAAATTACAAAGTTATCAAATTTGGAAGGCAATCTTACAGTATATCTAGCAGCAGGTCGAAATTGACCAAGCTCATGATGACCTGCCACATCATGAGAACTAACATGTTTTTCAATCATAGAATCCTCTGTGCTAGTTTCACTTCTTTTGAATACCTGAAAACCAAATCTACTTTAGACTGAATGTGGTAAATCAATACCATTTGAAACACCTGAGCTAGTATCAGAGAGCAAAACCTGAGATTACACCAACCTTGAATCTGAACACACCACAGTGTGAATTAGGACAGTCTCCCCTTTCAGCAAGATCGGCTCCAGTATTGTGTGCAATACTAAAATGAAAAGCATCACAACTTTTCCAAGAACTTTTTTCTGTTGAAGTATAATTTTTATTTGAGCCTCAGAAGGATATACAACAATCATTTTGTTCCACCATCCTTTCCAAACATATAATAAAGAACACTTATTAAAATTCAAATTTTTAATTGGATCAGAAAACTTAGATTCTTGCTTTAATACTCTTTTGCGTGACTTAAAGAAGACCCAAACTCCAACTTCAAATTGCCTTCCCTTAATATGCTTGTATTTTTCTAAATTTGTTTTGTACACTTCTCGTTTCTCCAACACTCTTCAAGAGATTGGATCAATGTATAGTTTTGTATTGTTCTGCCTGCTAACCCTCAGTAACGTTAAGGGACTATCCCAGTGGTACTGTGTGGTGTGATATGATAGTTCCAGAGCTTCTCTCTTAGAAATTCCTTAACATTAAGGTTGCTCACTAGAGCAGTTTGTACACCTTTACAAAAACTATTTGCACTTTCAACAAGGCCATTTGAAGAAGGACTATAATGTGCCACACACAACTGTTTAATGTAACTCTTAGACATACATTTTCTTATTCTTTCAGATCCAAAATGTGTACTGTTATCCATGACTGTTACCTTAGGTGATCCCTCAATAGAGAAAACATAAGATAAGAAACAAATCACATTGTTGTGATTGTCTGCAAAACCAAAATAAATCAATTTGGGATAATAATTTATCAGCAGTATGAAGCATTCAAATCTAACACATCGAAAGGACCTGCAAATCCGAAAGCTATGTTATCCCATGGAGGTATATAGAATGGTACTTGGTGGTGCTATGAATTTGCAAATGTCTTTTTCAGTTCTTGTCACAGGCTAAACACCCTGGACACTTGCAGAACCAATTTGATACAGGAGAGTCCAAAGAGGGCCACCATGAGTACTGTTTCCATTACTTCGATGGTAGATGTAACAATGCCTAAGGACCTCATGCATAATTGTGATTGATCAATTCCCTTAGTGCTACCAGTGGAACAAAATGACCGGTCCTCATGATATGAAACTTAACAATATTCAATACATCATCACAGTATTCAATGCATCACTCATTTTCAAAAATGTTAGCGCTGCATTCAACAACAGCATAGACTACACCTACTGTACACTCAGTATCCTAAATAATGTCTTCATTTTTATAGAAAAGCAACTGCATTCTTGAAAGACAAAAAAACCCTGATATTTTTGCCCCAAGGCAAATACTTGATAGTGAAAGTATATCCTTGTGGCTTAGATAAAAGTCTAATCTCGTAGATGCTTTCCATGGCCCTTTACCAATGAGTAAGAAAACTAGGGGGTTTTGATCAGTGAAGAAATCAATTCTGAGGCCCCAAATATAGTTTTTAAATTTCTCAACAGCCCAAGTGCATGCTAAAGCTTCACACACTATTGTGTTGTAATTCATTTCAGATTGACTTAAAGTACTAAATGAAAGTTCTCTCATGTCCATGATCTAACTGACTTAGAACAGGTCCTGCCCCAGGTATGCTGGCATCAGCTGTGAAAATGCATTTGTTTTGGCAATAAATGCACCTAAGGCTGGTGCATCTACAATCATTTGTTTGATTTTCTGTATTCTCATTCCAAAAAATGTGATGCCTTTCTTCAATAACATCTAACAGGAATCCCCACATGTAAGGAGTGAGAGGACGCAGGGCCACCAGGCTTTGCACCCTTATAGTCACAAACAAAAAAATCACAAAAAGCAATCCTGGTGTAGGGGATATACACGAAAACATCTAGAAATGTATCCAATTAGAAGTGCACCATGTGATATCCAGACAAATATGTTCTACAGGCAATTAAAACCCTCCACGAATCCAGTGCAAAAAAATAAAAATCTCCTAATTATCTTATCTTAAGTATCTCTTTATTGTGAAGGGTACCTAGCGGGCAGTTAAAAATAATGAGGTTAATGAATAGGGGGTAATTACTGCCTAATCATTCTGGTCAACATGTCTCTGCCTGGTGAGCCCAAGGGGTCTGTGGGGTACGCAAGGATGAAGATCCCTTATTTTGATAGAGTTCGATATAGCAATCATTCAAACATCAGTCCTACGACTTAAAGAGAGTGCAATTAGAAATTACACAGAGACACTCACGATTAGCAAAGCTTCTAATGAGGATTGTAAAGAGATACAATAGTTTTTATCTCCTCTTCAATAACAGCCGTAAAACAAAAATGTAACCTTGAACCAAATGGAAGTCATATTACCAAAAACCAAGAAAACCTTTCAAAATCTCTTTGCCAGAAGAAGGTTTAGCATCAACGATGACTTTGATAAGACAAAATCTTGGTTTGAAATCAGACCCTGACGAGCTGTGCTCTAAATAATCAACCTCTGTAACAAAAAAGGAAATGTGTCCTGTCTGATGGTCGGACTTTGGACTCTCAGAATGCTTAACACTAGAGTGTGGGCACATATTTACATGTCATGTTGAAAACCTGCACCCCAGTCACCCCAGAAAACAAACAGTGGCATTGGTCCATCCTTCTGAACAAAAGGTATGGCATCATTTTTTCAATCTAATATGAGCTCAAATCCATAAACCTAGCCCACGTGATTAACAATGACTTCTTGAAAATGATTTTACTATATTTTAATTCTGTTCTGACCATCCACACATGCGTTTTTCTCATCTATTTGCACACTTAAGCTGGATTGTTTTAATAATGTACCCCTCTTGGCTAAGTCCTGCCAACTGACAATCTCTCTACCTTTAAATGCTACATAAATCTTTATTATTACCTGTGTCCCAAAACATAATAGATTATCAGAAAAAAAACAATTCATTCAAAATCAAAGTCACAGAAGACTTTTGGAGAAATGTCAGGGTCCCATAACTTTTTATTCGTACCACATTTCTCATAAAATGTGGTGTCAAAAATGACAGTAATAGGCGATCCCGAATATGCAATAACCTGTAAACATGTTATACCAATTATCATGGAACAAAACGGGCCTTTGACTTTGCCACACAACATATAAACAGTCAGATCCAAAGCTAGAACGAGATTACTCAGTCTATCTGAACAATCTTGTGGATTAGCATCAATACTGCTAACTTTAACTTACCATTTGCTATTTTTGCACAGAGCATGAAATTGGCCAATCTTTTACATATGCTGCAATGTTTACCTTGTGGAGGGCATGCAAGGTTGTTATCTAAGTGTTTTTGACCCGCAGCTTTTACAAGGATTCTTAAGTTTTTTGTATTTATTTGTGACGCCACACCTTTTAAAACTGAGACCACAAATATTATCACCAGCATTATTTTGACCAATTGTACCATTACAAATTGTGGGTGAGTTAAGATCTGCCAAAATGATTTTGTTAGAAATCAAAGACCTCTCATCAGTGCATGCCAAAACAATAACTTCCGGCAATGTCATATTTTTGTAGCTCAACAAACGTTCTTGTACTTTTGTACAATAACAGTTGAATCTTTGGTTGCAAATGGATAGATCAACGCAGTACTCAAAACATGGAGCTCCTAAAACTAAACGTTGTAATACATTACTGTTTCCTCATTGCCCCATTTCCTCTTGAAGAAAATGTGTCTTTGTAGCAACACCCTTGGCTCTTTTGACAATTGCTAATGTAAACTTTCAAAACCTTGCTGATATTCATCCCAAATGCCCAACTGCCCAATAGGAGAATCCTCTTTAAGTACGTTGTTGAAAACATGTTGCTGTTCGTGACCTAGACTATTAAATAAAATGGTGACTTTCTTACTTGCTTCAACCTAGACAGTTCTATAACAACCAAATAGTTCTTCCAATCTATATGTTGTTTTCCAGAATTTTGTAGCAACAGAGGTGGCTGTGTTATGTTCTATGACATGGACTTTGCTATTAAAGTGCTTGAATAATGAACTAATTAAACTTCCTGAACTCAAACTGAGAAATATTGTACTATGGATTCATAAATATTGTACAGATATTGTTGGCCAATAGAAACGTAAGGTCGGAGAGCTTGGTGGATACATTTAAGTTAAACGCAGACCCACTAGCATTCAACAGTTCCCTTGATGCGTTCCATAATGTTAAGGATGGCTTACAATGCTAAACACATTCAATTCAGAGTCAACAGTATTTCAGTATATTCAGTCAACAATATTTGAGTACAAGGGATCTTGGAAAGAAAAAAATACTAGGATTTATTTTTTTGTTGCTTTCCTTTGCCGTTGAAATTCTCAATTACCACGTGCACTGCCAACTAAGCTTAAAAATTTGAAGCTGGTCGAGAATTCACAATCCTCTTGTCAGCGTGCACAATGAGAGCGTAAACCAACACAAGAAGACAATTAAACAGGAGCGTACCAAAAGATGTCCACCATCCTGGATGCCAGAGTACACAACTTGCAGTGCATCCTGGGGCAAGTCCACGGGTGACAGGATAAGAATGCACGGTGTACTTCACTGAGTGCACTGAGCTCAAGTTGCTTCTGACCAACTGCTAAAGCCCGTGCCACACACCTTAATTATTATTGCGGCTTATTAAGGCTTACCTTCTATAACTCCTGATAGATTTAGCAACATCAAGGAAATTACATGAAGTTTCTTGTTTTTCCGTCATGCTGATTGACCAGATCAATTATGATTAGAAATAAACAATGCAACGAGTAACAGAATGGTTGTCGGTAATGCTGGACACCTCCGATCCTTGAGGCCAATAAGTGGTCGCCATTATATGATTAGGCTTTGTTCCGAAGGAAGAATGCTGAAACCGGTAAGTCTTCAATTCAAAGTTTTAATCTCAAGGTAATAAGGACCCAAGGGAGATGACGTCCTCTGAGGCGATTTGATCTCTTCAACTGGTAAGCGCAGAACCAAAAGATCAAATCTCCAGTAATGGAACACAAGTACAATGTGAATTCCACAAATACCATGAATATCAAGAAACACAACCCACTTACCACAAACTTCCAATACCAATCTTTACCTACAAAGGAAAGATGTCATACTAACAGCTCATGAGAACCCTCACATACGAGTTATTTGCATTATTGAATGTCAACCTTCTGTCAAAAACTGATATTGCCAACAAATTTCTGGGTCTAAGTGTAATGAGGTAATCCATTCTGATGGCATTCCTCCTGCACACAAGATATGGTAAGCAGCTAATGTGCGATTTACCTGCAACTCACACCTGATCACTATACGAAGAGCTAACACAGGCTAACAAACCACTATAGCAAGAGGGCATTGCCAAAGAGCAGTCCGATACCCTTTATCAGCGGATTCTAAACCTTTGCAGAAGTGATGGCTCATTAATGTCTACAAAGTGCCCACGCTTGCAGGTAGCCCGCATGATAGTAAGCCAATAAATTGTTCTTATTGACATCATCTGCATATATGCAGCTAATCCAAAATTAGAAAACCTAGATTAAAATACCATCAGAGTCTTAGTTACTCATTGCTACTAAAGTCTCATGTTTAAAACCATTAAGTCATCTATGCTGACAAACATACAAGTGCTACATGTTTTATTTGCTATTCTTCATTCTATCAGCTTTGAAGAGAGTCAGTCCTACTAGAAGCAAGAACCCTAAACATATCTGATAACAGAGACTAAGATATAAAGGACATAAAAGAAATAAAAACTGGTCAAAAGACCACCAACGCAGATGCACATGTGCCAGATTCACCAATCAAGGATAAAACAGATCCTAGCACAAATATGGACCTATTCTTGCAAAGGCTTCTGCCTTTCCCAATATAGTCTGGACCACATAGACACATACTAAACTTCTGAAAAATAAAATCCTGGGCATTCAGAAAGGCTTGAGTGAGTTGACACTAAATCTCCCTAAAACAGAGTCAAGGATAAGTCAAATGGAAGATGAAAAATATATACTTAGATGGTATACCGACATGTTGGCCATGAGGATCTCCAAGTTGAACAGAATGCCCATCAAAGTTGAAAATCAGAGCCTTAGAGGGAATCTATGGTACATCAGCAAGCCAAAAGATTGTGAGGATGATGCAAACACCTGCACAGATCTTTAAAAAAAAAATTACAAAAATAAAATCAAAAAAGATCGTAAAGTGTCTAGAATACCCTTTAATAATAACTTTGAAATAGACAGAGCATATAGGATATCAATAGGTAAGGTAACACTGCGTAAAGATAATCCACCAAAACCTCGAAGACCTAGGACATTCAAACCCGCAAATTACAGGCTGTAGGAAAATGGCTCCCAATTGCAGTTACTCCCCACTTTTTGCCTGATATTGATGCTGACTTGACTAAGAAGTGTGCTGGGACACTGCTAACCAGGCCCCAGCACCAGTGTTCTTTCACTAAATATGTACCATTGTTTCCACAATTGGCACACCCCTGGCACACAGATAAGTTTTTTGTAAAATGTACCAGTGGTACCAAGGGCCCTGTGACCAGGGAAGGTCCCTAAGGGCTGCAGCATGTGTTGTGCCACCCTAAGGGACCCTTCACCTAACACGTGCACACTGCCATAGCAGATTGTGTGTGCTGGTGGGGAGAAAAAGTCAAAGTCAACATGGCATCCCCTCAGGATGCCGTGCACACAAAATACTGCCTGTGGCATAGGTAAGTCACCCCTCTAGCAGGCCTTAAAGCCCTAAGGCAGGGTGCACTATACCACAGGTGAGGGCATAGCTGCAGGAGCAATATGCCACTACAGTGTCTAAGTCTATTCTTAGACATTGTAAGTACAGTGTGGCCATGTTAAGTATATGGTCTGGGACTTTGTCAAAACGAACTCCACAGTTCCATAATGGTTACACTGAAGACTGGGAAGTGTGGTATCAAACTTCTCAGAATAATAAACCCACACTGATGCCAGTGCTGGATTTATTTAAAAATGCACACAGAGGGCATCCCCCTGTATTGTACCCAATCCTTCAGTTCAGGACTGACTGGTCTGTGCCAGCCTGCCACTGAGATGAGTTTCTGACCCCCTGGGGTGAGAGCCTTTGTGTCTCTGGGGCAAGAAACAAAGCCTGCACTGGGTAGAGGTGCTTCACCCCCGCAGGAACTGTAACACCTAGCAGTGAGCCTCAAAGGCTCAGGCTTCGTGTTACAATGCCTCAGGGCACTCCAGCTAGTGGAGATGCCCGCCCCCCCTCCCCTGGACACAGCCCCCACTTTTGGCAGCAAGTCTGGGGGAGATAATGAGAAAAACAAGGAGGAGTCACCCTCCTGCCAGGACAGCCCCTAAGGTGTCCTGAGTTGAGGTGACCCCTGCCTTAGGAAATCCTCCATCTTGTTTTGGAGGATTCCCCCCAATAGGAATAGGGATGTGCCCCCCTCCCCACAGGGAAGAGGCACAAAGAGGGTGTAGCCACCCTCAAGGACAGTAGCCATTGGCTACTGCCCCCCAGACCTAAACAAACCCCATACATTCAGTATTTAGGGGCGACCCTGAACCCAGGAAAGAAGATTCCTGACGACCTACAACAAGAAGAGGGACTGCTGACCTGAAAGCCTCGCAGAGACGACGGAGACGACAACTGACTTGGCCCCAGCCCTACTGGCCTGTCTCCAGACTCAGAGAACCTGCACAGCGATTAATCTAGTGGGACCAGCGACCTCTGAGGACTCAGAGGACTGACATGCACCTAAAGGACCAACAACCTCAAGAGGATGGCGGCTCTGTCCAAAACTGTAACAAAGAAACCATCTTTAAAGAGACTCCAGCCTCACTCTGGAAGCGTGAGTCTTCACACTCTGCACCTGACGCCCCAGGCTCGTGTCCAGAAGAACCAACACTGTAGAGAGGACCCCCAGGCGACTCCAACGACGTGGACACCCTGAGTTGACATCCCTGCACCCCCACAGCGAAGGCTGCAGAGAGGATCCAGAGGCTCCCCCTGACCGTGACTGCCTGGTAACAAAGGAACCCGACGCCTGGAAGAAGCACTGCACCCCCAGCCCCCTGGACCGAGAGGAACCAACTACCGGTGCAGGAGTGACCAGCAGGTGGCCCTCATCCTAGCCAAGTTGGTGGCTGGCCCAAGAAGCCCCCCTGTGCCCTGCATGCATCGCCAGAGTGACCCCCGGGTCCCTCCATTGACTTCAACACAAAACAAGATGCCTTGTTCACACACTGCAACCGGCCGCCCATGTGCCGCTGAGGGTGTATTTTGTGTGCCTGTTTGGGACCCCCCCAGTGCTCTACAAAACCCCCATGGTCTGCTCCCCGAGGACCCAAGTACTTACCTGCTAGCTGACTGGAACCGGAGGACCCCTGTTCTCCATATGCACCTATGTTATTTGGGCCCTACTTTGACCTCTGCACCTGACCGGCCCTGTGTTGCTGGTGCTGGGTGTTTGGGGTTGACTTGAACCCCCAACGGTGGGCTGTCTATGCCCGGAGGCTGAACTTGTAAATGCTTTACTTATCTGAGAAACTAACCAATACTTACCTCCCCCAGGAACTGTTGATTTTTGCAGTGTCCACTTTTAAAATAGCTTATTGCCATTTTTGCCAAAACTGTGTACATTATTGTTTTAATTCAAAGTTCCATACTTACCTGTGTCAAGTACCTTACAATTTATGTACTTACCTAAATTCTGAATCTTGTGGTTCTAAAATAAATTAAGAAAATAATATTTTTCTATATAAAAACCTATTTGCCTGGAGTTAAGTCTTTGAGTGTGTGTTTTCATGTATTGCTTGTGTGTGTACAACAAATTCTTAACACTACCCTCTGATAAGCCCACTGCTCGACCACACTACCACAAAATAGAACATTAGTATTATCTACTTTTGCCACTATCAACCTCTAAGGGGAACCCTTGGACTCTGTCCACACTATCTCTCACTTTGAGATAGTATATACAGAGCCAACTTCCTACACAGGCATATTGTAATAATCTTGCCTCACAAAAGGGAAATACATAACGTCACTAGGAAGAGAACTAATATTGGTATTGCATAAGACTATGCAAAGGACACCTTCAACCACAAATTGATTTGAGTCAAAGGGGAAGAAACTAAAAGACCTATTTATCCCATTTTCTATGTGTGTCCTTCCTAGATTCAAGATTGTGCATGATGGAAAAACTTCCATTTTCCATGACCCTTTAGAACGTTAAACTCTTACAAGACATTGGTCACTAATGGAAATGAGCACATTACTACACTAACTTTCTGAATGTTCTGCAGATTGTTAAAGCTAGCTAGCATTGGTGAAATAAAAGTGTAAAAAGTATCCAACATCAATACGGTCAACTGGACCTCACCTGTTTGTGTCTATGTTCAAATATAAAGTGCTGTAGTTTGGTGCCGTTTGAAAAATGCTGAGAGAAATGCTGAAAGTTTCAAAGTTTAGTAGGTTTCATGTACAGGTCCATTTACAGTAGCTTGGTGGATACATTTAAGTTAAACGCAGTCCCACTAGTATGCAACAGTTCCCTTGATGCTTTCCATAATGTTAAGGATGGCTTACAATGCTAAACACATTCAATAGGACAGGTGAACCTTACTTGCCTGTCTCGTTGTAAAAAAAACGTATGCGCTAGAAAATGTCATATAGTATGATTGTGTTATATTGTTGCACCATTAGATCATAAAGAGATATAGGATACTTATTCGAATAGGGGAACATTATGTTGTTTAGTACTGATCTATGTACACTAGCTTCCATTACCTAATTTTATTGTTAGAGAAAAGTGCTAATTAACCTGTGGCATCTGCTCCTGTGAATGTCTTTATTTTCCGCTCTTTCCGTTGTTTAATGCTGTATTTAGTTACTGGTTTGTTATTTATTCTTACTAGGTTCCACTTTAGAACCTTTCTGTGTTATGGTCTGAAATCAGTGTCAGTTGTATGAATCTCCTGGGCCCCTTTGTACCCAGGATGTTGGCTCTGCTATTTTACAATACATTAATCAAATATACTTCTGCGTTTTGTATTTAAATTGACAGAACAATTTTGGCAACGAGTTGGGTATGTTCAACAAGATGTTTCTTTGAGGGCACTCTTCTAAGGTACAGTGTTAGTTTTAATCTAGGGACCAAGGATCCTACCTCGTGCAGGGCTTCTGCTGCTTATTTGTTCCTGTGTTTGCTGGAGCCTTTCATTTTGACTTTAACTCCGAGACTATATATTGGAGGTCACTTTTGGGCATTTGTACAAGGATTTCACCCTGACAACCCGAGGCTTCTTAATACGCTCTCCCACGAGAAGGGAAGGTTGTGTTCAGGTTTTCAACTGAAAACGTGCCTACAAGTGCGTTTCTGTGCCGTGTTCTGCTACATTAGCGGCGGGCATGTCAGCTATCACCACTACAGGGTGGCACGAACGAAACTTGGTAATGCGCACTTACTTCAGGCGACTCTTGGTGATCATCTTTTGTAGGAACGGAGCCATAAAGAGCACCTTATCTAATGCAGACGCGCTCCTGTTTTCAGCTTCTGATTCCTGGTTTCCGGTGGGATGGTCACTGTGCGGTTTGCCTCCAGAAGAATGAAGGAAGAGGAGACAAGGTATATTGTGATTAATAAAAAAATTGTAGTTTGTGTCTGGGGTGTTGAGAAGTGCAAGTCATATCTCTGGGGTAGGACATTTTGTTGCAGGATGGACCACAGACCTCTTGTGAGTATTTTGCCCGGCAGAAAGATTAAGAAAGCCACAGCCAGGTTAGCCAGATTCACTACAAACTTTTTGGAATTTAATTTTAATGTTGATCACATTGCATGAGGTAAAAATCCAAGACCACAGTTTTTGTCTCGGTTACCCGTTGAAAATGATTGTTGTGACGTGGATGTGCAGAAAGAGATTGGGGAATGCATCACTGTCAACGTTGAATATTTAGTTATTTGTTTGGACATGTTGTTATGGTGCAATCAGCTGAAAGAGGATGTTGTATTGAATTGTGTCATGGACTTTATGAAAATTGGATGGCCATCTAGACATGAGCGAGACCAAATGTAAGGACAGGAATGATTTCTGGTAGCCTGGAGTGTACTTGGAGGTGGAAAGATTGGGGAGGAATTGTGCGCAATGCTGCTACAGTGACAAACATTTATTTACTGCTGTGCTGGAAACTATTCCCCTACTTTGTCCTTGCAAGATATGGAAAAGGATTGTTGTTGATTTTTAGGGACCTTTTCACATGTTATCTCATAATATGAGATATTTCATTGTAATGGTGGACTGTCATTCCAGATGGGTAGAGGTGTGGTTTGGCAGAAGCCGATACTAATGTTATTATCCATTTCTTCCATGAGATGTTTGCTAGAGATGGGATAATGGTGCCCAGTTTACTTCATTTGCTTCTCGAGAGATCATCGTGCTGGTCATATGTCTTGGATCCTGCTGATACTGTTAGCAAGTTGTTCCCTACAAGTTTGGTATCCTTGTGGGTTCCCCTGTGGATTACGTTTTTTAAACCATGTGAACTTGTAGAGTGAGAAAGCATAGCTTCATTTAGCTATATCCATGTGTTAGTCCTTCATTTTGGACTACAAATTTGAAGTTGGAGAGTGTTTAATCCAGCCTGTAAGGTATATCTAAGTTCTTTCATATCTAAGGCAGATTACAAGATGTACGTATGCCAATTATACTGAATCATAAAGTCCTGATGAAGGTGTATTTATATTTTTCTTCACTCACCGAAACGCGCGTCGGCTTGTAAATTGGCATGTCTTGAACATTGGCATGAAGTGTTTGAAATTGGCACATTTGAAGCCCTGACCAGGATTGGCTACCATCAGGCCTGTAACACGAGAATTTGAATCAGGAAATTATAACCTAGAATTGGCTGTTATTATGTTGAATTTTATACAATCCAAACTACAACGCATAATTGTAGCATCAAAGCAGTAACTTTATTGTGCTGTTTAAATATCCTCTCATGTATGAGGCGGTTGTAAATTTGTATGTATACTATTTTGTGATTTTGTTAGTTCTGTGTTATTTGTTTATTTTTTGCGTATTTACTGGCATGTTATTTATGTTTTCATATATGTATGTTTCATTTAGGTTAGGGGGTTGTATTATATTTTTTTAGTTGATTCTATGTTGATTATATTATGTGCGAACTGAATGTTTAATTAGCTATAATAAATATCTAAATTGAAATATATTGTATGTTGTATATTTGAATTTAAGATTTCCATTCCTATGTTTGCTATGTTAATGGAGAGTAAACTACGTTATACTCATAGCCCAGTTTACTTCCTCCATCATGACGGAATTCTTAAGGAAATGTGGGGTAAAACATTTGCACACACACACTACTATATCATCCTCAAGCCAATAACAAACTGGGAAAAGTTAACAGGGTTTGGTGGAGTGTATTCAAAGTGGCACAAAACCTAGGTTGGACTGTGATGCTACCATCAGCGTCTTGGTTTGGGCTTATAGATCTACACTTCATTTGGTTACCGGGAACGTTTGAACCCATGAAAGGAAGAATGGTAGTCCCTTCTTTGTGCCCTTTTTGGGACATGGAGATGATGGGTTGAGGGTCTGATGTTCCTGCAGCTAGTGGTGAGGGTAAACTTTTGAGTGAAAAATTCAGTGTTGCCCAATGTCAAAGAGACAAGCGATTCAAAGGAAAATTTGTCAGAAGATTCAAGTTCAAAGTAGGGACCTTGGTTTGTGTCAAAGAACCCATTATGTTAACAAAGGGGTCTTCAAAGTTCAGAGATCCCATTAGTATCATCAAGGTGAGGGTAATGCTGTGCATGTGTCGGATAGTTAATGGTGGAATGTATGAAGGATTGCTAAAAAAAAGTAAGAGTGAGAATGGATGTTAGAAGAGGATTTCTGTTAAAGACAATCAAATATCGGTTTCTGGGAATGGCCAAGGTACTGTGTTGAGGAGGAGCACTTGTGTTGTCCGGTTACTTAGAAGATATAGTGAGCAAATATTCCTTAATCTGGTTACAGTCCTCGTGTGGCTATTATTTTTATTTTCTGTTTCTATTGAGATGTTGTTGTTCTATTTTGTCAGTCATCGTTTTGTTTTTAGTACTAGTTTTGTCTTTGCGTAACTGTTGATTTGAGATATTTAAAAAAAGGTGGGGGAGATTTGTGGTATCTGCTGCTGTGGATTGCTTCACCTTCCATTGTTTAATGATGTACTCATTTACTGCTTTGTAATCGGTTCTTGCTATGTTGCACTTCAGAACCTTGAATTCAGTGTCAGTTGTGTGGATCTACTAAGCCGTTTTGTACCCATGAAGTTGGCTCTGCTATATTACAATAAATCCATCAAATTTACATCTGTGTTTAGGATTTACATTGATGCAACTTAATCTTACAGAAACTGGGCATTCAAGACCTTTATCAATAGTATCAATGCTCTTATACGGTTCTCATTAAGCAGTTCCAGTTCCCAGGAAGTGAAGAACAAAAAGAAACCTAAAAAGCTATGAAAGTGGTTGAAAACACAGGATGAACCCATTACACTTTTTTTTCCTACAAAAAACAGAAAAATAGATTTCACCACGCGGAACATGTCGGACTCACCTGAATACATCTGAGGTTTTTTTTTGGTTTTTTTTTAGGTGAGAAGTCCTAGATCTGTTTTTTATCCACCTTTAAAGTAAACACATCATAATTCTTTTCAAAAGTAACAACTCATAGCGGGCGGCGAGTGGACAGTGAGTTTCAGACTGTATCCGCGTTCCAGTCCTACTACCGTCCCTCCTAGTAAATCTTGAAAGCTAGTCCGAATTACCGCTTGGAGCATCACAAATTCAATAGAAGTTGTGGGATGGTACTTCGGTGATAAGATACTCTATTCCCCTCCATACCACTGACAGATGCGGTTCAATAACTCCGAGAAATGCCATAAAGGTTCCTCCTGCAAAGGAGTCAATTACATTACTTTCTAGTTTGCCTTTGTTACTGGAGATATCAAGTAACCAGTTTTGGTCCAACCTCAAAGACGGTAGTCTGCTCGAAGAGACTGGCCAATCCTAGGTCACTCTTAATCCTTGCTTGAGCGACTGAAGCTGAACTGCCATGAAGAAGAAGGAAGCTACCTGAACCCGAAAAACAAGAACAAAGGCCAGATGCCATGGTCTGTCTGAACGGCGACAAAGGGGACTGACCCAAAGGGCTAATGCAAAAAGATGGGGCCACCCTCAAGAATGTGAAGAGGGGCCCTTGAATCTTCCATTTCCCACAGATATTCATTGGCCTTGGGCTAAATGGAGCCCCCTGAGGATTTTGAAGACTTGAGCCCCCCCCCCCCCCCCCCCGGAAGGTTTGGGCCCTCGCCATGCACCACAGGGGCCTGTATTACAACCCTGAACCGACCCTACCCAGGACTCGGTACTTAGCTGGCCATAACCAACCTTAATACATCTACGTCACCAGAGGTCTGAGAAAGTGCTACTACCAGCAAATGACTCTGCAGCGTGGCTAGTATGCTCTGACCCTTGACTATATGACTTTGACAGAGCCCCTACCTTATTTCCAAGCCTAGGGCCTGAATATTTTTACCGTTCATCCTCAGCCCTTGCAATGGGTCCCATGGGCTGGTTGCCAAGAATCTAGAACTCCCCGAATCAACTATCTACAGGGCACTGACTATTTTTAAATGACACCGTTTAAGTGTATGGTAGGGTCTGAACTCTACATGCCAGAAAATGGTTGGAACAAGAGGGTCCTGAAAGTGCCCCAGCCACCATAAAACAAGAGTAATGAAGAGAGAAGCAGGGACGTGGTGGAAGGAGGATACTACTTTCAAGTCAGCAGGCCTACCAATCTTTGAAGCATAGCACATGCCTCACTTTAAAAACACAGACTAAACTATTGCTTTCAGAAAAAAACTGGGTGAACATTTTCTGGGTGGTGGGGGAAGTCGATCTCAAGACTTATACTCAGAAAATCCTAGCTTTTACCAGGGTGCCATTCGCTCTAATTTGAAAATTAGAGCGAATGGCACCCTGGTAAAAATGCAGAACTGCAGCACAAGATGAAGGCAGATTCCTAGGATGGAGTCTTGATGTAGCAGAAATCCTAATCGACTCACTCCCTGTCTTTCCATTTCCTTTTGCTGAGATACGATAGTAGGTCCAACAAGCATCACTCAAGCACTGCGAAGTAGCTGCAAGGTGAAAATCCTGCTTTTCTAAAAAGAAATAACTGAATGGCGCCGAGACAAAGGCTCAAGTCTCCGACATCAGAGACGAGGACAAAAATGGAGCCAAAGTCATGCCTGTATACAAATATTCATAGAAGGTGGAATAGGCAGGCACTAGACAAAATGTTGGCACACATTTACAGGCCTAAGGAATCCATGACAAAGAAAGGGTAAACAGTTGTATTATAGTTGTATTTTTAGCGAGCGTCATATGCTCGATGAGACAATGGTGAGACCTGGCAGATGGCTACTATGCCACTCTGTAGGCCGTACTGGCTTTGAAGGGTGAACTATGTGGGGAGTGTTTCTGTTACAGGTTGATGATCAGTTGTACTCTTGTTGTATTACAGGCCGATGCACCTTCCTGTTCAGTAGAGCAGAAAAGAATGTAGATAGAATGCTTAATCTTACAAGGTGTTGGTTGATAAGGAGAAGGGATAGAGAAAGCAAGTTGGGCCTTGGTGGGGAATACTGGGGTGAAAAGTGTGGAGCGTGTCGTTGCAAATGCTCAATTGGACGTATGGATAGAATGGTGCAACAAAGACTGAAGGATGGGCCTACCCTCCTTGCGTGAGAGTTGGTTTATGTTGCAATGTATGATTTCAAGTCATGTGGCATCCATAACCTTATTGTGGTGCTCAATGGTTCTGTCGCTTGAGTGGTGCGATCTTTCATCATCTGCTGTGTATAAGTGCGTCTTTGCCACCTTTCTGAACTCCCAGTGGTCTTGAATTCTTCTGGTCTTCCCCGGGATAGCGTTACATAATTTAGCTGTTCATTAAGAGGAGTTTCCCATCAATGCCTGCCTTCTTGGAAGAAGGTGAGGTCAGTTGACGTAGAGGAACGGTTTTATTCTATCGTTCTACAAAAACTCTAAATAATAAGGAAGCGCTTCGGCGCCTCTTCAGGGGGGGTAGTAAGGCTATACAAATCTACAATACAATATAATTTGCCAACATTTTAGAAGAGGAAAGTGTGAGATTAAAAAATATACCTAAAATAGTCGGGAAGAATGTGTTCCCCCATTGATTTCTACCAAAACAGCGGTAATTTCAGGAAGGGGAATGCCAAAATTAAGTCATTTTCTGCTGATAAATCAGAATCTTCCGCCTGAATCGGGTTACTGCTGGCAAGTATGCTTTGCAGAATGTAGGGTGGGCCTGTGGACTTCACTCTTGTTGAAAAGTTGTGCTAACACTCAAGTCAACAGGTGGCGCTGCAGGGCAAAATAAAACCTGTAAGCAAGGGAACTTTACATTAGGCTTCTTCAAAGAATTGTACTGGAAACAGAACCAAGAAAATACGAAACCTGGGCTGGACTATTTAGTTTTCAAACTGTGGTGTGTTTTTTTGCATTGCACTTATATTCACCTCAGTGGGAAGGTAGTTCGTAAAATGAGGACCCCACAACAAGTCATGCAATGAAAAAGTATAAGGTCCCGTGACCCTTGATCACATGTGGAATTTCTGTCAAAAGGCGCCTCCAGAGGTTGTCTTAAATAGGAGCGAAAAGTAACCAATAATCATATCTTACATGTCACGAAGAGTTTGAACAAGAATGTTCTTGGCAAAGTCAAGTGAAGCACAAAAAGGTAACATGCATTAGAAAAGTCGACAGGTTTCCCTTTAATATGCTAATGCAGGCACACTTCTTTTATGCATGCCTGTGTACTTCTTTTATGCATGCCTGTGTTTCCATGCGTTACAATGTATGTTTTGTTTCAAACAGACTGGTTAGGCATGAAATTTGTGTTACTCACATGATTATGGCTAAACGTTTTAAAAAAAGCAGCCTGCTCCATCGACCAAAGAAAACAAAGGATTGTTTCTCTATCAAAAGCGAGAGTAAGATGAGGAATAGAATGTGAGATATAAAATAGCGCTTGTGCTTTCCTAAGGTAGCATTCCAACGGAGGCGGAAAAGCCATTAGCACGAGACAAGATTAAAATACTCTTCTGGACAGAGGCAAAGTCCGCTATATACATGTAAACAATTCGTAACAGTAAGTCTTACAGACCTAAAAATGCTTCAGAATTTTTTTTTTTGAGACACAAAGTACCTGGGTGCACTATGTGGCACCCTTGTTCTAGACAGTGAAAACTGAACTGACTTTTCATATACTTCACTATGGTCTACCGTAGTACACAACCATTTCAAATTCCGTTTTTAAATGAGCCTATCTGTTAAAATGTATTCTTTATTGGAGGAAGAGTATTATAAAGTGTTAATGAATCATCAGTCTTTTTAACTCAAGCAGCAGTTACAGGACAAGACGCCTACATCTAGTTTTCCCGTAGCTGGGTTTCCTTTAAAGGATACAAGCAAGCACAAACCTTGTACTCTCCAGTCTAGACTACGTGAGTGACTGTGAGAAAGTGACCCCGTTTTGCATGAATACTCTCATTTTCTGAGGAGTTTAACTGCTGTTACAAGACACAAAGGGTAACCCAATAGTAACCCGAAGGACCTGGGTAAATCATAATACAAAACTACAATGGTCCATGCGGAGAAGAAATTTCATTTTGAATAAACTATAAATCAATAATCAGTACAAATGATATCATCCCCATACAGCACAAAACGGAATCCTATCCCACAAACATAAGCCATAATCGGTTTCAAATATAAAAATACAATTTTAATTGTTCCATCCTTATATAAAGCTACAATTTAAAATATAATTACCCAGTACCACATAAAGACAAAAAGGACAGAATAAGTGCAAGAAAAAGTGATCGAGACTAAAGACACAGAATGCAGGAAATCAATCCAAGTTTGTTATACAGAAAAAAAAATTCATAAAGAAGCCTGTTGGTTGACCATTAAACAATAAACCAAATATATCACATTCCGTTCCGGTAATATGCCGCTAGTCACAGATGCCCTCTGGTGGACTTCATGAACCAATCCAGGATAAACCATAATCGTCGACGTTTCGACCCGATGTCAACAACCGGGCCAATTCAGAGCTCCACTGAGGGTCTTCATCAGGACTCGAAGGTAAGATGGAAACAACCCCTAGTATTACATATATGATAAGGTAAAGGCTCAAACCCCAGATGTATATTTTTGATACTTCCAACGAAAATATTGCATAATTTCTTACATCTCTATAGAGGGAATAACACATGAATTCATCCCTCTCCTCAAATTGATTGCAACGTAGAAGTATTCATCATTCATTACATGCCTCGTTTTATTCAACAGAATTCCTGGGCATTCAGGGGCCTCCGACTCCACTATTCTCCTATCGTGGAATGAAACTCACGCTGAAACTAGCTCCAGAATTATATTGCTGGCTTTTAGACTCCACACACTGGGGCGCATCCCTGTCCAGTATCCCAGCGTATATGCTCGGATTCCCAAAACATGTAAAACTAAGCAACTCTTGACTGGCTTATTTAACACTCCTGTAAGGCCAATACACGTGGTGTAGAAACTACACCCACAGCATGGAAAGCTATACATCACCTGTGGACTGCAGCACTTATTGAACCATCCAGTGACGATACAGGCAAAAACATGGCTCCACCCAGGTAGAAAAACCTGATTTTGAATATTAAGTTCCCAATCAGCACATCTTGCAGCCCCACAAGGTCAATGAAGTGCATACTATTTTTAGAATTTTTATTTTACAAATGGCATTTTCCCCCACTGACTGGGTCCAAAACGAAACTGTCGCTGGTCAGGCTATCAAAGTATAGATTAAATGCTTTACTCTATAACTTTTGACCTGAAACATCTACAGATTTTAAATATAAAATCGAATGATGAAGTGAGATTTTATTAAACATATGAGAAATGTAACTTTTAGATGTTTACCTATATCATGCCTGAAGATGCTGGAGGGTAATTTACATTTGCTCTCGAACCACTGATCAGTCTGTACCTGGCTGGAATCAGGTTTGAAAACTACTTCCAGAGAAGGGTCAATGGCCTGGGAGTGGGAAGGTGCTCTCTTCTCATGGCAGGAAGACCTGTCAGGGTGGGCCCAGGAATTTACCTAACTTCAAAGAAGCCTACCGATCACAAAACAATTAAGTGAGACCTACAAAGGCCCTTCTATTGTCCCCATAGTCAGGCTGACACCAAACTCAGTTTGATGGAAGATTACCCCAGAGCAGGTTTTGAGTGACCACGGAGGCTTATTACCCTGGCCACACCTCTTGGTGGGCACAGAGGCTCTGCACAAAGGGAGAATGGTTCCCCTCCCCCCTCCCATCTCGGATTTTGGTAAAAAGGCGCACTGTGGGATTGTTTGCAGAAGAGCAAACAGGACCTGCTGCAAAAAGGGGGTAGGGTTCCCCGGAGAACTTTATCCTATTGGTTAAAGAAGAGCCAGGAGTCACCCCACCCACTAACTGGTACCAGGCATAAATATGGCATTGCCTGAAGTCCTTGAGGCCTTAGAAGTATATTCCTGTGTTTTTTAGAGCACCATAAAAAGTCTGGAAACATTTGAAAACTTTTCCTCCAGACCTCCGGCAGGACCCACCTGAAAAACTACTCAACTAGCAGTTCCAAAACGTCAGACTGAGTTTCACCTTTGTCCCCTCAAGGCTCCATGCACCTCTGAAAAAACAATTTACTCCCACTCTGAGTCAAGTCTCTTTCTAAAGTGTGACTTAGAAACTTGTTTGACTTATTGGGTCCCAGACTTTCACTGGAACCAATCCACTTTGTGTATGTGAGGCAGATTTTGTCATGGTGGGCCTGAAACTGCACCTTGGTCCCAGTCTTCTGTGACCACTAACTTACATTAGGGGATTTATTTTTCTTGGCGCGTTTTTATCCTGAAGTCTTTAGAAATTGATATGTATCTATGTCTATACATACGTACTTATACACAAACACAGACCGGCAGAGCTAAATATGTATTGGAGTGAGACACTTATTATGTTGTGCCTTTCATCTTTTAACCGTGCTAGTACTTTTTTTTTGTTTTTTGTTTGACTGTTTTACACATTTTCTTATTTTCTTCAAGTTAAGCCTGCCTGCTGTGTGCCATAGCTGTGAGGGGTGGAGCACAGGTTTAAATAATTGAAACCTTTGACTGGACCTACCAGCTTAGTGACTTTATTACTTTATCCATCCAATCTAATAATTCACTTTCTTACAACTGCAAATATTTTGGTGCATCCCTTCACCCAGTTTAGAAACCACAGGGATTCCGGAAGGCGACTGCACAACAGCCACTTAACCTAATATCTGGAGTCACGTTTCCCCTACCCTTGTACGTTCACAATTGCTTCCTTTGCCTGGACGTACCACCCCAAAACCAATGTGCATTGCGCATCGAACCAATTATGGCTCTGGTCCACGACTCCTTCAGAAAAAAACGTGAGACCTACAACCAAACCATAGCTCTTCAATCATGCACTGATTGAAACTCCTCAGTCCATAGATACGGAACTCAATTCATGAAAAAAAAAAAAAAAAAATAAGAACATCTGAATTTTTAGAGAACATTATAAAAATGTTTACTGACAGGGTAACTATCAGAATACAGAATTAGGTCTCCTCTCACATTTTTCAACCACACATCATGCTTTCATGAAGCAATGATGCTACACCATGTTCAGCTCATCTATCCAACCCTCGCCAAACAATTTGTCTAACTTCAATCAACACCGTGCCCAGATATGCACTCCTAGGGTGCCAAGGAAAGTGGAGTGCTTCAGGACCTCGTCACTGGTTTGAAACATTGTATAAAAAAAATACCATGCAATTAAAAAATTACCGGAAATTATGTCTTGAGTTAAGCAATGTAAAATTATTTTCTTAAGGTAACTATTTCATTGAAATAAGTGTCTGGGATCTCACAAAAATGTGGAAATGTTCAGTATTTCAAATAATAATTATGACAATAGGTGGTAACCAGTGCTTAATTTGTGCTTGTTGTTTCCAGTGCTGAGCACCGGCACTAATTTTTGGAGGGCCGGTGCTTATTATTCTGCCCTGAGCATTTGCTGCGAGCAAAAGATATATATGGGAAAGACGGAGGAAGAGAAAAACGAAAAAGCGTCACAAAGGAAGAAAGAAAAAGCTGCAAGAGTGAGCTGAAGGGGCGGGGATTGGCTATAAATGGACTGAAGAGGCCAGAGATGCCTTCAGGTTTACACCCCCCCCCAGCATTCCGTGTTTGCACATTTAATTGCAGGAGCCGCGTGTTTAAGAGGAGGGCTTTGAGCATCGGCACGTTTTTATTTACAAATTAAGCACTGGTGGTAACGTTCTTCGGGTAATCTTAACTATACTAGTTACCACAGACACCACCTCAATTAGTGGTAACGCCTTCTGACAGCCCACAAACTGTTTAATAAAAGGACAACTTTAATAACTTTGTCACAGCAAAAATCAAACATGCGACTACTGCCAAAGTGAAGGTATTTTCTAGTTTTTGATGTAGTTGATGTCATAGAAGTTCCAAGCCCAACATTTCCCCCACACTTTATATCACATCCCACGCACTCGTGTTTTACAAACCTCTACCTCTTAGTTGCCCTACAGACCCCAGTGGGTCTGTCTAAATACTTACTCGGGGTTCCTATTCTCGGCCACGTATCCCCACTCCCACACCAGAACCTTTCTGTCAATCATCACAAACAGAAAGCAATTGCTCTCTTTTGCTCCAGAACGATAAACATAAATTGAGGTGAGAATCTTAGTTTGAAAATGAAAACCAGTGCCCTTTTCTGTTTGATCGGATATCTCTGTGTACTTTCTTGGGGTGCCTTTTTAAAACATTGAAGGCTAAAACTGCAGAATAAAAGTTTTACCAGCAAACAAAAAAAAACTGCTGCAGCCTGCAAAGAGTTGGGACAAGCAACAGTTTCATCAGCAGTAAGACGAATGATCCAGAAACACAAACTCTCTAGTAATGGAGGTTCGGTGACTTTTCAACCAGAGAATGAACCGAAAAGCAGATGGTCTTTAAAAATCAGTTTTGGATGTACAGAGGTTACCTCTGCCCCGGACAAGGTTTAAATAATAATAAAAAAATAACAATGCGTGACTTCTATTCCAGTTTCCTTAAACGTTTCATGGTTGAGGCATTTAAAAGGTTTCAGAGTACTTTTCCAGCTTGATAAGCAGGCTACTGTATAGCAGTCATGGCAACCTGGTGAACTGTTTATTGTTTGGTTTGCTAATTTGTGAGCCACGTTCGACAACGCCCACTATTCATGAGAAAACCTTGGAAGCATTTCAAAACTGAATCATGTCTGCTAGTAGTGATCATAATTTACTTATCCCTCTGGGAAAGTGTTAAAAATGAATGCCATACAGAGTTGTATGACTACTATGAATCAGAGAATATGAACCTCAGAAATTCAGGCTGGCAAAAGATAATAGGTCCAAGCATATACTATGCTCTTTCTTTGGGTGACACCAACTTTCGGAATAGTTGAAGAGAATTTGTTGTATTCCATTCAACAAGATGAGCTGTACCTGCTGCCCCACATTCTGCAACGGGCTGGTGATAACAGAGGCTGCTTTTATGCGAGTAAGATTCATTCCCATTGGTTACGCCGGAACAGACCATGCCTTGTCTTTATTCTACCTCCACCATTGAACCCAAGTCCCCCACATTCATACCCTAATGCCCACAGTAGGATTATTAAAATATAAATAAGCCCCAAAAGGAGCAGAAGCAACCAGTGAGAAGTAGTAGTTGTGGACGCACAGGTTCAACAAGTCGCCAAGTACAGCCTTCTTGCTGCTGAAGTTGCTCTGATTTCGGAGCGTGAAAGCAGGCAGGAGCCTCCAGTGTCGAGGGCTCCGAAATCCTTTGCCCTTTACTCAATGAGTTTCTTGGCCTTGAAGAAGAGGCGGAGGTAGAAGACTTGCCATGTGGCCAGGCCCACAAGACAAAGCATGGAGAACACACTGAAGTAGAGGACACGGAGACTTGTGGACTCTGCAATGAGAAAACAGGAGCAAAAACTGAGTTTCAAGAAGAAATGTGAGAAAAACATGAGAAAACAATGCTTAAGTGCATTACATTTTGAGGTACTGAGCTCAGAAATCAACTAAGGTATTACAGCAGTGCAACTACTCATAGCAGTGTTCAGTCACAGTTTCGAACGCAACCGATGTTCATTGACAATGCTCGACCACCACCAACAGGGCAAAAGTCTGCCATCTGACGCCTCTGGCAATGGCACAGAACATCAAGAGTGTAAGCCATTTGGGGCTGTGCTCAGTCAGCTCCACAGGTCAAACCCATTCAATCAGTAATGATGGGTCACTGCTACAGGACAACAGGAGTGGATGATTAATCTAGTAGTGACCAGTCAGGAACATTATTGCAGCAGTGTAAGCCATGTCCTTTCGAGTTATAGGTATCCTGTTGGGTGAGTTTCTTTCACAATGACCTTGAAGGCTCCGAGTGTTCCCTTAGTCCGTTCAATGGAGGATGAACCAGCAGCACCTTGCCTGTGAGTCGAAGGGCTAAGAAGTGCTGAATAAGGTTTGTGCTACTGGACCCAGGAGCGTCTTCTTCCTGCCAACTGTGCCATCAGAGCTCTAGGAGCCCCTCCTAGGTGGCTGCTGTTCAGCTACAGAAAAAAATAAACACTTGTAGGAGCTTTTGAGAGCAGTATAGGGCACTGGCAGTGGATAGTTTATCCCAGCAATACTATCCAAGCGCTTTAAACCCGAGCAGTGTAGGCTTCCTTCAGCAGTGTCCAGAGATACAGAACACCAGTAGTTTCCGCTACCCCAGCAGCACCTTGCCCTAGCACTGTGTGCTTCCTCCTGGTACTATAGGACATGAAGCATTAGCTTCCCCTCACCTGCGGCACCTGGGTTACAGAACTGAGTGCGAGTTTTCTACCAGGACTGCCATTAGAGATATAGAGTGCAAAAGCATTGCTAGCTTTGTCAACAGTGTCTTGTCAGCATGATGAGCTACTGATGTGAGAGCTTCCTTGTCACTCTGCCATTCCAGAACTGTGTGACTGCGTGTGTCAGCAAAGCAAGCTTCCTCTAGCAATGCACATGTAGTTTCACGTGCCCCAGCAGTAGCCCATTAGTGCTAATCGCCGATCAGTGCTGTAGAATCCCAGTGTGAGCTTTCTCCAGGCAGTGGCATTCCTGTGCTACAGGAGTCAGACATGCAAACTTCGTCTGGCAATGCCTAACCAAACAAGGCACTTAAAGGGTTACAAAGCTCAAGCAGGAAACGCATTAGTGGCATATCAGGAATCTTGGACTGGGGCAGGGTGGACATTCAATCTACAGCGCCATGTCAGGATTACAGGATCCTAATTATATGAGCTTCTTCCAAGCACGACTCAGACCGTACTGGAAGGTTCAAGATGTATGAACTTCTCCCAACTAGTGCCCTAGCCGGAATACAGGAACTTGGCAAAACAGGTATCATCATATTAGAGCTAGGTCTGGGCACAATTCTAATTACACTGAAACAATTGGAGTATTTTCGGTAATTTTGCATAATAGAATTTATGTTAAATTATTGAGATTATGCCATATTACATATTTTCTGGAGAAATATTAATGCATGATGTACCATGCGCAAGCAGCATTTCAGGTAGATATTTTACCTGAGTGGACTGTTCAGGTCAATTTTGAGTGCAAAACTACAAATCCAAACGCAAGTGGCAGAGTTTTGAAAGTGAGCAACCAGAAATAAACTCGAAATTATACTTTCGAGTTAAATTTTTGCCTAATGTTACCGTGTAATTTTCTCAGTGCGACATGCTGCTGAGTAGCATCAGGATTGGCTGGGAGCGCCCAACAAGGCTGGGAGCCTGTGCAGGCTCTCTCCAGCCTGGCAACTGTGTTGCTGGGCTGGACAGACTCTTCTGCGCCTGTGTGTTTGGCTGGCCCGAGATGGCCGGCCAAACATACATGCGCAATGAGGGGGTGGGGGGGGGGTGGAAAGAGTGCTGAGCACCCCCGTGGCCCCACCCCCTTTCCCTAAAAATGACAATAAACACAGTTTATCATTTTTGGGGAAAAGGTTTGTAGCTGCCGCTGCTGGCAGGGGGGCGAAGTTCCTCCGCCCTTATGGAGCAGCCGCCCCTGGATGTAGACACAAAGAACTGAGGTAGTTAGATGCAACTAAGTCAAAGCCTGGGAAAGGCATTCCACATGCATACAAAAAGCTGCAAATAACTCCCCTCAACCGATTATCATACTCCCCAGCTTCATGAAAGCAGAGTCAGTCACATAAAATCCCCTTGGCATCTTGCAATGAAGCAGCACAGTGATTGGAACTTACCATTAGTGTCTCTCATTTCCTCTTCACGCTGCTTCATGTAAACAAAATCCTTCACAATGGATTCCGACAGGTCCTCCAGGCGCCTCAGCTCCACCTCCAGGGGCTTCAGTTTTTCTGCCTTTGCCAACTGTAAAGGAGGAAAACAGCGGTAGTCAAGTCCAAAAAATGTTAAGGGGCTGTAGTAGTTTGTATTAATAGACAAGCTTAGCTATGACCCTGCGGTCTGCCTACGTTTGTACATCATTGCTCTGCCAGACTCATTATTATCCACGCCCACCCATCATTACCATTCTCATGGTGGTGCCAAAGACGAAGCCTGTGCTCAGTAGCCACAGGAAGTGCAGTGTCTTCTGACAGAAAACTGCTTAAAGGGTTGACTATTGGGTATTTATATTTCTGATATAATCATTAAAAAAATACCAGCCAATAACAACACGAAGTGAGAGAAGTTACAAAATGTTGGATTTCAACAACTGAATAAAGATATGCCTTCTCTCGTATACAATTATAGTACATGATAACAGAGCCTCCGCTTTTTAGTAGACTGCTCTTTTCTGTAATGCATGCAAAATTGTAGAACTATCAAAGCACAGCATTTTGTTTATGAAAAATCTATATCTACGTTCCAAAACATTGTGCCTCATAGTTCCAGCTTCATCTTAGCATAGCCTTTGCAACTTGTTTAACTTCCTCTCAAGACTAGACCACTTGCACATGGAGATCTATAATTATTCTCTTTGACCCTCCAAATTAATTTTAGTACAGTTGACATCAGTTGAATAGCGCACTGGTACACAGTAAATTCTTCTGTTTCTATAAACGATCAAAGTTAAGCTTGGCTTTTTGTCTCTTACTGGGTGGCAAACCTGTCTGAAGTCTCTGGGGGTTATGGTGCACCATCCATGCCTTTCAATGTGTGCTGATCTTTCAAAAACCGTGCAGAGTCTGTACGAACGTGTCCCATTTTGACATGGTCACACCCACTTTTTGCCTGGTAATTGATGCGATTTTGACTTAAAATGCACCTTGTTCCTGCTGTCCAGGTCCCCGGGGCCAGATCTTTGCCCAAAACTGTACAATTGTTCCCCAATTGGCGATACCTTTGACACCCATGTAAGTCCACAGTAAATGGTAAACCTAGGGCATAGGTACCAAAGAGAGTCCCAAGGGCTGCATCATGTATTTTGCCACCCTCAGAGGCCCCTCACCTAGCACATGCAGACTGCCATTGGAGGCTACATATCTTGGTGCTACTAAAACTGAAAACATGGCATGGCACACAGCCTGTGTGCCATATCCCGAACCACTGCATGCAATATATGTAAGTCACACCTACAGCAGGCCCTACAGCCCTAAGGCAAGGTGCATTATATTAAATGTGTGGACATATCTGCAAGAGCAGAGATGCCCCTGCCATGTATTTGTAGATTCCTAGACATAGTAAGTGAACATGGAAGCCACTTTAAATGCATGTGCTGGACACTAGTCAAGAGTTCCCCAGCAACATGATGGCTTCACTGAAAATAGGGATGTTTGGTATCAAACATCTTGTTTTAATAAACCAACACTGATTCCTGTGATGGATTTATTAATATATGCACCCAGAGGGCACCTTAGAGGTGTTTCCTGAAAATCTACCAGCTGCGGGAGTACTGGCTGACTAGTTTTAGCCAGCCTGCCACCAACACACATGTTTTTGACCCCCAGGGGTGAGAGCCTCTCCTCTCGGGCAATCAAGCTCAAAGCCTGCTCTGGCAGGGGTGTTAACACATTCGTCCCAACAGGATGACCTGCAAACCTGCATTCCAAGGCAGGGGGGCTTCAAAAGAGCTGACCCCCCTTGGTATGCATATCTTGCTTCCCTCAGAAAGAAGATGCCAATGTCCTTGCCCCAGGGCCCATTTGGCACCTGGACAGGTGAAAAAAGTAGTTGTCGGATAGGCGTGCCCACTCCTCAGGTTAGTCCCACCTCTAAGGTGAGCTGCCCGATGTGGACACAACATTTAGAAATCTGCCATCTTGGTGATGAAAGAATTAGGAACTCTTAGACAGGGTTATGCCCAATTCCCACAGAAAGCGGTTATATAGGGGGCATAGTGACCCCCGAGGGTAAGTAGCACTCCCCTAAATGCCCCTACATTCAGTATTTAGGGGAGTCCCTGGCACCAGGAAAACAGATCCTGCTGACCCCGAGAAAGAAGGACACTCCAGAGACGCAAAAGGCAAGAACTGAAGACTAGTGACTGACTCAAACCCAACCCTTCCAGCCTGCCTGCTGACTTTGACGTTTGCAAGAAAGACTCCTCATCCTTCAGCTGCTGAAACTTCCAAAATCCCAGGAAGACTGCCAGCCTTCACCCCGGCACCAGGTACTCTTGTGGAGTAGTGGAGCTGCTCCCTGCAGCCACCCAAGAAACACTGAAGAGGACACCGGACCGCCAAAACACGTGCCCAGACAGCACATCTATATCTGTGCCACCTCACCAGAGCTTAAGTGGGCCAACGGTGCCAGCATGGTCCACAGCCTTTCCAGAGACAAAGTCCATCGTGAGTTTTCCCACTGCGACCTTCACCCCAATGCCTGCAGCCCCTTTGTGGAGGTTCCCCTAAACCCCAACCACCTCTCGTGATGGTAACCTGATAGTCCAATGCACCCGGACGCCCTGGACAGAGGAGAAGTGCACTACTGGTGTCCCTACGTCCCTGTGACCCGTGAGACCTGAGCCCACTTGTTGGTTCAGCCGGACTGGACCCCCAGTCCACGCCTGCAACCTTTTTCTATGGGCCCTCTCCACCCCGACCGCCACCGGAAGCCAGGCGGTGTAAGAACTCTCTGCACCCGGATGCCCCCAACCGAGCAGAAGAGAGCTACTGGTGTTCACATCTCTCTGAGCATCTCAAGAACTGAGCCCACTTGGTGGTCACCCGGACTACTCCCCGGTTTTCACCTGCAGCATTTTTTAGCCCGGACCGATCCCCATTGATTTAAACATTGCACCTGACGTTCAACTAAACTACTGCACATGACCGCACCAGTGACGCCTGAGGTGATCTGTTGGTATGGCCGGAGACCCTGCCCCATACTCACATTAAGTCCAGCAATTCGGTCCTGTAACTTGCTGTAGAGTACCTTTTTACCGTATTTGTTTTCCCTCCATAGGATAATATTGCAGCTTCAGAAAATGGCACAGTCGACTTTTCAAAACTGTATTAATTTCTATTCCAAAACGTACTTATTTGATGGCATTGATTCTGGTGCCTAAACATATAAAAAGATACTTACTATTTTTGTAAATTGATGTGGATCTCCTTCTTGAGTAATGTGTCTCATTTATTGACTGTGTGCCTATGATACATGTCTAACACTCTTCTTTGATAAGCCTAAGGCTGCTCGACCGCACTACCCACTGAGAGAGCACATTGGGACTTCTATAGCAAGCCCCGGTCCACCTTTAAGGAACCCCCTAGACTCTTTGCACACAATATCTCATTTTTATATACTATATAAAGAGCCAACTTCCTACAGACTCAAACTAACCAGCTAGTCGAAAATTTATCAGAATTTTGAATAACGTGGCAGTGATAAACCAACGCCTTTCTGGCTTGGCAGGCTGGACATTTAGAACCTGGCTCCAACAGGACCAAGAGGGAGGAACACCTGGTTTAGGTGAAAAATGCATATCATGCCACTGTTCTGAGGCCACTGTCTTGAAAGTTCTAGTGTGAAGGTCAGATTTTTGAGTTGGTCCAAGGATTGGTCTTGTCTGGGTTTTTTTTAACTCCTTGTATGGCATCTACCAATGCTTGCCAACTAGGGAACTGGAAATATATATGTCATACTAGTTATCCCTTTCATTAGAACTGTTAAGTCTTGTATCTTAGAGAATTGAGACTTGTCAAGTTCACTACACTGCCAAGCTCAAAATCAATCATGCCCTCATGCAATGAGGATGGAGTTCCATTAAAAGACTCAATATATGTGACAAAGCTAGCAATAGAGAATATCAGAGCTTCTTGAAGTCTCATCTACCCAACTTAATGGCAGTCTACGGCTCAAGGATGTGAATTCCAACTTAAGTACGATCATGACAAACACTCCCACAGTGAGCGGAAAGCATGCATCCTCCTATACCAGTAAGACACCTATATATACCTCATCATAGTTCTTTGCCTCCACCCCATGCTTGATGTCCAGCATTATGAACTGGTCAGTGAGATGCAGCTGTCCTGGAATTCAGAAGAAAAGGATGAAACATTAACGTAAGGAAGCATGGGATAACAGCAGCTAAACATGGTCCAACATTATTGAGTGAATATAAGCTACATTAAGAAAATGAAGTGCTAGTATAGATTGCAGGAAACAGAACTTCCACATAATGAGCAAGAACATCCTTTTCAGCAGATATACAAAATATTTATGGTAGGAGCAAAGAAAACAAATTGAAGTGGCCCAAGCTCTCATCGTGCAAATGAAGTGTCAAATACTGGTCTTCAAAAAAGATCGAAATAAAATTTCACATAAATGATAATGGATAATCTGGAATGTCCAACTCTGTTCCTGGAGGCACAGGGGCTACTAGGTCCCAACTATAGTGGTTAAGGTTGTTTGCTGCCTGTGCCCTGGAGCTGGTCCAACTTAGGATAAGCAAACAAGGCCAAGCATGAAACTTTCTATCCTTGACCCTCAGGGTAGCAAGGGCGAACAGTCACAAGATTCTCAGTGAGGTAGTGTGGGTGGAACAAGCTCAGATCTTAATCAATCAACAGAGATAATAATTTCAATGCCCAGTCCAGTAGTTATCTTTTCAGTAAATAAGATACTTTTTAATCTCACAGTAGTACTCAGTACTACATAATTCAATCGTGTATACAGTATAGTGATCCTGATTACACTGATCTCTCTCTGTGCCATCTCCTACCTGGGTGACCCTAGATGAATTTGTCCCTCAGCAATTTTGGCGAAGCATGAATAAGGCTCATATAGAGATTTTTTGAGCTCCACAATTCAAAGGTGCAATCAGTTCACTTGTTTGCTCAAGTGCTTACCACATGTGGACTAGCTGGTAGTAAGTCAGTCATAGTGCCTTACACTCGAGAAGTGCAAATTCAGCAGCTTGCTTCAACTGCAGACAGTGACAAGGTGTAGTCACTTTGTGACTTTCCAGAAGCAGCTGCCCGGATTGGTCTGGTTTAGCCAGCAGCACGGTCACCAGCCTACAAGTGCTGGTTCAAAGGCTGCAGCCCATCCAGGACGGGGAGTACAACAAGGGAGAGCAGCCCGGACCCAAAGTGATGAGTTAGTTTATGCAAATGTAGTGCCCAAGCAGCCGGAGTGAACACCGAAACCGGTGCAGGCTTTAACCGGCCTGATAAAATCACCAAGGCAGGTGCAATGTTGACCAGTCCAATGCGACCAACAACACAGCTGCAGCCCGACTAGGCCAAGATGCAGAAGCATGTAGACTTTTCACTGCTGGGAACCTCAGAAAGACTAGGAGACTCTTTGGCATGGGTTGCTCTTGGCTTTGCTTTCAGGGAATCTGATTTCTCTGGGTATTCCTCTGACCAGAAACAAACTAGGCTTCTCTTCCTACATAGTCCCTTCTCCTGCAGGACCAGGTGACTCCCTCCATCTTTCAGCAGGCATGCTTCTAAGCAGTCCGGTTCTCCAGAAGAAAGTGCAGACCCCTGATGGGGATGTCCCCTGCCCCTGGGAGACTGGATGTCTGACCAAGCCCAGTACAGGCCCAGAAAAACCCTTTGAGTACTTTGAAGATTGCTCCCTTGCTTTGCCATGAAGAACCTGGAACTGGAACAGCGTGGGGTTGTTTGACTTCCACTTTTATGCAGTTTCTAGATTGGGAATGTGGACACACCCTCTCAGTCGTCAGCACCAGTGAGGAGTGGTTTCCTTTCAAGTGTCCTTCACAGCCTGCTGTCCAGACAGAATCTTTTTGTAAATGTAGCACCAAAGTTGTCTCCAAATTGGAGCACCTACAACATGGACACAATGAATTGTGAGGTTTCTGAATCTGGCTATCATCTGCCTCATCGCGCCATAATCTGGAATAGACAAAAGGGTATGCCAGACCGAAAAAACTTCTCATGTTGAACAATAAAACTACAGACCCGCCCTTTACTCCAACAATTAACCAAATAGTAGTGATCAGGAAGGACTAATAAGCTGTCATTACTAATAAACCCTTCAAGAATTTTTTTTTTTTTTTAACGTGTCCCTGTTCCCACTCCTCTCACTTCAGTGTCTGGAATTCTTCCTCCTACCACTGGAATACAGGCAACAGACTTTCACAGTTTGGAGAAGCTGCCCGTATCCTCCATCTTATGCCATGCTAAACCAGGAACATCCAAAATGGATCCCCACTGGCTCATTACTCTGACTCACACACTCAGAGAGCCTTACTTCTGCACGTGCTCATCGCAAACTACACACACATGTGATTTATACACAAAGGATGTCAGTGGAAGTATCTGGTAGGAGGGAGAATTCCAGACACTGAAGTGAGAAGAGTGGGAACAGGGGCACTTTAAAAAAAAAAATCCTTGAAGGGTTTATTGGTATCTGGGTATTCAAAAAACAGCAGAACTTCACAAAACGCATGCCACTCTCTAAATGACACAGCTAAAAAGGTCAGGTCACACTGTCAATCGAAAAACAGAGTTTGCCCCCACCGCTTAAAGTACTATACACAGTACAGGGAGAGTAGTCCTCTGACCACCAAGAGGGCACTTTAGGTATACCTCTCCAGGTCACAGGACAGGCCTTGGGCCGCTCATTGTCAAAAACAAAACAAAGGTCAGAATCCAGATAAACGCACATTTGAGAACTCAGGGAAGAGGAACACAGCCATATATTATATAAGGAACATTCTCGTCCCAGCAGGAGAAAAGGACTCAAGGTGAAATACAGTAAAGTACAAAACATAACAATGCAAAAATATAGTCCTCTTTATTCAAAAACATCAAAAACAACCCAAACTAAACTAACACTAAATAAAGGAAAATAGAATAAACAGGATTTGCCCTCAAGGTTAGCTTTATAAAAATAGCAATATTCTAGTACTAAAAATTCAAGTACCACAAAGAGAGGATAATCAAGACTACCAAACCCTCTGGAATGCGGAGTAGGAAAGTCAACCTGATAGTAATTACTAACTAACAAGACAAGTCATCGAATGAGCCTCTCGCAACATACAACTGTTTTTTTTAATATAAGGGCAGAGGCAGCTCTGGCAAAGACAGCAGAGCAATTCATGTGCTTGCAGCATTAATGTACTTTAAGCCAGTGAATACGCTGCATTACTGTCTTTTAACCTATGTATGCGTTTTCACCTGATGCTCAGACCCAAATGTCAGGTAAGTGTGAACCTCTAGCATCACTTACTGCAGCATGGCCATTAATGCATAAATTAGTGTTCAGAACCGGAGAGCTATTAAGAATCATCAGAATACAGTCCATATTAATGCGCCCCATAGGACTGCTTACGAATTGCCCTTTCTCTCTGTGGATGTATACTTTGCTTAATTAAAAAAGATGTTCATGATATTAAAATTCTGTGATCTATAGACTAACTCACATTATATCTCCCATCTAATGTATTGTGAGGTGCCTTGCACAACTTTACAGCAATCAAAGAGGATAAAGTTGCATTAAAGTCAATACAATTATCTTAAACTTACTGACTGTTAAAAATATCTGCAGGGAGTGAGAAGGACAAGATGGATGTGATAGCACTGAGTCTTGAGCTAACAGTATCATTATTACCTGTGAGAAGACTAATAACTCTAGTTATTGTCCCTTATACTCCATAACCACACTAGCTAGGGGGTTTGCCTTTAATTCAGGGGAGGACAATGACCAGTTCTCTGTGTCAATAGTCCTAGAAGAATATCCTCCATCAGAGCCTGCTTTGACGTTCGCACATGACACGTTATGTACTCAATGGCAAAAGGAAAAATCAAAGTTATTAACATCCATTGCCTCTGTCTATTAGCACATGTAAAAAAAGGGAACTATTACCACTTAAGAGATCTTGCTGTGTGAAAGAGGGCTCACTTTGGAAAAACTAACCCAAATAGACCTGCACAGTGTTTGATATCTTTATTGCAAAAAGAAGATGGTAACATGAATGCTTTGGCATGCTATAGTACCTACCAGTAAGTTCATGACGTTCAAAGCACACTTGGTAAGTATCATAGTCGTCGGTGGTGAAAGCAAACTTTCCTTTCTTGGCATCTTCCTTCGAGTAGAGAATATGGCCTGCTGAATCAGTCACCTTGGAGAAATGTGAAAACATTCACAGTTAATGAGAAGAGATGCCTACGATCAGGATAAAAAAGAAAGAGGCAATATAACTCAATGATGCTAGCCATCAACATGCTAAAAAGAATGGTCCAAGCACTTTAGGAGGAGATGAGGGTTTCACCGACACCACCACTGCCAAGTCTTCCTACAGCCATTTTCACGCATGTTCAATTCTCCACCACAGTCTATATTTACCAGAAAAATCAGATGCTTATTTAGAACATAATATAAAAGGATGCAAAAGAAGGAGAAACAACCGCAATGCTAGTTCAGGTGTTCATTTTAGAGAATGTGCATAGATTAGTCATTTATCGGACACGCAGTTCCTCACAGCATCGCCAAAATAAAGAAATTAACTGGGGTCTTCGGCTCTCAGTAAAACCCCAAGGGAGCACATTTTTCCCTGCTACTGTACCCGTATGATTTATACTTAACATGCTTCACATTCCCTCGTAACAAGGGTACGCAGTCCCACACAGAACAAGCTAACAATACAAAATGGAGTGCAAACCAAACAACTCAGAAACAAGCACTGGCATAGCCAATAGGTCTTGCCTTTGGGACCCTATAAATGTATAGTCATGCAGTATGTTATTCAGGCAAGGGCGGAAGGCGTACACCTGAGCAACAAGAAACATGCATGGTGGGAGGGGTGAGGGAAAAGGACAGGAGCACAAGGGGAAGTGGGAGGGGCTGAAATGCCTCATGCGTGCCGCAGAACAACACTGTAATGAAAATTTAAAGGAGACAGGCATCCAAAACGGACACAGTCATTTTAAAAAGTTAGCGGTCTCAAAGGATGTTCAAATCTTGGTGTCAGCTCTCCCCGTAACTACAAAAAACATGCCTAGCCTAAAAAACAGAACTAAACAATGACAAATCCAAACAATATACGGAACTGAAGCAAAATTGGAAATGCTGATCAGACCTACGGCAATGGTTGAACTGTGTGTGTGAACGCGTACAGGATCGAGTGAACAAACAGTGCTGGACCAATTCAAATAAAAAAATTAAAAAAAAAAAAAAAAAAAAAAAGAGTGTGCCGACCGAACCATAAATAAACAAAAGAGTAGGGGGGACATGTAATAGGGGCAGTAGCCATGAAAGTGAAAAACACACCCAAAGGCAGGACAAATAGCAACATTTCACTAATGAAGAGAAAGGAATTTAGAAAGGCACACGAAGGAATGAATGAAAAGCGATAAGTGTGATGAAAGCCCACAGAGTAGATACAGCATGTCTCGAAGACACAGCGCATCCGCTGCCTAGGAAAGACCTAATGAGGAGTGATCAAGGAAGCAGCAAATACAGAACTGAGCACAGAGATGGTCAGAAAAAAATGTAGACAAAAAAAAAACCTAAGGACAAAACATTCAACTCTTCCCGAATACAACAGAATACATCACCCCCAAATATAACAGCGATCTCTGGTTCTTGATGTGGCGCTTTAAATTCCATCCGGCAGCTAACATATTACCTGGCCTTTACTTTGGTGTGCAACTGGTACCTTCATTTCAATGAAACATAAGGCAAACCCAGATAAGGAGAGCTACTATCCGATCCAACAACAGCAACAAAAGAACACCTAAAGTTTTTTTTCCTGCAGGTGGAGTTGCATAGTACTCTGATCTATTCCAACACAGCTGCCATAGTTTTAGTAAAATAACTAACTGCTTCAACAATGAGCCTCTCTCCAGGTGGTGAAGTCACATGCTTCATAACATAGTTCAGCTCATTAAACTTTGTGCCTGTCTCAACAAGTAAGGTATACATTTCCACAGCACACAATAACTATGATTAATACACAAACTCTCCACTAAAATAAACGCAGCAACCCAATAAAGCGAAAGAATGGCCCCCAAAGCGTCAAATTAAATACCAAACTGCACAATGACACACAAGTTAAACCCGACTTGGGCACAGTACACTACAGGCAAAGATATAGAAACTGTAGGATGCAGTCAAAATGAGTTTTTTATCCAATGCTATTATAAGCTCCACTTATCTTCTCATTTGCCAGTAAACCTTACATTAATGAACAGTCCATTTTAATGTAGAATTGTTACACTATAGATGTTTTTCGATATTTATTGAACAAAAACAAGGGAATGGATTACTATCAGAGATGCTATACAGTTACAAAGAAGGTTAATGGTACCCATTTCAGTTTGGATGGCAACATTTTGCGAGAGGAGGGGATACTAAAGACAGAAAATAAGTTAATTTCCTATACAAATGATTATATGTTTCATAATGGTAAACATCTGGAAGACCTTTTGAGAAGTAAATAACTTCTTCCCTAAAAGGTTACTGCAATATTAATTTATTAACAATTTGCAAGTTACTATATGCTGATGAACAGTCGCTTCTAAAGGGAAAAATAATTTCGGGTGTGGTCAAGGAAAGGGCTAGAAAGAAGTTCATGTTTTTGTGAAGAAGGTGCATCCTGTAGGAATTCAGGGTTTCAGTGTGTAATGTTCTAGAGCTGACATGAACCTAACAGTGCCTTAAGGTTACTGCTTCTGTGCTAAAAACATTTTTGGGACACAGCATCCTTTTTCCCATTTGTGCTTGTCTGGTTACCCTAGTGCCGCCGCACTATCTATGGCTACATCTTTTCTCTGAACAGCCCAGTCTGAACAACAACAGAATCTGCTGGAGGGAGAGTAGTGAAAAAACATGCACTGAGAAAGTAGATATGTTTTGTCTTAGGAAGACATTAGCCAAAAGGGGGGAAAAAAAAAAAAAAAAAAGAGAAAAAGCAAAAATGGCTCATTCCAGCACTAAGAATTATAACTGTGCATGTGTCATCGTGCATGCATACTTATGCACCATGTTGCAGAGGGCATTTTTTCCTTTGTTTTACCATATGCTCGTTCCCAGTGTGCTGATGTATACACATACATGTTCAACTATGCATCTTGACGTTGCAGCCACCATATATTTAACTTTTCATTTAAAGATGGCAGACTCAGCCTTGCCCTGGAAAAATGAACTTAATTTTGTTTTGTTTTTATAAAAATGTGTCACATAAGAAGAAGCCCGGTAGCACCTTACAGCTGCTGGCCCTTATGAAAAAATAGAAATAACACTTTAAAACTGGATGGTAAGTGGGGGGAATTAGAGGAGGAGTGAACAGACAAAATATGTTGGAAACACATCATAGGGACTTAAAGATATCATAATGGAGTCACCGAGTGCACAAAGTCCAAAGGATGAACCTGCTTAGCTGGAAGAAGATTCCTTTCAGGGGAGAAAGGAGGTCACCAATATTAAGAACCTACAGTTTTTTAAGCCTTCATTTAAGATTTTGTAAACAAATTACAAAATAACAGTATATACAGTGGTTGTAGAATAGGTGTGACATCTTTTACAACTAAACACACAAATTACCTTCTACGCACTCATTGTACATCACAAACCTCGATCACTCATATGAGGGTACCACAATCAATCAATCAGTGATTTTTAAAGTGCAGCTAATCACCCATAGGGTTTCAAGGTGCTGTTTGTGAACATGCTGCTCAATCGAAGAGCCAGGTCATGAGGTCCATCCTGAACTGCTTAGGTGATGCGGTCTGCCTGAGCTTGAGAGGTAGCGTGTTCCATGTCTAGGCTGCAAGGTAGGAGAAGAATCTTCCTCCTGCTGTGCTTTTCCGGATCTTAGGAACGGCAGCAGGGCGAGCTGGAAAGAACGGAGATGCCTGTTGGGTACGTATACGGTGAGGCAGTGGTTGAGGCATGCTGGTGCTATGTTGTGTAGTGCCTTGTATGTGTGGATCAGGAGTTTGTATGTGATGCGCTTGTTGACTGGGAGCCAGTGTCGGTCTCTGAGGTTGGAGGTGATGTGGCTGTGTCAGGGGATGTCCAGAATGAGACAGTTAGTGTTGCTTTGCAGAGTGTAGATGATCCAGGGGTGTGGAATTTATTAAAATATCTACTTGTCCACAGGACAGGTTGCTTCTCAAATCTACTTGTCCTGTAAAAAGATCTACTTGTCCCTTTGGTGCCATGTAGTGTGGCGCCAAATTATGGCAGCAATCTCATTATGTAAGAGCTCTGATAATAGCCTCTCTGATTATGCCAGGGCTACTACCATAGTAGGCCTTGAATACTTGCAGTTTCAATCCCTACTGTAGCAATTTCCTTATTTTTCCACCTTTCTGCAGATCTGCATACTGGGGCTGGAGGAAGCAGTAAGCAATAGTTCCAGGGCTGGAATGCCTTGGAGTCTGCAAACCTACTAACCTGCATGTTTTAAAGATTTTCACCAGCTTCTCTCTAATATTTTCCCATAATAAGAAAGGTTGGACATTTACTCCTGACAATGGCAGAATTAGAACTTCTTCCAGGGTTGGGAAGAAAGTGGCTGGAGGGAAAATTAACTTGCAAATGCTCAATAGATTTTCACATGAGCAAATCTACACATGCGTATTTACCCATGCTAAAATACAGTTCACAAATATTTTATAGGGGTACGACATATACCATGGGTGCACTTTTGTGACTTTCTTTAAGAATCTGGGGCCACATGTAGGTAGGTTCAGATTTGCGACCCGCAAATTGCGAGTCGCAAATCCGAATGTAGGATGGTGTCCCTGACACCATCTGTGATTCGCAAAGGGCTTCACAATTGCACACCTCATGAATAATCATGAGGTGGGTCGCAATTTGCGACCCCCTTGCGAATGACGGCCTCACAGGGATGGTGGCCTGCTGGAGACAGCAGACCACCATGTCTGTGACTGCTTTTCAATAAAGCATTTTTTTTTTTTTTTTTTTGTAATGCAGCCCGTTTTCCTTAAAGGAAAACGAGATGCATTACAAAAACGAAAAATGAAACGTTTTCGTTTCATTTTTTCAGAGCAGGCAGTGGTCCGCAGGACCACTGCCTGCTCTGAAAAAATGTTTACAGTGACATTCACAATGGGGACCCCTTCCCTTTTGTGAAAGTGTTTGCACCCATTTGAAATGGGTGCAAACTGCGATTATTTTGCGCCCGCGTTCGCAAAACAATCCTACATTGCACTGTGAGTCGCAATTAGGAAGGGAACACCCCTTCCTAATTGCGAGTCGCAAACCCGTTTTGCGATTCGGTAACCAGGTTACCAAATCGCAAAACTGGGTTTGTGCATCGCAATGTGCTTTTTGCACGTCGCACACAGCGAAAGTCGCCGTTTGCGACATGCAAAAAGCTACCTACATGTGGGTCTTGGTCCCTAATTAGGTCTGGTGTTAACAAAGACATTTTGTTTTTATTAAACTTCTATTTCTCTCTCTTTCGGCTGGCTTTACTGTGAGTGATCGCATTCTTCTCTTCCACAAGGAGCATATTGGCACACAAAGTAGTTTTGTTTAGTGTCAGGAACTACAGTGGCAATCAGTGACGTAACGAAACTGGAGGGTGCCCCTTTGCAAAGAACATGGAGGAGCCCCCTCTCCAGACTCACTCAGGGCAGGTGCTGTGCTGAAGGGGCTCCCTGGAGTGCGGCTGTGGGGCCTTTGTTATGCCACTGGTGGCAATGTGTGCTTTTAGAGTTCAAAAACGTTTTGGGGGGTTTTTGCCAGTGTTTGTTACAATGTTGAGGGCCTGGTAGCTCCCACAACAATAAAGTGTTACAAAAGCCATGTCAAAACTAGACACGCATTGATGAAACTAAAAGACTTATAAAAATATGTCAGATCAGTTGGCTTTGTCAGTGTTTGTTTATTTTCATGCTTCCCATAATGGTGTTGAAAATGGTTACACTGATTTTCCATTAAAATATTTTTGGGAAATACTAGCATGCATCAAAACATTTTACTAAATGACACTTCATTTGCATCTAATCAGAGAGCATTCTGGGAGCATTATACTTAGCCTCATAGCCTAAACTTTTCAAACATGTGTATACACGTTTTTGTTTTTTTTGTACTGGAACTAACGTCAGTAGTGAAGTGTGACCTTAAAACATGTATTTACAGCACTCACCCTAATAATGAAGGTTTTCAAATAATGAACCATAAATACAAGTTCGAACAGCATTATCTTTTGGAAGCACATTACCTCAACTGCAGAGAGTTCCACTCTCTGTAAACAGGCAGCCAAAGGGTTTGTGCTGCAGAGGGTTGGGCCTACTTGTCCCAAGGACAAAGTAAACATAAAAACTTGTTGCCCTTGACCCCAAACAAGATGTCCCGGGCGTCGGGCGATAGGAATTCCACATCCCTGTGATCACATACCTACTGGAAACTAGTACTTCTAAAATAGATTCCACGCAAGAAGCTGGCTCAATTATGCAGAAGCTGGCTCAATTATGCAAAGACAACAGAGAGAACGCCAACACACACTTTCATGAAATGTTTGAGAGAGAACTTCCCCATAGAGACAATGGAAGGTGCACCAGGAACTAAAATGAGACAATATTTTCTATAGGTTCACACTGTCTTTCTCAGCCATATGAGAACAAAGGCTGATATTCTCAGTAAAACATGTACTTCCAACAGGAGCAGACGGTCAATTCACTCCCCGAGTGTTCCAACGAACAACCAGAGCACTAAAAGTCTTACTTATGACAAAAGTGTGGCACACCTGAAGCCATCTTGATTGAATCAAACTGGTAAAACGTTAAACATTTAATTTAAAAAGGAACAAAATGAGAGGGTTCATTTTGTCATAGAAATTATGGTTAGTGCTGTAGAAATTAAAATTAGGACACGTTTTAAGTGAGTTCTCAAATATCTTCCTCTTCTATTTCATTAAAACATTCTGATATGTAGACTGAAAAATGCACTTTTAACACCAGCAGCAGGCTGCAAGTTAACTCCCTGGTGATCAGCAGTTTTCTTCAGTGTTTTAATGAGCAACTGAGTGCTAGTGTTCTGAATCTATGCCGAAAGTGTGGCACATCAGACTTTCATCTTGATGGAATCAAAGTGGATAACTGAAAGCATTTTCTACTGAGGACACTGCAGTAAATGAGGAGATTAGGGAGCTTCATAACAATCAATGGCCTGACTTGGATATTGGCGTATGGGTTACTCCGTCACAACGGTGGCAGATATCCCATCCACCGAAATTTAAATCTGATTATTTCCTATAGGATTTAGATTTCGGCGGACGGGATATCCATCAATGTGGTAACGGAGTAACCCATCTGCCAATATTTAAATCAGGCTCTAAGTCTCCCAAGATGGCCACCAGAGGAAAAAAAAAAAAAAAAAGAGCCAAATGTAGCACCAATATCAAACAAATGTAGCCCAAATATAGCCCAATGACAGAATTATGAAAAACACTTTTTTTTTGTAGTTTTATATGGTGCAGGCTTGACCTGAAGGTACCGGAGTGCTTTACATGAGTATCAGTTACATTACAAAAGGACATATTCCTTTTGGACTTTAGGTATGGGGAGATTAAGTGATTTGTCCAGAATTACAGGATGTCTAGCTGACGCTGACACTCGAACCTAGTTCCCCAGGTGCAAACTCTGCAGCTCTGGACGTAACGCCACATTCTCTCCCCTAAGTGAAACATGTAATCAAGTGAACAACTGGATAAAAAAAACAAGATAGCAAATAATGTAAAAGTGCTTTATTTTAGAACTCAGAAAATATGTCCTCATTTTAGTTATTTAGAGCACTAACCATAATTTCTATGGGGATAAGACCCTCTCATTTTTATCATTTCTAAAGGAAATGCGTTAGGTATTACAGTTTTGATTACATCAATAGGTCATCAGGCATGCCACACTTTTGTAATAAATATAGAATGTTAGCAACTAGATGTTCATTAGAAAACTGTGGGAAGGCAGATGTCAGGGGCACAGACTCAGATACTTGAGGGCAGGGGTGAGGGTGCAGAGGCAACAACATGATCATGCTGGGCAGGTGGGAGGGGCAATGGCGGCACAACGGACCATGGAGGGCATGGGAATGGGGGCAGGAGCCCCAAACCAACCATGCAGAACAGGCAAGAGAGGCTGTGGCAATATAACAGATCATTGAGGGAAAAAAGAAAAATCATTGGCAGTACAACCATACATGCCAAAAAACCTGATTCGGGCAGGAATCTCTTGATGTTTTTAAACCCAAAAGTGCTTTATCTGACTCATGCCTAAAATCTCCTCTTTTTTTTAATGTAAGTCAATGAGGAAAATCAATTCCCCAGGTTCTTTTTTTTTTCAAAATCTTCCTCTAACTAAGTTCAAAATATGGGCAAGTACGTTACATTGGATCACGGAGGGCAGGAGGAATGGGGTAGAGACATGAACTCAGTTAACAGAGGGCAGGAGGGAGCTAGGGAGGGACACCAAACTGACCTTACAAGGCAGGCGCCTTGTTTGCATTGTTCAGCACTTAGCCCATCATCCTTTTGTGTTGCTTACAAGGAAGGTGTCAGGGGTTGCGGCAGCACAATACTTCACAAGGCAAGCGCAACCGCAGTGCAGCACAACAGACCATGGAAAGTAATTGAGAGGGGACAGGGCCATGCACATGGACAACAGAGATCAGAAGGAAAGAGGCAAGGGCAGCAAGCTGAATATACCAGACAGACAGGAGGGACAGTTGAGGCGTAACGGACCATGAAGGGCAGGAGGGAGGGGGCAGAGGCATGACAACGGATCAGACAAGGCAGGAGGGAGGGGATATGGGCCTCCACATGAAAAACAGAGGGCATGGGGCAAGGGGGCAGGACTAGAGCAGCAAGCTGACCATGTAGGATATTCGGATGGGCAATGGAAGCACAACAAACCATTGAGGGCAACAGTGAGACTATAATGTCATTCACATCGACAACAGTGGGAAGGTGGGAGGGGTTCAGGGGCAGCAAGCTGACCACACAGGGCAGGTGGGGGGATGTGGCAGCACAGAAGGCTATGCATGCCAAGTGGGAGGGTTAGTAGCAGCACAACCCCATGGTGGGCAAGAGGGAGATGGTAGGGGCATGCACAAAGGACCATGGAGGTCAGAAGTGATGGATAGGAGCTAGGTACTGACAAGAGATGGCAGGGAAAGGGCTGTCACAACAGACCATGCGGGGTAGGCAGGAGGAGCAGCTGCAGCACAACAGAGCATGGAGGGCAAAAGGGAGTGGCAGCAAAATGGACAACGCAGGGCAGGAGGGAGAGGGCTGGTGCATGGACTTGGACAAGAGGGTAGAAAGGAGGTGGATGGGGCAGCAAGTTAACTGTTCACAGCAGGCAGGAAGGGCAGTGGAAAAACAACAGCCACAAAGGGCTGTATTGAGAAAGCAGGGGCGTGGACTTGGACAACGAATGGCAGGGGTGAGGGGGGAGAAGGAGCAACAAGCCTGGGTGGGGACAGCACAATGCCAGGCCAGGCTGCGTCCAACTCACCTCCAACCTCCCCCAACCCCATAAGAAACCCCCCTCCCTACACCGCAAATAGTGAGGAGTATTTTACTTAAAGGTTAAAAAAAAAAAAAAAAAACTAGAAATTCACTTAAAACCCAAAAGGTTACAGGGACATTATAGTTAGGTTCAGAATGTACACACAGAAAACCATTTAAATTCAGCTGTTATAGTTAGTTACTTCAAGTAACTATAACTTGTGCTCTAAGGTAACAATAACTAGGGCCCTCCACTCCCTTTCACAATGGAACTCTACTCAAACTTCTCACATTGAAATGTAGAGCAACTTCTAAAGAGGCTACCATGGAGCCAAGAACAATGTAGATGTTTGGGTTTGAATGAACCAAAGGTACCAGTATATTTTTGGATTAAGAGCAGAAAGAAACTAAATTAACTGTGCAGTCTGATAGCTCTGCTGTGAAGTAATGCCTATGGTGAGAAAATAAAAATCCTTGGAAAGAAATATTGATCAAATTGAAATTGAGGGGCACAGAGCAGAGGGGCGTGGAGCAGAGGGGTGAGGGGCAGAGGGATGCCATTCTATAACGTGATCAGGGTACAGACTTATGGTTTGACACTCTGACATATTGTCTTCTGACAAGATTATTGGCTACCTCAATAAGGTAACTCAAACAGACCTACTGTTTTTCACTATTGTTATACTTAGGGAGTCTTCTTGACAATTTTCTTCGCTCATAGTAACAGGTTACGACCTTTGTGGCTACTTAAAACTTACAGATTACGAGGATAGCCTCTTTTGACATATGATATCTTATGGCTTCATTCAAGACCCTGAATATTGGAGTCCATATTGTGGCCTTTGTGACATTGCTATTAACCTTGAAAAAGTCACATTGGTGACAAAACACATATCGGCTGTTGAGGATCAGTATGAAAAGTCAATAAAAGGATCTTTCTCACACACAGCTTTCTACGCATCCTCATTATAATAGGATTGTCTACTATACAACTTGCAAATTACTGACCTAATTGTGTGCAGAGGGTTTTTGTTGTCTAATCGTTCATATTAGTCTCTTGTAGATTATTAGAATTCAAGCTCTGGTAGTAGGGCTGTCATTACCTGACCGGCACCAAGAAAAGGAATTATTTTGATGACAATTTCCCACTACACTATTTGAATTTATCTTATGTGGAGGCTTAGATGTTCATTCCAGCACTACCCATTTTCGTTTCACATGAATACTTGTTGTCTGCTTCACATTCATGTGGGGGATCTATCCCACAATGTTACCCCATAGCCCCTCAGTCGCTTTTGCGTTTTCAAAAAGATCACCATAACTATAATTTCTACAACTTCTCAGTATTAAAAAAAAAATAACTCCCCCACAGTAGGCGATGGTCCACTAACTACCTGAAGTAATTTTGTAATGAGTAACGCTTTTCTCATTCCGTAAATTGAAAGGAAGCTGTAAGCTCAAAGGTGCTTACTATTTCGACATTGGTGGTTTTAAAATCTTAGCAGGATCCCTTTGGCATACTCTGTACCTCAAAAGGGAGGCATTCTGGCAAACAGCACCCTGGAATAAAGAGCCCTGAATTTGACGACCCCCTCTTCTTTGGTATTCATGAAAACTACCAAAAAGCAAAGAGTAGAAAGTGGAACGCCTCAGTGTCAAGAAGCTCCTGGAAATTCGATATTTATGACACACATACGGCTGATAATTCTCACTCAGGTATGTTTTTCACACACATAAGACATGTCTACAAATTGATATTAAGCGACCATAGGTTATTACATCAGCCTTAAAGTATTAGTTCAAACAATTGACAACTTTAACTTGTACACAATAACCTGGGTATACACTTCGGCATGGGATAAATCGGACATCACAGTCGTTAGAAGCACATGGAAGTGATAACATATCTTACAGATTTTGCCGTGGTGTAACGAAATTTGAGGGAACCCCCTGCAAAGCACATAAAGAGAGCCCTCCCCCCCCCCCCCTTCCCAGCCCACCACATACCACTTTTGCTGAGGGGGGCCCCTGTAGCTCGGCTCCCGCACAGCGGTGGCTGCGGGGGCTTATGTTACACCACTAAGATTGTGACAGCATGACAACATTACAAGTGTTAACATTTTCAGAAGCTTGACATGTCTTCCTTTTTAACATCATTGACAAAAGATTAACATCAAGCGCATTATATTACTTCTTTAAATTGTGGCAAATCAGGAACTTAAAAAAGGTGCCAAATAACCAGGATAAACCACCGGTGCTAAAGTGATGGCAGGCCTCCAAAAAACTGAATACACTATGATGTGAGCAACGCAGCTGTAGAACTAGAAAAAGGTTGCCAGCAGGCCCCCTTTATCTAACGCCAGGACAAAACCCACGTCAAAGTCATTTTACACCAATTTTAATTCAACAGCAAGGGCCATTACATAAGCTTATCTATGATCTTAGTTTTTAAACGCATTTTCGGTCAAATAAAAATAAAAAAATTCTACCGGGCCCTTCCCAAAGTCCATCCCCCTCTGTCATTTGATCTCGGAGGGTGTACATCCAGCGAGATAAGGGAGCCCCGGGAGGGAGGGGGTGGGGAAGAGTGGACACTGGGTGGGCAACCTCGCATTACCACTACGTTCCTCATCTCACTTATTAGTAAGTGAAGAAAGCCACCACTTACAGGAAAGAAATCAGGAAATGTTAACCCTAATCCCACCCACCTTCAGCTGGCTGCTATAAACAGATTAGTTTCCCATAGCACTTCCTTTTAGTTTGCTGGTAAAAGGGACAAGGGACAAGGATGTAGGGGCTTTAACCTCCATCTGCTGTGCTAATGTTGCTCTCCCTGTCGGGATCGGAGAGATTGTTAGTGCCTACGAGGCAGCAACTTGTAGAAAGGAACCCCAAGCCTCTGTCAAGTAAGGCTTTTTCAGCGTGATGGCAAGTATATTTTACCTGCGTGGAAGGGGTGGGCGGGACACATCGGGTGGATTTAATGGAGCTCAGCTATATAGTTGCAGTGCCAGTATTTCGGAGTTCTGTGAATACAGTCATGGACAGGATCAAGTGCATTTTTCATTTTGAAGCCAGATCGGGCATGGGCTTTGATTTCGCGCTAGCACAAACCAAGTTGGTTTGCACAAGTGCGTACGTTCCTATCTGGGTGTTGAAAAACAGTTTAGGAGAATTCCTTAAACATGGCGGCATGCATCGGAGTGATTGTGGTTATGCTTTGGAGCACGAGAGATTATTCTTTTCTGATGGTATGGGAGTGGGGTGACCAATTGATGATGTAGAAAATGAACACATTGCTCTACATCACTTACTTCTTTGAATGATTACTCTCACACATATCCTCCTGCCAGGGGAATGGGTGGCAACAAAGTAGAGGTGTTGATTAAGAGAATAATCCTAAACACTTTTCCTTCCTTGAAGAAGAATGTGGCCAGAGGCATTTCAGAACAAGAGTCAATGTACTCTGACCTGTCTGAGTCACAGTTATTTTAAGATGTCTTTTCTTCTCCACCTGAACAATACAGAAAATCAATTGCAAAAGAGTTAATAGCATAGTTGCTGAACCATATACAGGAGAATATGGATTACATTGTCTAAGAGTTGGCTGGTTCCTCCAGGGATACCATGTTACATCCATTTAAACACACATCCTCTTACCATCAACCCCCTACACCACCACTCCTCCACCAGAGAGTTGGTTTGCCTATTCATCAATACATGATGGATGCTGTACAGAATGACTGGAAACATCTGGACCATGATAACTTTCAAAGGTGGGCAAATCTTCAATGGTCAAAGGAAGCACCTCAAAGATCCACTGAACAAGAAGATAGATGCCTCCCTCAGGAAGTTCTATTCTGGATCACCTTTGGTTCAGCGTAGAAGGGTGTATGTAGCCTACACAACACAGTATTTGTTATAGGACTTTAAAGCACTTCTTAAAGCAGTTCCGGAAGGGCAAGAATGTACCAGCTTTTTGGAGAACATGGAAAAACAAGTTGAATTCTTACTGGATATTGCCTTTTATTCTGCAAGATTAGCAGCTCTGTCATGTGGAACATCTATAGCAATAAGACATAATGTCCATAAGAACTGGAACACAGGTGCGGCTCCAAGACCTTCAGATTTAAGAATTCCTTTTGAAGGTGCTAGACTGTTTGGAGCACAGCTAGAATAGAAGCTGCATTCTTCTTCCTTTAAGAAGCAACAAAGTCACCTTGAATTTTGAAATATAAGTTATCATCAAGGAGACAGCAGTATTACAACAATTCATTAAACTATTAATCAAGTCAAAAATAAAAAAAACAATACTCCAGACCATGCCAGATGGTAGATGGTCAGGGCTAAAGGTTGGTGGCAGAATCCACCACTTCCTGGATATCTGGTAAAAATATATTTCTGACCAATGGGTTCCAAATGTGGTCCAGCAAGGATATCAAATAGAATTATTCTCACCAACATTAGACCCATGGATCATTCCTACTCCTGTTCCAAGCTCAGCGGTGATGTGAGTTGCCAAGGTAGAAGAGATTTAAGTTTTGCAGTTGAAGAATTCTATCCCGGCAGTCCTTGAGAAGGAGATGGCTAAAGATGTATAATCCATAGTATTGCTGGTAAATGGAGGTTTTCGCATGGTGACAGACTTAAAGAAACATAACAAAATGGTGAAAACATAATAATCAATATGTAAACTGCACGTTTCCATTACTTAGGAATCATTTTCTAGCAACTCTGGACCCAATGGATGCATATCTACATGTATCAATGGAGAGATCCCTTCAGAAATATGCAAGATACGTGAAGAACCAGTATTGGCAGTTAAAAGTGTTTTCCTTTGGGTTGAGATCGTTCCTAAAGGACATCACAAACGGGGTCACCCTAGTGATTGTGTTTCTTCATCCTGATACGCGGAGCGGGGTAGGTGCGGCCTACAACCACGATTAACTACCGAATTCGCTGATGACTGTATTGGTGTGATCAATTGAGCTCTCCGCTATTTCCGTTGGTGCCAATCCTTGAATTTGAGGACGGTTCCTGTTTCACAAACTTATACTGATTACAGCTGCAAGGATTAGGTATGATTAAATTTAGGTCCTGAAGAATCGAACCTAGATCTCTTTAGACTTTTTCTAGCGAGGAACATGTTGACCTTTTTTCTATTTTAGGCAGTGTAGGGATATCCAACTCTGCCTCACACATAATTGATCCCTAGAGTTTAGGGCCTCCTAATATTTGACTCTATATTTGGATAGGATAGGACTTGCAGTATTCTCTCTTCCCATACCATTTGTGTTAAATCTTGACAGAGGGCCCGATCTCCATTAAATATTTAATTACATGGTCCTTCTAGTCAATTTTAACAGCTTGTACACACCAGTCCCACATGTCTGCATTCATTCACGACATTCCTTTATAAAAGAACTCCGACAAAGAGCCCCCATGAGGGGCCTGTCAGACAATGCAGTGCCAGTCTGACGAGGAGCAAAGCCAGATGATGAAGCATGTCACCTATTGGTGAGTGAGGGCACTTGTTCCCGATTCAGGATATTCACAGGAACTCTAGTTTGATCTCCACTGGACTAGGGTGTTAACATTATGCGTTTGGTCTTTTTGGAACTGTGCGTTCATCGTTTTTTTACGTATATGGGAGTTTGTGCACAAGACCAACTTTTTTAAATCTCCCACCATTTCGAGCCCTTCTGTTTGTTTTTTATATATATTCTCTTTATCTACAGTGAATATCGATATTCCCATATCTGGAGAAATGGTTGTTGTAGGCACCATCATATCAGTAACTATTGCTGCAATGGAAAAGACCTTAACTATTCTAGAACATGGATTTCTGTTAAACAGATCCCAGTGACATCTGCAACCATTGAGGGATCTCAATTTATATCCGACCAAGACTCAAGATTAGTTTAGGGAGAGGATCCTTTCCCCAAAGAAAAAGTAAACCAATTACAGACCCTGTTGAGGCTGCTCCTGCAGAAGGAAGAATCAACAGCCTGCAACCGTATACAAGTACAGGGCCATATGGTGCCTGTGTGTTTAGGGTTCAGTAGGCGAGATTAAATCTCAGGCCATTACAATGGCACCTTCGCGAACATCGGTCACCATCTCCATACAATCTGGAACTACTGATTCCAGCACTAAGGATAAAAGGAAAAGCTTAATTGGTGGCTAGTGTCAGACAATCTTTCCAGGGGAATTCCATTTCAGATTCCCCCACCACTGGCACCAATGACAGATGCCAGTGCCATAAGATGGGGTGCTACTCTAAGGTAGTTAACATATCAAGGGAGATGTACTTGAACACAGCCACTAAGGAAACTGAACTGGATGGAGTTAACTGCATTATTCAGAGGTCTATTTCAATCATCATCTGCTCCTTTCCAATGTGTTTGTAAGGACAGACAATTCAGTTAATGTAGCCCAAATCAATCATCAAGGCAGCACACACCCTGAATCACCGAATGAGCTTGCATTTTCCTTAGGCTGATGAGCATCTTCTCTCATTTGTGGCAATGCACATTAAGGGATCGGACAATGTGGAAGCAGACCATCTGAGCAGGGTGTTTGCCCAATCTCAGAATTTGACTTTGTCCAATTCAGTCTCCCTAAAAATATGCTTGAAATCGAGGACCCCTTTCACAGGCCTTTTTGCATCCAAGGCAAACCGTAATTTGAAGAAGAAACTTGGAAGATTCCTGGAACAGTGAGCTTGAGGTATAGATACTCTTCTTCTGAAATGCTAAAAAAAAAAAAAAAAAAAAAAAAAAAAAAACTGCTCTGATTCCGAGATTACTGCCGAAGTCAGACAAGGAGGCACAAGAGGTGATAGTGGTGACATATTGGCCCCGAAGCATATGGTTCCTTCTGCTGAAGCAGATGGCATTACTTCTTCCTTGGATCATTCCTCGCTCTCCTACTGAATTCAAAATCTGCAGCTCTCTTCTTTCTGTACAAATGAGCTTTTTTTTACTTTTAGTGTTCAATCTATCTATCCTCATAATTCTTACATTGTCTCTGCTATTTTCCAAGTCTTAGTAGATAACTTCAACAAAAATGTAGCTTTATCTACTTTAAAGCTGCAAAGGTTTGCTAATGGGGCCTTTCATGATGCATATTCTTCTTTTCTTGAACCCGAGCCATTGCAATCAAGAATGGCTACGAGTTTTGCCATTTGATGCATTGTGTGTTGTTCTTCTGTAACTCCCTTGGATCTTACACTGGAAATGTGTTCTTTACATTCTTTTTCCTTTTGAACCTTTGGAGACTGCTGATCTTAGAATTCTTTCCTACCTCGTTTCTTGTTGGCAATCACTTCAGCACAAATATTGGGTTAACTTTGTGTTCTTGGTTGGCCTACTTTTTTAAGGTTTCTCAATGATGTTGTTATCCTAAGGTATTAATTTTCTTTAATCCCAGAAGTTCTGTCTAAGTTTTATTTTTCTCAGTAAATGTAGATTACTTTCATCCTGTTTCCCCTCTCTTGAAAAAGAGAAGTTGCTTACCACCCAATAAACGCAACAATTTCTCTTCTTCAGGAGAAACTGTTGAGCTTATTGGATGTTAAGCAAGTTCTATCTTTTAACCTGCACTGATCCAGTAGCTTCAGGAAGACAGACTCTTTTTGTAATGTTTGGCCTTTCTGGATCAGGTTAAAAAAAAAAAGTATTTAAATGAGCACTTGACCGATCATTAAATGGGACAATCAGATGCGAGCTTATTCAAATCATGGAGAGACAATGTTTGGAAATGCCCAAGGCTGCTCCACTCGATCTGTGCATGCATCTTGGGCAGCGGTTCACAGAAATGTATTGGAATAAATTTGTCGACCTGGGCCTCAGACTATACATTTATTAAACATTATAAAGGTATAAGGGTACAAAATAACTTTCATGCAGGAGTCTTGCCATTAAATACACTGGGTGCTGCATAATAATAACGTTGTATATCTCAGTTTTTTGTCATAGGAGAGGTGCCACTTCTATGGTATATCTCACTTAGTAATGACTTCAACAAGGACAAGGGACATCGAGGTAATGGCCCAAATGCTTAATGGTAATCTTCATTAGAAACAACAGGGACGAGCTAGACTACGAGTAATGAAGATTACTGGTAAGTAATCAGGATATAATTTTCTCATGTATACAATGAAAAATGAGGGCTAGTGTGTTCAAAAACCTTTGGTGTGACTACGGGCCTTTACCATGCTAATCGCAGGCAGGGACTACACAAGCAGAAGAACACTTTGGATGGCTTTGAAGACACTTTAGAGTACTAGGGAAGCGAGGAATCCTGAAATACAAGTGTTTCTGGTAGGCTAAGGATGCCCGCTGCTTCCAGCAGATGAGAGGTGTTCTGTCTCAAAAGCAGAACAGAAAAGAAAATCCTAAGTGAACAATTCTTGGGCATCGGTTGGGAATGACACTTAAAAATTTGACAGTTACACAGACATCAGGGTGGCAATGTCTTATCCCCATGTCCCAGCCCCCAGAAATCGCACAGAGGCAGGTAAGAATGTGCATGCGGTTCTATATTCTTCTTCTGATACCCCCGCACAAGTACAGGCACTTTCTTCCTCCCTCATGTTCAAGTGCAAGCATCTTGCCCCTTTTCCCTGGCCGGAAGTGTTGTCTGGTCACCAGCCTTCTGCCCCCTTGTGTGTGCGTGGTCCTAATGCCCTCTAGCACACGTCGTTCTGACATCTACCCCACCCTATGTTGATAAAATATGCACATTTCCACATTTCCCTTTGTTGGTACCAATGGACATGTTCCATGCTCTCCTCAGGCTACCACTCTAGAGATGTAGAGAGAGAGAGAGCAACAGATGTAGAGAGAGAGAGCAACAGATGTAGAGAGAGAGAGCAACAAATGCAGAGAGAGATGTATAGAGAGACAGCAAGATGTAGAGCGACCTTGTAAGATGGAGACATTGCGGCTGACACTCTCAGCCGCTGTTCTTTGAGTCGGTCCTCATAGTTCTTCAATAATTCTTTGGGGCCTCCTACTTGCTCTCATTGTTCAGGAGTTCTCCTTTCCATGGCCATTTTCTTTGCTTGCGTCCTCAGCCTGAAGGGAACCGTCCCAGTTAGGCAGAGATGCTTGCGTTGGCTCTCCATTATCTTTGCTCAGAGGATGCTGTTCGGCCCTTGGCAGTGTGTCTCCTTCCTAATCGTCTGACACTCTGAACTCTCTGACCTGACAGCTGTTCCTAGCGATGGAGTAGGACCATGGAGCGATCATCAACCCTTTGATGTCGGTTATCTTCAGAGACAGGCTCGAGAAGGGACTGTCTGATTTTCTTGTTTGCCATTGATGCACAAGGACTAGAGCGCCAAACTTTAATCCGGACACTGGCCTGACGCCATGTGTCAGCCTGTTGCTTCATTTTCCTTCTGGCCTCTTGGTCACGTGCGACAATGTCACTGTGTTCTGACTGGACCTTGGCTTCCAGTTGGGGGAAACAGGTCCTACTTACTCTCCCCAATACCAGTTCTGCTGGGCACCACTCTGTGGAGCTGCTGGGGTGTCAGGTAATCCTAAAGTATATGGCACAGTGCTTGTCCCACAGAAATCTTCGCCAGTTAAGCTCGTTGGACAGCCTTCTTGATGTCACCCATGAATCTTTGCACCATGTCATTTGCTTGCGGCCACAACTCTGTTATTTTCCTATGATGCACTCCCAGATATACCATAAATTTGTAAAATTCTTCTCCTGAGAATGAGGGTCCATTGAGAGTGGCACAACAGGCTGCAAAGAGGTCATCAAGAATTGGTAGAGGTGCTGTAGTTGATGTTGAGGGCACCTGGCGAACTGTGGGGAAGCAAGAGTATTCATCGATGCTGACCAGCAAGTAGCCACCGGTGTCTAAAGGTCCATAGAAGTCTGCAGCCAGTGTTGTCCATACAGTCTCAGTGAGGTCCTACATGCGCAGTTGCTCTGTTTTAGGTGGTCTTCTTGTTATCTGACAGAGATGGCAGTTCATAATCATGTCCTCTACCAGACGGTCAAGTCCCGGGAATCATACTTTCTCTCTCAGAATTTTTTTGTCTCCACTATGCCTCTCTGAGACTCATGTGCAAGGCTGACTGTCTGTTGAAGTGTCTTCGGTATGATTATCCTGATGCTTCGGAGCAGTCTCCCTTGCTCTGTCTCCGACAGTTTCTCCTGCACTTGTTTGAACATGAGTATTTCCTCTTTCCTGACCCCTTTACATTCTGGGATACTGTTTGTCACATGTCTCCACCTCTGTGGGTGCATCAGTGCTTTGTACGCTTGTAGCATAGTATCCGTCGTCTCCAGTGCCAGTTCTTCCATCGTGAGTGTGGCAGGTGTGTTTTGTCGCAGCACAAAACTGAGATATTCCTCGGCCACAGGTGGTGTCTCGTTGCCTGGGGCAGGGGATGTTGTGACACGTAGTTGGCAGGCTTATGCTCCTTCCCATTTTTGTCCCATTTTTGTGCACTATTTTGAAGTCATAGTCCATCAGGTGTATCCCCCACCTTTCGATACGTGTGAAATGTTTACATTGGGATTGCTGTATATCATGACTAGTTCCTGGTGGTCTATCACTACAGTGAGTGACTTTCCGTAGATGAACAAGTGGTAGTGCTCACATGCCCACACTAACGGTAGGCTTTCTTTCTCTGGTTGAGAGTATACTCTTTCTATTTCCGACAAGCTCCTGTTTGCATGCACAATGATGTGCCTTGATGAGTCTCTTCCGGGCCTATGTTGTGCGAGAATGGCTTCTGACCCAACCTGGCTAGGGTCTACAGTGAGCTCTGTGCACAGGGATGCGTCAAAGTAGGCATCTACAGCTGTGACGGCGTGTCTGTTGTCTTCGATCGCCTTGTCACATTCAGAGGTCCAGAGGAGTGGTTGTTCTTGTTTAGTTAGTTCACGAAGTGGGCTTGCTCACAGTAACTTGCCAACCCCAGGAATTACTTTACTTCCGTTACATCTACTGGAGGTTATGTTTTGCAGAGTGTTTCTACCTTGTTTGGGTCTGTCTGCATCCCTTTTCGTGAAGCGATGCGCCCAAAGAAGACAAGCTCTCCTTTTCCCAGCTCGCATTTGTCCTCATTCCGTTTCTGGCCAGACGCTTCTAACTGCTTGCATACCTCCAGCAGTGTTGTGCTCCTCATTTATGCAACCAAATACAAGGATGTCATCGCCGTAGTTTAGACAGTTTTTCATGGGTCTGATCACTCATCTCACCATTTCCTGATTTATTTCAGCTGCTGATGACACCCTGAAGCTTAACCGCTTCTAGCGAAATAGCCCTAGGAGGGTGGCGAATGTGGTGATGTAACGATACTGCTGGTCAAGTTCTAGTTGGTGGTAGCCTTTGAACAGGTCCAGCTCAAGAACATACACACCCCGGTGATGCAGCTGATCATGTGAGTTAAGTGAGGGTCTGGGGGACATTCTCTTTCGATAGCTGTGTTTGGTAGATGCATGCCGACACAGATCAGTATTATTTGCATGTTTTACTTTGGCACAGCCACAATGGGGGACACCCAGGGAGATGGTACGTCCAGGGACTCTATGTCCTGCAACAGAAAACTCTTTAGTTTCTCCTCTACCTGAGGTTTGAGGTATACAGGAACTCTACAGTGATTCTGAGCACCTGGTTTGACGGATAGTTGATGTGAAGAGTGACTTGCGGGTCCTTCCACTTTCCAAGCCCTTTAAGGATCGCAGATTATTCTGACGCTCAGCTATGTGGTATGTCATGGCCAGGTGGCCCATTACCCGTGCAGTGATGTTGCTGATCAGACACAGGGCTGGAAGATCTCCCCGCAGGACATGCACCTCTGCTTGCACCGACATAGCACTGTGAGTGTCTCCATGAATTTTCCATTGTTTACTATTGGTCAATTTGCACCCCATGTAAAGACGTCAACAATGGAAGGCAACAGCGGAGTTTCATTGTTTCATATTCGAACATGCGCATGATGTTGCATGTGGCTCCGCTGTCAAGTATGAATCTAATTGTATGTTTTACAACCCCAAGCTCTACCGTCACCGTCTTCTTGATCTGTTATTTATTGACTAGCTGGACATGAGTTCTTGTGTGATGCGTCCGTCATGAGGTACAAATGTTTGTTGGCTTCCTGTGTATTAGCAGCATCCGTGTCAGTAGATGACCTACGAGTGCGTGTTTCCACATGGTTTCATGGTTGGGCAGGTCAACCTCTTGTTGCTTTAATGTGTCCACCGATGCAGATGCTTGCAAAGTGATTGTTGCTGTTGCATGTCTAAAATTTGTGTCCCGTGGGCAGGCAGGCAGGCACCGGCACTTGGGTATTACAATTCCAGGCAGCAGCAATAGCATGTCCATTTGTGTTTCTCTTTCAGTGGCAGCAATGGCTTGTCATGCGGCGAACCTGTTCAATGGTCCGCATTCTCTCATTTTCCATTTCTGTGTCATGCGATGTGGCCTTGGCCTCTGACCATGCTATGGTCAGTATTTTTTCCAGTGTGTACGTTTCCTTCAGTATTTTCATGCGGAACCCAGTTGAGTGGCATCCTTTGATGATACACAGCCTTATTGCTGCCTCACTGTCGAATCTGTCAAATTTGCAGTAGGTGAGTAGTTTGTGCACCCGGGCCGTAAAGTCATTGAGAGATTCATCCTCTCCTTGGCATGCCGTGTTGAACATGTAACATTCAAAATCAATGTTTTGCTGGGGGTCGAAGCAGTCAGTGAGGTACTTTATAAGGACTTTGTACGTAGGTATTGAGCGAAGCAGGAAAATCACAAGCAGGTCTTCAACATCATCACTGACTAGGTTTAGGAATAGGTCTCTGGCCTGTTCATCTGCGTGATTCTTGCAGGTAGCACACAAGTAGCGTTCAAAATGCCTGATCCATTTCTCCCAGCCAGCACCTTTCCTTTGAGAGTCAGAGGTCAAATGACAGTGGGCGTCTGAAAATCACGCTTGGAAATGCGCCCTCATTGCACTCTTCGGTCATGGTTGCGTCAGCTGGCCACACACGCGGCGTGTTGCTGCAGCTGTAATTGGCGTTCCGGTGATTGCAGTTAACTGCAGTTAGACTGCAAGAGTTCTTCTGAGTAGTCCTCGTGTGTTGCCACAGTTGTAATTTTGATTTTTTTATTCCAGTAATTGTAGTTTATGTGGTTATTTTGCTGGATTTCTTTTGTGCTGTATTAGGCAAGGGTCGCTCCCCTAGAGGGGCAACTTTGTTGTAGGCTGTTTCTGCCCCCCTTGGGGGCAGATCGGCCCATTGTAATTTCCAGAGATCTTTTTTTTTTTTTTTGGGAGTGACCCTTTAGGCAAGGTTCGCTCCCCTGGGGGGGCAAATTGTCTTTAGGCCATATCTGCCCCCCTTGGGGGGCAGAAACAACTAGACACCAGGGATTTTTATTTTTTTCCATCAATTTCACGCAAGGGGAGCGACCCCATAGGCATGGTCATTCCCCTGGGAGGCAAATTTATTTTAGGCCATTTCTGCCCCCCTTGGGGACAGATCGGCCTATTTCTATTAGGCCAATCTGCCCCCCGGTTGGGGGGGGGGGGGGGCAGAAACCACTTAGGCACCACAGATTGGTGTGTGTATTTTGTTTGGGGGGGTGGGTCGCCCCCCATGGGGCACATGACTGTTTGCCATATCAGATCGGCCCATTTTTCGAAGGCCCATCTTCCCCCCAAGGGGGGCAGAAAGCCCACCAGAGACGATTTTGTTTTTCAACATAGGAGGGTGAGGGTAGGGCCATAACCCCACCCCAACTAAATGTGTCCAAAGTTGTTCTGCCCACCAGTGGGCAGATGAAGCAATTACCCCCGATCCACACCCCAGGGGGGCAGAAAGTCTACTAGATGCCAGGGAATTAAAAAAAACAAATAGTGGGGTGATGGCTACCAACCAGTATGGGCCTGTTTTTGCCCCCACCCCAACTGAAGAGGGTAACAGTCTTTCAGCTCTCCCCCTGCACACTAAAACATCTTATCCCACGGCAAGCAAGAGGACATTTGATTATTTTGAGTTTTGGTTTTACATTTGGGCCATGAGAGCTTGGCTAACTCTCAAATTTGTTCCACTTGGAATGGTGAGGGGTGCACTTTTTGGACTTTGGGGCGCTGCCATGAAGAAAATTCCACAAGACCTAGACACATCTGAAAACAAAACATCTGTGTGATTCCAGGGTGGTGTCCTTCAAATGCACCCGCACCATTTTCTTACCCACAATGCCCTGCAAACCTCCAACTTTGCTGGAAATCACACATTTTTCCCATGGAACCTTCCGGTATCTGCAGGAACCCACAAAATTCCTACCACCCAGCATTGTCTCATCTATACCGATGAAAATTCTGTCCCACTTGTCTAAATTTTTTTTTCTCCCCAAACTGCCCTTTTGGACCCGCTTTGGTTCCCCCTCAATTTCGACATGTTTTTGGGTCTTCCCTTTCACAGGCACTTGGCCCACCTACACAAGTGAGGTATCATTTTTACCGGGAGACTGAGAGGAACATTGGGTGGTAAAAAATGTGTGCCGGTGCGTTGATTCCACACAGAAATGTGGTGAAAATTTGATTTTCTTAGCTAAATTTGAGGTTTGCTGAGAATTCTGGGTAAGAAAAAATTGTGGGATCCACGAAAGTCACACCTCCCTGGACTCCCTCGGGTGTCTAGTTTTCAGAAATGTTTGGGTTTGGTAGGTTTCCCTATATGGCTGCTGAGCCCAGGACCAAAAACACAGGTCCAATTTTGATGTGTCCACATAGTGTTTTGGGGCATTTCCTTTCGCGGGCACTAGGCTTACCCACACAAGTGAGGTACCATTTTTATCGGGAGACTTGGGTTCCCAGGGTGGAAGGAAATGTGTGCTCCTCTCAGATCCGAGAACTTTCTTTCACTGAAATGTGAGGAAAAAAAGTGTTTTTTTGGCCACATCTTGAGGTTTGCAAAGGATTATGGGTAACAGAACCTTGTGAGAGCCCCACAAGTCACCCCATCTTAGATTCCCCTAGGTGTCTAGTTTTCACAAATGCACAAGTTTGATAGGTTTCCCTAGGCGCCGGCTGAGCTAGAGGCCAAAATGCACAGCTGGGTACTTCCCAAAAAACACGTCAGATTTCTTTGGGAAAACGTGATGTGTCCATGTTGCGTTTCCTATCACGGACATTAGGCCTACCCACGCAAGTGAGGTACCATTTTTATCGGGAGACATGGGGAACACAGAATAGCAAAACAAGTGTTATAGCCCCTTGTGTTTCTCTACATTTGTTCCTTCCAAATGTAAGACAGTGTGTAAAAAAAAGACATCTAGTTGAGAAATGCCCTATAATTCATCTGCTTGTAGGGGGACCCCAGAATTCAGAGATGTGCAAATAACCACTGCTTCTCAACACCTTATCTTGTGCCCATTTTGGAAATACAAAGGTTTTCTTGATACCTATTTTTCACCAAATGAATTGCTGTATACCCTGTAGAGAATGAAAACCCATGGCAAGGTGCAGCTCATTTATTGGCTCTGGGTACCTAGGGTTCTTGATAAACCTTCAAGCCCTACATATCCCCACAACCAGAAGAGTGCAGCTGACATAACAGTATATTATTTTCAAAAATTGAACATCGCAGTAAAATGTTACAGAGTAAAACGTGGAGAAAAATGGCTGTTTTTTTCACCTCAATTTCAATCTTTTTTTATTTCAGCTGTTTTTTCTGTAGGAAAACCTTGTAAGATCTACACAAATGTCCCCTTGCTGAATTCAGAATGTTGTCTAAATTTCAGAAATGTTTAGCTTTCTGGTATCCAGCATTGGTTTCACACCTATTTCTGTCACTAACTGGAAGGAGGCTAAAAGCACAAAAAAATAGTAAAAATGGTGTATGTCCCAGTAAAATGCCAAAATTGTTTTGAAAAATGTGGTTTTCTGATTCAAGTCTGCCTGTTCCTGAAAGCTGGTGATTTTAACACTGCAAAATCTTTGTTGATGCCATTTTCAGGGGGGGAAAAAACACAAGCCTTCTTCTGCAGCCCTTTTTACCCGTTTTTTTTTTAGGAAAAAAAAGATTGTTTTTCTGTATTTTGGTTAATTCCTTGGACTCCTTCAGAGGAACCTACAAACTCTGGGTACCTCTAGAATCCATAGGATGTTGGGGAAAAAAGGACGCAAATTTGGCGTGGGTGGCATATGGGGCCAAAAAGTTATGAGGACCTAAGCGCGAGCTGCCCCAAATAGCCAAAAAAAAGGCCTGGCACCTGAGGGGGGAAAAGGCCTGGCAGCTAATGGGGTTAAGGTAGCCGCTGGGGCTTCCACACAGCCCATTGGTTACTCTACCTGGCTTTAAGATGGACGCGGGTAGAAATCACTCTCTCAAAAGATGTTGTCTCGGCTAGAAATCAACGCAGGAGAGCTAAGCGTCAATGCAGGGCAGGTGGTGCTTACCAATTCTTTGTGAGGCCATTGTTAGAAGTGAATGCGCAACCGGGTTGGGGGTCTCGTCGTGTAGCGGGGTGCTTCTCACGCACCGCATCTGTGCCGACTCTGATGTACCAGTACCTTGTGGTATACGGCTCCCTGCTATTGTCGCCAGATGTCGTATTCCCGTGCCCCAGCCACACAGAAATCGCACGGAGGCCGGTAAGCGTGTGCATTTGGTTCTTTATTCCGATAACCCCCATACAAATGCAAGCACGTCCTTTCTCCCTTGTGTTCCCGCGCAAGTGTGTCGCCTCTTTTTCCTGACCGAAAGTGGTGTTCGGTCACCAGCCTTCTCCTTCCCTTGTGTGTGCGTGGCAGCTTCACACCCTCATTGCACCTCTTTTAGCTTCATCATTGGGTAAATATTTGTTAACTAATGCCAATACCAAAGAGTTGAGGTGTTATGTTTGTGTAATGATTATTGTATCGAGTCAGGGTTACCTATAAATAAATGTCATGGGGGCTGGTATTTTATTGTAACTGTATATGTTTATTTTTGTATGGTTCCTTTCGTTCCTCCAGCACACTCCCTTAGAGTTCTAGATTCTTTACCTGTGAACGGTAGGCAGCTGCAGGAGTGAAAGGACCAAGATAGGACGTGAACCTGTGTGATTCTTATTGGTGTCTCAAACTATAATAAAAGTACACTTGAATTATTCTGGACTCCAGACACCGTCTTTACATGAGACCACAGACATTTTATTGTTTTCACTAAGTCTGCTAATGTAAGGTTTGGATTGCTGCTCCCACTGTGAATATAAATCTCAGCGACGGAATATCTCTCTACATCAAAAGCAATGGGTCTTAAAGTCAGCCTTCTTACTAATTTTACTAAACAGAGCTCTTACTGTTTCTGGTTTACTTCGGAACTACATGTCCCAGAATGCCAAGCAAAAACCTGGACTGCATTAGTTACTTATGTAGGAAAACCGGAGCACTCGCAGTATTGCTCCCATGAACTACTACTGATCTCCCGGACAATCCAATGACCTCACTGGCAGACTGCTGAACTAAATTCACAATCAGGGAAGTACAAGACTATGGCGGGAGGCTATTAGCGTCACTGGTAACTTAGTGGCATAAAAAAACACTATTTTTTTCCCTCTCCCGTGAGTCTCACCTTGAGGTCGGTCCGTACTCCCTCCTTCTCTTGTGCTTGGTATTGTCCGGTCACTAGCAATCCCCGGTGAATCTGATCCTTTAAGCACCGGCGGCCCTGTGGTGCCAGGTTGAAGGAAATGCCGGTGCAAAACGGAAGAAACACAGGCAACAACAAAATCGCCACTTGAGCCATGGCGGGGTGATCCCAAGCTTGCAGGGAGTAGTCTTTTACCTGGACACTCTACACCTCCACCTGCTACTCAGCCACGAACGTGGCATTGTTTCTATGGCTTCGGTAGCGTCACCGATCTTGCGTTTCAAGCCTCATTTTGCGACACATGCTCCACTCATCCCAGCGAAAGTCACAGAAAAAACCCGAGCGAGGCGTGAAACGCAACTCTCGTTTTAACATCAAGGGTACATCCACGGTATCTATGACAATTGGTTACCTTGGGAACCAAACCTACCGGGCACTACGAAGCGATTACATGGTACTGTACTCGAGCTAGTACTACAGCTCGAGTAGTAAGTCATAGTCTCTAGAAGGTGCGCAGGCTGAAACGCGTAACTAAGGAACGTCTCAGAAGCGTGACGTTTGTAGCTAAATGAATGACGTAACATGACTCACGGACCAGATAGAGTACGTGTTTACTATATTTATAAATAGAACTCTTCCTTGCAGGGATAGTAACTGAAATCTGCAAGCAACGATCTATTTATTCAATAAGTTACATAGAGGATTTAGCATGTGCTGTTAGAAATAAGAAATTTGGCACGTGTAAAATCTAAGGAGCACAATACGTTACTTATAATGTAAACCTTCGTATGTTTAAAATGTTTTGGGAGTGAGAACTAACATAACAGGAAATTATGCCACACGAATTTTGACATCAGTTCAACAAATCATATTTTATGACAAGACCGGAGGCTCTATTATGCGTTCTTTTCTTACTTTAATATCAATAGCAGCAGTCAAGAAACTACAACTCCCAAAAGGATTAGATGTAGACTAACCAATGGGAGTAAAACAGAAAGTAGTAGTGAACCAATCAGAACAGGACATGAACCATAGAGAGTACCCTTGACTGCAAGCAGTCCTCTTTTCTTGCTGCTCGCAGTCAAGATAAGTACTCTTCTTTGCCTGGCTTCGTATTTACTGTTTTTCTTCATGTTAATTACTATGTTTTGCTATGTTAACTGGTTTTCAGTGTTATTTTAATGTTCTAATGCTTTTGACTGTCGCCGCTCCGCGGTTGTGATATTTCGGGCCCCCACCCCTCTTCGCCGGTAAACGTCTTTATGCCCTCGCGCTCCTCCGAGCGTTCTATTTCGCACTCCGTCCTCCCGCCTGACAGCGCGCGCTGTTTCCGTTGCGCGCCGGTGGCAGAACGCTTACCGGTCCTTGCGGACGGCTCCCTTCTTCGGCTTACAGCTTCCATTACGCGCCGGTGGCAGAACGCTTACCGGTCCTCGCGGACGGCTCCCTTCTTCGTTTACAGCCCTTAGCCTTCCGTGTACACGGAAGACAGCGCGTGTGGTGGACTCCACCTTCGCCTCTATCGGCTTTCAGGAAACTCGAACCCCGCCTCGGGGAGGAGCCTCGACCACCAGTTTGGGAGCGTTTTGCTCCAATTTAACCCTTCATATTCCACAGTGGTTTTTGCTTAGTTTTAGTGAGTAAATTACTGACTTTCGTTTCCTTTACATATTTGTCATTATGGATATGGGAAGTTCTCCCTCAGGATCCGCCTCTGAGGAGGAGGATGTTGTTTTTCGTCAAGACTTAAATAAATTTATCCAGTCCTCAGTGAAACATGCTATGAAAGCATCAATGGACAAGATGTCAACAAATATTGAAAATTCAGTTATGTCCATGGTGTCCAAGTCTATGGCCCATTCTGCGGGGGAAGGCAGAAAACTGAAGTTATTTTCCTCTAAAACACGTCAAGGCGCACAGACAGAAGGTGAGCTTGCCTCACGCCAGACCGAGGACTTAGTTCCTCCCAGGCCTCCTTCTAAGGAGGGGAATTGCAACAAGAATACGACATCCCAGTCAAAATGCAAATCTAAATTAAAACATTTAGATGCGCCAAAAAAGATTGTACTTTCGAAAATATTGGACACAGATGAGGAGGACTTGGATGATTTATCACAATCTGACAACCCTGACAATATTTTTTCCCCTTCTTCGCCTAAACGTTGCAAAGTGGCGTCAGGCGGACCCTCTACCACTGTGGTTGACGCTGAAGGGGTTCCAATGTTCGACCCATCTTTAATCCATCACCCTAACTCCACAGAGTGGCTTCCTCTGGAGCACGTAGGTGATTATATTGCTTCCCATCTTCGGCTTCCTCTAGATAAGCAGACGAGAGCCAAATTGAAGTCTGAATGCCCCAGGCCGTCGTTGGAATCCAATATTACAGTTACTCCTACAATTGATGACTCTCTCATCACTTTCTTTACTAAATTTGGTAAGGATCCCCGTAAAGGGGTTGACAAAGCCTGGACCACGTGCCAGGACAAACTTCTGGACGTGGTGGGTCCCCTGGCTAGAATTTTTGATATAGCTGAATCAGCCAGATTGGATGAATCACCTATTGATCCCCTGGATCTTTCCCTTTGGACCCAGAGAGCCTTTTGCCTATTGGGCAACGCAAATTCGGCCATTATCCATGAAAGACGCAAGGGCCTCCTACTTAGAATGGACCCTAACCTGGCTAATTTGGCCACTCGGGACCCCAGCATCCAGGCCGACGGCAAGCTTTTTGGCGATAATTTCATCAAGGATGTTAGTCGATTCGTCTCAACCTTTTCCTCTTTAGATAAGGCACAACTGAACTTGAAAAAAGTATTCAACCAACGTGTTTTTTCCAGGGCCGGTAGAGGTAGGAGCCGCTTTACCGGCCGCACATACAGAAACCAAGGCTCAAGAGGTTATTCCAACTCCTTCAATGCCTATTCCCAGGAATTCAAACCCCACTTCTACCCACAAAGAGCAAGGGGTTTCCGCAACCGTGGGCAGCGTTTCTCCAGAACGCCAAATAATCAAGGTAAGCCAACCTTCTGGCCCTCCCGTGGGAGGTCGCCTTCGTTTCTTCCTTCAAAAATGGAAGTCAATCTCAACAGATCCTTGGGTTCTCTCCACTGTTCAGGGTTATCGTATCGAACTTATTGCCGCTCCCCTCCAATACTGTCTTCCTACTCTTCCAAGTTTTTCTCTCGAAATGTCCTCTCTAATTTCCTTAGAGGTTCAATCTCTGTTAAAAAAGAATGCCATCCATCTTTGCTCTCCAGACCCTTCCGGTTTCATAAGCTCTATCTTTCTCGTCCACAAGAAAAACAAAAAGCTGAGACCGGTAATCAGTCTCAAATCTTTCAACCAATTTGTCGTCTATCGCCATTTCAAGATGGAAACCATTATCCATCTCAGGGATATTTTACTCCAATTCGATTGGCTAGTCAGACTGGACTTACAGGACGCATACCTGACCATTCCTATTCATCCATTGCACAGAAAGTTTTTACAATTTCTTTGGGATTAAAAAACTTATCATTTTTCCTCCCTTCCTTTCGGCCTATCCTAAGCACCCTGGTGCTTCACAAAACGTTTGAAACCAGTCGTCTCCTACCTTCGATCCTTGGGCATCAGGTTAATAATCTATCTCGACGACATTCTGATCATGCATCAGAACAAAATCTCTTTACTGACGCATCTTCAAATAACAGCCTCGCTCCTCACAGATCTCGGGTTCCTGATAAATCTCGAGAAGTCTGTTCTTCTCCCTTCCCAACAGGTAAAATTTCTAGGCTTCCAAATAGACTCCGTCTCTGCCGCTTTATTTCTCCCTCCTTCCAAGGTTTCCACAATCAAAAAAGAACTTACCCTTCTCTTCAAAAGGGTGTTATATCTCTCAGAACACTCGCAAGGGTGGTCGGCCTACTATCATCGTCAATCCAGGCCATCTTCCCAGGGCCTCTTCACTACCGTGCCCTTCAGCGTCTAAAAATCCTTCATCTGCGTCACGGCTTAGCTTTTTCCGATCTCGTCTCCTTGGACCAGGAATCCGTAATGGAAATCCAGTGGTGGATATCCCATTTAGAGGCCTGGAACGGCAGATCCATCTTCCCCTCTGTGCCTGATCTTGTATTAGAATCAGATGCAAGTCTCACAGGTTGGGGCGCCCGTTGTGGTTCGATATCGACTGGCGGTTCATGGTCCACAGAGGAGTCCAGATTGCACATAAATTGTTTAGAGCTTCTTGCAGGCTCCTTTGCAATCAGAAGCTTCACAAAAAACAGAGCAAGATGCTCCATTCTGCTTCGCATGGACAATATTTCTGCGGTACGTTACATCAACCACTTGGGAGGCACCAGATCCAGACCTCTGGCCCTGCTGGCCAAGAGTCTCTGGGATTTTTGTCTATCCCACAACTTCTCCCTCATAGCCGAGTATCTTCCGGGGTCTCTGAATTCCAATGCAGACTGGTATTCACGCCATCTCTTCGACTCCAGCGATTGGAAATTGCACCAGTCAGTTTTTTGCCAGATAGAACGGAAGTGGGGTCCGTTCCAAATAGACCTTTTTGCGTCCCGGCTCAACACCCAGCTTCCCAATTTCTTCAGCTGGCGGCCGGATCCGTTAGCTCTAGCTACGGACGCTTTCCTACAAGACTGGTCCAGCTCTCTCAATTACGCCTTCCCTCCCTTTATTCTAATCAACAGGGTCCTAAACCAAGTCAGATGTCAGAAGGCGTCTCTGGTCCTTTTGACTCCCTTCTGGCAATCCCAGGTTTGGTTTCCACCCCTTCTCGAACTAGCAGTGGATTTCCCTATCTTACTCCCGTCCTTTCCATCTCTCCTCCTGGATCCTCTGGGTCAGCCCCACAATCTGATTCTCGACCAATCATTAACCCTTTCAGCTTGGCTCATTTCCGGTCTTCCCAACAGCCCTGGGCTATTTCGTCAGAAGCTTCAGAGCTCATTAACAACGCTTGGGCACCCGGTACAAGACGGGCCTACAAATCAGCATGGGCTCTTTGGTCAAGCTGGTGTCTGGGAAAATGTTCCAATCCCTTTACAGCAGATTTAAATTTGATTATTAATTTTCTAGCCGCTCAGGCGGGCTTGGGCAAGTCATACCGCACAATAAATCTTTACAGATCTGCTATATCCCTGAATCACTCACATATCGACGGCAATCCTATTGGATCCCACCCTTTGATTTGCCGTCTCCTGAAAGGCGTCAAGCTCTCTAGGCCTCCTGCCGCTAAATATTCTCACATCTGGGATGTTTCTCTGGTACTGAATCTTTTTCTTTCCTGGCCAGATAATTCTTCCCTTTCCCTCAAAATGATTTCCGCTAAGCTCACTATGTTGCTATGTTTAATTTCTATCAAAAGGACTTCAGACGTTAAGTCCTTAGACGTTTTGGCACGCCAGTTCTTACCTTCAGGTGTTTTATTCCACATTTCCAAACGCACCAAAACTAATTTACATTCTGTTTTTTACCCTTTCTTTCCTGACAGACCAAAACTGTGTGTGGGCCTTTGTTTAAAAGAATACGAAAGAAGAACTGAGAACGTCCTCTTCCACTCAATTGTTGATCTCCTTCCGCAAACCCCACAAGCCTGTCACTTCTGCATCTTTAGCCCGCTGGATCAAATGGGTTATGTCCTTAGCAGGAATTGATACTTCTGTCTTTGGGGCACATTCTTCCAGGGGGGCCATGGCATCTAAGGCTTTCGCCCTTGGATCCAGTTTAGAGGACATTCTCAGGTCGGCAGATTGGTCAAATGATAATGTGTTTAAAACATTTTATTGCAAACCTGTTAGAACGGCTTCTTCTATAGTTATTGACAAGCTTTGAACGCGCATAATAGAGCCTCCGGTCTTGTCATAAAATGTAGATTTTCCTAGTAATTTATGACAGAAAGTCTTAATTTTATTAAAGACACGGAGGCGAATATTATCCCACCTCAGTACTTTTATTAATATGTACTTTCTCTTTCCCTCCCAGCGACTCCAGCACTGCCTCCAGCTTCCGGATAACGCCGTTGGCTCAATCAGTTCCTTCCTCATGAAGAATCCTCTGGAAGCATCTCCACACCCCGCTTCGGAGCACCTTCCTTCTCCATCGTCATCTCGGTTTTTCGCAGTCGTGCAAGAATTGTGTGCCATTTCTTTGTCTTTCGCAATTGTTGGACTTACCTATCCATTGTTTTATAATTCTGTTTGACTGTCTCGTTCAAGAAAAGAGGGCTGCTTGCAGTCAAGGGTACTCTCTATGGTTCATGTCCTGTTCTGATTGGTTCACTACTACTTTCTGTTTTACTCCCATTGGTTAGTCTACATCTAATCCTTTTGGGAGTTGTAGTTTCTTGACTGCTGCTATTGATATTAAAGTAAGAAAAGAACGCATAATATTCGCCTCTGTGTCTTTAATAAAATTAAGACTTTCCGTCATAAATGACTAGGAAAATCTACATTATAGAATAAATCTAAAAAGATGTAACATCAATAAATCAATGCAATATCTTCACTAAATTAAACTTATAGTTTGCAAAAGGTGCGGAACAGCACTTTGTTTCAAATCATATCTTGCTGTCAAACGATAAGGCCTGCCGGACGACACCCTATGTGGTGGGATAGCTTCTTGAAGCCTCTACTTCAAGGACCTCTAGCACTCCTAGGAGCTGTTCCGATTAAAGTGTTGTATATATTTCTCGTTCCTGCCCTTGACATTATTTAGTCTGTTCCGAATGAGCGACTGAAGGTTTAAATGTGTGAGTCGCACTCATAATCTTTGTTCATGGGTGTTTGGACGAATCGTAGCCGAGACATGAATAGCAACTTATCTTCAGGATTTAAAACTGTCATCTTTGCTGGAAGGTTTGGAAATAATATTTTCTCTGTTTGCTGCTTCCTTGAACCCTTGTCAAGTGTCTGAGCGTGCACAGCTGGTCCAAGAGAACCCCTGCCCTTCTGCTCTACGTCTGTAAATCAGACATAACAAACTGGGGGCTTACAAGCAGCGGGGCATCGACAAAGGAATGAACAATTAACAAGAGACTACCCTACGGTCGTAATAACTACATGTGCCTAATGCCCACTAGCACACGTCGTTCCGACAGACAGCTTCACACCTTCATTGTATTGATATCCTCTTTTAGCTGCATCACTGGGTAAATATTTGTGAACTAATGTCAATACCAAAGAGCTGAGGTGTTATGATTATTGTATCGAGTCAGGGTTATCTATATATAAATGTCATGTGGGCTGGTATTTTATTGTAACTGTAAATGTTTACTTTTGTATGTTTCCTTTCATTCCACAGTACCGAAACTGCCCTCATCGCCGCCACCGACAACATCAGAACCATACTGGACAGTGGCAAAACCACGGGCCTCATCCTCCTGGACCTCTCAGCTGCGTTCAACACCGTCTGCCACCACATCCAACGCACATGACTCAGCAATGCAGGAATCCACGACAGAACCCTGGACTGGGTCATCTCCTTTCTCACCGGCAGAACCCAGAGAGTCCGCCTCCCCCCATTCTGCTCCGAAGCCCCCAGAATCATCTTCGCGTACCACAGGGTTCATCCCTCAGCCCGACCCTCTTCAACGTCTACATGGCCCGCTCGCTAACATCGCCCAATCTCACAACCTCAACATCATCTCATATGCCGACGATACCCAGCTGACCCTCCCCCTCACCAAGGACTCTGCCAAGAACAACCTCCAAGAAGGAATGAAGGCCATCGCCGGATGGCAGATGAAGAACAGCTGCCTCAAACTCAATTCTGACAGGACGGAAGTCCTCATCTTCGGCTCCACCCCCTACGCATGGGGTGACTCCTGGTGGCCTGCTACTCTCGGATCTGCTCTAACTCCCACCGACCACGCACGCAACCTAGGATTCATCTTGGACTCTTCATTATCCATGACCCAGCAGGTCAACGCCATCTCCTCCTCCTGCTTCAACACTCTCCAAATGCTCCGAAAGATCTACAAATGGATCCCCACAGAACCAGAAGAACAGTTACCCAAGCCCTCGTAAGCAGCAAACTGGACTACAGCAAAGCCCTCTATGCAGGAACCATGGCCAAACTCCAGAAGAGGCTGCAACGCATCCCGAATGCCTCCGCACGCCTCATCCTGGATATCCCCAGCCACTGCCACATCACAAGCCATCTGAGAGACCTGCACTGGCTCCTCGTCAACAAGAGAATCACCTTCAAACTCCTCACCCACGCTCACAAAGCACTGCACAACAACGGACCAGAATGCCTTAACAGATGGCTCTTCTTCTACACCCCAACCTGGCAATTCTGCTCCTCGGACCTCGCCCTCGTAACTGTCCCACACATCCGCAGAACTACAACCGGCGGCAGATCATTCTCACACCTCGCCGCCAAGACGTGGAACACTCTTCCCACCCACCTGCGTCTGACCAAAGACCTCCTTACCTTCAGGAGAATTCTCAAGACCAGGCTGTTCGAGCAGTAGCAGCACCTTGAGACTCTCACAGGTGAGTAGTGCACTTTACAAATTCCTTGTTTGATTGATTCCTTCAGCACGCTCCCTTATAGTTCTAGATTCTTTACCTGCGAACAGTAGGCAGTTGCAAGAGTGAAAGGACCAAGAAAGGACGTGAACCTGTGTGATTCTTATTGGTGTCTCAATCTATAATAAATTACCCTCAAATTATTCTTGACTCCAGACTCCATCTTAACATGAGGCCACAGACATTTTATTGGTTTCACTAAGACTGCTAATGTAAGGTTTGGATTACTGTCCCCACTGAGACTATAAATCTCAGTGACAGGATATCACTCTACATCAAAAGCAATGGGTCTTAAAGTCAGACTTCTTACTAATTTTACTAAACAGAGCTCTTACTATTTCTTATTTACTTCGGAACTCCATGTCCCAGAAAAAACCTGGATTGCATTAGTTACTTATGTAGGAAAACTGGAGCACTTGCAGTATTGCACCCATGGACTGCTACTGATCTCCGTGACAATCCAATGACCTAACTGGCAGACTGCTGAACTAATTTCACTATCATCGAAGCACAACACTACTTGTAGGAAATGCTAAGTTCCCATCTTTCGCTGTCACCTCGCACCATTGCTTTAGCCAAAGGCATGGCACGGTCACCCTTTTCTTTCATTACAATGTAAGCTGGTGTATCCTTTGGGGGTCTAACCTCTCCTATGCTCGCTGTAATATACGTATCCCCCCTCAAGGCACTCTTTAAAGCCTTGAAAAATTTCATCTTTTCGCCTTTTATTTTGTTCAAAATCAAATCAGGAAGTGATTTTTAATCCCAGAATTCTCTTCACCCGCTCTCTTACCCAATTGCACCTCACAGACAGCTGCCAATCCTTGCGCGGCCCTTCTCACTAACCGACCTATCCCAGCGCGGCTCTAATGACGTCACACTCACATGTACTGTGGCTGACAAAGTCTTGCGGCTTGCCCTCCCAAACTCAGATTCACACAAAACTAATGCAAAATATTGCGAGCACTAGACCAAAATCAAAAAACAAATTTGCCAGTTTACTACAGGAAAGGTAACACAATCGCTTCGAAAGCTTTACGGATTTTTCACTGACGCTCTTCCCGCACTTACAGGTACTCTCTCTTTCTCAGCTTCCCTGATTCGGAAGCAAAATTCGACCCGCAAATTTTACTCTCAACTGATCAGTGGGTCTGTCCTAATGCACATAGGACTTGCCAGATCTCAGTTTAAATTTTCTTTCACTCTCTTTAACTCACATTCTGACTTGTCGACCACACCCGATCGACCTATTAAACCAGACAAATTTCAAATTAAAACCAAGTGTGTCATACACTTTTCAATATACTCTGGAGTCTTAGACCACGCAGGGTCCGTACATCAACAACCATATGGACAATTTTTGAGCACAAAGTTCCACATACATGTGAAGTTCGACGCCTTCCCTACTCTCACACTGCGGAGTATGCACACTCCTTCTACAACTTCATTTGGAGTACGCAAACTCCTTAAACTCTCACAAACCTCACTATTCACCTGCGATTTGCATAAGCTGTGCAAGTGCAAAACCTATTCCATTCACTATATCAATAGAATGCCGAGAACATCCTCAAACAACTATTGGCGGGCTCCAAGATTCTGGGAAAGTCATTTCAGGGCTTAAGGAAACATTTTCTCGCCAATCTGTATCATTGAGAAATAACTCCAAACCTACTCTGAATATTTATGATGGGCTCTTAAGGAGACAAATCATCAAGCTGCTACTATCTTCGTTTCTCAATATCATGAGGGAATAAACCTCCAAGCTACTATCTTCGTGATCATCTACAACTTCTTGATCCCAAAACCGAGCTTCTGTGATGTGCTCCCAAGGGGACAAACCATCAGTCTGCTACCATCTTCCGATGGCGCTTCAGACCTTAATAAGTAAACTTACAAGGGGACGCAAATAGGTCGATGAACCTTTTGACCAACGCTTGGGATGTTCCCACCATATAGACCCCGTACCAATGTTGATCAATAACCAGTTGTCAAATAATCATCAATTATCAACAATAATCAGTAACATTAGTAATCAATAGGAGTCAGTAATTGACACACCATGACCTTCCAGCCATGAATAACCACACCTTTAGTTAAAAGTTAGCATTGTTAATATTGGGAAATTAATATTCTAAGGTCACGTAAGTTAATCTCAAAATCAAATGATAAACATACAGAAACAACACTGGCGGTCCGAATCTACGGAAGAATCACAATATAATTAAGGCTTGTCCTCTAACACATTCTAATACTATGGTGCAAATTAATAGCAAGAGTATCTGTGCAAATGATATCACATACACTTAGTTTCAGCAAAGAAAATACCTCAATTGTTATTTCATATAGCAGGCTTCTTTAGTGAATTCCTTAACTAACATCAGATTAGCATCAGCATGTTGGGCTTCATCCAAAACAATTTAGTCAACACACATTTGTAAAACATCTAACTATGGCTCAATCAAAATATGATGTTGGTACCTAGAAAGAAAAGCAAACATAAATGACAAACATAATTTCAAGTAATAATACTTAATCCTCAAAGTGTATCAGCAAGCGGTGTCAGTCTTCATCCTCCGGGCATCAGTTCAGTCAGCAAGGCATCAGACAAGGATCAGGAGGGGCAAAAGCCTTTTAAGCATTAAAGTTAAGCATGTCCCAAGACGCTTAAAAGTCAATAACCTTTCGGTCAGGAAAAGAGGCAAAAGTGGGCGCTCGTTCTTCAGTGCAGTCCTGTTAAGTTACATTTCCTAAGACTACTTCCCAATTCCCTATTGGTTGAGGAATCGCATGTTCACATTTGTCCAGTAAAACTAAAACTACAAATTTGAAGATTCTACCAGTTCACGGTTCACATGTTAATCATTGGTCCATCGCCTCCTGTTCCCATCGCATGGTTCGTCAGGTATCAATATTGTTGCAGCTTGTTTTCCAGTCTGTCTCAATTTTTCACTTCTGAGAAAGTCAGTCTTACACAGATACATTTAGCAAGAACAGCATTTTCTAGCTAGCAGTTCTCATGAGAAATATTTTTAGCTACGATCACATTTGGACACCCAGTGGAAATTCAAAGTTTTAGTATTTTAAGCAGACATTTTATTAAACCCTTTCAGAAATAGAGTTTGACATGAGGCCGTGCAGCGAGGCCAAGACCTCTGCTAAGTTAAGGCTTTCAATTAATAAACTAATACATAATGCATAACCCTTAATATGACATATTACTACACCAATAAAACAAAAGCTCCACATTTCATATTAAAAAGCTATTTATAAGTATACTTTGTGAACATTGGCGGCCACTCCATGTGAACACATTTCAAATGCGTGCATTATTTTTCGTACTTTATTACATTTTCTATGCAATTTCAATACTCAGAATACATGAATATTCATTATTAATTCTTGTTAAAACTCCTGCACTGGCACTGGTATAAGGTGCCAACACCATTGTTGTCTACCACAGAGCAGGCCAGTTTCTTAACAAGGTAAATCTGGGGTGTGAACTTGTTAGTTTCAGAGAACAGCTATATAATCAAAAGAATCACTCACTTAATATGTAGGAGGAGTCAACTGCTCACAGTCGACTTCACATTTATAATCAGTCTTTGGTTTACTTAAGTGAGCAACAACCTTCATTTCTATATTTGGAGTGCCTTCCAAGAATTAATGAATCAAAGGAATTATTGTCCTTACAAAACTGATTAGGAACATAACCTGGTGGTACACATAGGAGCCGAGGAAGAGGAAACCCAGAGAAACTGTGAAGGGATTTATTATATGTAGTTTCATTCAAGGGTGATATTGAAACCAGCCATGCTGCTGTGAATTAGAAGACATTGTAGCTACTGTTTAAACTGTTTGAAACAGATGCTCACTTTGTCCTTCAGACTGCGAATCATAGCTCATTGATCTGACGTTCATAGTGAAAAATCGAGACAATAAATTCCCCCCTCAAATTTAACAATAAACTGTAAAACATGGCTAGTGCTAGGGATTTCAGGTATACCATGTAAGATTTTTGGACCTGGAATATTGAATTTTAAATACTGGTGTTAAAAATATTGTAGCAAATATACTGAACACAAACATATTGACAAGGTAAGTGTAAGAAATTATGTTGTTAGTTGCGAGTGTTGAGAACCCAACTCAAATAATAATCACAATCCCAGTGAAAAGGTACTGAATAAACTTGAACTCAGCTCTCTGGTAACAATGACACACAGCAGACAGATTTAACTTTAGAAGCAATGTGTAAAGTATATATACAGTACTTAAATGATAATAAAGTCAACACACAATGCAAAAGAAATCACAAACCAATTTGGAAAAACAGAGAATATTTGAATGAAATGACATAAATCCAATGAAGAGAACCAGAGATATGATTTTTTTAAATGTTTGAATTAAAAATAGCATGAAAATACATTAAGAGCCAACTGCGGTCATCTGGTTGCGCTTGACGGGCACTTGGATGAAAGTTAAGGCCAACTCCGATGGAGCACAGGTTGGATACAAGGACTAAGTTTGTCCAAGTCAAGAAGTTACCTTTAAACTTAGAAAATTTCAGAAAAGCAAAAGGTTTTCAGTGGACCCATGCAACAGGCTGTGGACTTGTTGACATCACGGAACCACAAGATGAAGTCTCCATCAAGAAGTTGATTAAGACAGATAAAACTCAGAACAAGAAAAGTTGAGGTTCTACACCCAAATAGCCTTCAACATCTATCAGATCCCTCTTCGTCAGCGTCGTTGGTGTACCTTTCTAATTTTGGACTTAGAAACTTTTCTGGGAACCGTATTTCCTCAGCAAGGCAAGGCTGCAGCGTATAGTGGAAGAATGTTCAACATCATTGGATCCTGGTTGACGGTGATCCACCTGAAACTGATTTGCTGCTGTGGAGAGGAACTTGGCACGAGCTGCAGCAAACCCAACTCTGGCAGCAATGCACTCTCAGCAGAATGACTTGGCAGATTGGTCCCAGCCCCACGTTGGTTCTCAAGGCAAAAAGTTGGCAGAAAATTTTAGAAGTCCCAGGTTTTAGGGTTAGGCAGGAAGGAATACACGTTGACCAAAGCCAAAGGTCCAGGACCCTGGGGGCAGCAGTCAAGACTCACTTCAGCAGAGGCCAATAGTAGGCTTCGGGACAGGTCCATTTGGAATTGGTCATCTGAGAATGCAGCAAAAATGCCACTTGAAATGTGTGGTGTCTCTGTAGAACAAACAGGTTAGCTGTATGACACTTGGAGTCACTTCAGGGGTCCTGGGTCTAAGGGAAGCAGACTCAGTGTTCTTAGATCCTATGAGAGCAGGGCAATACTTCTCTGAATTTTCCTCAGCCTCAGGTCCAGCAATTTTCTGAGGTGGATATCAGGGATTCCACATTTATGCTCAATGCCAGCTTGTGGGTGGGGGCAACTTCTGCCCACTCACTAACTAATGGGGTAAAAGTTCAGAGCTGACATTTGCAGACTTCCTGTGTGTTTTAATGTACATTATTCCCCTCGCTCCTTAAATCTAGCATGGCAGAATCCTTTTTCCCCTGGTCAGAGCAACCCCTTCTCCGAGATCACTATAAACTGGTTAATCGGTAGCTGCTCCTACAGCAGGGATTAACAACCGCTTGAATGTAAGGACAGTAGAGGGGGTGGCCCTTATACATCTGCCTGTCACCGGATAGGCCTCCTTTGAAATCCACCAAGTGCTTTGGTACAGCTCCCTGTCATCCTGTCAAAGGAAGGACAACACCTCCCCTCACCCAAGGACCTTTGTCCCTGTCTTGTGTGTAATTCAAACCTCACTACAAGGGTGCCATCAGCTGTCAAGTGACAGTTGGAATACTTACAGAAAGGCCTTAGAAGCTTCAGGTAGGGAAAATTAGATTTTTCTAAAATACCAATTTTTTAAATAGTTTGATAAGATTTGTCTTTATCAATAAATTGGATTTTGTCTATTAAACAGAGTCCTTCAAATATATTTCTTCTCGTTACCAAACCGAAATTAGCATTAGAAGGTACAGTAATGTAATCCAGTGTTTTTCTATTAAAGTAGCCAGCCTTGCCACAGTGCAAATAGCTTTGGGCTTTTTCCACTTTGAGAGCACGTGGAACATTAAGCTTTTACATGTCCTACTTTTAAATACCTTGAACTCTGTTTTTATGGGCACTAAGGCCTACCTCAGGGAAGAACATTAATAGTTAAAGGGAAGGTTAGCCCGGTCAAAAGGGTTTATTTTGATAAGTCGAATTGGCAGTTTAGAAACTGCTCTGCCAGGCTATGTTGGTAGGTCTGGGGTTGGGTTTGTTGTGTCACTGCAATGAGTGGTACAATGTGTACTGCAGCCCACTGCTGGCATTTAACTTATAGGTCCTGGGTACACTTTGTACTATATGCCTTCTACTATATGCACAATTTGTTTGTATGCTAGGGATTTATAGGTAAGTTAACTGTGTCAATCAGGTGTACACCAATTTCATCATGTTTAAAGTGGGAGCACAAGCACTTTACCACTGGTTAGCAGTCAGGGGTACAGAATTCTGTTGCCAACATGAACAGTCAAGTCAAAAATCTGGGAGATTTTAATCCAAAGGATGGTCATTTGTACCACAAACCTATACAGCTATACACAAGTTTACTATACTTAGCTACACATGTTTGCACCTTGAAGATATGTATTTATTTAAGGTATGTACAGAAGGAGTTAAGAATAGTAAATCTATACTTACTAAAATGTATTTATTACCACCATATTTTGGTTGTCATTTTTTTCAGATACCGTAAAGCACAATATTTCTAAGGTTGAGATTCTGACATGCAACCACATGGAGTCATAAACTAGGATGCAAACATATTCTAGCCAGATCTGAAGCAGAAGTCAATTGATTCAGCTGACAAAATATGCTTCCACAAATAAATTGCTGTGTCCCTCAGGTATTGGTTGGCCCACTACAAAATCAATGATTGTGATTGCACGTGTCTGGTGAGTGGTAGGCGGAAGCTTTAAAACTTCTCAAGGTGTTTGACAGTAGATAAGCAGAGTGAATGCTGGATGTGCCTTCCCCATAGCCTTCAGCAAGGAAGGTTGATTACAGATCTGTATGACCTTCAGTCATGGATCCCTCTTACAAAGTTCCTCTCTATCTCATAACACTCTGTTCTAGTTTATAGATTCTCTCTGAAACTTTGTTTTACTTTTTCAAAATAAACACTTAGTAGTAAGACTTTCTAACGTTTAAAATACTTGAATTCTGTAAAACCCTGTTTATTGTTTAAAAACAATAAAGGAAGTTGAAATATCAATTTCCTTGAAACCTTGTTTCTTTGTTTCAAAGCAATCACCGGAAAGACAACTTTAAAACCATACTACAAAACATGCATGTATATTCAAGCGGACTGAAATATCACTTTGCAATGAAAAAACTTAATAAATGTTGATTTTAAATTTGAGACATACACCTGATTAAATGTACGTACATTAATCTAAAAGGGCAAAACCTGGAAAGGAAAATATATGGTAATTATAACATTTTGTTTATGCTTTCCCATGGCAATTTTCATGAATGGTGATCCACCTCAAACTGAGATCTGGAAAAAGGGCCCATCCAGTGTGTCATAAGTTTAAACATTTCATGAACTGTAGAAGACTTAAATTCTTATGGCCTGTCCACACAATGATAGTATGAAAAGACCCTTCTAAGTAATGCATTCAGTGAGACAATGCCTCTTTGATAGCCAATATTCTTTGGGGGCATAGGAAGTACTTTTTCTCTGCATCTCTAAGAGTACTTGAGAAGTAAGTTATCTGATGGAAACGTTCAGTCATGGAATGCTTTGAGAGAGTATAACACCAATAGTGAACCCTAAGGCATCAGTACTTCCATACTAGGGTGTTGTACCACTGGTGCGGTGGTAGAAATGCTTCCTTCAAGATCTTGAGTGCTTAGTTAAGTGATAGGTGACACAATAGCTGAGAAGTCGTCAATAAACTGCCTAAATAAATAGGCAAAACCAAGGAACGTTTAGATTTGCTTTAATGTATTGACTTAGGGCTAAACTCTCACAGCAGCTAACTTGGAATTATCCATAGTTATCTTATTCACAGAAATAAGGAGGTCTAGGAATATTCTGGACTGCACTTCAAAGCACATACTCAAGCTTAGCGAACTATCCATAGATTCAAAGCATGGTGAATATTTCCTCCATATGTTGTTGGTGCTGTTCCTGTATATCAGAGATGGCCATAATGACATTGAGGTAGATGATCATATAGCTGTCCAGGCTATCGCTAGAGATATTATTCACAAAATATTGAAGGCTTCAGAAGTTCTTACTCAACCCGACCAGTATTACTAGATATTGATAATGTACATTATGTACTGGGTGCTGGGTTCCATTAATATCCAGTATTACTCCTAACCAGATTGTCTGGACCCCACAGACCCAATTTCAAACATACAGTATCCATTATTTGCTCCACTAATGCAGACGCTAGGGGTAATAGATGCCTGTTATGGATGTTTATTGCATTGAATTCTTCCAATGTCCACTGGAAATATCCAGAAATAATTTATATACCTTTCTGCACCCTTGGGCAAATAGTAGACCCTTCAGATATTAGGTCCAACCCAGCCACCCAAATAAAAACATTGATTCTGGTAACAGACTGATGTGAAGGATAGAGTTTTTGCAGTCCAGACTTTTTTGTCTTTAAAACCAAGTAGTCCCTAAAACGAAGATGAAGTTTGGAATGTCAGTTAAGAAAAACTGATTTCATTCTACATGTCCTTACCCTGTTACTAACATTATTACTTGGGTTTCCAAAAATACATCTCTCAGTGCCATGTACTGTTGATTCCCTTAATGACATCAGCCTTCTCTTCCCTCTGTAAAGAGATGGTAGTGGTCTCCTGAAATGTAAGATCCTTCAGACAATCCATTGTTCTGTAATCAATAGCTAGCAGTGAATATAGCCAGGTATGGTTTACTAATACTACTAATTACTAATATAACACTACTAGATAGTATATACTAATGTAACCTTCAGTAGATAATGTGCTGTAGTCATAACAGAGCTGGAAATGGAGCTTGGAATCATTTTTGGCCTGTCTTTCAGGGTGGAGTGCTCCCATTTTTGAAAATCTCTGATCGGTTGCATTTGTAATCCCACCTTTGTCCAAAGCACAATGAAAGACCAACTGGTGTCTTATTTCTTTCTCTTTGGTTGACAAAATGTTTTCACATTCCAAATTTGCATGTTCTCTTCTGAAGTAGAAGAAGAGGCTGTGCCTTGTGCGGATGATAGTATGATATGCGCATCGGAACCCACTTCTTTTCTGCTAGTCTGTTTCTTAGTTAAGAGTCAATCTGTAGGGCCATGATGGAAGTTGGATCGTTCACTACCATGGGCTAATTATTCCTCCTACAATTTTAATAGAAGGTGGTCATTACAGCTTTCTCCAACCAAGCCACCTCTGACTGCAATTATTGCAAATGTCTTACAAAGCTGACTATGGAACTCTTTTACAGTAATGGCCATGCAGGATATTTGCCAATAAGTGGTGTCCGGCCAAATGTGTCAAGAGTGCATTGATATTACTGGCACTCTAAATGTGACAGACAGGACACCTATAATGTTTTGAAAGATGTCACACTACACCAAACTCTAACAAGTATTTGCAATGCAATAGGTCTTGTATTTTCTTGAGTTTGAGCTATTGGCATTGTAAATTCATAACTGGACTTTCTTGCCACATAAATTGGTCAACCCTGCCTCAAATAAATGTTCCTTCTTCCTTTACCTTAAAACATAAACAATTATCATATAAACCGTTACCAGAAATAAACATTTTGGCATTAGAGTGTTATTCTCAAAACATCATAACAAAAATATAATTTGGGACGGATTGGAGGGTGAAAGGAAAGAGGGAGTTGGGAGTAAAAATGGAGAAAACAAGTGGCTTAGTAACTGTGTCATGGGCCCTGGAGTAAGAAAGGAAAATAGTTGACTGCAATTATGGTAGGAAAATACATCAGTAATTAGAATTGAATAAGGTCCATAGGTCTTTGCGCCATGGTGCCACTGCACCTATTGCTTTAATTGTTAACCGTTGATAACTAGGACTCAGGAGAGACAGCGGATGGAGAAGAAAAAAGAGAAGCAAAAGGAATACAACAGACAAAAGTAAGAAAGAGAAGGGGAAGCAAAGAAATAAAAGAAAGATGGGAAAGAAAGAACGAGAAAATTAAAACACAACTAAGAGAAGAAATAGAGCAAATGTGTGAAACAAAAAGGAAAAAGCGAAGGAAGCTAGTGAACAAAAGATAAAGAAGTAAAAATAATGAAAGACGTGTGAAAAGAAAGAGATAAATGAACATTAGAGAAAAAAGAGAGATGGTGAGAGAAACAAGTAGCAAAAGAACCAGGGCATGTATGTACTGACACATTACGGACAAGAAACTTGTGGCTTCCACATACAGACAAGAAAAAGAGGAATTTATAGTAAAACATGAATTGACAAATAAAGATAAGGAAAAACACCAGAGAAATGAAGAAAGAAAGAATGATCTAATAAAAAACGGTGATAAGACGCATACAGGGTCAAAGGAAAGAGCAAATAAAAAAGAAAAATAAAGAATGAAGGAAGACAAAAAAATAGTGAAAGAATGAACACCTGATTAAGAAAAAAGAGAACAAACAAGGAAAGAAATAACCAAGTTTTTGCGAGTTTGAAAGAGGAGGTAGCAAAGGAAAGAGGGTAATAAAAAAAAGGAAAGGAGTAGAAATAAACAGTTGAAAGAAAGAGCGAAACTGTTAACTTGGATTTTAAGAGCTGGAAAGGGAAAAGTGAGAGAGAAAGAAAACATTAAGAGTAAACAGAGTAAAGGAAAGAACGGAGTGAGATAGGTGAAACAGCCCCCCGAATAAAGATTCCAGCTAAGAATAGATTTAATTGGCTCCCCCACGCCCTCAAACAGAAGTCAGAGTGTAGAACTGTCACGGTTTCGGGCGGGGCTGATCAGGACTTTGGTTGGGACACCCCTTGAGGTCACCGAATATCCTAAAGAGGAAGTGTACTGGGGCAGAAGAGCAGCTAAAGGCATACACGGAAAGGACAGCTATGAACAGGCACAGGAAAGTAAAAGCAGAGCAACCCTTGTGTAAATAAACAGGAAACAGATACTAGTGGACAAACACACTGGGGTTGTACACAGAGTAAGGCGCAGAACCTCCCACAGTGACAGGGAATCTCAATGCCTCTGTGCAGTTTGCTCTTACAGATAGTCACCCTGCCAGCCCCATAGAAAGGAGGCAGCAGAAGTGATTCTGTCTTTGGACCCTAGAGCACAAACAAGGATAGTACTTGCATACACAGGACACACTCTTGTGGGTCCAGCTGGAAACACAGTGGCGATTCCTGAGAAAACAACAATAGCACACTGTCACTGTTAGGCACGAAATACAACGTATAACACTGGACAAGGATGGGGGCTGGAATTGCCTCCTGGAAACCAGGAGCCAACCCCAGTACACAGGAGGACACGTATACACTGGTGAAGACTGATAGAACACTTACCAGACACCAAGAAGAAACAGAAACAGAAGGGAACAAACAAAGAGGCAGAGGCAAGAACTAGGAACCGGCTCAGGCTGAAGCAAAGGCAGGACTAGGACTTGAAAACAGGGTGCAAACTTCTGGCTGGGATAAACAGAGACAGGACTGGGAAACTGAGAACAGACTCTGGCTGGAACAGGCAATGACAGGGATGGAATACAGGGAGTAGGAAAAGAGCAGTAAATAGGACTGGGAAACAGAGAGAAGGTTCAGGCTGAAACAAGGCAGGAGCAGGGCAGAGAAACAGGGAGCAGGCTCTGGAAGAAACAAACAGGTACAAGGCTAAGAAGTAGGGAGCAGACTCTGGCTGGAACAATCAGGAACAGGGCAGAGAAACGAGAAACAGGAAACAGGATCAGGCTCAGGCTGGAACAGAGCAGGAACAAAACTGGAACACCATCCGACAAGGGGTCTGTAACACAAAGGAATTGAAGTCCAATGCACGACGGGGAGCTTGAGGAAATGGCTGCTTATAAGCAGTTCCAAGCTGGGCTGCACAGGAGAGGTTTCAAGTGTGTGTGGTTTCAGATACTTGCAAGTCCTGGAGGAGAGGATCCAGTGAAAAGGAGCAACTGGACTTCTCCCATAGAAGACAATGGGAAACAGAATCCGGGTTTTCCTGACTACCAAGCTGTGCATTATGGGATTTGGAGTCCCAAGAAACAAATGTAGTACTATACAAGTGTACCATGGTGAAAAGTGAAACAAACAGGAGTCAGCAAAAAAACTCTAGATAGGTGTTCAAGGTGATTCCCAGGCTTCTGACAGTCCCCTTTCAGCACCCCCTGGAAATGGGATGACCGAGTCGTAACAAGAACAGCAGGGGGCACTGCAAAACAGCAGGAGGTGCATTAGCAGAGTTGTATGTGAACCCCAATACAGCAATATTGGGGCACTTCAGATCAGGATTGGGGGTATAGATAGAGCTGTGTCCTGGCCTGTGCTGGAATAACAGACCGGGAATGGGTGAGGAATAAGAAACGCATCGCTGTGTAATTCCTGGTATTAGAAAATTGGGGTGCTGCAGGTTAGGGTTGAGGTGCACTGACAGAGTTGTATGTGGGCTGCAGTACTGGAATACTAACAGGCACACAAGGGCAGAAGTGAGGTATGTTAAGGGAGCTATGTGTAGACCCTATTATTGGCATGCCAGTGTTGCCGAGTGTTAGCCTAAAGGTGCCCAGGTGAAGCTGCGAGTGGGGCCAAGTGTGGGAGTGGCATTGCCTCTCATCCATAGAAGCAAGGAGTTCTGAAAGGTGTGTGTGTGTGTGTGAGCCTTTGTACTGAGAAGAAATGTGCACAGAATGTTAGAATTGATGGATTCTGGCGGCGCTGTGGTGGTTCCCATCAACAGTGGCGTTGGATGTTAGACTTGAGGTGCACTGGCTGAGTTGTTTTGCTGGAACAAGGTCTCAGTACTGGAACAGCAGTGGGTACTGACTATAAGAACTGACGTGTTCTGGCAGACAGCGTGTATGGGGTTCTGGAACGGGCATGGCTGAGGGGCTTGGAGTGTGTGAATTGAGGTGCACTGATGGAGCTGCTCCCTAGGTCCCAGTACCTGAACAGTAGAGTGCACTGACTGCAAGAACTGAGGCACTCTGGCAGACAGCATGTGTGGGATTATTGGCACTGGCGCGGCTGAGGGCTTGGAGTATTGTATTGTATTGTATTGTAATCGTATTTATATAGCGCTTACTACCCCTGATGAGGCGTCGAAGCGCTTTTCGATGAGTAGCACGCTACTCTGGTACCCAACAAGAATTAGTGATGGATTAGTATAATTAAATAAGGAGTACAGTTTTAGTATTATTATGAGTTAATTTGAGTTGCGGATATGAGAGTTTGTTAGTTAGATTGACTGGAGTAATGGAGGGGTGGAGGAGGAAAGAAATCCAGAAGTGTTAATTGGGAGTTTATCCTTCATTTGCTCAATCCAAAGGTTTGAGATGAATAAAAGGGGGGAGGAGGGGAAAGAGGATGTGGAAGGGTTAGGGAGAGCATAGTAGCAGGGTGAGATGAATGCAGGAGAATTTAGTAGGGTTGTGTGGGAGGTCACAGAGGTAGAGTGAGGTTTGGTGAGTTAGATGTGGGGGTGGAGGGATGAGCTTAGGCAGAGATATTTAGGAGATGGAAGTGGTCGAAGGGATTTGGGATGAGTCCGAGTGAGAATGGAGGATAGTTTGATAGAGACATGACATAAGAGCGATGAGTAGATAAGTGTGATAAAAAGAGAGCACAAATTCATAGAAACATGCCAGGCACAGAAACAACATATATACATATATATATATATTTATACACACACACACACATGACTTATACACACACATCTGCACATACAATACATAAATAGAAACATGGGTAAAAAATACTTAGTCGTCCATCCATCATCCTGGTAAAAAAGGCGGGAACTCCCCTACCTACCTCGAGGGTGGACGGGGCGTGGCTCAGCGGGCGGAGCCCACAGGTGCTCCACAAGGGGAGAAACCCTCCGCTCTGTGTCTCCAGCAGAGGAAGACAGAAACCGCGCGTCCCAGTCAGACACAGACCACGCTCCAGCACATCATCAGCTCACCTCCAGGAAGGATTCCAGATCCTCTCCGCCATGGGATCTCTGAGCGCACAGCCCCGCCCCATCCCTGCTAAGCCCAAGAGCCAGGGTGGGCCGTCCTTTCCAGAAGGTGAGCTTCAAACACGGCATCTGCCGCGTCCACATTGTACACTAGGGTACGTGATGGGCCACGGGGGCAAAAGGTCTTCAGCAACCTTGTGTGCCCCCGGCAATGTCATTGCCACTAGTGCGTCCCCGCGGAGAGTTCCTCGCGCCCCTGCGCATCAGCGACGCACCACGCTAGTCGGCGGCAAACGCAGTGGGGTCGCCTTGGAAAGCTGTCCATCATTCTGGCAAGAGGTGGGAATTCCCCTACCTACTTCGAGGGTTGACGTGGCGTGGCTCAGCGGGCGGAGCTTACAGGTGTTTCATAAAGGGAGAAACTTCTACTCTGTGTCTCCAGGAGAGGAAGATAGAAACCACGCGTCACAGTCAGATACAGACCACGCTCCAGTACATCATCAGTTCACCTCCAGGAAGGATTCTGGATCTTCCTCTGCTATGGGATCTCTGAGCGCACAGCCTTGCTTTATCTTTGCCAAGCCCGAGAGTTAGGGTGGCTTGTCCTTTCCAGAAGCTGAGCTTCGACTGCGGCACCTGCTACGTTTATATTGGTAAGTGCTTCCTTTGAGGTTTAGTTTCTGTAAAATGAGCATCGTGGCCTACACAACCGGAGTTCTTTCTACGAGTATGTCAGTAAGCGTTACCTAGCATGTTTTATATACCCTGTTTATTTTGTACATTAGGGGTACGTGATGGGCCACGGGGTAAACGTCTCCAGCAACCTTGTGTGCCTTTGGCAATGTTATTGTTACTAGTGCGTCTTTGTGGAGATGTCCTCGTGCTTCTGCGCATCAACAACACATCACCGGAATCGGCGGTAAAAACGCAGTGGGCTCGTTTTGGAAAGCTGTCTGTCATCCTGGCAAGAGGCGGGAATTCCTTACCTACTTCGAGGGTGGACGGGGCGTGGCTCAGCGGGCGGAGCTTACAGGTGCTTCATAAAGGGAGAACCTTCTACTCTGTGTCTCCAGGAGAGGAAGATAGAACCCGCGCGTCACAGTCAGATACAGACCACGCTCCAGCACACCATCAGTCAGTTCACCTCCAGGAAGGAATCCAGATCTTCCTCTGCTATGGGATCTCTGAGCGCACAGCCGTGCTTCATCCTTGCCAAGCCCAAGAGTCAGGGTGGCTTGTCCTTTCCAGAGGCTGAGCTTCGACTGCGGCACCTGCTACGTTTATATTGGTAAGTGCTTCCTGTTGAGGTTTAGTTTCTGTAAAATGAGCATCGTGGCCTACACAACCGGAGTATTTTCTACGAGTATGTCAGTAAGCGTTACCTAGCATGTTTTATACACCCTGTTTATATTGTACACTAGGGGTACGTGATGGGCCACGGGGTGAAACGTCTCCAGCAACCTTGTGTGCCTTTGGCAATGTTATTGTTACTAGTGCGTCTTTGTGGAGATGTCCTCGTGCTTCGGCGCATCAACAACGCACCACCGGAAACGGCGGTAAAGGCAGGGGGTCGTTTTGGAAAGCTGTCCATCATCCTGGTAAAAGACGGGAATTCCTTTATCTTCTTCGAGGGTGGACGGGGCGTGGCTCAGCGGGCGGAGCTTACAGGTGCTTCATAAAGGGAGACCTTCTACTCTGTGTCTCCAGGAGACGAAGATAGAACCCGCGCGTCACAGTCAGATACAGATTACGCTCTAGTACATCATCAGTTCACCTCCAGGAAGGATTCTGGATCTTTTTTTGCTATGGGATCTCTGAGCGCACAGCCTTGCTTTATCTTTGCCAAGTCCGAGAGTTAGGGTGGCTTGTCCTTTCCAGAAGCTGAGCTTCAACTGGGGCACCTGCTACGTTTATATTGGTAAGTGTTTCATTGTTGAGGTTTAGTTTCTGTAAACATGAGCATCGTGACCGAACCAACCGGAGTATTTTCTACGAGTATGTCAGTAAGCGTTACCTAGCATGTTTTATACGCCCCGTTTATATTGTACACTAAGGGTACCTGATGGGCCACGTTTATATTGTACACTAGGGGTACCTGACGGGCCACGGGGTAAACGTCTCCAGCAACCTTGTGTGCCTTTGGCAATGTTATTGTTACTAGTGTGTCTCTGTGGAGATGTCCTCGTGCTTCTGTGCATCAACAACGCACCACCGGAATCGGCGGTAAACGCAGTGGGGTCGTTTTGGAAAGCTGTCCGTCATCCTGGTAAAAAGCGGGAATTTCTTTACCTACATTCGAGGGTGGACGGGGCGTGGCTCAGCGGGCGGAGCTTACAGGTGCTTCTGTGAACTGCAGTGCACTGATGGAGCTGTGCCCAAGGTCCCAGTACTGGAGCAGTTGAGTGTACTGACTGCAAGTAATGAGGTGCTCTGGCAGACAGCGTGTGTGAGGTTCCTGGCACTGGTGCGGCTGAGGGCTTGGATTGTGTGAATTGTGGTGCACTGATGAGCTGCGCCCGAGGTACCAGTACAGGTACAGCATAGTGTACTGACTGAAAGAACTGAGGTGCTCTGGCAGCCACATGTGTAGGGTTCCTGGCACTGGCACAGCTGTGCGCCTGGACTGTGTGAACTGCTGTGCACTGATGGAGCTGCGCCCGAGGTCCAAGTACTGGAGCAGCAGAGTGTACTGACTGCAAGAACTGAGGTGCTCTGTCAGGAAGCGTGAGTGGGGTTCCTGGTACTGGCACGGCTGAGGGCCTGGAGTGTGTGAACTGCCATGCACTGATGGAGCTGCGCCCGCTGTCCCAGTACTGGAGCAGTAGAGTGTACTGACTGGAAGAAATGAGGTGCTCTGGCAGACAGCGTGAGTGAGGTTCCTGGATCTTGCACAGCTGAGAGCCTGCAGTGTGTGAACTGCCATGCACTGATGGAGCTGAGCCCGAGGTCCCAGTGCTGAGGCTGCAGAGTGTACTGACTGGAACAACTAAGGTGCTCTGGCAGACAGCGTGTGTTGGGTTCCTGGTACTGGCATGGGTGAGGGTCTGGAGTGTGTGAACTGAGGTGCAATGATGGAGCTGCGCCCGAGGTCGCAGTACTGGAACAGCAGATTGTACTGACTGCAAGAACTGAGGTGCTCTGGCAGACAGTGGGAGTGGGGTTCCTTGCACTGGTACAGCTGAGGGCTTGGAGTGTGTGACCTGAGTTGCACTGATGGAGCTGTGAGGGGGATCAGCAGATACACCCTCGAGATGCAGCTTACGGTGTATGAGCTACTGAGAAAGAGAAATGCACTAGGAAACTTGTGCTACTCTAGTAGTCTGTCTCAACAGCCTCTTCCCTCTCGCCACGCAGGATTGATCACTAAGGGCCTGATTTTGAGTTTGGTGGATGGGTTACTCCGTCACAAACATGACTGAAATCCCGTTCATCGTATTACGATCTTTATAGGCTATAATGGGATTGTAATACGGCGGAGGGGATATCCGTCACGTTTGTGTGAGAGTAACCCCCTCAGCCAAACTCTAAATCAGGCCCTAAGTGATGTAGTCTTGGTATGGCTGGGCAACAGTCGCAGATCCCTGTTCTTGATAGTCCACGACATACAAAACTTACCACAACAGAACACTCATCAGCTAGAGGTAAACTACAGGCTGAAGTAAAGCAGATTCTCTACATGTCAGGTATTATTTCTCTTTTCTTGCAGTTGCAGGATCAATTAAGTATTTTCCACAATTCTGAAGGTTAATCGCTTCTCCTTCATGAGAGACAACCCAAGATCACTACCTCTGATCTCAGCCTGTACCTCTACAGTAGTGCAGAGCCCTTTCACGTAAATAGATGTACTCTGAATAAGCCCAAGAGGCTATTTCACTTCCGGAAACAGTGAGACGTGGTCTCCAGCTAACTAGCCACTCATATTTAAAATTGGCCCATATTTTTAGACGGAGCCATTAATTCAAATGTACATGCCCTTTTGGTGTGATGCAGCTCCATGGCAACCAGCTATCAACGTGAACTGTCACTTGGAGTTTCTAGACTGGAGTCAGATGACCTCTTCTCAATCAGGGACTGTTGCTAGCATCTGGCTCGTTATCTTTCTAGTACGGAACACAGGGTACGGAGAATGGGTAAGAAACCATCTCTTTGTGCTGTTGTGCAGTTTGGCCACACTCTTGCTTCTCTCATGTCATTGGCTGCTCTACTGGAGATGGATTTGTTTGAAGGAAGCCCACACAAAGCATCCTTCCTTCTCTATTCGAGTATTTGTGATTTGCAGCCAGACATATTTATTTGGATTATTAATGGTTTCTGCACGCAAGGAGTGGTCAGGAAAGCAATAAAGACTGTTAGACAGGGAAAGAGGAGGCAGCAATTTTGTCAACCACTAAGCCCATTACAGCCCCAAACAACCCTGTGGGCTACATGCATACTGCGAGGGGTGCTACTTATCACAACTACAGAGATTTACACAAGGTGATGTGGGAGGCCCTCTCTCCAATGGGGTGCAGGCAAACACAAAGGTGTGAAACCCATACCATTTACCACTTGCCACCAACGATTAATTGTGTAATGGCCTGATTTTGGGGAAGGTAGCCATTCCTGATAAAAAAAAAACTCTGTGGGCGTCCCTGGGGCTGTGTTGGTGGGCAACATTCAAAACATGTACAGTGTATGTCAGGGAATATGTGACGTGAGTCTGTGAACAGGAAAATGTGGAGGATGTCCAGCATAAGAAACGGAGGAGCAGAATGTCATATGGCCCCTGTATCAGGGGCGTTCAATCTGAAAGTCATGTTCATTGCTTATCACGCTGCCCCTTGTGGCATGGTGGAAAGATCATAGTGGAAAAAGTAAGAAGCATGCGCGTGGCTTTCTAAAAAGCTAGGATCACTCTATTATATGGAAGTAATCTATTTTCATTCTTCCTTTACATTCCCTGTTACCTTACTGGCACATGAACTATATAAGTAAATACTGTTCCACCAGGGGTCCTGTAAACGTGCCTGACTGACAGTGGTTTTAGTTGACCTTGACCCTGAAGTTTCCAACGCCTTCTGTAGATAGCGAACTGTAATCAATAAAAACTCAGCTTTGAACCTGTGGGGAAATAATGTCACTTTAATGCCTTTCAGATCCACCTCAGTCAGGGTGATTCCAATGATCTCCATCTCATAATCAAAGGTGTAAGGCACGGGTTGTAGGCTAATGTCAGTATGGAAAAGAACCCCTTACCGTCAGAAATTAAATGCCTGCTTTTAGAGCCCTGTACCTCGTTCACTAGGTTAGTAGCATTTGTGATGACTTGCTGCTCTTCGTCCACATATTAACCATCAAGGAACTATGGGGCTGAGAAATCCCCCGCTTCCTTTGCATAAATGACTGTTGGAGATGGATTCTATAACACAGAGAGCCTCTGGAGGATTTGCCCACCATTTGCCTGACATGGACAGGAGCCTGTCCATCCAGGTATTGTGTGTCAGAGAGTCTACTTCTTGATTTCAGATGGGGAGCCATGGAATAACAAGATTATTCTCCCTTTTAGTGTGCTGTTATATTCCTACCGCCCATGCACGGCAGAGCCCTACAGGCTTGCACTACAAGCATTTCCCACGTGCCTAGCTGCGCTGTCTTCAGAGGCTCAACCAACACAAAAAAAACTCCTCTAAGGTTTCAAGTTACACATTTAAGCCTGCGTGATCACCCAGTCAGATCACAGCATCAGCATTTTTCCCATGCAGCCAGAGACCATTATCTCACCAATTCTAACACCATGCTCACTTCATGAATACATTCTATTCTTCCTCTCGGGCCACCAAACACGTAGTTTACCTACTGCGATGCTTGTAAGGCACTTCTGCAGTCATCAAACACTAAGGCAATAAAGACATACAGGGAGTGCAGAATTATTAGGCAAGTTGTATTTTTGAGGATTAATTTTATTATTGAACAACAACCATGTTCTCAATGAACCCAAAAAACTCATTAATATCAAAGCTGAATATTTTCGGAAGTAGTTTTTAGTTTGTTTTTAGTTTTAGCTATGTTAGGGGGGTATCTGTGTGTGCAGGTGACTATTACTGTGCATAATTATTAGGAAACTTAACAAAAAAAAATATATACCCATTTCAATTATTTATTATTACCAGTGAAACCAATATAACATCTCAACATTCACAAATATACATTTCTGACATTCAAAAACAAAACAAAAACAAATCAGTGACCAATATAGCCACCTTTCTTTGCAAGGACACTCAAAAGCCTGCCATCCATGGATTCTGTCAGTGTTTTGATCTGTTCACCATCAACATTGCGTGCAGCAGCAACCACAGCCTCCCAGACACTGTTCAGAGAGGTGTACTGTTTTCCCTCCTTGTAAATCTCACATTTGATGATGGACCACAGGTTCTCAATGGGGTTCAGATCAGGTGAACAAGGAGGCCATGTCATTAGATTTCCTTCTTTTATACCCTTTCTTGCTAGCCACGCTGTGGAGTACGCGTGTGATGGAGCATTGTCCTGCATGAGAATCATGTTTTTCTTGAAGGATGCAGACTTCTTCCTGTACCACTGCTTGAAGAAGGTGTCTTCCAGGAACTGGCAGTAGGACTGGGAGTTGAGCTTGACTCCATCCTCAACCCGAAAAGGCCCCACAAGCTCATCTTTGATGATACCAGCCCAAACCAGTACTCCACCTCCACCTTGCTGGCGTCTGAGTCGGACTGGAGCTCTGTGCCCTTTACCAATCCAGCCACGGGCCCATCCATCTGGCCCATCAAGACTCACTCTCATTTCATCAGTCCATAAAACCTTAGAAGAATCAGTCTTGAGATATTTCTTGGCCCAGTCTTGACGTTTCAGCTTGTGTGTCTTGTTCAGTGGTGGTCGTCTTTCAGCCTTTCTTACCTTGGCCATGTCTCTGAGTATTGCACACCTTGTGCTTTTGGGCACTCCAGTGATGTTGCAGCTCTGAAATATGGCCAAACTGGTGGCAAGTGGCATCGTGGCAGCTGCACGCTTGACTTTTCTCAGTTCATGGGCAGTTATTTTGCGCTTTGGTTTTTCCACACGCTTCTTGCGACCCCGTTGACTATTTTGAATGAAACGCTTGATTGTTCGATGATCACGCTTCAGAAGCTTTGCAATTTTAAGAGTGCTGCATCCCTCTGCAAGATATCTCACTATTTTTGACTTTTCTGAGCCTGTCAAGTCCTTCTTTTGACCCATTTTGCCAAAGGAAAGGAAGTTGCCTAATAATTATGCACACCTGATATAGGGTATTGATGTCATTAGACCACACCCCTTCTCATTACAGAGATGCACATCACCTAATATGCTTAATTGGTAGTAGGCTTTCGAGCCTATACAGCTTGGAGTAAGACAACATGCATAAAGAGGATGATGTGGTCAAAATACTAATTTGCCTAATAATTCTGCACTCCCTGTACTTCCATGAACACATGTATGGAGGTGGTCCTACATTTTGAATGACTCACAGGAGAGAAGAAAAGATATCCGGATACGTGGTTGCTCACTGATCAAATGAGCAGAGATACAAGCAGCAAACAAACCATGCGGATAGCAATTATGGTTTAGGTTTGTGGAAACAAATATTCTTGGGAAAGGTATATGCACTGACCCAGGTGATGTTCGTGTTGATCATGTTAAAAAAAGAGAGATTCAGTGAAATACACATTCCCTGTCTGGAAAAGGACAATAAGAAAGAGCTTGAAACTTCTTCAAAGAGTCAAAGAACTTCTCACTGACTAAAGAGGTGACATTTAAAAGATTATCTGAGAAGCGCTTGAGATCCAGGGATTGTGTCACCGTCTCCCAGAGATGAGGCAACATCACCTTAAATTCTACAGTTACTTGCTGGTGGAAAGACGTAAGTCTGCCTTGGAAAGGAGACGACCTGGCCTGCTAAAAGAGGAAGTCGAAGGGCACCCCTGCAGGAGGAAGTCTGCTCAGAGGAGAAGGCTAGCTGTGGTGACCTAGAATAAAGAAATGCCCAGAGGAGTGGACTGGCTGGAGAAAAGTTGCATGTGCCAACCTGTGGTCTGGAGTGGGTATCCTGGCAACCTCCGTTTGAGCCTAATTTGCTGCATCGAAGATTGCAAACATGACCATTGCTTATCACACTCGATGATGACGGACATCACAGGATCTAGCCGAAGGACTGGGGTCAGTCCCCTTGCATCCTCCAGTTTGAGTCTGTGGTACCGCACCAGTGATCCAAAGGGAATTCTGCCTTACTAGGAGGGACGTTGCTGGAGTTGACCTAAGTGCTGGGGAGGGGGATCCCCCTGCACCTTCCCTGTAATCCTGCCATGCTGCACCAATGAGGAGAAACTTGATTGCTTCCTTGTACTGTGGCCCAAGAACTGTGATGCATGCTGGTGCCAACTGAGACATTTGATCAACCTGAGCCCCAGGTGGACTCATTAGTGTGAGTGAGCTGTCATCACCATTTGAGTGTGGGGCTTGTGGTTAAACCTGAATTGTACCACTGCAGCTGCCTCCCACTGAACCTCTGTGGTACGTACAACTCCACTAGCAGTGCTGAGTGAGAGGATGGGGCTACCCACACACAGTGCATCCAGTGAGGAGATCAAGCGATGCACCAGAAAAATGGTAAGCACTGTAGGAGGCTGGACTGGCTTCTAGTGAGTACCAAGGGGTACTTGCACCTTGCACCAGGCCCAGTTATCCCTTATTAGTGTATAGGGTGTCTAGCAGCTTAGGCTGATAGATAATGGTAGCTTAGCAGAGCAGCTTAGGCTGAACTAGGAGACGTGTGAAGCTACTACAGTACCACTTAGTGTCATATGCACAATATCATAAGAAAACACAATACACAGTTATACTAAAAATAAAGGTACTTTATTTTTATGACAATATGCCAAAGTATCTTAGAGTGTACCCTCAGTGAGAGGATAGGAAATATACACAAGATATATATACACAATAGCAAAAATATGCAGTATAGTCTTAGAAAACAGTGCAAACAATGTATAGTTACAATAGGATGCAATGGGGAAACATAGGGATAGGGGCAACACAAACCATATACTCCAAAAGTGGAATGCGAACCACGAATGAACCCCAAACCTATGTGACCTTGTAGAGGGTCGCTGGGACTATTAGAAAATAGTGAGAGTTAGAAAAGTAACCCTCCCCAAGACCCTGAAAAGTGAGTGCAAAGTGCACTAAAGTTCCCCTAAGGACAAAGAAGTCGTGTTAGAGGAATAATGCAGGAAAGACACAAACCAGCAATGCAACAACTGTGGATTTCCAATCTAGGGTACGTGTGGAACAAGGGGACCAAGTCCAAAAGTCACAAGCAAGTCGGAGATGGGCAGATGCCCACGAAATGCCAGCTGCGGGTGCAAAGAAGCTTCTACTGGACAGAAGAAGCTGAGGTTTCTGCAGGAACGAAAAGGGCTAGAGACTTCCCCTTTGGTGGACGGATCCCTCTCGCCTTGGAGAGTTGTGCAGAAGTGTTTTCCCGCCGGAAGGACGCCAACAAGCCTTGCTAGTCGCAAATCATGTGTTTGGTGTTTTTGGACGCTGCTGGGGCCCAGAAGGGATCAGGAGGTCGCAAATTGGACCTGAAGAGAGAGGGGATGTCGAGCAAGACAAAGAGCCCTCACTGAAGCAGGTAGCACCCAGAGAAGTGCCAGAAACAGGCACTACGAGGATGCGTGAAACGGTGCTCGCCGAAGTTGCACAAAGGAGTCCCACGTCGCCGGAGACCAACTTAGAAAGTCGTGCAATGCAGGTTAGAGTGCCGTGGACCCAGGCTTGGCTGTGCACAAAGGATTTCCGCCGGAAGTGCACAGGGGCCGGAGTAGCTGCAAAGTCGCGGTTCCCAGCAATGCAGCCCAGCGAGGTGAGGCAAGGACTTACCTCCACCAAACTTGGACTGAAGAGTCACTGGACTGTGGGGGTCACTTGGACAGAGTCGCTGGATTCGAGGGACCTCGCTCGTCGTGCTGAGAGGAGACCCAAGGGACCGGTAATGCAGCTTTTTGGTGCCTGCGGTTGCAGGGGGAAGATTCCGTCGACCCACGGGAGATTTCTTCGGAGCTTCTGGTGCAGAGAGGAGGCAGACTACCCCCACAGCATGCACAAGCAGGAAAACAGTCGAGAAGGCGGCAGGATCAGCGTTACAGAGTTGCAGTAGTCGTCTTTGCTACTATGTTGCAGGTTTGCAGGCTTCCAGCGCGGTCAGCAGTCGATTCCTTATCAGAAGGTGAAGAGAGAGATGCAGAGGAACTCGGATGAGCTCTTGCATTCGTTATCTAAAGTTTCCCCAGAGACAGAGACCCTAAATAGCCAGAAAAGAGGGTTTGGCTACCTAGGAGAGAGGATAGGCTACTAACACCTGAAGGAGCCTATCAGCAGGAGTCTCTGACCTCACCTGGTGGCACTGGCCACTCAGAGCAGTCCAGTGTGCCAGCAGCACCTCTGTTTCCAAGATGGCAGAGGTCTGGAGCACACTGGAGGAGCTCTGGACACCTCCCAGGGGAGGTGCAGGTCAGGGGAGTGGTCACTCCCCTTTCCTTTGTCCAGTTTCGCGCCAGAGCAGGGGCTAAGGGGTCCCTGAACCGGTGTAGACTGGCTTATGCAGAATTGGGCACCTCTGTGCCCAACAAAGCATTTCCAGAGGCTGGGGGAGGCTACTCCTCCCCTGCCTTCACACCATTTTCCAAAGGGAGAGGGTGTCACACCCTCTCTCAGAGGAAGTTCTTTGTTCTGCCATCCTTGGCCAGGCCTGGCTGGACCCCAGGAGGGCAGCTGCCTGTCTGAGGGGTTGGCAGCAGCAGCAGCTGCAGTGAAACCCCAGGAAGGGCAGTTTGGCAGTACCAGGGTCTGTGCTACAGACCACTGGGATCATGGGATTGTGCCAACTATGCCAGGATGGCATAGAGGGGGCAATTCCATGATCATAGACATGTTACATGGCCATATTCGGAGTTACCATGGTGAAGCTACATATAGGTAGTGACCTATATGTAGTGCACGCGTGTAATGGTGTCCCCGCACTCACAAAGTTCAGGGAATTGGCTCTGAACAATGTGGGGGCACCTTGGCTAGTGCCAGGGTGCCCTCACACTAAGTAACTTTGCACCTAACCTTTACCAGGTAAAGGTTAGACATATAGGTGACTTATAAGTTACTTAAGTGCAGTGTAAAATGGCTGTGAAATAACGTGGACGTTATTTCACTCAGGCTGCAGTGGCAGGCCTGTGTAAGAATTGTCAGAGCTCCCTATGGGTGGCAAAAGAAATGCTGCAGCCCATAGGGATCTCCTGGAACCCCAATACCCTGGGTACCTCAGTACCATATACTAGGGAATTATAAGGGTGTTCCAGTAAGCCAATGTAAATTGGTAAAAATGGTCACTAGCCTGTTAGTGACAATTTGGAAAGAAATGAGAGAGCATAACCACTGAGGTTCTGATTAGCAGAGCCTCAGTGAGACAGTTAGTCACTACACAGGTAACACATTCAGGCACACTTATGAGCACTGGGGCCCTGGGTTACCAGGGTCCCAGTGACACATACAACTAAAACAACATATATACAGTGAAATATGGGGGTAACATGCCAAGCAAGATGGTACTTTCCTACACAACCCCCCCCCCAAACGAAGGACAATAAGACTAGCCATGACCTGATGAGTCTTCATTGTCTAAGTGGAAATATCTGGAGAGTCCATCTGCATTGGAGTGGCTACTCCCAGGTCTATGTTCCACTGTATAGTCCATTCCCTGTAGGGATATGGACCACCTCAACAATTTAGGATTTTCACCTTTCATTTGTTTTAGCCAAAGTAGAGGTTTGTGGTCTGTCTGAACAATGAAGTGAGTGCCAAACAGGTATGGCCTCAACTTCTTCAGAGCCCAGACCACAGCAAAGGCCTCCCTCTCAATGGCAGACCAACGCTTTTCTCTAGGGGTCAACCTTCTACTAATAAAAGCAACAGGTTGATCCTGGCCCTCAGAATTAAGTTGTGATAGGACTGCCCCTACTCCTAATTCAGATGCATCAGTTTGGACATAGAATTTTTTAGAGTAACAAGGGCTTTTCAGGACAGGTGCAGAGCACATGGCCTGCTTCAGCTCCTCAAAAGCTTTCTGACAGTTTGCTGTCCATAATACATTTTTAGGCATTTTCTTGGATGTGAGGTCATTAAGAGGGGCTGCAATGGAGCCATAGTTCTTAATGAACCTCCTGTAATACCCAGTGAGGCCTAGGAAGGCTCTCACCTGAGTCTGAGTGGTAGGGGGAACCCAATCAATAATAGTTTGGATTTTCCCCTGAAGTGGTGCAATCTGTTCCCCACCAACAAGGTGTCCCAGATAAACCACCTTACCCTGCCCTATCTGGCACTTTGAAGCCTTGATAGTGAGGCCTGCCTTTTGCAGGGCCTCCAAAACTTTCCATAGGTGGACCAGGTGATCATCCCAGCTGGAGCTAAAGACAGCTATATCGTCCAGATATGCTGCACTGAAAGCTTCCAGCCCTTGCAGGACTGTGTTCACCAACCTCTGAAAAGTGGCAGGTGCATTTTGCAAACCAAAAGGCATTACAGTAAACTGGTAATGTCCTCCAATGGTAGAAAATGCAGTCTTAGGTTTAGCATCTTCTGACAATTTGATCTGCCAATACCCTGCAGTCAAATCAAAAGTGCTTAGATACTTGGCAGATGCCAGTGTATCTATGAGCTCATCTGCCCTGGGTATAGGGTGAGCATCAGTTTTGGTTACCAAGTTGAGACCTCTATAGTCTACACAAAACCGCATTTCCTTCTTTCCATCTTTGGAATGGGGTTTTGGTACCAGTACCACAGGAGAAGCCCATGGACTGTCAGAGTGCTCAACCACTCCTAGTTCTAACATTTTCTGGACCTCTTGCTTTATGCAGTCCCTGACATGGTCAGGCTGCCTATAGATCTTACTTTTGACAGGTAAACTGTCTCCAGTATCTATAGTGTGCTCACACCAAGAAGTGGTACCTGGCACAGTAGAGAAGAGTTCAGAGAATTGATCTAGGAGATTTATGCAATTATCTTTCTGCTCAGCAGTAAGACAATCAGCCAAAACTACACCTTCCACAAGAGCATCTTGATCTGTGGAAGAGAAGAGATCAGGTAGAGGATCACTGTCTTCTTCCTGTCCCTCATCTGTTGCCATGAGCAGGGTGAGATCAGCCCTGTCATAGTAGGGTTTCAGGCGGTTGACATGGAGCACCCTAAGGGGACTCCTGGCAGTGCCTAAGTCAACTAAATAGGTGACTTCTCCCTTCTTTTCAACAATTGTGTGGGGACCACTCCATTTATCTTGGAGTGCTCTTGGGGCCACAGGCTCCAAGACCCACACTTTCTGCCCTGGTTGGTACTGAACCAAAACAGCCTTCTGATCATGCCATTGCTTCTGGAGCTCTTGGCTGGCCTGAAGGTTTTTACTGGCCTTTTTCATGTACTCAGCCATCCTTGATCTGAGGCCAAGTACATAATCCACAATATCCTGCTTAGGAGCTTTTAAAGGTTGTTCCCAACCCTCCTTTACAAGTGTGAGTGGACCCCTAACAGGGTGTCCAAAAAGAAGTTCCAAGGGGCTGAAGCCCACTCCTTTCTGGGGTACCTCCCTGTAGGCAAAAAGGAGGCATGGTAGAAGGATATCCCATCTCCTGCGGAGTTTTTCAGGGAGACCCATAATCATGCCTTTGAGAGTTTTATTAAATCTCTCCACCAGTCCATTTGTTTGTGGATGATAGGGTGTTGTGAACTTGTACGTTACACCACACTCCTTCCACATGGCCTTTAAGTATGCAGACATGAAATTGCTTCCTCTGTCTGATACCACTTCCTTTGGGAAGCCCACCCTGGAAAATATTCCCAGGAGGGCCTTTGCCACTGCAGGTGCTGTAGTGGTCCTTAAAGGAATTGCTTCAGGATATCTTGTGGCATGGTCCACTACCACTAAGATAAACCTATTGCCTGAAGCAGTAGGAGGGTCAAGGGGGCCAACTATGCCAACCCCTACCCTTTCAAAGGGGACCCCAACCACAGGCAGTGGGATAAGGGGTGCCTTTGGGGTGCCACCTGTCTTGCCACTGGCTTGACAGGTTTCACAGGACTTACAAAATTCCTTTGTGTCCTCAGACATTCTAGGCCAATGAAACAGGGGAACAAGCCTGTCCCAAGTTTTCATTTGTCCTAGATGCCCAGCTAAGGGAATGTCATGTGCCAGTGTTAGGAGGAACTTTCTGTACTCCTGAGGGATCACTAATCTCCTGGCAGCTCCAGGTTTAGGATCCCTATGCTCAGTGTACAAGAGGTTGTCCTCCCAGTAAACTCTGTGAGAGTCACTGACATCCCCATTAGCCTGTTCGACAGCTTGTTGTCTGAGACCCTCTAATGTGGGACAGGTTTGCTGTGCCACACTCAGCTCCTCTCTGGCAGGCCCCCCTTCACCCAAAAGCTCAGCAGTGTCTGCTTCCAGCTCCTCTGGTGTAGGTTCTGCACAGGGAGGGAATTCTTCTTCCTCAGAAGTAGAATCCACTGTAGAGGGAGGGATAGTAGGAAGTGGTTTGCTTCTACTACCCCTAGCTTTAGGGAGCACTTGGTCCATTGTTCCAGGATCCAAGCTTCCCTGTCCTTTTTGCTTTTTGGCCTGAGCCCTTGTCAAAGCAAAAATATGCCCTGGGATGCCCAGCATTGCTGCATGGGCCTCCAACTCCACATCTGACCAAGCTGATGTCTCCAAATCATTCCCTAGTAGACAGTCTACAGGTAATTCTGAAGCTACCACAACTTTCTTTGGACTAGTTACCCCCCCCCAGTTGAGATTTACAACAGCCATGGGGTGGCTTTGTGTTATGTTGTGAGCATCGGTTACTTGGTACTGGTGTCCAAGTATGTGTTGTTCAGGGTGCACCAGTTTCTCAATCACCATTGTGACACTGGCACCTGTGTCCCTGTAGGCCTGGACCTCAACACCATTTATTAGGGGTAGTTGCTTGTACTTCTCCAAGTTATGGGGGCAAGCAACCAAAGTGGCTAAATCAATAGCCCCTTCAGAGACTAAAGTAGCCTCTGTGGTCTCCCTAATCAGACCTACCCCAACTAACTTACCAATAGTGAGCCCAGCTACTCCCTTGGATTGGCTATTAGTAGGTTTGCTCCCACCACCACTGCTATTAGTAGGGACACTAGGTGTAGCAGTAGGGGTTGTAGTGGTAGGAGCAGTGGTGCCTTTCTTTGGACAACTGGGATCTGTTGTCCAATGGCCTTTTATTTTACATAAATAGCACCATGGTTTCTTTTCCTTGTTCTGATTAAAGGAGGATTTGGACCCACCACCCCCACCAGAGTGTTTTTGTGGGCCTGATGAAGACTCATTTTTAGATTTGTCCCCACCCTTGTCAGAAGACTTACCATCCTTCTTTTTGTTGCCATCTTTGTCACCCCCTGTATGAACTTTTCTGTTCACTCTTGTTCTGACCCATTTGTCTGCCTTCTTTCCCAATTCTTGGGGAGAGGTCAGATCAGAGTCCACCAAGTACTGGTGCAACAAATCAGACACACAATTATTAAGAATATGCTCTCTCAGGATTAAGTTATACAGGCTGTCATAATCAGTAACTTTACTGCCATGTAACCACCCCTCCAAGGCCTTCCCTGAATGGTCAATGAAATCAACCCAGTCTTGTGAAGACTCCTTTTTGGTCTCTCTGAACTTTATCCTGTACTGTTCAGTGGTTAAGCCATAACCATCCAGGAGTGCATTCTTAAGAACTTGGAAATTATTAGCATCATTTTCTTTCACAGTAAGGAGCCTATCCCTACCTTTTCCACTAAATGATAGCCATAGGATAGCAGCCCACTGCCTTTGAGGGACATCCTGTACAACACAGGCCCTCTCAAGTGCAACAAACCACTTGTTAATGTCATCCCCCTCCTTATAAGGGGGAACTATCTTGTGCAGATTCCTGGAATCATGCTCTTTTGCAGGATGACTATGGGGAATACTGCTGCTGCCACCATGGGTATCTAAACCCAACTTCTGTCTTTCCTTCTCTAATTCAAAAGACTGTCTATCCAAATCCAGCTGTTGCTTTTTAAGCTTCAGTCTGGTTTGTTCCACCCTCAACTTATTGAGTTCCCTCTCTAACATTCTGTCATCAGGGTTGGTGGGAGGGACATTCCTAGAAACAGAGCTATGATGGGAATGAACAGAAGGAGACCTGTCCCTTACAGAAGCCACCCTAACAGCTTGGTTAACAGAAACATTACTACCAGTATGGTGAGAATAAATGCTTTTGCTATGATGTGAGACAACACTATTTATATGGTGTGGCTCATCATCATTACCAACTATGCTAGACTGTCTAGTAATGGGCAGGCTAGGAAGTTTCTTTCCTGAATCTTTTCCTGGGGGAGTCCCTGAATCAGATTGGGAACTATTAGGTACTTTTTCAACAGATGAGGCACCTATGGCCTTATCCTGTTCTCTAAGCATGTTAAGTAACAGTTCCAAGGAAGGATTCTTCCCTACACTCAAACCTCTCTCTATACAGAGACTCCTTGCTCTTTTCCAGCTAAGGTTGTCATATGCAAGTTTGGACAGATCAACATTTTGGCCTGTGCCAGACATTTTTAGAGAGAGTTAAAGTGATAGAAAAAGAGAAAAAAGTTTTCAGAACTTTTTGGAAAGACAGAAAAAAAACTTTTTAAACTTTTAAGAACTTTTTGAAAGTTTAGAAGTACTTTTCAGCACTTAGAAAAGAGTGAAAAGAGGAAATGCAAAACTTTTTGGCTATGTGTATATACACTGACCTTGTTTTGTATATTTTTCTCTTATGAAAAGTACAATGACAAGAGTGGTAAGTAGTCTCAAGCACTTATCCCACCACTGCACAACCAATGTAGGAGGCTGGACTGGCTTGTAATGAGTACCAAGGGGTACTTGCACCTTGCACCAGGCCCAGTTATCCCTTATTAGTGTATAGGGTGTCTAGCAGCTTAGGCTGATAGATAATGGTAGCTTAGCAGAGCAGCTTAGGCTGAACTAGGAGACGTGTGAAGCTACTACAGTACCACTTAGTGTCATATGCACAATATCATAAGAAAACACAATACACAGTTATACTAAAAATAAAGGTACTTTATTTTTATGACAATATGCCAAAGTATCTTAGAGTGTACCCTCAGTGAGAGGATAGGAAATATACACAAGATATATATACACAATAGCAAAAATATGCAGTATAGTCTTAGAAAACAGTGCAAACAATGTATAGTTACAATAGGATGCAATGGGGAAACATAGGGATAGGGGCAACACAAACCATATACTCCAAAAGTGGAATGCGAACCACGAATGGACCCCAAACCTATGTGACCTTGTATAGGGTCGCTGGGACTATTAGAAAATAGTGAGAGTTAGAAAAATAACCCTCCCCAAGACCCTGAAAAGTGAGTGCAAAGTGCACTAAAGTTCCCCTAAGGACAAAGAAGTCGTGTTAGAGGAATAATGCAGGAAAGACACAAACCAGCAATGCAACAACTGTGGATTTCCAATCTAGGGTACCTGTGGAACAAGGGGACCAAGTCCAAAAGTCACAAGCAAGTCGGAGATGGGCAGATGCCCAGGAAATGCCAGCTGCGGGTGCAAAGAAGCTTCTACTGGACAGAAGAAGCTGAGGTTTCTGCAGGAACGAAAAGGGCTAGAGACTTCCCCTTTGGTGGACGGATCCCTCTCGCTTTGGAGAGTCGTGCAGAAGTGTTTTCCCGCCGGAAGGACGCCAACAAGCCTTGCTAGTTGCAAATCGTGTGTTTGGCGTTTTTGGACGCTGCTGGGGCCCAGGAGGGACCAGGAGGTCGCAAATTGGACCTGAAGAGAGAGGGGATGTCGAGCAAGACAAAGAGCCCTCACTAAAGCAGGTAGCACCCGGAGAAGTGCCAGAAACAGGCACTACGAGGATGCGTGAAACAGTGCTTGCCGAAGTTGCACAAAGGAGTCCCACGTCGCCGGAGACCAACTTAGATAGTCGTGCAATGCAGGTTAGAGTGCCGTGGACCCAGGCTTGGCTGTGCACAAAGGATTTCCGCCGGAAGTGCACAGGGGCCGGAGTAGCTGCAAAGTCGCGGTTCCCAGCAATGCAGCCCAGCGAGGTGAGGCAAGGACTTACCTCCACCAAACTTGGACTGAAGAGTCACTGGACTGTGGGGGTCACTTGGACAGAGTCGCTGGATTCGAGGGACCTCGCTCGTCGTGCTGAGAGGAGACCCAAGGGACCGGTAATGCAGCTTTTTGGTGCCTGCGGTTGCAGGGGGAAGATTCCGTCGACCCACGGGAGATTTCTTCGGAGCTTCTGGTGCAGAGAGGAGGCAGACTACCCCCACAGCATGCACAAGCAGGAAAACAGTCGAGAAGGCGGCAGGATCAGCGTTACAGAGTTGCAGTAGTCGTCTTTGCTACTATGTTGCAGGTTTGCAGGCTTCCAGCGCGGTCAGCAGTCGATTCCTTATCAGAAGGTGAACAGAGAGATGCAGAGGAACTCGGATGAGCTCTTGGATTCGTTATCTAAAGTTTCCCCAGAGACAGAGACCCTAAATAGCCAGAAAAGAGGGTTTGGCTACCTAGGAGAGAGGATAGGCTACTAACACCTGAAGGAGCCTATCAGCAGGAGTCTCTGACCTCACCTGGTGGCACTGGCCACTCAGAGCAGTCCAGTGTGCCAGCAGCACCTCTGTTTCCAAGATGGCAGAGGTCTGGAGCACACTGGAGGAGCTCTGGACACCTCCCAGGGGAGGTGCAGGTCAGGGGAGTGGTCACTCCCCTTTCCTTTGTCCAGTTTCGCGCCAGAGCAGGGGCTAAGGGGTCCCTGAACCGGTGTAGACTGGCTTATGCAGAATTGGGCACCTCTGTGCCCAACAAAGCATTTCCAGAGGCTGGGGGAGGCTACTCCTCCCCTGCCTTCACACCATTTTCCAAAGGGAGAGGGTGTCACACCCTCTCTCAGAGGAAGTTCTTTGTTCTGCCATCCTGGGCCAGGCCTGGCTGGACCCCAGGAGGGCAGCTGCCTGTCTGAGGGGTTGGCAGCAGCAGCAGCTGCAGTGAAACCCCAGGAAGGGCAGTTTGGCAGTACCAGGGTCTGTGCTACAGACCACTGTGATCATGGGATTGTGCCAACTATGCCAGGATGGCATAGAGGGGGCAATTCCATGATCATAGACATGTTACATGGCCATATTCGGAGTTACCATGGTGAAGCTACATATAGGTAGTGACCTATATGTAGTGCACGCGTGTAATGGTGTCCCCGCACTCACAAAGTTCAGGGAATTGGCTCTGAACAATGTGGGGGCACCCTGGCTAGTGCCAGGGTGCCCTCACACTAAGTAACTTTGCACCTAACCTTTACCAGGTAAAGGTTAGACATATAGGTGACTTATAAGTTACTTAAGTGCAGTGTAAAATGGCTGTGAAATAACGTGGACGTTATTTCACTCAGGCTGCAGTGGCAGGCCTGTGTAAGAATTGTCAGAGCTCCCTATGGGTGGCAAAAGAAATGCTGCAGCCCATAGGGATCTCCTGGAACCCCAATACCCTGGGTACCTCAGTACCATATACTAGGGAATTATAAGGGTGTTCCAGTAAGCCAATGTAAATTGGTAAAAATGGTCACTAGCCTGTTAGTGACAATTTGGAAAGAAATGAGAGAGCATAACCACTGAGGTTCTGATTAGCAGAGCCTCAGTGAGACAGTTAGTCACTACACAGGTAACACATTCAGGCACACTTATGAGCACTGGGGCCCTGGGTTACCAGGGTCCTAGTGACACATACAACTAAAACAACATATATACAGTGAAAAATGGGGGTAACATGCCAGGCAAGATGGTACTTTCCTACAAGCACCAACTCAACACTGCCGCAGAGACATGCATAGCTTAGAAATGAGACTGTGGGCTTATGTACCAACAGCTATGAAACAAGGCACAGTAAAGACACTGACCTGAAGCTCATAGACAGTCACTGATTCTCGCTTCCCACTGTGAGCCTACACCTGTTGTTGCCTTAATAGATTGTTATTACCATACCACTAGCACTTAATTAGAAGCACATATTCCCTTTCATAATCTATCTGAATTGTATTATTGTCATGCTATTTTTATTTAACCACCGATTCCATTTTGATCACTGACTCCATTTTGTGCTTAACTTAGCTTCAAATTCCGTCACATAGGTGGCACAGGTATTTTTCCACGCACAACTTCTACATTGAACGTGTTTTTGCTCTTCTCACCTGAGAAGGGAACATATAGTGGGGGATGCGACAGTGATCAGAGTGTACCAGGATGAGAATGTTTATAGCAGAGAAGGGTAATGCTCCCTCTTGGAAATGCACATTGGGATCTTTCAACACAGACCAAGTACAGCCAGGGCTTGAAGTTCACAACTTACTCAAAGGGAGGGGGGAGGTTTCCAGAACCTTCCTCTTGGGTTTGTTTAAGGTATATAATGTGGGGAAACGTGGCGTGAGGCAGAAGGAACTCATTTTTGAGAGTAGGCACACTGCTCGAAAAACCAGAGTCCCATTGAGGAATATTTCTACTGTCTCATCTGTCCAGGGTTCCACAGTTTGACGTTGGCGAGGACAAGGATGATATTGGATTCAATCCCCATGGTGATGCATTTTTAATTCTTAACTATCTAGCTTTGATGTGTGTATGCATAAATAATATTCACTACATACATATTCATTGTTAATATATTGCACTTTTTCTGCTTATTATTATTCAACTGCTGTGTTTATTTTAGTATCTGCACATGTTTTGCTGCCTTAAAGTTAAATGCTCATGTTAATATTTTTGTTTGCCCTTGTTTGAGACCTGGAAAGTGCCTTAATAACTCATTACTCAGACAAGAGTGCTGCATTCTTTGCATTCTTGCCTCGTTCCCTCTTAGTTTGAAGCTAAGCATAACAGTTATGTAGTTGATGTTGTAAAGTTCTTATCCTTTAACAAAAAGCTAAAACACAAGACTGGACAGCCTATTAGATTCTATTTTTGATTGTTGATTTCTAAGTCTCTACCCTTCACATTACCTCCTTGAGAAGTTTGGACTTCTCCCCTTAGTACTCTGAGGGTCAAATGCTGAAAGAGTGTTTCTGATGGATATAACTACCTGTGGATTCCTCACCTTATGAATTCTCCCATGCACCAGCATCCGACAGAAAATCTTCTTCCCAGCTCTCCACGTCGACGTCACAATTGCATGGCTCCACGCAACTCCGTCTGACGTCACTGTGCCAATAAGAGGTCCTCGCCGGCGTGCTGACGTTAGTTCCCTTTCTTCCGTGCATTCGACGCTAACGTTTTTCTCCTAGCTCTCACTTCTGTTGGAGGGTTTCATTTTGTTGCTATCAGAATTGTTAGTTACAATGTCTCCCCCTAGGAAGTCCGGTTTCAAGCCATGCAGAGAGTGCGGGGTCGCATGTTGGTCACTGACCCTCATGACGATTGTCTTTGGTGCCTTAGCTCTGAGCATGATGTCGAGGAGTGTTTGTCTTGCCAGACCATGAATTCAAAGGCGTTAAAGGAAAGGGAGGCCAAACTCTTTTTTGGATAAGGCGAAGAAGGGTCATAGGAGCCATCGTAGATCACCTTCCCATGCTTCTTCGAAGAAGCATAAGAAACTGCGCTGTCATGACTCACGGCATCGTTCGGCTCGGAGCCGATCAAGATTGAGATCTCCATCTCATCGGCGTTGTGCGACGTGGGAGGTGAGTCCAACGGTGACTCCTCAAACCCAGAGCCCTGAGGCTTCTCCGGCACCGCCTGTCTTTGAGGTTGTGGTGCCTCCGGACAGTCCTCGATTTTCACCTGCTGCTCAGGAGTCCAATGTTCAGCAAGCACAGGTGCATCAGGGAGACCAGTGGTATCCTGCTTTCCCGGCTCCGGGAGCGGGTCCGGCTGCATTTTTGAATGCCATGTTCTCTATGTTCCATGGGATGGCCCCTGCTGGTGCACTGACTGGTCCCACGGGTCCATTGGCATTTTCGTTGGGCTCCCCTGCTCCGTACAAGGCGGTGCCGTTTATGCCATTCTATCTAGCTGAGGGTACCGGACTGGCTCCAATGACATTGCCTCGAGGCCCTGTGGATCCCATGACGTCACCTTCTAGATCTATGGCGCCGATTTCATCTACCCGTCAGCCGGTACCGATGGTGGAGCCACAAGCATCCTCAGCGCCATTAGGATCCGTGCCGGCGCCGGATCCGAGTGATGGATTCAAAAGGAGTCAATCTTCCTCTTATGTTTCACGTCAGGTGTTGAAGCCGGTGTCTTCGACGTCGGCAAATTCCATGTTGACGCCAGGGTTGGACGCTCGATTGAGTTCACGCAGGAAGGCCTTGCGACCCTTAGAGAAGGAAGAGTATCAAAGGCAGTTGTTGGAGGAAGGAGAGATTCTCGAGCCCTTGGGAGAGTATCAAGGCCTGGAGTCGGCCAGTGGGCTGGATACTTCCCCGGAATGGGACTTGTCTCACTGGGGGAATTTACGGAGGAGGCAGCTTCTTTTCACACAGTGATCAGGAAGGCAGCAAACTTTTTAGAACTTCTATTGCCTGCTGCAGAAGTTAAGACGAACATGTTAACAGAGGTCCTACATCCCTCTTTGGCTTCTGCAGACCCATTGCTTCCATTCAACGAGGCTCTTACGGAGCCCATATTAGAACTTTGGAGGAAGCCTGTATCGTCGCCTGCTGTGAATAGAGCTGTGGCAAGGAGATACAGAGTGGCGTCTGGTGATCCGGGCTTTTTATCACAACATCCTACCCCCGGAGAGTTTGGTGGTTCAGGTCTCTTGCTCTACACGGTCTGCTCCAGGCTCCTTCCCTGTGATTCCATCAGACAGGGAATCCAAGCAGATGGAGGAATCCGCAAAGAAGACTTTCTCGTCTTGCAGCATGGCTCACAAGCCTGCAAATGCTACCTGTGTGCTGGGTAGATATGTCCACCCCCTCATGGACTCAGCGAAGGCCATGGTTCCTGACCTGCCGCAGGTTGTACAGAGACCATTTGGGGAACTCCTGTCTGATGCACAGGCTGTGGCGAAACAAATATTCCAGTCTGGCCTGGATTCTACGGACTTGGTGGCTAGGGCAATGGGAACATCTATTACTGCCAGGAGGCACTCTTGGTTGAGGTCCTCTGGGTTTTCTTCAGATGTACATTCCACTTTGTTGGATTTGCCCCTTGATGGGGAAAAACTGTTTGGAGATAAAGCAGACTCTGTCCTAGAGCGCTTTAAAGATAGCCGGGCCACGGCGAAGTCTTTGGGATTTCAAGACTCCTCTGCTACCCCTTTTAGGTCCTTTCGGAGGTTCAGGGGGTTTGGGCGTGGAGCAGTTTATCGAGGGAGACCCCAGTCCTCGGTCCAGCAGCCTACCAGCCTCCCATATCGATCCTTTAGAGGGCGGGGGAAGGGTAGGACAAGAGGGGCTACCCAGCAGCACCCTACATCATCCTCTTCCTCTGGAGGACAACAGCAAGGGAAGCAGCCCTAGTTTTCTCCCCTTTATCAACCATATTTCTCCTGTAGGGTGAAGATTACGTCTTTTTCTCCACGAGTGGGAGTTAGTTACATCAGACGCATGGGTTCTAAATATTGTGAGAAAAGGATATGCTCTCCCTTTTCAGCAGTTTCCTCCTCCCATCCCTCCCGTCCCTCGTTTTGTTCAGAAGACCATCTCCTGTTGTTACAGCAGGAGGTTCAGATCCTATTGTTAAAAGGTGCTGTGGAGTTGGTTCCAGAGCAGGAAAGGGGTCAGGGTTGTTATTCAAGATACTTCCTGATCCCCAAGAAAGACGGTCGTTTGAGACCAATCCTAGACCTGAGGATTTTGAATTGGTTCCTCAAACAGGGGAAATTGAAGATGCTGACTCTAGCGCAGGTACTTCTGGCGTTGAACAAAGAGGATTGGATGGTGTCTGTCGACTTGCAGGATGCGTACTTTCATATCCCTATACTCAAGTCGCACAGGAAGTATCTCTGGTTTGTGGTGGGGTCGCAACACTACCAGTTTGCGGTCCTTCAGTTTGGTCTTACTTCAGCACCTCGAGTCTTCACAAAGGTGATGGCAGTGGTGGCAGCAAGTCTCAGAAGAAAGGGGATATCGGTATTCCCTTACATGGACGATTTGTTGATCAAAGCCAAGTCTCCAGAGCTTGTATTGCGTCACTTGCAGATGACAACTCAGTTGTTGTTCAAGCTGGTTTTTTTTATGAATGTACCCAAATCTCACCTGGAGCCCTCTCAACGCCTCCTGTTCATAGGGGCAGTAGTGGATACCACATTGAATCGGGCCTATCCTCAGCGGATCCAGGATATTCAGGCGTTGATTCCAATGTTTCAAAATGGAGCGGTTGTTCCAGTCCTCAAGGTCTTAAGCCTGCTCGGTCTGTTCACTTCTTGCATTCTGTTGGTCACTCATGCACGTTGGCACATGAGGGCTCTCCAATGGTGCCTCCGCAGGCAGTGGTTTCAACACAAAGGGATCTCGAGGAGTCGATAACTATCTCCAGAGACGCTGCAGCGGATTTACGATGGATGGCTGTGGACGGCAACCTTTCTCAAGGGAGGCCGTTTTCACTGCTGCCTCCGGTGGCCATGGTCATGACGGATGCTTCCACTCTAGAGTGGGGAGCTCATCTGGGGGACCTGGAGATCAAGGGTCGTTGGTCTCCAGTGGAACAGACTTTTCATATCAATCTGTTGCAATTGCGGGCGATACGTCTGGCTCTCAAGGCCTTCCTCCCGTCCCTTTGCGGTCAGTCAGTTCAGGTCCTGACTGACAACACTACTGCTATGTGGTATACAAACAAGCAGGGAGGAGTAGGGTCGTATCTTCTCTGCAGAGAAGCTCTGCGTCTCTGGTCCTGGCTTCAGGACCATCGGATTTGCTTAATAGTAAATCATCTGGCCGGGGTGCTCAACGTGCGTGCGGACTCTCTCAGTGGGCATCTTTCGGCAGATCACCAGTGGCGTCTCCATCCGGATCTGGTCTTGCACATCTTTCAGATGTGGGCTTCTCCAGTGATAGATCTTTTTGCCACTTGGGAGAACGCGCACTGCCCGTCATTCTGCAGCCTCCAGTATCCAGTGCAAGGAGCTTTGGGGGACACGTTTCAGATCTCTTGGTGCAACCAGTTGCTTTACGCGTTTCCCCCCATACCCTTGATTCCTCAGGTCCTGAGGAAGATTTGCCAAGATCGGGCTCAGGTTATTTTAATAGCCCCGGATTGGCCAAGAAGGGTGTGGTACATGGACCATCTCCAACTCTCGCTGTGCCCTCCGCTCCATCTCCCTCTCAGGGCAGACCTCCTCTCGCAGTCGCAGGGGCAGATTCTACACCCCCACCTCCAGAGCCTGCACCTTCATGCCTGGAGATTGTACGGGGCAACCTGAGTTCCTTTTCTCTCCTACCAGATGTAGTGGATGTTGTTTTATCAGCCAGATGACACTCCACTAATTCAGTTTATGCCGGCAGGTGGGCAAAATCCGTGGCTTGGTGTGGAGAAAAGCAAATTGATCCTTTGAAGGCCCACCTTTCTGATATTTTATTATTTGCTTTGGACTTAGCAAAGAAGGGTTGTGCAGTGGCTACGGTTAAGGGTTATTTAGCTGCTCTGTCAGACTTTCTTTGCCTTTCGGATCAGCCGTCATTGTTTAAATCACCTATTGTGGTTAGGTTTCTTAAGGGTTTACTTAATAAGTTTCCTCCCACTCCTTTTCATGTGCCTAAGTGGGACCTAAATCTTGTTTTAACCTTTTTAATGGGGTCACCATTTGGGCCCATGCACTCTTGCCCGTTAAGGTTTTTAGTGCTTAAAACAGTTTTTCTTGTTGCCATAACCTCGGCTAGGCGGGCTAGTGAGCTTCCAGCTCTTTCTGTTAAACCCCCCCCTTTACCTTGTTTCTCCCCGATAAAGTGGTGTTGAAAACCAGGGCGGCTTTCTTGCCAAAAGTTGTCACTCCTTTTCATATAGGGTAGACTATTATCCTTCCATCTTTCTACCCTCCACCTCACCCCTCGAAAGAGGAAGAAAGGCTCCACCGCTTGGACCCTAAAAGGGAGCTTAGTTTTTACATTGAAAGGATGAAAGACTTTCACCTGGAAGATCAGCTGTTCATGGGGTATATTGGACAGAGGAAGGGCAGAGCAGTCCATAAAAGAACAATCTCCAGGTGGGTTATCCTTTGTATCAAGATATGCTACTCGCTGGCGAAAAAGGTTCCCCCTGAGGGTATCAGAGCCCATTCCACCAGGGCAAAGTCCGCTACTTCGGCCCTGGCAAGGGGGGTTCCGGTGGCGGATATTTGCAAGGCAGCAACTTGGGCGTCCCTCCACACCTTTGCAAAGCATTATTGCTTGGACTCTGACCGTTCGGAGGGACGGCCATTTTGCACGATCTGTGTTGCAGGATTTCTTGGTGTAATCAGACAGGCACCCACCTCCGAGTGCGGTACTGCTTTGGGACTCTATTCATAAGGTGAGGAATCCACATGTAGTTGTATCCATCAGAAGAACAAGTTACTTACCTACAGTAATGCTTTTTCTGGTGGATACAATAGCTACCTGTGGATTCCTCAAAGTCCCACCCGCTTCCCCGTTGCCTGTCTGATTGCACTAGGATATGTGGTTCTATAGATGTATGTGTATTTTGATATTTTTACTGTATATATAAATGATGGTTTTGATTATGTTGCATCATGAAGGTTTTGTGTATATATGTATGTATAGGAGTTATTTTGGAGTCGGTTTTCACCTGTTCGCCTCAAAGGCACATAAAAAATGGGTGAAACTGACGTCAGCATGCAGGTGAGGACCTCTTATTGGCACGGTGACGTCAGACGGAGTCGCGTGGAGCCGGGCATTTGTGACGTCCTCGTCGACGTGGAGAGCTGGGAAGAAGATTTTCCATTGAATGCTGGCGCATGGGAGAATTCATAAGGTGAGGAATCCACAGGTAGCTATTTTATCCACCAGAAAAAGCATTACCGAAGGTAAGTAATTTGTTCATTTAGTACTCAGTTTTCAGAACCACCTCACCTCAGTTGTGGCTGAGTACCCACTTTGTGCACCAGGAGGCTGAGAGCTCAAGTTTTATTAGCAGAATTACTGTACAAGAGAGTAAAGAGAGGTTCACTGAAACTGGCTGCGAATGGGATGACTGGGCTAGGAAAAAGTAAACATTGAGCTGAGGTTGTTTTTCTGGATAGTAGGTATCAAGAGATCAGGGCATGAGGGGGTCAGATACAAGAGTTTCACAATATTCAGGAAAGATGTGGTGCACTTCTCATTTATGAGCAATGTAATGCACTTAGAGTACAGGAAAACACTGTTGCACTGTTTATTCTTATAATATAGAGTTTTATTATGTTGGGCAGTTCAAGTCTAACGGATATGTCCTTTCATTGACTATAGTTTTACTGACTGAGTTGCTATGTTAGCTGGGTTTCTGTTAGGTAAGGTACTGGTTGATTGGTCTCAATCACATAGCAGGCAGGCCAGCCTGGAGGAATAGCAGTAATGTGAGATGATTGGTTCTGGGGGGACCAGTAGACCCAGGTAATTTGTTCGCTGGGTGTACCTTCCCCAGGGTCACAGTGTTTCGATTTCTAACCCTCTGGCACAAGGACTTAGTCAGTGTACCAATATGAATTAGAAATCCCATTGGTCGGCAACCCATGCACAACCCAGTAAGCAATACTGTGTAGGAAGTGTTTCCTGGTAATGATCAGTCCCCAGTCACCGCTGGTGACTGGGAAAAGTGAAGGGAGGGGGGGGGGGAGCAAAAATTAAATATATATAATTTTAAAAAAGCTTTACCTTTGTTGCACCTCCGCTTCCTGCTGCGATGCAGACACAGACTCCCAGCTTGCCCTGCGGCCAATCATGACGCTGGTGAGAGCAGCATTATGATTGGCTTGAGCGCCCTGGCTGGGCACTGCAACGCAGACTGGGAGCCTGGGATTGCTCTCTCCAACCCAGCAACACAGTGCCGGGTTTAGAGAGCCCTTGTGCGCATGTGTGTTTTGCCGGCCTGAGACAGCCAGCCAAACATACATGCGCACTGAGGGGAGTGCTCTGTGCTCTCCTCTCGGTGCTCGTCACCCCCATGGCCCCACCCCTTTAAAAATGAAAACATAGTTTATTATTGTTTTATTTTTAAAGGTTTACAGCTTCTGCTGCTGGCGGGGATGATGCCCCTCTGCCATAGCGGAGGAGCCACCCCTGTCATTCCCACAAGATTAGTTCAGGGGCACAGTGGAACTCCAAACCCTCTTTCGTTAATAAATAATACACTCAATGATTTCACTAAGAAACAAGATATTCACTTCAAAATATTTATTTTAAAATCCAAACCTATTGCATATGATATGAATAGTAAGTTCACAGAAGATAGAAAATTAAAACTAATGGAGCAAAGCATGATGGAAAATAATACAATAAGAAAAACTCAAACATTGTACTTGGGTTATTATTGTCCTAATACCCTTAAGCTATTTCTAAGTGCTATGCTAGGTTTTAGCTGAAGCAGTAGAAATTAAGCATGTTCTTAAGTTTAAGAGATGGTGCACACTGCATACTGCTAGCTATTTGCTATTATAGCTTGTTTGAGGCTGGATCATAAACAGCAAACAGCTTAAGCCCACTTCTTCTCTCTATCACTTCTATAGAAAGTTGATGTGGCAAACTTGTATGACCTCTATCTCGATAGCAGCCGCAACCCTAATGTGTTCCAGTACATGGGTTTTTACAGTGTCTGATTATTGATTTTATTTTATGTTTTGAAATCATCAATGAGACTGGTGGACACTGTCCAGCAATAAGATAAAACCATCATGGTGACAAATGTGTCAACTCAGATATCAGAGTGGTTTACTGCAGGTGCATAGTGTGCAGACACTTTTAGCATTTCTATGCATTTGTTTTGTTTTTTAATTCTTTTTATTGTGCTTTCAAAACAGAAACCTAGCTTACTATCAGAACCATGGAGAAGTGTGGCTCAATGGTTAGAGCGGCAGACCCTGATGCAGAAATCTGGCCCAGGACCTGATAATTCTCGCATCGGTGCCTAATCTAATTCATGGGTCCCACTCTGTAACTCTGGGCAATAGCTTGCTTAATCTCCACAACGGCCCCAACAGTGCTGGGATGCCTGGCTTCACCTTGGAGGTTGCCCAGGAGTGGGCACCTCACAGGGAAAAGCCAGGAGGGGTTCCACAGCGGTATGCGTACAGCGCCTTGAGACCCTAACGGGTGAGTAGTGCGCTAGTACGAAGTTTTACAGTTTAACCCTAAAGTTACATCGCTACTGCACCCTTCTACTCACATTTAAAGCTTCACATATTCCATGAAAGAAATAGAAGAGTATGAATAAGGCAAGTAACAGAAATAGTGGTGCCTGAAAGACGAAAAAGCCTGTACAGAAACTGTCACAATGTTCACAACCCAGGTTGGCCAACAAAAACAACCAAGTAACTAAGGGCCTGATTTAGATGTCGGCGGAGGGATTACTCTGTCTCAAGGGTGACGGATATCCCGTCCGCCACAGCAAACGATGGTGTTTAGATTTCAGCAGACGGGATATCCGTCGCCGTTGCACGGAGTAATCCCTAATCCCAGATCTAAATTAGGCCCTAAAACATTTTAGTTATTTTTATTTGCTATTGATTATACATTTTACACAGAAGCAGCCATGATGGTTTAGGACTGCTTGCTGTCTGTTTTAATTGAATGCATGGTCAGCGTGGCAGTGATAAAATATTTTCACTTTTATAAGTTACACAAGAATACACATCTGAGTCCCTGCAGATTTAGGCAAGTGAATAGTGGCTGAAACCAGAGCTTTCCGCAGTAATTCACGCAGCTGGGACAAAAGAGCGGTCGTGCCAGACACACAGGCTTTTGACAGTGCTTGTATATGTTTAGAAGGAAACGTTATTATTAATTTTACTTAATTACATTTAAAGTCCATCTTCCGGTTATATATACAGTTTAATGAAACGAGCACAGAAGTGACGTGTTTTGTTGTTGATGGTGATAACATGCCGTCGGTTATTGGGTGGTGGGTGTTGTATTGCAAATTGCCCACTTCTGGCTGGGTGTAACTCTATGGCAGACTACTAGCCACCCAAGACCACTATACATTTGCAGTAAACCGTTGAAAACACCAAAAAGCTTTCAAGAGTGAATGTAGGCGGAGGACATCCCCTCCCACCATCTTGGCAGTCCCTGTCATGGATCTACCAACAGATGAGCGATTCTCTGGATTTGAGTTCACCTTTTGATAAACTAACAACTATGAACTGAAAGCCAGGTGCTTTTAATGTAGGTGGAGGTGCTCAGCATAAAGGCGTTGGCTTCTCTTGGTGTAATTTCCATGACTGTTCTGGGATACATACAACGCGCTGTGTCTGACTAATAGTGCAGGGCTACACCTATGACGTGCCCGCACATACTTCTCAGGTGAATTTCCTTTGCATCTCTCTGATTAGCCATTTCGTTTCACTTGGGCATCTGCCAATGGCGACACTACCTGTGCTGTGGGCTTGCCACCTATGCATATCCCTGAAGATGGTTTGGGAGAGGCCCTTAAACTCTTTCCTCTGGGCATGGGTGCACTCTTGGAACATCAGGATTGCGTGTGAGCGTAGGAGCTGAAATTAGAGCTGAAACGCTGACATCAGCCATTTCGGAATGAGCCTAGAATCGAGGCAGAGCCGCAAGCAGGAGCAACGTCATTTGGTACGAAACTGCAATAAGAGGGTGGCTCCTTGATAGGAGGACCACGCAGATTACCAACATTGTGTCTTGGTATCTAGTGGTTCAGGGTAATAGATCATTAAATGGGCTGAATGGATGTTACCACAGTGGTTGGTTTGAGTGTATGGGGCCTCATTGGTTCGGTTGAAGGGATGACTTGCTCACTGGTTCGCACACTGATGAGCTAAATGAATAGTGGTTCATTGATTGGTCTCAAAGACGAATGATTCAGTGTTTGGGTCAAAGGGACAATGGCTCCTTCTCATTGGTTGCTTTGATCAGACCATTTATGTGTGTTTGGAATGTTGACCTGCAGGGCCTGATGTTAGTCTCCAACATTCTTGCAGTATTCCAATCCCCCAAATCAGCTCCTGCTGCATGTTACACTGGCGACAGGACTATATGGAAGTCTTGGTAGTCTGCAGAAGATGCAGATGTTTTTGTTTTCGAGTTGGCCTTAGGCACATTCTGTCGCTAGGCATTCTCTGCAGGAATCATCCGAGTTTGAGTTGTGCCTGCACTTTGGCTGTGAGACTGTTAAAATGACCATTTGTGTGCCTTTATGGTGCGTTTATGCTGTTGTGTACCTTCTGTGGTCTATGTGTGTCCCTCGTTTGCAGGTTTGGGGGTACTTGGCTTCACATGTGAGTACACAGAAAAGGCTGGCTTGTGCATTCAGGAGGCAATAGCTCTGTGTGTGTAAGCAGGCATCGGGATAAAGTGTACACCAGAGGCACTAGTGCCTCTGTGCTCCAATAATTGAGCAACAACTTAAAGACATCAAATCAATTCTCCCAGTGCAGCCATATCATCTCTGGCAATCAATGTGCTCAATGCAGCCCACGGGCTTGTTCAGTGTTGAGAGTAAGGTGCACAGGTCATGCCAATGCTGAGGATCAGTACTCCCATTGTAGCACTATGTGCTCTGCCAATGCTAAAAATCAAAGCTTGTAGTACTTTTTTAGTAATATTATCTTATGGTCCCTCCTAGTGCTGAGCTCAGACCTCTCAGTGCGCCCCATTGGTCCTCTCTTTGATGAGAATCAACGCTCATTGTTCTGCAGTATGGTCCCTTATAAAGACATTTTTCATGGGATGAGCAGACATATGCTGAAGCTCAGTGGCAATTAGATGGAAGCCTTGGTTTTTGGCCAAGACAGTCTATTGAAGATAATTTTCTGGGCCGCTTAGATCAGCTCGAACATCTTCGCCATTGTCAACGGTCAACATTTTGGAATTCCATATGTAAAAGAGTTGCACATGTTTGTTTCCTCCTTTAGTATCTTCTGGTTCAGAGAGTGCAGATAGTCCCTATTCAAAGAAAATGTGTCTCTCTCAAGGAAGGAAGATAGGCATCTGAGAAATCTTTTTGAAGAGAAATCATTTAGTATCTTAAAGAGGGCGGAAGTCAGGCGAGACAATTCAATATTGTATTCTCAAATAACCCAATTATATAAATTCCTCTCTGCTTCAATGAAGTACTCAAAAGACAATTCTGAACCCCACCCTGAAGAAACAGGAATGATGGCTGTACATCAACCAAAAGGATCCTCAAAAATCAAAAGTGGTCGGTCATATTATTTTTGAAGTCCAAGGTACATTTTTGGATCGAGATAATCTCTATGGAAAGATAGCACATCAGCAACACGAGATGATAAAAAATAAGCTTCTGGACACTCACTTTTTGGACTCATTTTTGGCCGAAAATTTACATAGGGGACATTTTTTATCTTCAATTTTTCCAAGGATGGTAGTCAAGGTACTGCTAGCGAGAGTTTCTCTCAATTGTTTTCTCTGATTCTGTTCTCTACTTCTTCATATTAATTGATATCTCTTAGATTTAAAAAAAAAAACCTTCATGGTATGATGATTTTTAAACTACAGGAAGAGTGCTGTACCGCCTGATTTTGTGTAAATGGCTTTTCAGTGAAGAAGCTGCCTTTCCTGTGCCGCAGAGAAAAGTGCAAATGTCTTCATTCTGTACCAAATAATCCCACATCGAGGAGTGGTCCAATCCAAGGGCCAATCATACCAGTGTCATTTCAGTGGCAGTGTGGCAGCGGATATCTGCAGTCCTGGACCAGAGTTCTTAATTGCATCCTAGCAGAATCTCTATGGCTGCATAACATGAGGGTCACTGCCCTTCTCTGAAGTATGGAGCATGGGAAGACATGGCAAATGGACAATTCTTAGTAGACTGCCCTCTGTCTTTTGGCAGTGGTTGTTGCACTCCTTTGGGTATCAGAGTCCAAGGGGCACGTCTTTCTGGGAAGTACTCTTTCCATGGCAGTGTAATGGACAGTCTCTGCTCTCAGGAGGTACTAAGATCCAATGGGCATTTCTTAATTGAATGCCATTTCTCTGTGTCAGGCATTCTCTACATTCTGGGATATCAGAATCCAAGAAGCATATCCTCCTGAAATGCCCTCTCTCTATGGCCGTTTCGCCTCTTACGAGGCATCTGAGTACAAGGCCATTTTCTAATGCACTGACATCCCTTTGTGGTAGTGTGTTAAATCGTATTTGCTCCTCTAGCATTATCAGAATCAATAACACATTTCCTAGTATAGAGCCTTCTCTCTACAGCAGCGAATATCTTCTGTTCTGCTGGTATACCCTTTGTGGGAATGCATTTTCTCTTTGAGCCAGTAAAACAGGTCTCTGCACTTCTGGAGAGTTGTTAGAATATAGGGGGTCATTCCAACCCGCCAACAGGCAGGCGGTAAAAAAAATGGAATTCTGACCCTGGCGGAAACCGCCAACAGAGACCGCCACTTTAACACTCCGACTGCCACAGCGGGACAAACAAACAGCGCGGCGGTCACCGCCAACAGACAGGCGGGAGCCAATGTACCGCCCACCCTATCACAACCCACCAATCTGCCACCTTTTCCGGGGCGGTAGCCCCGCCGATAAAAACACGGCAGAAACAGCCATTACGAACGGAAAACGCTCACCTCTACACACTCCACGAGGAATCTGGACAGCATGGAACCCGAACTACACATCCTACCAGCTATTGTCTTCCTGCTCCTCTACCAGGAGCACGAACGCCGGCGCAGAAGACAACGGTGAGTACTGCACCTACGACACAGGGGAGGGAAAAAATTACAGGGACACACATACGTGACACACCCACCCTCACCCTCACCCACAACTACATACACATCAATGCAGAGCAACAACTCAGAGTGACACCCCCAAACCCCCCGGAAGAATGCAAAGACAAAATAAAATGATCATGAAATTTGAAGTATGTTGTACGGCTAAGTAAAAAAATATATCAAACATCTATAACTATATATACATATGTAAATTGTCCTGTCCAAATTGGGTATCAGCCATTGTTCGTGGGCCAATGGGCCTAAACACATGGCAAAGCCCAATGGAGAGAACACAGCAGGGGCATCAGATAGCAAAACTACAGGCACCTCAGGGGGAAGGGAAGGGGGGGCACCTCAGCCAGATGAGTCCACGACGCCAGATCCACGAGGGGCCTCCATGGCCACTGTTCAATCCTGGGGAGTGCAAAACCACAGTCTCACAAGTCTCTACAGTGGGTGGATTGCCCACTGCGCCATCCTGGGGAGTGCAGAGCCACAGTCTCACAAGTGGATTACAGACTCCACTGGTTCTGGAGGAGGCATGGTGCCCAGAGTGCTTCGTGTAGCCCTGCCCGACACTGATGCGGGCCTGCCCCTTCTGCCAATGGGCTAGGGGTGCTTGAGACAGCGGTGCCCAGCGGAGCAGTGCAGAGACGGCGGTGCCCAGCGGAGCGGTGCAGAGACGGCGGTGCCCAGCGGAGCGGTGATTGAGTTGAAGGGCCCAGCGGAGCGGTGCTTGAGATGAAGGGCCCAGCGGAGCGGTGCAGAGACGGCGGTGCCCAGCGGAGCGGTGATTGAGATGAAGGGCCCAGCGGACCGGTGCAGAGACGGCGGTGCCCAGCGGAGCGGTGCAGAGACGGCGGTGCCCAGCGGAGCGGTGCAGAGACGGCGGTGCCCAGCGGAGCGGTGCTTGAGTTGAAGGGCCCAGCGGTGCTTGAGATGAAGGGCCCAGCGGAGCGGTGCTTGAGATGAAGGGCCCAGCGGAGCGGTGCTTGAGATGAAGGGCCCAGCGGAGCGGTGCAGAGACGGCGGTGCCCAGCGGAGCGGTGCTTGAGATGAAGGGCCCAGCGGAGCGGTGCTTGAGATGAAGGGCCCAGCGGAGCGGTGCAGAGGTGGCGGTGCCCAGCGGAGCGGTGCTTGAGATGAAGGGCCCAGCAGAGCGGTGCTTGAGATGAAGGGCCCAGCCGAGCGGTGCAGAGACGGCGGTGCCCAGCGGAGCGGTGCTTTAGATGAAGGGCCCAGCGGAGCGGTGCTTCAGATGAAGGGCCCAGCGGAGCGGTGCTTGAGATGAAGGGCCCAGCGGAGCGGTGCTTGAGTTGAAGGGCCCTGTTCAGCGGTTCTTGAGACGGCGGTGCCCTGTTCAGCGGTTCTTGACTTGAAGGGCCCTGTTCAGCGGTTCTTGACTTGAAGGGCCCTGTTCAGCGGTTCTTGAGACGGCGGTGCCCTGTTCAGCGGTTCTTGACTTGAAGGGCCCTGTTCAGCGGTTCTTGAGACGGCGGTACCCTGTTCAGCGGTTCTTGACTTGAAGGGCCCTGTTCAGCGGTTCTTGACTTGAAGGGCCCTGTTCAGCGGTGCTTGACTGGAAGGGCCCTGTTCAGCGGTTCTTGAGACGGCGGTGCCCTGTTCAGTGGTTCTTGACTTGAAGGGCCTTGTTCAGCGGTTCTTGAGACGGCGGTGCCCTGTTCAGCGGTTCTTGACTTGAAGGGCCCTGTTCAGCGGTTCTTGACTTGAAGGGCCCTGTTCAGCGGTGCTTGACTGGAAGGGCCCTGTTCAGCGGTGCTTGACTTGAAGGGCCCTGTTCAGCGGTGCTTGACTGGAAGGGCCCTGTTCAGCGGTTCTTGAGACGGGGGAGCCCTGTTCAGCGGTTCTTGACTTGAAGGGCCCTGTTCAGCGGTTCTTGACTGGAAGGGCCCTGTTCAGCGGTTCTTGAGACGGCAGTGCCCTGTTCAGCGGTTCTTGACTTGAAGGGCCCTGTTCAGCGGTTCTTGAGACGGCAGTGCCCTGTTCAGCGGTTCTTGACTTGAAGGGCCCTGTTCAGCGGTTCTTGACTTGAAGGGCCCTGTTCAGTGGTTCTTGAGATGGCGGTGCCCTGTTCAGCGGTTCTTGACTTGAAGGGCCCTGTTCAGCGGTTCTTGAGACGGCGGTGCCCTGTTCAGCGGTTCTTGACTTGAAGGGCGCTGTTCAGCGGTTCTTGACTTGAAGGGCCCTGTTCAGCGGTTCTTGACTTGAAGGGCCCTGTTCAGCGGTTCTTGCCTTGAAGGGCCCTGTTCAGCGGTGCTTGACTGGAAGGGCCCTGTTCAGCGGTGCTTGACTTGAAGGGCCCTGTTCAGCGGTGCTTGACATGTGTGTCCAGGTCACCAAATCCGGCCATGACATGCATTTCACTCGCCACCTGACATGTGGCTGCCGGGCCCTTCGTGCACATCTGTCTTCTCGCTTGCGGGGCCCTCCTGTGCTGCCGTCCCGGGCCCGTGGGTGTCCTCCTGCACACCTAGAATGGGGCTGGTGGGGCCCTCCTGAGCAGCTCGCCTGCTGCCGGACTTGTCGGGCGTGCTGCCCTTGCCACCCTTCCCTGCTCGTCTGTGGCCCTTTCCTCCCTTTGGCGGTGTGCCAGGTGGCACCCCACTCCCTGACGGTGCCATGGTAGTGCTTTTGGAGCCTGCTGTCTTTGGTCTCCCGCGCCGGGCACTGGCTTTCTTGGCTTTTTTTTCAGGGGGTGGGCTGGCCGTCTCTTTACTCCTAGCCGAAGTAGCTGGCCTTGAAGGTGGTGGACTCCAAAATCCTTGGACTATTGTCTTTGTAGGTCCAGGTTTTGTGGTGGCTGAGGTGCTGATTGGAGTCTTATGAGATGGAGGGGGTGGATCAGTTGTTGGAAAGAGGTCAAGGTTGGAAAGGAAAATCAATTTAGAAAGACAGGGACGGGTAGTTGTAGTGGGTATGGGAGTGGAGGAAGAGGATGTGGTTGTAGGAGAGTGAAGTCTGGTGTCTTTGGGTGGAGGTGCTTGTGCTGGAGGCTGTCGTGAGGTGGATGGCTGTTGGGTGGGTGGCTGGCAGCGTTTGTGTGGTTTGGAAGAGGGGGTGACAGACACACTGGGAGAGGACACAGGGGACGTGTAAATGGTAGTGGGGGTGGTGACTGCACGTGTGCGGAGTGTTCTGGTGGGTGTGCTGGTGATGGACGTAGTGGCTGAAGATGTTGTGCATGCAAGTGTGAGTGGAGACGTCACAGGGAGGGAGGAGGGAGACGAGGAAGAGGGGGACACAGAGGAAGCAGTGGTTGTTGGCATGTCTGCATGTGGATGTTGCTTGGGTGAATGCTTGTGTGATGTGTGGTGCTTGTGTCTGGATGAGCTTCCCTTGGGTGTTGAGGTGTGTGCAGGCTGGTCTGTAGGTGTGTCTGGGATAGGCAGAGGTACAGGGGAGTGGGACTGGGTTGAGGAAGTTGGAGGAGGGAGGCAGGATACAGGGACAATGGCTGCCGTCAGTGCTGAGGCCAGAGCGTTGAACGATCGCTGATGGGCAGCCTGACCCGAATGAATGCCCTCCAGGTATGCATTACTCCGGTGCACCTCCCTTTCTACACCCTGGATGGCATTCAAAAGGGTAGACTGCCCAACAATGATGGTCCTCAGGAGGTCAATGACCTCCTCACTCAGGGCAGCAGAGGTAACTGGGGCAGGGCCTGAGGTGCCTGGGGCGAAGGAGATGCCCACCTTCCTGGGTGAGCGGGCATGGGGCGAACGCTGAGGGGCTGCTGGGAGGGCGGAGCTGGTGCGCTGGGTGGCGGCTGTACCTGTTGTTGCGGTGGGCACGGATGTTGCCGCCACCACAAGAGAGCTCCCTTCCGAGGACGTGTCTGTGTCGCTGGTGTCCCCACGTGTCCCCGCTGTGGAGCTCCCCTCGCCCTCTGTCTCACTGGGGAAATCCGAGTCAGTTGCATGGCCCTCCATGGCCATGTGAGATGCAGCTCCCTCGTGCTCCGATGCCACTTCTCCTCCGCCTGATGATGCTAATGCACCCATGAACAGGAAGACCACCAAAAAAGGGGGGGGGTGGAGAAACAAAGACATGTTGAGTGCATGCATTGGTGACACCGTTGGCGGAGAGGACAGACACAGAAGCCCCCTGCACTACGCCGCGTACTTGGGGTACACTACTCAATCCGTGGGACATGTTCTACAAGCCTATGGACGACAACTCCACACATAGGTGACACAGGGACATGAATAGCTGTACTAGGCAACCTACAGAGGTGGGGGGCGGGGGCACAGGGACATGCCTAATGGAGGGGCCTAGACTACAGAAATCGCCCTGGACTAGGGATACCCACAGCCCTCCTCCCCCACCCAGACACCTCCAATGTGCGCAAAATCAGCAGAATGTGCTTGTACTCACCCCCTTGTGTCTGCTGTGATGTCCTCACGCGCCCATCCAAATCTGGGTAGGCCACCGCCAGGATCCGGGACATCAGGGGGGTCAAAGTACGACAGGCACCCCTCCTACGTTGGGAGGCCATCCCCAGCAGAGCCTCCGCGGTCTTCCTGCTCCTGCGGCGGATGTCCTCCCATCTCTTCCGGCAGTGGATGCCCCGTCTGTTGTGGACCCCCAGGGTCCGGACGTCCTTGGCGATGGCACGCCAAATGTCGATTTTCTGATGGGTGCTGACCTATGTGACATGTACAGGGGGAGAAAATAAAAAATCATCACCTTCTGCATGCTCGATGTGAGTGGCCCCCCATCCCCACCCTTGCCATGTGGCACATGCTCTCATCTGTCGTTTGATGCATGCCTCATTCACTCCCCTCCCCACCATCTTTCATTCACCCCACTCAACCCAGGCATTGGCCACAAAGCATGGTCCCAGTGTACTTACCTGTTGGTCTGGAGGACCGTAGAGTAGCGCATACTGGGGGAGGACCCCATCCACGCGTTTCTCCAATTCTTCAGAAGTGAAGGCAGGGGCCCTTTCCCCAGTCGCAGCAGCCATTGTCTCTTCCAGACCGAGGTCACAGCAGCACTTGCAGTATAGGTCCTCTCCTGTGGATGATCAGGTATCGAGTGATTAAGCAGATAGAAAATGGCGGTCACGCCCGCGGCGGTGCGTACCGCGGCGGTGCGTACGGCGACCGCCGGCGCACATCGTCATTGGCTCCTGAAACCCATAGGGTTCAATGTTAACCAATGCGGCTTTGCGCCGCGGTCTTCGACCGCCTACCGCCGCGGTGTGCCACGCCAGCGCATTGACCTCACATCCCACTGTCGCACTTCACAGGTCAGGCAGCAGCCATTTCAAGGGCCCCCATATCTTAATTTCTACTGCATCACACATACCTAGGCCTTGCATCAACACTCATACAAGCCATTCAATGCATTGAGAATCGTGTACTGTGCAAGCTGTGGGAACGTACCTGTGGGTTGATTGACTCTGTGCTCCATGTTGTCCTTCCTAGGCACCGTCCGCTGGGACATGCGAGGAGATGGAGGAATCTTCCCGTGTACAGACCGCTGGTGGACCTGTCGACAATGGAAGAAAGACATGTCATACTGACATACAGGCTTGACAGAGCCACTATACAGGAACTGTGTACCCAGCTGGAGCCCGACCTGATGTCACCCATCCGCCAACCCACAGGGATCCCCCCTCTAGTGCAGGTTCTGTCAGTACTCCATTTTTTGGCAAGTGGGTCATTTCAAACAACAGTGGCCATTTCATCAGGGATGTCTCAGCCTATGTTTTCCAAGGTGTTGTCCAGAGTGTTGTCTGCCCTGCTGAAATACATGCAGAGCTACATTGTTTTCCCTGAGGTGGGCGATTTGGCTACAGTGAAGGGTGATTTCTATGCGCTTGGACATATTCCCAACATCATTGGTGCAATTGATGGGACACATGTTGCTTTGGTACCCCCCAGCACGAGTGAACAGGTGTACAGGAACAGAAAAAGTTATCATTCCATGAATGTCCAGGTGGTCTGTTTGGCTGACCAGTACATCTCCCATGTAAATGCCAAGTTCCCTGGGTCAGTGCATGACGCGTACATCATGCGAAATAGCAGCATCCCTTACGTGATGGAACTACTTCAGAGACACTGTGTGTGGCTAATTGGTGACTCTGGTTACCCCAACCTGTCATGGCTACTGACCCCAGTGAGGAATCCCAGGACAAGGGCAGAGGAACGGTACAATGAGGCCCATGGGCGTACTAGGAGGGTGATCGAGCGGACCTTCGGCCTCCTGAAGGCCAGGTTTAGGTGCCTCCATATGACAGGTGGATCCCTAATGTACTCACCAAAGAAGGTGTGCCATATCATCGTGGCCTGCTGTATGCTTCACAACCTGGCTTTGCGACGCCAGGTGCCTTTCCTGCAGGAGGATGGTCCAGATGGTGGTGTTGTGGCAGCTGTGGAGTCTGCGGAGAGTGAAGAGGAGGAAGACGAAGAGGACGACACACACAACAGGGACACAGTAATACAGCAGTATTTTCAATGACATACAGGTAAGAATCAACACCGGCATTTTACATTTACTTAAAGTCTCCTGCCTCTCTACTGTCTGAGTTTCCCCCCAGTGTATGTTAACTGAGTTGTGACTTTCCCTTCCAATTTCAGAGCTGTGGGCCCCACTCCGTGACCTCTGCTTTGTTTCCCCATGGACTACAGCTGTGTGACAGTGGTATGTTGTCATCACAATGTAACTGGACATTTTGGCACGGTTCTGTGTAATACATTTGTTCAAAAATACAGGCAGACTCCAGATTACTTTTGTGCAATAAGTGTGTTTATTAAAGTGCTCAATTTTGGGTAATGGTTGCAATTCGGTGATGGGTGATGGTGGAGAAATGTCCATGGCAGAGTCCAGATTTTCAGTCTCACAGGTGCATTGTCCATATGCCTGTGGAAGGTGGAGCAGGGGCAGTTTAAGGTTGGACAGGCTGACAATGTGGGACAGTGGGATGACAATCAGGGGGTATCCTTTCCTGGCGGGGGTCTTGGCCTCTTACTCTGTCTTCTTCCTAGATCTCAGGCCCCGCTTGCGGGGTGGTTCTCCTTCTGCAGGGGGTGGGGTTCTGGTGGCCTGTTGTTCTTGTGTCGGGGCCTCCTGTCCGCTAGCGCCGGCGGAGGTGGTAGCCTGTTCTTGGTCCATGCTAGTGACAGGGGCCCTTTGTGGTGCCACATGGTCCCACAATGTGTTGACAATCTGATTGAGAGCCACAACGATGGTGCCCATTGCGGAACTTATGTTTCTGAGTTCTTCCCTGAACCCCATAAACTGTTCCTCCTGCAGTACCTGGATCTCCTGGAACCTGGCCAGGACCGTCGCCATCGTATCCTGGGAGTGGTGGTATGCTCCCATGATGGAGGATAGGGCCTCGTGGAGAGTGGGTTCCCTGGGCCTGTCCCCCCCGTCGCACAGTAGCCCTCCCAGTTCCCCTGTTTCCCTGGGCCTCTGCCCCCTGGACCGTGTGCCCACTACCACTGCCCCCAGGTCCCTGTTGTTGTTGGGGTGGTGGGTTAACCTGGGTGCCCTGTAGTGGTGGACACACCGCTGCTTGACGTGTCCTGGAGACAGAGGCATGGGCCAGCTGGGTGGGTGCTGTGCTGGTGCTCCCAGAGGGGGGTAGGTCTGCTGTGGCCTGTGGCTGTCTGAGGGGAACTGTCCCGAGGTCCCCGATGAGCCGGGCTGGTCATCTGGGTCCAGGGAGACAGAGCTGCTGTCATCACTGTGGGCCTCCTCTGGGGGTGGAATGGACATTTCTGCACCCTCCTGGGCGGTGTCGTGGCGTTCGGGTCCTGCAGGGGTATAAGAGTATGGTTATTGCTTCTGTGTGTGCCATAGCGTGCTATGGGTGGGTGCCCGTGTACCCCAGTGCTGGCATTCCCTTGTGGGGGCTGTTGTGACGGTGGTTTGGGGGGGGATGGGTATGTGCAGTGGGCATGCTTAGATGATGGGTGTCCATGGTTTGTAGTCGCATGCAGGGCTTGGTGTTGGGATGGGTGGGTTGTGATGGTGAGACATTAGCAAGGAGGATGTGTGATGGGGGTGGGGGGGTGGGGGTATGATTTGGCATGCCGGTGGGTGGGGGGGATGAAGTAGTTGAGATTAGACTTACCAGAGTCCATTCCTCCGCCTACTCCTGCGAGGCCCTCAGGATGCAGGATCGCCAAGACCTGTTCCTCCCATGTTGTAAATTCTGGGGGTTGAGGTGGGGGTCCGCCACCAGTCTTCTGCACCGCGATGTTGTGTCTGGATACCATGGAACACACCTTCCCCCGTAGGTCGTTCCACCGCTTCCTGATGTCGTCCCGATTTCGTGGATGCTGACCCACAGCGTTGACCCTGTCCACTATTCTTTGCCATAGCTCCATCTTCCTGGGAATGGTGGTGTTCTGCACCTGTATCCCGAAGAGCTGGGGCTCTACCCAAACTATTTCTTCCACCATGACCCTGAGTTCAGCGTCTGAAAACCTGGGGTGTCTTTGGGGTGCCATGGGGTGGTGTGGATGAGGTGTGGGGTGGTGTTTGTGGTGATGAGTGTGGTGGTGTGTGGTGTTTTGTGCGTGGATGTTGTGTGAGTGATGGTGTTATGTGCCTGTGAATGCTCTGTACTAGCTGGTGGTGTCTCTCTCTGGCCTTAGTCAATAAATGGTGGTCGTAGGGGTTTGTGGGTGATGTGGGTGTGTTTTTTATATTGTGTTGGGTGTGTGGGAGTGGTGTTTGTATGTGTATCAGGTGTGTGTATTTCAAAATGTCCAATGTGGCAGTGTTTTGTAAGTGTGTGTGTATTTTGACCGCGGCGGTGTGTACCGCCAATGGAATACCGCGGTTGAAAGACCGCCGCGTGGATTCGTGGGTCGGAATGGAATGGGCGTATTTCTGTTGGCGTGACGGTGGAGGTTTGGTCATCGCCAGTTTTTCGCTGGCTGTTGGTGTGGCGGACTTTTGTGGATGTCGGGATTTTGGCGGTTTGCCTGTTGTGGGTCAGAATGACCGTGACGGTTAACCGCGACCGCGGCGGTGTTATGGCGGTCTTCTGACCGGCAGTAAGCACCTTTTACCGCCGAGGTCAGAATGACCCCCATAATGTCTATTTATTAGTGGAATACCTTTGGTGTGTCCCACTTTGACAAGTTTTTTTTTTTTTCCTCATTTACCTCAGACTGCAGGTCTTCTCTGAGCCATATTGTTTCACATCCTCTCACTTACAGAGCCGAACTTGACCAGGGAGGCCACATTTCTCTCACTTTACCCTGACTGGGGAGCCACATTGCCATCGCAACTAAGAGAGCAGAAATAAGTTGTAATCATTGGACGGTATGCAGAATCCTAGCCTTATTGCCTCTACTGCTCTATTGTCTCCCCATCCACTACACCAAAGGCAACCAGAATTTTCTTCCCTTAGAAACACTACCAGGCATATCCATTTTTGAGGGGAAGAAAGTGTGTCAAGCCAATCTGCATGCAGAGGAAGCATTTCTCCTACTCATTTTCAACATATTTCCCTTCTGGCCAAAAGTATAGAATAGAAAAGCATTTTCTTAGTATCCTTGCTCAACTCTTCAGACCCCTCCATTATCCCCAAAATAATTAGAGAGAGGCTTACCTTGATATCTACCTCCAACATACTCAAAACAGTCTTACCCACTTCTTCCCAAAATGGATGTGTTGCTGGGCACTCCATATACATGTGGATATCCGTTGTATTCTGTAGACCACATTTTGTGCATTTAGCCACTCCCCCTTTCCTCATTTTCATGAGTTTGTATAGGGACAGGTAAGCTCTGCGAATGGAAAAAAAATGATTTCTTCTAAATGGAGCAGATTTGATCACAGCAAATAAAGTGTGCATTGATACTTGCCACAGATCTTGTAGCCGCTCCCTCTGCAAACATCCTCTCAAGAGATCTTCTGCCAACTTGAATTCCCCTTCCAGCATGGCACCTGGGGGTTCACTCAATAATTTCTCATGATCAATGATTCATTGATCCTAGATTTGCTCGATTACCCTTTGACCAACCTTTCAACTGAACATATTTTAGTCTAGACAGTTTTCCCCCATTTCTTTGTTTAGCTCATCCCAGGGGAGTAAAGTACCATCCCTGAAGAGATCTCCCCAATGTTCCATACCTGCCCTCCTGATTGATATAGCCAGCTTATCTTCAAGGCACTCCGAGGTAAGTGGAGAGTCCGAAATGGGGGCCCAATAGCTATAATATTCTGCCTTCATTGCTTGCCTTATTCTATACCAAACCTTTGCCATATTTTGAAGTTCTTTCAGTTTTTATCTTTTTTTTAAAATTGGGATCTCTAAATTTAATTAAAAATTATTTTGTAGCACCTCTAACACCTCCTAACATAGCCTTAAACATACACCTGATCTCTGAGGAGTCTGGAGTGGTAAAAAGCATCCTAGCTTTCTTATGTTTAAATGCTCACGCATAGTACTGCAAAAACTCTTCTCTTTTCTTCTGCACAGCTTTTTCCACAAAATCCTAGCGTCCTTATATGCTCACATAGACGAGTTTATGGTTTGTTGAATCTTCGCTACCTAAGCTTTGCTCATTTATAATGGAATGGTCTCATACATGAAATTGAACTTGGGCAGGATCACCATTTTCACCAAGCCGATTCTCTCAAGTATTGTCATGGGAAGATGGCCCCACCCCTGCATCATCTTACTGCAGTCTACCAGAACTTTCTTTAGATTCACCACCAGAATCTGCTCAATATCCTCCACGGTCTTAAGACCCAAATATCTAATTTAACCTTTAGTTTGCAGGTTGTCCGTCCTCTGATTCCAGACCATAATGTCCATTTTCCCAGCATTAACATGATATCCTGACACTTTGCCAAAGTTTCTTACTATACCCAGCACAGAGGGAAAAGCTGTCAACAGATCGGGTGAGTAAAACCATAAGGTAATATGCATACAGGGTGACTTTCTTCTCCCACCCACAACAACAGAAAGGGTAGATGGAAGGATCCTGTCTAATCATCTTGGAAAGGGGTTCAATATAAATATTAAACAATAAGGTGGACAAATGGCTTCCTTGCTTAGTACCTCTAGCTATCTTAAAAGAGGAAGTAAGGTTCCCATTCGCCAATACCTTTGCAGATGGGGCTTGACAAATCTGATCAACGGCCCTACAGAACTTTTCACCTAGGTTATCGTGCTTAAGGATTGCACTCAAATAGTCCCAATTGGCTCTATCAAAAGCCTTCATTGCTTCCAGCGTCATAACCGCAAGAGGGGTGTCATGAGTAGTAGCCAAATCTATAGCCCCGATCAGATAAAATGTTAGTTCGTGTACAAATGTACCCCTGGTAAACCCCTTCTGGTCTGGATGTAGGAGTCCCATCACCACCCCACTTAACCTGTCCACCAACACCTTGGCAAATAACGTATAATCTCTATTCAAAAGCAATATTGGTCTATATGACTCACAATGCATCAGGCTTTTTCCTGGCTTCAAAATCAAAGTGATGATTCCATCATTCCAAGATGTTCGTAGTGGGTCCCCATCCTCCAAATTTTTTACGAACAGATCCGTCAAAACAGGTACTGTGGAGTCTCCCAAGCCTTTATACAGTTCCACCAGAATGCCATGCCAGTCCTGTTGCTTTACCTCCCTTACTTGCTTTTAATGATGACCTTATTTCTCCCTGGGAGATAGGTTTGTTCAATTGGGCCTGTTCCTTGGGTGAAAGGCTGGGCAAGATATCCGTCCCCAGCCAGTCTCTCAACTCTTCCTCAGCTACTTGCTTCTCCTCTGTGTAGAGCTCTGAAATAAACCTCTAGAAAGCCTTCTCTATATATGCACTACTCGTTCACCTCTCCCTAGTATTCCCACACACAATTTCTCAGATGGTATTTTGCACTTGCTCCATCTTAGTTTAGCAGTCTAACAATTTTCCTGCACTTTCTCCATACTCAAAATGAGCTAATCTACTCGCTTCCCACCTCTTTTGTATTCTGCTTGCAATACTTCCTGAAGCTGCATCCTCAACTGACCCAACATTTTCCCCAAACCAAGCTTTCCTTCTGCCTCCACACTCATCATTAGTTGTTTCTCACGGTTAACAATTTCTGCTTCTAAAAGACATATTCCCTGTAGGTTTTAGTTTGGTGACACTGTGACAAGTTGTTTGTCATCTGAGAGTATCAGAATCTATTATGCTTTTCTTAAGGGAATTCCCTCCCTCTGTGGCAGTGTGACTGGCTCTGCTTACTGAGGATGTCAGAATCCATGAAGCATTTGTTAGTGGAATTCCCTCTCTGGCAATGTGGCAGGCTCTGCTCTTCTCGGAGTATGGCGTGTTCGGAGTGGAATCCCCTCTCTCTCTCTTGGCAGTGTTTTGCTCTATCCAATGGGTGATCTTTTGACTGTGGAAAGGGCGCCCCTTTTTGTGGGGGTATGAAATCCTACTGCACCCTTCTTAGTGGAATGCCCTCTCTCTATAGATAGGTGTTAGGTGCCTCTGCACCTCTGGCAATATTTCTTATTGAAATGCCCTTCTGTGACAATATTCTCTTCCACTGTGATAGGCCTATTCTGGGGAGCTGAATTCATATTGCTCTTCTTAATGGAATGTTGATTCTCTGCAGGAGTCAATTCTCACCATGAGTACCAGAGGGCACTTCTCAGTGAACGTGCTCTTTGTGTGACTCGGGGCTGTGTTCTTCTGGGTATCAGAATCCATGGCTCAATTGTAAATGTAATATCTGTCTGTGGCAGGGGCCTTCACCCCCCGTAGCATTATAATCTCAGGGGAATGCACTCCTAGAGTAAAGGTCTCGGTCGTTCTTCTCTTTCCTCTCTCTGACTTTGTGAGAGTGAATCTTTGCTCTTTGGGGTGTCAGAATTTATTGGGAACCTTTTTTGGTGGTGTTGGGGGGGGTATATTGCAATCAGGGGTGTCTCAGCTTCCCTTGCTCCACTATTTGCAAGCTGGTAGTACCAAATGGAGCTGATTGCATATAATATTGTATTATTGGCTCACTTCGGTTAATAAAGAAGAATGGATTAATGTAAATGAAACATTGGTAAACACTGTAGCAAATGGAATAGGTTAGATATGATATCAAACTGTCAAACTATTGTATCCATATATATATATATATATATATATATATATATATAGCTATATATATATATATATATATATATATATATATATATAAAATAAAGTTATAGTTAGATGTGATTAAAAAAAGGTATTTGTTTGTTTAAAAAAAAGCTTAGAAATTCACTGAAAAACCAAAGGCTAAAGTAATGTTATACTTACATCAATTTGTCAGTGACAACATTGACGTTTGGAAATAAAAATGTTTTTTTTAAAACACAGATCTTTACCAATTATAGTTAGCAGAGCCCATTAAATTTAGACCAATGAAAGTTCAGATCACAGAATATCACAGTGGGATCCAAACCAAGAAAGTTACTACCAAAATGAGTGCCCAGTATTGAGATAAGAACCATCTGATGTGAAATGGGTTATTTTGGAGGAACAACAGAATATGAATAACAAGATTCTCTTTTACAGGGAGCAATACTGGATTTTTTTGTCTTGATACACGTCAGTGGTCTCAACGGTGACATCCCTTCAAACGAGACCTTGTACACTATCCTTTGACAGTAATTTGTGATCACTAGAAACAGGGATTCTATTTCCTCATGACACTCATACAGGGGCCTTCAGTGCCGGCCCAACAAGGGGCTGCTCGATGATTATTCATGCCACCAAATTGGGTGGATGAGGGACCTTGCTTTTGATTTATCAGACGCCAATGACCTGTCTCAATAATAGGGCGATGCCTTTGCAGCACACATATCCTAAGTCTAACTATAGGAACTGCATACTCCTAGTTTACTGATACACTTTAAAGGGTGTCATTTTAATGTAAGGCAGACCTACTGGATTTGTCAAAGTGTCAAAATGGCAAATTATAAGAATTCCCAGGCCTAATGGCTTTATCAAGGGGTCATCACATCCACATATATAAAACAGACCTATTTCGTCAAAAAGTAACCAATAGCTATAAAAACATCTATATTCATACATGCACATGTTGCAATGTATAATAGTGAGTATTACAAATATTTAATGAAAACATTATTTAAAACACATTAAACATGTTTTTGAGTCCTTTTGAACATCTTTCTGGATACAAAGTGCAGCCATAAAAGAAACCACAAAGGGGATCCTGCACTCCAGCAGAAAAGCATAAATCTGCAGCTCGGAGTGCTTTAAAAAAAATATGGTGAGCTTCCCTGGGGTCATGGATTCAATGACCGAAAGGACTTACTTTGTTGTTTTTTAATGTTGCTGGGAGGTGGCGGGTTCCCTGCTTCTCTCCAAAACCTTAAAACAAATTATTGGTAGTGCACCTGCCCCTTCTAGGGGAACCACCCGGAAGAAGAATTATTATTTGAAAGAGCCCTTGCCGGGCATTATGGGGCACTCATTGCAGTGAATAATAACTATTTTTTTAAGTTGGGGCTGTGGTGAGAACCCCAAGGCCCCCACAGCCTCTCTTGGCTCACCAGGCAGCACCTATAGTGGGCACCAGCAGCAGTCAGCCATTGTGTCAAAGTGGGTGCTCCTGTGCCTACCAGAGGCTACCACAACAGCGCAATCGTTGGGGCTAATGGGGTGAGCCACAAGGCCCGAAGGCCCCTGCTGACTCCACAGCCAGCACCCAGACTGGCTGTGGTGAGACCAAGCTCCAGTGCTTTGCTCCTGCCCGGATAGGACCATGGATCTGCGGGCAGGGAATAAAAAATTACTGTTTTGGTCCCTCTGGTACCCCTACGCCTGGCCTGGTGAGGGGCAGCGTGTCCCTACTGTTCTCCACTTATGTTTTCTTTTTACCTTTTAATAGGACACAGGACAGAGTCTCTGATTCCTAAAATGGCTGCCACCAAATCTTTCTGGATGTGGTGGCAGCCAATCAGATTTTATCTTTAGATCTGTCGGCTCCGCGAAGCAACCAGTCAGGCAATCAGGTGTTAATTTGTATAGCACGGCTTGTCACCCGATTGGGTATCCTGGCGCTTACTGTGGACTTTTATTTGAAAAGCCAGGTTTTCAGTGCCTTTCTGACATGGGCTAGTGAGGGTGTGGTGTAGAGGTGGAGGGCGCTCCAGGCTTTGGCAACGAGGTGGGAGTAGGAGCGTCCTCCGGTGTGGCATCTGTGTATGCGTGGTATCTTTGGGAGGACGACGAGTGCTGAGCGGAGGTTCCTGGTAAATTGGTGGAGGTGAAGGCTGTGGTTCAGGTAGGCGGGTCCTTGGTTATGGAGGGCTTTGTAGGCATGGATCAGGAGTTTGAAGGGGCATCTTTTCTGGATCGGGAGCCACTGGAGGTCCTTCAGGTGCTAGGTGGGTTCTCTTGGGCAGTTTGAAGATCAGTTTGGCAGCTGTGTGCTGGATCGTCTGGAGTCTTTGCATGACTTTAAGAAGTTGGCCTGGTGTGTGGTGGCACCTTATACCAGGTCCAGGCGACTCCTATTAGTGAATGTAGGCAGTGTCTAGGGAGCCAGGGCTCTCTAGAGGTAGCTAAGGATGAGCAGCCAAGACTTATCTAGGAGAAATGCAAAGCTTATGCAATGCCATCCACAATAGTCACAAAGCAACTACTCACACATGAAAGAACCACACAGTGTTACAAAAATAAAGATGTTTTATAATAGTAACATAACACTAGATTACTTATAGGCAGTCATCCCAACTGGAGGTAAGTACACACTATATACACTATACATATATATATATATATATATATATATATATCCAGCAATAACTAGGAATTGGCACAAGAAACAACAAGACAACAAGCATTGGCAAGAACTAGTGAAAAATAGTTAGGACCCTAGGGAATTGTGGAATTAAAGTGAAGTCCCCCACCCAAGGGTATGGAATTGTTAGAGGGAAGCTGGAAGAACTAGGGACCCCAAGAGGTGAGTACCTAAGTGACTCCCAGCTACAAGGAGAGCAGAGGAAAGTATCTGGTCTTTCCAAGGACTAACAAAAGGACTTAGAAAAAAGCTTGTGCAAGAACAGGACCAGACTAGAAGAAACCAAAGGTGGACTCCGGTAGAAGAGGACATGCAAAAGAAGGGGACAGAGTCCAGTCCACGATGGATTGTCCAGTGGGCGCAGGAGCTAATATCCACCCTTCTGTGGGTGAAGATCTGGGTTGGCAGGGGAAGAAGAAGACCAGCTTTTGGAGCCCAGGAGCTGAAGAGGAGTCCTTGGAGCAGTGTAGATGGTGTCCCATGTCGGTCATTGGGTCGCAGATGGTCAGTGGTTTAGGAAAACCATCAACTAGCCTTGAGAAATGCAAGAAGAAGCAAAAATAAAAGAGTTGCAAGGCTGAAGAGGACCAGCAAGCTTCAGGGAAATCGACCCTTGGAAGGGAGTCCAGACTGACCCTCAGCGGTCAGGAGAGCTAGCAGAAATAGTCACAGCAACCACAGGCAACCCACTGGCAGCAGGCAGAGTAAGTTGCAGTGAGGCCCAATCAGCACACCGGGAGAGGAGTCCCACGTCACTGGAGCAGCAGAGAGGAGACTGTTCTTGGCAGGATGAAGTGCTGGAGGATGAGGCTACTCGGAGCCTGAAGATCTCTTGGAGGAGGATGAGGCTACTCTGAGCCTGAAGATCTCTTGGAGAAGGAGCCAACAAGCCTTGGTAGCTGCAAGAGATGTGAGGCACAGAGGTACTGTCCTGCAAGTAACGGCAAGGGCTCACCATCTCTCAAGATGGACAGATGGCAGAGAGGACCAGGGGGACCACTCCAGACCACCACCTGTGGTGCAGGATCCACACGGTTCCAGTGGAAAGTAGATCCATTCTGCCAGACGTCATTGCTGTAGGTGCCTGCAGATGCAGGGGAGTGATTCCTTCACTCCAAGGGAGATTCCTTCTTGCTTCTTGGTGCAGGCTGAAGTCTCGCTGACCCCAGAGGATGCATAGCTTGGGGAAATGTTGCAGTTGCTGGAAGGAGCCGGAGAACCAATGTTGCAAGGCTAGGTCATTGCGGGAGTTGCAGTCTTGTTAGTGCCTGAAGAGTCCAGTTGCAGTTCCAGTAACCAGAAGTAGAAGTAAATGATGCAGAGGAGTCCTTGTGGAGTTTTGCACATTGAAACTGAACAACCCACCCGCAAGGGAGACCCTAAATAGCCCTAAAGGGGGGTTTGGTCACCTAGCAAGGTGACCACGTATCAAGAGGGGTCTCTGATGTCACCTGCCTGACCTGCCACTCAGATGCTCCCAGGGACTTCTGCACATCTTGGTTTCAAGATGGCAGAATATAGTGGCCACCTCGAGGGACTCTGGGCACCACCCCCGGGGTGGTGATGGACAGGGAAGTGGTCACTCCTCTTTCTTTTGTCAAATTTTGAGCCAGACCAGGGGCTGGGGGTCCCTAGACTGGTGCAGACCGGTTTATGCAAGGAGGGTGCCAAATTTGCCCTTCAAAGCAAACCAGTGGCTTGGGGAGGCTACCCCTCCCAAACACTGAAACACCTATTTCCAAGTGAGTTGGTGTTGCCTCCCTCTCCCACAAGAAATCCTTTGTTCTACCTTCCCCTGCTTGAGCTGATCAAGCAGCTGGAAGGCAGAAACATGTCTCAGGGGTAGCAGCAGCGCAGGCTGCCTGGAAAACCCTAGAAGACTGGTAGGAGTAATACTGGGGGGTCCTTTAAGGAGCCCCCAAAGTGCATAGAATCACATAACCAATACTGCCAACAGTATTGGGGTATGATTCTGACATGTTTGATACCAAACATGCCCAGGTTCGGCATTACCATTATGTAGCTGGACACAGGTAAGTGACTTGTGTCCAGTGCATGGGTAAAATGGTTTCCCTGCACTTACGAAGTCCAGTACAATGGAGCTGGAGTTCATAGGGGGCACCTCTTCTTATGCAGGGGTCTCCTCACAGAGGGACCTGCACCCTGTCTTCTGGGCTAGGAGGGTCTACCATAGGGGTGACTTACAGTGACCTGTTGCAGTGACCTGTAGTGAAAAGGTGCATGCACCTTTTCACTCAGGCTGCAATGGTAGGCCTGCAGACACATTTTGCATTGGCTCCCATAGGTGGCATAATACATGCTGCAAGCTCATGGAAAACCACTGGGGCCCCAATACCCTAGGTACCTAGGTACGACATACTAGTGACTTGTATGGGAGCACCAGTATGCCAATTGTGGGGTGTACAAAAGTCCTAGGCAACCAAATTCAGAGGGAGAGAGCACAGTCACTGGGGTCCTGGTTAGTAGGATCCCAGTGAAAACAGTCTAAGCACACTGATAGCAGGCAAAAAGTGTAGGTAACCATGCCAAAAAGTGGGTACTTTTGCCCAGTTGAGTCTTCATTGTCTAGATGGAAATATCTGGAGAGTCCATCTGCACTGGAGTGGTTACTCCCAGGTCTATGTTCCACTCTATAGTCCATTTCCTGTAGGGAGATGGACCACCTCACCAGTTTGGGATTCTCACCTTTCATTTGCTTAAGCCATAGGAGGGGCGTGTGGTCTGTCTGAACAAGAAAGTGAGTGCCAAACAAGTATGGCCTCAGCTTCTTAAAGGCCCAGACCACAGCAAAGGCCTCCCTTTCAATGGCTGACCAACGCTTTTCCCTGAGGGTCAACCTCCTGCTTATGAAAGCTACAGATTGGTCCTGGCTGTCATAGTTTAGTTGAGAGAGTACTGCCCCTGTACCTATCTCTGAAGCATCTGTTTGTACAATGAACTGCTTGGATTAGTCAGGGCTTCTTAGTATGGGAGCAGAACACATGGCCTTTTCCAGGTCATCAAAAGCTTTTTGGAAGCTAGCTGTCCATAAAACCTTCTTGGGTATCCCTTTGAATGTGAGGTAATTTATTGAGGCTACAATGGAGCCATAGCTCTTAATGAACATCCTATAGTACCCTGTCTGGCCTAGGAAGGCTCTGACTTGGGTCTGACTTGTAGAGGCAGTCCAATCCAAGATTGTCTGGATTTTGCCCTGGAGTGGCTGGATCTGACCTCCACCTATCAGGCGGCCCAGATAAACCACTTTGCCCTGCCTTTTTGGCACTTTGATGCCTTGATAGTGGGGCCTGCTTTTTGCAGAGCCTCCAGTACATTTTCAAGGTGGACCAGGTGACCTTCCCAGGTGGAGCTAAAGATAGCTATGTTGTCAAGATAAGCTGCACAGAAACATTCCAGGCCTTGGAGAGCTTTGTTCACCTACCTTTAAAAAGTGGCAGGCGCATGCTTCAATCCAAAGGGCATAATGGTAAAGTGATAGTGCCCACTAGGAGTAGAGAATGCTGTTTTGGGTTTGGCATCCTTTGATTACTTGATCTACCAATATCCAGCAGTCAAAGTAAAGGTGCTAAGGTACTTGGCAGAAGCTGGAGTATCTATTAGCTCATCTGTCCTACGGATTGGATGAGCATCAGTTTTTGTTACTGTAGTGAGGCCTCTGTAGGCCACACAGAACCTCATCTCTGTTTTGCCGTTTTGAGAATGAGGTTTTGATACCAGGACTACAGGACTAGCGTAAGGGCTGTCTGAAGGATCAATAACTCCTAGGCCCAGAATATTTTGCACTTAGCTTTGATGCATTCCCTGACATGATTAGGCTGCCTGTATATTTTACGTTTGACAGGCAGGCTGTCACCTGTGGCAATGATGTGTTCAAACCATGTTGTTTGACCAGGAGTCAAAGAGAAAAGTTCAGAGAACTGACCCAGGAGATTTTTGCAATCTTCCTTTTGTTGCTAAGAGAGGCAGTCAGCAAGGACAACTCCCTCTACTGAACCATCAACTGTATTGTAAGAGAAGAGGTCAGGGAGAGGGTCACTCTCTTCTTCCTGACCTTCATCATTGACCATGAGCAAAGTCATATCAGCCCTGGCATAATAAGGTTTTAGCCGATTCACATGAAGCACCCTGTGGGGGCTTCTGGAAGTGCCCAGGTCAACCAGCTAGGTGACCTCACCTTTTCTCCCTACAGTACTGTGTGGGCCACTCCACTTGTCTTGGAGTGCCCTAGGAGCCACAGGCACCATGACCCACATCTACTGTCCTCGCTGGTAAACAGCCAGCACAGCCTTCTGGACAATGCACTGCTTCTGCAGTTCTTGGCTGGCCTTAGGATTTTTAGATGCCCTCTTCATGTATTCGGCCATTCTTAAGCCTAATACATAATCCACAATGTCCTGTTTTAGAGGCTTGAGAGGTTGCTCCCAGCCTTCTTTCACAGGGGCAAGTGGACCCCTAACAGGGTACCTAAACAAAACTGTAGCCCACTCCCTTTTGAGGAACCTCCCGATAGGCAAAGAGGAGACAAGGCAATAGGGTTATCCCACCTCCTTCTGAGTGTTTCAGACAGTCCCATTATCATGCCTTTGAGGGTTTTGTTAAATCTCTCAACTACCCAATTTGTGGATGGTAATTAGTAGTGAATTTTTAAGTGACACCACACTCCTTCCACATGGCCTTAAGGTATGCAGACATGAAGTTTGCATCTCTGTCTGATAACACCTCTTTAGGAAATCCCACCCTGGAGAAGATTTCCAGGAGGGCCTTGGCCACTGCAGGGTGTGCAGTGGTCCTAAGAGGAATTGTCTCTGGGTACCTGGTGGCATGATCCACCACCACTAGTATAAATCTGTTTCCAGAGGCTGTTGGAGGGTCCAGAGGGGCAACAATATCTACCCCAACCCTCTAAAAGGGTACCCCAACAACTAATAGTGGAATTAAAGGGGCCTTTGAAGTGCCACCTGTCTTGACAGGTCACATAGGAGCGACAAAACTCCTTGGTGTCTTCAGACATGTGGGGCCAGTGAAAGTGAGAGACAAGTCTGTCCCAAGTCTTGCTTTGCCCCAGAGGGCCTGCAATGGGAATGTCATGAGTCAAAGTTAAGAGGAACTCCCTAACTTTCAGAGGGATTACCACTCTCCTGGTGGCACCAGGTTTAAGGTCCCTTGCTTCTGAATAAAGGAGGTTGTTTTCGCAGTAGACTCTATGGGTTCTACTAACATCCCCTACTTCCTGTGCTTTTTGGCCTGTGCTCTGGTCAGGGCAAAAATATGCCCAGGGAAGGAGTGTGGTGTCACTTACAAATTCACTACTACTTACGATCCACAAATGGGTTGGTTGAGAAATTTAACAAAACCCTCAAAGACATGATAATGAGACTTTAAGAAACATGCAGAAGAATGTTGGGTGGCCTATTGCCTTCCCAAGCTGAAGTCCCCAAGTCATTACCTTGCAGATACTCCACAGGTAGATCAGAGCACACTACAACTTTTTTAGGACTAGTAACCCACCAGCTAAAGTCAAAAACTGCTCTGTGGTGGCACTGAGTGTTGTTGTGAGCATCAGTCACTTGGTACGTGTGACCAAGTAGGTGTTGTTCAAGTGACACCAGTTTTTCAGTCACCATTGTGACACTGGCACCGTGCGCCTTGTGGGCCTCAGCGTCAACACCACTTATCACTTGCCACCCTCAGAGACCAAAACAACCTCAGTGGTCTTTCTGACTACCCTAGAGCCCACTACAATCCCCAAGGTGAGCCCAGCTACACTTTTGGACTGACTGCTGCTACCACTATTGTTGCTAATGCGATGGGCACAAGGGGTAGAAGTGGTAGTTGTAGTGGAAGGAGGCTTGGTGCTTTTTTTAGGCCTTTTTGTCTACATATGTAGGACCAAGGTTTCTTATCAAAAGAGTAAAAGGACTTAGACCCACCCCAGAAGAGTTTTGTGGGGCTGATGAAGACTCTTTTTCTTTGTGTTTGTCCCCATACTTGTCCTGATTCTTACCTGAATCCTTCTTCTTGTAGTCACCCCCAGTGGGTACTTTCCTACCCACCCCAGTGCAGACCATTTTGTCTGCCTTCTTTCCCAGTTCTTGGGGAGAGGTCAGATCAGAGTCCACCAGGTATTGATGCAGCTGATCAGAAATGCAATTTTTAAGAATCTGCTCTCTTCAAAAATTAGATTATACAAGCCCCGATAGTCACTTACTTTGCTTCCATGCAATCAGCCTTCCAGCGCTTTAACAGCGCAGTCCACAAAATCTACCCAATCCTGGGAGGACCCCTTTTTTACTCTCCCTGAACTTCATGCTGTATTGTTTTGTAGTTACCCACACCCATCTACGATGCATTCTTGAGTGCTTGGTAATCATCTGCGACCTCCTCTCTGACAGTGAGTAGTTTGTCTCTGCCTTTGTCAGAGAAGGAGAGCCACACTATTGCTGCCCACTGTCTTTGAGGGACCCTTTGTACTTAACAGGCCCCCTCCAAGGCAGTGAACCATTTGTGGATGTAATCTCCCACCTTGTAAGGTGGGGCTATCTTGCTCTGGTTCCTAGAGTCATAGGAGTCCTTTCTGGCCCTGGTGTCCCTAAGGTTATTGTTGATGCCACCATGGGAGCTAATCCCAAAATCTGTCTCTCAATCTCCACTGTTGGAGCCTCCCTTTCTAGGGCTAACTGCTGCTGCTGCAGTCTCAGTTTGGCCGGGTCTAATTTCAACCTGTGAAATTCGCTGTCTAGGGACTCCTCCCATGAATTGGAGTGATGTGTCCCATCAAATCACAGGAGACATGGGTGTAGACAGATGAGGAGGATCTATATCTCCGCCCAGAGACCCTCTGTACTAACCCTCTAGTAGTAAAAGTGGGCCTACTTGAGTGACTCTCCTTTTCACTACCTGCAGTGCTGCTAACAGGGCTGTGGTGTTCCCCAGATTCTTCCTGACCCTCCCCAGTGTAGCCTAAGTCTACTCTGTCTAAGATTGGAGGGTCAGTCTCTACTTCCTCCTCCCCCTCGCTACCTGAGTTTTCCTGGTTAGCCTGGGGTCGTAATCCCAGAACCAGACTCCTGTTGGGATTTCTCCCTGTCTTCAGCTTTCTGTAAGAACCCATCTCCCTCAACTCCTGAAAAGTGGAGCTCTCATATTGAGAGTCTGGGATCTGAGTTGTGTATTCCACTTAAGACTTTCTACCTAGAGTAGTGTGGATGCACCTATCTACTCTAAGTAAGTAGACTCCCTAAAAGGTTTGGAGAAAGGGCTATGCCAGACCCCCAATTTACCCAAATTATGAGACTAGAGATCCTAATCACTAAGCACAGTGTGTCCTAAAGACTAGTAGTGGACTTTCCTGTGGAAAGCTACTATTGACAAAAGTGGTACAGCAATTGCAAGTGTCTTATTCCACCGCTGCACCACCAATGTAGGAAGCTGGCCTGGTATAACGTGCCAACACCATAGCTATCCACCACACACCAGGCCAGCTTCCTACAATGACTTTGGCGGTGGTGCATGCGTAGAGTGTGTTGCCGTAGTCCACTTGGCTGGTGATGAGGGCCTGTGTCACTGTCTTCCTTGTGCGGATGGAGAGACACTTAAAGAGCATGCGGAGCGTGTGGAAGCAGGCGAACAAATGGCGCTGACCTGACGTTTCATGGAGAGTTGCGGGCGTGATCTTTTGGTGTGGGGGTGGTTCCAAGCTCTGCTGGCCACCAGGAGGCATTCCAGAGGGTTGAGTGCCTGACGAAGATCAGAACCTCTGTTTTGTCTGTGTTGAGCTTCAGGCAGAAGATGTTGATGTCATGCAACCTTACAATGTCTGTGAGTGGTGTCATGTAGACGTTGAAAAGTGTTGAGCTTAGGGAGGAGCCTTGGGGGAAGCCGCAGATGGTGTGCTTGACCCTTGAAATCAAGAGGGGGAGGCAGACTCTCTGGGTGCATCCTGTGAGGAAGGAAACCATCCATTTGAGTGCATTGTCTGTTATCCCAAACCGGCGTAGTCGGTTGATGAGTGTGTGGTGGGAGACGGTGTCAAAGGTCAAAGGCGGTGGAGAGGTCGAGCAGGATCAGGATAGCTGCTTCTCCTCAGTCGAGCAGGGTGCGGATGTCATCTTTTGCGGCGATCAGAGGTGTCTCATTGCTGTGAAGTAACTCTGCAGCCTGATTGGGAGGGGTCTTGCGTGTTGTTTCACTCCAGGTTTTCAGTGAGTTGAAGGTTGATGGCCTTCTCCAGGACTTTGGTGGGGAATGGGAGCAGAGAGATAGGACGGTAATTCTTGAGCTGGCTGGATTCTGCATAGGGTTTTTTGAGGAAGGGTCTGATCTCTGCATGTTTTCAGGATTCTGGAAAAGTGGCAAGGCATTGAGGATGGTGGTGAGCTGGCAGCTGATCTCATTTCTTCCAAGGTTGAAGATCCTGTGGGTGCTCCCGAGTGGATTGAGCTAATGAGTGTGATCATGTTCGGTGTGCTGACTTGTCCCTTTCAGTAAGCAGGTGGTTGGCAGTGGAGGGTGATGGGATGATGGTGTGGTCGGAGGAGCTGGGATCAATGTTACTATAGATGGTTTCTATATTGTGGAAATGGTCAAAGTCCTTTTGAGGGGGGATGGAGTTTTCAATGGCTGATGGGCAGGTGGATCCTCTGCTTCAAAATAAATACACACGATTTGCACCTTAATTTTTCAAAAACTACTAAACAGATTTGCACCAAATCACAAAAATCGCACGTTCTGGAACAAGATCTAGCTTTCAGCCAAATTTAGTGCAATTCCATTCAGCCATTTGTATGGTATTGCTGTTTAATTTTCCTATTGAAAATTGCATTGAGAAAATGCATTTTGGGATTCCCCTTTTTCTTGGCTCACGCCTGATGGATCACCGCAAAACTTTCCAGAAAGGAGCTGAGGTGGATGAATTATTTTTTGGGAAGGTTTTGTGAACATTCGTCAAATGGTGCCAACGTTATTAACAAACCAACAAATGTTTTTCAAATGGAAAAATAGCCCTAACTATATGTAGTAAAAGGTACATATATGTGGAGTAAAATGTAATAAATTAATACTTACCTATACATACTTACTTAAACAATTGCAGGACAATGCTAAAAAACTTTATAAAGTTACACCAGAGCCCTTCACTGATGACTCACCTATCGGTGCTGACTCAGAGCTCTAAGTAAAACTTCCTCTGAGTGAAAGTTTGGGTGGGGTTTCCCCTGATTACAGCCAAGAGAAAGTAGCAGATGATCAGAAGCTAAGTATAAACTAACTCCACTAGCCCGCGAGCGCATCCCAGGCTCTTCTCACGGCTAAGTTACTCAATAACTTCCTGGGCAGGCTGAATGGCTTCAAGGGTTTGGCACGATGAAGCAGAGCTTCCGACCTTTGGAAGTGAAATGCAAAGAGGCACTGTCTACCTCTACAAAGGCTGAATTACACATGCGGACAGTGTGCTACCTCCAGGACTGAATGGCAGAGAGGTTCGGTTTACCACTACGAGGACTGAACAACAGAGAGGTACCGAGTCTAGAACTGGAAGGGCTGAACAACACATATAAACACAACCTACTTCTACTACGACTGAATAGCACAGGTGTACACAACATACAACCAACAAAACTGCATGACAGACAAGCACAGTGTATAGTGCTACTAGGAAAGAACGACACATTTGCACACAGGCTTACGGTAGCTAAGTGCTGCAAATTTGTCACAGCAAATCATTTTTTCACCATCTGGTCTGGTACATTTTAGTAAATTAAGCACATCCTAGGTTTTAGAGGGGCTAATCTGAACACAGAAAGAGGCAAATTTCCATGTGTTTCAGGCCATAATTAGTGCCATCCCTAGCTGAAATAAATGTAATGAACACAGATGATACTGTGTGTGAAAGGTGCATTTAATTCTCCTTAGTGCCTCATTGTCAGTGTTTCTATGTTGGTGAGTGCTATCAATTAAGTCATTCTGGGTCCCTCTGCCTATGTAAAATTTCAGATGCCCCCTCTTTTTTGCGGAATATCCAGATTTTTTGTTTTCAAAATCTGGTACTCTCCCGTAGGTTGGCACCTCTCAGAGCCTACTGTTTCTAGGTAGAGAATAAAATAAGTAGTGGAACTTTGACCGGTGAGAGGGTTTTTAGACAAGTAATGGTGGAAAGCCTGTATTGTGGTGTTTAGGAGGGAGAAGGTTCATAAATATGCAGAGGGATACATAAAAGCAGGTTTGATGTGCAAGCAGAACGGCAGGCTCGCTGGTCTATTGCTTTCAATGTTTTAGTTTTTTTCTAAAATAGATTATGCACAATTGCTTGCGAAACCTTTTGTAATCTTACAAGGGGCTTGGGCTCCGCCCACTGCTTACAAATGGTTGTCTTTGCTGTCATTCTCATTTGTTTGCTTCTTCTTTGTCAGCTTCTGTAGGCTTCTTTCAATGGTGTAACGAAACTTGAGCCCCCCCCCGCACAGTATATGGAGGGGGTCCCCTCCCAAATCACACAGGAGCTCTGAGGCGAGAGTAATGTGCTTTGCGGCCACCTGGAGTTTGTCCCCCCTGCCCCCGCACTCCACAGGGGCTCCAGGAGCCATTGTTACACCAATGTCTTCCTTCCTCTTCGTGTGTTTGTCCTCCCCCTCCCCTGATCCATGGACGAATTACTTGTGTCCTTCCATTGCTTGCTTTTTCAGGCACTATTTTTTTTATTTTGGTTCGCAGTCTACAAGAGTGGTTGTGTTTTCCAGATCTCTCTATCATAGACTTTTGCTCCCTCCTTGTTCCTACTCCAGTCCCATTCGTTGTCTGTGTGTTTGACCAAAGCCCCTTCCAACCGCCCTCCTTTGTCCTGGCTACTTGCCACCATACCCTCCTGATAACCTTCAGTTGCATCTGCTTGCCCCAACCCTTCCCACCAACTGTTCATTGTCCATCTGTGTGCCCCTATACACTCCTGCTGACCCTCTGTCATCTGTGTGGTTGCCACTGTTTCTCCCACTCACTCCCTATTGACTGTGTGGTACCCACCACCGCTATACCCTCTCTCCATTTTCTTTGTGGTTCCCCCGTCACTCCCACCCACGCTCAACTGTCCGTGTGGTTGCCCCTGCCATTCCCACCCATTCTCTATTGTCTGTGTGCTTGCAACCCAGCCCATCCCTTTGACATTTCTTTATCTGTCAGATTTTCCCCCAGTTTCTCCTGCATACCCTCCGTTGTCAATCTGTCTAACCAATCCACCCATTGTGCCTCTCCATCGGCTGTTCTCTCCCTCCCTTCCTCCCTTGCTCCATGTTACCTCGGGGAGCACTAGGCTAAAACAAACGAAAACAGCATGACATAGTAATCTCTAATGTGCTTTAAATATAATATAATATATTAGCACTGGAATCATAGCCGCAGCAGATGAGCTGATGAACAGCATGGCTACAAAACATTGCAAAGCCATAGCTTTAGTAGGTGAGACCTATTGGCTTTGCCACTACTTGTTAGGTCTGGCTTTACAGCACAGCTGTCTCCAGACCTCAAGTGATCAAAGGAAAAAGAGCTTTACGAAACACTACTAAAAGAGGGGCTTTGGCTCCACCTAAATATTATTTACCTTAAGAACATTTCATTGGGCAAATGTGTGCTTCTGCTTAAGAGTGCTTGTATAGCACTTTTTACCTTATACGAAAGTAGGTGCTCAGAACGGAAGCTGAGCTGCGTTGATTATATTAACAAACTAATGATCATGGCTATAGGCTTGATCAGTTCATCATGAAATGTTATGACAAAGGTAGTAGGCTTGACATATTTATTGTGAAGAAAATATGTTAAAACAAAAAAGCATCTAAGGGCAGATTGTTATCATGCTGTTGAACAGAATTGATAGAGGTGTTTTCTTAACTAGAATCTGGCGGATTACCATAATTTCATGACGATTTGTTATTTTATTGCTGCATTCCTAGTGACTGCCTTTTTGAAAACCTTATGCTCAAATGCTCAACATGGTGGCCTGAGTTTATTATGGTATCAATCCAGTAATAAATGCTGCAGGCCTCATTGGTTCACTCGGAAACGTCATGTCCATTTAAATGGATCTGATCAGTTTATTATGAAAAGCTATTACAATGATAGGGCGGAGTTATTTATTCTGAAAATGACAGCAGTGACTAGTTCACTAGGTAAAGTTATGTTGAATGCCATAGGTCTTATTTATTGTGAAAAGCATTAGGTAAAGGAAGTAGGCTTTTAGGGTAGATTGGTTTTACATTGTGTTAAAGGCTGTTTACAAGTACCTTGTTACTTGGAATCACACAGATCACTGTGGCTGGCAAATAATTTGCTACTAATTATTCATTAACAATAGAATATTTTCACTATGATAATTCTTGTTAATTCCTCCTAAAAGTGGTGATATTTTTCACCAACTGTAATTATGCATATACACATAATGTTATGACTGTATGCCTGATGGTTGCCTTTCAGGAAAGTTTATGATCAATGCACTAGGTTTAAATTGGTTGTGGTGACAAGTCAGTAATAAAGGCAATATGCTTGATTGGTTTATTGGAAATGTTTTGGGAGATGCCCTTTATCTGATTTATTTATTATGAAATGCAGTAGTCATGACTTATTTATGGTAAAACTCTTGACAAAGCTAAGAGGTTTTCAATGGGAGATTGCTTTTAGGCTGTAGACAGGAAATGCGTTAGTTGGAATTTCAGGGATTGCCTTAGCATGCTTAGTCTTCGGTGTTGGTTACTAATTTCAAAAAAACCTGGGGAGTTGAATATTAGCACTGTGATGATCCTTGCTACATCTCATACATACTTAGTTGCCCGCCAAACTCCTGCAATAAAAAACAATCTTTAAAAATGCATACATGCCTATACATTCATACATATATACTGAGTTGTAAACAGATGGCTTTACACCTTCCATTGCTTTTATTCACTAAACTACTTTTTTCTGTATTTCGAGCACTCCCCGGGAGTGCATGTGTTTTTCTTCTTGCTTCCTTTTGTGCTGCTTTGACCCCTAGATCCCCATTCTCCTACAGATATTCCATTGCTTCCCCGCCAACATATTTTTTTGTGACAGACGGATGCACATATTAATTCATTACTTAGATGGATTCAAATGTAGGCTAAGACCAGTACAAATTAGGTTGCATAAGACATGTTTATTCACACTGCAATTCAATTGTTTTGTTCGTTCGTTCGTTTATTCATTTATTTCTGATTAATTCACATCCATAAAAACATACATCCAAACACAGAACTCACCTTGCTTAAAAACATCATAAACTTCATGTTAATATCATAAAAATACAATTATAATGTATTATAAGACGAATTTATTTTGATAAAGTTAAAATAAATAGCATTCGAACTATAGTATTAGGATTTGTGTTAAGCTTACATTACACTAAAGAAAAACTTAAGTAAAAACAGCTAAAATCTGGTATAAGCTATCCTATCTATGTTATCTAGCTATATCTAAAGAATCTCAATAGCATGTCGCCAATCATGCACTTCACATTAACTAATATAGCCACTCTTCCTAAGTTTTAGACAAAAAGCTAGCCAAATTGTAACTAATTGTGGGAGATTGCAACATTTGTAAAAATAAAAAAAATAAAAAAAAAGCAAAGCAGGTTTTACCAGCAAAAATCCCTTCACTCTAAGCAAAGGCCAGATATAACGCTTTCTTAAACTTCAATAATATTCACAGGAAAAAAATAAATTGTGTTGTGTCCTGTGTACAGAAAATATCACAAGAACATAGCCTCTGGTTATCCACACTATGATGGTCTTCAGGTTCCGCTAAGAGCCAGTGTAACCTGTTTAGTCTGAAATGTGTTAGTAAAAAAAGTGGTGAACAGAGGTCACTACTTGAAGATAGGGTTCCATACTTGTGTCTGTCTTCAAGAGTACATGAGACCTAATCATAGGTTTTTGCAACTCCACTCCTCTCTCCCTTTTTCCTCTAGCCATAAACTGCTTTTCAATTCAGAGACCACCTTGTTTCTTAATTTACTTAGGTGCCCCATAAAAAGCTAGACAACCCAATTTCTCCAGAGATTCTTTGATGTATCACAACATGTGATTTAGAGGCCTTTGTGAAGGTCGCAACAGTCTCTACTAATGGCCTGATTTAGTTCCTGGTCAGGACTTAAGATTTAAGAAATCTGACTGTAGGGGAGGCAGCCATCCTATCTACAATATAATTCAGGCCCAATTCTTCATGTGCTGCAAAGGTGGGCACTGACTGCGGGAGGCACAGAAATCTTCTTACATAAGTATTTTTGATTTTCTGGTTTTCCCCCAGTCCTTACAGCCATATAACTCACTTCCATAGCTCGCTATCGCTAAAGATTTGGCTGTGTAAACTTTCATCATTGCCGGCGGTGGTCTGACCCCCAACCTGGTTGCGAAATCAAAAAGAGTAGCCACGACCTCATAAAAAGTTTTCTTTTGACCCTTCTTTGTGGAGCCCACAACCCTCTGTTATCAAAAATGATCCCTACGCATGTGAAGATGGAAACCCCTGTCACCTCCAGACCGCCCAGAAAAATATGCTTATGGGGCTTATGGGAACATCCAATCACCATTATATGAGGCTTTGCATAATTTACATCTAAGTCGAGGGAGGTCATAAATGTAATAAAAGATTCCAGGATTCTCTGGAGCTCCACCGCAGTTCTTGCTAATAGAACAACGTTGTCCGCATACACTAGGGCCAGTATTAGCCACGCCCCAACTCGAGGTATGTCATGAGTGGCTGTACATAGAACTGGACACCAGTTGTTGATATATAAGGTAAACAGTAACGGGGATAAAATGCAGCCCTGCCTAATGCCTTTATGTATTTTTATGGTCACCGATAGTGACCCTTCATGATTATAGCTAACTGCAGCTGTTAGATCCTGATGTAACTCATGTAGAAAGCTAACAATGCTCCGGTCCATACCCATGTCAATTAGCATTGACCATAGCTTAGCTCTATTAACTCAAACAAAGGCCGAAGACAGGGCCATACAGGCTAGATATATGTTTGCTCTCTTTTGGGCACTGTATATTTACTTACAATCAATTGCAGGTTCAGACAATGTTCAAGAGGTCCCCTTCCCCGCCTGATCCCATACTTGAAACTAGAGACCACCTTCCTTTGTTCTAGCCAATCAGTAACCTGGCCAAAATCACCCTGCCCAAATCTTCACTGACGAGTCAATAAGTGAGATAGGCCTATTATACCATGGATCCAACCACACTCCTTTATTGAAAACGAGGCTGATAACCAACCATTACCAAGAAGGAAGAGGACCTATTCTCCAAGCTACATTAAGTACTCATTAAGATCTTCGACCAAAACCCGATAGGATGGTAAAATAAATCAGCGGGTACCCCATCGAGCCCACAGGCCTTGGTCTTAGGCATGGCTGTAATAGCTGCCACAATCTCCTCTTCTGTAAAACAAACCTCAACATCCCTCCTAGTCCTTATCAGTGGCACATGCTCTCCTAGGGATTCCATACATCTCTGATAAGTGCCTTACTCACCCTTCTGCTAGTATTGTACAGTCTATGACCCTGTTATTTTCTCCTGACAAAAGGCTGATTAATAACTTCCCAAAATATAGCACTATTACGTAAATTCAAAGGTATTGGTATGTCCACCCAGGCTTATTCCCTAATCCTCTTCTTACAGTTTTGGGTGACAACCTTATACTCCTTCCGTCTCCTTACAATTTTACTCCTATCTCTGGGGACCTCTTTTAAGGACACCTTCAGATTGTGGAGGGTCTTTGTACAGTTAGGATTGAACCCTCTCTCACCCCTAGGATGACCTTGCCTTCTTGCAACCATGATGTTACTATTAATCTGTTTACAAATTCTATCAAAAGCCTTCATAATCATTCCATCATTTCCCACCGCCTGCATACACAGTTCAAAATCTGGGGTACATCTATTAAGTAGAGAGTACAAGAAGGAATCATAAGGTTCCTTGCACCACTTAAGTCTGCGACCTTGATCATGTAGGATAATCTTGTAATTAAAAGGACCACTGTCTCCTAAAAGGTGTTTCTCAGGGGCCCAGTTCATACAGAAGGATAGCGGATTATGATCACTAAAAGCAGACCGCTGAACCTCAAAACTGTAGACAAATTTGGCCAGGAAGGATGAAAGAAATACATAGTCAATTGTCATATTTCATTGAAAGTTGGGACAATGGGCCCTTCCAGACACTCCCTGCATTTCAATCCTCTATATAAAATTGACAAGACAACCCGTTTTGCCCTATTTGGCTTGCAGGCTGAAGGCTTTTTCAAAACGTACAAAGGGTCAAATCCATATATGTGGTCAATTCTCAGAAGTATAGATATTCTCAAATAATTATTTGAAGTTCTGAGAGCTTCAATGTAAAATGTCAGCACTGCACAGTATGCATATGTTGGTGTTTTCAGACTGGAATAAAATACATTTCAGCTTAAGTAATGCTGTTGCATTTGTGAATGTTTGATCAAGGTAGTCTGGTATGAGATGTGCAGCTAATGTAACAACACCATCCTTGTTAACAGGATTGCAGTGGATGTCGTAAGGAGAAAGTAGCCATATCGAGCAGGAGTCTGATCGAGCAGGAGTCGTTAACTAGTCTCTACAGTCTGAAATCAAAGTGAGACTTTTTTCTGAATTTTAAATTCTGCTCTTCCATTGCACCTACATTCCCCTGTATGCTCCCACTACTTGATGGCATTAACTTCCTCTTTCCATCTTTGCTTTTGCTCCCCGTCCCCTTGATTTCTTTTTTAGCAATTTATTTTGGCATGCCGAACAGCTACAATTTGCTGGCAGGCCGCTCTTTTCTTAACAGGCTCACTCATACAGATTTTATTGTTTTCTTTTTAAATTTTCTACTCCAAGTTAGGTATCCACAATTTTACAAATGTAGGTTTAAAAAAACTAAAATGGAGGCCATCATCCCATATGCATTAAAATGCATGGTGATATAAGTGCTAGCAAACATGGTGACATTCATGTGTGCATGTCCGGAGAAGCATGGACGCCCCTACTTTATCACACTGGACCACGTAGCTTCATGATGTATACATATGCACACATCATTTCTCTTTTTTTTCTTTTTTTTTCTTCAACATTGGCAATCAATCATATTGTAGGTCTCAGCATAACAGGCAGTGCAGTTGTCAGCCTTGCTAAAGACATCTTGGGGTCTTTCAGAAAGTTGACCTAGGAATGCATTCCGCTTGTTGATTACCATTGGCTTTGTCATTTGTAACTCACACTTTGACTTTCCATTTGCTGACTTTATTAGCTTTAGGCTCTCCAGGTTCATTTCATCCCTCCCATTGCCCAATCTTTGTTTTCTGTATTCTTCCACAAACATGCTTTCTGTGGACAAGCCTTTAGATCTTGTTCTTATCTAGTTACATTTGCTGTGCATTCACAGACCAAGTTCAAATGTCAAGCGTTGTCTTCTGAGGGTGCTTGTTTACTTTTCTTTCTCTGACTTCAAGGTGAGAGGATTTATGTGGCAATCATGCTGTATTCTGGGGGTAGGAAAGAGTTTCCTCTAGCACACGACAACACTTAAATAACCTGTGTAAGATTTCAGAATATATCAGAATTGTGAATGCACAAATGAATCACATTTTTTGTTATTTCTGAAGTGCGTTGGAAACAAATACTTTAATATGATCAAAACAAATTATTAAACTATGTGATGCAATTTCCATACATTTTCATCTGTGCATTGTAAACTTTTATTAGTAAAACTGTATGTCAGTGCCAATGTAATGGTCATTTCAATTGAAAATGTGTTGTCCTTAATTTTATTGTGCTACCACACCATGAATACTCCACTCTATGCTACTCCACTCTACTATGCACCACTCCACACCTTTGCACTATAATTTGCACCACTCCATTTTACACCACTCCACGCCACTGCACTCTGCACTACTCGGCTCTATGCCACTTCAATCTGCGCCTCTCTACTCAACTCTGTACCACTCTACTCTATGTCAGTTCACTCTTTGCCACTCTACCCTACATCACTGCACTCTTTGCCACTTCACTCTACACCGACTAGTCTAGGCAACACCAATCTACCCTGCACAGCTCCTCTCTATGCCACTGCACTCTACGCCACTGCACTTTATGCCAATATACTTTATGCCAAGGCACTCTACTCTGTAACACTCAACTCAATGCCCCTGCACTCTATGCCTAGCAAGTGTATGCCACTTTAATCTTCTCTGCACCACTGCATTCTATGCCACTGCACTCTACAACACTTTATTCTGTGCCTTTACACTGTATACTACTCTACGCAAATGCACTTTACTCTGTAACACCCCACACTATGCCACTTCATTATACTCTGAAACAATCTACTTTACACCACTGCATTCTATGCCACGCTACTCCACTCTGTGCAACTCCACTCTATACCACTGCACTCTATGCCACTCTACTCTTAACCATTGCGTTCTACGCCGATGCACTCTACGAAGCTGCACTCTGTCACTGTACTATATGCCACTCTACTCCAAGCTGCATCACTGCGCTCTGAAACTCTACTCCACTGTTCTCTCTGCCACTGAACTCTACGACACTCTACTCTACACCACTGCACTTTATGCCACTGCACTCTACTCTGCACCACTCTTTATGCCACTGCACTCTACTCTGCACCACTGCACTCTATTTTGTAACATTCTCTCCTAGTTTTCCCTGTACTGTGCCAAATCTCAGAGGCTATGCAAAGTGTCTCTAAGAGATTGCTTAATCTGCTTTACGGTTTAAACTGTGTTTGGAAAAGTGTGAGTAGCACTCATTTTTGGCTAGAAAAAGTGATTTGTTCAAATGTGTGAAAAGCAGTGTTTGCAGTGGCTTTAGACTTGGGTCTTACCAGCAAGGTTGCACAGGACCTGCAAAGTGTGGCTAGAGCCTGTCTGTATCCAAGGAGATTCTGACTTGAGCAGCAGCTCCCTGCCCTGGCCCACCAGCCTGTGCTTAAGGTCACATGCCCTTAATATAGGTTTTTCACTGGTTGTTGCATCTGTGCTGTGATTGGCTCCTAGGGCTAGGGTTCCTATTGGACTTAGAGCTTACGGTTAGAGCTCTGATTGGTTGACAGGTCTGTGGTTCTGATTGTTTCCTAGAGCTAGGGTTTCTATTGGATATAGGGCTTACAGTTTAGCTTTGGATTAGTTGCTAGGACTGTAACTGATTGAAAGGGCCAGGGTTCTGATTGTTTAGGGTTAGGGTTCTCATTGGCCAAAGGTCACCTGATCTAGGGCTATTTAACTTTAGGACTCAGGGTGTCTCAGCCCGGGCATCAAGGCTAAGGGCAGAGAGGACAACAGCAGTTGCCTGTTTGGGCCGGGTTGGGCATAGGGCCAGAAATTCTACCCTTTTTGCCATTCACCAGCCACCCCCTTAACCACTTCTGTGCCGCGGACATAATGCTTACGTCCTGCGGCACAGTGCTCATGTGCCGAGGATGTAACCGTTACGTCCTGGGCACTGAGCACAGAGGGAGCGCTAGCGCTCCCTTTGTGGGCTTCCCTCCCGCCCCCCCAAGGCAGGGATGAACGGGGAAGCCCTTCCCCTTCACCCCTGACCCCCCCAAGCCCCCAGTGACGTCTGATGACATCAGCGCGCATTTGTGCGCTGACCTCATCAGAGGCCACTTCCCCATGCGATCGGAAGAGAAATGCAAAGCATTTCTCTTCCGATCATGTGATGGGGCCCGAGAGGCTTCAAAGGAAAGGAAAGGAATTTCCTTCCCTTTGAAGACTCTCAGAGCATTTCAAAAGCCGGATTGTAAAGCGATTCGGCTTTTGATATGCCCACTAGACACCAGGGTTTTTTCTGAAAAGGAAATTGGCATAAGGGGTGCGACCCCTTGGGCAAGGGTCGCTTCCCAGGGGGGCAATATTTTGCAAGGCCCTTTCTGTCCCTCCTGGGGGCAGATTGGCCTATTGTTAGGCCGATCTGCCCCAAGGGGGGGGGCAGAATCCACTAGGCACCAGGGATAAAAAACAATTGTGTTTTTTTAAAAACAAATTTTTAGTTGGGGAGCGACCCCTTAGGCAAGGGTCGCTCACTAGGGGGCAAATTATATTTAGGCAATTTCTGCCCCCCTTGGGAGCAAATCGCCCTATTTTTATGAGGCCAGTCTGCCCCCAAGGGGGGCAGAAACCACTAGACACCAGGGATTTTTTTTTTACGCCAAATTCACGGAAGGGGAGCGACCCCTTAGGCAAGGGTCGCTCCCTGGGGGTTGGCAAATTTATTTTAGGACATTTCTGTCCCCCCGGGGGGCAGATTGGCCTATTGTTATTAGGCCGATCTTCCCCCGGGGAGGCAGAAACCTCTAGGCACCAGGGATAATTTTTTTTTTTTTTTTTTAGAGATGGCAAGCGACCCCTTAGGCAAGGGTCGCTCCCCTGGGGGGCATATTGTATTTAGACCATTTCTGCCCCCCCCCGTGGGGGCAGATCGGACGATTTTTGTTAGGCCAATCTGCCCACAATGGGGGCAGAAACCACTAGGTACCAGGACCTTTTTTTTTGCGCCAATTTCACGCAAGGGGAGCGACCCCTTAGGCAATGGTCGCTCCCTGAGGGGGGGGGGATTTATTTTAGGCCATTTCTGCCCCCCCGGGGGCAGATCGGCCTATTGTTTTTAGGCTGATCTGCCTCCAGGGGGGGGCATAGACCTCTAGGCGCCAGGGCAACATTTTGTTTTTTTTTGTTTTTTAGAGGTGGGGAGCGACCCCTTAGGCAAGGGTCGCTCCCCTGCGGGGCACATTGTATTTAGACCATTTCTGCTCCCCTTGGGGACAGATCGGCCGATTTTTTTTAAGCCAATCTGCCCCCAAGTGTGGCAGAAACACTTAGGCACTAGGGATTGGTGTGTGTGTATGCGTGTGTTTTCTTTAGGGAGGCAGCCCCTTGGGTAAGGGTCGCTCCCCATGGGGGCACATTACTGTTGCCCATATCTGACCCCCTTGGGGGCAGATGGGCCTATTTCTGGAAGGCCGAAAGCCTACCAGAGACCAGGGACTTTTTTTTTTCCAAAATAAGAGGGTCGGGGTATGGCCATACCCCCACCCCAAATAAATGGGGCCAAAGTTGTTCTGCCCATCAGTGAGCAGATGGGGCAATTACTCCTGATCCACACCCCAGGGGGCCAGAAAGTCTACTAGATGACAGGGAATTTAAAAAAATATATATATATATATTGGGGTGATGGCTACCAACAAGTATGGGCCTGGTGATGCCCCCAACCCCAACTGAAGGGGTAACAGTCTTTCAGCTCTTCCCCGCACTCTAAAACATCTTATCCCTCAGCAATAAAGAAGGTATTTGATTATTTTGGGTTTTGGTTTTACATTTGGGCCATGAGAGCTTAGCTAACTCTCAAAATCGTCCCACTTGGAATGGTGAGGGCTGCACTTTATGGACTTTGGGACGCTGCCATGTAGAAAAATCCACAAGACCTAGACACATCTGAAAACTAAACACCTGGGTGATTCCAGGGTGGTGTTTCACATGCACCCCGCACCACTTTTGTACCCACAATGCCCTGCAAACCTCCAACTTTGCTGGAAATCACACATTTTTCCCACGTTTTTGTGATGGAACCTTCCGGAATCTGCAGGAATCCACAAAATTCCTAACACCCAGCATTGTCTCATCTATACTGATAAAGATTCTGCTGCACTTGTCAGCCTAAAAATGTGTTTTTGCAAACGGCCCTTTTGGACCCCCTTTGGTTCCCCCTCAATATCGACATGTTTTTGGCTCTTCCCTTTCACAAGCACTTGGCCCGCCTACACAAATGAGGTATCGTTTTTACCGGGAGACTGAGGGGAACATTGGGTGGTATGAAATTCGTCCCAGTACATTGATCCCACACAGAAATGTGAGAAAAATTTGATTTATTTTTTAGCTACATTTGAGGTTTGCTGAGGATTCTGGGTAAGAAAAAATTGGGGGATCCACACAAGTCACTCCTCACTGGACTCCCTCGGGTGTCTAGTTTTCAGAAATGTCTGGGTTTGGTAGGTTTCCCTAGAAGGCTGCTGAGCCCAGGACCAAAAACGCAGGTGCCACCCGCAAAAACAGGTAGTTTTGTAATTGATCATTTTGATGTGTCCAGATAGTGTTTTGGGGCATTTCACGAGGAGTAGGCCCACCCACAAAAGTGAGGTACCATTTTTATCGGGAGACTTGGGGGAAACGCTGGGTGGAAGGAAATTTGTGGCTTCTCTCTGATTCCAGAACTTTCTGTCACTGAAATGAGAGAAAAAAGTGTTTTTTGGCCAACTTTTGAGGTTTGCAAAGGATTATGGGTAACAGAACCTGGTCAGGGCCCCACAAGTTACCCCATCTTGGATTCCCCCTAGGTGTCTAGTTTTCAATACTGCCTAGGTTTGCTAGGTTTCCCTAGTTGCCGGCTGAGCTAGAGGCCAAAATCCACAGCTAGGCACTTTGCAAAAAACAGCTCTGTTTTCTTTGTGAAAATGTGATGTGTCCACGTTGTGTTTTGGGGCTTTTCCTGTTGCGGGCGCTAGGCCTACCCCCACAAATGGGGTACCATTTTTATCGGGAGACTTGGGGGAACGCTGGGTGGAAGGAAATTTATGGCTCCTCTCTGATTCCAGAACTTTCTGTCACCGAAATTAGAGGAAAAGGGTTTTTTTGGCCAAATTTTGAGGTTTGCAAAGGATTCTGGGTAACAGAACCTGGTCAGAGCCCAACAGGTCACCGCATCTTGGATTCCCCTAGGTGTCTAGTTTTCAAAACTGCGCAGGTTTGCTAGGTTTCCCTAGGTGCCGGCTGAGCTAGAGGCCAAAATCCACAGCTAGCCACTTTGCAAAAAACAGCTCTGTTTTCTTTGTGAAAATGTGATGTGTCCACGTTGTGTTTTGGGGCAGTTCCTGTCGCCGGTGCTAGGCCTACCTACGCAATGAGGTACCATTTTTATCGGGAGACATGGGGGAACACAGAATAGCAAAACAAGTGTTATTGCCCCTTGTCTTTCTCTACATTTTTTCCTTCCAAATGTAAGATAGTGTGTAAAAAAGACGTCTATTTGAGAAATGCCCTGTAATTCACATGCTAGTATGGGCACCCTGGAATTCAGAGATGTGCAAATAACCACTGCTTCTCAACACCTTATCTTGTGGCCATTTTGGAAATGCAAAGGTTTTCTTGATACCTATTTTTCACGTTTTATATTTCAGCAAATAAATTGCTGTATACCTAGTATAGAATGAAAACCCATTGCAAGGTGCAGCTCATTTATTGTCTCTGGGTACCTAGGGTTCTTGGTGAACCTACAAGCCCTATATGTCCCCGCAACCAGAAGAGTCCAGCTGAAGTAACAATATATTGCGTTCAAAAATCTGACATCGCAGGAATAAGTTATAGAGTAAAATGTGGAGAAAAATGGCTGTTTTTTTCACCTCAATTTCAATATTCTTTTATTTCAGCTGTTATTTTCTGTAGGAAACACTTGTAGGATCTACACAAATGACCCCTTGCTAAATTCAGAATTGTGTCTACTTTTCAGAACTGTTTAGCTTTCTGCGATCCAGCATTGGTTTCTCACCCATTTTAGTCACTAACTGGAAGGATGCTGAAAGCACAAAAAAAATAGTAAAAAATGGGGTATGTCCCAGTGAAATGTCAAAATTGTGTTGAAAAATGGGGTTTTCTAATTCAAGTCTGCCTGTTCCTGAAAGCTGGGAAGATGGTGATCTTACCACTGCAAACCCTTTGTTGATGCCATTCTTAGGGGAAAAAAACATGAGCCGCCTTCTGCAGCCCTTTTTTCCCATTTTTTTTTAAAAAACTAAATTTTCTCTGTATTTTGGCTAATTTCTTCGTCAGGAGAACCCACAAAGTCTGGGTACCTCTAGAATCCCTAGGATGTTGGAAAAAAAGGACGCAAATTTGGCATGGGTAGATTATGTGAACAAAAAGTTACGAGGTCCTGAGCACGAACTGTCCCAAATAGCCAAAAAAAGGCTCGGCACAGGAGGGCAAAAGGCCTGGCAACGAAGGGGTTAACTTATCAAGATCCTCAAACATAATAACACACTCTCCGCAAACGCAAGCTACTCATTTAGTACAGACAACCCCTAACCATATTTCAGTGTCTCAACAACCTCTACAAAACTCCAGAAGCCACACCTATACGCCCTTCTGCCCCAACTATTGCACAATGGCACCTTCACTCTCCCACAAAACAGCACCCTGTCTATACCTATAACAAATCCACACATCAACAACGCAACACAAAGCCACATTATACATAACTTTAATCCACCCAGATACACATTCCCTGATCAAACAAAACACCAGCTCTACCCGCTTATTGCTCTTAACAGACCTCTTTGGTCACCACTAAACCTATATTGAACGCTACATCTTATTATCCACTAACACCCTCCTCCTCTTTTTACCAAAAAAACACAACCAAACAATCCTTACACTGCAATCCACCACATATACTGCCTCTTACAGCTATCAAGTAAAACATAAACACTCATAACACTTGTTCATCTCCTATCAAACACCACGTACACTCTTTTACAAAGCACATCACCACACTCTTTGCCATTCAACGTCCTCTCACCAACAGTACTTTACATATAGATCCTTCTCAGAAACCACTACATCAATATCTCCTCTGGCTAACAACACACAAAAAACTGAACACACACCCCAGCACATCAAAATCTTGCACACACAATTTCATAATAGATTCCATCACAAATTAGAAACATACACCCACTCCCACACTTCTGACAACACAGATAATACACATCCTAAACCATCTTCACTCCCAATTTTTTTCTCTTCACCAGCACCTAATACAAATACGCAAACACAACAATGTTCATTCACCCAGCTCTCATCCATTGCACAATTAAGAGCCTTAAAACATGACCCACATTCTCCATCACCTCCCCTAACCCATATAACCTCCATCCTGAACAGACGCAAACAAAATAAGCAACATGCCACTCTTCACAACTTCAAACCCCTGTATCTATTACCCAATAAGGATACTGTACAAAAACAACGCAGCTCACCAACTCAGTCTCAACCACCATCTCCACCACCTACTCACGCAGACCGTTCAAAGTGCCTCCTTCGCCTGCTGGATGAGGAATATGATATAAAAAAACAACACTACTGTTATCCTCATACAGCTAATACCACCACGCACACCTGCTACAAGTTCAAAATATACTGCTTACTCTTTTACAAAACAAAGTCACACCACCACCAAAACACAATATCTAAACTGCCTACTAATAAATGCTCGATCACTTCCTGAAGACAAGCACCACATCTACGACCTACCCACAGACACAGAACCTGACTTATTGTTCATAACTGAATCATGTTTGGGAGATGACATGCCTCGCATATTGCATGAAACCGTTCCCCAGGTTATCAAATTATCACACAAAATTGTATAGGCAAAAGAGGAGGTGGACTAGATTTTACATTCAAGCAAACAATAAATCTCACCAAAGCTGATGTTTCCATACAACGTTGTGAGGCCCTCATCTCCAGATGTAACCCTACACCAACTTCCTCCTGTAACTTCCTTCTCCTTTACAGACCACCACCTATCAATGTAACATTCCCAGACACATTTCTAGACACAGTTTCAAACCTTATAACACTACACTCCAACCTATGCATTCTTGGTGACCTAAACATTTGGTTTGACAAACCCAATATGCCCCATCCAAAAACCAACATCATTGGCCTAGTAACTATGAACCTACATCAGATTGTATGCAAACCCACACACACATTACTGGACACTTCCTAGATGTCATTTTTGCTAATCCAGAACCAGTTACCTTTCAAAGGATTACTCCACTCTAATTGTCAGACCACTATTTACTAGCTTTCCTACATAAAACACCTCAAATCAACACACCTCAGACCACCTTAAAGGCATCCAACTATTGACTGTAGAACAAACTCAATCTTGAATACTTAGAAACACAACTAACATTCAACACAGATCTAGACTCGATAATTTACATCCAAAGCTTTTATGAGTGGCTACAGGAAGCTTTTGATATCTTAATATCACTATGAACAATAAGACAAGACAAAAGAAAACAAACACCTTGGAGAAATACAGAACTAAAAAGATAAAACAACAATTTAGAAATCTGCAATGCGCCTAGCTAAAAACAAACAGCAATCAAGACAAACTTTATCTACAGAAACTTAACAAAATATACAAGTCAACAATCAAAAAAAGCTAAAAAGGTACTATCCAGACAGAATTAAAAATGCTAAATGTGCAAATAAAGACTTGTATAAAACCCTTAACTAATATTGTAAACGTAAACGCACAGAAGGAAATCATCTCATTACTCAAGAATTCACTATCAAACTGGCAAACCATTACACAACCAACGCAGACACATTGGACTCCTATTTAAAACAAAAGAAAACCACCAGCACCAACACATTTCCAAACATCCCCTCCAAGAGCATGCTAACCCAGCCTCTGCCTTCCTTCAAACAAATATCATTAAGTGAATTTATGGATCAGGTAAAAAAAAACAGGCCAGCCAGTTGCACTTTTGACCATTTTTCACCACTAATCTTCATGAACATTCTTCTAACTACCTCTGCTGCCACACCAGTTAGATGAATCATCAATAATTTTTTAGCTACAGAAATCTTTCTGAATGACAAAAAAAGGGGTACACATCCACCCTTCGCTAAAGAAAACAACATGGACCTGCATTACCCCAACAACTACAGATTAATTACAAATTGGCCTTTCCTGAGCAAACTGATAGAAGGAGTACCATTCGCCCAGATGTCACAATTCATTGAAGATAACTCCATACTTTTAGACTACCATGCAGGATTCTGCCCAGGAAGGGGCACAAATCTGCCTTCCTTGCCATATGGGATGACCTTAAAAACTCAGTAGACCAGAATGGGGTCAATGCACTACTTCTCTTGGACCTCTCTAGTGCCTTCAACACAGTTGACTATGACACTCGAATACACAGACTCTACCAAGCCGTCATAGAGGGGGCTGCTCTTGACTGCATCACATTCTACTTTTAAAACAAAACAAATGCCATCTATACTCCCCCGTTCTCATCCAAACCATATTTCACAAAAGCAAGGGTCCCTCAGGCTCTATTATCTCACTCATGCTTTTCAACATCTACATGAAGTCATTACTAACAATGATCGATGAATTTCAGCACACATGCTATAACTATGCAGATGACACATAGATACTCCCTAAACTGAAAAGCCCCAAAGACATTGGAAACACAGAAATCTTAAGTTGCCTCAGAGCCATTGATCAGTAGATGACACAGAGCCATCTCATATTGAATGCTGCTTAAACTGAAATACTAACATGTGGCGATTGGAAACATTATGATCCACTCTGCGCCTGGCCTGACGATTTGGGACCACTTCCTGAAGTATATAAGGAAGTAAGAAACAGTGGAATTACCAAGAACTCCAAGTTATCAATGCATGCCCAAGTGGACAAATCAGGAAGATCAGGCTTTATTGCTATGAAAACTCTGTGATGCATCTTCCCCACCTGGGATTTCTATGCAAGGTCCAGGCTACTATCTCTCTTATAGTGTCTAAACTGGATTACGCCAATGGCCTCTACCATGGATCATCTTTATCAACAATGAAAAGACTATAATGGACTCAGAACTTTGCTGCCAGATTACTTCTACATGTAAAGCCACAAGCCCACATCTCTGCTGCCTTGAGCGCTCTACATTGGTTACCGGTTGCCAGAAGATCCACCTTCAGGCTGCTTAGTATCATCAACAATATATATATATATATACATGGAAATACTGTATAGTAGGGATAAATTATAAATATGATTTATCTACCACAGAGTACATATATTACCCCAGACAAAGGCAGTAAAATTCGATAACAAATTGAATTTACTATGCTCTCACTCTTGAATACCTTCCAAGGTCTAGCTATATTTTCAATTAACAAGTAAATACATTTAAATCTCAACACAAGACACAGTTGTACATTGAAAAACATTGAAGAAACATAACAACATAAAGTGTAGCCTTCCACTACCATTTTCCTTCCAAAGGCTGCCCCTATGAATCAACTACAGTCCTTTAAAGAGGTAGTCTCTCAAGGCAATCCTTTAAGATAGACCAATGTCCTCTCATGTATTCCAGTCCGGAAATGCCTTATGAATGTATCTCGTTTCCCTATCCCAATTCAGCTTGACTCCTCCAATTATATATGTCGACGTGTTTCGGCCTTCTCATTACTGGCCACTTCGGGACAACAAAAAAATGGAAGACATTCAATGCACATTTCACCGTGGAGGAGGGTTGTTCGCTCCAGCGAGCATGTCTTCAGATGCTGACTAAGGGCGCTTTAACCTGTACCTTAGTGGAATCTTCCAGAATAGTTTATGATCTGATGTACTGGAGATGGATATGTCTTTTATTCATTACTAAGGGCGCTTTAAGCTGTACCTTAGTGAAACTTTCCAGAATAGTTTCGGTTCTGATGTACTGGAGATGGATATGTCGTACATTCATGTAGGAATGCACAGCAGTTATCACAACTGCAGGGAAACAAAGCTTGTCACCTCTGATACAGGATTGGCTGAGGAGACTGGTACAAGGATCCAGAGTTTGTCACCACTGGGATGAATGTCTCTGCAAAGGGTATATAGTGACTGTCACCACTGGAACCGGGTTTCGATTGAGATGACATTGGCAGAGGGACATAAAGTGCGTCACCTGTCACCAGGATGCAATTGGGGCATTGGGGGAATGGAATACAAAGTCTGCACCTCTAGGGATGCATGGTCCTTGTCCTCGTGACCATAACAGAGCTTTTCAACTTTAATAAGGATGGGCCGTGGGGGTTGGTATGAGGATACAGAACCTGTCACGCCACCAAGGCGCGTGGACTCGGGGAGGAGCGCCCTGATACAGGGCGCCTTGAGCTGTTTACTCTTGCAGTTTGTACAGTGCAGGGTGTTATTAAAGGCGTAATGAACTGCAGAAGGTCGAATTACGTGTTGGGCATTTTCAGCCTCGTGCGGGAACAGAGGCAGCTCTCCATTTGATTTGATTAGAAAGCAGTCCCGGGAGAGAAATGCGACAGGCATGTCCAGGCATGGTCCATGTAGTCTTTAAGGACAACCCCCGATGTCAGGCTCACGAGAAGAGAGTTGGGCAAAGGCAAGCAACTCCCTGCGTAATTTCCGTACCACTCCGGTCCGCGAAACATGCGGCGGATTACGTCAGGTGTTTTCTGGCTACAATGACTGGGCCTTCCGAGGTCGATACGTTGAGCTTCATTTAAGTGGATAATCGTAGCAACTGTTATATACAGCGCTTAGAAAAATGAGAAGTGCGGCTAGAAGCGCTCCGGAAAACAAAGGAGTAACGCAAAATGATGGTGCCCCTTCAAGAATGCAGGGAGGGGGCCCCTGAGTTTCCTATATGTCATTGATATTCATTAAACTTGGCCCGAATAGGGCCCCTAAAGGGTTTGGGGCCCCCATATGCTACATGGGCTGTAGAAGCTTGTGCAACGCCAAGTTATTATCCAGTACTGCGGCACCCAGTCATAATCCTCAACTCTTCAACATTACACCTCAGCTGATAATAGTAATACCAACCTTTTGTTACATGGTATTTCTTAGGGTCCTTATATAGCTAGAAGCCAGTGTACTACAATTCTTGCAAACCTCTGGTCTGCCAATGCATCATTCCTGGACGCAGCAACCTGTGTTATTCCAAATTTGAGTTCTATTAAAACACTTCTAGAATGACTTGCTGCTGCACCGCTGCTAAACCCAGCAGTGACAAATATATCTGTCAGTGCTCCTCGACCCTGAACTGCAGGACAAACTCCTTTTTCACTATGAAGACCCCACACAAAGAGCTTCCGGTGTGCGGCTATCCAGACATATAGGCCCATAGTTATACTTTTTTGTGCGTCATTTGCGTCATTATGTGACGCAAAAGCGGCGCACACTTAGGGCCAGATGTAGCAAAGGGTTTTTCCCATTCTGTGTCAATGGGAAAATGTGTTCGTACATATGGCCCTTAGTGCGGTGCAAAGAAAGTATAAATTTGGACCTTAATGTGCTATTTCAGTACAGCAAAATACACAACGATCTGGCAAAGTACCCCTGGCCCTACTATTCCTCCTTGGTGATGCATGCAGTTCCACCAATCCACCTCAGTCCTGCTTTTAGCACACCCTGCTGCTGCATTGATGAGAATCCACACACCTATGGCAGCTACCTCAGTTTAAATTTATGGTACTGCCATTCGGATGAGATCCATCCCAGCTCTTACAGCAGGGGGACCGGCCCACAGCACCACCAGTGTACCTTCATTTTGGTCTGTAGTACCCTCTCTTTTCTACGATGCATCCACACAAACACAGTTACAAAGCTCTGCGGTTTTCATTACTCAGTAAAGGGCATCGGGTTGGAAACCAGTGCTTAATTTGTGCTGGTGGTTGCAGGTGGCAAGCACCGGTACTCTGTTTTGTGGAAAAGGACAATTGCAACAGACTACCCTCTCCACCAAACTGTCTGCCCAATTCACTTAGAGGCAGGTGAACTGAAAGTATGTTGACTATGGAGCCTACTCCGGCTCTGTCACTGCCATACTCCTCTGACAGCTGTTGGAGTACGGGCTGTCAGAGGTTAGCCATCTGACCACCTGCCAAACTTAGTGTGGCCACTTGGATGCCTTGTTTTTGCTGCATGGCTGGTGGTGTGGGGCAGGAAAAAAATGCCCACTCCCCTCCCCCAACACACACCACAGGAGAAAACTCCAATGATGTGGGGGACCATTATTTTAACATTTTTTACTAGCAAAGTCCCGCTACAGGAATTTGTTTTTGAAAAATATAAAACTTTGTAAAAGTTTCACAGAGGGCCGTCATGTTTGATGAAGCCATCTGTTAAACTTTTACAACATTAACGTAGTGTGCTCACCCGTCCAATACCCGTTGAGGACCTCTCCTCAGAACCTCCCATACCACTGTTTTGTCCCAAAAATAGACAGAGACCCTTTTATAGTATTCAATCGGGCGTAGTTCCTCCCATTTACTCATTTGCTGATTTAGTTGAAAACGTTTGGGGGGCCGTCACTGGAGCCAAAAAGCTGACCATTCCAGTTTCTGATCTCATATATATATATATATATATATATATATATATATATACACATACACACACACAGATATATATAAAGATATATATATATATATATATATATATATATATATATATATATATCATGTTGTGGTTGTGTGATATATATGTACAAAAAAAGAGTTGTCCTCAGACGAAAGCGCACCCCCAACAGGTCACTGGAGCCAAAAAGCTGACCATTCCAGTTTCTGATCATATATTTATACACAGATATATATATATATATATATATATATATATATATATCATGTTGTGGTTTTGTGATATATATGTACAAAATCAGGTCATTGTGGTACAATTCTATGGCAGGACTGGAGGCTCAGATTATGCTATCTCTTTCTTTTCTTAGCCAAACACAGCAGCCAATTAAACATCAGTAAACAAAAAACTTCACATCCCAAGATGCTCTATACCCCAGTCACGTGCACCAATCACCTATTGTGACCTTAGTCCATATTAAACATGACCCCCAACGTCATATCCTTTTTCTTTGCCGCTTCGCAGCAGATAAGTGCCATTTACTTTATTCTTCATACTTAGTGTACATTGTGTGTGATTTAAATCGTTTCTGTTTGTCAAAACTGTAGCAACGCGATTTCACTCGCTTTGCTTTACTCGTGCGTGTTATTCTGATAACAATTTGCCGGTTTTTAAGGCCCGTTTTGAGCCTGTATTGTGGAGCGGGAGCGCTGCACGCGCGTAGCGCATAGTCTTTTTTTTTTCCATTTCAACATGCACGCGTGTTTTACAAGCCGATCTCTTTCCCTTTCGTTTTCCCTAGAGATCGGCTCGTATTTATACTCGAGTCTTGACAGTCCAGTTGAAGCATCTAACAAAGACTCTCAAAGTGCCTCCCTGACGCCCAGATCTCTGAGTTCTGGGTTGTAAAATGTATATAAGGCATTGCCTAGAGTGATAACAGGCAGCTCCCTCCACACATTATATTAAAGGCTTGACTGTCTTTTGGTGCCTGTTAGGGGTCATTTCACTCCCCCTTTAATTTGATTTCTCTTTGTATACACTGTTTGATACTATGGCTCAATGGAGTGACCAGGACACAGGGTATTACCCTGAAGATACTGACAACCAGCTCGAGGTTAATTTAGTGGAAGCGCTTGACAACAGAGTGCAGCAGTCAGTAAATGATGCCTTGGTGAGAGTGTTGGGTCCCTTTTCTGGACAGCTATTAGAATATGCTCACTCTCAAGGTTGGATGCCTGATAAGTCACCTCCTAACCCTGAGGGGAACCCCCCTAAAGGAGTCTCTAAATCCAAGGCTAAGACAAAGAACCTTGAAAATGATGATCTCTCCGACGACTTACATGCAGACGTCTTTGAGAGACTGCGCAAGAAATGCATTTCAGAGCATAATTACAGCACTTTAGATAATTCCTCATCTTCAGGTGACTCTTCAGATCAGGATGCAGACGATCTAAATAATTCTAACCCTAGTAAGAAGGCGAAGAAGCATTCCACTTCCCACTTGTTAGATTTCGATCCTTCTGAGATAGTACACCTTAGGTCTTCTAATTGGCTTCCATCCTCGGAAGTCGCACAGTATGTGCACGCTAATCTAAGGAGAAGTTTTGATAAAGAGGTCCGCTCTCGTCTCAGAGCAGAATGCCCTAGACCAGATCTAGATAATTGCGTGTCTGACACTCCTGAGATTGACCCTACAATGGTCACCTTCCTGAAAAGAAATTCAAAGGATCCTAAAAAAGAATTAGATAGGTCGTGGCGTTTGTGCCAGGACAAACTACTAGATAGGTCAGGCCCCCTGACTAAAATTCTAGACTTGGCTGTCGACTCCAAGGAATAAGGTACCCCTGAGGATACCGATAGCCTCTCAGGTTGGGTGCAGAGAGCTGTCTGCCAGTTAGGTTACACCAACTGTGCTATTTCTGCTGAACGCAGAAAGTCCATTCTAATGCGTATGGATCCTAAACTAGTCAACTTAGCCTCTTCAGAAGCGGGTCCAGCCGCTGAAGGTCTTCTGTTTGGATCATCATTTATTAAAGAACTGGCGACATTTTGCTCCACTTTTTCCACCATCGACAAAGCGCAAATGTCCCTTAAAAAAGTTTTTAAGTGAGGCCTATTTGTCAGGGCCGAGCGTTGTGGTGGACAAATGTCCGGCAGGGGCTCTTTTGGAAGTCCCCAAAACTGCTATCCCAGAGGTCGAGGTAATTGGTCTGGAGACCAATCCGACGCCACCTTCTACCCCACTCGTTCCAGAGGTGGTAGACCTAGATTCCGACGGGGGCATCGCAGAAGTCAGCAAGGAGTGATTCAGGACTATTCCTTCTCTGGTAAGTCTCATTCAACCTTCTCAAGTTATTCTTGGGGGAAGAGTTGGTTTGTGTATGGAAAACTGGAGAAAGATTTCTGGAGACCCTTGGATTCTTCAGACGGTGGCAGGTTTTCACCTGGAGTTTATCAACACTCCGTTTCAGTTAGCTCCCCCGGTACAAATAACTTTTTCCCAAGAAAGCCAGAGGTTTATAGATACAGAAGTGCAAGCGTTATTAGACAAAGGAGCTGTAGTTTTCTCAACCCATCACCCCTCTGGATTTTTCAGTCTCATTTTTGTGGTGGAAAAGACAGGAGGGGGTCATCGGTTAGTTCTGAATCTAAAAGACTTCAATTCTTGGATTGTGTACAGACACTTCAAGATGGAGGGGATTCACATGTTAAGAGATATTCTGCTGGAAAGGGACTGGATGGTGAGATTGGATCTGAAGGACGCATACCTTTCGATTCCAATTTTTCCCCCTCACAGGAGGTTTCTCCAATTTCTGTGGAAAGATCATTGTTTGGAATTCACAGCTCTCCTGTTCGGCCTGTCCTCCGCACCATGGTGTTTCACAAAATTGTTGAGACCAGTGATGGAAAGGTTGAGATTGAAGGGAGTACTCCTAATCATTTATTTGAATGACATTTTGTTGATGGTGCAGGATCCACAGACATTGCAGATACATTTGAACTGGGCAATCAGTCTGTTGCAGGATTTGGGTTTCCTTATCAATGCGCAGAAGTCATTGTTGAATCCGACCCAACTGATAGTGTTTTTGGGTTTCAAGATCGACTCTCTTCAAGCACACTTGATTCTCCCCTCATCAAAGATCCGCAATATCAAGAGGGGAATTACGTTCAGCGTTGGCCAGTCCGACCATTTCCCTAAGGAGCATTGCCCGACTGGTGGGTCTTTTAGCATCCTCCATTCAGGCAATTTTTTCTGCCCCTCTGCACTATCGAGCGCTGCAGAGATTGAAGATCAGGTACTTAAGACAGGGTCTGAGTTACTCGGCCTTGATTCCGTTATCCACAGAGGTCAAGGAGGAAATCCAGTGGTGGCTCCATCACATGGAGGCATGGAACGGCAGAGCCACATTCAGGTCCCATCCAGAGGTAGTGATAGAATCAGACACCAGTCAATGAGGATGGGGAGCCCGCTGCGGGTCCATTTACCATTTATTTAATTGTTGTCAGCCTATCCGGCCATAACAATAATACACAATAAGTATCAATCCATCACACGCAATAAAATCACATTAAATAAAACATTGTAAAAAAGAAAAACTATACTTGAGTTTTTGATTTTACGTGGCCCTAGGTGAATCCAATATGCCCTGCAATATCATAAAACTTGATTATTAGCCATAATTGGCATAAGACTCTTTACTTATTCTAAAAACATTATAGATCTAAAATTTAAATATCCTATTCTTGCACTAATCATTTGGGTTCTTGCGATACCTGCCAGCAGTATAATAATAACCCAGGACCTTGCCTGGTTTAATCAGCAACCTTCAGCGATGTCTCATACTAATGATAGCTAGGATAACACAAGTAATTATACTTAGGCCAACTGTGAGTACATTGATGAACGTAACTTCCACGCTTCCAATATATAAGTTGAAACCTTCGCCACAATATGTTTCTCATCTGATCGCATACAAAGCACTTCCGCCTCATTACATTTCCTGATCCCGTATGATCTAAAAAGCGGACGTAAGTACAATTTGCGGAGTTTAAGCGTAAAATGACATAATAAAAGGAAGTGGGATAATGTTTCTTGGCCACCATGAAGGCAAGGACAGCATTCTGATCCGCACTGTGAGACGGCTTGCCATCTGTTAGTCACCGCCATCACTGGTAATGTACCCATACGAAATTTAAAATAGAGAGCCCTTTTTTCTTCCGGATAGATGCAGTCTATGAAGATTGCTGGTTTAAGCTCTTGGTTGAGCAAAATGTACCTCTTGAGTAAAGGGCTAAGTGTCTCACACATACTCTGAGTCTTTTGGTCCCAGTATGCCTTTTTAATGACAGATAAACTGGGCTTTCTGATTTTCCCTGGATGAAGCCAGAGGTCTTCTTGGCCAATAGCAACCAGGGTAGTTGAGATGTGTTTAAACCAAGGCAATTTTCGGTAATTTTGTAGCTTCATGATGTCCATGAGTGTTTCTCTGTATGGTTTGAGTTCCTCTTTTGCCCAGATACGGATCCAATATCTTATCGGGGCCAGTGCAATGTAATCCTCGACCTTTCTCATTTGTAAATCAGTTCTCAACGCATTCATTGGTGCGGCAGTGCCTAAACAAAGTAATCGGCGTAGGAAATTATTCTCAGTTACTTGTATTAATGGGGTCTTTCTAAATCCCCAAATCTCTGCGCTGTAAAGTGCTGCCGTCCTTGCTTTGGTTTTATAAGCAAGCAGTGCAGAACTCACAGAATGGTTGCCTGTGGCTTTAGCAAATCTAAGTACCGCTCCGGCGTGCTGGGCCAAGGAGATGTTACTTTTGTAGATTTGTGATTTCCATGTCTGTTTTTCGTCCAGTCTGCAACCCAGGTAGTCATAGGTGGTCACTCGAGCCAAGGGCTTGTTGTTTACCCTGAAGGTCGAATGCATCGTTTGTTTTGGGTTGAGAATCATAAACTTTGTTTTCTCCTCATTAATTACCATGCTCCTTGAGGTGCAAAATGATTCGAAACCCCTAAGTAGACGATGCATTGCTATCTCTGTTCTTGCCAGTAATACAGCGTCGTCAGCAAAAAGCAGGATAGGTATACTTTCATTGGCTAGTTTTGGCACATCCAGATTTAATTCCCTCAGATCTTGGCTTACTTTATTTATATAACAGTTAAACAAGGTTGGGGCCAAAACACATCCTTGTTTTACGCCACGCTGGATTGGAATTTCTGCTGTATAATCATTTCTCGTGGAATATCTAACCCTAGCAGTATTCCCTGTGTGCAGTAGAATTAACAGCCTTAGAATTTTCCCCTGTATGCCCATTTCTGACAATAACTGCCATAATATTTGGCGATTGACGCTGTCAAAAGCTGTTTGAAGATCCACAAAGACCAGATATAATGCACAATCTTTTAGGGTGGCGTATTTCGCGCAGATCATATTCAGCTTAAAAAGTTGATCTATTGTGCTTTGGCCTCTCCTAAAACCAGCTTGGTGTGTCGATATTAAATCTCCATCCTCCAGCCATTGATCTAAACGCAGCTGGATCAATTTGGCGAAGATTTTTCCAACACTGTCAAGCAGTGAGATAGGCCTATAGTTGCACACCAAGTCCCGAGGTCCTTTTTTGTGAATTGGGACAATTATTGATTTCTTCCAAGAGGTCGGAATTACCTCGTGGTGCCAAATACTGTTGAATATGCGTGTTAGAGCAGGCAGCCATAACGTTAACTGATTACGATAAACGTCTGAAGGTATGCCGTCTGGGCCTGCAGCCTTATACGGTTTTTGAAGGAGAATAACTTGTTTAATCTCTTTCTCGCTGAATTCCGGTGTCAGCTCCATTGCACGAGGGATAGAATGGGTTGCTTGCGTGGCATTTGTGCCAAGGAGTTCGTTTGGGACTAATTCATTCTGGGTTCCATTTGACGATCTAATAAAACTTTTTGATGATGCTACATAGGTCGTTTGAAGTGGAACTCCCTTGTTTGATCTTTGGTTACTACCTTCCAGTCCTTGGATGAGGCTGGTTGAGTTATTCATACTCCGGGATGCCGTCTTGGCCTCTTCCTGGTACAAGGCGGTAAAATGCTCTACCCAGAGTTGTGGGTTGATATTCAATTCTAGGTTCTTCGAAGGGCCTTCGCATCCCCATCTGACTATCTCCCAAAACTTTTTGCAGTTTCCTGCCGATATTGCCTGCAGGAGGGATTTCCAGAGCTTATGTGGAAATGTCTTCCTTTTATATCTTAGTAATCTTTTGTACTGTTGCCTGCATTCATAAAAGTATTGCTCATTATGGTTGTTCAGATGGCGATTCTTTAGTGCTTGCGATAGTGTCTTTTTTAGTTTCAAACACTCTTCATCGAACCAGCCCTCCATCGTATTAGGGTTAGTTTGGGGATGCTTAGTTCTTTCCTTTGTTGTTTGTAGTAGCAAGTTGTTAAAATTATCCAGTAGGGGTAAAGCTTCATTAACTGGTAGGTTTAATAATGTACTAAGTGATAGGAACCAGGTTTGACAAGGTACACTCAAATAGGGTTCGTCCACGTTCGACCTTAGTATGTTTTTCCTATTTGGTCTCATGGTTATTGCTAAGCAATTTCCGTTAAGTGGAAACTCAACCTTCCCCAGGCTTGCGTCCGGATGGATTATCTCCATTAGCAATGGGTCGTGGTCACTCTCGATCCTGTCCCTTATTTCCATATCGATAACATAATGCCAGGCTTCGATGTTTATTGCCATATAGTCAATTATACTGTGTCTTTTTCCAGTTCGAAAGGTAGATTTAAAAGTTCTGTCTGAGTTGGTTCTTCCGTTTACTGTGCGAATTCCGCCTTCTATTAGTACTTCAAAGATTAGTTCCCCTTTTTTGGAATCTTGGCAATGTTGGATGAGGGGCGTTGGAATATTCCAAGCGTGATCTTCCTCTACTACTTGTTCATCCCAAAGAATAGAATGGGGTTTAGTGTTAAAATCGCCGCATATTAGAAGAAGGGTTTTACAAAACTGAGGGGGACGGTTATTCGCATGACCTAGTGTTGGGTTCCTCCAACCCTTAGATCTTTTATTTGAGATATGATCTTCGAGGAGCCGCACACCAGGCATGACTTGGGCCCGGCTAACGGGAGGGAGGTACACGTTTACTATTTCAAGTGACCACTCCTCATGTTTTACTGCAAGCGTCTGGATTTCCTTGCTTAATATGGCATGGGTTACAGCTGAGTTTCCCAATAGTGAAGTTCTGATCCAAATGGTCAGACCTCCCGATGGTCTTCCTTTTTTTTGTTTGATAGCAGGTATGTAAAAAGTGGAAAACCCGTCTAGGTCAATGACGTTGGTAGACCAAGTTTCTTGGAAGCAGCTGATGTCTTGCTGTTTAATAAATTCAACCCAATCCTTATCTTCCATTTTGCTTTTTAGGCCTGCAATGTTCCAGCTTAAGATTTTTAATGTGGGACTAGTTCTATTTTTTATATTTGAGCTACCCATTTGTTGCTACAAATTTCTAGATGGTTGCTCTTCATCATTCTGCAACTGTGGGGGATTGCCCCTGCTGTTTCTAGGGGAGTTAACAGACAGGCAGAACCTCATATTACTCAGGTTTATTCGTTCAGGGAGTTGTTGTTTGGAACTAATTGCTCCCTGTAGTATCGAACCAGAATTGCCTTCTGCCTCTTGCCTGCCCGACACATTTTGCTTTGGAGCTTTTTCAAGAAATATTGTTGGATATGGTTCCTTTTGTGGAATAGCAGTAGATATTCCCCATGTCTTCATCATGTTAGAACATTTTAGAATCTGTTCTACTATCCAAGGTGAAGCCCAGACTGTTTCTGTTGATTCCCCGTTCTCCGATTCTTTCCTTTGCATAAATCTTACTGAGAGGAGGTCTTTAGTTGTTACGTTCTGCAGAGCTGGCAAAGAATTGACCAAATGTAGGATGTTAGTCCTATTTAGAATGTCGTGACTTCCTCTTGAGGAGTACTCGGGAATAAATGTAATTGTGGCGTCAGGCTCTTTAATTATTTCAGTGCGAATCTTGGTTTGCCCGACACCTCCCTGTGACCATCTTCCTTGAGGTTGATTATCTTCCTTTGCTTTATTGTAAATAGTAGCTGCCCAACTAGTCAATGTTCGTTCTACCTGGCCTTTTTCCCTCCCGAGTTGCAACTCTTTGTTCCTAAGTTCATCGTAAGGTTGCCTTTGTGGAGGCCAATTATCCTTTTTTCCTTTAGTTTCCAAGTCAAGCACTGGACGCGGTGGAGCAGGTGGATCAGTAACCCACCCTGGCTGGCTACTAAAGTTGTGGTTTCCAGAGCTAGCCTGAGAGCAGTATTTTACTTTTGACCGAGGTGCGGGAACCGGGGCTATTGTATTATCCACGCACATGGTTTTTCTTGTACTTTGTTCGCTTCTTGTGCATTCTGGGCTCTCTGCCCTTCCGTTTTCACTTTTGCTATTTTCTTGTTCTACCCCCTCGATGATAAAGTTCAGAGACTGCTGACGTTTTCCATTATGGACTCCTACTGTATTTGGATAATGCGCCTGAATTGAGTGATCTCTTTTTATGGCTGGGAGGTGCTTATCAATGCCGGTACTTGATTTTGTTGTCTCTGGGCTCCATTTATGTTGTCCATTGACTAAGGGATCGTTTGCCTCATTGATCCCGTGATTTGAACCTGAGTCTTTTTCTGGTCTATTTCCTTTGTCTAAGTCGTACCCAGATGCTTGGTAGCCCCTAGGGCCAATGGGGATTCGGTTTATATGAGAATGGTGGGTGCAGCTTTTATCGCACAATAATCCAGGATTTTTATTTATAAAACTAATATCTTTGTCAGTTGGTTTCTCGAGACTCTCGGGCTTGATGCACTGATCTTTAGGCTGCTGTTGAGTAAACTCATCGCCTGTGTTCCTGATCTGCCCTGTTGGGCTTGCCTGTTTCGGCATATTTAAAGCCTTTTTTGCTGATACTTTGTTGTTTCCTCTAGCTTTTTTCCATGTGTATTTCCGTCTACCTGTTTGTTGATGCCCTTTACTCAGAGTCCTTTTTTCTACTGTATTTGAGATTTCGATTGCAGATACAGGACTTTTGTTGATTCTCTCCGTCTTGTCTATGTGGGTTTTTGTGTCTGGGCACTCGTCTCGTCCCGTGCCAAAGGGCCCTTCTTTGTCTTCACTATCTATTGGTCTTTCAGTTACTCTAGATTCTGTTTTTGCTGACTCGTGATTACACGCCTGTGTGTTATTGAGACTAGATTTGCAATCTTCGATTATGTCTTTGATTACTTTCGGAACTTCCAGTAATTTTTCCAGCAGTGGGCCACAAACTTGCCTGTCCATCATGTCCATTTTTTCAGCCACTGCCTGGTGCAACAGATGTTCCCTTATTACACCCTCTACTAAGGCCATCCTATGATCTATGGTCTGTAATGAGTTAGTAAATTGTTTAGTTAGCTCAAGTTGATCATCAAATTTTTGAGACTGGACCATGATCGTTGTTGCAATTGAGTCCAATGTTGTGCATATAACTTTCATGATGCTTAAAATTGGTTGATCTAATGAGGTATCGTCTCTATTTCCCCAGGTTTGCTCACTTTGCTCATTATTTGTCTGGCCTTCTGAGTTCTTATCGTCCTCTCCTCTATGACCTAGCATTATGCTGCCTTCCAAGAGGTTTAAATCTTCCAATGTTATACTGTTTAATTGGGGCTCTATACTACCAATTACGAAGTTGTCAGGCGAGGAGAGCTCCAGACTAAAAGAACTATGATCAAATCTGCTCAACGTTAGGTTCGTTTTTACAGTTTGGCTCCCATGATGAAGCTGTGGTGTTGAGAGCTTATGTGAATATTTCTGCAATGATTGTTCTGTTTCAGGCCCCTTTGCATTTTGAAGGACTGTAGGTTCTAGTTTTAGATGAAGTAAAGGGAATATCAGTGGAGAGCTCCCAGAATGTAGTGGTCCCATTTGGGCTTCCGGATGAGGTGATTCATTACTTTTTCTTTTTCTTTGTCTTTGTTCTTCCGAGAAACTGCCCCTTTCTGGGGAACTAATTGACCCCACTTTGCTACCCACAAAAGAGTTGTTCGTTCCACAGGGTAGTCGTGATGATCGGGCAGATCGCTGCTGGGATGAACAGGAATCCTGATGCCCAGTCTCTAAGAGCTCCAGCTCGCCCTCCACATTATTGTCACCTTTTTCCCCTGATGGCTGTGATGGGAGGTCGCAAGCTTTAAAGGTTTGCTTCTGCAGCCAATCAGAATTTAGATTTATATGGTTGTAATAGTTGGTAATAGTATTTATCTTTGATTTAATTTCCCTTGCTCCCCTGGCCCCACCTGAGCCCAGGTGCGCCGGTATGTACTGCTGTTTCCTATGCAGAGGACTAACAAGGCCCCCCACCGTTTCACCTGCATTCAGTGATACATGCCCCATATCATCAGAGTCGGTATGGACTAGACGCATAGACAGCATAGACCCTGGTGCCGTTTCGGGTGTCCCTCCTGGTTTGCTTTCATCATTGGGAATCCCATTATGGGCGTCCTCTGCTGCTGCGGCCTCTGCTGTGACCACTCCTTGGGTTATAAATTCCCCCTGGGATAATTTAGTGGCTCTAGGGCCCAGGTCTTGCCCCAGATCTTGTAAGCTGTTGGGTTCCTGCTCTGGTCTTTGGGATTTTACTGGATAACTGAGTGCCTCGTTGGCCTCTCTGGCTTTCTTTGTTTTCCCTCTTGTTCCAACCATTTTTGAAGTCTTACTGTTTGAATGGATCAGCAACTTCAACAATTTCCGGGATCTGTAGGACGTTTCTCTAGAATGTAGAGCTTGACTTTGCTTGCTTTGCTTGCTTTGCTGTGTGGTGACGCACAGTATGCACAGTATGCCGTACAAAAAGCGTGATGTTCGAATGATATCTATCCCTCTAGCGCAGTTTAATATGTCAATTAATGGCCTCCTCTGGTTCTCTGGTTCTCTCTATCTGGCCCCTTCTGATCCTCTCTGTCTCTGTTGTAAAGGCGACTACTTACGCCTACTTGCGCTACTTATGCGTTGCTTATGCACTGCATTACTTTATGCGCTACTTTATGTGGCCCATTCTCGATCCACTCACGGCCACGACACTGGCCACAGGAGCCACTTAGGTCACTTAGGTCGCTTAAGTCACTTAGGTCAGGTAATTTTCCTTAGGTCAGGTCAGGTCAGAGAAACTAGATATGGCTAGGTGCCGCTGTGGTGGCTACGGTGGCTGAAAACAACGGATACCCTCCTTGGCTCACCTCCTTGGCTCACCTCCTTGGCTCACCTAGTCCATATGGTAGCAGGGTAGGGCGGCAACCCCAAACTCTCCTCTGGTGCCCCTCTGGTGCCCCTCTGGTACTCCTCTGGTGCTCCTCTGGTGCTCTGGTGCTCTGGTGCTCTGGGACTCAGGGACTCTGGGACTCCGGTACTCCTCTGGTGCTCTTTCTGGCTTCTGGCTTCTGGCTTTTCCTTGTGCCCAGACCACGCCGTAGTCCGCACCGTTACAGCGAACCGGCGCAACTGAGGGCCCCCAGAGGCGCTGGTGAAGAGACAGGCAGCAGTCCTGGTCACGCCTGCCTGCTCACGGAAGCTCACGGAAACTGCTCTCCCCGAGCCAGCAGCTACAGCCCCCGGACCATGCACCTCGGAGCGGAGCAGCAGCCCCCGACTGCGCCCGCCACAGAAGCAGCTCACCCGGCTTTTCCGGCTTCCCGAGCTGTTTTCCGCTGCTGTTTGCAGACACCGGCTAGCGGCGGCGGCAGCAAACCGTGTGCCGGGCGCGCACCTCGCACTCGTGGTGAGCAGCCGCGACGCGAGCCACCCGGCACCAGCGTCGACCAGCGTCGTGTGTCGAACTCCTCTCTCCTCCTCTCTCGTCTCGTCTCTGCTGTTCACCCGATACGAACGGCTCTCGTTAGACCTTTCCGCTGCGGGTCTGTAGTGACCGGGGGTCGGTGGTCGATGACGGAGCAAAATCTCCACATAAATTGCTTGGAACTCCTAGCGGGGTCTTTTGCGATAAAGAGCTTTTCCCCTCTCAAGACAGACTGCTGCATCCTTCTGAGAATGGACAACATCTCAGCAGTACGTTATGTCAACAAGCTGGGGGGAACGAAATCCAGGATTCTTGCAGAGATAGCCAAGGAGTTTTGGCATTATTGCCTAAGTCACAGGTTGGTAATTCTGGCTGAATATCTCCCGGGAATTCAGAACACTATTGCAGACTGGAACTCCAGATATCTGACGGACACCAGCGATTGGAGGCTGGATCCAATTATCTTCCAACAGATAGTCCAGGAATGGGGCCCTTGCGGGATAGATCTTTTTGCAGCTCACCTCAATACTCAGATTCTGAAATTCTTCAGCTGGAGACCGGACCCTCTAGCCTTAGCGACAGATGCCTTTCTACAGAATTGGTCCCAGTTTCAGGGTTATGCGTTCCCTCTGTTTCTATTGATTCCAAGGGTCCTGTCTCAGGTCCGGAGACAGAAATCGGACCTAGTCTTAGTGACTCCAGTTTGGAGGTCTCAACCCTGGTTCCCTGTTGCACTGCAGTTAGCTTGTGCTCGTCCGCTGTTCATTCCTCCGCGGCAGAATCTATTATTGAGTCCAGAGGGCCTTCAACATCCACTGATTACATCAGGGACTCTTACGTTGTTGGCAAACTGAGAACTTTATCAAACAAGCCTGGGCCTCTAGCACTCACAAGAGATATGCATCAGCATGGCGTAGATGGGATAGTTGGTGTAATGGAAGGAGTATCAATCCCTTGGAGTCATATATTGAACTGATTCTTAATTTTCTGGCAGAATTAGCTTCCTCAGGGCTGGCATATAGGACTATTAATAATTTTAGATCGGCTATTTCAGCTGGACATAAACATATTGATGGTAAACCAGTGGGTGAACATCCCCTTGTTTGTAAAGTACTGAGAGGTATTCGATTTTCCAAGCCTCCTCAAACCAAATATTCGGTGTTATGGGATGTGAACATTGTGTTAAAATTTTTAGACTTATGGCCTAGTAACAGGTTTTTATCCCATAAACAGATTTCAGCAAAATTGACTATGTTGCTATGCTTAATTTCCTGTAAGCGAGTTTCAGATGTCAAGGTTTTGGATTTATCTGGTAGAGTTTACTCTCCTAATGGTGTTACTTTTAATATTACTAGAAGGACTAAAAACAATTGCAGGTCAGTAACTTACCTTTGGTACCTGGACAACTCAAAATTTTGTGTGTTACAATGTTTGAAAGATTATGAAATGGTTACTGAGGAGTTTAGACAGACCAAGGATGGTCAATTATTGATTTATTTGCAGAAACCATTTAAGCCAGTTTCCTCAGCCACTCTTTCGAGATGGATTAAATGGTTAATGAGTGAAGCCAGTATTGATACCAGTCAATTTGGAGCCCATTCTGTTAGGGGAGCTACGGCCTCTAAATCTTATACTCTAGGCTCAAGTTTGGAAGATATTATGAAGACAGCAGACTGGTCTTCTGAATGTACTTTTCGTAAGATTTATTTTAAACCTGTTGTTGATGTTTCCTCTGTTGTTATTGATCAGCTTTGAACTAGCATAATGTGAGCCTCAGGTCCTGCCGTAGAATAAAAAATATTCTAGCTTTCGCGTCAAGAATTTTCAATTCTATTAAGGACGCGGAAGCGAGGATTATCCCACCCAGATATTATTTATTGATGTTATACTTTGATATATTCAGTTTTCAAACATGATAATTGATAGAGAATTGTTTAAAGAACGTTATACTCAATAACCTGGCAGTATGAGGTATTATTTTCTATTATTGTTTATCCTAGGATCCAATCAGAAGAATTCATGACTTGTGATCATAAGGATATTGATGGAGAACGAATTATGGTTCAGCTCACAAGATGTTGGATTCGACTTACTACTCCGGTTGAGTTGTCGACAGACGTTTGCGTTGGATGAGAAGCTTTGGTGAAACAGCATCTACAGAGAAGTTTGGAAAGAAATGTTATGGTTATCTGTTTGGACAAAGAAAGAGGATACATTGGGGGTCATGTTTAATACGGACTAAGGTCACGATAGGTGCACATGACTGGGGTATAGAGCATCTTGGGATGTGAAGATTTTTGTTTACTGGTGTTTAATTGGCTGCTGTGTTTGGCTCAGTAAAGAAAGAAATAGCATAATCCTCGCCGCAAAAGCTAGACATTTTTCTATCCCTGCTAATAGAACCCCGTGGACTATTCTGGCCACACACCTTTGAAATGGCAATATTGTAGGGCATCCCAGGTGTGGAGCTAGAGTGTCTAGTTCACCAGTACATCTGCCCCCCTCCAAACACCCCTGTGCCACACCTTAACTTGAGGTTCTGGACCACCAGCAGGTCAGCCCTCCCCATCCAGTGAGTCCAATAATAAAAGTCAACTCTGCCACAGAGAAAATAAAATAGCGAGATACATGAGTCTCTTTGCGGGTATCTTGAGGCGTTCAGCTTATTTGTTGCACTTGAGTCGCTCTTGTTTGCCAGATGGGGTTCAGGAGGGTGGATTTAACAGAGAGCCTCGGAGGTTCCACCGATGGGGGAATGTCGAAAGAAAACCCAGCGAAGTGCGAGAGACACGCAGCTGAGTGAGTTTTAAACCCCCTGCTTCTAGTTGCCTCCTCTATGACCACTTCCGTCAGGGGCCCAGGTAATGTGCCCCTTCCCCGCCCTTGCACACGCCCAGCATGTTACCTATCCCACAACTCCCCATGTTGGAGAGACTAATGCCGCCTTTTCGGCATAGAGGTGGCGAGGGGGGTCTTGCTCCAGGAACCGCGTTGACGATGATTCCTGCCAATGCTGAGATGTCCACGGCGCTGGCAGACATCTCTCACTTCGGTGGACAGCTTGACCGTCTGGCACAGTTTACTCCTCCTTGATGGGAATATAACTATGGGCCAAAGTATCCATCAGGACCTGATTTTTTCATTATGAGATTTTGACTCAGTGAATAATAGAGAAAGGCAAAAAAGGGAAAAATGGGAGACGAGAAAGACAGGGAAAAAGAGACAAAGGGAGAAACTAGGAATGAAAAAGAACCTGCAAGGATGAGGTAAAGAGACGTGTATGAAGCGGGGTTGAAGAAGGAGGCACGAGGTGGAAAAGAGACCGCAAACTTGGTATTGGACAGCCCTGATATTTAAAGCACCCACGGAGGTGGGTTTGTACCCCTTCTCTTTTATATAAACATATTAAGCACTGCCACTCTAGGGGAAGCGAGGCTCCCTCAGAAAGATCAACGGGGCTCTGAGGCAGTTGTCATTTCAACCAGCAGAATGAAATTAGCCCGTGGCGCCTCTGAACTGTCGGAAGGGCTGGGGCGGAGTCAGTCACACGTCAGCCACTGGCTCGAGAGCATACTCCGGTGAACATGTATTATGTGTGGTTCCCAGAGGAGACCAGTATTGGGAAATCGGAAGGTGAGTCACAAATATGTCTTCGTTTCATCTGTCCCTGCAGCCGCAAACATCTGAACTCGCTTACCTCGTTGTGTGGTTCGGGGCAGGCTCTTCAGGCGCGGATCCAGAAAGCTGCAACCCACTCATTTACCATAGCCTGGGCTCAGGCGCTGCACCCACAGCAGATCCAGCGCTCTGACACCACAGCGCTCCTGCACCACAGCCAGCGCTTGCAGCGGCGTAATGAAACTTGAGAGGGTCCCACTGCATAATACATAGAGCTCTTAGACCAGGTTACTGTGCTGAGGTCCCCCGCCATTCCTGTACCACAGCCAGCGCTCGTTCACCACCCCAGCTGCGTTTCACCAGAGCCGTTGCTCCTGCACCCCTGCTTAGACATCAGCCAGCGCTCTGCGCTCCTGAGACAGTCAGTCCCCAACGCCACGGCCGGTGTCCATGCACCAGAGTGCAGTAGGTGCAGTAGCACCAGGCTCAGACCTTTCGGGTGAGCCGCTACACCATACTCAGTGGTTATTTTTTACTCCAAAGGATGCCATCGGATCCCATGGTCATTGCTCACATTAGAACTCAGTGCGCACTTGGATGCCACTGGCCGTGCTCCACCACAGCCAGCAGTGCTGTGGGACAGCAGAGAGCAGAGCCAGCGCTCCCGTAGCACAGGCCACACCATGGTCGCCACTCTTGCATCTACTGATCACACAGCAGTCAGGGCCCTCGCCCCATAGCCAGTGTTTGTTCACCTCAACGAGGACTCCTGTCCACAGTCAGTGCTCTTTAGAGGTGGGCGACGCGCTGAAAGGCCGAGCCAGGCTCGAGCCTGAAGGCTGGCTCTGGCTCAGCTCGAGGTCCTGTTGGAAGTTGGCGCCCATAACGAGCCGAGCTTTCATGTGGCTTCTTCCTGCCTTTCTCCACCCAGAATGTGTCCTTACCGTCAGGACTGCTAACTGGGGAACAGGGTTCAAGGCTCGCATTGGCTCAACATCCTGTGATTCTGGGCAAATCACTTCATCTCCCCACGCCAATATACAATGTGTGCGACCATATGCAATGTAACTGCTGCTAATGTAACGCGCTCCAATAAAAGGTTGTGTGCTATGTTTTGAAAAGTGCACTGAGATAAAAACAAAGACAGCTTAAGGAAAGACAGATAGATACTATTTAGTGGCTGATTTGTACGGAGTGAAATCAGAATACCTAGGCACATTGCGGCTTCCTCGCTTAAATTGTATCAGGCAAATAATTTCACTAAAACTCTTTTATCTTTATTGTCACGTATGAAAGCACTTCCAGTTGTATAAAAATAACACTTTAAATAAGTACTTCTCAATGCAGTGCTATAATGTGCCCTACTATTGTCAAAGATTCCACATGTCAAAGAAATACATATTTTACAAGTTTGAAGAGTCTTTGAGCCTGATTTAGATATCAGCGGACAAGATACTATGTCACAACGGTGACGGATATCCAGTCCCCCGAAATCTAAATCCCATTATATATCTTGTGGGATTTAGATTTAGGTGGATGGGATATCCCTCACCGTTGTGACGGGGGAACGTGTTCGCAAATATCTAAATCATGCCCTTTATCATATTTTATGTCGTTTGTTGTATGATTTACATAGCAAATATTTTCAGGGCTCGACTCTTGCATGGCCTCTCCGGTATGAGCCAGACACTTTTCTCAGCTTTGGCTCCGCTCTCCCTGTTAATATGTTGGCTTGCCCACCTCTAATGTTTATACTACAGCGGAAGCCATAGCCAGCGCTTCTGTGCAACAGCTGATGCAACAGCGCACAGCAGCACTGCTGCTCACCAAAGCCAGTGCTCCTGCAGTTGTATTGCATTGCAACATTTATATAACATGCACTTCCCATTTATGAGGTACTGAAGCTCTTGCCTACATGAGCAGCAAGCTATGCCATGTAGGGTGTTTTGTTGGAAAGTTGGTGCTTTGCTTTTTGAGCCTCTGGGAATCGTTTCCATGTACTTCATGATGACCAACATTTTGCCCTTATTGTGTTATGCAACTCAGGGGCAGATTTAAGACCCCCTAGCGCCACCTTAGCACCGCCATAGCGTAATTTTTTGTACACTAAGGCGGCACTAAATTGGCATTTTCCCCGCATCATATCTACAAAGTGGCGCAATGCATGCATTGCGCAACTTTGTAAACCCTTGCGCCACATTTTGCCTGCGCCAGGAAAAATGTATGCAAGGGGGGGCGTTCTCCCATGGGGGGGGGGGGGGGGCGAAAAAATGGCACAAGGAAATCTAAGAGATATCCTTGCATCATTTTTTTCAGCACTTTTAACGCCTGCTTAGAACAGGCATTAAAAGGGGGCATACCATTATCTATAATAATGGGCCCCTATGTACACTGCAGGAGTAGCGCCAAAATGTTGGCGCTACTCCTGCAGAGTACATCAATAGCGCGTAAAAAAAAAGAAATGACGCTATTGCCCTGTACCCTGCACTATGGTGCGCCGTATTTTAAATATGGTTCACACATTGTGGTGGTAGGGGGCGATAAGGAGCGCAAGGAAAGTGGTGCTGCACTAGGTGCAGCACCACTTTTCCTAAATCTGCCTCTCAGTGCTTAGCCTTATGGTGGCAGAAGAGGTGTAAGGGACAGGCATGCAGTTTATGGTTTCAATAGACTGGTATTTCTTATGTTCATAGTCTACTTGCTGGTTACCGACTGAGTTGACAAAACATGATATTATTTTTACAGTTCCAACAACAGTCAGTGTCCATGCACTTCATTCACGGATGGCGAAGCTGTCGCACGGGGCCACATGGCAGCTATCTGAGAAACATACTGTGCCAGACCAGGCGGCAATGCGCCGTGCCGGACATAACATAGTAATGCAACATTTTACATAGATTCTACCACCAGATTGAAAGTGAGTGAATGGAGTGACGTAACCTATTTTTTTCTTCCGGTTTTTGCCAAGTCATGCTAAGATACGGGTTCTTCTCTCATCCGATGAATTATCTACGCCCCGGCACCTCGCAAGCTCCTGGCACAGCCGGAAAGAGCATGGTGACGCTGCTGACACGTAGCATGCAGACCGGAAGCTCTTCGTACAGACACATTGCATAATCCAGTATAACTGCGCAGGGGTCAGGGGAGTTTGCTGATCCATTTACTGCAGGGTTTCCTACGCCCAGTGTCAGGGCGCGGTTCCCTCAGGCGTGTGGGACGCCCAGTTGCCATCACTGCCATCTCGCATTGACCTATACCTCCAACTGGCCCGAATCCACACAGGAAGGGAAAAACAATTCCTCCTCTTCTAGCGCACTTTATACATGACAGGCTCAGACATGCCAACTGCCTAGAGTGTACAAAACATAACTGCTTCTTTCTTGAGTAATGGCGCTCCTCGGGTCATCATAAACAATCATTGGCAGAGCCAGCACTCCTGCCCTTGACAAGCCTCTAATGTTTTTGCAAATATGTGCAATAGCATTATGTATAAAGTAAACAAGCGTTTGCAATGCAGTAGGTCTCACATTTGCTTGAGTTAGAGCTATTGACATTGTAAATTAATAACTGGACTTTTTTTGCCACATAAATTGGTCAACCCTGCCTCATAATTTCGTCTGTTCCTGCCATATAATTCCAGTGGCACTGTATATAACTAAAGCACTTCCATTTACCTTCTTTCTCTATTTGCAGCAAAAAATGAAAATGTTGCCATTTAGCAGTCCTAATTTCAATCTGCTGTGCTAATTCCGAAAAAATACCACTTTCACCACCCCACCATCAGAGTTGCTGGATGGCTAACACAGTTCCCCCCAAAAAAAGACACAAGGCAGCTATAGGAAAGTACCATCTTTCTTGACATGTTACCACCAATTCTGCCTGTTTGTCAGTATGTTTTGCCTGTCTCACTGGGATCCTGCTAGCCAGGACCCCAGTGCTCATAGTCTGTGGCCTAATGTGTGTGTTGTCAGTTAAGCATACATTGTGCCACTGAAGTTCTGCTAATCAGAACTCCAGTGCTTATGCTCTCTATACTCACCAAATTAGTCACTATAGTTGTGTGACTTCATATTCCAATTCCAATTGGCACACTGGACCCCCCTTATAAGTTCCTCGTATATGGTACTTAGGTACCCAAGGCATTGGGGTTCCAGGAGATCCTTATGGGCTGAAGCATTTCTTTTGCCACCCATAAGGAGCTCAGACAAACCTTTCGTCAGGACTGCCATTGCAGCCTGAGTGAAATAGTGCACACACTATTTCACAGCCATTTCACTGCCCTTAAGTAACTTATAAGTCACCTGTATGTCTAACCTTCATTTACTGAAGGCTAGGTGCAAAGTTACTAAGTTACTAAGGTGGTCATTCTGACCTCGGCGGTAAAAGGCGCCTACCGCCGGTCAGAAATCCTCCATAATTCCGCCGCGGTAATCCGCCACGGTCATTCTGACCCGCAGCAGCCAAACCTCCGAAAATCCGACAGCCACAACAGACCGCCAGACCAGCGGTCGGCGGAAAAGTGGAGGTGACCAAACCTCCACCGTCACGCCAACAGAAATACGCCCATGCCATTACGACCCACGAATCCACGCGGCGGTCTTTCAAACGCGGTTTTCCATTGGCGGTACACACCGCCGCAGTCAGAATACACACAAACGAACAAAACTCAGCCACATTGGACGATTTGAATTCCACACACCTGATACACATACACACACCACTCCCACACACACAATACAATATAAAACACACACCCACATCACCCACAAACCCCTTCGACCAAAATCCAAAAAGAAGCACTGAGAGACACAGCAGCGATCACAGAACACCATCACACAGAGGCACACTACACCATCACCCACACAATATCCACACACAAAACAACACACACCACCACACTCAACACACTTGACTACACATACTCCACCCCACACATCATACACACCACTCCATGGCACCCCAAAGACACCCCCGCTTCTCAGACGAAGAACTCAGGGTCATGGTGGAGGAAATCGTTCGGGTAGAGCCCCAGCTCTTCGGCACACAGGTCCAATACACCAGCATTGCCCGGAGGACGGAGCTATGGCAGAGGATTGTCGACAGGGTCAACGCTGTGGGACAGCACCCCAGAAATCGGGAAGACATCAGGAAGCGATGGAACGACCTACGGGGGAAGGTGCGTTCCATGGTATCCAGGCACAACATCGCCGTGCAGAAGACTGGCGGAGGACCCCCACCTCAACCCCCACAATTTACAACATGGGAGGAGGAAGTCTTGAACATCCTGCATCCTGACGGCCTCGCAGGAGTCGGCGGAGGAATGGATTCTGGTAAGTTGAAGCTTCAATACTGCTTCCCCCCCACCTGCATGCCAAATCATACCCCAACCCTCACCCCCATCCTCGAACACCACCCTCACCCCACCCCCATCCTCACCCCCACCACCATCCTCACCCCCAGCACACCTATTCCCTGCCAATGTCTCACCATCACAACCCACACATCCCAAAACCTAGGCCTGCATGCGTCCACTAAGCATGGACACCCATCACCAAAGCATGCCCAATGCATATACACATCCCCCCACAAGCCACCCTCACCAAAGCCCCCACACACGAATGCCAGCACTTGGGGACACGGGAACCCACAGATACACCCATATGGCACACATTGAAACTATAACCATACCTCTATACCCCTGCAGGACCCGACCGCCAACACACCGCCACGGAGGGCCCAGAATTCTCCACACCCCCCACCCAAGAGGCCGTCAGCGATGACAGCAGCTCTGTCGACCTGGACACTGATGACCAGCCCGGACCATCGGGGACCTCTGGACAGTCGGTTCCCCTCAGACAGCCACAGGCCACTACAGACCCAAACCCCTCTGGGAACACCAGCACAGCTCCCACCCAGCGGGCCCATGCCTCTGTCTCCAGGGCGCGTCAATCAGCGGTGTGTCTACCACTACAGGGCACCCAGGATAACCCACCACCCCAACAACAACAGGGACCTGGGGGCAGTGGTAGTGGGCACACCGGCCAGGGGGCAGAGGCCCAGGGAAACAGGGGAACTGGGAGGGCAGCTGTGCGACAGGGGGGGGACGGGCCCAGGGAACCCACTCTCCACGAGGCCCTCACCACCATCATGGGAGCATACAACCGCTCCCAGGAGACGATGGCGACGGTACTGGCCAGGTTCCAGGAGATCCAGGTACTGCAGGAGGAACACTATCGGGGGTACAGGGAGGACATCAGAGCCCTCACCTCCACCCTGGTTACCATGGTAGGGCTGCTGCAGGAACTCATCAACACCAGGACGGACACTCAACAACAACAAAGGGCCCCTGCCACTAGCCTGGACCAAGAACAGCCAACCACCTCCGCCGGCGCTAGTGGACAGGAGGCCCCCGCACAACAGCAGCCCACCAGACCCCCACCTCCTGCAGGAGAAGAACCACCCCGCAAGAGGGCCCTGAGATCTCGCAAGAAGACAGAGTAGGATGTCAAGACCCCCGCCAGCAAAGGATACCACCTGATGTCATCCCACTGTCCCACATTGTCACCCTGTCCATCCTTGAACTGCCCATGCTCCATCTCTCCACAGGCCTATGGACAATGCACCTGTGTGACTGTTACTCTGGACTCTGCCATGGACATTCCTTCACCATAGCCCCCACCCACTTGAAACCACCCTTCCCATTTTGAGCACTGAAATAAACACCTATTTTGCACAAAACTATCTGGAGTCTGGCTGTGATTTCAAAATATTGTAATTGACATGACAGTGCAAATATGTCCTTGTACATAGTGAAGTCAACAAACAGCTGCCACAAAGCTGTAGTCCATGGGGAAACGAAGCACAGGACTCGTAGTGGGGACCCCAGATCTGAAATAGGGAGGGAAAAGCCACAACTCAGTCATCATACACTGGGGCAAATAGACAGGCAGCAGAGATGCAGGAGAGTAGTTTACATTTACTAAATTATGTTTGAATTGTTACCTGTGTCCTATTGGAAGTACTGTGCAATGATTCTGTCCCTGTTGTCTGTTTCATCCCCGTCGTCTTCCTCCTCTTCACTCTCCACAGGTTCCACAGCTGCCACAACACCACCGTCTCGACCATCCTCCTGCAGGAAAGGCACCTGGCGGCGCAAAGCCAGGTTGTGAAGCATGCAGCAGGCCACGATGATGTGACACACCTTCTTAGGTGAGTACATTAGGGATCCACCTTTCATATGCAGGCACCGAAACCTGGCCTTTAGGAGGCCGAAGGTGCGTTCGATCACCCTCCTAGTACGCCCATGGGCCTCATTGTACCGTTCCTCTGCCCTGGTCCGGGGATTCCTTACTGGGGTCAGTAGCCACGACAGGTTGGGGTACCCAGAGTCCCCCAATAGCCATACACGGTGTCTCTCTAGCTGTTCCATCACGTAAGGGATGCTGCTATTCCTTAGGATGTAGGCGTCATGCACTGACCCAGGGAATTTGGCATTTACATGCGAGATGTACTGGTCAGCCAAACACACCACCTGGATGTTCATGGAATGGTAACTTTTTCTGTTCCTGTACACCTGCTCACTGTCTCTTGGGGGAACCAAAGCCACATGGGTCCCATCAATGGCACCAATGACGTTGGGAATATGTCCAAGGGCATAGAAATCACCCTTCACTGTAGCCAATTCGCCCACCTCAGGGAAAAGGATGTAGCTCCTCATGTATTTCATCAGGGCAGACAACACTCTGGATAACACCTTCGAAAACATGGGCTGAGACATCCCAGAAGCAATTCCCACTGTTGTCTGAAATGACCCACTTGCCAAGAAATGGAGTACTGACAGGACCTGCACCAGAGGGGGAATCCCTGTGGGTTGGCGGATGGGGGACATCAGGTCGGGCTCCAGCTGGGCACACAGTTCATATATAGTGGCACGGTCAAGCCGGTAGGTCAGGATAATGTGGCGTGCTTCCATTGTCGACAGGTCCACCAGCGGCCTGTACACGGGAGGATTCATCCGTCTCCTCGCCAAACCCAGCGGACGGTGCCTAGGAAGGACAACATGGAGCACACAGTCAAGCAACCCACAGGTACGTACTCACAGCTTGCACAGTAAACGATTCTCTATGCAGTGAATGGCGTGTATGAGTGGCTATGCAAGGCCTAGGCCTGTGTGACGCAGTTGAAATTGAGCCATGTGGACCCTCGAAATGGCGGCTGCCTGACCTGTGAAGTGTGACAATGGGATGTGAGGTCAATGCGCTGGCGTGGCACACCGCGGCAGTCGGCGGTCGAAGACCGCGGCGCGAAGCCGCATTGGTTAACATTGAAGCCTATGGGTTTCAGGAGCCAATGGCGAAGGGCGCCGGCGGTGGCGGTACGCACCGCCGCGGTACGCACCGCCGCGGGCGTGACCGCCATTTTCTATCTACTTATTCACTCGCGACTTGAACTTTCACAGGAGAGGACCTATACTGCAAGTGTTGCTGTGACCTCGGTCTGGAAGGGACAATGGCTGCTGCGCCTGGGGAAAGGGCCCCTGCCTTCACTGGAGAAGAGTTGGAGAAACTTGTGGATGGGGTCCTCCCCCAGTATGCGCTACTCTACGGTCCTCCAGACCAACAAGTGAGTTTAATTCAATATGGATTTGGGGCCACTGGCTGGCTTGGGGGCCTGGCGGGGATGGGGGGCATGTTGGGCCTGGCGGGGGGCCTGGCGGGAATGGGGGGCATGTTGGGCCTGGCGGGGGGCCTGGCGGGGGGCATGGCGGGGATGGGGGGCATGTTGGGCCTGGCGGGGGGCATGGCGGGGGGCCTGGCGGGGATGGGGGGCATGTTGGGCCTGGCGGGGGGCCTGGCGGGGGGCATGGCGGGGATGGGGGCCATGTTGGGCCTGGCGGGGGGCATGGCGGGGGGCCTGGCGGGGATGGGGGGCATGTTGGGCCTGACGGGGGGCCTGGCGGGGGGCCTGGCGGGGATGGGGGGCATGTTGGGCCTGGCGGGGGGCATGGCGGGGATGGGGGGCATGTTGGGCCTGGCGGGGGGCCTGGCGGGGGGCCTGGCGGGGATGGGGGGCATGTTGGGCCTGGCGGGGGGCATGGCGGGGGGCCTGGCGGGGATGGGGGGCGTTGGGCCACTGGCAACGAAAATGCAGACAAACTTGAACGTGGTATTTCTCCCTCCCTGTACGTGTCACATAGGTCCGCGCCCATGAGAAGATCGGGATTTGGCGTGCCATCGCCAAGGAAGTCCGGACCCTGGGGGTCCACCAGCGACGGGGCACCCACTGCCGCAAGAGGTGGGAGGACATCCGCCGCGGGACCAAGAAGACCGCCGAGTCTCTGCTGGGGATGGCCTCCCAACGTAGGCGGGGTGCCTGCCATCAACTGACCCCCCTGATGTTCCGGATCCTGGCGGTGGCCTACCCTGATTTGGATGGGCGCGTGAGGGCAGCACAGCAGACACAAGGGGGTGAGTACAAGCATAATCTACTCTGTTGTCACGCAGTGGAGGTGTCTGGGTGGGGTAGGAGGGCTGTGGGTCCCCCTAGGCCAGGGCGATATCTGTAGGCTGGGCACCCCCGTAAGCCCCTGTGTCCCCAGCCACCACCCTCAGTAGTGTGCCAGTACAGCCATCCCTGGGCCGTGTCATCCATGGGTGCAGTTGTCAACTCTAGGCGTGTAGGGCATGTTCCACGGAATGCGTAGCGGACCCCAAGTGCGCAACTTAGTGCAGGGGGCATCTGTGTCTGTCATGTCCGCTAACTGTACCGGTGATCCATGTACTCAAAATCTCTTTATTTCTCTCTCCCCCCCCCTTTTTGTTCGTCTTTCTGTGCTTGTGTGCATCAGCATCATCAGGCGGAGGAGAAGTGGCATCGGGGCAGGAGGGAGCTGCATCTCACATGGCCCAGGAGGGCCATGCCACAGAGTCTGACTGGACCAGTGAGACGGAGGGCGAGGGGAGCTCCACAACGGGGACGACTGGACCCTGCAGCGACATGGACACGTCCTCGGAAGGGAGCTCCCTTGCGGGGGTGGCACCATCCGTGCCCCCCGCCATTACAGGTACAGCCGCCACCCAGCGCACCATCTCCGCCCTCCCAGCAGCCCCTCAGCGTTCGCCCCGTGCCCGCTCTGCCAGGAAGCCGGGCATCTCCTTCGCCCCAGGCACCTCAGGCCCTGCCCCTGTTACCCCCGCTGCCCTCAGTGAGGAGGTCATTGACCTCCTCCGAACGCTCATTGTTGGGCAGTCTACCCTTTTGAATGCCATCCAGGGGGTGGAGAGGGAGGTTCATCGCAGCAATGCGTACCTGGAGGGCATTCATTCGGGTCAGGCTGCCCATCAGCGATCGTTCCAGGCTCTGGCCTCAGCACTGACGGCAGCCATTGTCCCTGTCTCCTGCCTCCCTCTACTAACTCCCTCCTCCCAGTCTCCTGTTCCTCTGCCTGTCCCACCCACACCATCAGACCAGCCTGCACACACCTCAACACCCAAGAGCAGCTCATCCAAACATAAGCACCACAGATCACGCAGACATTCACACAAGCAACATTCCGATGCAGACATGCCAACAGTCACTACCACCTCTGTGACCCCCACCTCCTCGTCTCCCTCCTCCCTCCATGTGACGTCTACACTCACACCTTCATTCACCTCACCATCAGCCAGTGTTTCCATCACCAGCACACCCTCCAGTACAGTCCGCACACGTGCAGTCACCACCCCCACTGCCATTTACACGTCCCCTGTGTCCTCTCCCACTGTGTCTGTCACCCCCTCTTCCACACCACACAAACGCAGCCTCCCACCCACCCAACAGCCATCCACCTCACGACAGCCTATCCCTCCTGCACCTGCACCCAAAGACAGCAAACGTGACTCACCTACAACCACATCCTCTCCCTCCACTCCCATTCCCACTGTACCTACCACTCTCCATTGTCCCAAGAAAATCTTTCTCGCTACTGCTAACTTCTTTTCTGACCCTGAGCCCCCCCCTCCTTCTCGTCGGGGTAAGAAGAGCACCTCAGCCACCACCAGCCCTGCAGCCCCCTTGACAAGGGTGCAGGGGTATTGGAGCCCACCAGCCCGCATGTCTGGATCTTCGCCCAGCAGCAAGGGGACAGGCAGCCCACCCCCTGGGAAGAGGAGCAGGAGGCGGAAGGGCCGCCGCAGGAGCCCGGGTTCTATATCCCCCCAGGACACTAGCCAGCCACCGTCAACAGCCACAGCTCCAAAGGGAGGAAAGGGACACAGACTCCCGACTAAGGAGGGCAAGGGCAGCAAGGCGGAGAAGTCAGGCAGCAGGCCTGCTGCCCATGGAGGACCCGTCACAACTGCCCAGGAGGAGCCCACAACCCCCATAGCCGCTGCCCAGGGAGGAACCGTCACAGCTGCCCAGGGAGAGCCCACCACCCCCATAGCCGCTGCCCAGGGAGGACCCAGCCCAGCTGGCCAGGAGGGCCCCACCACCCACAGCCCAGGTGGGCATTGAAGGAGCACCATCCCCGCTGCCCAGGAGGGCACCACCAGGCAATGAGCAGTTGGCCATAGAATGGCCGCCGTCTCCAGCACCGCTCCGCTGGGGACCGCCGTCTCAAGAACCGCTGAACTGGGCCCTTCAAGGCAAGAACTGCTGAACTGGGCCCCGCCGTCTCCAGCACCGCTCCGCTGGGGACCGCCGTCTCAAGAACCGCTGAACTGGGCCCCGCCGTCTCCAGCACCGCTCCGCTGGGGACCGCCGTCTCAAGAACCGCTGAACTGGGCCCTTCAAGGCAAGAACCGCTGAACTGGGCCCTTCAAGGCAAGAACCGCTGAACTGGGCCCCGCCGTCTCCAGCACCGCTCCGCTGGGGACCGCCGTCTCAAGAACCGCTGAACTGGGCCCTTCAAGGCAAGAACCGCTGAACTGGGCCCCGCCGTCTCCAGCACCGCTCCGCTGGGGACCGCCGTCTCAAGAACTGCTGAACTGGGCCCTTCAAGGCAAGAACCGCTGAACTGGGCCCTTCAAGGCAAGAACCGCTGAACTGGGCCCTTCAAGGCAAGAACCGCTGAACTGGGCCCTTCCAGGCAAGAACCGCTGGCCCTTTGGCAGACGTGGCAGGGCAGGATCTGTCTCGGGCAGGGCTGCAGGATGTCCTCTGGCCAACATGCCTCCTCCAGTGGCAGTGGAGTCTGTTATGGACTGTTTGGACTGTGGCTTTGCTCTCCCCAGGATGGCCCAGTGGGCAGGCCACCCACTGTATGGACTGTATGGACTGTGGCTTTGCTCTCCCCAGAATGGCCCAGTGGGCAGGCCACCCACTGTATGGACTGTATGGACTGTGGCTTTGCACTCCCCAGGATGGCCCAGTGGGCAGGCCACCCACTGTATGGACTGTATGGACTGTGGCTTTGCTCTCCCCAGGATGGCCCAGTGGGCAGGCCACCCACTGTATGGACTGTATGGACTGTGGCTTTGCACTCCCCAGGATGGCCCAGTGGGCAGGCCACCCACTGTATGGACTGTATGGACTGTGGCTTTGCACTCCCCAGGATGGCCCAGTGGGCAGGCCACCCACTGTATGGACTGTGGCTTTGCACTCCCCAGGATGGCCCAGTGGGCAGGCCACCCACTGTATGGACTGTATGGACTGTGGCTTTGCTCTCCCCAGGATGGCCCAGTGGGCAGGCCACCCACTGTATGGACTGTATGGACTGTGGCTTTGCACTCCCCAGGATGGCCCAGTGGGCAGGCCACCCACTGTATGGACTGTATGGACTGTGGCTTTGCTCTCCCCAGGATGGCCCAGTGGGCAGGCCACCCACTGTATGGACTGTATGGACTGTGGCTTTGCACTCCCCAGGATGGGCCAGTGGTCATGGAGTCCCCTCGTGGATCTGGCGTCGTGTACTCAAGTGGCTGAGGTGCCCCCCCTTCCCTTCCCCCTGAGGTGCCTGTCCTTTTTTCTTTCTGATGCCCCTGCAGTGTTCTCTCCGTGGAGTTCTTGTCGTGGGACTGGGCCTTGCCCCTTTGCTCAGGACCCCTGTGGTCCATGGACAGTGGTTGGACTACATATAGTAGATGTATATATTTTGTACATAGTTTATTTATTTATTTGGATTACTGCTGTCCATTTTTCAATATATCTGCCCGTTTAAGATCTCTTCTTTTGGTCTTTGCATTATTTCGGAGGGGGGGGTTTGTGGGTTGTGACAGTGATCTGTGGGAATGCATTGATGTGTGTGTTGTAGTGGGTGTGGGTGGGTGGGTGTGTGCCGGTAATCTTTTCCCTCCCTGTGTCGTAGGTGCAGTACTCACCGATGTCTTCCGCGCCGCCGGGTGTGCTCCTGGTACAGGAGCAGGTATAGGAGTGCGGGGATGACCTGTAACTCGGGTTCCATACTGCCGGAATCTCGCGTGGAGTATGTGGAGGTGAGCGTTTTCCCGTTCGTAGTCTGTTTCCGCCGTGTTTTTATCGGCGGTGCTCCCGCCCCGGAAAAGGTGGCGGATTGGTGGGTCGTGATAGGGTGGGCGGTACATTGTCTGCCGCCTGGCTGTTGGCGGTGACCGCCGCGCTGTTTGTTTGTTCCGCCGTGGCGGTCGGAGTGTTAATGCGGCGGGCTGTGTTGGCGGTTCCCGCCAGGGTCAGAATTGCATATTTTGGACCGCCGGCCTGTTGGCGGGTTGGCCGCCGCTTTATCACCGACCGCCAGGGTCAGAATGACCCCCTAAGTGTGAGGGTGTAGGAGGCTGGCCTGGCTTATAGTGGGTACCTTGTGGTACTTACACCTTGTGCCAGGTCCAGTTATCCCTTATTAGTAGAATAGAGGTGTTTCTAGCAGCTTAGGCTGTTAGAGGTAGCTATGGCAAAGCAGCTTAGGCTGAACTAGGAGACATGCAAAGGTCCTACTATACCACTTATATCATATAGCACAATATCATAAGAAAACACAATACTCAGAGTTACTAAAACAAAGGTACTTTATTTTAGTGACAATACGCCAAAAGTATCTCAGAGGATACCCTCACTTAGGAGGTAAGTAATATACACAAATTATATGTACACAAACCCAAACCCAAAACAGGTAAGTAACAGTAAGAAAAGTAGTGCAAACAATGTAGAATCACAATAGGATGCAATAGGTAGACATAGGCCTAGGGGCAACACAAACCATATACTCCAAAAGTGGAATGCAAATCACGAATGGACCCCAGGCCTATGGGAGGTTGTAGAGGGTCACTGGGACTGTGAGAAAACAGTAAGGGTGTCCAAAATACCCCACCCCAAGACCCTGAAAAGTAGGAGTAAAGTTACCCTACAACCCCAGAAAGACAGTATAGTCGTGATAGGGGATTCTGCAAGAACCACAACAGCCACCAAAGCACTGAAGACGGATTCCTGGACCTGAGGATCTGTAAAAGAAGAAGACCAAGCCTAAGAGTCATGCAAGTGTCCAGGGGGGGCAGGAGCCTACTAAACCCCGGATGAAGGTGCAAAAGGGCTGCCTCTGGGTGGAAGAAGCCAAAGATTCTGCAACAACGGAAGGTGCCAGGAACTTTCCCTTTGGTCAGAAGATGTCCACGGCGTGCTGGAGGATGCAGAAGTATTTCCACGCAGAAATACTGCAAACAAGCCTTGCTAGCTGCAAGAGTCGCGGTTGAGGATTTTGGGTGCTGCTGGGGAACAGGAAGGACCAGGACGTCGCCCCTTGGAGGAGGAGACAGAGGGGGTGCTCAGCAACTCAGAGAGCCCCCGCAGAAGCAGGCAGCACCTGCAGAAGTACCAGAACAGGCACTTAGAATACCTGAGGACAGTGGTCGACTCAAAGTCACAAAGGAGGGTCCCACGACGTCGGAGTCCAACTCAGCAAGTTGGGCAATGCAGGATGGAGTGCTGGGGACCCAGGCTAGGCTGTGCACAAATGAATCCTTGGAGAAGTGCACAGAAGCCGGAGCAGCTGCAAATCAAGCATTACACAGGTTTGCTGTCTGGCATGGGGAGGCAAGGACTTACCTCCACCACCTTTGGACAGAAGGACCACTGGACTGTGGGAGACACTTGGACCCAGCTCCTGTGTTCCAGGGACCATGCTCGTCAGGATGAGAGGGGACCCAGAGGACCGGTGATGCGGAAGTTTGGTGCCTGCGTTGGCAGGGGGAAGATTCTGTTGACCCACAGGAGATTTCTTCTTGGCTTCCAGTGCAGGGTGAAGGCAGACAGCCCTCAGAGCATGCACCACCAGGAAACAGTTGAGAAAGCCGGCAGGATGAGGTGCTACAATGTTGCTGTTAGTCGTCTTGCTACTTTGTTGCGGTTTTTCCTTTGTCCAGTTTCGCGCCAGAGCAGGGCTGGGGGATCCCCGAACCAGTGTAGACTGGCTTATGCAGAGATGGGCACCATCTGTGCCCATCAAAGCATTTCCAGAGGCTGGGGGAGGCTACTCCTTCCCAGCCCTTCACACCTATTTCCAAAGGGAGAGGGTGTAACACTCTCTCTCAGAGGAAATCCTTTGTTCTGCCTTCCTGGGACTGGTCTGCCCAGACCCCAGGGGGGCAGAAACCTGTCTGAGGGGTTGGCAGCAGCAGCAGCTGCAGTGGAGACCCCGGTAAGGCAGTTTGGCAGTACCCGGGATCTGTGCTAGAGACCCGGGGATGCATGGAATTGTCCCCCCAATACCAGAATGGGATTGAGGTGACAATTCCATGATCCTAGACATGTTACATGGCCATGTTCGGAGTTACCATTGTGACCCTACACATAGGTAGTGACCTATGTGTAGTGCACGCGTGTAATGGTGTCCCCGCACTCACAAAGTCCGGGGAATTTGCCCTGAGCAATGTGGGGGCCCTTTGGCTAGTGTCAGGGTGCCCACACACTAAGTAACTTGGCACCTAACCTTCACCAAGTGAGGGTTAGACATATAGGTGACTTATAAGATACTTATGTGCAGTTCGAAAATGGCTGTGAAATAACGTGGATGTTATTTCACTCAGGCTGCAGTGGCAGTCCTGTGTAAGAATTGTCTGAGCTCCCTATGAGTGGCAAAAGAAATGCTGCAGCCCATAGGGATCTCCTGGAACCCCAATACCCTGGGTACCTAGGTACCATATACAAGGGAATTCGAAGGGTGTTCCATTGTGCCAATGAGAATTGGTGAAGATAGTCACTAGCCTGCAGTGACAATTGTGAAAAGCAGAGAGAGCATAAACACTGAGGTTCTGGTTAGCAGAGCCTCAGTGATACAGTTAGGCACCACACAGGGAACACATACAGGGCATACATTATGAGCACTGGGGTCCTGCCTGGCAGGATCCCAGTGACACATGGGCAAAAACAAACATAAATACAGTGAAAAATGGGGGTAACATGCCAGGGAAGATGGTACTTTCCTACAGAGGGCACCCTTGCACTAGCAAAGGTGCCCCCACGCTGTCCAGAGCCAATTCCCCAGACTTTGTGAGTGTGGGGATACCATTACACACGTGCACTACATATATGTCAATACATATATGTACCTTCACAATGGTAACTCTGAAAATGCCCATGTGAGGTGTCTAAGATCATGGAATTGTCCCTCCATTCCAAATCTGGTATTGGGGGGCGGGGCAATCCCATGCATCCTGGGGGCTCCACCATGGAACCCCAGTACTGCCAAACCAGCTCTTTGAGGTTCCCACTGCAGCCCCAGCTTCTGCCACCTCACAGACGGGTTTCTGCCCTCCTGGGGTCTGAGCAGCTCAGTCCCAGGAAGGCAGAACAATGCATTTCCTTTGGGAGAAGGGTGTTACACCCTCTCCCTTTGGAAATAGGTGTTACAGGCTTGGGAGGGGTAGCCTCCCAGAGCCTCTGGAAATGCTCTAAAGGGCACAGATGGTGCCCTCCTTGCATAAGCCAGTCTACACCGATTCAGGGACCGCCAGCCCCTGCTTTGGCGCAAAATTGGACAAAGGAAAGGGGAGTGAGCACTCCCCTATCCATCACCACCCCAGGGGTGGTGCCCAGAACTCCTGCAGTGTGTCCCTGGCATTAGCCATCTTGGATTCCAAAGTTTGGGGACACTCTGGAGACCTCTGAGTGGCCAGTGCCAGCAGGTGATGTCAGAGACCCCTCCTGATAAGTTCATACTTGGGTAGGTAGCCAATCCCCCTCTCAGGGCTATTTAGGGTCTCACCTCTGGGTGGTACCTCAGATTCAGCTTGCAAGACTCCTCCAGGAATCCTCTCCATCCTCTGCTTCAGCTTCTGACCATCGGATCAACCGCAGATTGCTTCCGGAACTGCTGTAACTGCAACGAAGTATCCAGGATGACTCCTGTGACCTGCAACTATAGCGCCAGCCAGCATTTGCAACTGTTTCCAAGATGTGCGTGCTCTGAGGACTCCTTGTCTTCACCCTGCATCAGAAGAACCAAAGGAATCTCCTGTGGAGTGATGGAGTCACTTCCCTGCTTCTGCAGGCACCCTTCTGTGACGGCGACTGGTCCTCTGGGACTCCTCTCCTGACGACAAGCGTTCTCCCTGGAACACAGGTTGTGGACCAACACGACCCAGACTGTCCTAAGGTCCAGTTGTTTTTGGTGTAGGTAAGGGTTTGCAACAGTACCCCTGTGCACCGCGTCATCACCAGCTCCTTGGGTTTCTGTACACTTCTTCCAAGAATCCTTTGTGCACAGTATAGCCCAGGTCCCCAACCGGCTGAGTTGTTCTCCGGCGGTGTGGAACCTTCTTTTGTTGTGCTGCACCAACTGCACTTTGCATCTTCTTTGTACTCATGTCCTGGGACTCCTGTGGGTGCTGCCTGGTCTTTTGTGGGCTCTCTCCAGTTTTGAGAGCCCCCTCTGCAGTCCGAGTTGAGGCTCCCAGGTACCTCCTTGGTCCAGGCAGCACCATTTTGACGCACACCGTGACCTTGCTGGAACCAAGGCTTGTTTAACGAATTCAGTGAAACAAACTGCCTGCATCCAACATCTCGATGTGGGACATCTCCCGCACCATGCAGGAACCCACAGCCTTCTTCTTTGGTGCTATTTTGCAGACTTCTTCTAACCGGAGAATCCACTTTTGCACCATCGTTTAGGTTGGAAAGGGCTCCTGTCCTTCCTGGAATCGTCTTCGACTTCTGGACTTGGTCTCCTTTCTTCACAGGTCTTCAGGTCCAGGAATCCACAATTTTTTGATTGCAGTCTTGCTTGGTTCTTGCAGTATCTCTTATCACAACTTGTAGTGTGTCCTGAGGAAACTTGCAGTACTTTACTCCTATTTTCCTGGGCTCTGGGGTGGGGTATATTACTTACCTTTGGTGTTTTCTTACACTCCCAGCGCCCCTCTACATGCTACACTTGCCTAGGGGGGAATTCATGATTTGCATTCCACTTTCTTAGTATATGGTTTTTGTTGCCCCTTAAGCCTATTGCATTCTATTGTATTTTCTACTGTTTGCCCTATTCTATGACTATTTACTTACCTGATTCTGTTCTCTAGTGTATATATTGTGTATAATACTTACCTCCAGAAGGAGTTTTGACTCTAATATATTTTTGGCCTTGTGTCACTAAAATAAAGTATCTTTATTTTTGGTAACACTGAGTATTGTCTTTTATTGTGTATAAGTACTGTGTAACTATAGTGGTACTGCAGGAGCTTTACATGTCTCCTAGTTCAGCCTAAGCTGCTCTGCTACAGCTACCTCTAGACAGACTAAGCTGCTAGAACACTGCCTACATTTCACTAATAAGGGATAACTGGACCTGGTATAAGGTGTAAGTACCCACTACAAACCAGGCCAGCCTCCTACAACAGCCACAGAAGAGAAATAAACTAGAAGGGTCTCCCAAACATATCAAGAGTGTTCAAATAGTCATAGTGTAATAAGGATGTTAAATTGGAATCATGGTAATAATTGTAATAAGTAGAGATTATTAAAACATATACAAATGTCATATAAACCTTTATCAGAAATAAAAGTTTGGCATTAGACTGTAATGCGTAAAACAGACCCTAGAGGACACCATAACAAAAATATAATTTTTAAGAAACATGGTCATGTAACCATATTGTTAGCTCCGAGAGGCCATAAGCCCATGAAAAAAACAGGAGAAAGTAATGCAGTGTAACCATATACTTAGCCCCTAGAGAGCACTTTTAGAGCTAGTAGGCCTACTACAATGATATTACAAACAAGGCCTTTAAAACAAAACTGTTCTAGCCGTGAGAAAGCTTAAAAGACATTGAATGGTGGGAGGGGTTATTATTTTGGGGTCCCCACTAACCTAGTGTTGGGGTCCATAAATGAAGTAGACAGAGCATTTTTAAAGTGGTCCCATTGTCCTAGGATCACTACAGGCTGTTATGAGCAAAAGGTTTTGTAAAAGTAATACCCTGCAAAGCATTATGAGGTGAGTTTTTGTTCAGCAAATATTATAGTATGTAGACTGCAATGCTCAAAACAACTCCTAGAGGACACCACAATAAAAATAGCATCCAGAAGGAACATGGTCATGTAACCATACCATCAGCTCTTAGAGAGCATACCCACATGAAAAAAATGGGAGAAAGTATTGCAATGTAACAATATATGTAGCCCTTAGAGAGCATAACGCATTACACGTTTTCAAGGCCAGGAGCCCTTTTGTAATGATATTACAAACAAAGCCCAAAAAACATAACTTCTCCTACCTGTAAAACAAAAGTTACAACCATGAAAAAGCTTAAAAAGATAATGATTGGTGGTAGGGGTTATTATTTTGGAGTCCCCACTAACATAGTGTGGGGGCCTAGAGATGACGTAGGCAGAAAGAGCACACTGGTTCAATGTTTTGAAGGAGGTCTCACTGTCCTAGGACCACCACAGTGGTTATGAGCAAAAATGTTTTGTATAAGTAATGCCCGGCAGACCATTATGGGGAAAGTTTCAGTGCCACAAATATTTTAGTATGTTGATATGACTGTAATCGTTAGCAGCTAGAGGACATAACAATGAAAATAGCATTTGTAAGAAACATGGTCATATAACTTTATAGTTATGCCCTAGAAGGCATAACCACACAAACAGAAAACAACAGAAAAAGATGCACTGTAGCCATAAATTTAGCTCCTAAAAGGCATATGCAGGCCTATTATAACAATATTACAAAAAAGGCCCTTAAGTGTTAACTACTTTTATCCTTAAAACAAAAGTTCCAGTCATAAGAGTATATCAGACACTGACTGGTGGGAGGGGTTATTATTTTGGGGTCCCCACTAACCTAGCGTGGGAACCCAGGGATGACCTACACAGAAAGAGTGTGGTGTGTTGAACTTTTTGGTGGTGGTCACATTGTTCTAGGGCCACCATAGCCTGAGTTATGAGCAAAAATGTTTTGTAAGAGTAATGCCCTGAAAAGCATTATGAGGAGAGTTTCCCGAGTGCAGTGAATATTGTAGTATTGGCTTTCCAGCTGTGCTGGGAGAGACACTTTCACTTTAAGGATTTCTGTTTTACATAAAACATTTACCAATTTCAAGTGTTTTAAGGGGAGAGCCACAAGAAATGACTCTGATCAGGTAACTGTGAACAATGTGACCAGCGCTCCAATACCGCCGATCGAGTTGATGCTGTTGTGCCTGTTCGCACTGTGAGCGCCATGCAGCACGAAGGGGAGAGACAAAAGAAAAAAATAGTTCGCCCACTCTGAAGTATATCGGCAATCGTGCAATAATCCATGTAACAGGGAGTCCGAAAGGTGTCACAAAAACAGCCTCAAGGCGGGACAAACGTAAAGCATTTACCAATGACATCAAGTGATTTTTGGAAGACAAGCCTAGGAATGAATGAAAGTGATGAGCGTTGTTAATAGCCCATAATAATTACTACATGTCAAAGTGCTTGCAAGCTCAACCTAAGAAAAGCCCACAATACTTAGAAAAGGTCAAAGCGCTTGCACGCTTGACCTAATAAAAACAAAAATGATGTAGTGTAAAGGCGGAGTTCATATGTGTGCAAAAGAGAATTAAAAAGTCAACATGATAGGAAAGCAGCAGATGGAGGGCCTGTATTCAACCAAGTGGCCTGCTTTTCAGATAGATGTGCATGTAGGCAGAAGCAAAATGCCATCACAACGAGGAGAGCCAATGAGTGTAATGTGCTGACCCATTGCCTCATGCGTTACCCTGTGATGTGTAGAAGGAAAATGTGACTGACCTTTCAACAGAACAATGGATGAAGACCACTACCTGAAAGTCCCTGCATGTATATATGTAGATATTTTACTATGAATGTTTATGGAAATCATGAGGCTGTTGAGACAGTCTCCAGGCCAGACCTAAAATACTTGGTATATATGTGGCTGGTGGAGGTGCTGTTCCTTTTCATCCTTGAGAAAATGCACACATATTTGTACTTTGTACCTACCTCTATTAGTTACCAGTGCATTATCTGATGTGCACACCTTTTTATTAGACTCATTGCTAGACACACTTTATAATGCTTTTTGTAGCTGATTCAGACATGTGGGGTTTCTTTTACAAAAAAACTGCTGCATGTTCTTCATCCATTGTAGCACTGGCTGTTGGCCCTTCGATAGCTGTTAGCAAAGCCAAGGTTATTGTGTCAAACCTCTGGATCTGAGAAAAAGATCATATAATATTACTGGATACATAATCAAGGTGTGGAGGAACAGGGTTTCATGTCAGTGAGGGTTGTCTAACTTAAGGTCAAGAAGCTTGGAACGATACCAGATATTCAGAATATCCACAAGCAATCCATTGAGTTAATCTGAAATAACCAGAGAGCAGTCATCCAGAAAACCTGGTATGGATTCTACCCTCCTGGATTAATGCAGGAGATCCCATATCTCTCTATATTAATTATTTAGCTCGTCAAACCTGCATAGTTGAAGAGTTTAGGTGGCTCCTCTAGATGCACTTGTTTATTAACTCAAGTTGAAAGAACTCAATCAATCTTTTTCGAGAAGGTTTGAAAGATGAGAATAAAGACAAGTTGGTTGGTTTGCAGCACCCTACTTAGTTTTCTGAATTCACTGATTTAGTGCTGTTTAGTGAACATCGAAAACAAGAAAGACAAAAAGAAATATGTTGATCACAGGAAAGTTATTCTTTTTTTCTTAGTTTTCTCATTTGGCTGACCAGATTAATCAATGAATCTATGAATCAAGCATTTATAGAGCACGGCAAATCACCCGTGAGGGTCTCAAGGCACTGAAGCTGTATGCTGCTGCATGCAGGAATGATTATTTACACATCTAGGTCTTTAGTTCGCTTCTGAATCACAGGAGTGACTGTGCAGTCCTGAGGTGCAGGGGGTAGTTGTTCAAGGTCTGGGCTGCCAGGTGCAAGAAGGAGCGTCCTCCTCTGTTGACCTGATGAATCCAGGGTTGTCTGCGAGGGAGAGGGAAGCTGGTTGTAGGTGTCTAGTCGGTTGGTAGAAGGTCAGGCGTTTGTTGATGTATGTAGGTCCTTTATTTTGCAGGGCCTTGTAGGTGTGGGTCAGGATCTTGAATTGGTATGTCTTCTGAATTGGGCACCAGTGTAGTTTTGTGAGATGGGGTGTGATGTGGGTCCTTCTGGGGAGGTCGAGTAAGAGTCTTGCCTCTGAGCTCTGTATTGTTGGGAGTCTCTTCAGGAGGTGTGCTGTGATTCCTATGTAGAGCGTGTTTCTGTAGTCCAGTCTCCTGGTGATGAGGGCCTGCATGACGGTCCTTCTGGTGTCTGCTGGGAGCCACCTGAAGATCTTGCAGAGCATGCAAAGGGTGTGGAAGCAGGCGGATGAGACTGCGTCAACTTGTTTATTCATAGATAGCTTGCTATCTAGGATGATGCTGAGGTTGCAGGCATTGTCTGTTGGGTCAGGGATGTGCCAAGCTCTGTGGGCCACCATGTGTCAGCCCAAACTTTGAATGTTTGGTATGTTTGCCTTTAGACTGTGAAAGATAATTGGGGAAAAGTGCTTGTTTAAGTCGTAATTCTTTGCACAGAGTGCTCTGAAAATGTGAAAGATATTTGAACCCTCTATCAGACATAATGATGAGTTGGAATCCATGAAGACAAAAAAAACAGCCAAAAACACTGACCCATTTCTTCTGATCTAGTTAACGTATGTAAATGAGAAAATGGGCTATCTTTGATAAGGTGTCTACTATACCCATCATTACCTACTATCCATCTGAACGTGGAAGATCCTTTGTAGGAGTTAAATACCAATGTTCCTGGGTCACTGAAAATGGCTGAAAACACGAAAATGGCTTGGAATGTGGTGATTTATGTTGAGTACATTTACAGCAGCAAATAATATATTCCTAATAATCAGAATGAATGGCTGGCTGCCAAACGGATCATGGAACCAAATCCAACAAAGTCTTAACTCCTGTATGACAGGAAATAGCAGAATTGTCACATAGTCTAATCACATCTAGATTCATGGAAATATAACTCATTTTAAATGAATTTTAAGATGAAGATATTCTGATTCTGTTGAATCTATCTATTCTTGAGCCATCTTAAATATGTCCAAAAGAGAGTGAACAATTCCAGCCACACAATGAGCAGGAATCACGTGCAGATCGTGAATGAGTGACGGCTGTGGATAAAAAAAGACAGTGTATCATCCTTGGTACTAGCAATATAAGTAATAATAAAATCATAGTATGCAATTAAAAATACTCAGAGAGCTTGATGACTGATCCTGAATTGAAGATTCTGTCAACTCTGCAAGGTCTGATGATTGGTCTGAGTTTTAAACAGTCCTCTCCAGACTATCAAAGATGTCTCAGTTTAGGAAAAATCTCTTTCCAGAAATGAATTATTCTGTCCACTGTCTGGCAAAACATGAGACAAATAAAACACATGATCTTTTCGCTCATATTCTTGGTTTTGTAGCATTACCCCTACAGCACTTTCGGAAGTATTTGTTTCCACATTAAATTTCTTAGAAATATCAGGATGACATAAAATTGGTGCTTGGGTAAATATCCTTTTGAGCGTATTAAATGCCCCTTTAACATTTTTCATATTTCCCTTCTTTCACACAAGAGTGATATTATTGTTTATCTCTACAAAGTGCTCAATAAATTAACAATAAAAACTGCAAAAACAAGAAATCCTGGAGTCTCTTTTACTTTAGTAAATGAAAGCAATTCTAAAGTTGTTGATACATTCTTTGAATCCATAGAAAGTCCAGAAGCATGCAACACCTTACTTCTTGGATTCACATATCCCAGGATCAGAACCTGCTGTTTCTCGAGTCTTGATAACATCAAACTCACATGTTCTTGATGTACCGCAAGAGTCTAATAAAAAAACAAAAATATTACTTAAATGGAGCAATACAAACTGATTTATCTGAAAATATTCACTCTTTAAAGTGGTATAAAATGTTAAGGGCACTGAACATCCCAAAGGGCATAACACAATATTCAGACAAAGGCGATAAGCACCTTGCAAATCAAGTTTAGTGAAGATGCATGCTTCTTGGAAGGATGCTAGAATGTGATTTATGAGAGATAAAGAATAATGATCCTTGAAGATTTTGTGCCTACTTTGGTACAAACAATAACGGTTCCCAGAGTAGTGAAGAAGGTGGTGCAGTTAGCACATTTTCCAAAATCTCTTCAAAGTAAGCCCTCAGTATTGTCCTCTCTTTTTCCAGTAAGGAAAATGTATCCAAATGGTATTTAGTGTGGTGCGGGGTCTATTGGAATGGTGTATCATAACCACTATGTGAAATAAGTGTGTCTACTTTTGGCTTGGCAAAAACTGGAGAAAACACTCTGTAATTAATTACCACGGAGGAAAGCCTAGCTACAATACATTTTGATGTGAAATCCTTCACAACATCATATGGTAACCAATAACCTGATGAAGCTTTACATGGACTGTAGCAAAACTATCACAAACTTCTAGTAGACTAACTGGCATAAGGATTTGTTTCTTTAAAGAAGGTATTCCACTTATCTCAGCCTTGTTAGGAAAGGCGATAGTGGCAAAGGTGAATACTTCAGCATGATCTCTCAAAGATATAATGGCAAAATAGAATCTCAAACCATCAACAGTTTGAAGAATATCAGAGTCTTCTTACCTCCCTTAGGAATATTATTTTTAGTGGCCTGGCCAAGGTCAATGATTATTCATCAGGCACTACTATCCAGCAATGCTGATTCAGTAAGAGTTTTCACTTCTTCCATTCTCCAGGTTAATGGTAAAAACAAAAAATATTTTTAATGTTGTTCACAGAGAATCAAATACAAGTACTTATATTCTTCTCTTACTCAGAAGATGATTGGGTATTTCCTAAATATCTTTGTGGTTGTTTGGGACAAATCTGGTTAATATGTCCAGCATCAACACAATACGGACATAACCTGGCCTTACACCGCATTCCTTTTCATTCTCTGTCAAAAGGCCCTTTCTGTGGCGTAGCAGGGGTGTCATAAGCCCCAGTACAAACAGGGAAAGACCCCCCAATAAATGCTAGCTGGGTCGCAAAATGCATCTGTAATTAGGATTCTGTGGGCCCTGCAGCACCATTGATAGCTATGCCCCTGCTCTCCTTAGACTTCTCTCTAGTTTATCTTTACTTGTCTTTCAACAGATGAGAATGGATAGATAAGACAGGTGTACCTAAATAAGAATAGTGGAGACAGATAAGTATAGAAGGATAGAAATAGCTAGAAAGCTAGGTGTAGACAGCAGGTATACTCTGATCAGGCGAGAGATTGAGATAGATTGAAAAGTGTAATGTTTACATGTGAACTGAAAAGTTTCACTGAGTCCCTGTGCCTGCCAGAGGATGTCTTGCCCTCTGTGACTGTTACCTCCAGCCCGCTACCTCCCATGCTCCCTTCACCCCTGCCAAGAATAAACTCTGATCTGCCAGGCCCCAGGGAATTACTTAGAAAAAAGAAATACTGCTGATGGCCTGATAATTAACATGCAGTCGATTCACGACAGGCAGGGGCCACATCCCCCTGGGCAACAGCATCAGCTGCACCACTGGTAGCTACAATTCTCACCCCTTTTTGCACCCTGACTTACATACTGTCTTCTTGAGACAGTGGTTATAATGGAACATCTAGTTTGGCCTCAAGCAGCTCGTCACTGACCCTATCCGCATCGCAGAACACACGCTCCACCCCATCTTCACCTCCAGTGACAGATTCAGGTCCATCCACACCACACCACTCACCTGGTCTGATCACCACAGTGTACACTTCACCATCTCTGGTCCCACATACCCCGGCACCATGCCCCACAGATCCACACGAAGAAACTGGAAAAAGGTATCAGAAGACCAGTGGAATGACACTCTCCGGTCCCACCTCCCAGACGCTACACACGACCCTGAAGAAGCAGCAAAGAGCTTCTCCTAGTGGATCACAGAATGCACCAACACCACTGTCTCTCCTAAGACAGCCAAGGTCAAAGAACAAAAAAAAAAGAGCAAACTGGTTCACAGAGGAACTGCGCTCCTGACGATAACTTGAAAGGAAGTGCTGCAGCAGGAAAAAACAAAAGACTGCAGCACCTTCAGGACCGCTCTCAACCAGTACCACCACCTCCTGAAAGAAACCAAGAAGAATGCACCAGCCAACCACATCAAAGGCAGCACAAACCACAGCAAAGAACTCTTCGCCAGTTCCGCAGCCACAGTGAACAACATCACACCCCCAGGAAATGTGCAACAATCTTGCGGACTTCATCCATGACAAGAACTCAGATATCTACGAAATCTTAGAACCCTAGCCCTCCACTTCAGACAGCTTCAACCAGCTCATGTGCAAACACAAACCCTGAACACATTCTCACCCACTGGGAACTCCTCACCACACAAAAAATTATCTCCATTATGAACTCCATACACTCGGGAGCACCCATGAACCCCTGCCCCTGCCACATCTTCAACCTACGGAGCAAGACAATCAGCAATGAACTCAAGAAGGTCCTGAACACCTCCATAACTGTGGCCTCCTTCCCAGAGGTCTGGAAGCATGCTGAAGTGAGGCCCCTCCTGAAAAAAACATCCTCCAACCCAGCCGAACTGAAAAACTACCGTCCCTTCTCTCTGCTCCCCAATCCAGCAAAAGTCCTCGGGAAAGCGATCAACCAGCAACTTACTCAACACCTAGAAGACGACAACCTCCTGGACCCCTCCCAATCTGGATTTCAAGATAACCACATCATCAAGACATCCCTGATTGCAACCACAGATGATATCAGAGCTCTCCTGGACCATGAAACAGCAGTCCTCATCCTTCTGGACCTGTCCACTGCGTTTGACACCATCTCCCACCACATCCTGATCAACAGACTCCACCACATCAGGATTCATAACTCACTGTCAGAACCCAAAGGATTAGCCTCCCACAATTCACCTCAGAGCCCAAAAAGATCATCTGTCTAGTCCCCCAAGGATCTTCCCTCAGCCAGAACCTCTTCAACACCTACATGACCCCCCTGGCCATCACCATCAGATCACATGTACTCAACATAATTTTCTACCCCGACGACACACAGCTCACCCTCTCACTGTCTGAAGATTCCTCCACCAGAAAAGCTAACTTCCACAGATGCATGATGAAAGAAGCGGACTGGATAAGGGACAACTGTCTCAGACTCAACACTGAAAAGACAGAAGTCCTCCTTTTGGGAACAATACCTCACCCATGAATCATAAATCACATTCTAGAATCCTTCCAAGAAGCATGCATCTTCCCTAAACTTGATTTGCAAGGTGCTTATCGCCTTTGTCTGAATATTGTGTTATGCCCTTTGGGATGTTCAGTGCCCTTAACATTTTATACCACTTTAAAGAGTCAATATTTTCAGATAAATCAGTTTGTATTGCTCCATTTAAGTAATATTTTTGTTTTTTTATTAGACTCTTGCGGTACATCAAGAACATGTGAGTTTGATGTTATCAAGACTCGAGAAACAGCAGGTTCTGATCCTGGGATATGTGAATCCAAGAAGTAAGGTGTTGCATGCTTCTGGACTTTCTATGGATTCAAAGAATGTATCAACAACTTTAGAATTGCTTTCATTTACTAAAGTAAAAGAGACTCCAGGATTTCTTGTTTTTGCAGTTTTTATTGTTAATTTATTGAGCACTTTGTAGAGATAAACAATAATATCACTCTTGTGTGAAAGAAGGGAAATATGAAAAATGTTAAAGGGGCATTTAATACGCTCAAAAGGATATTTACCCAAGCACCAATTTTATGTCATCCTGATATTTCTAAGAAATTTAATGTGAAAACAAATACTTCCGAAAGTGCTGTAGGGGTAATGCTACAAAACCAAGAATATGAGCGAAAAGATCATGTGTTTTATTTGTCTCATGTTTTGCCAGACAGTGGACAGAATAATTCATTTCTGGAAAGAGATTTTTCCTAAACTGAGACATCTTTGATAGTCTGGAGAGGACTGTTTAAAACTCAGACCAATCATCAGACCTTGCAGAGTTGACAGAATCTTCAATTCAGGATCAGTCATCAAGCTCTCTGAGTATTTTTAATTGCATACTATGATTGTATTATTACTTATATTGCTAGGACCAAGGATGATACACTGTCTTTTTTTATCCACAGCCGTCACTCATTCACGATCTGCATGTGATTCCTGCTCATTGTGTGGCTGGAATTGTTCACTCTCTTTTGGACATATTTAAGATGGCTCAAGAATAGATAGATTCAACAGAATCAGAAGATCTTCATCTTAAAATTCATTTAAAATGAGTTATATTTCCATGAATCTAGATGTGATTAGACTATGTGACAATTCTGCTATTTCCTGTCATACAGGAGTTAAGACTTTGTTGGATTTGGTTCCATGATCCGTTTGGCAGCCAGCCATTCATTCTGATTATTAGGAATATATTATTTGCTGCTGTAAATGTACTCAACATAAATCACCACATTCCAAGCCATTTTCGTGTTTTCAGCCATTTTCAGTGACCCAGGAACATTGGTATTTAACTCCTACAAAGGATCTTCCACGTTCAGAAGGATAGTAGGTAATGATGGGTATAGTAGACACCTTATCAAAGATAGCCCATTTTCTCATTTACATACGTTAACTAGATCAGAAGAAATGGGTCAGTGTTTTTGGCTGGTTTTTTTTGTCTTCATGGATTCCAACTCATCATTATGTCTGATAGAGGGTTCAAATATCTTTCACATTTTCAGAGGACTCTGTGCAAAGAATTAGGACTTAAACAAGCACTTTTCCCCAATTATCTTTCACAGTCTAAAGGCAAACATACCAAACATTCAAAGTTTGGAACAGGTTTGCAATGTTGCTATAATGAAACAGAAAGATAGTTGGGTTTCCTAGTTAACAATCTGCCTATGGCAAAACTTTCTTATAACAGTGCAGGTTAGAATGCTGCCAAGAGTCCACATTTTCGTATGTAAGGTTTTCTTCCAATAGTCTTTCCTTCTTCTCCTTATATTCACCCTTTGGTTCTTGGGGCTACTGATCATTTGAGCCAGTAACTGAAATATAGACATTGAGTTTCTGAATGTTCACTCAGCTCTAAAATGAGGGAATTTAATGACATATCAATATCACCTTCTTGTGTCCTTGGAATTAAAGTTTGTATGTCTTGGCTTTTTTTTTCCTGTTCAATCACTGGCAGTTAAACTTCCACCACAATATTTTGAATAGTTTATCATAACTCATCAGATAAATCCTGTTGCTCTACTTTCGAAGTTGCCTCATACTTGGAATCTCCTTTCTGTCTTTCATAGTTGAAACCATACGTTTCTGATCCATATTGTTTGCATCTGCGTTAACCTCCACAAATTATGGTACAATGTCAACTATAATATGGGGCTCAAGACACCTGTAATTCTCAGATGTTTTAAGTCCATCTAGTCAGTGTTCTTGGGAGGATGCTTCTTCTGTTCCCGTTCCATGGTTTGTTACCTGTTTTGTCCAGCACTATCCTGATAAACCAGGAACTTACTGGCCTACTGGGCATAGTATTACATCTATACCAGGAGGTTATCTTCGGCAAGCACACAGAAGAAGAGTGTGCACTTATTGCATAGCCAGATAGAGCATCGTAGAGTGCGACCCATGGTGCATGGCTGGACTTCCTCACGTGTAGACCACCAAAGGGGTGCTTTGCTACTTGTAAGGAGCTTCAAGTGGGAAAAGCAGTGGTAGAGCTGTATAGTTTGGCACTGAACAAAAGATGTAAGACTTGTTCTTCTTCATGTGCCTCACCAGTGCTCTGTACGGAAGAAAGGGTATGGCTAAGCTTTATGAAATGTCTTTTCTGAGGTGGTAGTCTTTACAGGGACTACAAACCCTTTGGATCTTCGATTGATATCTTGAATTGGCTCTTTTGTAGGCTCTGATGTCAAGGAAAGTTTGGTTTCACCACAAGATCGGGGGGGAGGGAGGTGCTAAAGAACTATTAATTCGTCCTCCTGGGTCACCTAATTATTGCCACCATGCTTCATTAGGTCTTAAGCGGAATAATTTATTCACCTCTGGGGTGCACATAGTCAGTCAGTCCCTAGTGGATCAAAACAGCTGTTGTGTCATCGCTCTTACTTTCGAATTGTCCCCATCCTTCATAAAATGATTTGCAGGACCTGGTGAGCTACAAGTCCTGCTGGAGCAGCCCTTGAACTGGGGTTTCTCCAAGCTCAGGGCATGAAGATGTGCTTCATGAGGACGTGCTGCCTGCTGCTAAAGATCAGGTTGCATGGGAACTGCAAGAGAGATGGAAAGAAGAGGAAAGTCAGCTTCCCTTTTGGCATTAAGGAGGCTGTTCCAGATGCTTTGAGAGCCAGTCTGAAGTGTGTACACCTTTGAGGCTCCCATGCAGTCCCTATTAATCAGTGTGTGAGTGTCCCTCAAGGACAGGTGTATTGATGTCAAACCTAAAACTTATGTCAAGATAGGGTTTTCAAGTAGTAACAACATGAAAAGATGCAGCCCCATGAAAGGGTATGCCACGAACTCTAAGCAGCACCCTAGAAGCTCAAGGAGCTCACTTAAAAAAATTGCATATGGACTCTGGTGATGCCCAAAGGAGGGCAGGGCACCACAGGCTAGTTTTGAAATTTAGCAAGCCCTTGCATATTTTTTCAGAAAAATATCCTCTCAGGTCCCTCACATATTGACCCCAAAGAGATAGTTTGGTCTTTGTCAACTACTCTCAGGCTGTGCTTTCGGTACATGGCTCTCAGGTGAAGGTGTTTTGTGACTGTGCCATCTGTGGTTGTAGAAAAGCTTGTTTAGCTGTAGAAATAATACTTTAACATAAAGGTTCACTGTTCTGAGTTGTTCAAAGTTGAATGTATATCAAAGCAAAATGGGTGGCTTCATTTTACAGTGAATGGTAAATCAGTAAATATTTATGGTGACATTCATGGATGATTCATATGCGTGAAATTGTTATATTTCAATGTTGATTATATATAGGGCTCCCCTTTTTATGGATGTTATTTTTGCCTGGCTGAGTTCTGAGTGTCCAGCCCACAGCACCTTCCTGCTTAAGACTTGGCCTGCTCTCCCTCGCCACCCTAGAGTCAAGTGCTCAAAAGGAGACCTAGGTCTCCCGAAGGACAGGGGGCCCAGGAGACCAGAAGTGAAAAACCTAGATTGGTACATATATGGTTCAGTTATTCTTGATTGTCCTGGGACCCTCCGACTTGGAATTCTTACACATACATCCCCCAAATCCTGAAGGGCATCAGGGAACCACTATCCCAATCAGAATTCCCATGTGCATGCTGAGAGAGCAATGGAACACTTAGCGACACTGTGGAATAAAAATCATTTTATCGTCATTGATGCAATGATATCATGAGTTGAATGTTTTGCTCAATTGGCAATATAAATGTATCTTTCACACACTGCTCTTGCTGGAGCTGATGAGCTCTCTGCTGGCCTCACTTTCACTTCATTTAAATTAGCCATCAATGGCCTATGATTGATTAGTACACTATAACTTACCCTCCTGAACCGTTCCTCCAAAAGCGAGCGATCCTTCAAAGGTGTCTAATGGTGCCTTCAAATGAGAGTTGACTAGGAAACAATTTTGTTTCGTTTCCCAGAAGTGACAAATGTTCTGGAAAAAGCCTTTATGCATGCAGTGGCATAAAGCAAAATGATGGGGCCACCCTGTAGAATGTAAAGACAGGCCCCAGATTCTCTTATATCTCACAGATGATCATTGGCTCTGGGCTAAATAGGCCACTCAGTAGGGTTGGGGACCACCGTTCCACAGGCGTTGCAGGGGTCTTTGTTATGCCCCTGTATGCACATTACAAGGGTATTAGCTAATTAATTCCCTGTAAGTCAACTGACAGTGCAACAAATCTGCGACCACCATTCTGGCAAACCATCAGTGGTGTGAATTACTAGGACACAGCAGGGCAACTAAGCTTCACAGCTTAAAATCCTTCAGGGAAAATGGCAGGGACGTAAGGTAGGGGGTCGTAAGAGATACAATTCGATGTAACCCCTGTGGCTGCCGTGGAACCTCTTCTTCTGTCAGTTGATAATCCACAGTTATATGGACATGTATGAGTGCTGTCTCATTCTTGCTGTAACCAGGTCAGATGAGCACTTTTCTCCTGTGATCTAGACATTTTTATGATTCACTTTAAATTTTTCTACCAGGTAGACAGTATGTATGTAGGTGCAGATACTGTAATATGCTATTTATTATTGTCAAGTAGTAATAAATGGCTTATTAGACTGCATATAGAGCGTAGGTCATAGTGTTTTGACGTGTTTTAGTTATAAACCATGGGACATAAGGTTAAGTTCATGATTTTAGATAGAATCACTCTCAATAGACCTATTGACTGTAAGAAGAGTAATTGCCATTTACAAAGTCCTGATAACCTGCAATTTTTTGGGCAGTAAACACTGTGGGGCTCATTACAACCCCAGCAGCAAAACACGCCTACTCCCGCGGCGACGGCCGCCAAAAGACCATCGCCGCGGCTACCAGCCGTCAGCTGGATTTTTACCACAGCTGGATTTCTACCAGAATGATGGTGGAAATCCGGCTGTGTCCATGCAGGCGAATGGCTGTAAGGTGGCGCTACTGCCAGCAGCAGCGCCACGCCACTAATGACACATGATACGGCCTGGTGGTGTTCTGATGGCGGACACTGCTGCTGGCACCAGCGCCCCGTCCCGTCTTCTGCCAGAGGTCCCTCTGACATCAGGTAAGTCAGGTGCTCTGACCAGGGAGGGGGGGTGTTCGGTGTGTGTGGGGGTGTGGGTGTATGTGTGTGCATGTGTGTGATGAGTGTTGTATGTGTGTGCATGTATGGATGTTAGTGCGTGTATGTTGTGTTGTGTGAATGCATCTGTGTTTGTATGTATGTCAGTGTGTGCAGATGTGTGTGTGAATGGATGTATGCATGTGTGGATGAATGTGGGTATGAGTCTGTATGTGTGTATTCGTGTGTGCATGAAGGTGCATGTATGTAGTGGGGAGGGTCTAGGGGATTCGGGGGGAGAATCTGGGGAGGGGGAGAGGGGCGGAGAATACCTCTATCAGTGACAGGGAAGGGATTCCCTGTCATTGATAGTGCCTACCGCCATGGTTTTCGTGGCGGTAAGGTTGCCACGAAAACCATGGCAGTAGGCGGGGTCCTAATCCCGCAGGCAGGCAAGTGACAGTCGCAGGGCTGAAAAGTGAAGTCTCTAGCCCGGTAGTCGTTACCGCCATGGAGGTCGGTGTGGTACATTGGTGGTTTGGCTTTAGCCAAACCGCCAATGTCTTAATATGGAGAAAAGTACTGCCAGCCTGTTGGCAGTACTTTTCTCCATATTAACGCCGTCCGCCGGGGTCATAATGACCCCCTGTGTTTTTAGCATTTCAGTTTTGCTCTACTGAGGTAATGACATGAAATTTGACCTTTGTACTTTGTTGGACTTTGTACACTTGCTCTTAATAACGTGTTATTGGGCCACATATATTTTCAATTGCATGGCATAAGCCGTTTTACGATTGACACAAAACTATAACGCCTCTTACAGAGGAATACATCTCCTGGGTGCCATGGTAGATTTTAAAGTATGAGGGCATTTTATGAACTCCTAGCGTTTTGGCAAATATGTTCAAACAAATATGATGTAAAGAGCATCATTTGGCTTTTAATTCTAACATTTTATTTAAGGGCCCCTTTTATTAATCTCTAATACCCTTCTAGTAGGCTTTGCCTGTAATTTAAATTGGATTATTCTCTGATTTAAGGGCTGCTTGGAATTCCTGTTATATAAATTATGGCACTGGCATATTGAGATCCAGTACTTAATTTCTAAAACAAATAAGTGCCAGGGCTCTCACCAGGATGCCACTGCAGTTTGCACCACACATGGCCCCTGCTATGCGGAAATGATAGTAACAACACAACTACTAACCATCACACTCCTACAAGTGTGACAATTCGTACTATTTCAAACCCCCAAGGGTATAAGAATGGCTTGGGCAGCAGGTAACAGAGTTTTTTAATGTATATTAAATTAATAATTAACTGCTGTTGTGGTAATCTCTAAATTACCCAGACAGCTCCACATTGTGGCAGACTGTCATAAGCATTGGTGTTGACAAATTAAGTGGCGGTGCCGAGCACTGGAAAACACCAGCTCAAATTAAGCACTTTTTTGATCCCAGTTCCCACAATTGACAATGATGCAGACCTGCAATGCTTCACACTCATCTTTTAAGACATTGATAAGGATACTGTGAAAAAAGGTCCGAGGTACACAACTTTGGTTGGCATGTTATACCCCCATCCCTCACCACCAGGGCCAGCTTTAGCGGTGGTGACGGACAGTGAGACAATTGTTTTTTTAACCCTCACACTCACCACTAATGACCTCCATGGATTCCCACCAGTGTCCTGCATCTCTCCATAGACCCTCTATCGCATACATTTCATTTGTTCTAAAGCGCTGGTTGGAGTTGGCTGGAACCCTTTTTAGCAACATTAGGAATAGATCATGAAAGACGTGGGTAAAAAGCATAACATCCTTGTAGGAAAGTACCATCTTGCCTGGCATGTTACCCAAATATTTCACTGTATATATGTTGTTTTAGTTGTATGTGTCACTGGGACCCTGCCAGCCAGGGCCCCAGTGCTCATTAGTGTGCCCTGAATGTGTTCCCTGTGTGATGACTAACTGTCTCACTGAGGCTCTGCTAACCAGAACCTCAGTGGTTATGCTCTCTCTTTGCTTTCCAAATTGTCACTAACAGGCTAGTGACCAATTTCACCAATTCACATTGGCATACTGGAACACCCTTATAATTCCCTAGTATATGGTACTGAGGTACCCAGGGTATTGGGGTTCCAGGAGATCCCTATGGGCTGCAGCATTTCTTTTGCCACCCATAGGGAGCTCTGACAATTCTTACACATGCCTGCCACTGCAGCCTGAGTGAAATAACATCCACGTTATTTCACAGCCATTTACCACTGCACTTAAGTAACTTATAAGTCACCTATATGTCTAACCTTTACCTGGTAAAGGTTGGGTGCTAAGTTACTTAGTGTGTGGGCACCCTGGCACTAGCCAAGGTGCCCCCACATTGTTCAGGGCAAATTCCCCGGACTTTGTGAGTGCGGGGACACCATTACACGCGTGCACTATACATATGTCACTACATATGTATAGCGTCCCAATGGTAACTCCGAACATGGCCATGTAACATGTCTAAGATCATGGAATTGTCACCATGGCATTGGGGAGACAATTCCATGATCCCCGAGTCTCTAGCACAGACCCGGGTACTGCCAAACTACCTTTCCCGGGATTTCACTGCAGCTGCTGCTGCTGCCAACCCCTCAGACAGGTTTCTGCCCTCCTGGGGTCCAGCCAGGCTTGGCCCAGGAAGGCAGAACAAAGGACTTTCTCAGAGAGAGGGTGTTACACCCTCTCCCGTTGGAAAAAGGTGTCAGGGCTGGGGAGGAGAAGCCTCCCCCAGCCTCTGGAAATGCTTTGATGGGCACAGATGGTGCCCATCTCTGCATAAGCCAGTCTACACCGGTTCAGGGATCCCCCAGCCCTGCTCTGGCGCGAAACTGGACAAAGGAAAGGGGAGTGACCACTCCCCTGACCTGCACCTCCCAGGGGAGGTGCCCAGAGCTCCTCTAGTGTGCTCCAGACCTCTGCCATCTTGGAAACATAGGTGCTGCTGGCACACTGGACTGCTCTGAGTGGCCAGTGCCAGCAGGTGACGTCAGAGACCCCTTCTGACAGACTCTTACCTGTGTTGCTAGCCTATCCTCCTTCCTAGGTAGCCAAACCTCCTTTTCTGGCTATTTAGGGTCTCTGCTTTGGGGAATTCTTTAGATAACGAATGCAAGAGCTCATCAGAGTTCCTCTGCATCTCTCTCTTCACCTTCTGCCACGGAATCGACCGCTGACTGCTCAGGAAGCCTACAAAACCGCAACAAAGTAGCAAAGACGACTACTGCAACCTTGTATCGCTGATCCTGCCGCCTTCTCGACTGTTTTCCTGGTGGTGCATGCTGTGGGGGTAGTCTGCCTCCTCTCTGCACTAGAAGCTCCGAAGAAATCTCCCGTGGGACGACGGAATCCTCCCCCTGCAACTGCAGGCACCAAAAGAACTGCATCACCGGTCCTCTGTGTCCCCTCTCAGCACGACGAGCGTGGTCCCTGGAACTCAGCAACTCTGTCCAAGTGACTCCCACAGTCCAGTGACTCTTCAGTCCAAGTTTGGTGGAGGTAAGTTCTTGCCTCCCCAAGCTAGACTGCATTGCTGGGTACCGCGTGATTTGCAGCTGCTCCGGCTCCTGTGCACTCTTCCAGGATTTCCTTTGTGCACAGCCAAGCCTGGGTCCCCGACACTCTAACCTGCAGTGCACAACCTCCTGAGTTGTCCTCCGGCGTCATGGGATCTCCTTTTGTGACTTCGGGTGAGCTCTGGTTCACTCCTCTTCGTAGTGCCTGTTCCGGCACTTCTGTGGGTGCTGCCTGCTTCTGTGAGGGCTCCCTATCTTGCTGGACACCCCCTCTGTCTCCTCACGCAATTGGCGACATCCTGGTCCCTCCTGGGCCACAGCAGCATCCAAAAACCCTAACCGCGACCCTTGCAGCTAGCAAGGCTTGTTTGCGGTCTTTCTGTGTGGGAACACCTCTGCAAGCTTCTTCAGGACGTGGGACATCCATCCTCCAAAGGGGAAGTTCCTAGTCCTCTTCGTTCTTGCAGAATCCACAGCTTCTACCATCCGGTGGCAGCTTCTTTGCATCCTCAGCTGGCATTTCCTGGGCATCTGCCCAATCTCGACTTTGTCGCGACTCTTGGACTTGGTTCCCTTGTTCCACAGTTACTTTCGTCCGGAAATCCACCTTTGTTGCATTGCTGGTGTTGGTGTTCCTTGCAGAATTCCCCTATCACGACTTCTGTGCTCTCTGGGGAATATAGGTGCACTTTACACCTACTTTTCAGGGTCTTGGGGTGGGCTATTTTTCTAACCCTCACTGTTTTCTTACATTCCCAGCGACCCTCTACAAGCTCACATAGGTTTGGGGTCCATTTGTGGTTCGCATTCCACTTTTGGAGTATATGGTTTGTGTTGCCCCTATACCTATGTGCTCTCATTGCAATCTGTTGTGACTAAACATTGCTTGCATTAATTCCTTTTGCTATTACTGCATATTTTTGGTATTGTGTACATATATCGTGTGTATATTTGCTATCCTCATACTGAGGGTACTCACTGAGATACTTTTGGCATATTGTCATAAAAATAAAGTACCTTTATTTTTTGTATATCTGTGTATTGTGTTTTCTCATGATATTGTGCATATGACACCAGTGGTATAGTAGGAGCTTTGCATGTCTCCTAGTTCAGCCTAAGCTGCTCAGCTATAGCTACCTTCTATCAGCCTAAGCTGCTAGAAACACCTCTTCTACATTAATAAGGGGTAACCGGACCTGGTGCAGAGTGTAAGTACCCCTTGGTACCCACTACAAACCAGGCCAGCCTCCTACATTGGTCGTGCAGCGGTGGGATAAGTACTTGCAACTACTTACCACTTTGTCATTTTGTACTTTTCATAAGAGAAAAATATACAAAACAAGTTCAGTGTATGTACACCTAACCAAAAAGTTTTGCTTTTCTTCTCTTACTCTATTGCTAAGTGCTGAAAAGTACCTCTAAAACTTTCAAAAAGTTCTAAAAAGTTGAAAAAGTTTTTTTTTCTGTTTCCTTAAAAAGTTCTCAAACTTTTTCTTTCTTTTTCTGTCCCTTAAACCTTTTTCTATCATGTCTGGTACAGGTCCTACTCTTGATCTGGTCAGCTCTGCTTATGACCAACTTAGCTGGAAAGGTGTAAGGGGTCTCTGCATTGATAGAGGTTTAGGGGTAGGGAAGAATCCCTCTAGAGAATTGTTGATTAACATGCTCATTGAAAATGATAAGGCCTTAGCTGGCACATCTGTTGAGAAGTTAGGAGATAGTTCACACTCTGATTCTGGGGCAGCCCCAGCAAGAATGTTAGATGGTATTCTTTCCAACTTGCCCCTTAGCAGACCACCTAGCATAACTGGTACTAATGTGAGTTCTCATCACAGTAGGGATGTCATTCCTGCAGGTCAAGTTGTTAGAGTGCCAACTGTTAGGGACAATTCTCCCTCTTTTCATTCACACCATTCTTCTGTGTCAAAGCATGCCCAACACACCCACCCTGATGACAGAATGTTAGAAAGGGAGCTCAATAGATTGAGAGTGGAAGAGACCAGGCTGAACCTTAAACAGCAACAGCTGGCTCTAGACAGGGACACTTTAGACTTAGAAAAAGAAAGACAGAGGTTGGGGTTTGGACCCCATGGTGTCAGCAGCAGTATTACAGATAGTAATCCTGTAAAAGAGCATGATTCTAGGAATCTGCATAAGATAGTTCCCCTTTACAAGGAGGGGGATGACATTAACAAGTGGTTTGCTGCACTTGAGAGGGCCTGTGTTGTACAGGGGGTCCCTCAAAGGCAGTGGGCTGCTATCTTATGGCTATCTTTCAGTGGAAAGGGTAGGGATAGGCTCCTTACTGTGAAGGAAAGTGATGCCAATAATTTTACAGTTTTAAAGAATGCACTCTTGGATGGTTATGGCTTAATCACTGAACAGTACAGGATTAAGTTCAGAGAAACCAAAAAAGAGTCTTCACAAGACTGTGTAGACTTTGTTGACCATTCCGTGAAGGCCTTGGAGGGATGGTTACATGGCAGTAAAGTTTCTGACTATGAAAGCCTGTATAATCTGATGCTGAGAGAGCATATTCTGAATAACTGTGTGTCTGATTTGTTACACCAATATCTAGTGGACTCAGATCTGACCTCTCCCCAAGAATTGGGAAAGAAGGCAGACAAATGGGTCAGAACAAGAGTGACCAGAAACGTTCATACAGGGGGTGACAAGGATGGCAAGAAGAAGGATGGTAAGTCTTCAGACAAGGGTGGGGACAAATCTAAAAATTAGTCTTCATCAGGCCCACAAAAACACTCTGGTGGGGGTGGTGGGTCCAAATCCTCTTCTAATCAAGTAAAGAAACCATGGTGCTATTTATGTAAAGTAAAAGGCCTTTGGACAACTGATGCCAGTTGTCCAAAGAAAAGCACCAAGCCTCCCACTACCACAACCCCTACTGCTAAACCTAGGGCCCCTAGTAATACCAGTGGTGGTGGAAGCAAACCTACTAATAGCCAATCCAAGGGAGTAGCTGGGCTCACTTTTGGTAATTTAGTTGGGGTTGGTCTTGTTAGGGAGACCACAGAGGCTGTGTTAGTCTCTGAAGGTGCCATTGATTTGGCCACCTTGGTTGCTTGTACCCTTAATATGGATAAGTACAAGCAACTTCCCCTAATAAATGGTGTTGAGGTTCAGGCCTACAGGGACACAGGTGCCAGTGTTACCATGGTAATAGAGAAACTGGTCCACCCTGAACAACACCTACTTGGTCACCAGTACCAAGTGATTGATGCTCATAACAACACTCTTAGCCACCCCATGGCTGTTGTGAATCTCAAATGGGGGGGGGGGGGTTACTGGTCCAAGGAAAGTTGTGGTTGCCTCAGATTTACCTGTAGACTGTCTACTAGGGAACGATTTAGAGACATCAGCTTGGGCAGAAGTGGAGTTGGAGGCTCATGCAGCAATGCTGGGCATTCCTGGGCATATTTTTGCTTTGACAAGGGCTCAGGCCAAAAAGCAAAAAGGACAGGGTGAGTTGGATCCTGGAACAATGGACCAAGTGCTCCCTAAAGCTAGGGTTAGTAAAGGTAAATCACTACCTACTATCCCTCCCTCTACAGATGATTCTACTTCTGAGGAAGAAGAATTTCCCCCCTATGCAGAACCTTCACCAGAGGAGCTGGAAGCAGACACTGCTGAGCTTTTGGGTGGAGGGGGGCCTGCCAGGGAGGAGCTGAGTGTTGCACAGCAGACCTGCCCCACACTAGGGGGTCTAAGACAGCAAGCTGTCAAACAGCAAAATGGGGATGTCAGTGACTCTCACAGAGTTTACTGGGAAGACAGCCTCTTGTATACAGAGGCAAGGGACCCACAACCTGGAGCTGCCAGGAGATTGGTTATTCCCCTGCAATACAGAGAGTTCCTCCTAACTCTAGCCCATGACATTCCCTTGGCTGGACATTTGGGGCAGATGAAAACATGGGATAGGCTTGTCCCTCTGTTTCATTGGCCTAGAATGTCAGAGGACACAAAATACTTTTGTAAGTCCTGTGTCACCTGTCAAGCCAGTGGCAAAACAGGTGGCACCCCAAAAGCTCCCCTTATTCCACTACCTGTGGTTGGGGTTCCCTTTGAAAGGGTAGGGGTTGACATAGTTGGCCCCCTTGACCCTCCTACTGCTTCAGGCAATAGGTTTATCTTGGTGGTAGTGGACCATGCCACAAGATATCCTGAAGCAATTCCTCTAAGGACCACTACAGCTCCTGCAGTGGCAAAAGCCCTCCTGGGAATCTTTTCCAGGGTGGGTTTCCCAAAAGAGGTGGCATCAGACAGGGGTAGCAACTTTATGTCTGCATACTTAAAGGCCATGTGGAAGGAATGTGGTGTAACATACAAATTCACCACACCTTATCATCCACAAACAAATGGACTGGTTGAGAGGTTTAACAAAACTCTCAAAGGAATGATAATGGGGCTCCCTGAAAAACTCAGGAGGAGATGGGATGTCCTGTTACCTTGCCTCCTTTTTGGGCACCCTGTAAGAGGTCCTCTAACACTTGTAAAGGAGGGTTGGGAACAACCTTTAAAAGTTCCTAAGCAAGACATAGTGGACTATGTACTTGGCCTAAGATCCAGAATGGCTGAGTATATGAAAAAGGCCAGCAAAAACCTTCAGGCCAGCCAAGAGCTCCAAAAGCAATGGCATGACCAGAAGGCTGTTCTGATTCAGTACCAACCAGGGCAGAAAGTGTGGGTCTTGGAGCCTGTGGCCCAAGAGCACTCCAAGACAAATGGAGTGGACCCCACATTATTGTTGAAAAGAAGGGAGAAGTCACCTACTTGGTTGACTTAGGCACTGCCAGGAGTCCCCTTAGGGTGCTCCATGCCAATCGCCTGAAACCCTACTATGATAGGGCTGATCTCACCCTGCTCATGGCAACAGATGAAGGACAGGAAGAAGAGAGTGACCCTCTCCCTGATCTCTTCTCTTCCACAGAACAAGATGCTCTAGTGGAAGGTGTAGTTTTAGCAGATTGTCTTACAGCTGAGCAGAAAGACCACTGCATAAATCTCCTGGGTCAGTTTTCTGAACTCTTTTCTACTGTGCCAGGCACCACTTCTTGGTGTGAGCACACTATAGATACTGGAGACAGCATGCCTGTCAAAAGTAAGATCTATAGGCAGCCTGACCATGTCAGGGACTGCATAAAACAAGAAGTTCAGAAAATGCTTGAACTGGAAGTGGTTGAGCACTCTGAAAGTCCATGGGCCTCTCCTGTGGTACTTGTACCAAAACCTCATTCCAAAGATGGAAAAAGGGAAATGAGATTTTGTGTGGATTTCAGAGGTCTCAACCAGGTAACTAAAACTGATGCTCACCCTATACCCAGGGCAGATGAGCTAATAGATACACTTGCATCTGCCAAGTATCTAAGCACCTTTGATTTGACTGCAGGGTATTGGCAGATCAAGTTATCAGAGGAGGCTAAAGCAAAAACTGCATTTTCGACTATTGGAGGGCACTACCAATTCACAGTAATGCCCTTTGGTTTGAAAAATGCACCTGCCACTTTTCAGAGGTTGGTGATTACAGTCCTGCAAGGGTTGGTGGCTTTTAGTGCAGCATATCTAGATGATATAGCCGTCTTTAGCTCCACCTGGGATGATCACCTGGTCCACCTATGGAAAGTTTTGGAGGCTCTGCAAAAGGCAGGCCTCACTATCAAGGCTTCAAAGTGCCAGATAGGGCAGGGCAAAGTGGTTTATCTGGGACACCTTGTAGGTGGAGAACAGATTGCACCACTTTAGGGAAAAATCCAAACTATTATAGATTGGGTTCCCCCTACAACGCAGACTCAGGTGAGAGCCTTTTTAGGCCTCACTGGGCATTACAGGAGGTTCATAAAGAACTATGGCTCCATAGCAGCCCCTCTTAATGACCTCACTTCAAAGAAAATGCCTAAAAAGGTATTGTGGACAGCTAGCTGTCAGAAAGCTTTTGAGGAGCTGAAACAGGCCATGTGCTCCGCGCCTGTCCTAAAAAGCCCATGTTACTCCAAGAAATGCATTGTTCAAACTGATGCATCTGAATTAGGGGTAGGTGCAGTCTTATCACAACTCAATTCTGAGGGCCAGGATCAACCTGTTGCTTTTATCAGCAGGAGGTTGACCCCTAGAGAAAAGCGTTGGTCTGCCAATGAGAGGGAGGCCTTTGCTGTGGTCTGGGCACTGAAGAAGTTGAGGCCATACCTGTTTGGCACTCACTTCATTGTTCAGACAGACCACAAACCTCTACTTTGGCTAAAACAAATGAAAGGTGAAAACCCTAAATTGTTGAGGTGGTCCATATCTCTACAGGGAATGGACTATACAGTGGAACATAGACCTGGGAGTACCCACTCCAATGGAGATGGACTCTCCAGATATTTCCACTTAGACAACGAAGACTCATCAGGTCATGGCTAGTCTTATTGCCCTTCGTTTTGGGGGGGGGGGGGTTGTGTAGGAAAGTACCATCTTGCCTGGCATGTTACCCCCATATTTCACTGTATATATGTTGTTTTAGTTGTATGTGTCACTGGGACCCTGCCAGCCAGGGCCCCAGTGCTCATAAGTGTGCCCTGTATGTGTTCCCTGTGTGATGACTAACTGTCTCACTGAGGCTCTGCTAACCAGAACCTCAGTGGTTATGCTCTCTCTTTGCTTTCCAAATTGTCACTAACAGGCTAGTGACCAATTTCACCAATTCACATTGGCATACTGGAACACCCTTATAATTCCCTAGTATATGGTACTGAGGTACCCAGGGTATTGGGGTTCCAGGAGATCCCTATGGGCTGCAGCATTTCTTTTGCCACCCATAGGGAGCTCTGCCAATTCTTACACAGGCCTGCCACTGCAGCCTGAGTGAAATAACGTCCACGTTATTTCACAGCCATTTACCACTGCACTTAAGCAACTTATAAGTCACCTATATGTCTAACCTTTACCTGGTAAAGGTTGGGTGCTAAGTTACTTAGTGTGTGGGCACCCTGGCACTAGCCAAGGTGCCCCCACATCGTTCAGGGCAAATTCCCCGGACTTTGTGAGTGCGGGGACACCATTACACGCGTGCACTATACTTTGGTCACTACCTATGTATAGCGTCACAATGGTAACTCCGAACATGGCCATGTAACAGGTCTAAGACTACCTTTCCCGGGGTTTCACTGCAGCTGCTGCTGCTGCCAACCCCTCAGACAGGTTTCTGCCCTCCTGGGGTCCAGCCAGGCTTGGCCCAGGAAGGCAGAACAAAGGACTTCCTCAGAGAGAGGGTGTTACACCCTCTCCCTTTGGAAAAAGGTGTCAGGGCTGGGGAGGAGTAGCATTAAGTAAGTCCTTGCCTCCCCATGCTAGACTGCATTGCTGGGTACCGCGTGATTTGCCGCTGCTCCGGCTCCTGTGCACTCTTCCAGGATTTCCTTTGTGCACAGCCAAGCCTGGGTCCCCTACACTCTAACCTGCAGTGCACAACCTCCTGAGTTGTCCTCCGGCGTTGTGGGATCTCCTTTTGTGACTTCGGGTGAGCTCTGGTTTGCTCCTCTTCGTAGTGCCTGTTCCAGCACTTCTGCGGGTGCTGCCTGCTTCTGTGAGGGCTCCCTATCTTGCTGTCTCCTCACGCAATTGGCGACATCCTGGTCCCTCCTGGGCCACAGCAGCATCCAAAAACCCTAACCGCGACCCTTGCAGCTAGCAAGGCTTGTTTGCGGTCTTTCTGCGTGGGAACACCTCTGTAAGCTTCTTCACGATGTGGGACATCCATCCTCCAAAGGGGAAGTTCCTAGTCCTCTTCGTTCTTGCAGAATCCACAGCTTCTACCATCCGGTGGCAGCTTCTTTGCATCCTCAGCTGGCATTTCCTGGGCATCTGCCCAATCTCGACTTTGTTGCGACTCTTGGACTTGGTCCCCTTGGTCCACAGGTACTTTCGTCCGGAAATCCACCTTTGTTGCATTGCTGGTGTTGGTCTTCCTTGCAGAATTCCCCTATCACAACTTCTGTGCTCTCTGGGGAATATAGGTGCACTTTACACCTACTTTTCAGGGTCTTGGGGTGGGCTATTTTTCTAACCCTCACTGTTTTCTTACAGTCCCAGCGACCCTCTACAAGCTCACATAGGTTTGGGGTCCATTCGTGGTTCGCATTCTACTTTTGGAGTATATGGTTTGTGTTGCCCCTATAGCTATGTGCTCTCATTGCAATCTATTGTGACTATACATTGCTTGCATTACTTCCTTTTGCTATTACTGCATATTTTTGGTATTGTGTACATATATGTTGTGTATATTTGCTATCCTCATACTTAGGGTACTCACTGAGATACTTTTGGCATATTGTCATAAAAATAAAGTACCTTTATTTTTAGTATATCTGTGTATTGTGTTTTCTTATGATATTGTGCATATGACACCAGTGGTATTGTAGGAGCTTTGAATGTCTCCTAGTTCAGCCTAAGCTGCTCAGCTATAGCTACCTTCTATCAGCCTAAGGTGCTAGAAACATCTCTTCTACACTAATAAGGGATAACTGGACCTGGTGACCCCTTGGTACCCACTACAAACCAGGCCAGCCTTCTACAATCCTAACCTAGATTATGCAGTTTGCTTGTAGTACTTTGATGCCAGTTCATAAGTCACTGTTCTGTATTAGGATTGTAACTTGTGAACTGCTGTAACAAAAGGATCTCTGTGACAAAAGCAGTAATCAACTGAGCTATTAACATAAAATAAAGTTCAGTGATGTGCATGGTATGCCTTCTTTGCAGCAGGCATACTAACCCTTTGCACTACTTTATGACGAGTCAAACTGCCACTAGACAACACCCAATCTCTCTCCATCAAGAACATTAATTACTAGAGTTATCTTGACATTTTATGGCTACCTGAAAACTGCTGCAATAGATGTTTTAAAACCATAAGTTACTTCTTCAACACAGTGCCCCCTCCCACCTGAGGCCAGCACCAGATGCGGCTTCACCAGTCCCACCACCCTGAAGCCGGCACTGCTCACCACCATGCACATCACATTGCAATCCCAACTAGGAATGAAGACGATTGCGAGAATCAACCCGTTAACGAGAAACCGAATGTAGAACACTGGTTGCTAACCCGATCCCCCTGCACAAACCGCTCCTCCCCCACCCAAAGGGATTCCCATAACTGTCAAGTCAACACACTGTTGACCAAGCCAGATCACAGCACCAAGAAGCGTTGTCATTTTAATCATACAATATTTAAAAAAACATGTAAAATAACTGTATCGGTGCAAGCGGAGGTAATAGTGAACACTGATGGCTAATACAGAACATGTACATTTAAACCTTTGTCTAAGACCCGGTAACAACATACACTTCCGGCAGTTAAGTTATATCCTGAACACCCCTTCAGCAGGAAAGCATCCACTACTCAACCTGGTCCAGACTGAAATAAAGTAACTGCTTTCAATACCACACTTATGTTACCCATTCACATCCATGCACACTTGGAATGTGCAAGTACGGAAGAGTCTGTGCATCATGATCCTTTACGAAGACAGCAAAATTAAATGACAAGTGTTCTATACATCCACCTTCGTAGTGGAACACTGCTAATGACAATGTAAAACACCACATAAACCTCCTAGTTTACCACTAAAGAGGGCAACAAAGACCCTCTCATTGACACTTCCCACAGGCACACTGCCATCCTTGCAGACCGCCACCTCGGCAACTTCTGTGCCAATCACCCAAACAACATTCACGTTGACACACAGCCAACCGCGCAGAGTAAAATATTTCACAACCAATCATACGTATAATTCTTTACAAGTTAAGATCTAAGGGCCAGATGTATCAAAAAAACAAATTGCATTTCTTAAATAGCGAATTTTAAGAAATCGCTATTTAAGAAATGCAAAATGGTATGCATGATTTTTGCGATTCGGTAATAGCGATTTCTTAAAATTCGCAAATGCTATTATCGAATCGCAAATAGAGAATCTAACTCCATTTGCACCTATGGGCCTGCTGCGAATGGTTTTGCATTTCCTAAATTGCGAATTCCAGTTAGGAATTCGCAATTTAGGAAATGCAAATCCCAGGGTGCTGGGGCCTAATGCCCCCTCTGCTGCACCCCAAAAATATTTTAACGGACATGTGAAGCACACACATGCCTTAGGGGCATGTGTGCGCTACATGCCAATTTTAAAAATGCATTTAAAATGCATTTTTAAAATTTGCACATGGTTACCACCAAACTTTTGTTGGTGGTAATTGCATTTCCTAAATGCCCAATTCGCATTTAGGAAATGCTTGATACATGTGCTTAAGAAATCGCAAATAAGGATTCCTTATTTGCGATTTCCTATGTAGAGAATCACTATTTGCGATTCTCTAAATGGGGTCGCAATTTTAAGGAATTGCTATTTTAGCGATTCCTTAAAATTGCACTGCGAATGCCTTTCATACATTCTGAAAGACATTTTTGCATTCGCAAACGGCCGAATTTTGTGATTCGCACCGTTTGCGAATGCAAAATCGTTTGATACATCTGGCCCTAAATTACTCAGGACATGTAAACTTCCTTCACGGATCGCATTCATGCACACAGAGTGCTGTGTCTCAACACATATGCCAACCCCCTCTAAGGGCAGTGGTAGGAACATGCACAGCTAACCCGACCCTCGAACCAACCACAGGGTATGTTGTGCAATGAAGAACGGTAACTCGCAACTCGTCACTCAATCTTTCCATTAAGGGCCTGGGCAGTAAGTAAGCATGGTGTCTAGCACTTTTTCACTAACCCAATACCAGAGTATTTAGTCTAGCATCAAAAATGAGTAGCTTGCATCCATTCACACAAACAACAAAATGAATCTTGTGCAGAAATTAGGAATGGTTACAGCCTCCCTGAACCAATCCACTGCCCTCTAGGGGGGGCAATGGAATCATTGCCTTCAGATTGAGACAGACACATAGCACTCACTCCCTTCTGGCCAAGAACCATGCAAGGGGTAACATGCATAGTATACCACTAAAAACATTAACCATAATATAGTGTTTCATCCTGTGGCAGTTCTCTCTGCTATTCATAACATTGTTTCTCCGGTGCCAGTGAACTGGGCCACGACCTGCAAACTTTCTTGGTGCAGTTCTTGTTGCACAGTACTTTGGCTCGATTGGCGAATGATCGATAGTCACGTTTCCCGAGAAGGAAAGTTTCCCAAAACATGAATTGTACAGCTCTTGTTCCTAGCTTCTGCCCATTCCCCTAAACCTTGGTGCGGGCGGGTTGCAAGTGGTGGGCAGCAGTGGCATAACAGAAAATGATGGTGCCACTGCTGCAGAATGTGATGAGGGGCAACCGAGTTTTCCATATCTCTGACATATTCTTTGGTAGTAGGCTGAATGGAGCTCCTAACTTGTTGGGGAGGGGCCTCCTGAGGGACCTATACTACAGCCCAGTAGAAACCCACACTCATGTTTAGGCCCTGAGATAAATGTTTCATCTCCTGGCACGACCAGAGCAAGAGAGAGAGAGACAGAAGAGGGAGAACAAGCAATCGGTCCCACATTTTCTCCAGTTAGAGCTATTGGCGTTGTAAATTCCTACCTGGACTTTTCTTGCCACATAAATTGAAAATGAAAAGTAAAACATTAGTTGACAAAGGCGAGCTGATTCAAAGTGCCACAGCCGCCATGAGCGCAAAGGAGACACACAAAAGGACAAATAAGTTTGCTCCCAGTCAAACATATTGACAATTGTGCAATTATCCATGTAACAGGGTCAGTCTGCAAGGCGGTAACAAAACCACCCCAAGGAGGGACAAACCTAAAGCATTTAACAATGATAAAGGATTATTGAAATGCAAGCCCACAAACAAGTAAAAAATGATGGGCATGCGGTGGGTGGGTCTGGTTAAAAGCCCACAATACTAACAACAGGTCATAGCGCTCTGCTCATGACCTAAAAAAGGAGGAAGAGAAAGAAAAAAGACAAAAGGACAAAAAAAGGTTCAAAAGAATAAAATAAAGAGTCAGAAAATGTAGGCTTGGGGGGAGAAAGAGGCAGGAGATGGAATTTAGAGCAAGCAGACCTGGTATGTGGCAGCGGTGACAGATGGCCCTCAATAAAAAAAAAACTGGGGGCCCCTGCACTTAAGCTTTATTCGTAATTACTCTTTGGACTGACCACTCCTGTCAGTCTGATTTTTTTTTAACAACTTTGCTCATTTTTCGAAAACAAACAGTGGGCTGCAGGTAGGCAGCATTGAAAATTACTCATCATTTTTTAAGATCAAAATCCATTGCTTTCCACGATTCGTTCTGTGGCGTTTTGTGGATAACTGGGTTACTCTCGGGCCTATATTGAGTAAGATTTGGTGTCCCAGCCTTTAGATGCAGCTTGTTATTTAAGACGTATACAAATCACGTAAAATCTGCGTTTAATATAGGTCGTAGGGAAGGGCATGTCGGAAAAATAAATAATAATTGAGAAATTACAGAAAAAATGCACTGCAGCGCAGAGTCCCCGGCCGCAGACGGTTCCACGAAAACACAGCATGTCCTCGCCGAAAAACCACAAAGTAAGAGTAGAATGAGACCACAAGAAGGAACAAAAGTGCAAGGCCACAGGTGACAGGAAGCAACATGCGTGTCACAGAGGAGAAACGTAACCCACAGTTGCTGCTTCGAAGGGAAAGGAAAATGCAAAAGAAACGAGACTAGAAGGCCGAAAACGCACGAACCGTGACCTCACATCCTGAACGCACCTAATTTGTGTATTAGTCATTGCAGTTGGTTAACCCCAGGTACTAGCGCTTAGTTTGTAAAAGAATGAGTGCTGCTGCCCAAGCTCTGCTTCGGCGGTGCTTTTAAATCGATGCGCTGAGTACCTAGGCTGTGCAGTGTTGCATTCACCTCAGGACTCTTTAATTCACTACTAGACACTCACTGCCCCTTTATCCAGGGCCACTGGAATTATGCTGCATGAGAGGGCCAAATTATGCGGCAGGGTTTAGTAAATTATTTGTCAGAAAAAGGCTAAATATGCGGCATAATGCAGCACATTTTGTAATAATATTACTTCATTATTTCAACATTTTTAAACTTCATAACACTGTTCGGGCATTGGTTGTGCCTTGTTAGTACCATTTCAATACCCAAACGTAGCAATAAGCAACAAAGAAGGTGACCAGTCCAATTTTGCAAAGGACCTTTCACTGCACAGCAACATGTGTAATTACTGAACCGTTTGAGCTAGAAACATATCTTTTTTTGTTAAAATCTGCAGATTATGTGGCAGATGAAGGATTATGTGGCAAATGCTACAAATCAGTAATTATGCAAAAATTGCCGCAGCCACACAATTGCATAATTCCAGTGGCCCTGCCTTTATCTCATTCTTTCCGCTTTCTTCCTTTGTGCCCATTTTCGTGTCTTTCTCCTCTTCCTTCTTTTATGTTTGTGACCTTTTTCCTCTCTCTTCCAAGCGTTCAGTATCTAATGAGGTAAAATAAATGCCAATCCCCACAAATGAGTGCTATGAGACCCCACCGGGAACCACCGGGTCAAATTAAGCACTGCCTTGGACTCTTTTTTAGGGGGCAGAACTTACTTTTCATTATCAGACCCTGAATCAAAGCAAGAGAGAGAATGGCAGAAAGGGGATACGTGCAAGATGAAGCAGGACATAGGAAAACACTAACATTAGGAGAAAGAAAGTATAAAAAAAGAACCTGCAGAATTAAGATAAAAAGACACCGCCTACAGGGAAGTGGGAGAAAGAGCCTTGCGGTGGAAGCAAGACAAGGCAGCCTGGTACCTGCAATTAATTACTGTATTTATTTATTCTAGAAATTAAGTAATATTATCCTCCTTTTGAAGTAGGCTTCTGGTGCTTGAGCATACTGTACTCCATATGTGCTACTTGATTTCTTAGCTGCAGTTTTTTTGTCTTGTGACAGTGTGGTGATTTCCACAGTGGCAGCACTGTAATGTGCCGACGGTAACAAATGAAAGGGTCTGCAGTACTGTAGGCAAGTTCCTTGACCTGTGGGTTTTTTGTTTTTGGTCAATTCCTTTGAAGAAGAGTTTTGTGTTTAACTTTAGAAGGAGTTTGTTTAACATCCCAATGCTTAGCTCTTTAAAGACGTTTCGTTTGCTATTCTTGTGAAGCGAGAGCACATAGTGCTACCCTTAGGACCTTGTGTTGGAGTTTTTGCAGAGCTGTCCAGTACTGCTTCTTGTGGCAACTCCCAACTTTGAGACACAAGGCAGTTTAGGTCAAATTAATCATTTTGATTACTTGGACGTTGCTTTGAATAGACACCACCCCCATCTTCAGCAGTGGGTGCACCGCTGACAGCTTGCTGGAAGCTTTCTTTTACATTTCCAGTGTTGTGTTTGCAGTTGAGTTAAGAGTCCTGTGTTACCCCTCAGTAGAAGCTACTATTTATCTTTGTGACCTTTTCTTGAGAAAGCTGTGTAGGTGCCCTTCAATATAAGATCTGGTGAACACCACCCCCACAGAGTCGCTTGTTTTGGGATATATTAGTTAGTCACTGTACCCACCAGACAGTCTGCCTAGGGTCATTTGAAGGTTTGATGCTACTTACTTTCCCCTCATTGATTGAGGGGTGACCACCACAACATGACATAATCAGCATAAAGTGTTAGATGTGCCATCTTCCGTGAATGTACAGAGGGAATAAGTGTAGACAGCATATACTGCACACATTGAAGTGACTTTATATCCAGAGGGCACATAATGACAGAGTGTGGAAACAAAAAAACAGGATGAAAGGTCATAAGAATAGAAAGAAGTAACATCCTCTGTGGAAAGAAAATCTGCAGGGGGAGAAGGAATGAGAACTTCGAAAGCTAAAGTAGTAAAGAAAGTGGAGACAAAATAAAGAAACAAAAATAATAGCCCTCATTACAACCCTGGCGGATGGCGGTAAAATGGAGAAAAGTACTGCCAACAGGCTGGTGGGACTTTTCAACATAATATGACATTGGCGGTTTGGCCCAAGCCATACCGCCAATATACCACACCGTCCACCAGACGGCTGTCACTAGCCCACCCGCGGGATTATGACCTCACCTACCGCCATGGTTTTCCTGGCAATCTTACTGCCACGAAAACCATGGCGGTAGGCACTATCAGTGACAGGGAATTCCTTCCCTGTCACTGATAGGGGTCTTCCCCGCCCCCTCCCCTTCCTCTGGTCCTCCCCCACTCCAGACCCCCCCATGAGATAAACGCACCTTCACACACCATCGAACACACGCATTTACACACTCATACCCACATTCATCCATGCATGCATACATCCATTCCCACACACATCCACACACACTGGCATACATACATGCACACACGCATGCACACAGTACAGCATTCACGCACTCACACATCCATACATGCACACATGGACAACACACATCTCACACCCGCATACACACACAGACATACACACACACCCCCACATACACACACAACACCCTCCACCCACCTCCCCTGTCGGAGCACCCGACTTACCTGATTGCAGGGGGTCCTCCGGCAGGAGACTGGACGGGGCGCTGCTGCTGGCAGCAGCGCCCACTATCAGAGCACCACCAGGCCGTATCATGTGTCATGATACGGTCTGCATCGGTCTACTGGTGTGGTGCTGCTGCTGCGGCAGCGCCACCTTACCGCCATCCTCCACCATGGTCGCAGCCAGATTTCCACCATCCTTCTGGCAGAATTCCCGCTATGGTCATAATTTGGCAGACGGCTGGTAGCCACGGCCTTTTGGCAGCCGTCGCCACGGCGGTAGGCGGTATATACCGCCAATGTTATAATGAGGGCCTGAGTGTCTTATTCTGACACTTGCTGTCGGGGATTCTCCATCAATGCTATTGTGCTTTGGGAATCATGTGTTCTTTGCAGCTAGCTAGTCTGCAGTTATTCTACAGCTTTACCTATGCAATTCAGGTGTTTTATGCAGTCACCTGAAGACTAGTGTTTAAAAACTTTATTTGTTGGTCATTTTGTCACCTTCCCTAAGTATTCTCAAGTTTATCTCTCGGATTCCAGTGTCTTGAACTGTTACTTGCTGCTAGATATTGTTCGGCATTCTAACTTGTTTTTGGATGTTTAATATGTTCATACAAAGCCAAGTTTATGTATCTTTGTCACTGGGTGGCTTATGCGGTCATATGAAGCTAGGTATTATGTAGCTTTATCAATGGGCTTTGGGTGTTTTATGCAGTCATATGAAGCCATCTATTCTGCTTCATCACTGTGCTTTATATGTTTTATGCAGTCATGTTATGCAAGGTAGTCTACATCTTTATTACTGGACTTTGGGTGCCTTATGTGGTCAGCATAGTTGCTCACTTTGCAGCTGGATACCATTTGACTGAGGTGATGTTCATGATAGTGGAGATCTGGGCAAAATTTTAATAAATTCCTGAAATGTGCAACATTCACAAAGTGTCAGCTTACACCCCTTTGCATCATTTTCTCCCTGCAGGACAAAGGTTTTGAGCAGGAAATCTCTAACCAATAGGCCTTTTCTGCTCGAACGAGCCTTCTGTAGTACCTTACATGACATTTTCATATGAGATACGGCAAACCACATTTCATGTCTGTTGGAAATGGCCTTTCTGCAGGGTCACCCCCAAACATTTTGCCTTCCTCCTCCTCCTCCTTTTTCTGACCTCCTTTTTGCTGGCTTTAGGACTCTGCACACTTTACCACTGCTAATCAGTGCTAAAGGGCACATGCTCTCTCCTTGAAACATGGTGACATTGGCTCATACCCAATTGGTTTATTTAATTTACTTGTAAGTCCCTAGTCAAGTGCACTACATGTGCCCAGGGCCTGTAAGTTAAATGCTACTAGTGGGCTGCAGCACTGGTTGTGCCACCCACATAAGTAGCCCCCTAACCATGTCTCAGGCCTGCCTCTGCGGTGCCTGTGTGTGCAGTTTCACTGCCACTTTGATTTGACATTTAAAAGTACTTGACAAGCCTTACACTCCCCTTTTTCTACATATAAATCACCCCTAAGATAGGCCCTAGGTAGCCCATAGGGCAGGGTGCTATGTAGGTAAAAGACAGGACATGAACGTGTGTTCTATATGTCCTGGTAGTGTAAAACTCCTAAATTCGTTTTCACACTGCTGTGAGGCCTGCTCCTTTCCTAGGATAGCATTGGGGCTACCCTCATATACTGTTTGAGTGGTAGATCCTGATCTGAAAGGAGTAGCCAGGTCATATTTAGTATGGACAGAATGGTGATACTAAATCCTGCTTAATGGTGAAGTTGGATTTTATATTACTATTCTAGAAATACTACTTTTAGAAAGTGAGCATTTCTCTACACTTAAATCCTTCTGTGCCTTCCAATCTAAGTCTGGCTACGTTTAGTTGACAGCTCCTTTGTGCATTCACTCAGACACACCCCAAACACAGGATGCTCAGCCTCACTTGCATACATCTGCATTTCGAATGGGTCTTCCTGGGCTGAGAGGGTGGAGTGCTTCACACTTACATGTCAAAGGACAGTAGCCTGCCCTCACACAAACGACTGCCACACCCCCTACTGGGACCCTTGCAGACAGGATGGAACAGAAAGGGGACCTTGTGCACTTCTAAGCCACTCTTTGAAGTCTCCCCCACTTCAAAGGCACATTTGGGTATTTAAGCAGGGTCTCTGACCCTAACAATTTAGACACTTCTGAGGTAGAAACTCTACCTGACAAGACACTTCCTGGAGAAGAGAACCTGAACCAGAACCTTCATCCTGCCAAAAAGAACTGTCTGGCTGCTTAAAGGACTCACCTGACTGCTTTCTGTGAAGGACTGCTGCCTTGCTGTTGCCCTGCTGCCTTGCTGCTCTCTGGCTGTGGTGAGAAGTGCTCCCCAAGGGCTTGGATAGAGCTTGCCTCCTGTTCCCTGAAGTCTCAGGACCAAAAAGCCTTCATCTCTACAAGAAGGACTCCTTGCGCAGCGTAAATCGACACACAGCCTGCCAGAAGCGACGCTCAGCCTGCATTGCAATGAAAAATTCACTGCACGCCAAACTGGAATGATGCAGCCCGACTTCGCAATGAGGAGATCGACGCAGCACCAGCGTAGCGATCGGAAATTCGACGCACGACCCACTGGATCGACGCACAGCCGAGCCGGAACAACGCAGCCTGACTTCCAGAGAAGAATCGACACAGCGCCTGCCGTGCGGTAGAATTTTTTTCACGCAGTGCCCACAGGGTCGACGCAGCCCCTGTGACTTCGTCCTGTCAGAGCCAGAAATCCACGCATAGTCCCCAGGGCGTCCGAAAACCACGCAACCCAAAGAGGCTCCACGACCGAGCGTTGGAAATCGATGCAAAGCTGTCCCTGCTTGAAAACGAAAAGACACATCACCGTGTGCGGGCCGAGAAATCGATGCACACCTCCCTGTTTTCCACACATCTCCTCCTCTACGGTTCTTTGCAGAGATTTTGAACACAAACCAAGTACTTTGTGCTTGAAAGAGACATTGATTGCTTTTAAAAGACTAAAGACACTTTATATCACTTTTACAGTGATATTTTCGACATATACTTATTGTATCTTTATCATTTTTTACCTGCTTTTTACCAGATAAATATATATTTTAATAAACACTGTGTGGTGTATTTTTGTGGTGCTATACTGTGTTATTGCATGATTTATTGCACAAATACTTTACACATTGCCTTCTAAGTTAAGCCTGACTGCTCAGTGCCAAGCTACCAGAGGGTGGGCACAGGATAGTTTGGATTGTGTGTGACTTACCCTGACTGGAGTGCGGGTCCTTGATTGGACAGGGGGTAACCTGACTGCGAACCAAAGAACTCATTTCTAACAATGTCTTTTACGTGTCTTCTGAAGTCTCTTACATGACATTTTCATGAAATTTCATGACATTTTGGTAAGAAGATTACACAATTTTACAAACTATGATTAATAAATAACGGAAGTAGAAAAGACAGGTCTGCTCAAACCTTTGAAGGCTGAAGGCTGAAGTCTTGTGCAATCTAGACCACAGCATCAGGTGTGATCGATGAGCAGTCAGTTCTAACATACTATCGACCTAATTTGGAGTTGGGTGCAAATTGAAAATTCTCCAATTATTTGAATGAGTGCTAACTCCAGAGGAAAATCCACCGCTGGAGGTTTTTCAATTTTGTTTTCTGGAATTCCATCAGTTGATCCCCTTATGGGTTTTTCACTTCCTCCAAGATTGAGAGGAGTTGTCATTACCACCCAACACTATATCAGTCCTTAATCTGCGCTAGGCACAAGTCACCAACTTGAGGCAAAATGCTCAGTTGTGACGTCTGAGCACCTTCTCTATAGCTCAGTTGTCTGGCACAGGTATTTGGAGTTTTGTGTCTGGGCCTGTTTATTTTGGGTCAGAGCAACAAAAGAGCAGAACGTTGCCACAAATTGAATCTCTTAGTGTCTTTTGGCTTTTCATCAGTGGTTCCTCAATAGAGATTGGGCTGTGCAGTTACTCCAAAAATAATGGAATCAGTGCTTTTCCAGGCATGTGACCAGCTACTTAAAGGCAGCAGAACAAGGACCACCCTATGGGGCATATATTTATGGAAAATGTGGCTCATATTTAATGATACACAACTCTTCTAGCAACCCATTACATCCCCCTAACAACACCATCTGCGTGCTGTATTTACAATACGGCGCACCATGGCAGTGTCCACTTTAGCGTCATAATTTATGGAGCTAATGTGGCTCTATAAATTATGGCGCTATTGCATCAAAGCCCAGGGAGGCCCATTGTTTTAGATGGGAGCGTCATCTTAACGCCTGCCTTAGGCAAGCGTTAATAATGATGCTAAAAATGGCATCCCCCATGCATACATTATGTCTGGCGGCGGCACAGTGTGTTACAATAATTTACAAAGTGGCGCAATGCTTACATTGCACCACTTTGTAAATATGGCTTGTTGAAAATGCCAGTTAAACGCCACATTTGTGTAAAAAAAAATAATAATGACTCAAATGTGGGGCAAGGTGGCGCTAGGGGCATCATAAATATGCCCATATGTGACTCAATGACTTATCTGTTTCTAGATGTCTCTGTCTTTAGTGCAATGCTATACACATTGCCAGAACAGAGGCACTTGCTTTGTGCAGTCACCATTTATGGACTAGAGGGTTCAAAAGAAGAAGGGTGGCTTTCTGCCCATTAATCACTTCCTCCCTCATAGAAGTACCAGAAGTAGGAGCATCTGAAACTCAGAGGGGCAGAAATACTCCAGAGTGCGGGCGTGGGATTGTGGAAAATAAGGTGTAGAATCTGTGTTTCTACACAGATTCCTGTATGTCTTTGCCAAGCATTTCATCAAGAGGTCTTAGACCCTTAACAGTTGAGAAGGTAAAATACTTCTTATCCATTGTGTTTCTAGGGATCTGTTAATCCTGATTGAGCCCGTAAATCCACTGAGCACCCCTGTATCTTAGGCACACAACCAACCAATGCTACAAAAGACATAATCCAAGCATCTGCAACACTAGAGGAGTGCCCGCAGCTCCAAACTACTTGGGATGCATCAGTACTTTGACTGAGAAGCCAGATGACCACACGGGGTCCTGCGGTCTAGAACTTATCCTACGCAGAGAAACGTGCCATAGAGGAGTCTGGAGCATCATCAGCCACGATTCCCATTCGAGCAATCGACTAGCTAAAGGAGGAGGGATGAGGAGAAAAGAGCCACAACATGAGTTTCAGTCAATTTCTAGCGCTCTGTTGCCACCAAAGGATGATGACGGAGATGATCTTGGACGTTTCCTCAGTCCCTGATGTTGCAGGTTGTAGTTTTGGGAGAGGGTAGTCTCAACACCTTTGGGTAATGATGAAAACTACATCTACCAGAGCCCTTGCCTGAATGGTGAGAGGTGGCTCATGGACTTAGGGCATATTTACAAAGAAGTGGGGCAATGCAGAAAAGCAAGCAAAGTTGCAGTGCTGTGTTACATCACATGAGAGAGCAGAACTGCACCATATCTTCAAAGAAATAATGCACTTCTGCTCTCTTCATTTGCTGGCGCATTTGTGGCTAACTAGCACCAATGCAGGCACCCTTGAACCATAGTACAGGGGTGCCTGCGTTATGGTAAGGATAGCTTTTGTGGAGGAAGAAGTACTTTCTTGCACTATAACTATCCTTCAAGGCTATTATCTCTTTGTATGTGTGTTGCACAATATATTTTTCTTTGTTACATAAGCCTCCGGCAGGCACATCATGTTGGCACTAACCTATGTCTACAAATATGGGTTTGTGTCAGAATCTATGGTTGGATGCACAGGAACGATCAGTCACCACCCGTGGAACCGGTATCTGGTGGACAGTAATGCAACGCAGAGCAATAAACTGCCTCCCGTTACTTTTTCTCACAAAGCCCCACAAATCAATATATGAGTGTCATGGTAAAACATAAAAGGATTCTACTTCAGGGGTACATATAAAAAAGTGATGCAAACCTGACACAAAATCTTTGTAAGTTGGAGCCTGGCTTTTCTACTTTATGGGAGTTTCAGTATCCCATCAAGTGCAGGGAATATGACCAACCTTCTCTAAGGACCAGTACCAGCGACTCACCATTAATGTTCCCATGGACAGGAGGGATTTATCCAGCACAGTGGCGTAGTGAACCCCTCACTTAACCTGCTTAAGTGGAAGCTGTCACTCCAGCCTCATGGGCTGGGGACTGGGCCCCACAGACACCCTCATTCGTTGTTTAGGAGTCTGTTCTGTTTGCCTGTCTGCAAGCACAGTGCTTGTTAGCAAATACTGCTAGGGAATACGATGAAAGGGGTCTGGGAGTTGGACTAACATGTACAGCAAAGGAAACGGTGAAAGAGAAGTGAGGAAATTATGACAATAAGGGAAAGTACAGAAGAGAAAGAAAAATATAAAAAGTGAGCATAGGAGAAAGGAATGAAATATAACTTTAGGGGTGAAAACAATGGTGGAGGAAAGAACAGGAGGGGAAAGGAAGGGTGGTGGAAGGAAATGTGAAAGGAATTAGGAAGAAAAGGTGAAAGGTAACAAGGAAGGGTGAAAGCAAGGGTGAGAAAATGAATGGGTGGAATGGTGAAAGGATAGATGGAAGAGTAAAAGACTTGATAGGTGAAGGACTGAATAGATGGAAAGGTACAAGGACGAAATTGTGAAAAGATGGATACACAGATATTGATGGATAATTACGTATAAGGATGTATGTACATATGAAAGGGTGAAAGGAAGGATAATGGATGAGCGGGTGAAAGAGAGATTGGAGGATGGATGAATGAATGGATGACACTTATAAGGGAGAAAGATGGATGAAAGGAGCATGAGCGGGTGAAAGCAAAATGTTTGCTTGTTTCTCACGCTTGGTGTGATTAGTGCTGTAGTTCAAGTGGAGGGTGTTTTAATTTTCTGACTACATCCTTGATTCAGCAGTTAGCATCTGAAATGCGCATTTTACACTAGCACTGTGGCAGAGCATAGACTCTTGAGAATGTGAGTAGTTAACAAAAACCCTGATTTAGAGTACCAGAGGAGAAGTCCACTGAACTTATTTGTGAATATGAGAAGACCGGGAGCTATTCACAAGGTTGCATTCTGCATCTATCTTCTTCTATGCAGAATGCAAGTACAGGCAAACTTACGCATGAATGAACAAGTCCCTGTGGGCAGGATGAGCTCTTAAGGAACCTTTGCCTTTCAATGCCAGGAGATGAGTCTTAAGGCCAAAATTGAGTGCTTGGGTGGAGGGAAGATCCTGAGATAGTAGGAAAATAATTCAAGTGAAAGGAACCAAATAGGTGGAAGGAATCGAACAAGGGCAGTCAGGGACACCTAAAGATAACCCAAGGAGCAGCTTCTATCCCTGTTTACTGCTAATTAACATCTATGAATGCAGCAGCACTCCCCTGAAACAGTAACAGGAGGCAATCTGAAGATGTCCTGGGCATGTGGGCCAGGATTCGAAGGAGAAGTTGATAAGATCACATAGGAATACCCGTGTGCCATAGTGAAAGAAAAAGGCTAAGCACTGCCATCCTTCATCTGCAGTTTGACAATCGGAGGAGGAGCAGGAGACGCGCCAGAAGCCCTGTGCATCTCAAGTGCACAAACAAGGAGCCATTGAGCCACAAGCTCCAGTCTCAGGAAAGTACAATTAATTGAGATTGAAACCCTCTTACCTTAGCTTTCCTGCAATCACCACCACAATTTCAAGGCAGGCCACATGGAAACCACAGAGGACAATCTAAAGTTTGTTCTTGAGAAGGTGCCCTAGGATCAGGGATGAGCTAGGTAGCAGCGCAGGGCACATCAAGAAGCCCTCAAACAGTTCCTGAAGAATAGATAGTCACATTGTACTCTATACAGACGTTGTCAGGACCTTCAGCATCCTCATGCGCAAGCAGGGGAAGAAAGGACAGACCTAAAGATTTTAAAAGGAAGTGAAATGTGAAGAAAAGAAACAAGAAGGAAGTGATCATGCAGTTATTCTTGTCCCTAAATCATCACGTGGAGCGCACAATGCTGCTTATCAGAGTGTTTCGGCCTCACCTACCACACAGAGCAAGCTGTCTGGTAACGAAAAACCTATTGTGGGTTTGCTAAGAACTTAAGGTGGGCTTAGAGCTAGTCTATACATTCCCATTGGTTTGCTGTATTGTCACTCTCATTTGCTTGCTTCTTATTCATTGTTTTTATCCATCCCTAAAGCATAGTCATTTTACCATCCTTTCAATTGGCTGTCTTGTATCCTTTCACTGCTCACTTTTATGGAACTACTTTTTATTTTGTTAAATACTCCGTGAAAATGCATGTGTTTTCAAGGTCTCTCCCTTGGGTGATACTCCCCTCGCCCATGTGTTGCTCCTTCCCTCAAGTGCATCTTCCCCACCCACCCTGTTGCTTTCTTTCTCCCATTCCTTTTTTCCCCTCCTTCCCGAACCCATTTTCACAAGCGAGTCTGCGATTGCATGCACTCATGCATGAGTCTATCTTGCGAGACACTATTGTAAAAAAAAGAGCTTGAAGCCCGCCCCTTGCTTAACATTTGCTGGCTTGCGTAGAATTCTTCTTTACAACCTCCTAAGTGGTCACTGCAGGCCAATCATCATTTCAATTTGTTACAGTGGAGCATGGACAAATCACTAATTAATTCAACTTAATCAGTGCCCATCCACTGCTCCCAATGTGATTGAGGTACTATTTTGTTATTTTTAACTTCTAGTGCCCTGCAAACAAAAGACGTGTGACTGGCTTTAACATGCCCAGCAGGACAAAAAAATGCAGTTTTATTTACTATGGTTAACTCTCTTTTTTTGCCCAAGTCTTCTTTTCTCACTTTGCAGACTCATGTTTTGTTTTTGCTTGTGGCCTTCATTCTCAAAAGATTAGAATTATCTTGTTCTAAATATTGCATAACAACATTGTTTCTTCCTAATGTGTATTTTCCAAAATTATGCTTTAACACATAACTGCGCAGTACATTCCAATCCATCCCAACCAATCTGCACCACTCCAATGCAATCTGCCCCGCTCCAATCCACCCCACCACACCCGACACCATTCCACTCCAGTCCAGTCCACATAACTCCAATCCACCCCACTCAACCCAATCCACCTCATTCAATCTAATCTACCTAAACAAATCCACCCCACAATCGCCCCAAAAATGTGGATTTCAACCAGGGCATGGGACTGAAACTGCTCTGCTTACTGCTATGGATGAGCTATGAACACATGTAGATAATGGTCATTCTGTGGTTCTGATTCTTTTAGACCTTTCCACTGCTTTTGACATGGTTAATCATAATAGGGTATTGGCAAGGCAGGAATCAATCCAAGTAAGAGGCACGGCCACAAAGTGGCTTCAAACCTATCTATCGGACAGGCAGCAAGCGGTATCTCTGCCACCTTTCTGTTCTGACTTTCGAGCAATCTAACAAGGTTCTTCAATCAGCCCCATACTTTTTAATATTTACATGAGCCCTTTAAACTCACATATTAAGTCACATGGTGTCAGCCTAGTGAATTATGCGGACAACACTTAACTAACTTTATCATCGGAGGGTTCCCAGAGGATGCCACTGGAGACCTTTCATGATTGTATGAATTACATTATTGTGTGGCTCAGTTCAAACTCTTTGAAATTCAACAAGGACGAGACTGAGTCTCTCTGTTGCTCTGCAAATAAGTCTCCAACCAGACTGCAGTCCAACTTCTGGCCATTTCCCTCATGAAGTTGAGCCTTGAAACTCACGCGAATAAAAATGCACAAACTTGCTTCTCTCTTATCCGAGCATTGCATAAGATCCTGCCTTTGTTGCCCTCTTCCTCAAAAGCGCTGGTAGTGCACAGCGTGATTCTGAGTGGGCTGGATTATTGTAATGCCCTGCTATTTGGCACACCTGAATACCTGCTTAACAGGCTCCACGGAGTGCAAGTTGGCCTTGAATCTGCCCAGAAGATCCTCTGCCTCTTTAGCTCAGAAAGAGGTACATAGGCTCCCTCTTATACAAAGAATTTTGTTCAAATCTTTGTGTATTTTTTATAAATCTATGCACAAACTAGCTCCAGTCCCCTTACACAAGAAGATGTATTGATGTGCCCTTATCAGGAGTCTCCACTCCTCTTCTGGGTACCTGCCCCAGATCACAAAGTTCAGGAAATCTAGACAAGGAGGCCATGCTTTCATGAGCAGGGCAATTCATCTCTGGAACCATCTCCCTGACACTTTGCGACATCTCCCGGATCTGATGCACTACTGTTAAGTGTGAAAAACGTGGCTTTTCCCTCACTGATGTTTGATATCTCGAGGATATCTTGGGAGCTTCAGTCTTCTTTTGTACATTTCTCTGGATTTGTAATTCTGTTCCCCTCTTTAGTTCTTTCCCATAGTGCCAGAATACCTGTTGGGCGACAGCTGTGCTCTACAAGAGACATAAATAATAAAATAAATAAATAAATAATCCACCCCACTCTAATCCAACCCACTCCAATCTAATCCACCCCAAACCAAAACACTCACCTTAATCTGATTCACCCCACCCCAATCCATCCCTCCAATCCCCCCGTCAACCCCAATCCAAACCACCCCACACCTGTATGCCCCAATCCAATCTGCTCCACTACAATCCACCCAACCTCACCCCACATCCATCCTCCCCAATCCAAACCACCCCCCTCCACTGCAATCCACCATACTCCAATTCTATCCACTCCAATCCAATCCACCCCACACCAGTCCAATCCACCTTAGACCAATCCAATCCACCCCACTTAATCCACGCTCTCGCCAATCCACCCACCTTACTCCACCCCACTCCAATCTAAATCACTACATTCCACCCCAGCACAATCCACCCCAATCCACCCCACACCAATCCAAACTACCCTGCTCCAATCCAATCCACCCTACTCCAATCCAACCCCACTCCAATCTAATCCACCTCACTTCAGTCTAATATACCCCACTCCAATCCACCCACTCCGATCAAACCCGCCGCATTCCAATTTATTCCAGTAAAATCCAATCCACGCCACTCCAATTCACCACCACCCCTTTCCAATATAATCCACTCCAGTCCAATATAATCCACCCCAACACAATTCAACCCAACCCACCCCACTCCAATCCAGTCCAAAGCAACCCAATCCACCCTACTCTATTCCAATCGATCCACTCCAATCCACTCCACTCCATTCCACCTACCACAATCCACCACCACAAGCCATACCGCTCCAATCTAATCCACCCAATCAACCCCTTGCCCATCCAATCCACCCCACTCCAATCCAATCCAATCCACCTAACACAATTCAATTCACCCCACTCCAATCTAATCCACCTCACTGCAATCTAGTTCATCTCACTCCGACCTAAACCACCCCACTCCAATCCAGTCCTCACCAATCTATCACACTGCAGCGGAATCCACCCCACTCCAATTCAACCCACCCACTCCAATCCAGTCTCCACTCCGATCCAATACTATCCAATCCAACCCACTCCAATCCACCCTCTCCAAAACTAATCCACCAAATCCAATCCAATGCACCCCACTCCAATCCAATCCACCAGAATCAAATCCACTCCAATCCAACCCTCCCTGTTCCACTTCACCCCACTCCAAACCTCCCCACTCCAATCCAGTCCACCCAAATCCACACCAATCCACCATTCTCCAATCCAGTACAATACACCTCACTACAGGCTAATCCACCACACTCCAACAATCCACCCCACCCTAATCCAGTCCACAGCAACACAATTCACCGACTCTATTCTAATCCACTCACTCCACTAAAATCCATCCCACTCCATTCCCCCCACCACATTCCACCACCACAATCCGTCCCACTCCAGTCCAATCCATCGAATCCATCTCACATCAATCTAATTCACCCCACTAACACCCAACTACCTTAATCTACCCAACTCCATTCCAATTCACCCCCTTTCCTATCCACCTCACTGAAATCCAGCCCACCTCTTCAGTCTAATCCACCCCACTTCAATCCACCCTACTCCAATCCAGGCCACCCCAATGTAGTTCAATCTACCTCACTGAAATCCAATTCACCAAAATCCATCCACTCCAATCAAGTTCACCCCACTCCAATCCAATCTACCCTGTCCAATCCAAGCCACTCTACTCCAATCAATCTACCCACTCCACAAAATACACCCAAATCCAAACCATACCATTCCAATCCACACCACCCCAATCCAATCCAGACCTCTCAATCTACTCCACCACAATTCAATCCACCTCACCCCAATCCAACACACCCCAATCCATTCAACCCCACTCCAATTCAATCCACCCTAATTTAATCCACCCCACCCCAGTCAATCCATCCCAATACAGTCCACCTCCCTCAATCCACCCCACCCCAGTCCAATCCACTTCACTCCAATCCACCCCACTCTACTCCAATCCAATCCACCCCACCCCAATCCACCCTACCCAATCCACTCCAATACAATACAACCCACTCCATTCAATCTACCCCATCCTACCTACCCCTCAATTCAATCCACCACACTTCAAACTAATCCACCCCACTCCAACCCAACCAACCCCACTCCACCCAATCCAACCCACTCCAGTCCAATCCACCCCACTCCAGTCCAATCGACCCCACTACATTCCAAACCACCCCTCTCCAATCCACCAGTCCACCCCACTCCAAACCAACCTACTCCGAACCAGTCTAGCCCACTCCATTCCAATCCACCCCAAGCCACTCAAAACCACCCAACGTCAATCCAATCCACTCCAATGCACCCACCACACCCAATCCAGTCCATCCCACTCTAATCCAATCAACCCCACCCCAATCAAATTCACCCCACTCCAGTCCAAGCCACCCCTCTCCAACCAATCTACCCCATCCAACCTACCCCACCCATTCCACCCCACCCAATCTACCCAACTCCAATCCACCATACTCCACTCAAAACCAATCCACCCCACTCCAATCCAATCCAATCCACCTACTCAATTCCCCACCAATCAATCCCACTCCACTCCAATCCACCCCACTCTACGCAACTCCAGTCCACTCCACTTTACTCCGGTCCAATCTACCCCACTCTACCTCAGTCCAATCTAACTCACTCTACCCCGTTCCTCCACCCTACTCACCATTCCACTCTAAGCCACTGAACTCTACTCCTCTTTACTCCACTCCATGACAGTCTACTCCCCCTCTCCACTCTGACATCCAAACCCCCGCTTCGCTCTACGAAACTCTCCTTCCCCTACTCTACTCCACAACACTCCACACTATTAACTTTTCCCATGATGACCAGCAGCCAAACTGCTATACAACATGGCTAAAAACACATTGCCAATATCTCCTTTGTGCAGGCAAGACCTATTGGCTTCATCAATGCTTGTTTTATTGTGTGACTAGCTCGACATTTTCCCTCCACTCTCAGAAAAGGGAGCAGGACCCTCCGACGGTCCCACACGGAACTACCAAGTAATCCCTCTTAGGGAAAAGGAGTGTAGGAGTCCTGTACTTCAACGCATCTCTCTTCTCAAGAAGTGGGAAACCTCTGTTCACTACAGTGACTGAAAGGTTAGCGGCCGGGTTCAGGAAATTCTGGAATATAGGGCCAGATGTAGGAAGCATTTTGCATGGTGCAAACTGCGAAAATCGCAGTTTGTGCCATGCAAAATGCTCATCGCAATGCACATTCACAATTTGCGAGTCGGTACCGACTCGCAAATTGTGAATGCGACTCGCAAATAGGGGGGGTCGCAAAGCAATTCGCAATCACCACCAGTGTTACACTGGTGGTAACCCATTAGCAAAAGGGAAGGGGTCCCCATGGGACCCCTTCCCCTTTGTGAATGTTGCCCAAAATGTTTTTTCAGAGAAGGCAGTGGTGCAATGGACCACTACCTACTCTGAAAAAACGAAACCAAATGGTTTTGTTCTTTTTTTTTATTTTGCAACCCGTTTTCCTTTAAGGAAAACGGGCTGCAAAATAAAAATAAAAAAACTGCTGTATTTAGAAAGCAGTCACAGACATGGTGTTCTGCTGTCTTCAGCAGGCCACCATCCCTGTGAGTGCAGGGACTCGCTATGGGGTCGCAAAATGCGACCCACCTCATTAATATTAATGAGGTGGGTCTTTGCGACCCCATATCGAATCGCAGACGGTGTCTGAGACACCGTTCTGCATCCGATTTTGCGAATCGGAAATTGCGAGTCGCACCGACTCGCAATTTCAGATTCGCAAAATCTGAACTTGCTACATCTGGTCCATAGTGCCAGAAGGCGAAAAAGGTCAGTGAGAGTTATAAGCCGTAAGACTGCTTTCCAAGTTGAGGATTTGATTAGTAAACCCATTCCTCCGATTTATGCTGGGACACCAGCACTGCAGACTTTGAGATAGATCCCAGCTGTGAGATAATCGACAGGAAAAACAGTTCCTCAATATGAAGGAAATAGCAGCGGCCTCGGTTCACCCCGGTTCTCTAAAAGGCTTACTGCAGGATTTCATCACCCTGAAGAGCAAGCCAGAGCCACCTTTACGCCATTTTGTGATGCAAAAGCGGCGTGCATTTACAAAATATAATTATATTTTGTAAGTTTTCTCATAAATCAGGACCTAAAAGCGGTTTTACAACAAAACAAGATGGAAGGGCATGTATCCTCCCTGACATGACCAGAAATAGTCCTTAGCACAGCACAGGCACAAAATAAAGTTATATCAGCACTCTCTCATCTCACCTATTACGAACACACAGGTTTTCAGTGCAGACTCAAAGAATGACAATTACAAGTCTTATAGCTGAGCTCGAGGAATTAAAGGATGAACTAAATGAACAGAACCCTAAAAGACTGTACTAAGAATAAAAGCAACGCATACAAGACTTGCAAAGTCATTCTTCACAAAGCAAAATAGAGCACATTCCCCTCCTATTCCCAATGCATTCACTGGACCATAGGGCCTGGAAAGTATCACTCAGGCCCAGTTGTCTCCTTTCACGGAGCCTTTCCCTATCTCTTGGCCTACTCTTGCTTGTAGCAAGTTTAACTTCAGTCAACCCAGCGAAAATAACCTCTAGGAGGAACAAACTGTCAGTAAAAATGAGGGAACAATACTAGAAAATACGCGCTCTAAACATATGTGTGATTTGACTTCTAAAAGCCATCTATGGAGGTTCAATCAACAAATCTCTCCAATAAGAACTCTGATCAGTGATGTGAGGAACATTATCAACTCACATATGCCTAACATTGGAGAAAATTATTTTTAGGAACAAGTTTTTGCTTTGCGTGAAAGAAATTGTTGGCCGTAGCCGTGTCTGATCCCAGGACATAAAGGGGTTCATTCTGACCCTGGCGGTCATCGACCGCCAGGGTCGACGACCACGGAAGCACCGCCAACAGGCTGGCAGTGCTTCCTTTTGTATTCCGACCGCGGCTGTGAAGCCGCTGTCGCCCAGCCGGGTCCGGCGGTTTCCCGCCGGATTACCCCCGGCTGGGAGAATCCTCCATGGCGGCGCTGCAAGAGCCATGGGGATTCCGACCCCCTTCCCGCCAGCCTGTTTCTGGCGGTTTTCACCGCCAGAACCAGGATGGCGGGAACGGGTGTCGTGGGGCCCCCTAAAGGGGCCCAGAAAGATTTTCACTGTCTGCATTGCAGACAGTGAAAATCGCGACTGGTGCAACTGCACCCGTCGCACCCCTGCAACTCCGCCGGCTCCATTCGGAGCCGGCTTCATTGTTGCAGGGCCTTTCCCGCTGGGCCGGCGGGCGCTCCTTTGGCGGGTGCCCGCCGGCCCAGCGGGAAAGCCAGAATGGCCTCCGTGGTCTTTTGACCACGGAGCAGCCAAGTGGCCGTTCCTGTTTGAGTCTGTTTCAAAGTCAAGTGTAACAGAATGGTACCTGCATTATGTTTTTTTGGCAGACAGAACAATTATCAGACTTCTTCTTCAGAAGAAAGAGAGCCATATATTCTTCGCTCACTGTGAATGTACTTATGTGACTGGTAAGACATGTTTTCACCTGAGACTAATCCTGCTCCAAGTTTCTTCTACGACAAGCAGAATGTGATCTAGTTTGGTTCTAAGCCCTAACGGGCAGTCTACATTAGCGTTTTTTATCTGTGTTATATGTGAATTTTCTCTGATATGTAGAATTCCAATGTTGACTTGTCTTGTACTTAAAAAGTTAAAAGTGTTAAATAAATATGAAAGGAAAGAAAGAATGAAAAAAGTAAGAAGAAAATGCCCAAGGAAACAACAAACCACGAAAGAGAAAGGAGTAAAGGGCCAGCGTATGACTGGCAGGCGCAACTGGGGCAGCTGGCACGTGGGCAGCGGGCATGACCGTGGCTCAATCCTGGGGAGAAGCGTGCCAGGCTGTTCTGTGGTCAGAAACATGCAGTGGGCCAATTGAGCGGCCTGATCCCTTGGCCATCCTGCGGCTGCCTTTGCTACACAGCACGGTGCCTCTGCCTGCCTTTCCTGGCACGGTTTATTCAGAGAGAGCTTTTTGTCGAGTTAGTTCATCACTTGCACACGCTTTGAAACGGTTGTGGCCATGGCACAGTACTCGCCAGCAGTTACAGGCCCTTCGGAATGCTGCTGCAATGGCGGGAAGCAATCTGTAGAGACCCTGTCGCGCATTCCCCGTGTTTCAGAGGCGTTATCGGCTTCGGGTGGCCATTAAAACATAAGTTAAGGCCCGGTGTCCTTGAAGTAGCACATTAATCCCCACCTTCAACGCTCTCAGATTGCCTTCCAAATTCTCCTCATGGGCCCCCTTAAATGCGGAAGTTCAGAGGCGAGAGGCTGAGCTTTTCCTAATGATGTATAGTATGTTACCTATATAAAGTGCAACATTCGCTGAAGCTTCTGACGCTAAAGCAATAAAACAGGCAAGACGGAAGCTGCGCATTTATTGATCACCGAAGGATCAAACTGACATTGCACGTTTCCTCTCACCGCCCTGCCAGAATAGAGAGTGCAAGTCTTACCTTTCAAAAAAGGCCATGTTCAAAACTTGAGGCCCTTGCACTTTATTATTATTGTAGTAAATTCCCTAGACTGGGGCATGCATTAATGAACAATGTCACACAGGAGCTGAGTACAAACGTTACTTTATTCATCAGCATACACTAATGTACTGTGCATTACATCATACTTTCTGTTAACCACACTTTAACACCTCCCATCAGTTGTGTACTTCCATTTCAGAGTCTGCCCAGAACCACAACGGTTCTAGTGCGCACACGTTCAAGATGCTAAATCTGCCTCTTTGCTAAATAAAAAGTCGTAAACCCTACCAAAATGACATTTCCTCGGTTAATTGGTGAGGCGCTCTCACAGGTCTGCCAGCTCCAGTGGTTCAGGATGATCGAGGTTCACTTTGATCGCACAGCAGAGCTATAGGCTCATGCTCTTGAGCCTTTCCCATACAGTTTCAGAACCTGATGAGTGTCTCGGTAGGTGTTTCAAATGTGAGGTGTACCAAGGGATGGACTGTCCAGGAAGATGTGCTGTCACCACAACCTGTAAAGGATCAGAAACAAAAGGGGTGTTCATTTTCTATCTACGTTTCTGCTTAACCAATACCCGGTCTCCTTTGTCAAAAACTGTCTCTTGGGTTTGCTAACCTGTTTACGTTTTCATTTTTCTTTTTCAAGCTGCGTCAGTGTCTTGAATCTTCTCAGTATTCACTGATCGATCCGTGTCCCTTGAAGTAGTTTTGTTCTGATAGCTCTCCCAAATAGCAAGGTGGCTCTCATCAGTTGTGGAGTGAGGAATTGATCTATAGGCCCGGAGGGCATGAGACATGACTTGGTTCAAGTTGATTCCCTTCATAGATGCTTGTGGAAGGACTCTCTTGAGGGTGCCCATGAATTTTTCGACTATGCCATTGGCTTGGGGCCAGAGAGGCGTACTCTTTTGGTGTTTGATGTTGAGATGGCTTGAGGAACTATTTGCTATTAAATGGTGGGCCATTATCAGATTTGAGAATTACAGAAATGCCCCATGTGGGAAAAATGTCATCAAGTTGTTCTATGACTTTCTCATCAGTTGTGGAGGATAGGTCTTCCATTAAAGGGAAATGTGAATATTCGTCTATGACTACCATGAGATGATGTTCATTTCCTTAAGGCCCAAAAAGTCAACTGGAACTCTCTCCCAGGCATGGGCAGGAAGATCAGACATTGTTACTGGGTGTTGCGTCACTTTGGGTGATAAACAGTTGTGAATGTGCATGACTTCAGCTCTTTCTCAGCTCTCTCAACTAGCCGAGGAAACCACACTTGATCTCTTGGTGCTCTTTTAGTGGCCACAACACCACAGTGTCCTTCATGGGCCAGCTCGATGACCCGCTGCATGGAACTTCCAGATATGACAATCCTCGATCCTCTTAGTAACTCGCCTTCTTGGGTGACTGCTAACTCATCCTGTACATTCTATAACTTTTGGAATTCAACATTGTTGGCCAGGGGCTGGGTCTTTCTTTCTGATTGCATGGTAACCAATTCTTTTATTATGTTCATTTCTTTGTCTGCATTGGTCGCAGCAATGATTTGTTACACAGATAGAGTCACTGGTGTGCTGGAGTTTACAATAAAGTTGAGATGTGCTTCCGCAGTCTTCAATGTAGAACTGTAATGATGCAGCGGCACTTGTGAGAAATAGTCTGCTGGGTTTTGATCTTTCCCAGTTTGTGTACAATTTCACAGTCATATTTTTTGAGTCTTACCCCCCTCTCTCTATGCGATGGGGCATCTTAGCCTTCATGTTCCCAAAAAATTTAAGCAACGCCTGGTGGTCCGTGATGATGGTGAATTGTTTTAATTGGAGGAATACCTGAAAGTGTTCGCAAGCCCACCGCAGCCAGACTCTCCTTTTCTGGCTGAGAGTATGCAAGTTCTGTATCAGACAGGCTTTGACTGGCATAGGCCACAATGTGTCTCGGAGCATCTGGATGGGCCTCTGTGTTGAGCAAAGATTGCCTTAGCCTTACCTGGCTTGTGCCAACCATTATTTCAGAATGTAACCTGGAGTCACAATAGGGCATTTCTGTTGCATTCTCAATTGCATGTTTAATGTCTTTGGAACTCTGGTCACATTCTGAAGACTACAGGAATGGTACTTTGTCAAGTCTCTCAATGGGGCACTCACATTTGCAAAGTTGCAGATATATCTTGAGCAATAACTGGCCATGACTGGAAAGGACCTCAACATAGTGGCATTTTGGGGCGGTGGGGGGAATCTGGCAAGTTGATGATAGTGCTTGCGCCTTGTCTGGATCTGGAGTCATCCCTCCATCAGAAAAGATGTGCTAAAAAAATGTGAGTTTGGTCTTCTGAAACTCACACTTTGCAGAATTAAGATTAAGGTCTACATCAGTGAGTAGCTGGCAAATTTGGGTCAGGGCTTTATCATGCTCTTTTTGTGTTCACCCACAAACCATTAAGCCATCACTGTAATTGTAAGCTTATGTAACAGGTTGAATTATTCAGCGATTGACATCCTAAATTATTTCAGCAGCTAAAGACACTCCAAAGCTGAGTCTTTTATTCCTGAACAAACCAACATGATTTCAAAAGTTAGTAATGTACCTGCAGTTCTCCTTTAGCTTGAGTTGATCATATCCTTTAGTCAGTTTGAAGCGGAAAACTATTTCATATATCATGTTTGGGGAATTTTCTTTAAATTGTGATCCTCTTTACACGTTGACAATCCCACATGTGCACACTATCTTTTTGGTGGGTATCACTGATGCACATTCATCATCTTCACTGGTGCTTGATAGTGATGTTTAAGAACCTCTGTATGATGAGCTCGACTGTGATTGATTTTGCCTGATTTCTATTTGTCTTAGCTGATGTTGCTTTTTGGTTTTATGGGTGTGGTGCACATGATTTTGGAAAGTTCTTGTGGCCATTTTTTCTAGCTGTTGGGACACATTTGAGGTTTCTTTGGCCTGGCACGCAGTTATGAAATGGTTCTCTCTCAGCGACGGTTCCTCCATAAGAGTGCTGGAACATTGGCAGTTCAGGCTTTCTCATTGAAGGCTACAATGGAGCTACATCAGCAAAGACACAGCCCCATCGGTCTTCATTGAAGCATTGTGCTTCCATGCCCCAGCCAATCATAGTACTGCTTTTATGCTGCTTAGTATTATATGTAGCAGTGCTTGAATTGGCTGGGGAGCTTCCCTGGCCAGGACTGGAAACGCGTCATCTTTGGAAGCAGGCCGCTTGAGGTGGGAGGAGTACCCTCGAGACTGGGATCATACCGGCTTACAGTATCGTTAAGGTAAGTCTCTTTAGCAGTATTTCTTTTATAATGTACAGTTTGGGGTCCCAGGACTCCACTAGCAGATGGTGCGGCTGCAGGTCAGTGATGAGGTGTCTTGGCTGGGCTGTGTGTAGCACTTGTATAGCAGGTGTTGCTGCAGCAGCCATTGCGGCACTGTGAACCAGGCAGCACATATGCACCTGGAGATAGAATATGTAAGAAAATGTACTTTTTGATCTATGTACGTCTTTTGTAGGGGAAGTCCTCCTGCTGTTAGGGAATCACCTATCACAACTGTGATGAGGTTGTTGAAAACCCAGTAAACAAATATAACAAAATTAAAACATGTAGAGGTCTTCTAGGCCACCTCTGCAGTGTGTGTGCGTGCAATGTTAAAGAACACAAAAGAATAAGCAGCAGCTGCAGCTCTACAGCCTCTTCTCTGGGATGTGGTATACGGTACCTTCCCACAGGAAAGCAGTACACTTCAGAATAATTAATGTATGGTTGCAGAGGGAAATGAGCCTAAGGAAATGCCATTTTGAAGTCTGTGAGCATGAGGATAGATAGAGAGAATGAAGTACACCAGACTGAATTGTTGGTTGACCATAGTATCCGAGAAAGTGGGAGAAAATGGGGATGTGATCCTCTCACAATCCTTCACGCGCCCCAAGGAGAATCAATGGCCTGGGGCCTTGGGAAGAAGGCTATGTTCACCTTTATACCCACCTCTTTCAAAGTTAGCAGCCTTATTGTTGACACTGTTTCTGCACTTTAAAGAGTTTATTTTTCTGTTCTAGTGAGGACCAACACTGGCCCCAAGTGACGGTTACGTTTTTGTCTTTGTCTTTAAAATCATCTTTTGCACTTTAGTTTCTGTTTCCCTGCCAGACAGTAGTTGGAAATCTTTTTCATGGCGTGCTGCGTTAATAGACCCTGGGGTGACGATTATGTGTCAAGAGAAGGAAAATCATTCTGCACAGCATGACACATTTTGGGACAGTATTTTTTACTTCATTATTTTTTGGCGCTTGTTAACAGTGTCTGGGTATTGGGTTCACCCCATTAGTACCAGTTTAAGACCAAATTATACTAATACACATCAGAAAGGTGGCCAGTCAACCTTTGCAAATTCATTTTAGTTACAATCTACAGATTATTCCACAGATGATGAGTTACTTGGCTTTTGAGGCACATCCATAATTATGCACAAAAACACATCTGCTGTAAAATTGCATAATTTCAGTGACCTTGACCCATGCAAAGGAAATTCATTGCTCCTGGTTTAACAGTTCAATCTGCGTGCCATTGGATAGACCATTCAAGGTCCTGGGCAGCTCAAATTGAAACAGGCAAGCAAATGCTCATTGGATCGATGGTAGATGAGATCAACTTTACAAACCAGTGGTTTTGTGCCCTAGATGCAAACTGCAGGTCTAGCATTGATTTAAAAAACTGTTCTGAGGTATAAGACACAACTACATCTTATACCCCACTGCTTTCAAGGTTTACCAGTCGCCACTGTCCTCTCCTCCACTGTTCAAACCTGTTCCATTCCTAAGGCGGGTCATTTACCTACATAGGGAAATTAAAAACCACATCAGAAGCATAGTTGTGTTTTCTTTGAAGACTTTGACATCCATGTGTGCTGTTTATGCTTCTGCTTGCTTTTCACAGTCAGCGCCGATCATGGTGTGCTGGTCCTGCTTCCAAGTCAGCAGGTTGTCGATCTGCTCTCACAGCCACCAGCATTTTCTCTAGACTGTGTTTCTTTTAGCATGTGCCTTCTAAAGAAGTCTGAAAGGCAGTCATCAATGATTCTGAGGCGCGTGGCTTTTTTATCAGTAAAGTCGCAGACCTTGAAATGTTTAATGAGTGTATTAAATGTTTCAAGAAACTCATCTACTGTTTCCCAAACCTGTTGTCGTGTTTGGTTGAAGATATACCTTTCATAGTTGACATTCGGCATTGGATTGAACTTGGCCTCTAAGGCTTATTTTACCTTTGGATGAAATTTTGCATCTGTTTGTAAAATGTTCTTTAACACTTCTTTCACTCTATCACCTGCAGGGCTTTTTAAATATTTGATGATCTTCTTGTCATCTTCTTCCTCTAGTGCATCTATGAAGTCGTCAAATGTTTCAGTCCATGCAGCCCATTTGGCAGTGATGTTTGCTTCTTAGAAGCATTGAAACGGGGTGGTGACTTCAGGAACACGGACACATTATTTTTTGCGCTCCCTTCAGCCGACATTCAGAGCACGTGCAGGTCAAACGGCTTTTGCCACGCAGAATGGACCCAACCACTTCAGCAAGCAGAGGTCATAGGAGGAGTGTGCATTTCTGGTATTTCAGTTGCCCTTGATGGCGAGTACATTTTCTGTCTTTCGTACCTTGCTTATACAATGGTTATTTCTTGCTTCGCCTGAATAATTGTTCTGTATCTGATGCATAACGAGCATCTCTATCAACCACATTCCTCTGCAGTTTTGGCAGGTGTTTTAAAATGTGCTCCTTTACAGGGTCCTCTATCTCTTCTGCAGCTGTATACAGGCAGAAGCAGAGCTTTGACTTTGCATGTGCCAGTCGCAGACCACTCTAAATGGATTCCGGGAACACATGGCACGTGCAAGCAGTTTGAAAACTCTCAGGGAGAGCAGTCTTGTCTTCTAGAGGACAATTTGCAGCATCTTCCCCAGCCCTGAAGCATGTACATGAATGTTGCCACACGAGAGCTGCATTCAAACGTTACTTTATTCCTCAGCATACATTAACGTACAGTGCATTTTGTCATACTTTCTGTTAACCACACCTTAACACCCCCATCCACTGCGTACTTCATGTTCAGCATCAACCCAGAACCACAAGGGTTCTAGTGCGCACACCTTCAAGATCCTACAATTATTATTATTTTACAGATTAAACACTGGGTGCTAGGACGTGCTGAGGGATACTCATGTTCTAGCTTTGATGCGTTTTCCACTGTTGCTGCAGGCTCCAATCGTGGTATGTGGTGTTCCTGAGGCCATGACTCTGGTATAACACCTCTTACAAGAAAAAAACAAAAGTTTCAGGGATGACAGTGAAATATGCATCTTGTGGCCTTCGATAAAAAATATATATTTATATATTTGCCACCTAAACAGGGACATGCATGTAACTATGAGCTTGTGGAGTACTTATGATGACTTTTAGTCCTGCCTCTACTTTCTGTCATCTTCCGGATGTGAAGTCCTCTCAGTGCTTAATTTGAGCTGGTGGTTTCCGGTGGGGGTGCACAGGCACTTATTTTTGAGGGCCAGCGCTTATTTTTTGGCCTCAGGCATTTACTGCGAGCAAAGGCCACATATCAGAAAGACAGGGGAAGAGAAAAACTAAAAAAAAATCACAAAGGGAGAAAGCAGAAAGCTGCAAGAGTGAGCTAAAGGGGCACTGAATGGCTGTAAATGGATTAAAGAGTCCCAAGATGGCTGTGGGATTACGCTGTTCTGTGGTCGCACTTTGGGCACCGGCACATTTTTATTTACAAATCAAGCACCGAATCCTCTCTCATTTGTACTCCGTGCCAAAGAAACGCCAGGCGACATAGTCGAGGCCCAACAAGGCCTTTAATAGTCAGGATGCTCTAGAAAACGTCAATAATGTACTGAACCCCGCTTCAGTAGTGGAGTACCTCCGACGATTGTCACGATGTTGAATGTATTCTTCTCTCAGAATATTAAAGGCTTCACATAACTCATCTCAAAAACTGTTTACACATGCCTTGTGTTAGGGAATCTCATATGCCAAAAACAAGGTTGACTGACAGTGAGTGCCAAGCTCTACGATCCAGAAATAGTGAAGCTGATGTCAAATACAGGCCCAGCATGGCACTTGCAATACTGTAAGCAGTGCAAACGGCAGCCTCGAAGAACATTCTAACACAAAAGTCATTTTGCATTGAAAGTTCCAAAGTGCAAACAACGGGACAAGAACTGTGCAAAAACCCCATTACTCCCTGCAAAGCTAAGTCCACTAAAGTCATGCAAATAAGCAGGATCTGGAATTGCATGAACTCCTAGCACCAAATGAACACAAGTGGAAACAATGGGTAAAAATAAAAATTGCAGAATTTTGCTACACCTAATACAAGTAATTACTGTGTTTTTAGCTCGTCTGATGACATCACTAGTGCTCAACTTGCAGTATTTGCCGTTCATGAAACGAGGGATAATTCTGCGCACCGCTGAAATGCACAAACTGGGTAACGATTGGCCAATTAAATACAGTGTCTCCTGCACTGTGAAAACCTGGTGATAAAAATTGCCACACTTTATTGGCCAAATGTGCCTTGCACTGTTAGATCGTGCAGGACCTCTCATAGTACTGTCCTAGATCCTGGGGTACAGAGCCATTTGTTCTGCACCCTGATATTCTGAAGGAACCTCCCGAGGTACAGAAGTTCCTCTACCCGAGGGTCCCTGAGAACTACATGCTGCCCGCCAACACCCAGAGATCCTCTCGGTTACGCTATGCCCTTGACCTCAAAAACATACATGTTAAGGACAGCCCAAACCTGCATCTGTCACTGTCACGTCCTTCAAGAACTTCCTCTTCCATACCCCCAGAAAATGTCTTGCTTCGTGTACCCCAAAACTCAACCAACAATATTAAAATGTTGCTAGATAACCTTAGGCTGACCCCCAGTACTTCACTGACCTCCCATTTTTAGCACTTGCGCCTATCAGGAGCAAAGTGAAAGCTATTGGTAGCAGCCAGTGTAAAATTGAAAAGTCAAAGGGCCGTATGTATCAAAGGGTTTTATCCATTCTGTGTCTATGGGAAAATGAGTTTGTATATATGGCCCAAGAACCATTGTGCAAAACGGGCGCCGAAGCTGTTTTTGCATGCTGCTCTCCATTTTTGTACACAGTCTTAAATAAGGCATACATCTGCCTCCTGCGCTGACATTATTGGCCATCATTTGCACCCTCAGTTTACGTTTGGGCCTGTAAATGTTTTAAAGCCATTCTTGCAGATGCCTTGGTGTCTCTCGGGTGTCCATTACCCTCAGGTCACAGAAATCTCTTCTCTGGGAAGATACACAAGCTGCATGCGTTGCTATTTTCTGTTCCAGGTTGGGGAAGAGTCAATTTTCTTAACTCCCAGGAGCTCGGGTCCCCCGTTTTTTTCTGTTCTATGTAAAAAGGGTATGGACGAGTCCTTCTGCTACCAGCGAAGCAAAAATAATGTTGCAACTGTCATGTTCCCCGAAATCCTGCTGTGAGCCCTCTTTTTCCCTGATCCAATTGCTGATGGGCACTTTCCTTGTATTCTAAAATCCTGCAGGAACCCCTAAAGAGGTGCATCAAATGCAGCATCTTTAGCACCCAAGAGCCGACAGAAACACCAGGGGGCACATCTGATGCAGTGAATGGCAGTTTGTCTTGTATTTTGAGATCCTGTAGGATTGCCGGAGATCTGTAACAGTGACTCTTGCACCTCGGGATCACATAGGATCCTTTAGAGGCTTGCCTCCTAATCAGGGTCTGAATCCCACCTCATCCTGTCGCCCGGCAGCCTGTACAGGACAAGACTTGCATGAGATATAGCCCCTCTTGCACCCTAAAACTGCAGGGATCCATAGAACGAGAGGGCTAAAAGCATGGCATCATGTACAAGGAGATTCCTAAAGAACCTCCAGAAGTCTGTATCAGATGCAGCATCCTCAGACCCTGAGATCTGCAGGAAGTCATAGAGCTAAAGACCTGCATCATATGCAGTGACTGAAGGGCAATGCGTCCTGTACCCTGGGTAGCAGCAGGAACCTCCAGCCTAGTTCCCACTAGGAGACCTGCGCCGGACCCTCTTTACCTAATAAGCTGCAGCAGTCACTACACACAGAGTCCTGCACCCTGAGAATCTGGAGGAACTCCCAGGATCCACAACAGATGAAACGTCTCTTCTGTCCTTAGATCTGCACCAACCCCCTAGGGATCACTGAGATTCTGCAGGAAATACATGCAAGCAGTATCGGTTGCAGCGTCACTTGTAGCATGAAATCTGCTGGATGGCCTACAGTTAAGAGTGGCCAAGGTCCCTTGTACCCTGAGATGATGTAGGAACCCGTATCAGATGCCCGATCCCTGGCATATATACTAACCCACTCAGATCTGCTTCAGGTGCAGTAATCGACAGGCTTTGCACCCCGTGATTCTGCTGGAGCTCTCGGACGTCTGGATCAGATACACGTAGTTACCATGTGAGCATCAGGTGCAGTGGCACAAGTGTCCACTGAACCCATATCGCTGCTGTAATCTTCTCACCGCAGCCCGGGGGAGGGCTTCCTTTCCTTGCACTATGGCCCATGACACACTGGCCACGCTACTGTCCTGCACCCTGAGATTCTGAAGGAACTATTATAATTCTCATCACGTGCAGTGTCTCCTGCGCCCGAGAAGCTGCAGAAAGCCTGCTGCTCCCCTCACCCTGCACTGTCGCCGGAGCAAGAGGCCCAGAAGTGTTTGGCCGACCTCCCGTGCTCCGCGTGCTCAGGAAGCTCTCACGGGATCGGAATGTCGCCCGGGAGAAGAGGGGGTTTCCAAGGGGAAGGAATGGCGCTTGGAGGACACTGTCCAACATCCACGCTTTGATACCTCGGGCTGAGTCACGCTTACTCGGAGCCACGCGAGACCACACGCATTCCAGCAGCATTCCACACAAGTGACAAGACTTTCCCTTTCTTGTTCTTATTATAATATTTGTACTCCTGGATTCCGCTTTGATGGAAGGTGCCAGACTAAAATGCGAGCTCACCAACTGGCAGCCTCCCACTGTGCAGGTGCAGTAGGCGGCAGCACGTGAACCCCCCACAGGGGGAGCCCGAGCGACCTGGCCCCCCCCACAGCACAATACACTGTGCACGGACGACAGGCACCCGACTTGGCCCCCGGGGGGGAGACGTCCAGGTACTTTGCGGTGACCCCCTGAAGTTTCTTTACACCACTGGCAACCTTCCAACACGAGCAGAAAAGGCAGAACACGAGCAGAAGTGCCCACTTCCCTAATACAGAGAACACAGGCAGAATCCTTGGAAGCCACCACCTTACACGGAAAAGATACAGCATGTGCAGCAGCAGTGCAAGCTTTACTAACCCTGAGAACAGGTGCAACACCAGCAGCATCAGTGCAAGCCTCCATTGCGTGCAGAAAAGATTCCGCGCCTGCAGCAGCAGCAGTGGCAACTTCCCTTTCAAACAATGAGGGTGCAGGACAGCCAGCAGTGCATGCATTGGACACACACAGATGCGATGTCTCAGCGGTGCAAGCCTCCGGCACACACAGAAAAGGCACAACAGGAGCAGAAGTGCACACTTCACTAATACAGAGAACAAAGGCAGCATCGGTGGAAGCCACCACCACACACACAAAAGACACAGTATGTGCAGCAGTAGTGCAAGCTTCAATAACACAGAAAGCAGGTGTAACACAGGCAAATTCAGTGCAAGCCTCCATTGCACACAGAAGTTACCTGACGAGCCGCAACAGTATAAAACTACATCACACAATGAAAAGATACAGCAGGTGCAGCAGTATTGCAAGCTTCATGCGAACAGAGTACACAACATGTGCTGCAGAAGTGCAAGCCTCATTCAAACGCAGAAAAGGTACACCACGAGCAGCAGTGCAAGCTTTACTAACACAAAGAACAAGGTCACAGACAGCATAAGTCAAACCACCATCACACGCAGACAGATAGATAGATACTTTATTGCTCTATTAAAAAAAAACACTGCAATGTAAAACATATTACCAAAAAAAGTTAACTCTTAAAAATGTCTGATGGCAATTGGAACTGAGGGTGCTTAAAGTAATTGTTGGGCTCATTACAGTCATTAATGTATCTGCATCTACGATCCTAGGTGGGTTTTAAACAGATATCAAGAGAGAATCGGAAACATATAAGCTTGCATTTATAATTTGACAACTAGGACACTCTATTTTTTCCAATGTGACTGCCCGTTCTAAGAGAAAAAACATTTGTGATCAGTATACTCGTAAGTCGTAGACATTTGGGCTGTTTTCTTGTGAACTGTCGTCCCTGGCACTATGCATGTCATGCAATTATCCCAAGTCTGCCTTATTTAGTTTCTTATGGAGCAGTTGTAAAAACGTTACTCCTCTGCAGCAGAATGAAATTGACTCACACTTGAGCCAAGTTATTACCAAGGAAGCGTAGGAGTGGATATTATCGGTTAGAAAATCGTGTTTTAGCAGCTTCCTTCTTTCCCGGCCTAAAGCTGGACAGATGAAAAAGGCATGCAACAGTGATTCCTGATTGTAGTCGCATAGGCGGCAATTTCGGTTGGTATACTGATGTTTCCAAGATTGGCGATCCTCTTTGGTGTTGAAGAATCCCATATGATAAAGCAAATATTGATGTTTCATTTTAACAGAGAAGTGCTCAGCTAGATAGCCTTGTGAGGACAAAATCGAATAAGACCCTAAGACTTCCCAAGCATGCCGTCTTTTGGCCAAGATGGCCTTGTCTGTGATGAGTGAGAGGGTGCGGACAGCGATATTGATTAATCAACTAAATTTGGGCTTCCCCATGCTATATTTCCATGCTTCTTCCATTCCCAGGCTTGTACTACCCTGGTTTAGGTAACTTCCCCAAGTTCCTTTCCTGCTTCAGAGTTGGTGCGCCTGCACTTCTTGCCAACAGGAGTGGAGTATGGAGGTGTTGTCTGCCGACCGTAGCCTCCATGATGCTTTAAGAAAGGCACCCTGTTGCTGAAAAATCTGATTTTTTTAAAGCCCATCTCCAATCTAACCTAGGCAGGGGAGGCACCTTTCGGAATGTTAAAGACAGCCTTGTATGCTTTAACTTGACTTTTTTTTAATGGACGGATCTCCCAACCCTTCAATACTTCGGTCCCATAAGAAATGGCTGGAAGCAGCTGTGCTGACATGATTTTTAAGAGATAGGAACAAGTTGGACAATCCAGCTTCTTCTTGAGCGGCTTAAAGCTATATGTTAGTGAGTGGGCCTTTGCCTTGATCGACAGCAGGTGGTGCTTCCATTTCAGGCATGGTACGAGGTAGACCGCTAAATATTTATACGATTGCACCATCTCAACTTTTTTCCCTCCCAGGTAACAATTGAATGGTTTATAATTTGCCCCAAGGAGCCTTATCTTTTTTGTTTTCCCCAGATTTATTTATAGGCCTTGCTGGTCCAGAAAAGTGTTAAGCGCTGAAAAACTCCGTTGCAGGCCTTGTGGGGTATGACTCCGCAGTAAAATATAATCAGCATATTGTAGGCACTCTATTTTCTCTGGAACCAACGCCGGGGGGAGACTGTTTACCTGTGTTAACGTGCCAGCAAGGTCTGCCAGGTATAAGTTAAAGAGAGTTGGAGCCAGAACACAGCCTTGCTTTAGGGCAGATTATGTGGGTATTCTGTTAATCTTGAACCATCTCCGATTTTAACCTGGACCCAGGTGTCAGTGTAAACATCTATGAAGGTAACAGGTTGTACAGGATACCCCATTTGGCCAGCTTGGACCACAACCTTTCCCTGTGTACCTGGTCAAAGGCTGATTTGAGATCGATGAAACATGCATAGAGGCCCAGCTTCCTGTGCTGGCCTTTTCCACAATAAGGGAAAGCGCAATTAGACACCATCATACACAGAAAAGTCACACCGTGGGCTGCAGCAGTGCAAGTCTTCATCACTCACAGAAATGATACAGCATCTGCAGCACAGTGCAAGCTTCACTCAGACAGAGAACACAGCTCAACATGTTGCAGCAGTGCAATCCTCCATCACACACGGAAAAAGGTCAACATGAGAAGGAGTGCAAGCTTCATTAACACAGAGAACATGGTCGCAAACAACATCAGTGCAGCAGTGCAAGCCTCATCCACACACAGAGAAGGCACAACACACGCAGAAGTGCAAGCTTCATTAACACAGAGATCAGAGTCACAGACAGTATGAGTTTAAGTCACCATCACAAACAGAAAAGTTACACCATGGGCCACAACAGTTAAAGGCTTCATCACACACAGAAAAGACACAGCATGTGCAGCAGCAGTGCAAGCTTTGCTCAGTCACATAACACATCTCAACATGCTGCAGCAGTGCAAGTCCCAGCCACACACTGAAAAGGTACAACAAGTGCAGTAGTGCAGGCTTCACTAACACAGAAAAGGTACATAGCGAGCTACAACAGTGCACAACTTCCTCACACACACAAAAGGCACAGCATGTGCAGCAGTGGTGCAAGCTTCACTCGCACAGATAACACCTCAAAATGTTGTTGCAGTGCAAGCCTCCACTACACACTGAAACGATACAAGTGCAGTAGTGCAAGCTTAACTAACACAGAAAACAGGTGCAACACTGGCAGCATAAGTGCAAGCTTCCATCACACAGAAAAGGTACATCACAAGCTGCTACAGTGCACGACTTCATCACACACAGAAAAAAACAGCATGAGCAGCAGCAGTGCAAGCTTCACTTGAACAGAGAACACACCTCAACATGCTGTGGCAGTGCAAGGCTGCGTCACACACAGAAGAGGTACAACAAGTGCAGTAGTGCATGCTTCACTAACACAAAAACCAGGTCCTACACAAGCAGCTTCAGTGCAACCCTCCATCACACACAGATAAGATACACCATGTGCAGCAGCAATGCACACTTCACTGACATAGAGAACATGCCCCAACAGGCTGCAGCCTTGCCTGCTTGCATCACAGAGAAGAGGATACAGCTTGGACAGCAGCAGTGCAGGCCTCCCTCGCACAGATAACAGATGCAGCACAGACAGCAGCAGCAATGCATGTCTCCCTCAGACACAAAAAGTGGAAAATCGAAATAGAGATAATCATCTGGAAAGCCCAGCAAATTTTAGCTGCCCTGACTGACTGACTCTGTGTTTATAATTCATACTTAACTGAGTTTTCTACTAAGTGGAAAATCTGCTGGAGTATGAATGGTGGATATAGGCAAAGGCCATTTTCTTTCTTATTTTTTCTATTTCCTTCAAGCAGAAATTCTTTCTGCTAAAATCCTATGAAATATGTAGAGGGCATCATCAGTTCCTAGCACCTTAGAAATTACTTTTGAAATGCATTAATTATCAGTTTTACAGGAGCGAGTTTGTCTGGGTTTCGGGTTAAGAAATGGTCCACAAATTGTTTAACACCCAGAGACTGCAGTGTTTGTGAGTGTTTGCCACATGGTAAATGTGTGCTGTTCTTCCTATCCCCAGAGCACTGACTTACTGCCCCTACACAAGCAATTACGAATGAAGACATTCTACTAAAGGAAGAGTTCCATCCATCCTCTTTTTTGCACCAAGTCCATTTTTTTAAAACTTAAGACTTAGGGCCTGATTTCCAGTTTGGCGGAGGGGGTTACTCTGTCACGAACGCGACGGATATCCCGTCCGACGTATTACAATTCTATTATAGCGTATGGAACTTGTAATACAGCAGATGGGATATCTTTCACTTTTGTGACGGAGTAACGCCTCCGCCAAACTCGAAATCAGGCCTTAACCTGACGAAAGAGTTTTGTGGATTGTCCTCAACACAATCACAAATGATGTATTATGGTACAATTTCTTTTATAAATTATAAATAATGTGTGCATTCTGTTTTAAATGTAAATTTTATGTATTGCATTAAATATACACCAACTTGCAGTGAAAGGAAAACTAAGTTAAAAGTAATGAATATATGTTTGCCATATATGACTTGATTGTATTGGGAATATTCAACAGCACGCATTTTTGTACAAATAATACTTTTCATTGCACCTCGATTTCCTTGTCAGCCAGTTCTTTGTAATGGAGGTACCTAATTATTTTCCTTTTAAATACTTTGACAGTATTAACACACATATGTTGCATCAACAGCACGAATTGCACAACAAATATAATAGCTAGGCTGATCCATGCCCATGAAAGTAGAGGGCACGATAGGACATGCTGAGTCACTTCCTGTGACGTCGTTGTTTTTTTCGTGTGCTAATAAGTCGCCTATAGTCGTGTCTTGGGCTAATGAACCAGTAGACGCTTGTTTTCAAAGTAGTGCTCCTTGTGTAACAAAAGACAAAGTTAGTTGAATGGAAGCAACGTGAGTAAGGGGGAGGGAGGGGGTAGTAAGATTGAAAAAAAGCAGTGTGAAGAAGGCGGCTGTAAGAAAAGACATTGGAGAAGGACACGGTAGACAGTAATAAAGAGAGAAAAAGAGAGAGAGAGAGTGGCAGAAGAGAGGGAGGTAGTGTGACAACAATATCCTCTGCCTGGTTAAATTACTGCTGCACTACTGGGCACCATTTCCTGTACGTTTTTGTCCCCTTTGGTTCCCCACCTCTCCATCCTTTAAGAAACCGGCCTGCGAGGGGCCTGCTTGGTGAAACTTTACTCCAGGGATGTATTTAGTTCTCAGTCCATCCCTGAAAACCAGCGACCTTTGCCTTATTGGAACTGAGAGCAAACAAGTGTGTTACTTGGATAGCCTGAGCCAGATCCCTTTGGATACTGTGATGTTTCGAAGTTATTAAAGGGGCTATAGGGCGATTTAAGGAAAGGTGTGTTAGAGGCTTGAAAGTTGCAGCAATACTGCAACGTCTTCTCCACACGAATGCAAAGCTGGGCCTACTCCGTGGAGTAGAAACTTGCATCAAGGAGGTACTTTCTGACTCCTTGAGCCGCAACACGGAGTAGAGCTGTTCTCCCTTGAACTCATAGTCCTTGCTAGACTAATCTTTCATACTGGAACTGATGAAGCCCGGGGACACATTCGTTATAGGGACCACTAGAGTTCTCCTGGCAGGCCTGTGCCTCAAATAGACTTTTGGGCCACCGTGAGGGGAGTTGCTATGAGCTGGGATAGGAAAGGGGATGGTCCTTCTGACTGTCACGTCATCAATAATTAAGTTTAGCTTGCCCTGTGGCAGCTTCTCCAACGAGTAGATCGTGAGCTACAGTAGTTCTCAAGCTTCCTGTAAGCACCTCTGCTGTGTGCAGCCCGGAGTACTAAATTAAAAGCTTTTTGCTTGGTTGACTTAATATATGTATACCAAAATTGAAAAGTGTTTATTCAAGACGAAAATGTGTGCATTTTTTTAACTAATAAGCTGGTGCTTCGAGACAAAAGATTGCATTTCCAATAAAGGTGATATTTGAGCAATATATCATGAGGCCCTGAGGAGACATTAATAATATTATTGTCTTGGTGCCAGGGGCACTGCAGTTGTGACTGCTAAATAATACCCAAATAGAGTCATTTTAAATTCATAAAAAAATCTTACATTACTGCTGGCAACCGTGCCTAAAGCACAGAGGTGATCATTGCTAGTAATCTTGATGATGGTGTCCACTAATGTAGTCTTGTCAGGTGTGCTCACTATTACAACACTAACAGTAGCTTGGAATGATTTTCACTGAACATAAGTAGCATTTGTTACAGAAAAGGTTGGAGACACCTGCCCCAGGGGACCGGCAAATGCTCACCTGAAATGAAGGATGTTGATCTCAGCTGCTCCCCGAAAGTGGGTTAATTATCATAGCCACCTACAAATCACACATGTACGTGATCAAACACTTTGTTGGTGAGGGTCAGCAACATAAAGCAGCCATTCCAAGTGCAGGAAAAAATATGTACATTTACTCTCCATCACAGGTATGAAATAAAGAGGGAACGCTTGCTGCAGATGCCTTTACAACACATGCAATTTAAAGCAGAGCAACAGGAATTTAAACAAGCACATTATTTTTCATAGGTTTTTAGATTGGAATATGTCAGTGTCTTTCTTATATGGAATGAAACTGAAATTGCTTTTATGTAGCATTTACTAGTTCTGACGAGGCGCTAAAGTCTGAATGGCATTTAGCATGCTACCAGGAAGCCCAAAGTTAGTGTTCAGTCCATTGACTTTGGGGTTAGTCTTGCATGGGAAAGGAAACCATGCCATGCATTTACTCCAGTTTCATTGTGGTACATTAGTGACTTAGGTGTGACCTTTAGCGAAGACTATGGGAAAGGCAATTACTTGCTAGAATAGATATTGTTATGGTTTAAAAAAGGAGCTTAAGACAGACAGGCTTGAGATGTATTTGTTTCTATACAGACGAGCTATGCAGGAGGCAAAAGGGAAGCAGAGGTGCATTCAAGATAAATAAGGGACGGAAATAGTAAGCTTAATTCAAGGTCAATTGTTCATGCAGGAGTTTGCAGCAGGTGGAGTTTGTTTGCGTGGCCTGTGTATGTAATCCTGTGGAAAGGAGCAGTTTTAAGTTCGGCTCTAAAGAAATGTGCCTTTTAACTATCTTTCTAGAGACACTTCCATTTTAAAGAGGTATCACAGATACTCCCTCGCTGCAAAAAGGAAGCCCAGTGACTGTTAAGAGCCATTTATGAGTGACTGTCAAGCAGTGCGACATTTAAACACACTCTATTTGCCTTACCACCATCACCCCACTTATGCAAGGCAAGCAATATTTTCAAACCCAGGAATACCCGCTTGTATACCTACTACAGCAGTATATCCAGTACCATAAAATATTATTACTGTTTATGCAAATCATTTTCGACCATTCATGAACTACAGATATAATATAAACATGCTATGTAAACACTTACCAACTTAAAACATAATAAGACGGTTGATACACACCTTGCAAATAAATCATTAAATTGAGTGCATGTTTTTGTGACCCATCCACTACCTAGTTCGGAAGGTGCCGTCCCCTCTGCCCACCTCAGAGCGCCCCACAGAACAGCCCCCATGTCCTGAGAATGGATGTGTCAGAGGTCACCTTGAGACTCATCTACCTTGCCTCCTAGATGTGCAGCTTTCTTCTTTCTTCCAGAGATTATTTTTGAAAAATCTTGCTTATATCTGGGGCTAAACTATACAGAGAGGCGTTTCATACCTAAAACTAATACAGCACTGACAGCAGCAGGAACAGCAGTACAAGCGTTTGTAAAGTGACCAGGCACAGCACAGTGTATGTTCACTTCTCACAGAATATGTAAGGCACAGTCAGTGCAATTGCAGGATTGCCTCATGGACAGAAGTGTTTCAACAGTCTCTCTTTCTCCCTCAGCAGCCTCACGCTGTCCTATGATTTACAGCTCTGCCCTGAAGCGTTGGGAAGGAAGCCAGAACAGTATGACAGGATTTGTACTCCCTGGAGGGTGGTCTTTACTTCTTAAAGTTATCTGGAGAACTAAAGGCAGTAGTGGGGGCAAGGCTGATTGCACAGTAAGGGCCAGATGTAGAAAGCTTTTTGCATGGTGCAAACTGCGAAAATCGCAGTTTGCGCCATGCAAAAAGCCTTTTGCGATGCACATTCACAATTTGCGAGTTGGTACCGACTCGCAAATTGTGAATACGACTCGCAAATAGGAAGGGGTGTTCCTTTCCTATTTACGACTCGCATAGCAATGCTAAAGTGCTTTGTGACCGCAAATGCGGTCGCAAAGCAATTCACAGTTACCACCAGTGTCACACTGGTGGTAACCCATTCGCAAAAGGGAAGGGGTCCCCAGGGAACCCCTTCCCCTTTGTGAATGTTGCCAATAAGGGTTTTTCAGAGCAGGCAGTGGTCCAATGGACCACTGCCTACTCTGAAAAACTGAAACCAAAAGGTTTCGTTATTTTTTTTATTTTGCAACCCGTTTTACTTTAAGGAAAACGGGCTGCAAAATAAAATAAAAAACTGCTTTATTTCAAAAGCAGTCACAGACATGGAGGGCTGATGACTTCAGCAGGCCACCATCCCTGTGAGTGCAGGGACTCGCTATGGCAGGGGTGTGGAATTTATTAAAATATCTACTTGTCCACAGGACAGGTTGCTTCTCAAATCTACTTGTCCTGTAAAAAGATCTACTTGTCCCTTTGGTGCCATGTAGTGTGGCGCCAAATTATGGCAGCAATCTCATTATGTAAGAGCTCTGATAATAGCCTCTCTGATTATGCCAGGGCTACTACCATAGTAGGGCTTGAATACTTGCAGTTTCAATCCCTACTGTAGCAATTTCCTTATTTTTCCACCTTTCTGCAGATCTGCATACTGGGGCTGGAGGAAGCAGTAAGCAATAGTTCCAGGGCTGGAATGCCTTTGATTCTGCAAACCTACTAACCTGCATGTTTTAAAGATCTTCACCAGCTTCTCTCTAATATTTTCCCATAATAAGAAAGGTTGGACATTTACTCCTGACAATGGCAGAATTAGAACTTCTTCCAGGGTTGGGAAGAAAGTGGCTGGAGGGAAAATGAACTTGCAAATGCTCAATAGATTTTCACATGAGCAAATCTACACATGCGTATTTACCCATGCTAAGATACAGTTCACAAATATTTTATAGGGGTACGACATATACCAGGGGTGCACTTTTGTGACTTTCTTTAAGAATTTGGGGCCACATGTAGGTAGGTTCAGATTTGCGACCCGCAAATTGCGAGTCGCAAATCCGAATGTAGGATGGTGTCCCTGACACAATCTGTGATTCGCAAGGGCTTCGCAAATGCACACCTCATGAATAATCATGAGGTGGGTCGCAATTTGCGACCCCCTTGCGAATGGCGGCCTCACAGGGATGGTAGCCTGCTGGAGACAGCAGACCACCATGTCTGTGACTGCTTTTCAATAAAGCAGTTTTTTTTTGTTGTTGTAATGCAGCCCGTTTTCCTTAAAGGAAAATGAGATGCATTACAAAAACGAAAAATTCAACGTTTTCGTTTCATTTTTTCAGAGCAGGCAGTGGTCCTGCGGACCACTGCCTGCTCTGAAAAAATGTTTACAGTGACATTCACAATGGGGAAGGGGTCCCAGGGGGACCCCTTCCCTTTTGTGTAAGTGTTAGCACCCATTTGAAATGGGTGCAAACTGCGATTGGTTTGCGCCCGCGTTCGCAAAACAATCCTACATTGCACTGCGATTCGCAATTAGGAAGGGAACACCCCTTCCTAATTGCGAGTCGCAAACCCGTTTTGCGATTCGGTAACCAGGTTACCGAATCGCAAAACTGGGTTTGTGCACCACAATGTGCTTTTTGCACGTCGCAAACAGCGAAAGTCGCTGTTTGCGACATGCAAAAAGCTACCTACATGTGGGTCTTGGTCCCTAATTAGGTCTGGTGTTAAAGACATTTTGTTTTTATTAAACTTCTATTTCTCTCTCTTTAGGCTGGCTTTACTGTGAGTGATCGCATTCTTCTCTTCCACAAGGAGCACATTGGCACACAAAGTAGTTTTGTTCAGTGTCAGGAACTACAGTGGCAATCAGTGACGTAACGAAACTGGAGGGTGCCCCTTTGCAAAGAACATGGAGGAGCCCCCTCTCCAGACTCACTCAGGACAGGTGCTGTGCTGAAGGGGCCCCCTGGAGGGCGGCTGCGGGGCCTTTGTTATGCCACTGGTGGCAACGTGTGCTTTTAGAGTTCAAAAACGTTTTGGTTTTTTTTTGCCAGTGTTTGTTACAATGTTGAGGGCCTGGTAGCTCCCACAACAATAAAGTGTTACAAAAGCCATGTCAAAACAAGACACGCATTGATGAAACTAAAAGACTTATAAAATGATGTCAGATCAGTTGGCTTTGTCAGTGTTTGTTTATTTTCATGCTTCCCATAATCGTGTTGAAAATGGTTACACTGATTTTCCATTCGAAATATTTTTGGGAAATATTAGCATGCATCAAAACATTTTACTAAATGACACCTCATTTGCATCTAATCAGAGAGCATTCTGGGAGCATTATACTTAGCCTCATAGCCTAAACTTTTCAAACATGTGTATACACGTTTTTTTTATTTGTACTGGAACCAACGTCAGTAGTGAAGTGTGACCTTAAAACATTTATTTACAGCACTCACCCTAATAATGAAGGTTTTCAAATAATGAACCATAAATACAAGTTCGAACAGCATTATCTTTTGGAAACACATTACCTCAACTGTAGAGAGTTCCACTCTCTGTAAACAGGCAGCCAAAGGGTTTGTGCTGCAGAGGGTTGGGCCTACTTGTCCCAAGGACAAAGTAAACATAAAAACTTGTTGCCCTTGACCCCAAACAAGATGTCCCGGGCATGTAATACACAGCAAAGTTCAGTAAGACCGGGCAAAAGGGGATACCTCCCTCATAAGGAGGAAAAGTATGAATGGGGCAGGGCAAAGTAAGTGAAGATGATTTGCAAAGTTAAAACAGCAAAGTCTCTGGGCAGAGTAACAAAGTGGCTGGGCAATATCAAAAGGCACGCAATGGCTTATAATGGCTCGGAATAGCATGTAATGGCTGATTTCTCCTCGTGTCCAAGAATTTTATATCAATCTTTTTGTACAGTCCCCCAATTTCCAATTGGGCAAGTTTTGGCGCACCATCATCTCCATCCAATGATTTACTTGTCGTCTCAATACGATTGTCACCCCATAACAGTTCTCACGTAGTTTATTGGCTCCTGTAATTGACGTCTTCAACGGGTAGGATGTCAGGTGAGGAATAATTGACATTTGTTACTCAAGTCAGTAGTCCCATTGTCTTCCCTAGTCTAAATGGCCTTGTACCTGTTGCAAATTGTACTGTTGCATTCAGCAAGAATGTCTCCTTGGGCAACTCGGGTTCTCATGAGAAGATTTACTACAGTTACACACACATCTCTAGCTTCTGGAAAAGTACAGCTTCATGTCCTTCAGCAAGTCAGCACACTGCCCGTTAGAAAGACACATTTAATATGAAACCGGGCAGCTAGGCCCCGACTCATGCTAACTAAGACCTGGTGTTTAATTATCAAAACCTTAACATATAACACTTAATACTAATACAAATCATACATTAGTACATTAATATTTTCATTATTAGTCAATTCCATTAATCATCGAATACATTGGTGGCCACTCCCCTTGGGCACATTTCATACACATGCGTTAACGTTTACATTTTCTATGCGATTTCACTAAGCATCATATTGCAAGCTTCTCACGCTAATTATTAGATTTTAATCACACTCCAGCAATCCCTCCTCTGATGACTCTTGTCATCACACAAATCCACTCTTTACTTTTCCTTCCCTTTCTTAGTTCCTTCATTTCAATTTGTTCCCCCATTTTTTACTTTTCGTACTTTGCTTTGAATATTTTCTCCCTTTTCTTTTCTTCCCTCCTCATATTGCGTTTTACCAATTTTTCTCTAATTCTTTTACTAATTTTACATGATAACCATAGTCCGAATAAACAAGCTAAAACAATCAATATTCCCCCTATTATATTTGCAAGTATCCCATGCCAAATATTACTAAACCAACTTCCGACTTTAGCAAGTCCCTTTCCAACCTTTTCCCACACTCCAGGTTCTTTCAGCTCTTTCAAATCTGTGCTATCTCTTGTCAGGTTAGTAAGCATACTTCTAATCTTATTACTATAATCTGGAATATAGGCACGACAGTGGCACTCATTAAGCATCCTACAGACTCCACCACTTTTCGCTAAAAGAATGTCTAAAGCAAGCCGGTATTGAAGAGTCATAGCCCTCTCCGCAGCAAGTTCAGTATCCATCAGGAGTGTAGCCCCTGTGAAGTTTGTCAGCATGTTATCCACAATAGTAGACAACTTTCAAATCTTTATGGAATTCAAAATAACTCCCACTGAAGGAATTATTGCTCCAAATATATCACCCACAACAGAATCCGCTGTCTCTCTTTTCTGTCTAGTATGATGTAATTCAGACAATTTAGGAAACTTTCTTAAGTCATCAAATTGTTAAATCTTTGGAAAAACTATTCCCAAATAACAGGTTCCATACCATCCCTTTGGAAGATGGTAATAAGCATTAAGTCCACATATGTAATAGATCCCCGGGATCGCTTGATCCTGTCTATTTAACATGAACGTCCATTTACTCTGAAACAAAAACACATGTCTGCACTAACATCGATCCCACAAATAAAGTGTAATGGTCAGATTTCGGCCTATATATACAAAGCTTTCCTACGTGTAATGCAGCTATAGCTAATTTGCCTTGTGTCTTTATTGCACTATAAGCATAATCATTTGCAAACGTCAGTTTCTCTAATCCCTTTTCTAGCTTTTCTTTTAACGCTTTTCTTCTCTCATCAGTGTGATCTAAAAAGCTCTTCTCTACAGGCGTTAGTAAGCAGGTTAGATTATTGCGATGCGCATAAGCTGTACCAAATGTCAGTGTAGGCTCAAAGAACCCCCTAACTATTTTTATACTATGATGTCTAGCTATCTTACACAAATATTCATTTATAGGCACAAACGAAAACACTACATCTATATTAGAATAGAAGTACTGAATATATTCTTGATCATAAAGCCTTGTTAATAGCAAACTACAACTTATCCCGTAGGTTAATGGCAAACTATGATATGTAACCCCTTCTTGTACTGATGAAGGAATTTTTATGCACACATAACAATTCTTCGCATCCATTGTTTCAACATACTCATTCAACAAGCAATAGAAGACATTAGTAGATAGTTCCCCTTTCGTGTTAGTTCCCTCATGCAAATATTTTGTATCCTGCTCAAACCTCTCCCATGGTGTTAGTGTAGCAGTCTCAGGAATTTAAGCATTGTTATTCTCACTCTTATCCACCAACGGTATTCCCACAATCACAGCTATGATTACTATCGCACACAAAACACCCAAAATAATACTCAACCATCTACGAATCCTGCTCCTATTATTGTTATCTCTAGAGTTAATCATGATCTGTAAAGAATCAGAAAGCAGAACAATATAAAGGCCAACAATCAACTGAGGAAGGTCTAAAGCTCTTTTTTTATTTTTTCTTAAGCAAAGTCTTTCTTTAGCAAGTATTTACAGCGTTTCACTCACTCCCAGGATCCTTGTCAAATCAAGTTAGCAGCTTGTCAAAATCGGTTTCTCAAGTCAATTCAGGTTAACAGTGTCACATCCGGTAATTTATCAGTCTCTTTTTCTCTCAGCTTTCCAGCTTTATTTCAAATTTAACACAATCTCTCTTTTCTATGGTCAAGTTCAGGTACCGTAGTATTGACCTGGAATCTCTAGATCAAAACAAAATGCCAAGAATTCTTGTTGCCACTCAGCTGATGTTGCGTACGCCTATTCAGGACCAGCGTCTCTTCTGTTTGCAACTCTCTTTCTTTTCAGCTTGCGATCACCATGCAATTCTCCTTCACTCAGATCCTCCCTCCTTGTGGTATCAATTTCTTCCTCTATTGTTTGGTCTATTACCACTTTCTCTTTTACAGCTTGTGGCTCTGGCCATTTATCTCCTTTCAGAGTCCTTTTACTATTTGGCTTTTCAGGTGGCTGGTCAATGCCCTCCTCTTGTGCTATGGTGTTTTCTCTGGATGGCTCTGCAAGCGGCTCAGGAGGAGTCCAAACACTCTGACTTCCTTCTGTTTCGCCTCCTTCGCCTTCCGGGTCTGTCAGGGGCTTAACTTCAAACCCGTAGCCGTCTACTTCTGGGAGAACCTCTCTTTGTTCGGTCCTCCTGGTGCCTCAGTTGAGATAGGCTCACTGTCACCCCTCCAGGTCTTGTTTCCTGGTTGAGTGACCAGGCCGTCCTCAACAGGCTCTCCTTCAGTCTCAGTTCCCCTTTGATTACTCTCCGGCCCTGAGACTTCCTTTTCTGTAGCTGTTATTTTCGACAACTCAAGTTCCTCATCAGTTGGACACGTCACGTTCTTGGTGTGACTGTCATGGATCCAGTTTGGAACTCCCGTACATTTCACAGCAGTAGTAGTTGACAGTATCACTTGATACGGCTCCTTCCAACGTGGCTCCAAACACGACATCCTCAAGTGTTTCTTGACAACAACCCAGTCACCGGCTTTCAGATTGTGACCTGGATCACTTATCGGTGGCAGTGTGGTTGCTTCCACCTGGTGAGAGAAAGAGCGGGCCACATCAGCCAGACCCATGCAGTAGTCCAACACCATATCATCCATGATATTCACAAGAGCATTTGCAGGCACTGCGGGCAATCTCATAGCTAGGCCCATGAGAATTTCGTGAGGAGACAGTCCTATTTTCTTGTTGGGTGTATTTCTCATTGACATCAGCACTAAGGGCAATGCATCTGGCCATTTCAAGTTTGTAGCTGCACATATTTTCGCCATTCTCAACTTCAAGGTACTATTCATCTGTTCCACTAGTCCTGATACTTCAGGGCGGTAGCTACAATGCAACTTCTGTTCAATGTTCAGTGCAGCACACAAGAGCTTAACCACCTCATTGTTGAAGTGACTTCCCCTATCTGATTCTAAAGAGATCGGAAACCCGAAACGAGGTATCAACTCTCTAAGCAGCAAATTCGCTACTGTGAGACTGTCATTTCTACGTGTAGGGTAAGCTTCAATCTAGTGACTAAAGATACACACAATCACCAACACGTATCTCAGACCTCCACAAACAGGCATCTTAATAAAATCCATCTGCATTCTGCTAAATGGACCTCCCGCTCTCCCAATGTGGCTCAAATTCACCACAGTCCCTTTCCCCGCATTCATCTGCTGACAGATGATGCACCTGTGGCAAATCACTTCTGCGGCTTGTCTGAACTTCGGGTTAAACCAGTCAATTCTGAACAACCTAATCATGGCATCCCTCCCAATATGTGCTTGACCATGGTAAAACCTCGCAAACTGTGACAAAAGACTGTTTGGCAAAACCATTTCCCCCTCATCTGAAATCCACAAATCATCAGGTCTTTGTACACATTGCAATTTAAGCCGAGAGCGTTTCTCTTCTTTGCTGGCACGTCCCTGCAACAATTTTAACTCTTCCATTGTGTCAACCACCCTCAATGCATAACCTGTGCATGTCTCATTTTCAGTTTCCGATAACAATTCCTACTGATCTTTGAACGATATACAGTTCAGTGCACAAAACCTTGCGACTTGATCTGCATAACTGTTTCCCATTGACAGAAAGTCTTGTGACTTCACATGAGCATTGCATTTCACCACGGCAATTTCAAGAGGTAACTGAATCCCGTACAACAATTCCTTAATTCTTTCACCATTTTTCACTGGAGGACCAGAAGAGGTCAGGAAACCCCTCTGGGACCATAGCTGGCCAAAATCATGGACAATCCCAAATCCGTAACTGCTGTCAGTATAGATAGTCACCTTTAGGTTCTCAGCGGCATGGCATGCCCTAGTAAGAACAATTAATTCAGTCACTTGAGCAGAATACACTCTCTCGAGCCAAGATGCTTCCAGGATACTGGTGATTGTACACACAGAGTATCCGGCTCTTAGTACTCCCACTGAGTCTCTTAGACACGAGCCATCAACAAAGATAATGTAATCATTTTCTTCCAATTGAGTATCCTTAATATCAGGTCTCGGTTTGGTGCACAGTTCGGTTACCTCAAGACAATCATGTTCTACTTCCTCAGCATCATCAATATCTGTATTTTCATTAGATACAAAGTTGCCGGGTTCAACACAGTACATCTTTTTAAAGACACATTAGGTGACCCTGGTATAAGGGTTTCATATTTAGTCAGGCGGGCATTTGTCATATGCTGTGGCTTGGTTCAGGTGAGTAGTATTTCAACTGAGTGTGGGACCATTACTGTTAAAGGATGTCCCATCTCTATGCCTTCACACTGAGTGAGGCTTTGACCAACTGCTGCAACTGCACGCAAACAACGCGGTAAGGCTGCTGCGACTGGGTCCAAGGTAGCTGAAAAATACGCTACTGGGCGGATTGCACCTCAATGGACCTGGGTCAAGACAGACAAACAACAAGCATCACGTTAATGACAAAACAGTACAAAAGGCTTTGTGTAGTCAGGCTTACCTAAAGCTGGAGCCCTGCACATGCTCTCTCTCAGTTCAATGAATGCCTTCATTTCTTTCTCGGACATAGTCAGGGTACCCGGGCCATCCTTAATCTCCTTGACAGACAACCTTACCAAAGGCTTAGAAATAATCAAGAAGTTGGGAATCCACTGATGCCAGTAACCCACCATTCCCAAAAATATCCTCACGTGTCTCTTGGATGTCGTGGGATTCATTTGCAATATGGCTGTCACTCTTTCTTTAGAGATTTTCCTTGACCCATTCTCAATTAGATGCCCTAAGTACTTCACTTCTTTCTGACAGTACTGTAGCTTCTTTGGGGACACCTTATGTCCGTTCTTTCCCAAATGATTCAGTAAGGCAATTGTGTCATACCTGCAGTCATCTTTCGTTTTGGATGCAATCCACAAGTAATCAATGTACTGGACTAGAGTCGAATTAAAAGGCAGTTCAAATGATTCCAAATCCTTCTTCAATATCTGATTGAAGCTGGAAGGCAATTCTGAAAACCTTTGAGGAATTCAACACCAACTGTAAACCTTGTCCAAGAATTTGAAACTGAAGAGAAATTGGCTATCCTCATGAAGAGGCACCGAAAAGAATGCTTGTGACAGGTCCACAACCGTGAACCACTCTGCATCACACGGAACCTGAAACATGATCACGGCTGGATTTGGTACTATGGGGCAATATTTTACCACTATTTCATAAATTTTTCTCAGGTCTTGACAATTCGAACTTTCCCACAAGGCTTTCTCAGTCCCATTATTGGCGAATTACATGGGTTGCTCATAACTTCTCTTAAGACCCCTTGCTTCACATAGTCTGCAATTATCTGTGTGACTTGTATGAGAACATCTTGTGCCATGTGGTACTGCGGTACCTGGGGAAACACAGCATTTGGCTTCACATCTACTTTGACTGGTTCTACTCCTTTGATCAGTCCCACTTCCTTTCCTGTCAAGTTCCACACCTTCTCTGTCACTGTTCCCTGTAATTCGGTTGGCAAATCGGTCACTGTGAACACCGGGAAGAAGCTTATCAAAGGGTACTCCTCATCTGTGGTCTCCGTCTCTGGCTCTGAGATCTGATCATCGTCCCCCTCGTCATCACTGTTTGTCTGCACCTCAATCCCTTCATTAGAACAGGTGATCGAACACCTTGTCTTACACAGTAAGTCTCTTCCCAGTAGGGACACGGGACGTGAATCACAGACTACAAACCTATGTAATCCCTGGAAGGTACCAATCTCAACTTGGACCAGATCTGTAATTGAATTTGTCAGGAGCTGATTTGCTACTCCTACCACCCTTATGGTACGCACCGAAAGCGGCAATTTCGGAACCTCTGCACTTCTCACGGTGGAGCGTGGAGCTCCCGTGTCAACTAGGAATTAAAACTTGTGACCCATCACCTTACCCTGCACATAAGGTCCCCTCTGATCTACTTCTAGGGACGCTGCAAGCCTACACTCCTCACTATTTGAACAATCATCCGACCATTCATCGTTTATTCCATTCTCACCAGGCAATGGGAACTGTTGTACTGTATTATTTTGACTCATTGTTTGGCCTGTGACCTGTTGAGGAAGCATCACCTGTTGCTATCCCATTGAAGCTAAAGGCAACTGCATTTGCTGTCTAGGTACCATGGGAATCTGCTGTTGTATTTGCTGCAACTGTGCTTGTTGAACGTGTGGCATTTGCATTTGTTGCATAGGCTGGAGTCCCTGCATCTGAACCATATTATTCTGGAAGTTCGGATTTTGACCCCTCATTCTTGGACCCCTTACATTTTGAAATGTACCGACATCATTGCTTTGTTGAACAACACCATCCTGCACCATCATCGGGCAGTCCCGCTTCCAGTGTCCCACGCCCCCGCACGCATGGCATGGTAAAATCTTTTTCATCCCTTGCACATAATTTTGAACCACAACAGTATTTAAGTCTGGACCAGGGTTCACAAAACCTCCCCGACCTCTGCCTGTTTGTTGCGTCTGAAACATTCCGTTTCCTTGAGGTTGCTGTTGTACCACCTGCTGTACTCCATTTCCCTGCGTCCTTGCCTGAGCTGCCTTAATTTGCATCACCATCACCTTCTCTTTCAGCTTTCTTTGTTTCAATTCAATCTCATCGCTACAGTATTTTGCATACTGCAACACCTCATCAACCGGCTTCGCTTGCCAACAGATCAAATGATTCTTAATCATCTGGCTAATCTCTGGTCTCAATCCCTCAACAAACCTGAACACAAGATGATTCATGTCTTTCGGTTCTATGACCTCCGTGCCACTGTAGTTTTTGAATGCCTTTAACAACCTCTCATAGTAAGCATGTATCGACTCTTTGCTTTCTTGTGCCGTTCGATAAATTTTCTGCCAATCAGTGACTTTCGGCAACACCTTCTGCTTCAAGTACTCAATCACCTTATGATAATACCTCATCACGTCAGGAGACGGTGCTCCAGTAATCTCATCCCTTGCCGGTTCCTCTGTCGGCCAATCCACACCCCTCTTGCACTCAAGCCACAAATCAGCTGGAACTATAAGCTCAAACAGTGTATTCAAGTCTTCCCAGAGACATTTCGCAAGCTACACAAACCGGTCCGTCTGCTGATACCACTCTATCGGCTTTTCCCTCAACCTGGGATAGTCATTCGTAAATGACAAAATGTCACCTCTAGACCACGGTACATGAACTAGAACCCCTCCAGCGGTTTCTCTCATTGGTAACATCTTTATTGTTCCCGTGTCTGGTGCAGCTGTCGCCTGCTGCGGTTCCGGGCAGTCACCTTTCCCCTTATCTCTTTTCTTTGCCCATCTGCCTGCCGACTTATCTAATGCTCCCCAAACTTGAGCACTCTGTAGTATCTCTTTGAGGTGTGCCTTCATCCTAGTAGACCTTATATGATCAAAATCTTTCGGTTTGAAGTCTAACCTATAACTCCTCTTCAGATGCTTAGTATTGTGTAAGTCTATGCCGTATTTGTCTTCTACGTTCGCTAACCTCTGGTGCACCTTACTCACTTCATTGGTTATTTTCGGGCACAGAAACCTAATTTCTGCTTCAGTGTATGATTCTAATCTGTTCACTCCCATAGTTCATTCAACTAATTCTGCTGCTTCCACACCCAACCTTATAAAGTTCAGGTATTCCTCTCTTTCTGATCGCTCTGTTGTCACAGGAGTAGTCTGTGGAGTGCTAAGCTTGTCTAACCACTCAGTCAGCTGTTGTACGGTTAAGCCTTGTAATGAGATATTTCCAGCCTGCACTGTCGGTGCCTGCAACGTATTTGCACTCAGTACCTGTGGTGTCAGTAGACCCAAACCTGCTTGTCTCCTTGTTCTAGAGGAACACCCATCGGACTAAAGTCCAACAAGGACCTAGATCCCTCGACTGTCTGTTCTCCCGGTGTCATCCCTTGGGAATTTCCTGTTAATCCTCCTCTTATCACCTCTTGAGTCATTACTCCTTGATCGCATACACTAGGCTTTGCCTGCGCATATAGTGGTACTGGCGGGCCAACAGTAATCAGCAATGATATAGCGGTTGGTGCCTGTCGTTTCCCAATCCTTGTAGAGCATTAACTCCCATAGCTTGATTCATCATAGGTGCTGGGACTGACTGCAGTCCTGCGACCGAAGTGTAATTTGGGACCATCTGTTGCTGAGGCTGGGGCAGCAATTGTGGAGTTGGCTCACTCTACACTAACTCTGATCTCATATATACTGGATCAGACGGAACCATCAAACTCGTAGTTGTCTCTAATACTGGGACATCAGGACAGAGCCTCTGAATTGGTGGTGGCTGCAACTGTATCTGCGTGTCTGTTGCGGTCGATACACTAGCACCATTCTGTGTCGGAGCTGATGTGATAACATTATTCGCCTGTACTGCGCTTGTGGTTTCCTGATTTTTTGTCGTATTTACAGGACCTGCACTAGAACTCGGGCTATTGTCATTCATGGCATATGGTGGCGGTCGATCATGTAACAACTGATTTAGAAACTCATCATCATCAGAATCATCTGCATCTGCCCAAGACTCCTGAGCCTCCTTTTGCTTACTAGACCCCTTGTCTGTTTTACAAGTTGCCTTTCTCCCCTGTGTTTCGGCTTCTTGAGTTATTGCCGGAAACATCCTAACTCCGTCTATTATTTCCCTTTCCACATCCTGGTCTCACTATCCCATCTAGCCTCCGCTTGAGTCTTCTCTGCTTTCCTCATTCTCCTCTCAAATTTCTGCTGCTGTTTCTGAATTGCCGCCAGTTCCCAAATTGCTAACGCCTCAAAATGAGCTGGTCTCGGAGGCGGCTTCTGCTCATTTAACACCCTCTGCAAATTTTCAAGAATCCTTAAATTGAACGTTCCGTGCTCCGGAAACGCCAAGCATCCTTCCTTTTCTGTCAATTTGCACCATTGCTTTAGCCAAAGGCATGGCGCTACTCCCTTCTCCTCCATGACGGCATAAGCCAGAGTATCCTCTGGTGGTGTAGGCTTCCCCACACTCGCTGTAATGTACGTATCTCCCCTCAAAGCACTCTTTAAAGCCTTGAAAAACTTAATTTTTGCCTCTTTTATTTTGTTTTAGAATCTAATCAGGAAGTGACTTTAATTCCCAGAGCACCCTTCGCCTACCTTCTCAACCAATTGCCTCTCACGGACGGCTGCCAATCCGTGTGCGACCCCTCTCTGCAACTGACCTATCCCAGCGCGGCTCCAATGGCGTCACACACACTGCAGCTGACAAAGTCTTGAGGCTTGTCTTCCTCACTCTCTATTCACACAAAACTAATGCAATATATTGTGAGCACTTTAACAACAAAATCCAAATCTGCTGGTTTACTACAGGAAGGGTAACACAATCGCTTCAGAACTTTACAGAGATTTCACTTGAAGCCTCGGCCGCTACTCTCTCCTTCTCAGATCCCGCACTCGCAAGCAGAATTTGACCCGCAAATTCTACTCTCGACTTCTCAATGGTTCGTTCTAGTGCACTTTAGAACTTGCCAAATCTCCATCGAAAGTTTCACTCACACACTTTGACTCAAACTCGACTCGTCAACCACGCCCGATTAAACTGCACAAATTACAACATAAACTAAGTGTCTCATACACTTAATAAAAATACTCCGGAGTCTTAGACCACGCCGGGTCCGTACATCACCAACAACCACGTGGACAATTTTTTAGCACAAAGCGCCACACTCACATGAAGTTCGCCGACTTCCCTACTCTCATACTGCGGAGTACTCCCACTCCTACTAAAACATTACCTGGCCTAAATTCTCATAAACCTCACAATTCACCTGCGATATGGATAAGCTGAGCAAGCGCAAATTCTGCGTCACATATACTATCACTAGAACGCCGAGAACATACCCAACTCACTTCGGCAAGCTCCGAGATTCCGGAAAAGTCATTTGGGACTTAGGGGCACATCATACCTCCAATTTGCATTTTCTCAAAAACACTTTCTAAAACAATGTCGTCCTAGGGCCCCAAAGGGCCTGAACCATCCTCTGCTACCAGAACTGATAACGCGTCCCAATCTAGATAATCTATTCACTCTGGGACTCGTTTTAGGCCGATGAATCTTTTGACCCTGATTGAAGTCTCCTTAAGACGAGTTAACTAATCAACATGTCAATCAATAAATCTATAACCTCATCAATATTCACAATAGCAAATCAATCAAATTACTCAATGGTATCAATAAAGCTCGGAAACCACCATGACCTTTCAGCCATGAATAACCACACAAAATTTAGTACGATTTATGATATTTATTCCCTATTGATTACAATTCTACTAGCAAGTTTATTAGTCTTCAAAACCAAGAAACACATCAACATTGTCATAATATGGCAACTCGAATAAGATTTTATCAAAGCAAAGATCATGAACATTAGAACATAGCACAACATCAACATGGATTAACTTTAGCAGAGTATCATTAGCGCATTATTCAACAAAGCATAGATTCAGTCATCTGTCTATTTACATCCGTTTAGTGAACTCCTTAACTAACCTTGAATCAGTATTAGCATGTTGGGCTTCATGCAAAACAATTTAGCAACATCAGTTTGGAAAACATCTGCCTATGGTCTCTATCAAAAGAAGCAGTTGGTACCTAGAAAGAAAAGGCAAACAGACAATACAATTTAATCATCATATAGTTACCCTCCGTAATGGGTCAGCATATAGAGTCAGTCTTCGTCCTCAGGACATCAGTGATTCGCCAACAGCCAGGAAACACAGCAAAGTTCAGTAAGACCGGGCAAAAGGGAATACCTCCCTCATAAGGAGGAAAAGTATGAATCGGGCAAGGCAAAGTAAGTGAAGATGGTTTGCAAAGTTCAAACAGCAAAGTCTCTGGGCAGAGTAACAAAGTGGCTGGGCAATATCAAAAGGCACGCAATGGCTTATAATGGCTCGGAATGGCATGTAATGGCTGATTTCTCCTCGTGTCCAAGAATTTTATATTGATCCTGTTGTCCCCCAATTTCCAATTGGGTGAGTTTTGGTGCACCATCATCTCCATTCAATGGTTTACTTGTCGTCTCAATACAATTGTCACCCCATAACAGTTCTCACGTAGTTTATTGGCTCCTGTAATTGACGTCTTCAACAGGTAGAATGTCAGGTGAGGAATAAGTGACATTTGTTACTCAAGTGAGTAATCCCATTGTCTTCCCTAGTCTAAATGACCTTGTACCTGTTGCGTATTACACTGTTGCATTCGGCAAGAATGTTTCCTTGGGCAAGTCGGGTTCTCATGAGAAGATTTACTAGAGTTACACACACATCTCTAGCTTCTGGAAAAGTACGGCTTCATGTCTTTCAGCAAGTCAGCACACTGCCCGTTAGAAAAACACATTTAATATGAAACCGGGCAGCTAGGCCCCGACTCATGCTAACTAAGGCCTAGTGTTTAATTAGCAAAACCTTAGCATATAACACTTAATACTAATACAAATCATACATTAGTAGATTAATATTTTCATTATTAGTCAATTCCATTAATCATCTAATACATTGGTGGCCACTCCCCGTGGGCACAATTCAAACACATGCGTTAACGTTTACATTTTCTATGCGATTTCACTAAGCATGATATTGCAAGCTTCTCATGCTAATTATAAGATTTTAATCACACTCCATCAGGAACCAGGTTCAAATCTTGGCATTGGCTCAACATTGTGATTCTGGGCAAATTGATTGATAGCCCTTTCCCTACAAAATTGAAGGTGGGTTTGAGTAAAGGAAAAGGTTTTCATGTAAAGCGCTACAATACATTTGCAATGAGTTTGTGCTATGTAAAACTACAAAATAGGAAGAGATTCAACTGTAACTAGAGTTCAAAAAACGTTCTTCTCTCCAGAACCAAGATGTAAAGGAGAAACTCCAAAAAATCAGAGATGGGCATTTTGTAGCATGAGCACAAAAACTTTGCTGAAGCATGTTACAGTTACTGTAAGTCAAAATATATTATTTCACAATTCTATCCATAATTTTCATTTTTTAGACTGATGCAGAGTTACAATCTTTTCATCTTCCAATTTTGTTTTGAATGAACTTTAGAACGTGTTCATAACACATTTAATGCAGCAATATTTAATTTTGTTGGGCCTTAATCACAAACCATTGAAACATCTTACTCATGAGGGTGGCTGCAATACTGCACTAAATATGTTACTACACAGAGGATACATAACACGTGTCCAGGTAATGTAATCCTAGATTGCGTCAAAGGAGTAATGGTACAATTAAGAACCGCTAAGTTGAAGGCTGAACTGTCGGTAAACGTCACCTGAATTCCAAGATGGTAATGTAGGAACATACTACAGTTACATATTACGTAATTTTCGTACTATGCTTTTATTTTGGTGCAAGTGCCATGAAAACAATGTTTTTTTTCAAACAGAGAAATGTTTACTGAAAATTGTACGTGAACTACTAGACTACAACTTTTGTTAACTAGTAACAAACTAGTAAACAAGAGAAATGTATCAGTTACATAGTTAAGAATATAGGGTTCTGGGAAAATTGAATTTGCCTTTGGTAACAAGCAGATTCAGTCTGTAGATGTCAGTCATTTTAAGTCTTGTGTAGATTGTTGTTCAAAAACCTATGCTGTATAGTACCAAAACTTGGAGTGTACTTTGGGTCTATCTTTTAGTAATGATTGCTTGACCTTCTCAACTACTCTTTTGGGTGCTTTTTCTTCCTCTTCTTGTGGTTTTTCTTCCTCATCTTGTGTTGGACCCTTCCCTGGAACACATTTTCTGACTGCATGGACTTATCCTTCCACTGCTTACATTCAGAAAACTACTCTTTTGTGTTTCTTTCAGCACTCTATGGCAATACATGTTTCTTGCTATCTCTCCATGTGCTGCCTTCCCATCACATCCCCAACTGCTTTTGGTGCATTTTCCCTGCACATCCCTTGTGTCCCCCAACCCGCCATCCTGCTTGGCTTTTTTCTGCCTTTTAAAACAAATCTACCATCTCTCCCACCCCTACTTGCATGGCACTGTGTTGCTTGACACTCTACAGGCTTTGCAGTTGCTTCTTACCAGTTTGCAGTGTTGAGTTGCTACCCCATCTTTCATTATCTCCTCATTCTGCCTTGTCCCACTTTTTATATGGCAGGCCCACCATTTGCAAATTGCTACATGACCTCTTATCTTTCCAAAATTCATTTTCACATTTTGATTCTTTAATTAAATACAGGATGGGCGTTCACCATCTTAAAATGATAAAATAAGAGTAAACAAATTGAAATTGCTGCAGCATCATGACACAGTCACACATATGCACATACTTTGTCACGCTGAGTCTGGCCTTTTCCCCTTTCTTCCCCAATGCTGTTTAGCACAGGTAACAAGCATTGGCAAAGGCAAAAGATCAGCTAGCACATTTCAAATGCCAAACCTATTGGCTTTGCTAACGTTTGTAGCTGCTGTTGCCAGCCAGGTAGAGCTAAGAATGGATCATGATTGCAAATGGAATATATTATATTGTGTTCTAATTGCATTTATGTTTACTTGTCCTGACAAGAAATTGCAGTGCTTTATAGGAGGCAGCATACTACTCCATAACCCAAGATTAGTGGTTAATAGAGTGGTTGTAAGAAACTGAGTTATTATTTCGGGTGGGTGACTACCCACATCAAGGAATAATCTGACCCCTTGTCAGTGGGAACCCTCAAAGTCACTAATTTAACCTGAGTTCAACCCCTGATAGCTTTGGCACAGAGCAGACATGCTTAACTTAGGGCACTATGCAAAGTGTGTATGCAAAACAATAAAAATCTGAAGCCAAATCAGAAAATAGAATTTGATTTAATAAACAAAATGATAGTAAAATGAGAAGAATCCAATGAAAGGAGCCAGAGATATGATTTTTTAAAGTTTTATGTAAAAATATTGTGGAAAAGCACAAAGCGCCAATGACAATCGAGCATTGTGATGCAATTTGTCACCAGCCTCAAAGAACGCAGGTTGCATATATCGTCCTGGTTCATCCTGGTCAAAGATTTTACCATCTGACTTTGGCCCTCGGGAAAGCCTGTCCGCCAAACTTCCAACAGTGTGGCCACCGAGGTAGTTGGGACCACTCCGCCAGACCTATTAGGAGTTTCCCGCTAGGCTGGCGGGCAGGAACCTCGGTTTCTGCCCGCTGTCCTAGCGGGAAACAGGCTACAGCATTGTCTCCAGCTCATAATCGAGCAACGGCAATGCTGTAGCCTGCAGGGTGCACCAGCACCCTCGCAATGTTCACTGTCTGCACAGCAGACAGTGAACATTGCGAGGGTGCTAGCAGGTGGACCCCTGCACTGCCCATGCCAAGTTCATGGGCAGTGCAGGGCCCCCCTGTGGCCCCCTGCACCTGTTCTCCGCCAGCCTTTTCATGGTGGTGAAACTGCCATGAAAGGGCTAGCGGATGAGGTCGTAATCCGAACTGTCATACCCTGAAACCAGTCCCAGGATGCTTGTTTCCAGTCCAGGGAGGACCTGGCCTGGCAGTCCGGGCTTCACTGTTCCCATAGGGAACAGGGTCATGACTGATTTGCATATGGCTGGGTCCAAACTGGGGTGGCATGGTGAGCAAAAGAATTGATGAATTAAACCCAGATCTGTGACTGGGGGTGAATGTTTGATTGGTACCACAGTTTGCCATCATTTGTGTTTGTTTGCTGTAATCCGCAGGGCAGCACTGCATGCAGCGCTGCTGGTGTGGATTACAATCTCTGTCACCAACAGGCCATTGGGATCACTAATCGCGGCTGTGCAGGTGGAACCCTGGTGGTCTGACTGCCAGGGTCTTTATGGGGTGGTCGGACCGCCACAGCAGCGGCGATGTTGACCTCCACTGCGGGGCTGGGGGTCTGAAGACCGCCATCCTCATAATGAGGCCCTTAGTTCTTTAAGTCACAATACACAAGACGAGCACACTTCTAAAGCCTCCCAGGGTCTTGGGGAAGGGACTTACTCACTGGGTGTCAGGCTGAGGCATACATCAGGACCCAGTCTAGGTCAGGTCAGCTGAGTACTTTCAGGAAAAGGCTTCTTGTAGCTTGTTGTATCCCTGTAGCTTGAACAAGAGGTCAGCCTTGGAGACACTTCTTTATCCTGAGCGCAAGAGGAAGCTGGTCCAGTCTTTCAGATCCAGTCCTCTTCTGATCTTTATATGGTCCAAGACATGTTCTGAAGTGATTGCCTGGAGGTGCCACGTGTATGCCTGGCACCAGCTAGTGGGTGTGAATGACTCCTGGGCATGACATATCCAATAGGGTTAAAGTTCCTTAGGCCAACCCTAAACATTTCTGCCATTTTCAAGATGGTGAAAGTCTTATTTCAGGCTAAACCTGGTCTTTGAGGGCCAGATGTGTGTGGTGAGTGTACTATAGTAATCCAGACATTTGGTAGGACAAAAGCAGAATCCTCCAGGAATCAGACAGTGGATCCACAAAAATTGTCTTGGCATCCTGTTGTTCCCCTTTTGAGTTTGCTCCAAGTGTTATAAGTAAAACTAGAAGAACTGTGAAGCAGTAAATGCCAGTGAAGCTGGATTGGACACTGTAGTATGTAAAAAGGAAGCCCACAGTCTCCAGCCTGCATACCCTGTCAACTTCTGTAGCCATCTCTGTCCATTTCGGTCAGCCTATTGTTTGCTTCAATCTAAGCATTATTGTGGATAGTGCTGGACCTAGGAGAGGTTAGATATACTATTCTCACTCCAATACAAGGTAAAGCAGGGGCATTTTTGGACTTTGGAGGATTTTGAAATAGTATTCCAACTTTTAAACTCAAATATATATATATATACATATATATATATATATATATATATATATATATATATATATATATACATATATATATAACAAACTAATCATATTTAATCTTTAATCTTATATAAAATAAAACAAATTACATTGAAAAATACACATTTCATACTTCCCAAAAAATGAACAAATATAAAAACAATAACATAATTATTTCAATATGTGAAAAGAGTACACCACCCTTTTTGTCATCCAAAAATAGCTGCAAACTATTTTTTTTTTTAATGAAACATTATTAATAGTAAATAATTATTAAATAAAACAGTTATAATTAAAGCACACAATAAATATGAAACCTTTTCAAACTTTTATATTTAAATGAACTGATTAACCTATTAACAATCAATTCCTTAAAAACAACAACTAAATAAAATGTCAGTAAATTAAACAATTTTACACAATTATCAATTAATAATTTATTGCTTCTATCCAAAGAAGTATAAATCAATTGTCTGACAATTGTTGGTTTTGGATATATATATATATATATATATATATATATATATATATATATATATATAAAAACTCAACATTCTTATCTCTTATATCCTGTTCCATATTTTTGAGTTGATTGTTTTTATATGATAGTCTTGTATCACAATTTATTTTCTTGGATATCTTTGAGGGATACTGTTTTAGGTTACACAGATTTAATATATAGATGCTTTTGACTTTATACTTAGTTTTTTTATATGATGTACGAAATCAAGTAATGTGGTATGTAGATAGCAGGTGATTTAGGTTTACCTGCTACGACTTGGAGAAGCGCATCATCTCTAGGATATACATCAGTCATACCGTTATGTATTTGTTCCAGACAGATGTATGTGTGGTATGCTTTGTTTGAGACAGATGTATGTGCAGCATGTTTTAGGGGAATGGGGTTCTCCTTTAAATTAGTAAGTGGTTGTTTAGGTTTGGATTTTGCTGATTTGGCTCTTACTCGATCTTAGAGGGTTCAGGAGGGATATCTGCTTGTAGGCAGAGCTGCCAAAAGTTGAGATCATGTAGATTCTCTGTTAGATCATATTGGGAATAACATAGTCTTAACCATTCTTTGAAACACAAAGGGTCTGATTATGAGTTCAGCAGACGGTTTATACTGTCTTGCGAACGTCCAACAAGGAGGTTGCCGTCATACAGGCTACCTCACCACAGGCCCCATAAGGAGTTTCCCGCTGGGAAAGCAGGTGGAAACCGGAGTTTCTGCCCACAGGCCTAGCGGGAAACAGCCTACAGCATTGTCTCCAGCTTGTAATCGAGCCATCAGCAATACTGTAGAGTGCAGGGTGCACCAGCACCCTTGCAGTGTTCACTATCTGCAAATGAGACAGTGAACATTGCAAAGGTGTTGGCCAGGGGGAGCCCTGCACTGCCCATGCCCCCTGCATTCATACTCTGACGGCATTTTCATGGCAGTATCACCGCTGGCAGAGAAGGGGGTTGTAATCCCTAGGGGAGCGCTGCTTGCAGCACTGACCTGGCGGATTAGGACTACTGCCAGCTCCAGACCACCGGGATCTCCAATCCTGGCAGAGCTGGCGGTTCCCTGGCAGCCCAACCGCCTGGGTTGTAATGTAGCGGTCGGACCGCCATCTGTTAGACTGGTGGTCTAATGACCGCCAGACTCATAAAGAGGCCCTAGGTGACTCAAATTGTCTCTGATCTTAGCTGGTAGGAATTTCCATAATTTTGCAGCTTGAACAAGAACGTAGTGTCACCAATGGTTTTCTTCCTGTAAGCAGGGATTATTAAGTGTATTGCCAGCCTATTGCAGAAGTTCTTCAGGTGGGAGTATTTGGTGATTTTTGCTTGCTTAAATGTTGGCCCTTTGATATTTACTGCAATGCCTGATGCCCAGTAACTTAGAAGAGGACCTTCATCCATTTAGGAGCCAGTGTAAACCCTCTGAGGAAGGAGAGATGCAGGTTTTTATACTTACATTTTGATGAAATTTTACTGCTGACTTTAGCATTTTCTGCAACCTTCTCATAGTGGACTGTAACATAGTCTATTTGCATAATCACATTTTAAGCAAAAGAGTGAAGTAGTTTGAAGCTTTTGAGGAAGTCCAAGATGTGGAAAGATGGGTTTACACTTTCTCACTGTGTAGAAAGTTGAATGAGACAGCTTGTCTTCTTGATTATTCATGAAAAACTTACAGTGAAAAAGCATTTCAAGAGTTCACACTTCTTTAACTATTTTTGGCACATCTCATTTCATCAGGCCAGAAAGGTAAATAATCATAATTTCTCCATTCATCAAAGGTCAGTATTTCAGTTTTTGAAGCATTTAAGTTGAGTTGATTTCTTCTCCTCCATCAATCTATGGCTATGAGGAATGTGATGAGATGTGATTTCCTCCCCCAACACATTGAAGGACTAAGGGCCTCACAGATGAGGGAGGAGAAGTTACATTTGTTGTTGAGGCTCATGCAGCATACAGAACTGAAATTTTATATTCTTGTGTCACCTTTCTAGCAGCAGATGGGAATACACACACATTTTACCACTACACTCCAGCAAATACACCTGCACAATATAAACCATATGCATATTTAGAAATACCACTGTCTTATCAAGAACACCAAAACTGGCTTGATGGCACCCAACCATACGTCCTACAGAATGTTAGATTAGGTCCTCTAAGTAATTACGGTCCTACATGGCCAGAACTGGCTACGTGTACACCTAATGCTGGTACAAGGATGATAGCAGAAGTGCGCTGCCTATATACTAATTTAGTTGACATATAGAGACGCTTAATACAAGTCGTAATGCAGACTGTAAACACTGCCCCAGCAAGGGCTGCCCTAGGACAACCACATATGGCTACAATAGGCATTAATCCTGCCACTGTGCATTCAATTAAGGGTAAAGTACCCACCAAACATGAATACATTTCATTTTGGTTAGCAGAAAAAAATAAGCGCTTTGGAGGCAGTGTTACCCCATATGAAACCCCATGATAAACTTGGAATTCTCATAATGAGGTTGCAATTTGGGATGGTTCCCTCAGTGGACCACTATGCTACTTGGGGTGCAGTGTTTGCTGCACTCTACACTACCTTACATGGTACACCAACACTTGCAAATCTTTCAGAAGTATTAAAGCAGATTGAAGATGAATATGGGCGGCCCCGGCCCTACACTTACGGATGCAATTAATAGGCAATTTTGCCACGGTATACTTGATAATATTAAGTTATCTTAAACTTGAAGTAGTAGCACAAGCAGTACGCCTATGGCTCCGGAATGTTCCTGCACAGGATCGAGACCCCGAGCTGCCAAAGATTATTGCCAAGATCTGTTTTAGAATAGATCGTGACAGTCTGGGAGCCAGACCAGGTAAACCACAACCACAAGATACATCCAATATGGATTCTACCAAGCAAGCAGAAGAGGGTTCTAAAAATGCTGGGATAAACCAAAACAAAATAAAGGCAGTTTAAAACAAAGAGGAGAAACTCTATATTTGGAAACCTCTAAGAAACGCTATAAGTTTAGAAATAGGGACACTTCAAAAACTCCTGATAAATATCAATATACTGGTATACACAAATCATGTTCCTTTTAGGACTCACCAGATAAACGCAGTGAGAGAGGTGGGTGTAAGAACAACGAAACAAGTATGTGAAACCGAGAAACGATTCACAATGCTCATCTGAAGTTTCCATGAAAAAGGAAGAGAAACGTTCTCAAAAGAAGGCACAATTCAAAAAGAAAGGTGGCAGAAATTTTGGCTATAAATGCCACACATACTGAGAACTTTATTGAAGAACAGGAAGTGGGCTGTTACTCTGCTAGACAGCATGCAGAGGTCACAATAGTTTGCCAGAATCTTCAAGAGCTTCTGGATGTGACAGCAACTGACACATTTTTAGAAGTCGAAACTGTGGACAGGCACGTCTACCTCCCGGACAGGGTTTACAAAGTGAAAATTCAAATAGAGACAGACAGAGAGTGCATAATTAAAATAATATTTTGGGGGAAATTACATTGAGTTATGATATCCTCTTGGCAGAAAAAAGATTGACCACCAAAATTTGTCTGTAATCTCCCACTAGGAGAGGATTTTGTGTTGCCATCCTTCATGGTCATTGTTCCTGAAGAATAAAAAAAAGGCTTGCGCCATAGATTAGGCATTAGCACAAGCACCAGTGCTTTCTTGCAATCATGTAGGATAGGATAAAGACTTCCTCTACCATATCGTACAATTAGATATTCACCACAGGCTCAGCCACAATACCCCATTAAACATGAGGCTAAAGCACCAGTGAGAGAAATACTCACACAACTTGAGAACCAGGGTGCAACAGAAACCTGTATATCCCAAATGAACAACCCTTTGTTCCCCTTAGCTACGCCAGATCATTCATATAGAAGAGTCTTAGATTACAGACATTTAAACAGTAACACACATATTTGCTATACAAAATGCACATAGCATAGCACTTATTAACAATTTAGTGCACAAAAATACAGAACAACTTTTGATATTTCCAACGTTTTTTTCCTGCCAAAATCTAGCACCTGAAAGTAGGGATTTAAGTGCCTTCAGCGTGCTCAGCTCGCAAAGATAATATTGCCAACTCCCACAGTCCTGGACTGTTCTCAGCAAGTGTAACATCAATATTACACAATATCGACCCAGAGGCGTTGTCTTATGTGGATAATATCTCCCTAACAGATGACAACCTAGTCACACAGCTAAGACGGGTGGAACGCATTGTTGTAAGATTTGCCAAATTAGGCTACACAATTGAACTTTAAGAAAACAAAATTGCCTTTCTCAGTGTCATGTTTCAATGTTACGAGTTATCAGATAAAGGGAAGAGCCTGTCACATCACTCTTTTTTAGAAAATTGTGCACAGTTACATCCACCAAATACTATCAAAAAGCTATCATCATTGTCAGGCTTTTTCAGTTTTGGTAGAACATACATTCCTGATTATGCACAATGCGTAAAACCACTCTATGATTTAATTTGCCCAAACTTTACAAGTAAATATTGGACAGTTGAACATACATGAATCCTTCGAACACTGCAACACAACATGCTTGAAGCAAAACACTTACACACATGTGATAACAAAACAAACCTGGTCATCAGAGTAATTGCTAGTGCCATCGGATTCACCTATGTAACATATAATGAAGGTGACACCTTTCCAATAGCATACAAATCACATTTGTAGTCCACAAATGAACAACGCTTTACTCACACTGAACGAATTCTGACTGCTGTTAAGATGGCTCTCGTAAAAGACAGACCTCTGGCCCAGGGGAGACACATTATTGTTGTGACCCCAATACCAGCCAGCGTTCCAAACGCAAAAGCACTACATCCACGTTGGATCCAATGTGCTCATCCCTGACTGCCACTGAAGTTTATTGTTTTTGATCCAAAACTTCAGACACAAGAATTCCTTCAGTATGAACTTGAAAACCCAATACCTACAAATATTTTGACTCTTGGTGAATACCAAATAATCATTTACACTGATGGTTCAGCGCAACCAGCAGCAGGCACTAAACAACAATACTCTGCCACTTGCTCGGCTGTAAGCGGTTTCATGAGGGATGGTAAATTCCACCCTCGGAACACATATATGCAGTCCCCAGGGGATTGAACCACACAATTAGCAGAGCTTAAGGCTCTAATATTAGCACTGGAACATAAGGATCCTGAACTGCTGACACTGACTGTGTGTGATTTATAATATTGTGTCCAGTGCTTTAATGAAAATCTGTATTACTTGCGCCAAACTGGGTTCTGAAACTGAAAAAAAACGGTGTCATCAAACAGATTCTTGTGGGAAAATGTAGAAGACCTGAAGGAAACGATACAAAATGCCCATGTAGTGCATACACTCGGCCATAAATGTATAGAAGTACATGCTGTAGGAAACACTTTGGCTGATGAAGCAGCCAAGTCAGCAGAAGCTACGGCTTCTGTTGCTGCAATTACTTGTTCTTGTACGAGGTTGGATGATGAAATACTGGCTGCTGTGAAAGCTTTGGTTGATGGAAACGCCTTGCCAAAAGCATATTCCTCCAAATATTCCTACCATTTACGTGCCAAAAATAATGCATTCCCAACCATACCGGGGGAGGTGAGCATGTGATCCCCAACCAAGAACAGTGATTAGCTCTCATAAAAGCAGTGAATGAGGGGGTTGCTTCTGCCCATGCACGTGAGGTGGCTCCTGTTTTTCACTCCAAAAACTCTACTGGTTGCCAGGTCTATACAAACAGACTAAACAGTATGCCCTTTGTTGTGACATCTGTCAACAAATAAGAGCGTCAACCGTCAAACACCCACCACTGCCACCACTCGTAATTTCAAACAAACCGCTACAAAGTGTGTACCTGGACCACTGTGGTCCCTTAACACCTGATGGTGCACACAAATACATCTTAGTCGCTGTTGATTCTTGCTCCAGATTTCCATCGGTATGGCCACAATGATCAGGTGATGTCTGAACAGTTATTAAAGATTTGCAAGTCTTCATCAGGACATATGCAGGTGCAGCATTCCATTCAGACCAGGGCTCAGCTTTTGCCCCCAGGGCATTCGGGACACCATAGCGACCTAGTGAACATTTCAGCTACTGTGATTCCTGATGGGATTGTTTGGGAAAAAGTGCCATTCAATAAATTCAGACCGACAAAAATGTTTCAAATTCCATATGTATTCAAAGTTTCTATGAATGATATCATAACACCAGTGGTTGTTTGGAATGGTTGGGCTGTAAAAACAGTTGATTCTATGCTTTCTGAGCTTGACTATTGTACTGTGTTTGAAAGTGAAGATGTTAATCAAACAACCGCAAATTATCGGGAAAATATCTGTTACCATCATGACGGACATAATTTTATACATAAAGGCCGCACCCCAAGAACAGGTTATAATTATATACAATGGGAACATTGTCCAACTCTGCCAGTAGGGAGTTCCAAAACATATATACAAAAGTTTGCATATTTTACTGGGCATGATGTCATAAATGCTGAGTCTTATTTTTTTTAATTGCCTACTATGAAATTGCAGAATATTCTGGTAACAGACACCTAATTAATTAATTGTGATTCCTTTGATTCCCAGTTGGCTATAAAAGGCTATGAATATTGGTTGAAGTCGATTGACTTAAAGAGTGTGTGGGGAACTAGAGATTGGCAAATATAGGGAAGGGAAGCTTTGTTTAGAGCACGCCTTATTGCGTTTCAGAAAACAAAATTAAAAATGAAACTGTACAGCAAATGAGTTGTTTAAGCTTGGCCAAAATTAAGGAACTGAATGTGTTCAGTATTCTGTCACCAGTTAAATTTGAAAAATGGCAAAAGAATTTAAAAATCACTGATGAACAGCTTAACAGGTGGGTCCAAAGTGGAACTTTTGATTCAACACTTTCAGGTCCTAATGGCCGGTAGTTGTGGCCAGTGGACACAAATGGTTGCTATGCATGTTTTGTAAACTCCACAGGAGGTTTTAGAGTGCGCAGACCTGACCCTCGTTACATCTCACAGCAACACTCTGAAATCATCACCACATATAGCATGGGCAAGCTTTGTCAACAATGGTTGAAATCTTCCACATTAACAGCTGTCAGAAAACACAGACTTACACAATTTTCTGTTATGCCCCAGGAAACCATGCACAAAGCACTTTTTCTACTCCATATATAATGAAATTTGGAAATTATCCCAAATGGAAGCCCTTTCCCAGTTGAGGCAGACAGATCAGGTCAACTTGCAGAAAGCTGTTGTATATAATGGTATGAACACTTTGTCCAACAGCATATACACACTTAACAACATTGTTTCATCTGCAATTGACATCATACAAAATTATATGTCATTTTTACACCATGGACAGAGTCAACTTATGGTCATTATGCAGTTCCAAGGACCTATTTGCCACGTTTAACTTGACATGAAAACAAGAGATCTAAGAAAGAAGCAACTTATAATCTGCTTAATATTGGAAAGTTAGAAAAGCTGCCTTTCACAGTGGCGGAAATACCATCTGCAGTTTGGTTAATACACATGGTTATTAATCTCCCCATTACAGCACTTCAATTCACCTTGTGCTTGAAGCACATTCTTGTAGGCAGATTTGGGATGCAAGGAGATAGATACATCCATGAGGTGTGGGAGCTACCCTTTACGGACAAATGTTTCAATGACATGGAAAAAGTATTTCTTAGCGGGAACAAATGTGAGACTTCTGAGAGCCACTCAATGATTTACAAACAACTGTTCTTGCACAGAGCATGTAATCCTTCAGCTGCATATTCTGCTTGTTATGTGAAGGGTGTTCCTGTCTCTTTGATTCATCCGGCATTCCAGGTGCTCTCAAATGGGAGTTATGTGATACTGAATGAAAAAGGCTGTTGTGGGATGCAAGCCGGAATTGCCTACATAGTTTCAGTCTCCCAAAATCGGACTTGTTGGGTGAACGTACTTCCCCCCACCCCCCACGTGAGAGATAAAAGTAGCAGATATTTGGCCTAATATTGATACTTCAAATGTAAAGTTTGCAAACTGAGCAGAGTGAAAGTTCTTTTGTTTCAAAAACACGTAGCACTCACATCTGCCCGCAAGACCTATGCTCTCCAGGTAGGGAGGTCATCTGAAAAGATACAGGCCCTCATTACAACTCTGGCGGTTGGCAGAGAAGTGGCGGTCTTACCTTGGAGACTTGGGTCCCCATCCCAGCGGCCGTCACGACCCGGCTGACCGCCATGGATTTCATGGGGACAGGAACCTCCATGAAATCCATGGCGGTAAGCACTAACAGCGCCAGGGAATTCCTTCCCTGGCACTGATAGGGGTCTCCCCCACCCCCAAGCCATCCCCCCACTCCCCCTACCCCTCTGCCACCATCCAAAGGTGGCAGGACCCCCCTCCCCACCCCTACCCCCAACATCGCAAACCAGACACACATCGTACATGCATGCAGACACCACCAACACACATACCCGCACACATATCAACATACATGCCAACAGCCACACACACAGACATACACGCACACATCCATTCAGACATACATACAGACAGACACGCACACATTTCCAGACACAACACCCCCGCATGCATACACGTACTCACACACCCCCTCTACATACTCACACCTCCATGCACGCACACAACACCCCCCCTAACGGACAATCAACTTACCTGGTCTGTTGATCCTCCAAGAGGGGACGGGATCCATAGGGGCTGCTCCGTCGGCTGCAGCCCGTCAACAGAACACTGCCACACCAAATCACGGAATGTGATTCAGTGGGCGGTGTTCTGTTCACGGGGCGGTGGAGGTGGAGCAACCTCCACTTCCCCGCTGACCACCAGTATGGCTGCTGTCGGCTCTCCATCTGGAAAAGGACGGAGGGCTGCCAGCAGTCATAATTCGCCGAGCGGAAAACCGCCTGCACTGGCGGTCTTCAGCACGGCGGTCCCTCGGCGGTCTTGCAAAAAGACCGCTGAGGTTGTAATGACCACCTCAGTCCCTTTTAAATACCAACTTTCCAAAACATTTCGGTGAACTTATAAGTCGCATTTTAAACGTGTCTAACACCACTGGGATTGTACATTTCTTTAAGGCTGTAGGTTTTGATTTTGTAAGCACATTCTCTTCTACTTTTGGCATAGTACCTTCAGCCATACAATCGATTTTGGGGGGTTTTGTGGGGATTTCCTGTGACTTTGGCATTATTTGGTGGCATTTTGCTGTTGCAGCTTTTCCTTCGCAATGGCTACTCCATCTCAACAAGGAGGACTGATGTCGCTTCCAACAGCCCAACTGTGTCGTGAACGTCTGATGCAATATTTTGGAACACCACTCCTGGACGAACTGGAGTCTAATTTGTCCTTGTCATTAAGATCGGCTCTGAATTGTGTGCAGCCCATCTTTCGATGCTTGTGGTACCCATCTGAAAATGCACTGGAAGTGTGTCTTGCTATGCAGCACATATATTATTTGGACGCAGGTCTGTTGGTGTTCTTGATGAGGGTTCATTACCAGATGTGCACACTGAGATTGTGGTTGCTACGAGAGGCTTCCTAATAGCCACCCCTTGTGAATCAAGTGGCTCTAGGTGCTACAACACATGACACTGCACGGGATGCTGTCGCCTCAACTGGAGCTGTGGCTGAGGAAACAGAACATGAGTGCTCCTTCACTTTCCTTGTCAATAATTTGGTTAATTTAACAGCTGCTGGAGTGGGGTCTTTTCTAGATTCAATAACAATTGATGACATTGATGATTATATAAAGGATCACAATTATTGTTGATCTTCTCTTATTTGGCTTTAATTGGTATCAAAGTGTTTGTGGAATTCTAAATTGATCCTTTTTAATTTGGCTCAACTTTGGTTGAAACTGCTGAAACTGGGAAGGCAAGTAAAGGCACCTCTGGTGCTCTTTATCAGAGGGAGTCCTTCATTATATTTTAAACTCTGGCTGCTCGGGAAGAGCCAGCATCATTACTGCAAAGTGAAAGTAAAACGAGCTGATGAGCTTATTTTACTTTCACTGCATCAGTGCACACTGCATCTGGGCATATCTCAGCTCCTTGAGGACTGTTTGCTCGGGACAGATATCTCTGAAAAGGGGAGAATCTCCCCTTTCGGATGGTATCTCTGCTCAGTGGATCCCTACTTGGGGATCGCCACAGGAGAGCGATCCCCAAGCAGGGAGCCACCCAATAGGCCCCTAGGAAATTAGGGAGTAGCCCATTAGGCTAGGGATTGTGCTCTCCCACCTCCAATAATTTCAGCCTTTCTGTCCCCCTGGGGGCAGAAAAGGTTGATTACCTGTCTGCCCACAGAGGGGCAAAAAGCCTACTAGACACCAGGAAACAACAAAATAAAAGAAAATGTAGAGGTGGGGGCTGCCCACCAACGGCATGGCCATGCCCTTATCCCAACAAAAGCAGCAACAATCTTTATGCCCCCCGAGGTGTGTATGGAGGATGATTACCCTTGATCTGCCCCCTAAACCCTACCAGTGGGGGAGGGGCAGAAAGCCCACTAGACACCCTGGTAAAAAAAAAGAAAAATGTAGGGGTGGGGCCTGCCCGCCATGGGTGTGGCCATGCCCCAACCCCAAAACTGCAGCATATGTGTTTTTGTCTCCCTCTCGGGTGACAGGTGGGGATGATTACTCACAATCTGTTTTCCTACAGAGGTACAGAGTGCCTACTAGACACCAGAGTAAGTTTACAAAATATCTACATGGTAGGGGCTGCCCACTACCGGCATGGACACCCTAAAAAAAAGTGGCAACAGTCTTTCTGCCCGCCCACCCTAAAAAAAAGTGGCAACAGTCTTTCTGCCCCCTCTGGGGGGAGGAACAGGTAATTATCCCCAATCTGTCCCCCTCCGGGAGGAGCAGAAAGCCCGCCCACTAGACACCATGGAAGAAAATTTTAAAACAAGTAAATGTAGGGTTTCCCACCATGGGCATGCTCCTTCCCTAAAATGACACAGCTGTCTTTCTGGCCCCCTGGGGGTGGATGGGGGCAATTACCCCCAATGTGCACCCTTAGGGGCATAAAGTCCACTAGACACAAGGGTCAGCATTTATTCATTGTTTTTTGGGGGGAGTGGCCACCATACACATAGGCCCTTCCTCTCCCCACCCCACTGCCCAACAGACTTTCTGCCACCCTGGGGTCGTGGATTGGAGTATTCACCCCAATCTGCTCCCCTGGGGGGGCAGAAAGCCCAGGGATTTCAAAAGGTGCCAAAACAAAAGGAGGGGGTGGCCTATCCTGGCATCGAGCCATACCCTGCCCCAGAAGGGGCAATAGTGTATTTCTGCCCCCAGAAATCAGGTTGGAGATTTGTACCAATTAGGGAGGTTCCACCAAATATGTCTCAGAGGAAGGGAAGAAAATCCATCTGACTCCAGGAATTTTGCATTTTGGCCAAGAGAAAGTGGTGTGGGGGTTGCACTGTGGTTTGTCCTATTTGGGGTTGGCTATGGCCAGTGTCAGAGTGCAACATTCACACCACTTTCTTTTACCCCAGAGGCAAAATCCCATTTGTGATGAGGACTTTGTATCCCCTGGGTGGACTGTTTAAAGCAACCTCCCCAATTGGGAAAAAACCTTACCTATCCCCAAGGGGAGAAAGACACTATCACCCCTTCTGTGGCAAAGGTACTGATTGATGCCAGAGTAGGTTATACCCTCCTTTTTTGTTTTGGTGTAATTTTGAATTCACTGGTGTATAGTGGGCTTTCTGCTCCCCTCATGGGCAAACTGCAGGCAAGCCCCCTCTCTGGCCCTGTGAGGCACAGAAAACTGGTTTGCCCCGTTTGGGTCAGGGTGCGGTCAATGCCAGTTTTTTTCCTACCTCGCCCCGCCAAAGCCAGACAGGAGGTTTGCCTTCAAATTGCCCCTGTGAGTAAAAAAAATGTGATGTATTCATGTTGCATTTTAGGCCGTCTCATACTGCAGGCACTAGGCCTTCACATATAAGTGAGGTACCATTTTTATCGACAACTTGGGGGAATGCTGGGTGGGAGGAAGTGTGTGGCTGTCCGCAGATTCCAGATCTTGTGTTTTTAGTCATAGTTTGAGATTTGCAAGGATTATGGGTAAAAAACCTGCTAAGAGCCACGCAAGTCACCCAATTCTGAATTCCCCCAAGTGTATTGTTTTTAAAAATGTTCATGTTTGCTAGGTGTCCCTGGGTGCCGGCTGAACTATGGGCCTAAAGTCCACAGCTACCCAATTTGCAAAAAAGGGTCAGTTTTGAGCAGAAAAATGTGATATATCCATGTTGTGTTTTGGGTTTTTCTTGTTTGGGACACTACGTCTACTTACGCAAGGTACCATTTTTATCGGTAGACTTGGAGACTTTGGAGAACTGCTGGGTGAAAGGAAGTTTGTGGTTTCCCACACAATCCAGAATTTTCCATCACAAAAATTTGAGTAAATGTGTTTTTTAGTCAAAGTTTGAGGTCTGCAAGGGATTCTGGTACAAAAAGCCTGGCAAGAGCCAAGCAAGTCCCCCCCACCCTGGAATTGAGTGTGTGTCTAGTTTTCAAAAATGTACAAGTTTGCTAGCTTTCCCTAGGTGCAGGCTGAGCTATGGCCCAAACTCCACAGCAACCCACTTTGCAAAAAAGGGTCAGTTTTGATTCAAAATGTATTCAAGTTAAGTTTCGTGCAGTTTCCTGTTGAGGGTACCAGGACTACCCACGCAAGTGAGGTACCAATATCGGGAGCATTGGGGACATGTTGGGTCAAAGGAAGTTTGTGGCTCACTGCAGATTCCAGAGCTTTCCATCATAGAAATGTGAGGGAAATGTGTATTTAAGTCAAAGCATGAGGTTTGCAAGGGATTCTGGGTAAAAGAAACCCTGGTGACAGCCACGTGTCACCCCATCCTGGAATTCTCCAGGTTTCTTGTTTTCAAAAATGTTCTGGTTTGCTAGGTTACCCTAGGTACTGGCTGAGCTACGGCCCAAAATCCACAGCTACCCACAACGGAAAGGTCAGTTACCAGTAAAGTGGAAAAATGTGCTGCGCCCATGCTTTGTTTTAGGCCATTTTCTGTCACGTTCAATAGGCCCATACAAGAGAGGTACTATTTTTATTGGAAGACATGTGGGAGTATATAATAGTAGAACATTTGTTACAATCATTTAGATTTCTCAGGATTTGTGCCTTTCAAATGTAAGCCTGCGTGTGAGAAAGAAGATATTTTGAAAAATACCCTCTGAATCATATGCTAGCACAAGTACCAACAAATTCAGAGATTTACAAAAAAACATTGCTTCTAACCTCCATATTCTGTGCCCAATTCAGAAATACATAGGTTTCCTTAATACCCATTTTTCACTCAACATATTTCACCATATGAATTGGTCTATACTAGGTGTACCAAGAAAAACATTGTACAATGCAGCTCAGTTGTTGTCTTTGGGTACATTGGGTTATTGGAGAACCTACAAACCCTATATAGCCACTCAACAAGAAGGGTCTAGCAGACGTAATGGTATATTGCTTTTGTAAATCGGCCATTGTGACAAAGTTACAGATGAAAATGTTTTCACAAATGGCAGTTTTTTTCCAACTCCTTTTTAATATTTCTTTAACATTAAATTTTTTGGGGGAAACCTTGAGGGTTCTACACATATGACCCATTGCCAAATTTTTGATTTTGTCTACTTTTCATAAATCTGTGGCTTTCCTGGATCACAGATGGGTTTCACCCTAGTTTCTACCACAAAATGGAAGCAGGTTGAGGGTCCAAAAAACAGGAAACATTAGCTGCCTCTTTGAAAAATGCCAAAACTATGGTAAAATAATTAGTTTTTTATTCAGCTCTGCGTGTTCTGACACCCGAGAAAATTGTGACTTTAGCAGAGCAAACTAATCATTTATGGCATTTTTAGGGGGAAAACACTTTTATCCACAGCACTTTGTTTCTATTTTTACCACAAAACTCAAGATTTAGCTATATTTTGCCTATTTTCTCGGTCCCTTCCAGGGGAATCCACAAACCTTTGTTACCGTTAGAATAATCCCCAGTAAATTGGAAAAATGGACACAAATTTGGGGTGGATAGCTTCTGTGGAAAAAGTTAGGGGTTCCTTAGAGTGAAATACCCCCAAACAGCTCAAAAAGGGCTCAGCACTGGAGGTGGTGGGGGAGACACTGAACATTTAAGGGGTCAAGGAAGTTCCACCATTCTGGCAAAAAAAACATTTTAGTGGGTTTGTGGATTTTTATAAATTTTTTGGTGTGTTTTGTTCATGAAGGAGACCATGACAACTGGGGCTATTCTGTGGAGATTAATTTGAGATTTATTAAGAAGGGCCACTCAAATTATGAGATTGTGCAGCTGCGGCAATTTTCGCATAATTATATATTTGCCACATTTGCCACATAATCATTGTTTAGTAGCCCAAGTGGTTCAAAAGTTACTAAAAATGCAGCGCCACACGTTGCCACGCAGTGGAAGGCCCTTTGCAAAGGTTGACTAGTTACATTTTTGTTGCTTATTGCTATATTTGGGTGTTAAACTGGTACTAATGAGGTGCAACCAATCCAGAGACAGTGTTAACAAGTTTGAAAATGACAAAATAATGAAGTAGTACTATCACAGAATGTGCAGCATTATGCCACATAATTTGGGCATCCTCTGCATCATAACTCCAAGTGCCCTTCTATGAAGGGACAAAAATGTCAGCTCCTAGCATCTGCTTGTTCCTTTGCGTTATCTAGTTGATTCTGAAAGGTGTCTCATTCCGAGTAGTCCTTGAGGGTTAAAGACACACTTTTGATCTGATTTATTGGGTCAGATTCACACTCTTTCTCACACCTCTTCCCATAAGCGGATGAGTGAAGAGTGATTCCACTGGAGACACCTCCCACCTGCCTATACAATTCTCCTTAACACGACCAACATATCTTTATGCATCTGCAGGTCCTTACAAAAACATAATGTGGCAAGTACAAAAAGGCCAAGAAGCAGGGTAGGTAACTAGAGTAAAACTTCTGTCTTTTAAGTAGTAAGGTCTCCCAAAGCAATGTGAAATAACCTTAAAGATTGTGAATCTATCGAAGAAAAAATATCAGAGAAGTGCTTGTTTTTGGTGTCTGGTGCGGTGAAACAAATCACATAATGAAACTAACAAAAAATGCCTCCAGCTAAATAAGCTGCATGAACATGTCACATGGATAGAGTCGCCCTTTCAAAGGTTTGTACACGCCTTCCTTTTCACTGGAGGAAATGTCATTCATTGTAAACAAACTGCGCTGACGTTTTTGGGAGACACTAATCTTTTCCTGTTAACCTCTGAAAATCTTCAACAGCAAGAGGCACGATCCACATTAGCAAACAAAAAGAAAAGGCAGCGAACATTGAAAGAGCAGAGTGAAGGTAGCATCAACGTGTATACCAGGTGTAATGTGGGGGTGATATCTGTAACCACCATACTCTAAGAATATAGGACACTCCGTCAGATAAAGGGTAAGTTGAAGAACATTAGCCAAACAAAGGCAAATTTATAAACCACAAGAACAGTACAAATCAGTGGCAGAGCAGGAATAGATAAAAACAAATTCTTACTAGCGATCTGCTTCCCTGTGAGTTGGTTTGCTAGGCATTGCTTTGGTTCCATGAAGAGCTAAGTAAACGATGAGCAACAGTGGGGGCTTCGGGGGAGCAGAGGACTTGCCCAGTCTCCCCCCGGGATTATCGGGCGACAGTGGAATGGTCCACTCATTCTAATGGTGATTGGAGGTGGTGTCCGGATGGGGCGGTGATTAGGGCACGGGCATATAGGGCAGGGGCATGGTGTGGGCAGCCTCTTTGGCTGTTGTCACACCCAGTAGGCGTTGTGTCTTCGTGGTAGGAGTTGTTTAAGGCGTTTTAGGGGCAGGTGTAGAGGCGGTTTCAGAGTGTAGGAGGAGCTAGTGGTAAAGTTTTTTCTGTGGTGTGTTGCCATAATAGTTTGTTATGGAGCCTAATAAAGTTATGCAGGCATTAAAAGTGTTGCAGGATGAGGGAAGAGAGGACCTAATAAAAGAGGGTGTTTTAGAGGAAGCTTGGGTGAGTCTTCATAGGCCTAAAAGGCTTTCTGCTGAGGGCGTGACGGCTGCAGTTGTTGCTTGCACGTCGCCACGAAAAACGTTAAAAAAATTCAAATCTAAAAGTGCTTTGGGGCGTAAAGTGACGCGCTCACATGATGAAATGGTGGGGGTGGTTGAGGAGGTCTCCGTGTCATTGCCGATGGTCGGGTTACGGCGGTGAGGTGGGGGTCGGTTTTCCCGGTGTTCGGGGGCTTCAATAGCGCCGCGTGTGGCTGCTGGTGGGAGAGGGTCTGGCCCCATGAGTGTGGTGAGCGCAAGCAGCCGCATGGGGGAGCAGGCCTTTTCTTGAGCATGCGCGGTTGGATCCGTGGTTGGGAAAAAGCAAAAGGCAAGCTCAACTGCCGCTAGAAAGAGGCGTTGAGCTTGCCGAAGGCCTGTGCGAGGAATGGACGTTAGGAGGCGCGTCCAAGATGTCGGCGTCCTCCGATTCCGATAGGCTGAAAAGGAGTCAGTTAGAGGAAAGAAGGTTAAGTGAGCCGGGCAAGATGGCTGCGCCCGGTTTTAATATCAATGATGAGGTTGTGGTAATATCGGATGAAGAGGTTGAAGTGCAGGTGAGTCAGAGTAGGGTTGGGTGTAGTGGAACAGTTGATAGTGGAAGTATTTCTAGGCAAAAGGCTGGTAGGTTTGTCCAATGGGTACCTAGAGTAGTCAGTCACATAGGGTACAGGCTTGGGAAGCAGAGAACCAGGCAGTGTTTAGGTTAGGTAAGCACGTTGAGTTTGTTGATAGGAGTGGTTTGGTACTTAAAGGTACGGCTTGTGGGGAAGCTAGTGGCGATGGGTCAGTAGGTAGGGCTCATGTTAGGCTGGATTTCTGGCAGTCGGATCAAGGTGAGGGTCCTACTGGGTGTGACGCTCCTCAGGTTTTGGGCGGACCTGGGGAGAGGACGGTGCATCAGCAGTTTGGGCAGCTGGCTGATGTGCAGAGCTTGCCGGTGAAGGTCGGGGCACCTTTCAGACACCAGGCTGAAGGGAGGGTCAAACCCGGAGCGGTTTACCTGACATCACGGGACGCAGCTGGAGCTGGATCTCTGGGACAGGGCGTTGACCCAGTTGTTGACGTGCGGCCATCCACTAGCCGGGCGCTGGTGCCAGTTTGGAACGCATTGATGAGGAATTGCTCGACTATAACGATGACGTTGAAGAACATGTAACAGCTGTGCCGAGGGGTGATGCTACGAAGACGCCCGCAGTCGTTCTCAAGGTGGTCCAGGGCGATCACGTTGGGGTTCGTCAGCTGGTGGCAGGCAAATTGCCGAGAGGTGAGGAAGGGGTATTTGTTTCAGTTGGTTTGGGAGGTGTGAGGGAGGGCGTTAGAGATGCCAAACAAAAGGTGGGTAAGGATATATATGGTGTTACCGATGAGCAAAGGAAGGGTAGGGTGGACGCATCCATACAGATAGGTCTGGTCACGGATATGGGGGCAGGTAAGTCGGAGGTGAGTTTGGGGACTGGTTTTGTGGGGGTACAAAAGGAGGATCTGAGTGAGGATGAGGTGCAAGCTACCACAACTACAGTAGGGGGAGAGGGTTCGGGGGCACGTCCAAAGCCAAGAAGCTACCTTATATGGGAGTGTCGATGCCTTTTGGGGCGCATCTCACTCAGAGTTTGAAGGAAAGAATATGGAAAGGGGTATTTGTTGATGTCTTTAAATTGTTGCATAGGGAGATCCAGGCAAAGGAGGGTTCGAAAGAAGAAGAATGTGAGTTAGCGAGGAGACCTAGAGTTCCAACTACAATTGAAAATTGGAAGTCAGCTTTCTTGATTTATGCTAGCGTGTATTGTGAGCGCCATCAAGATTCTTGTGTGGCCTTGTTGAAATATATGGATATTGTGCGTCGGGCACAGATGGACTATGGAGGGTTTGGTTGGTTTAGATATGATGAGGAATTTAGAGCAAGGAAGGCCATGGATTCAAATAAAGTTTGGGGTGAAATTGACAATGAACTTTGGATGCAATGGCTACGGACGGCGAGGAATGAGCCTACGACGCATACGGTGAGTGGTCTACCAGTACAGTATAAGCCCTTTCAGGGGCGTCCCACCCAATTTGGGGTGGGTTTCGGACATCGAGGACAGTTCCAGAGTAATGGGGTGTGTTGGTCGTTCAATAGCGGACTTTGTAGCAGGCAACAGTGTAAGTTTCGACATGAGTGCTCCAATTGTGGTGGCAGACACCCGGCATACCAATGTTATGGCGGGCTCCAATGGAGCTGGCAAGGACCACCGACAAGAGGTGTTGAGAGAGGCAGGGGGCAGATGCAACAATTGGCAGGTAAACGGCTCTACACCTATTAAGTGGGAGGTGGTTTCTTATTGGTTGCAGTTTTATCCATGTGTCGAGGATGCGAAAATTCTGTTTAGTGGGTTTTTGGAGGGTTTCAGGCTGTGTTATCAGGGCCCCAGGTTGCGTAGATTGGCCAATAATCTGAAATCTGCCAGGGATTATACAGGAGTGGTGAACTCTAAATTGAGGAAGGAATTAGAGCTGGGCAGAATTGTGGGCCCATTTTCAGAGTGGCCTTTGCCGAACTTGACTATTTCACCCCTAGGCGTAGTGCCCAAAAAGCAGGCAGGTGAGTTTTGTTTGATTCATCACTTGTCATGGCCGGCTGGTGCTTCGGTTAATGATTTCATTGCAGCGGAGGATACGGTGGTGCATTACGTTTCAGTGGATGAGGCGATTTCATTGGTGCGGAGGTGTGGTAAGGGTGCGATAATGGCAAAATCTGATATACAGTCAGCTTCTAGACTTTTGCCGGTTCACCCAGAGGATTTTTCTTTATTGGGCATGCAGTTTGAGGATGCCATATACGTAGATCGGATGTTGCCGATGGGTTGTTCAGTCTCTTGTTCCCTGTTTGCGATGTTTAGCACTTTTTTACAGCGTTTTTTTCAGTTTCAGGGGGGCTTTAAGTTGGTGACACACTACTTGGACGATTTTTTTTTTTGTCGGAAGGGCTAATTCGGGTGAGTGCAGTAGGTCCTTGTTTGAATTTGGAAGAATGATGTCTCTTTTTGGAGTTCCACTGGCGCAGGAGAAGACGGAAGGGCCATCAACATGTCTTAGTTTTTTGGGAATTGAGCTTGACTCTGAAAAAATGGAGGTGAGGCTACCTCAGGACAAAGTGCAGCAGTTGATTTCGATGTTTGAGGAGGCGGTAAGGAAACCTAAGTTGGAATTGCGTCGGGCTCAGTCATTGCTTGGTCATTTAAATATTGCTTGCAAAGTGGTGAGAGTGGGCAGGGCTCTCTGTCGTAGGCTGGGTTTCGCCATGCGTGGCGCTGTTTTGACGCATCATCATATTCGGCTTCGGGCCAGTGTCAAAGACGACTTGCAGATGTGGATTGTTTTTCTTCAGGATTTCAACAGGGTGACAATGTTGGTTGAGGACTCTGATTGGTTTTGGCAAATTCTAATTTTTTCCGATGTGTCGGGTGCTAATGGTTTTGGTCTATTTTGGGACGGTCATTGGGCAGCAGAGGCCTGGCCAGTGAGTTGGAAACAAGCGCAGCATAGCATTGCCTTTTTGGAATTTTTTCCTTTGGTAGTTGCTTTGGTCATTTGGGGTCCATATTTGGCTAATAGGAATGTGGTTTTCAATGTGGACAATCAGACTGTGGTTTACTGTGGGTTACTAAACTCGCACAAGGCAAAGGATGAGAGGGTGCTCAGGCTTTTGAGAATTTTCTTGTTGAATTGTTTGAAGTTCAATATAATGTTCAAGGCTAGACACGCACCTGGCATTAATAATGACATTGCTGATGCCCTATCTCGTTTTCAGTGGCAGAGATTCCGTGGTTTGGCACCGGGAGCGGATGTGCAGAAGACTGTCATACCGGGGGAGTTGTGGGAGATAGGAGATTGAGGATGCTGGAGCTAGTACAGCAGTCCATAGCTCCGTCAACAAGGAAGAGTTATTTTCAGGCCTGGTCGGAGTTTTTGAATTCAGGTGCTGTACAACGGACGGTGGGTTTGACGTTTTTTCAAGGAGGCAGGAGGATGCTGTTCGTTTTATCATGCAACAGATTGAGGCTGGGTTGTCAGCAGTTACAATAGCGGGTAAGTTATCAGGGGTTTAATTTTACGGTAAGTATTTTTGGGGTTCTGATCCGGCAGAGGGTGAAATTTGTAGGAGAATTTTGGCGGGCTGTGCTAGGTCAGGGGGTGTGCGGTCGGATCGCAGGCACCTGATTACATCTCACCTTTTACGGGACTTATTGGGTGTTCTGGTGGAGGTTTGCTTTTCAAATTGGGAAGTGCGTTTGATATCACTCTGCATGTCTTGGTTATTTCATGGTGCATTTCGTGTTTCTGAGCTATTGGGGGTGAGGGGGAAAGGAGGCATCGCCGCGCGGATATTCAGGTAAGAGGCGGGGATATTTGTATTTGGTTGCATTTATCTAAGCTGGATCAGTTGGGAAGGGGCCAAGAGGTCATTCTAAAAGGTAAGGACTCTTGTGATTGTCCCGTTAGGAGTTGGAGGTCTTTTGCCGGATTATTGCTAGAGTCTTACAGGTTGGTATTTTTTTCACCAAGATGGTTCCTGTTTATTAGCTTCGCAATTGCTTGCGATCTTGAAGATGGCTATTAGGAAGTTGGGTTTGGATCAGAATTTTTATGGTACACATTCGTTTAGGATTGGTGCTGCCACAGAAGCAAGAACGCTGGGTACACCTGATCAAGCTATTGAGGAGTTGGGTAGGTGGAGATCGCAATGTTTTCAGCGCTATGTGAGGTTGTTTAAGTAAGGATGTGGTATTTTAATTCCGCTATGTTGAGCTTTCTTCATGCTTTCCACCCACCCCCCTAAAAAAAATTCCCCTTGCTTGCTGTACTGTGTTTTCGTTATGCAAGTTACTTAACATATGTTCTCTTGTAGGTTGCGTCGGGGTCCCGGACAGAGCCTGTGCTGTATGGATTGTTGGGCATTCATTTGTTTGTTGAGCTGAGAAGCAACTTCATTGCGGCATTTTGGTTGGCAACTGGGTTTAGATGGGGCAAGGCTTAAAGTTAGCTGGGTGGGTAAAGGTGGCATGGGGTGGGGCGAATTGTTATATGTACTTTCGAAGAGACTGGAACAGGGGGTTTGCCCGGATTTACTGGTTATCCATTTGGGAGAGAATGATTTAGTGTCGTTATCTGGTATTGGCCTTTTGAAGTCTATGAAGTTGGATTTGGGAAGGATAAAGGAACGTTGGGCAGGTACACATATTGTATGGACGAGTTTAGTGCAGAGAAGAGTTTGGAGGGGTGCTAATTCTTTTGTGGGAATAGAGAAGCAGCGTAGGAAGGTCAATAGGGAGATGAGGAATTTCTGTAGGTTGCAGGGTTTTTCGGGTTTGACTCATGAGAACATCATTGGTTCAGACAGGGAGCTATTTCGGCAGGATGGGGTACACTTATATTTTCTGGGCAATGAACATTATCTGCTGGAGCTTCGTCTGGTGATTGCAGATTTGTTGGGTGAGAAACTTTGGGATAGGTAGGTCGGGTTGGGTGAGGCAGGAAAACGCCTATCGGGTTTTCCTGTGTGGCAGGGGTTCTGTTCATAGAAAGCCTTTTGGGGGGAAGGGGATCGATCATAAAAGATGAGAGGGCAATGAGCTTTCACAGGCAAGTGTAACTGCAGAAGGTGGACAGCAGGACAGATGGGTTAATGGGTTGGTCGGGTCAAGGTGGGAATGGGGTAGTGCTGAGGGGTAAGTTTAGAGGGAGGGGGAAGGCGCTAGGAGGTAAAATTTTGTGTTAGTGAGGAAATTTGTAGTTTTGTGAGGCTTTTATGCCAAGGTTATGGTTTATAGCCAGACCTGTTCTATTAAAGCGGCCTTTTACCCCTAATAAAGAGTGTTGTGGTCTTTTCACTGTTCCGCCCGATGGGGGCTTGGGGGGAGCAGAGGGCTTGCCTGGTCTCCCCCCGGGATTATCGGGCGACAGTGGAATGGTCCACTCATTCGAATGGTGAATGAAGGTGGTGTCCGGATGGGGCGGTGATTAGGGCACGGGCAGGGTGTGGGCGGCCTCTTTGGCCATTGTCACACCCAGTAGGCGTTGTGTCTTTGGGCCCTCCCACCCTCACGTTATTTTCTTTCCTTCCTTTCTTCTCCTTTTGCACGGGTTGTGTTGGTGATGTTTTCATTTTCCTTTGGTCGGTTTGGTGGGGTGGTTTATGGGGCTCCCCCCCCCTCTTTTATTGTTGGTTTGATGGTTTTAACAGGGCAGGTCTGTGTTTTGATTTCATGTTGGGGTTCTTTTTCTCACTTTCTGTAGTTGTGGGGTGGTGTAGGTAGTTATGCATCCATTACTTACAATAAAACCATTACTCCTAGTCCTTCTCCCTCACCTTCCTTTCCGACCAATGAGGCTCCCTGCCTCCCCCTAGACCCTTCCCTTCCCTTTAAAAAAGCCCCCCCAACCCCACCACCTCCTTTACAGAAACAAGCCCAAACAGCAACTCAGGCGGTCCGTACCGGGAGGGCGGGAGGGAACGGAAAGGAAGGCGAGGGAGTAGGACTAGGAGTAATGCCATTATCGTAAGTAATGGACGCATGACCTCCCGTCCCTTCCTCGCCTTCCTTTCCTACCAATGAGACATAGCAAGAGAAAAACAGGAGACGGACACTAAGTTGCAACAAGTTTAATCACAACCAAAAAGGACACCGGACAACCACCCCCCTATTACATCATAGAGGATAAGATATGGTGACCCAATACCGACTCCAAACCCCCCAAGTCCGCCAGCCTGAAATGATGAACAAGAGTAGAAGGTGAGGCCCAAGTTGCGGCCCTGCAAATTTCCACCACCGAAGCGCCCTGCAGCTCAGCCACCGTAGCAGCCATACCTCTGGTAGAACGGCCCTGTATCCCCTGAGGCGGAACAACCCCTTGCAAAGAATAAGCCATCAAAATTAGAGAGCGAACCCAACGACTCAAGGAAGCAGTGGACGGCTTCTCCCCCTTCCGAGCCGGACCGAAATTAACAAACAGGGAATCACCCTTCTGGAAAGGAGCAACCACCCGTAGATATTCCAACAAAGACCTACGTACATCCAAAGAATGCAACCGAACCTCCTCAGCCGAGGAAGGATCGGGACAAAAAGCAGGCAGGATAATCTCCTGCCGAGCATGGAAAGCTGAATTCACTTTGGGAACAAACAAAGGAACCGGAACAAGCACAACCCGATCAGGAAAAACCTTACAAAAAGGAAAAGAGCAGGCCAATGCCCCCAACTCCCCCAAACGACGGGCTGAAGAAATGCCCACCAGAAAAAAAGTTTTCAAAGGTAGATTACGTAAATCACAGGAATCCAGAGGTTCAAAGGGAGGAACAGTCAAGGTATCCAACACCAAAGAAAGATCCCAGGAAGGAAAGGCCCACACCGGTCGAGGAAACAAGTTAAGAAGGCCCTGGAAAAATCGAGGCATCAAATGACTCTCATCAGACAGATTATGCCACGGGCCCCTAAAAGCCTGAATCGCAGCCCACGGCACACGCAGTGAAGCCACAGACAAACCCAACTGGGCCCCATCCTGCAGAAACCTCATCACCTCAAACAGAGAAGCTGCCGTAGGATCCAACCTATACCGCAAACACCAGGAAGAAAAAATCTTCCACTGCCGACCATAAGACAGCAACGTGGAATGACACTGTGAAGCCAGCAAAGTACAACTCAAAGTGACCGGAACCCCTAAGCTCGTCAATCCCCTCCGTTCAAGTTCCAAGCCGTCAAGTGCAACCGCCGCAACGACCCCATCGGGAGGCAAGGAAACTCCAGAGGCGAGGGACAGAGAGGGAGAGTCCACATGTGACAGGATGCCATCAACTGAAGCAATGGAAACCAATTCGCCCGTGGCCAATGGGGCGCGATCAAGAGAACCCTGGCCTTCAGAAGACGTACCCTCACCAGAAACGCACGGAGCAACTGGAATGGCGGGAATACGTACAGAAGATCCTGAGGCCAAGGACATGACATCCCGTCCACCGCCCAAGCCTGATGACAACGAAACCGGGAGCAAAAGTGCCTCACTTTCGCATTCTCTGGGAGGCAAACACATCCAACACTGGAAGCCCCCACAGGCAAACCAGGCTACGGAACAGTGACAACCGGAGGGAGAAAAGCTGAGACGAAGGAATGACCCGGCTCAGAAGATCCGCCCGAACATTGACCACCCCCTGAATGTAGGTGGCTTGCAGAGGCAGAACCCACTCCTGAGCCCAAACAAAAATGTCCCTCGCAATGCGGAACAGCGACCGCGACTTGGTCCCTCCCTGCCTGTTCACGTAAGACTTGGTCACCAAGTTGTCTGTCCGGATAAGAACATCCAATCCCTGCAGGGATTCCTGAAAATGAACCAGAGCAAGAAGCACTGCCTTCAACTCCCACCAATTCGAGAAGCGTCTGGCCTCCAGAGGCGACCAAAACCCCAGGACCTGAGCCGACCCCAGCCAAGCCCCCCAACCGGAGAGGCTGGCATCAGTCGTCACTACCACCGGGCGAGGAGGAGATAAAGACACCCCCAAACGAAGATGAGCCGGCACCAGCCACCAACCCAACTCCCTGCGAACAAACCCTGACACAGGAATCCTTGTCCGAAGAGAAGTCGACCCCGGAGACCAACGAACGAGAAACCAGTTCATCAGGCAAGAAGATGAAACCTTGCCCACGGCACCAGAAAAACCACCGACGCCAAATGACCCTGCAGACGCAACCACTTAAGGGCTCTGGGAGCAGTCTGCGATAAGATCAACAACACTTGTGACTGGAGGCACAACAACCACTTCTCCGACACAGTCACCATGCCTTGAAGAGTCAGAAATCGGGCTCCGAGAAAAAACAGATCCTGGGAAGGGACCAAATCTGACTTCCCCCAGTTGACCTAAAAAACGTGATTTTGCAGGACCAACAGAACCCGGGCCACATGACTCCCTGACAGAACCAGAGTGGGAGTTTGAATCAGAATATCGTCCAAATAAGGATGGACAAACACCCCCTCGGAATGTAGAAGAGCTACCAGAGGGTCCAGCACCTTGGTGAAAATCCGTGGAGAGGATTTGAGGCCAAACGGCAGAACACAAAACTGAAAATGGTCCTGGCCTACAGCAAAGCGTAGGAACCTATAAGAAGACAGAGCCACTGGAACATGCAGGTAGGCATCCTGCAGATCCAGAAACCCCAGGAAATCCCCTGGACCGACCAGAGGAAAAATCGACTGAATGGAAAGCATACGGAAATCTACAGTCTTGATCCAGGAATTCACACCCTTGAGACTGAGGACAGGACAAAAGCCCCCTGACACCTTTGGAACCAGGAACAAGATGGAATAAGTGCCCAAACCTCTCTCCCCCACAGGAACATGGGATATGGCCCTCCTGAGGAGCAAGTACCGGACCCCCTCCAACAATGCCTGCCTCTGGGCACCGTTTGCAGGTGTCGCGTGGGCTCTCATTATTCTAAATGAGACTACTGGATTTCTAGGTAGCAGGATCTATAACGGTGTGGGGGACTGAGTCTGACCCACGTGTAAAGAACTCTGTCACCCTAAATCCGGTTTTTGCTCCGGCTATCTAGCAGTGCCTCATTTCTCCCATGTGGAAGGAATGATTGGGCAGCCGAGCGCATGACATCTTTGGAACTTCTCAGGGAAGTCGTGGTTACTCAGATCCAAACCAACTCTCTTATTTCCAATATGATCTCATATACAAATGACAAAGACAGTATAAGTTTTATATTATGTTTTAATAAAACAACTGTATTTTAGATATTAAGGCGTGAGCCGCAATAACCAGAACGATACAACACAGTAGGATTGAAATAGTCACCAGGAGAGTAAAACATAAGAACAAAGCTATCATATTGTCTAACAGTTTCTACTCTCCCTCTGCTTGTTCTATTTAGAGCACAGCATGATAAGCTTCTAGCTTGCCTATTAGAATCACTGTGGAGACATCAGCCCTCATACCTGAGCAAAGACCTGTGATCTTGGTTCAGCATCTGCAACGAGGCAGTCAGCGTCTAGTTGTGGTTCCCTGGTTGGAATCTCCCTCTTGCATGTATTGGGACAAGGAAGTGATTTTATAACTAACATGTCATCGTGATCACAAAATGTCCCTACGCAGGAATGCCAAGTCTAAACTCTTACCACGTCTATCGGCAATGTACCAGACTGTATCCTTGACTGAAGCACAGAGTAAATATGTTATGGAGAACTCCAGTGCTGAAGTAGGCAAAACAGTGTGATATGAATAAAAAAACAACACCGTAGAACTGGCTATTTGAAAAATAACAGTACGAAGCCTAATAAAAAGCATGTAGAGCAAAGTGCACAGAGGCTCTAAGCTGTCAGCAAATGAATAAAATATATTCAGGGCAAAGTGCACAAAGGCCTAAAGCCTGAAACTAAAGCGCAATGAATACGTAAAACTAACCACACTACACCCTCCCCTTGTCGGTAGCAAGTGGTTCCAATAATATAAAAGGATGCCCCAAATATAAACAATACCTAAAACAATTATTTCGACACAGTGAGAAGACAAAAAAGTCATAAATTTAGGTAACATGTGACCATAAAGCCAAATTCAATATAGTGTCAATTTCTTTAAAATCCAATCGTCAGATAGAAGCAATAGAACGCAGGAGTTCCTCCACTTCGATATATGTCAATATCGGAAGATCCACGCCACAAAGCACCATAGAGCAGGTGTGATCCAAAGCCCCAAAACCATTCAGGGCGGCACCCCGTGTAGGACCTATGAAAGAGACAATACCATCTTCCTCCAGGAAGGGAATCTCATAAACTGCCTCACGAAGCAAGCGCATCCGTAGTACACAAGTCTGGGAATGAGCCCTAATTGGGAACATCAACAGATCAGTATCGACCATTGGAGGGTGCTGCAATGAGAGACAGAGAGCCAGTGCATGTTCAAACTAGCACCAAAGGCATCGAAACACGGGTTGCACACAATCCAAAACCGGTCTGAAAGACAGAGACCAGTCACACTCCAAACATCCCAGGAGTGTCGCTCCAAAATGCTGCATCATGCGTTCACGACACAGCTGCGCTGACGGGAGCAGCAATACAGGATCTCGTCGTGACGGGACAGCCATTGCGAAAAAATAGCAACAACAGCAAGACTCCAGCCAATAAAGCCTAAGTAATCGGGAAACCCCCAAAAATGCTTCCGAAAATAGAATGTATAGCCGAAGGTATCAAACCGAATATGGAAGAGAAGGTATGGGCAAAACCAACATCAACGACTTTGAAAAAATGTGCAATACCAGCAGTGCTGGATGCATTAAATATACGTCCCACAAGTTCACTGAAGTAATTCGGAAAGTTAGTATTCAAAAGGGACTGTATCTCCGCCGATGACCTTGCCACTCGAAGTGCGTAGGTCTCGCTAGCAGATGTAAGGGCCACATGCTTTTGAAACAATAAAGCTTTTAGCCGACTCAACTTGTCGAAATCAACCTTGGAAGTAGCAATATGAGGCCAGATGTCCGCTACCTCCCTAAATTGAGTGGGGGGAAACAACACATTCCCGCAGCACGTAACGGCCTTGTTGACAACGACGATGTAAACTATTCCGGCACGCATGCCACAGCAGCGTTCGCTGTTAAGAACAATGTAACTGCCGTTAGAAAGCACCTGGAAAGTGTTTTTTAATAACCGGGACTGGAACTCCCTTCAGATAACAAGCTAAGTTAGCAATCGAAGCGTTACACGCCCCGTGCAAGGACAGCTGTTTACAAACCATTGAATGGCTGACAGAAGCTTCGCATTCGCTGCCGCTAAGAAAAACCTCCTTCAAACCATTAACACATCTGTACTGAAAGGGAAGGTCCCATACCTCGTGTATGTAACTGTCTCCCAATAGTTTATATCTACCCACCGGAATGTGCTTCAAACACGAAGTAAATTGCAAAGTAGAGATAGGCAAATTAATAACCCCATGAATCAACCATTCAGCTGACGGAATCTCAGCTACCGTGAAAGGCAGTTTCTCTAATTTCTCAATATTTAACATAACATATGTCGCTTCCTTTTTAGCCATCAGTTGTTTTTGACGAGTCAAATTAAAAGAGATAAAGATCTCTCTGGCACGAACGTGCTGCCATGGAACGCGACCCGCCTTCAAGGTCTGAAGAGTCCAACCCAGCTGCATGATGGACCGCGTCTGACTCTGCCCATGATATAAAGAAGACATGTCCGATTTAATAATGTCAATGGCAGAGGAAACAATGCTGTCAATCGTGTAAACACGGTCAGAAAGGGTATGCATGCCATTATCAACAACAGACAAAGTCTGCATCAGATTTTCTTGATCCATCTGCCTCAACCGGGCTGCAGCCTCTTGTTGAGAAAGCTTCCAAATCCCATTATAAACCTCGTATAAGAACCTTTTCTTCCGTGGTACTTTGGGACCTGACAAAAAATCTTGTAAATCAGTATCATTAGACAGTAACGTGAGATGTGACTTAACTGCATCCAGCGTGGATGATTTCAACCATTGCTGACAAAGCTTCCCCACACTGTATGTAGTTATAATATCAGCATGTTCTGGTGATACGTAACGAGGGTCTGCCCTACTAGTCCTGAACCCCCCTGAAGAGGTGACAAAACGTTGATGACACACATTAGTGTCTACAGGCCATAATAACCACCCGCCTGGATGTAACGAAGTGTTAAGCGTACCATTCTGGACCCAATGTGTAAAGTCACTAAAAGTAGCATTCACATAGTGCTGCCAATTTTTTAATTTAGAAGGGACAGGTATACTAGGCAAAGTCAACTCCCTAATTGTCGCTAAGCCCAAAAAGCTAGTCTGTTGTACTGTGTCATTGAGGAAAATCATCTGCACAGGGATAATGCATGCTCTAAATAGCGTGTCCCTGCCTTGCATGTGCCAATTTTTCGAACCCCATACACTTTTCAAGTCAACAGTTTTAAACCAGTATTCATACCCCTCGACCGAAAGTTTACATACAAACAAAGTCGAATACAGTAATTTAGTATCGGTCAATAACATTTGCTTATTAGAATACGGTGCAACTTTAAAATAGTAGGACTTAGCATTTCGTTGATCATGCCCAGAAAAATATGCAAATTTATCATAATACGTTTTCGAACTCCCTTGTGGAGGAGTCGAGCAATGTTCCCATTGCACATAATTAAACATGGGCTTAGGGCTACTAGCTTTATGAATAAAGTGGTGTCCATAATAGTTGTAACAAAACATGTCACCATGATTATCTCTAAACTGGTAAGCATCTTCATCGTCATAGACAGTATAATATTGCAAATCCGTTAGCATAGAATCTACTGTCTTCACATCCCAATCATCAGAAACAATGCCAGGTATAACAATATCATTCATTGATAATTTGAGGACATACGGTATTTGAATCAATTCAGTGGGACCATATATATCAAACATTACTTTATCCCACACAATTCCATCCAGAACTGGTATAGCAGAAATGTTTACTGTGGACAAGTCTCTTCGAACTATATGAGACGAAAAATGCGGCTTTAACACAGTCTCCACGTGCTCAATGTCAGATCGATCAGGAAGAAAATGACCATGTATTATCAGAAAAAAAGTAACCACAAATCCCAACCATAATAAAATAGTCATCACGGCCAAAAACAGCCAAAAATAGTTCCAAGAAAAAACAAAATATGTGCGTTTAAGCCAACCCAGCAGCCGTCGTGGACCGTGGACAGAAGACATCGAGGACGAGGAGCCGGACACATCATTATCAGCGTCGTTGAAGCAGCCAGAAGCAGTTCTAGCAAAAGGTGCAACTGTGAACAAAGAAGCAGATGGAGGCTCTCGCCGTGGCACGCTATAAACCACATGTTCAGAAACGTCAGTAGAACGTACAGCAATTTGATCACAAGATTCCATATTAATCGCCGTCGGTGGAACAATCGCAAGATCATCATCCACCCTCCCCAAGCTCGGAGAGGAAACAGTGTCGGTGAAAATCACCTGCAGCGGGACTTCCTCCCCAGTAGTGAGAGGGATTCCGGAACTACTGGGTGTCCCTCTTGGTCTGCTGTGCAGAATCGGCCACATGTTGTAACTTGACATTATCAATGGAAACAAAGCGATTTCCTTTGGCCCCTCGCAGCGGCGGTAAAATCACAGTTCTCGTGCCGCTCACCCCTAACACAGGGACAGGTTCTCGATAAGAAGGACCAAATTCTTTTTTAACTGCGACCTTTTCACGCACCAGATCCCCAATCCTGGGTATCCAACCAGTAGGTGTTACTGGCTCATCCTTAATTCCTGAGGAGGCAGCACTGGCAGAAGAGTTATCTTCACGGAATTGTTGTAAATCCTGCAAAACAGTGACACGGTCATTTATGTCAAAGGGCGTATCTGCCGCCTCCACACCAGGACCATCTAGATCAGGAACATACATTTGTGTTTCAAACAGGCACTCATATGAAGTACGACCCCCCAGTGACCTTCTAGGCAAGTTATTAAGTGCTCTCTGTACTCCATATAGGTGGGCTAGCCAACCACGACCCGTACCTATAACTCTGGCCGTTAAGGACTGCTTTAAATCACGATTTAAACGCTCCACGACAGAATTTCCCTCGGGATGAAATGGAGACGAGAATTGGAGTTGGACCCCCAACGAAGCCATGGTGTCCCTGAAAGCCTTAGAGGCAAAAGCAGGGCCCTGGTCCGAATGAAAAGCTGCAACTGCAAATATATCGACAAAGATGCGCAAATCTTTAATAACAGTGCAAGCGTCAGCCGAGCGTTGTGGCCATACCCATACAAATCTGGAGCACGAATCTACAGCAACCAATATATATTTGTATGCACTATCTGGTGTCAGCGGACCACAATGATCCAGGTACACACACCGTAAAGGTTTATTTGAAATCAGAAGGGGCGTCTGCTGCGGGCGTCTAGCCGACGACGCTTTAATTTGTTGACAAACGTCACAACAAAGGACATATTGCTTTGTCTCTTTATAGAGACCAGGCCACCAGTAACGAGCCTGTAAAAGCGAAATCGTGGCAGCCACACCAGCATGTGCAGAAGCCACCCCCTCATGTGCTGCAGAAATTAACCGTGGTCTCCCAAGTTTATTGGGAATTTCACGTACACCAATGCCTGGAATTGTAACAGTAGCATTCAGCGCACCATTCAAGCAGTAACTATATTTAGAAGGAAATCCTTTAGGAAAGGGCGTGCCAGCAGCCGTAGCCTGTATGGCAGCCGAAATTTCTGTGTCTGGTTTGAAACTCGAACGAGTCACTGCGGCCACAGTGGCGACAGCCACTGACGATTTCGCGGCTTCATCAGCCAAAGTATTCCCAGCAACGTGTATTCCAACGCGCTGGTGTCCAAGTGTATGCACAACATGGACATTAGGAAGCGTTCCCTTCAGATCCGCAACCATACCCCACAACATTTTATGTTTAATGGTGTTGCCTTTAGAATCTCTGAATCCATTCATCTTCCAATAGTGTAAATATTCGTTGAAAGACTGCACACAGTAGTAGGAGTCACAGACCAGCAAGGTTAAAAGTGCTGGATCCGTGTGCTCCAACGCTAACAATAGAGCTTTGAGCTCAGCCAGCTGTGCCGTGCAATCTCCCAAGGTATTAGTATAACTATGTCGGGGCAGAACACTTCCCCCTCCATAGTGCCGCTCACCACCGCACATGCAGCAGAATACTGTTGTTTAGTCCAAACCGCTGGTTGCGCAGAGCCATCGGTATACATGACCACTTAATATTGGTCAATAGGCAACGTACCAGCAGGAACATGGTATTCCATTTCATATTGAAGAAATTCTTGAGTCTGCAGTTTAGGGTCAAATACATAATCTACATCAGTGGCTGTCAAAGACGTAGCCCATTGTATCCATCGCGGGTGTAAAATGTGTCTTATTGTCCCGTGTGTGTAAATGTTTAACTGCTAAGAGATCACTCTGTAACTCTCGCAGTATGTGTGTGTGTTCAATCGTCCAAAATCTACTCGAAAAATTCGGGCGAATCAACTCGTATAAGGGTTTTATACGCGTTGCATATTCAGGAATGTAAGTTCTGCCAAAATTCAGAAACCCCAACAATGACTGGAGCTTCTGAACCGTATTAGGAGGCTGCAATAAAGCATATTTCTCCAAAAAATGTGGCGCTAGGCTTTTGCCCTCACTCGACAACTCATATCCCAGGAAAATGACGCTGAGGAAGGCAATCTTTGATTTCTTAAAATTAAACTTATAGCCAATATCAGCAAACCCCACAACAATGCGCGATACACGCCTTAGATGTTGCAGAATCTCATCATCTGTCAGATATATGTCATCAACATATGATAATGCTTCAGGGTCGAACTCATGCAGCATTTCAGTTACACGAGCCGAAAACAGTCCTGGGCTATTCTTATACCCCTGAGGCAAACGACAAAAAATTTTCTGAGAGCCAAACGCACTGAAACAGGTATAGTCCCGACTCTCGGGCGCTATATTCTGGCAGAAAAATCCATTCGAGATATCTAATGTTGTATTTTTTACGCACTATATTATTCATAAGCGCTGCGCTGTGTGAATTCTGTATTGCATATGTGCATGTATTACTATTCAAATGTCGGTAATCCACCACTATCCTATATGAATGGTCCGGTTTAGCAACCGGAAACAAGGGATTATTCATCGGCGAGACACAGGGCTCAATTACACCCTGATACTCCAATTGTGTAATAATTTTTCTAACCGATGCCCTAGCTTCAAATTTGAGATGATACTGCGGTTGTGGCTGAGGTTCGCCTTTTATTGGAATTACATAAGGTGATTGTCTGTCCCACCCCACGTTATTTCTATACAAGGCGGGAGCCTGTGCTAGAGCCCATGATTTACTATAGGACTCCGCGAGTTCTCTCAGAACAAGTGGTGAGAAGGAAGGTGTAATAACCTCCTCCCCAACTGGACAGTCGCGAACAAAGTCAGGTGGCCAATCTTGTTCGGCCAACAGAACATCATATGATTTTACCACATTGTCCAAAAAAATGGCCTTTATAATACGGTCAATGTCCCCTTCCAATCGCAGAGTCACTTCAAATACTCTATCAGGATCAGAGACTCGCATATCCGCCGTCTCGACTTGTATGAAGTCATCAGTTGCTTTCACCTCCAGATGCTCTAGAAGACTCCGGCGAACTATTGTGACCTCTGCCGCGCTGTCTAACAGTGTTAACGCCCATCTCTTGTTCGTCAAGAGAACTCTCTTCTTGAGCGGCATGTCTGACTGAGACAGCTGCCACTTTCTTCTTCTTAAATTGCTGTTTTTGTTGCAGCGGTTTCTCTTCTTGTTTAATAGAAGCCTCCGCTGAGCATTGTGAATCCTGTCTCGGTTTCACGTCCTCCGCTCTGACCGCCCACCTCTCTCACTTCTCTTTTCCGAGGAGTCCTGAAAGGAACGAGATTGGCGTGTATCAGTATATTGATATCTATCAGGCGTCTTCAAAGTATCCCTATTCCTGAGATTATACTTATTCTGTGGGGTCTCCGGTTGCAGAGACTGCCCACCATCTTTCTTAGGTGTTTGCTGTTTCTTTTCCCAGCGCTTTTTCGAACCCTCAGGTTGTTGCTGTTTAGCATTGTCTTTATTATTTTTACCCTGTAACTGGGGTTTTTGTGGTCTAGCCCCTAGGCTATCACAACCAATACTAGAATATGTTTCCGCTATTATTCTCGGAAGCTCCCGCTCCTGATTAAGCAGCGGAACATCCCGAAGACGCATTCGCACTGCTAGTGCTACTGCCTCTCCTTTGAGATTACTCAAAATAATAGAAGAAACTGTGGCAAAATTGCCCAGCATCTGCATGCCCAAATCCAAGGCAGGGGCAGCCCCATATTCATCTTGAATCTGTTTAAGGACGTCCGGTAAATTAGCTAATGTGGGTGTACCATGTGCCGTAGTGTAGAGCGCGGCAAACACCGTGCCCCAGGTATTACAAAGGTCCACCGGAGGAACCATCCCATACGGCAAACACATCGTCAAAATCCTATGTTTATCCTGAGGTCCCGTATGGGGAAATACTGCTTCCAGCGTATTAATTTTTTGCGCCAGCCAAAATGGAGTCTCCTCTCGTTTAGCCGGTACTTTACCCATAACTGAGTGCACAGTGGCCGGATTAATACCCAGAACCACAGCCTGTGGGTGCGCTGGAGCAGCACGCGCTGCATTTGTATTTAGTGTCTGCATTACAAACTGAACTAATCGTCTATATGTAGCCGTTAATTCTGTACATAAACGACAAACTTCAACCACTGCCAATTGAGCAACCGCAGGATGTGGTGTATATGTAGCCAATAAAGGCCAGGTAGGACCATCATTACTCAGTGGACCTAACCTAACTTGTGCTACTGAGTGTGGGAGGGCGCCATCAAGCCAATTATTGTGTTCTTGATAAGATAGAGGTATTTCTAAATAAGCGTAAGCCCTGTATTGTCCAGGGACATTCGCAACTGTGTATTCGTGAAAAGTATTTGTTCCCCCGTCCACTGCTGGAAATCCGACCCAATAATAAAAAAGTTCCGTTCTATAGGCTGCATGGGCGTCCACCACAAAAGTGACTGGACCCCCCTGGACTGTCAGTCCATGTGTCAACAGATGTCCCGTGAGCGGATGTCGCATATTAATGGCTATGTTCACTACATTAGGATTCGCCATTTTATAAAAAACGGCTTCAGGTCAGAGAAGGCACACCAATATCGGGGTTTTTCCTTTCAAAGTTCAAGCTTGAACAACCAACCACTAAGCAATAGGAAGCACCTATCACGTGGCGGCGGAAACCCTCAGCCCCACGGACGTCTCCGTATACGGAACCGAGGAGTCAAAATATATATGAGACCAAGAAAGTCAGTCGGACCGAAACATTAGAGCCAGACCAAACGTTGGGCGCCATGTCGCGTGGGCTCTCATTATTCTAAATGAGACTACTGGATTTCTAGGTAGCAGGATCTATAACGGTGTGGGGGACTGATTCTGACCCACGTGTAAAGAACTCTGTCACCCTAAATCCGGTTTTTGCTCCGGCTAACTAGCAATGCCTCATTTCTCCCATGTGGAAGGAATGATTGGGCAGCCGAGCGCATGACATCTTTGGAACTTCTCAGGGAAGTCGTGGTTACTCAGATCCAAACCAACTCTCTTATTTCCAATATGATCTCATATACAAATGACAAAGACAGTATAAGTTTTATATTATGTTTTAATAAAACGACTGTATTTTAGATATTAAGGCGTGAGCCGCAATAACCAGAACGATACAACACAGTAGGATTGAAATAGTCACCAGGAGAGTAAAACATAAGAACAAAGCTATCATATTGTCTAACAGTTTCTACTCTCCCTCTGCTTGTTCTATTTAGAGCACAGCATGTTAAGCTTCTAGCTTGCCTATTAGAATCACTGTGGAGACATCAGCCCTCATACCTGAGCAAAGACCTGTGATCTTGGTCCAGCATCTGCAACGAGGCAGTCAGCGTCTAGTTGTGGTTCCCTGGTTGGAATCTCCCTCTTGCATGTATTGGGACAAGGAAGTGATTTTATAACTAACATGTCATCGTGATCACAAAATGTCCCTACGCAGGAATGCCAAGTCTAAACTCTTACCACGCCTATCGGCAAAGTACCAGACTGTATCCTTGACTGAAGCACAGAGTAAATATGTTATGGAGAACTCCAGTGCTGAAGTAGGCAAAACAGTGTGATATGAATAAAAAAACAACACCGTAGAACTGGCTATTTGAAAAATAACAGTACGAAGCCTAATAAAAAGCATGTAGAGCAAAGTGCACAGAGGCTCTAAGCTGTCAGCAAATGAATAAAATATATTCAGGGCAAAGTGCACAAAGGCCTAAAGCCTGAAACTAAAGCGCAATGAATACGTAAAACTAACCACACTACACAGGCAGCGGAGTAGGACAAACCCCTGTATCTGGAGGCACCACGTCGAAGTTTATGGTGTAGCCATTGTTCACAATGTCCAGCACCCAGCAATGGGTGACATCCTCCTGCCAAACGTGAAGAAAGTGCCTCAGCCACCCCCCAACCGGCCCGCTGCCAGGCCCACAGTGATTGTCAGGAACCCTTCTTGAGGCCCCCCTGCCCCAAAGGAGCAGACTTTTTAGGAGAAAAACGGGCTGAAAACGACGCTTCCTGGAAGGAAAAAGAATTGGAATCAAATTTGGGAGAAGAACGAGAATGCTTCCGCCAACCCTTGCCAGAAGAAGAACCACCTTTGTAAGGCAAGGCGTGCTTCCTCTCCTTAAAAGCTTTTGAAAGCATGGAAGGCAACTCATCCCCAAATAAATTGCGCCCTTCAAAAGGCAGCCTCAGGAGAGCAGACTTCTCTCCAGGATCCACCTTCCACATTCTTAACCAGAGGGACCTACGAGTCCCAATCAAAGCTCCCGAAGCCAGAGCCGAAGTGCGGACAACATCAGATGACATGTCCGCCAGCAACCTGGCCTGTTGTTCTATAACCGCCAGCAGCTCCGAAGACTCCGAACCCTCCTGAACAGCTACCATCAGCTTGTCAAAATCCTGCTCCAAGGATTGGGCAGAATAAGCAGAAAAAATTCCAGCTCTGAGGGCCAAATTCTCCGCCGCAAATGCCCTCTTCAGACCTGAATCCACCTTTCTGTCAGTGACATCAGCAGGAACACAGTCCTCCGGATTGACCGCAGTCTTGCCAATCAAAGTTGCCAAAATTGAATCAAGCTTAACGGAAGGTGGCAACACATCCTCCCCCTCCAGTAAGTACAGTTTCTGAAGGAAGCGGGGAACCTGAGACTTGTCCACATCCTTCCACTCCCGCAACACCATATCCTTAACAGGGTCCTGGAAAGGCATGGCAAACCGCAAAGGTGTTTGATATTGAGGGAACAAGTGGGAATCAGTCCCCGAAGGTTGAAAAACAGGAAACCCTAAACTGTCCCAAACATGCGTCAGTACCTCCCACATCTCCTCCCTGGAGACATACTTCCCACCAGAAGAAGTAGAAGGAGCGTCATCATCCGATGAAGAGGACCCTGCCGCAGCCCCCGAAGGACGGGATGCCTGAGAACGTCCAGGTCTAGGTGCTGTAGCCTGAAGAGCACGAGACACAGCCACCTCAATCATGTCCTGAACCTCCTCTCTGGACATGAGAGGCACAGGAACCCCTAGCGCAACCTGGTGTCCACCAGGAGTGGGAAGGGGAACCGCAACATCCTCCCACGAAGAAGAAGAAGAGACAATCCTGCGCCGCTTGGAAGGAACCTGCCTCGACATTATCCCAACAAGAAATGTACCCAAGAGACCAACAGCATCCAGTAAAATAAAGGAGAAAGCCCCCCGCCCATCCAACAGCAACAAATGAGAAAAGTGCATTAATGAACCCTAAAATAATAAAAAACACGGGCAGAAACACCCGTCCTACAGCCAAAACGCAAATTTTCACAACCGGCACAACACAAGCCGAAGATCCGGAAGCACAGCCACAGCCACCACAGAGCCGACCGACTCTGTCAGCCAACACCAAGGTGCACCCCGCTCGCCGAGAGTCAAGACGATGCCCCCCCAGGCCCCGCCGTGGAGGAGAAGGAAAAGGTACGTCTAGCGGGACTAGACACAAAGAACAGGAGGTGGTGGGGGTGGGGAGGGGCTTTTTTTAAGGGAAGGGAGGGGTCTAGGGGGAGGCACGGAGCCTCATTGGTAGGAAAGGAAGGCGAGGGAGGGACGGGAGGTAATGCCGCTGGTAGTCAGGTCTGGATGGGCGGGGGTTCTGTTCATAGAAAGCCTTTCGAGGGGGAAGGGTATCGATCATAAAAGATGAGGGGGCAGGGAGTTTTCACAGGCAAGGGTAACTTCAGAAGGTGGACAGCAGGACAGATGAGTTAATGGGTTGGTCGGGTCAAGGTGGGGATGGGACAAGGGGTAGTGCTGAGGAGTAAGTTTAGAGGGAGGGTGAGGGGCTAGGAGGTAAAGTTTTGTATTAGTGAGGAATTTTGTAGTTTTGTGAGGCTTTTATGCAAAGGTTATGGTTTATAGCCAGACCTGTTCTATTAAAGGGGCCTTTTACCCCTAATAAAGAGTGTTGCTGTCTTTTCACTCTTCCGCCCGATGACGTGTTGGATAATATTATCTAAATAAACTTCCATGCCCTGAGACTAATTAGTTGAAGAAAAAAAACAATCAGACTAAATCTTGGCCCCCAGCTGGATGAAATCCATATTTCTGTGAAATACCATCTTGTGCTTGTAAAATATGTGTTACACCACTGCATCGAATGCACTAAAAGCACCCAAACTTTATATATAATGAAATGTCAATGTAAATGAGATAAACATGCTGAAATACATACTTAAATGAAAAGTATTATTCTAGTTGTGTGCCTCTTCGAGAATCGGGCCAGATGGTATTAAACAATTCAATCACATTTCCTTCTGCTTTTTCGTTAGTACAATGGAATGAAATTAAACATCAACCAGCTAGAAGATGTTATGCATGATTTATACACAAGTAATATTTTCAATTTCTACAACAGGATATTCATTGGGACTCTTTCATCGTTCAATGTGATGAGAAAAACCCGTGAAAAAACAACGATGTGTCTTTATACATCCAAATACTAATATCGCGTCGTATCGCTACTTAAAGACGCTTTCAAACGGGTGAAATCTGAAATGATTTCAGTGACTCTAAAACGATACGTTAACTGAATGTTCAACGCATTTTTCAGCAGCGGACACTCCACCCAATGTGCCCTACTTAAAAAAAAATAGAATGTGAGAGATACAAGGGTGCTGGGAAGTGGCCCTGGTGATACTCCCAGACCACATTCTTTTGCTCTTACGTTTCTGACCGTGGTCCTTCCTGCCCTGTTATTTTCTGTTATGGAAATTTGCTAAGTGCCAAACATTCCATTGGCACGGCACGCCTGTAGCACGAGCGCGCCGCTGAAGGTAAAGCGAGTGTCACGTGCACAGACGGGAACGTCCTCGCACAGGTAAACATTCCACGCAGTCACACCCTCGATGGCGTCACAAGCTTTGAGCTGAATTCTAGCCAACCGGTTGCGGGCGGACCATGTCGGATTGAAGGCGGAACAGGTGACGTGAGCCTGAAACCTCTTTTCTTCCCCTCAAAGACTCGCTAGAAACCACGGGAGTTGTAGTACAGGGGTCGCATTTTGCTGCAAAAGAACAGCCGTTTGTGTTATTACTGGAATAGCCATCAGTTCCCTGAAATAAATGAAATATTCCCGTTCTTGCCCTCAGAATTAGCAGTGTTGGTTCTTTTTAGGTATTCTTCAAATCATTTTCACATTTATAAGTTCGCACACCAGCAATTACTTCACTTTAAAGGACCCCTCACAATTTTGAAGAAGCTCTCACTGTGTGAATCCATTTTTTACTGCTGGATGTTTAGAACTATAAAGTAACTGCTATTGACCCAGATACATAATAAGTGTACAATACTTTTCTGTGGGGTAATTTATTGTTAAAAAGCTGCTAGTCCCCTATAGTGAACAAAGAGTAAGCTCAACAGTAGCTACCGAAGGCACTTTTTGTAACATTGTTGAAATCACAGAATAAAAGACGGACAACTTTTGTTACATCATTTTTTGTGAATAACATTTTGTTTAATATGAGCTCTTGAATGCCTATAGGATGGTTTCTTAGGAACGCTGGGAACTCTTTATTGGTTGGGGTAAACCTTTGAATCAATAACAATGTTTGATGAACGATCAAAATAATAAAAATACTCGACTAGTCAGACTATAGGCCTCATTACGACCCTGGAGGTCTAATGACTGGCAAGGTCGCGGTGGTGGCGGTCCCACTGCCACATTATGACAGCGGCGGTAGCGCTGCGGTCGGATCGCCAGCATTGCCAGTTTTTGTCGACATGACGGTCTGGCAGTGCTGGCGGTCCTAATCCGCCAGGGCAGTGCTGCAAGCAGCGCCACCCTGGGGATTACGAATCCCCTTCTCCTCCAGCGGTTTTATGGCAGTAACCCTGCCATGAAAAGGCTGGCGGAGACGGGGTGCAGGGTGCCCCCAGGGGGCCCCATCGCAATGTTTACTGTCTGCTTAGCAGACAGTGTACATTGCGACGAGTGCTGGTGCACCCTGTGCTCTGCAGCATTGCCACCAGCTCTAATACCAGCCGAGACAATGCTGTAGGCTGTTTCCCACTTTTCCGCCCACTGACACAGTGGGAAACTCGTAATGGCCCTGGCGGGGAGGCAGCCACATTGAGGGCAACCTCCCTGTCGGAACTTCGGCGGACGGGCTTTTCCGTCCACCAAAGTTGGAATTAGGCCCTATATGCTTTAAAAGCATAATGCGCAGTATAATTTATCTTTCCTTGGCCGTGATTAATTCTACTTTGCCTGATAATTTGCAGTACAACTCTAGTGGCCTGTTGTGTTGTTATTATGTTATAAGTTACACGTATTACTAATAACTTTTGTTGCATGTTATATTACATGTTATGATTTCCCTACCTATTTATCACATTAAGCATTATGATCAGAAATGTGGTTAACAGGATTTCGGCGAATGGGTGGCAATACAAAAAAAATCAAAGGAATAGTGCAGTAGTATGAACACTAAATGGCATTGATTGCTAATATGAATATTTCACTACAGTGTGGTGTAGAAAGAAATTTGAGATTAGGACATCAAAGTCACGCCCATCGTCGACTGATTTAGACGATAGGTTTGGCACTGAAATGCTGAAGATGCCAATCTGGTCAGTGAGAGGCGACTGTGCATGTAGGGACAGAAAGATCGGAATCGAAAGGTGAAAATTGGGTTAGGACAGTGGAGAGGGGTTAAATTTATGATCAGGTGGTTCATGTTGATTAGTTGGGTGGGTGACTGGAGGGGTGAGTAAAGCATCAGCGGACTTGAAGAATCAGGAACCTAGGGGGGGGGGCAATCGTATAAAAAAAACAAGCATTGGCAAAACTGATAGGTCTCGCCTCAGCTACCTATTAGCCTTACCAATTATTTTTTTAGCAATGCCCCACCATTGATTGCTCTCCCTGTGGAGTAGAATCTTAATATATGTAAATTTTAAAAAGTGTGATGCTGCATCCATGCACATTCTGACGTTACAGTTTTTTTAAACGTACCTGCCTGAGATGGATAGGCACATGTAAAAAAAAAAAATAGAAGTAGTAGCATAAAAGCAGGTTGTGTTGTTTGAGGGCAGGGAGGGGATGAGGAATGGAGGGAGCAACAATACCATGCCAGAAAACAGAAAAAATAAAATTTAAAAAAGTACCTGAATAACCGTGCAACCGACAGAGAGACACTAATGTAGAAGAATCAATCTGTTCTTGGTCCATGTGCCAGAGAAGAAAGAGAAAGTGACATTAGGCCTGGCTGTCCAATTAGAAGGCAGCAAAGAAGACGTGACACTGAAGCTAATGAATGGTAAGCAGTAGGAGGCCTCTAAGCCCTTTTTGTAAATAATAGTGTCTCACAAGTGAGCTTACATGCGTTAGCACTTGGCTTGTTTTTTTTCTAAAAAGCAGTTACTTAGTCACCATTGATAGAGGTATCATTTACGTATCATTACATAGTCAAACACGCTAACCATGAATTTCAATGACAATTCATGCGTGGTATCAAAAATATAAATCTGTTTTAAAATTATATGATGCGAAACATTAACTCTATACTTCATTTGACACTCCAGCACTCACGCCTCATCCTGCCAACATCTCACCGTTCATAAAAATAAGGTTATTCAGACATGGACAATAAGCCAGGAAATATGCCGGGGACTGGGAAAGAGACACTACCACATGAACAGGGCAGCATGGGCAATAACACAAAATGTTGTCAACAAAGATATGCCAAGAAATGGACAAAGGACTGATGTTCACTAGATAGGAAGGCTCAGACACAGAGAGTAAGTCACTGACTTAGGACAACGATGTACGGGCAATGGAAATGACGGGTAGACATTTTGGAAGGAGAAGATATTTTCACCAAAAGAAAAAAAAGGTGGACAGTGGTATATTCACAGTGGGACAAGGAAACATAGGCACCCAAAGAGGAATGCAGAGACACCGTGACTAAGAGATATGTGAAGTCATGAGGACAGCAAGACACCTGTTTTTCATGTTTTGGTTCATGTTATATAATATATTTTTCATAACACTTCATGTTATATTTCTGCTGTTTCTAGTGGCTGTCAATAACAGATGTTTCTAGAAATAAAAAATTGGTACTGAATTTGTTGAAGGAAGGATTTAAGGCTGAGCCTTCCTCATTAGGAAAGATCTGTCTTAGGCCCTGTTCTGTTTTCCCTGAACCTAACCTATCTTAGAGGTATCATGCTGTGGCTCACCTTTTCAACCCACTGTGTACTAAATATCTTAGTAATTTACTTATTTATTTAAATATTTTTGTTGTGTTTTTGAAGTGTGAGCTAGACAGTGAAGACACCATAACTGTTTACAAACGAGTGATTACACTTTATACATTTTAACAGAGTTGTCTATCATAAGTCAAAAAGGATCACACCCATGTTAGATTTTGAAGATATTCATGTCAGCCAAAAGTACATATATTGATTCTAAATGATGCTCCCATATACAGCCAGTGGTTATCCTGAAAATCTAGCATGGATCTGGCCTATGCTGGGCTTCCACGAAGGATGTGATAACAATACTGCAGGTGAAGAAACAATCAACAAACGTGTGTTATAATGCACTGCATTACATCACTGCATTTGTAAAGCACTTCATACCTCCGACAAGGCTGCAAAGGGCTCTGATTGTGATCAATTTTCTTGACACCCTTTTGGAGTATGTTGTTAGAAGGGCGTTAGATGTAAAAACGTCTTTGAGGGCGATGTAGGGTGAAGCGTGTGAGGTCCGAAGACCCACTTCAAACATTGTGTAGACTGCATTGCTGTATGTATGTGTGTAGTGCTGAAGGGTGAGAATATTTGCAGCCATACGTGACATCTAACCGGTTTGCAAATAGTGTAATTGTAATTTAATTTATATAGCACTTACTAAGCCTGACAAGGCGTTGAAGCACTTTATGGTCAGTAGCTCACTACTCCAGAACCCAAGGTTAGTGATTAACTTGGTGGTTATTGTAGGTTATTGCGATTAATCATGTGCTCTTAGTAAAAAATGCATGCATGTACTCTTGTTACTTAGTGATATATTAATACCAGGTAGGAGTAGTCATTAGTGGGGGCTATGTGGTTTCAGGTGAATGGTTGATGAGGAAGAAAGCCTGGTGGAGATTAGGTAATGTTAGGTTACAGGGATAGCATGTTCAGGAAGAGAGGTCGTGATGCATGAAATGAGGTTTCATCTAAATGCAGAATTGTCAGTAAGAAGGATTGAGACAGGCAAGTACAGAGTAGAGGCTATTCTCAGAAATGAAAGGTATACAGAGACAAAAATGTAAGAAGAGGGTTACTCTGAAGAAAGGAAAGGAATCAAGCAGGAGCAAGTCAGGGTGAATTTTCCATGCAGGATTTAGGAGTATAGTGGGAGAAAGCTTTCTGCGTTAGCAAGCAATACGAGAATGTAAGCTGTAAAAAGAACCAATGTTATACATAGTGCTCCAAATCTGGGAAGATGCCCCGCGTCCTCACTGGACCGGAAACAAGCATCCTGGGACCGGTTTCGGGGCAAAAGAACGATGGATTAAACCCAGATCTATGACTGGGGGTGAGTGTTTGACAATGTTCAGCATTCCGCCCATCACTTGTTGTTTTTGATTTGTCGCCCTAAGTGGGAAGGGTATGCCCAGACGTGGGTCCCGTGCTTCCCATGCCACTGGATTCAAGCTAGCCTGGCTGATGAGTGGTGAAACCCCGAAACCGGTCCCAGGATGCTTGTTTCCGGTCCAGTGAGGACCTGGCTTGGCAGTTCGGTCTGGACTGTTCCCATGAGGAACAGGGTCAAGACTGATTTGCATATGGCTGGGTCCAAACTGGGGTGGCATGGTGAGCAAAAGACGATGGATTAAACCCAGATCTATGACTGGGGGTGAGTGTTTGACAATGTTCAGCATTCCGTCCTGAGTGAACAGATCGTTTAAAAACTAAGGGCCAGATGTAGCAAAGGTTTTTACCCATTCTGTGTCTATGGGAAAAAGTGTTCGTACATATGGCCCTAAGAGCTCTAGCCTCTTTTGTCCCAAGCCTAGGACAGCCCTTCTAACTATAGTCTGGAGTATCCCAACCTTGGTAGAGAGTATGTTCGCTGCACAAGGGGATTTGGCCCAGAAAAATAAACTGTCTGATTTAAAGATTTTCCCTCACTATTCAGTAAATAGAAAGTTTTTTCTCTCACTAAAAATTAATTATTTGGCTTTGGCTGAGAATGTCTAGCCAATGTGCAATCAAATGTATTCCCTATATTGTCATCTATGTGTGTTTAACTATATGGTGTGCATGTTTGTAACTATTGTAGTATATGCATTATATCTATTAGCAAAGCAGAGGGATGAAGGTCCGTGAGTTCCATTTTGGACATCCCTCACTGTTTCTGTCCCCAAGTTGGGCGTGAAGTTGTTTTCCCAGACAGCAGAAGTGTATCTGAATGCAGTAGGGAGGAGACCTAGACTGTGATTTGAGGACAAAAGAGACAATGGTCATATAATTTTATTAGGTCCTTTCTGTAGCACTGCCACTTGGGAGATGGTGAGGTGAAGAGAGCTGAAGTCTGTGGTTGAGAGAGAGATCGGTCCTTTAGGTGAGGCCAGCTTTTCCCATCTTACCTGATCACTGTCATTGTGGTTCATAGTCGGGTGTAGATAGGTCACACCTCTTTGTGCCTTTGTTGTAGCTGCCCCATGCTGGACACTATCCTGCTGTGAGGAGGATCACCCCAAACAAATGCTGTCTATAGAACTATGTAGAGAGGAACCTGACAAGGAAGCCACCCCAAATCAATTCTTCCAGCTCCACTTGTCTTGATCATTTTAAAATCCCTGTTTCCATCACACCTCAGAACAACAAAAAATGCACCTCACTCTGACCCCCAAGCCCTGAATGCATACAACCTAGCCATATTATTTCACCTGTTGGTAGCACCCAGTGCATACTGTGCCCAGGGTGGGGGGTCTGGCTGACCTTGCACTGCATTCTGCCTCATCACCTGCATGTGTTCGTGTGCCAGCCATAGTACCCTGAAAAAGAATGTAAATGTTAAAATATGTAGCCAAGACGCTTACTTATTTCAAGCTACACATGGCATTATTTCATCAACTATTAGGGTAGATTTGGAATTTAAGAAAATAAAATAAAGTCAGTGAAACGTATTAAAATAGGCAATTGCATCTTTCCATTTAGCTGCACTTATGCTAAATTGCTGGTTCCACCAGATAACACTGGGTAAAAGTTCGACTGTACTCAATGTAAGCCCTTCTGTAGACTGAATGATTGCAGAAGAAAACAAAAGACGGCGTTCATCTGTTGAAAGACCACAACTAACCACAAAACATGTTCTTACTGAAGTTACAGGAGGGCTGCATTTAATGCACAGTGTGTGAGGGGGCACATATTGTAGTTGAGTTGTGTTTTCACTGCATGTTTTGCAGGCTCCCTGTGACATGCATGCAGTCATCTGTGGGCAGAAGGGAAAACTGCAAGTGAAGAGAGAGTAACCCTATGCAAAGCAACCCTCCTAGGAGCCAGCAGCAACTCTCATCCAAATATCTGGCAAGGATGGAGAAAGCACTCAGAAGCAGGGAACTAGGGTGAGACGCCATCAATCACCCAGCTGATGGGATGCAGAGTGCCTGGCATCAAGACTGTGCCCAAGTGTCCAAAAGGACAAGGGGCAACCCGCAGCCCAGGGGGAGATGGTAGTGACCAACACTAAAGAGTGGGGGTGCCTTGGTGGTGTGGACAGGGAGGCTTGCATAGTGGCCTTTACCAAAGACAGGTGAGGACAAAAACACAAGCATCAAAGAGTTTATGAGGGGAGCAAAGCAACTGACAGCAAAGATGGAAAGCAGCTGGGGTAGCAAAATGACCAGCTGGAACTTGAACAAGGCCGGACCCAAACAACCTACAGCCAACAGACACAGGCAGCAAACAGCAGAGAAAGCTGTGTTCATCACGGTATTATAACCGGGGTTTAAGCCACTTTGGTCCTCACATACCAATGTCCCCATCCTAGGCAATATCTGGGAGCAAACACCCGGGAGAGCACCTTCATATCTACCTTCAGCACTGACAGGCTCCTGTAGCAGTCCTGTTCCTCTGGGTCCTTATCTGCTTTGGGTATCATGGCTATCGTGGCTTCCTTCATGGTGATGGGAAGGGCCCCTACTTGGTAAGCCTCCAGATACTCCTCAAAAAGTCTATCCACCAGGAGGCCAGAATATGTTTGATAAAAATGTTTTGATGGAAACACATCTCCTCCAGATGCTTTCCTCTTCGTCAGTCTGCTTATGGCTGCAACTACTTCGTCCTGTGTGATCGCTGCCAGTAGATCAAATCTATCCTCCCATGATACCACTGGAATAATAAGCAGTTCCAGGTATGACCTTATGTGATTTCCACCAACCTCCCATGGTTTGATGTAGAGCCAAAGCAAGTAATCAGCCATTCGAGTATTTATACAGGCTTGTGTCGCATGAGTGCTTGTGCCCACCACCTGCAACCACCGGCACAAATTAAGCACTGCCCCTTCAAACCTACAGAGCAAGACTCTTACTCACACAGGATCCACCTTAGCCCCTTGTATGCATCTTTTCAAATCTAATCACCAGTGAATGGCTACACCTACACCCATGCCTATCCCCTTAAGTCACAAACCCAGCACTGCTTTTCCACCCTTAAACCACAATATGGCACCTGCTAAGTCACTGAGTTGGGTAAGATCACCTGTTATAGTTGCACAGAGGCAAGATAAATGGTAAAGAGTACTATTGAAGTGTGGCGATTATAATGAATATTTATTAATGAACTGGATGTGTTTTCCATCCAGCAACCCTTAGTTGGAAAACCCCAGCAACATAAGACCTGTCTACGCAGTGAGCACCTCAGTAATTAACTTGTCCAACTGAAAAGCTTCCCACTTGGCAAAAAACATAATGATCATTCTAAAGATTACTGTGCGAACAAGCACTGGTAATGACAATAGGCCTGGCTTTAAAGGAATGCTGTATGGTAATGTGAAGCATTACACATAAATAGCATGGGGATATGCATATGTATTTGTGTATTTGTTTGGAAGCAAAGAACTGTAGAGCAGTATTTGTGAAGGTTAAAATATCAGATGCCAGTAGCACTGTGGAACTAGACATAAAAATCCATGTAGGTTAATGACTGTCTCCTCTCATCTGTGCCGCTGCAAGAGAAAAACAATAGAAACTATCTAGTTATCTAAGAAACTTTAATAACACTCCATGTCATATGTGTGACCCTGAATGTTCAAGTATAGGCAGCTGGATAAATAAACAAAATGATCACGGCTGGTGTAGTGTAAGTATGTTTTGTCCTAATGTTCCATTCAGTTTCATGTTCTGTTTGTTACCTGTTATATTACAGGTTACAAAGGCTCCATGGCCAAGAGTGAGATTTTATGAAATTGTGGGGTATTTCAGCTGCAGCAGGGGACTGTGGGAGAGACCCCAGTTGACCGAGGAAGATCCCGACTGGTTACAGGAGAGTCCAGCCATGAAGCATACCACTTCTGTTTTATGGCATGTGCCCCAACTCTCGACGCCACCCCCATCACACACACACGTCCCCCGGGAACCGGAAGTGAGTCTTACAAAAAGTGAAAGGGCCATTAGCATACAGTTACAGGAAAACAACTAATCCCGTTCAGGCTTTGCTCCCTCCTTCCGCCACCACCCAATCCACAACCCCCCTACTCCCGTTCTGGCTTTGCTCCCTCCTTCCGCCACCACCCAATCCACAACCCCCCATTCCCTTCACGCTGCTCCTTGGGCCCCTCAGTCCCTACTCCTACTCCTTCTCATACTCAGGGATGATCCGTCTCTACTGATGCAGACGCATCCCGAGGCACAAGCCCATAGTCACACGGTGCGCTTGAGCACAACGTCCTTTATTTCGTTATCCACAAGGTGCTTAATGCTCGTCTACTATATATGCGGCTCTGTTCGGTGAGCATGAGAGGCTCCCGAACCTTAGATAATTATTCACTCAAACTAGATGAAGAAGAGTAGACCCAGAGCGACACTGAAGGGATGCAAGATGAATAAACCAGACTCGGGAAAGACCAGAAGGGCTGGGGAAGAGTCAGCGACGTCCTTCAATGTGTAGAACGTCCTTTTACCCCAGCCCTTGAGGCACTGGCTGTTACTTATTAATATTATATAACACTGTGTGTGACCTTGTGGTATTCCCAGGGGCCTAACAAAGGCCCATGCAGTACCTGCCACGCAGTGGCCCCACAATCCTTCAGGTGCGTCACAACCTTGAGGGGGCCCCCATTCAGTCCAAAACCAATTCATGCATGTAATCTATGGGAGACTCAGGGCCCCTTTTCATATTCTGCAGGAGGTTCCCATCATTTGCCGTCACGACACCGTATTCCAGAGATCCATAAATTCAAAAGTGGGAGTCCAGGATTATATCGCACAACAGACACTGTTTTAACCATCCACCTAAAAAAAAGTGCTTCTGTGGATTGTTACTGTTGCTGAATTTATGGTGCATAATCTATAGATCTTTGGGGGAGTAGAAAGCTGAGTCATCCTTGCCAGGACCCAAACTCTCAGCCTGCCTCTTACCATTTTGTTCAAGTGACAAATGTTCTCAACTTGCTAACATATAGCTTCCCGGCTAGGCAAAAAGTGCAACAGGATACAGGCCACTATAGACACAAATACTAAGTTAGACACGTCTATCACCTCAATTACTGTTTATCCAGCATGCTTTATACAGCAGCACTCAAATACACAGCAGAACGGTAACAAATGTCATGTTTTAGTTAGAAAAAAACTGATCTCTGCAGAAATTGGGTTTCGCCGTCAAGAAGCTACAAAAAGTTGAGCGATATGGCGGAGGAGACCGGAATGCCATACCTGGGCCCCAGGTATACACATGCAAACAGATATACATATACCTCTCAACTCACCCTCGTTTGGAGGGTGTCACCCTCTTTGGACTGGCCGTCATCCTCCAGACATTCAATATGCCTCCCATTGACTTGAAGGGTGTGTTTCATTCCCATTGATTTGAATAGTATTTCCCTCCAAAGCCGCTCAATCTCACCGTTCCTGTTCACTCAAAAGGATGAAAGGTATGTATGAGGTATGACCCCCTGCTGTCCAATATTCCTCACTCACTACCATCAGTTTCTGCGGTCTCTCTCATTTGGCACTTTCGCCTGAGACGAGTCCGTTTTTGCCTCAAGGCTATACTTTCGCAACCAGCCCCCCAGCTCATGATCCGGTCGTCCTTGAGTCACAAAACCTTCTGTACCGAGAACATGATATCCGACAGGCAGAATAACCTTCAGCAACAAACAAGGACATGCTAATCATCTTTGAATTTACCACCAGTCTAGTTCCTGACCATGTTCTTTTAATCGTTAATTGTTTTCCCACTGTGTTCCTTTTACAATATTCCTCACGTCCAGGGTAGAATGACGAAACCCTTCTGTGCCTTTTCAACAATTTGTGTATATCATGGTAATTTCTGCACCAATGGAGGGAAATCGGGAAATTGCAGCGTTTGTGGCATATGTCCGACTGGGCAATTTGTGGCTGCACCTGTATGCAGATCAGAACATTTTGGACAGTGCCTCTGACAAGGTAAAGGCTGAGGCAGAGTGCGCCACTAATAACGACTTTTCCCAGCATTTAATAACATAGCCAGCGCTGGTGAATGAAAATAAGCCCATGGTTGGGGTGTCAGGCTTAGCTGCTGATTTTGATTTATAAAAAATTGTGTGGCCAATGTTGGGAACATTTTTGCACTAAAACAAAAACACTGTATCTTGCAAAACTGTATTTTCCTGTGCTTAACTGAACTAGGCCTGAACCAGGCCAAAACGCCATCTTGAATCCTAACGCAGCCACGATGTGTGTTTTCACTTTGCATATAATCAAACCTAATGAAATGTGCACTAATATATTGCTCTGCATTGATATGGTGTTTTCTTTTTGCTCCATTTGATTGAATCTTATGCTAATTCCCTACACCGATTCATCATAATTTTTTGACTATTTTAGTTTTTGCCTATTATTTGCCTATGATTTAGAAGGCTCATGCCCCGTCTTGCTTTGATGCTTCCTTAATTGACTATGCTGATTTGATTGCAGTCAAATTGTTATCTTTGGACACATTGCCTCATATATTCTTGAGGTTTACACTGTCTCGGATCCTACGTAGGCCATTTATCCTAGATTTTCTGATAAGATAGCGTAAACAAAGCTGTGACCACCACACCTTGCTTATGTGTAGCCTCTACTTGACCTACCAGTAATGAACATAAACAAGGGGCTAGATACAAAGCACTGGTTGACTCTGAAAGTAGCAAGGATGAGGGATTAGAATTATGGAACGATCAACCTGAGTCTCTCAATATTTAAGATTGTAGGATTGCACTATAACGAATTTTCAGCTGGTAATGCCTGAGGCCTCCTTCGGGATACCTTAAGTTCACACCCTCAGGCTCTGCAAATGCTTTCTCCCAAGACTCATTTGCAGGCATGCATGTTATTATCTAGCCTACTTAGGTTTTGCGTATGATATCCTGTTTTAGTAAGTATTAAAAATGTGAACTAAAATCTTGTGCTTCTCGCTGTCTGCCACCCAAACAGTATTTCGGTGCCTTTCTTGGAGCTTTCCATGATTGCATCCAGACATATCACACAAAAATTGGTATGAGCCTAAAACAAGTCAGTCTAACTGGCTTTGCCAATGCTTTTTATGAGTATTAAATAAATAACAACAATTGTTCTGTTGTGACTAATTAGGATTTTGAATGTTTCAAATCTTAAAAGAAATACTGAATTAAACATTACAAATTTAGGTGCAAGAGATAGAGGCCTTTTGAGTGTCTCAGTCACTCCTGTTTCCCCCTGTGCAACACTCTTCTCTGCAGTCTCTCTGTTAGACACCTGTGCCCTTTTGCTCCCATACTTCTTTCTGATATAATCCATCTGCATATCTCACACCTCATCTCCTTCCTTTTTAGCACCTTCTTTTCAGTGCAATTTATTATACGTTACCCTGTCAATTTTTGATAGTTTGTTTAGTTTAAAATAATAATTGGGAAAAGTGATGATTGCTCTGTCCTCTCTGCAGAGGGGCCAAGCAGTGGATGAGCAAGTATTCTGAACACCTTTACGATTCGCTGACAGGAACTGTGAGAAACTCCCTCTGCCTTCAGAGTCAACTCTAGAGCTCTTAATTGTACCCATTGTAAACACCCACACACAGCCTGAACTCTCCCAGACTCCAAGAGGTGACTCAGTGCACAATATGAGCTTTACAAGAATCATATGTTGCATGAAACAATACATAAATGCAACATCATGTAAAAAGCAGATATTCTGATGGAATGCCAGAAACACGCCAATGTAAACAGGGGCTGTATAGCTGACATGGATTACCTTAATGTTTTTTATAGTTATTGTTGAGAAATCGATCAGTGTTTTTGCATGTAAAGTTGAGGTCATTGATATAGTGCCTGGTGGGGTAGCGTTTCAAAGTCAGATTTCCATTACTGTAGGGTCAGATTCCCAGACGGACCCGTCCCATTTAAAGCCTTGACATCTTCTCTCAGGCCCCTTGTAGAAACAGTGCTACCATCAGCAATCTAAGGGCCCAGCACAGACAATGACGGTTGGTGCACACCAGTTAGTGTGTTTAGCCTAGGGGTGTGGGTGATATTAACTCCAAGCCAGAGATCCCAAGGCTTGAAAATTCTCAGGACAACTAAATAGGCTAGTTAGTGACATTACAGGAAGAGGTGTCACACACATTTTGATATTAGTGACAATATATCAGTGATATGATAAATACATCAAAATAATATCAAATTAATATAATAAAACTAGTGCTTCTGACAAGTGGCTGAAAGAAGCGGATGAGCACCACCCGTGTCCAGGACAGCTCCTTCACGAAATAAAGGGGTCTGTAGCAGGATTCTCCTTGAGCCTCCTACAGACACCATTTCAGTTCTCTAGATCTGCTCCGCACCCTGCGTAGCTTAGAAAGAGGGCGATTTAGAGTTCAGTAGTGGCGTCTTCCAGCCACGAGTGTCATTTAGCCTCCTAACTAAAACATGAACCTGCCCTTTAGTTCTATGAGTACCACTCAGAATGAGTGAGACTTGAGGTCTGTGCAAAGTTAACAACTCACTCCAAACCAAAGAGTGGGCAGCAATGTTTTATCTACTTACAGGACCGCTGCTTCTGTTTAGCCAGCTAAATAACTAAACATTTTGATATACAAAACCTGGAGACGGCCACAGACCAACCTGTCAAAAATATCCCCCCCTTCCGATAATCACATCGGTCAAGTCTCCCAGGTCTTCCCGTCACTAGCTCCTTCAGTGCAGATTGTTTTTGTTTGCATTCTGGGACTTGTAGTCCTGATGTTATATGGGAAACAAACTAGGGTGACCAATGTCCCGGATTTCCCTAGAGCATCCCAAGTCTTCAGGGAACTGTCCTGGCATTCCAACACTTTTCTCAATTTTAAATACATGGAATAAAGGACAAGCCATCTTTCAGAACAGAATTTAAAGGTGTGCTTTTGTGTGCACAAGTGCCTCTAAAATCTGAAACAACTTGAGTAATTTATCTTTTTCTTTCGGGCAGGAAGAGGTCAGTCACATTCTCCAAGCAGAGGGGACATAGTGTGTGGTGGTGGTGGAGGGCAGAGGGGCATATGGTAGAGTTTCTGCCATAGCTAATGTTATGTAAACAGCCTAGTAACTGAAGAGTTCAAAAGACCAAGAGTGTTAGAACGGTTTCCAGTATCTGAAAACACACCTTTTTGACTGCATTTGATCCTAATTGTGGGTCCGGTTTGTCCCAGTTTTTGCTTCTCAAAATCTGCTCACCAGATTTTCAAACTCTAGAAAGCAAAAACAAAAACCTGGACTTGAGCAGATGGTCAAACATGGACCTGGCAGACTTTGCAGAGCTGCATGACCTAGCATGGCCTCCTACTTTATCCCTTCTTGCTAAGAATAGATTTATCCTCAGTTATCCACAATTGGTATTCTAAGGGAACCAATGACAGGGACAAAGGAGTGGGGAGGGAACAAGCTCAGGAGAGGAACAGCCAGATCGCACCTGCCCAGTAATGAAGCAGCGCAATACTAGTTCTGGCTCTGAAAGTTCTAGAAGGCGATTCTGTTTCATTGTGAGCAGTGGCGGCTCCTCTGCTATGGCGGAGGAGCGTCGCCCCCCCCCCCCCTGCAAGCAGCAAACGCTGCAAATCCTTTAACAATGAACGGATAATAAACCACGTTTTTATCCTTTCATTGTTAAAGGGGTGGGACATTGGGGATGACAGGGACGTGGGGAGTACACTGTGCACTCCCCTCATTACGCATGTATGTTTCGGGTTGGCCAAACACACATGCGCAGTAGTCTCTCTCCAGCCCGGCAGCACAGTGCTGGCACAGGATCCCAGTCTGCCTCGGAGCACCCTGGCTGGGCGCTCCTGGCCAATCCTGACGCTGCTTTGAGCAGGGTCAGGATTGGCCACAGGGCGGGCTGGGAGCCTGTGCCTGCAGCCTGCTGAGGAGATGGAGTAGCGGCGGAGCTCGGCATGCAGGTAAGTTTATTTATTTATTTATTTATTTTTAAATATTTCCTTTAAGTGACTCACTGTGAAACCAGGTAAAAAAGACACCTGAGAGAGGATGACACTGGCAGCTGGGACTCATCTCTGAGCTGGTACCTCTAAATAATGCAGGACTGCAGGTGGCACTGGGCCTAGCTGTGCAGGTGAGCGGTGCAGGTGAGAGTTGGGTATCAGTAACACGGTGGGGGGTACAGTATTCATCCGCCCTATATAAATGCAGAAGAGGAAGTATCAATGACTTGTGAAGTTACTTTGGAGCTTGTCTTTCGGTGTGCACCTCCCACATCCTGTCCCTCCAATGGCAGAGGGGCAGGACATTGTCAGTGGGAAAGGGTTAACTCCAAACAAAAGCACTTTATTACACTTCCCATTTCATATTTACGGCATTAATGGCTCACAATAAAACGAAGTCAACAAGGTCTCGGCATTAATTTCTGATTTCAGATTCATAATGAGAGGTGCTTTGCTGAAGCAAAAGAAGTCAGTTTTATTTTGAAAGGGGGCTTTATAGCTCTGTGAAGAAAACATTCTTGCGGGATATGCACATTTCCTGCTTGTTATATACGTACTGATAAAAAAAACCTTTGTCTTTTTTGTATTAAAATACATTTCACTGTTCAGATGCACATAGGCCCAGTGGAGATATCTGAAGAAGAGCGAAGTAGAGAGGGGAGAAATGGTTTGAAATTATAAGGGAATGCCATCACTGCTTGCATAGGTTGTACATTTATAGTAGAAACATAGATTACACAGTAAAACTCACCACTCCGTAGTTATAATTAGGTCCAATTAACAACTGGATGAGCGTTTTTGTCTGCCAATATTTATGGCATCATTTGACAATTCTTCAGGAACCTTAAAAAGAAAAGTTCTTTCATTTTGGCTCCTGTTTTGAAAGCTTTGCTCTGACCCTTCAAGCATATATAAAGAAAAAATGGGGAAGTGGGTGTATAAGGTAGATTTTCAATGTGAATTCCCAGTGTAAACTTTGTTCTCCAATACTGAAAAAATGGCTAAATGTAATTATACCAAATTTGGCAAAAAGTTAGAACTTTAATTAGCGCTTTTTGTGATTTGGCGTAAATTTGATCAATCATTTTTTGAAAAATTTGTGTTTAAAATTAGCATTTTAGGAGGTGCTCTGGCTGGGCTTGGAGGGGTTTATTAGTTAGGTATATTTGGATGATTGATACTGCTGCAGTCGCGTAGTACAAAACAAATTAAAAACTAGCATCCTCTGATTGGCCAAGAGAACTTTTTCACCCATCTGTCATTTTGGTACCCCAGGACCAGGCATACTCCCCCGATACTGAGTGATCTGATATGCTAGCCGAAACTTAGAAGAAAACGTTGCAGCTGACATTACAGGACTCGGGGACTCAGGTAGCTTCCAGTCTTAGGATACTTCAGTGAAGGCAGTTCTACGGGTGATGTCACTGTGGCGAGGCCTCACCTTTTGATGCCTTAACTGTAAGAACAAGGGCCGGACTGGGGAACCAATAGTAGCCCTGGCAAAAACACTCAAACAGCCCAGGCCCTTTCATCTCCTCAAACACTCTCTCTTTCCAGTCATCGATTCTCTCTCGCTATCTCTCTCCTTCTCTCTCTCACTTTCTCTCCTCTCTATTGCTTTCTCTGTACTTTCCTGCTCCCTCCCAGTCTTTCAGTCTCTCTTGAAGTCTCCCCATGCCTACTGCAAGTAACCTCAGGAAACTACGGAAAGTGACAGAGGCACCAGGGCTTCAAAACCAGCCTCCATGGGCTCTAGCCCACCTGGAAATTTCTTGGTGGAATATAAGGCCTGTCCGGACCTGGTAGGAACTGCTTCCAGAGTGCTGTCATCGCAGCTGGGGTAGTTCCTAGTGTGATGTCACTGTAGAAAGAACTGTTCCAAGTTCAAAGTCCCTGCAATAAGAGCAACTCCCACTGCTATACCAGACCTTGAGCCTACCCGCAGCATTTAATGGGCAGTTGAGGAAAACTTGCTTTTTGTATATATTTGTTATTTTTTCATTTGGGGTGTCCATGTAGTGTGCAACTAGCTCTATCAGACAGTAGATCACTTTGTATAGGATGATAAATTTGTGGACCACAGCCTGGATGTTACACACACACACATGCAAGTATTCTGTTAAAGCGTACTGGGTTACTGTTTCACATGAAGTATATCACACAGCGAAGTAAGTAAGGGTGGAGTTAAAAATAGAAAATATATAATCCCCTTACAATTTAGTGGTAGGTGGACATAGTGGATATAATATTATTATAAGTTGATATGACTGACCTCAGTAAAGTGTCACATAACCTACAATGTTTGTTGAGATATATGAGCAGAGGCTCATCTAGTTCACAGGGGGGATTAGAGAGAGGGTAAAGAAATCAGCAGGTTGGGAGCTGGATAATAAAAGTTATTCAATTCTTCTCTAATTCAATTAGTGAACTTCCGAAGAGAAGGGAGAGAGGTTCTACCAGGTGATGGGGGCAAAGACTGAAAAGGCCTGTTGTCTTAGAAAATTATATTTTTCCTATAGATATATCAAACCAGATAGTTGGTGATTCAAGTTGTTTGTGTTTAGACCTTTATATTAAATACAGAGAGAGACTTCAGTTCAATGCACTCTTGTGAGGAAGGGCGGTGGACATTCTTAGTGTATGGCTAGTACAGCTGCACATGTATTGACGAGTAATCGGGAACAGTGCTAAACTGAAGGCGGATTTCAGAGAGACAAGTGCAAAATCAGGTAGACCCGTGAGTAACGGATCTCCTGAGTCAATGCGCGGCACAGCAGGGACTTGAATGGAGGACTCAGAGAAAGGCTTTTATCGAATCGATTTCATGCCATGTACAAGAGAGTTCTTTTTTCCTTAATTCCTTGAAATAGAGATGCAGGAGGATGTAGACTCTCAGAGACATTGCACTGCTGGCAGGGGAATGGGAGAGGCTTTAGATGTCCAGATTTAATTAGCCTTCGATTGGAGATTCATGTGGGCCACTATTGAGAAATAATTCTTAATAACAATTAGTGGAGCACACATATATTAGGGATCCTAACTATCCAAAATACTGGATTCAATAGTCTATAAGCACCAATAATATTATATGAAAGCACAATGAACACCAAAATGCAATCAAGAACAAAAATATACTGAAAATATAAACTGGTATGTGGCAAGTTAAAATATATAACTCTAATTATTCAACATAGGTATTTAATTACAAAATACAATTTGTAACAATCATAATTACAATGTCTTAAAATATATTGGTATACAATGCAGCCTAGTTGAAGATGATTTAAAAATCCACCTGTAGATAATCTTGCAAGTGTTAACATGATTCAGCCGACACATGTTTCGTCCTGTTGCAGGACTTTTTCAAGGCTGATTAAACAACAACATGTAAACATAGTATTACAAATATTGTGAATACAGTAATCAATCAGATTACAAAATACTATAAAGATTAAAAAAACGCATAACCAATTAATAACCATTGAAACATGTGCAAAAGAATAGACCAAATACCATAAGAACACCAAGTGCTGATCCAAATCTAATAAAAACTAACACCACTATCCAAGTGCAATAAAATAGAATTGAAAAAAGATAGATAGTAAAGGAAAGACACCAAATCCATGATTTAGAAATATAATCAGAGAGGTGCTTTATAAATAAATAGTGTCCCATACTATAAAGATTGCATTGCTAATTATACTTCCTTATGAATGAATGAAGGGATCCATATTAATCCAAAAAGTCACTAAAAATATATAAAACAAGATTCTATTGTCATCAAATTGTAGATTACACTAGATTGAATCACTCAAAAGTATCCAGCTCAACATATCCACCAACCTTATAAATATTGTTTCGTATAAAGTTAAGTTTCCTTCATAATACGTCAGTGTTCTCGGTTATAGAGTGGAAATCGTATATCGAAAGAACCAATTAGATCCTCAAAACACATCACATGAATGTATCTGGACTAGACCAAATAAAACACAGGCAATCCCAAATACTGTACTGCCACCAAGTAATAAAAGCCTTAGGTATATCCATTTGAGTATAAAATAACCTTACAAAAACAATTACTATGGACTGTATGAGTCAACTACACAGTTCCAGTATTTGAGATATTTATGAGCCTCCATCTTATTTGTTTGAAATTCATTTAAAAGATCGACATCCCAGCTTACAATATGTAATGACTCAAAAAACTATAACATAAATGTCTCAATATTGCGACTACAATTCATTTTATGCAATGTGACATATCTCCCCAAAGAGTAAGTACATGACGACGAAACTGAGTATCGTTAATTTCCTAAATTATCTATGTCTCTATTGGTACTATCATTTATGAGATACTCTAAAAGTATATCCTCAAAACAAGAAAATATAAAAGTCTTATTACTGATTACCTCCGTGATGCACATTTGACCGCAAGAACCAAACGGTATCCATATTTTGCGCTGATCGAGCTGAGACGCAAACACTAACCCTTCATATAGAGTGGGAAAACAAATGCATCCCTGTACCTCGTTGCAAAGCCGTCTCTGAGCATCATAGTGACAACGGCCGCCATATTTAAACGGTGTGTTCCGCAAGTGTAATATCAGTAATACAAGCTCTAGAAACTATTCGGAGGAATATTATAAATATATTTAACCAATTCATAAAATTCACATTGTAATCCGTTGCCCGAGTTTGCCATATTTTTCGAAATCTACTTAAGCGGTCAGCTCAAAATACGGCGGCCATTTTTGAATGGACCAATATCCAAGTGAGGATCAAAAAGACATTTACTCCAATAACAACGCCCATCATTTTAGTGATCCTCCGATCTGGCGGCCATTTTGAAGTGGGTTAATGTTCAAATGGAGACCCAACAAAAGCTAATAACTTAAGTGTGACTGCCTATTGGGGTATCACCCTTCTCCAAAAAATATTTTTTCAGTTTGAGTTGTCACAAAAATTTGAAGAGATCAATTTGAAATTGAGTCATATTACAATGACTAGAGAGACAAAATCCTAATCCTTTACCTAGTACATTTATTTGTTCTTCAGTTAAAACACAATTAGATAAGTTGACAATGGAGATATCATCATTACACACATTGTTATTTATTGCATTTCCATCCTGAGAACATATAATTGTCAATTGTTTAAATGTTTGCTTTTGGCAGCTCTGGTTTGTACACCAGTGGCTTTGGTTTCCCCGGCAGCCCCTTTTTCTTTTTCCTCTGCGTGTTCTCTTTGTTTTCGCTGCATTTGTTGGGAAAAATTCCTTCTGTTGCCTAACCAATATCTCTTTGAATGGTTTTATTCTTTTTTTCTTTTTTCTTTCATTCTATTTTTTTCTTTTCTGATTTTTCACATTTAAAAGATTATGAGACTAAAGAAGTTGGTCATAATTGAGATATTTATTCTTATTTGACTGTTGGACTAGCATGTCAAAACTAGGATTGTTGATTAGTTAGAAATAACGTTAATTGAATGCATAGAGGTGCCATGTATACTAAATATATATGGGACAACAAAAGGCCAACATTAACAGTGACCCTTATTGGCATGTATTATTTAATCTCAGTTGCTTGTATAATAAGTGATTGATCACCATAATGATGGATTACTATATCCAATCCTATATTTATATTTTATAACATGAAGTAGGACCATTACATCAATGGGCGGTCACACTTAAGTTATTGGCTTTTGTTGGGTCTCCATTTGAACATTAACCCACTTCAAAATGGCCACCGGATCAGAGTATCACTAAAATGATGGGTTTTGTTATTGGAGTCGATGTCTTTTGATCCTTACTTGGATATTAGCCCATTCAAAAATAGCCGCCGTATTTCGAGCTGACCGCTTAAGTAGATTTCGAAAAATATGGCAAACTCGGGCGACGGATTACAATGTGAATTTTATGAATTGGTTAAATATATTTATAATATTTCTACGAATGGTTTCTGGCCCTTGTATTACTGATGTTACACTTGCGCAACACGCCGTTTAAATATGGCGGCCGCTGTCACTATGATGTTCAGAGACGGCTTTGCAATGAGGTACAGGGATGCGTTTGTTTCCAATTTCCCGCTCTATATGAAGGGTTGGTGTTTGCATCTCGGGTCGATCGGCGCAAAATATAGATGCCATTTGGTTCTTGCGGTCAAATGCACATCACGGAGGTAATCAGTAATAAGACTTTTATATTTTCTTGTTTTAAGGATATACTTTTAGAGTATCTTGTAAATGATAGTACCAATAGAGACATAGATCATTTAGGAATTTAACAATACTCAGTTTCGTCATCATGTACTTACTCATTGGGGAGATATGTCACATTGCATAAAATGAATTGTAGTCGCAATATTGAGACATTTATGTTACAGTTTTTTGAGTCATTACATATTGTAAGCTGGGATGTCGATCTTTTAAATGAATTTCAAACATATAAGATGGAGACTCATAAATATCTCAAATACTGGAACTGTGTAGTTGACTCATACAGTCAGTAGTAATTGTTTTTGTAAGGTTATTATATGCTCAAATGGATATACCCAAGGCTTTCATGACTTGGTGGCAGCATAGTAATTGGGCTTGCCTGTGTTTTATTTGGTCTATTCCAGATACATTAATGTGAGGTGTTTTGAGGATCTAATTGGTTCTTTCAATATACGATTTCTACTCTATAACCGAGAACACTGACGTATTATGAAGGAAACTTAACTTTATACGAAACAATATTTATAAGGTTGGTGGATATGTTGAGCTGGATACTTTTGAGTGATTCAATCTAGTGTAATCTACAATTTGATGACAATAGACTCTTGTTTTATATATTTTTAGTGACTTTTTGGATTAATATGGATCCCTTCATTCATTCATAAGGAGGTACAATTAGTAATGCAATCTTTATATTATGGGACACTGTTTATTTATAAAGCACCTATCTGATTATATTTCTAAATCATGGATTTTGGTGTCTTTCCTTTACTATCTATCTTTTTTCAATTCTATTTTATTGCACTTGGACACTTGGATAGTGGTGTTAGTTTTTATTAGATTTGGATCAGCACTTGGTGTTCTTATGGTATGTGGTCTATTCTTTTGCACATGTTTCAATGGTTATTAATTGTTTATGTGTTTTATCACATATGGCGGTATATTATTGGGAGTTTTTTTTAAATATTTGTAGTATTTTGTAATCTGATTAATAACTGTATTTACAATATTTGTAATACTATGTTTACATGTTGTTGTTTAATCAGCCTTGAAAAAGTCCTGCAACAGGACGAAGCACGTGTCGGCTGAATCCTGTTAACAGTTGCAAGATTATCTACAGATGGATTTTTAAATCATCTTCAACTAGGCTGGATTGCATACCAATATATTTTAAGACATTGTAATTATGATTGTTACAAATTGTATTTTGTAATTAAATAGCTATTTTGAATAAATAGAGTTAAATATATTAACTTGCCACATACCAGTTTATATTTTCAGTATATTATTGTTCTTGATTGCATTTTGGTGCTCATTGTGCTTTCATATAATATCATTGGTGCTTATAGACTATTGAATCCAGTATTTTGGATAGTTAGGATCCCTAATATATGATTGCTCCACTAATTGTTATTTTGATTTCATATTAACTGGTTTAGATCTTTACTATCCCAGTATACTTACTTTGGCAATGTGTACATTGTTAGTGTTTGAGCACCACTCTTACATTCAATAAAACTTATAGGAAGGTGCAGCCATAGCAAAGCCATTGTTGCCAAATTATTTTTTCAAGAAATAATTCTTACTTGGATTTCATTTGAGTTAAATTGTAATTGATCACATAAGGAAAAAGAACAAACAACTCATATGAGTCATTAGTAGAAGACCACAATTTCTCATATTTTTCCTGAAGTGACCATTTACCAAATTCAATTTTCTCATGCTTAGAAAGTGCAGAATATTCTTACATCAAGACCTATATAGATGACACAATGGAGGACTTCCAGTCTCCATCTATCCAAACTGTTTCTTAGCTACCACTAAAGCACAGACTATCCACAGTCTCTGGTATAGATTTGGTAGGATTTGATGATTGACAGAGTTCAAGGCCACCGAAATATCTTGGCGGGCCAGCAGACGGGCAGCATTGTCAGTTTTATCAAATATTGCTGTGGTGGTGCTGTGGCATGAGTGGAAATAGGATTTTTAAGCCTCTATAATGTTGTTGTGACCAATGGGATCTTAAGCTCACCACCAGGAAGAGGAGGTAATTAGCTTTTTGGCAGTGGGTGGGGAATGGCAGGAGAGGTGAAGTCGGTGGTGAATGCGTTGTTGTGTAAATTATTGAAGTTCAGATTTTTTTTTTAATTTAGTTTCAGTTTTGTGTGGGAAGAATCAATTAATAAAGGTTTAGTTTCCGATTGAGTCTGAAATGGACAAGGTTAATTATGCAATAGATGATTGTTTTGAATAGAGTTTGGCTTCCCTTTTAGGCTTCTGAGATGCTTTTCGTTTAATTGTCTGAACCACTGTCTGGATGGGGCATTTCTGGGCAGTGCATGCAGTTTTGAGTGCCTTGAGGCCCTCAGCTAAGTTGAAAGTTTGGGAAGTGTTCTGGTTGCATGCCTGTACGTGGTTGAGCTTGAGAGTATCAGGGGCTGTTAGCTTTCAATTACATGTTTTTGGATGAGAGCGCAGCGTGGAAGTCAGTGATGGGTCTAAGAGAAGCATTGATTATGTGTAGAATATTGACGATGCCAGCTTTTTGTTGAGGTAAAGAGACATCATGGTATGTTATGGGGCTTCCGTAGGTAGGATTATGAGGATCTGGATTTGAGAGTTCAAGGTATGAGTTGTCTTTTGTGAAGAGTTTAGAAAGTGTAATATAGATGTATAGTGCAAAATTATCTGACCAGTCACTGAAGAGAGAACATGTACAAAAATGCAAAGGGATAGCTGAGATGAAGATGTCAAGATGGCTGCCTTTCTGGATGGTTGTGGAGATGTGTGAAGAGAGGTTAAGGGAAGCTGTGAAGTTCATGAGTGTGCCACTCATGTCTTTTGGCGGTATGAACATAAAGCATACATGCCAACATTTTAGAGCAGGCAAGTGGGAGATTTAGAAAAAATAGTTGGGAGAATATATTCTCCCCACTGGATTATATTGAAGCAGAGGCAATCTGCCTGAATCGGGTCTATTGGTATGTATGGTGACAAACAGCATTTCATTTTGGCAGTTTAATAAGATAGCACAAACAAAAATAGTGTTCTAACTTCTGCTTTTGTTTGTGCTATGTAAAACTGCCGAAAATAAAATGTTGAGGCCTGTCCCACGTGCGTCAATTTCCCCAGCCAAAAATTAAGAACAAAGTATTAACCTTTGATTTCAGAGGTAATTCTGGGAGGAGGAGACAAGCATAAACATTTTATTTTTGGCAGTTTTATATACTCCAAATCGGGGCCTGTAGGCAGGAATCGAGAGGAGGAGGACTTGCCTTGAAATTGGTAGTCTCTCGCCTGAATTGGAAGGGGTGGCATGTATGATAAAGGACAGTGAGTCACCAAGGTGTATGCTGTGGAGCTGGTTACTTGAGGGCATGATGCTGGTGTACCTTTTATACACATTACAAGTGCGGTGGCAAAACTGCTGTGATGGAGAGCAGCAAATCAAAAAGCTCTTGGCAACTAGCAAAAATGGCCGATGACAATCCCATTTGAAAGCTGTTCAAAAGCTGGCGTCAAAGGCCATCCATGCATCATTTTACAAGCCAAAAAACTAAATGGATAGATCCAAAGAAACCATTATTTTGCTTCATCATTTAGTGGCAAATGTGCCTTGAGTTAATAGCGTGGTGTATAGTGTGCAACAGTTCTACAAAAGGGCACCTTGGTGGATCCAAGTGTCAAGATTTGCACTTGTTGTCTATGTGTTCTGGGATGTTACTCATGAGAGACACCCGTGCGTGCACAACCTCAAAGTGCTTCGACAGCCCATAGATTAAGGCTCTATACGAGTAATAACAACATCATGCAGATTCCTTTTACAGTGCTATGCATTCCTCCAAGTTGGAACTTTTTAATTGAAAACGTGAGAAAGACATTCTATTTTGAGAAATGTTATCTTTAATAAAATGTAATAAAAAATACATTGTTCCTTTTATAAGATCTTTTTTCAAAGATTAGGGTACCTTTTGTTATTTTAAACATGCTTAAGAAGTGATGAAATGTAACTACATTATCCTGCATCAAAGAACTAACGTGTGCATTATTTCCATGCTAAATGCAGTGTAAAATGTAGATGATCGTTGGGCCCTCGGAAAGAAGAAATGCTAAGCATACCCTGATAGTTGAAGACAGATTTCTGTAGCAGACGTGTTAACATCCAGGCTGTAGTTTATCTTTACAAATTCTTGTTTGGGGTTATTGAGGGGAGGTCCTAGCGTCTGTCCGGGCAAAAGAGGCTTTCTCTATTGACAACAGGATGGTGTGCAAAAGAATGAGGAACAGTTGGCCAAGGTGAAGGGAGTTTCTGTCGTAAAGTACCGGTCTAGGCTTTTCACTGTTTAGGTCTTACCTCGGACAGCGCATGTGTGCTGCTTGCGAGACAATTTGTTAGCTTAGAGCCCACGCATTGCATCCCATAGGTTGGCTTCATTGTCGCTCTCATTTCCTTGATTTTCTTTAGTCAACGCATGCTGGCTTCACTTCCTGTATGTGTGTTTGTCGCTGTTGAGGAGCATAGGACAAGTACTGGTTACTTTACAAGTAAGTGTCCTTCCGCTGCTCTTGCTTTCATGGTGGGCTACTTTTTTCTGTTTGTGTAAGTGCTTCATAAGAATGCAGTGTTTGAAGGCTTTTCCTCCTGCCCTACTCCCCTTTATGCATCTGCTTCACTTTTTTTTTATGTAGCTTGAAATTGGCCCGAGGGAATTGGAGCGTTTTACAAGAGCACTGGATTAAGTTACACAAAATCAGGTTCATTTTTTTTGCTGCTTTTTTTTTTTGCTTGCCTCGTTTCTTGTCCCTTACCCCCTCCGGGTTATTGCTTGCACCCTCCCACCCAGCATTGGTGCTTGCACTTGTGGTGGTGCTTCCCGTTACTTTCTGTTGCTCCTAGACCTCCCACCCTCACGTTGTTGCTTCCAGCCCGCCCTTCTACCCCACCAAAAGAGAGCATTGGCAAAGCCAGTAGGTCTCGCCTACACAATATTTTGGGTTTGTCAATGTTTTTAGGCATGATGCACAGCAGCATGGCTATTGTGAAATATAGCAGATTTTTTTTTTTTTAAACATCTCTATGATGCAGGCATAGGGTGACCACTCGTCCGTTAATTTCACAGACTGCCCGTAATTTCGCCCTGCTGTCCGTTGTCCGTGATGGAAGGCTTAACGGACGGCATTTGTCTGTAATTTTAGCATATCACCAAAAGGACAAAGGAGGGCAGGGTGAAATTATGGGAAGATTAGTTTCCCCAGCTGGAGTGGAAGGCAGTGGGTCTCCTGTGCTCAGAGGGAGGGAGGGAGGGAGGGGCAGACAGAACAGATATTCTTGCCAGGGTGTCTCCTTCCCCTAAAGAAATGCAAATGTGGGCAACTGGTAAATCTGCAAATGTAAAGGGGCTTGAAAACCTGCATCCACTTTAACCAAAGGAATCACTTGAAGCTTTCTGATGGCAAAGATATTTTCGTTTAGAGAGGTACTGTAATGGTGTTCCAAAGTGATCTGTGGAGTGTGTGGTTTTAATGGAGTGTTAAAAAAAATGTTAGTACTAGGTATAAATTGTTTATTATTCAAATCTGTATTTGAGAAGCACTTTTTTTATTTAACCAAAATGTATTTGCGCATTTTGTAGCAGCCTATATATGATGTAATTGTATTTATATAGCGCTCACTATCCCTGACTAGGCATCGAATGCGTGTTTAAAATAAGGACTTACACATTCACAGTTCTTTCGGGGGCCTCGGTACCTCATAGTACTAACAAACATTGACAAAGCCAATAGGTATAGTCTACGCAAGAGTTATTGGCTTTGCCAATGTGCTTTAGCCATGTTATACACCAGAGTGGCTGCTGTTCATGGCTAAAAGTTAGTGGCATAGTGGTGTGGAGTGGAGTACAGCGGCATAGGAGCAGTGGCAGAGAGCCCAGTGGTGCAGGGTACAGTGTAGTTTTTAGAGTGCATTGGCGTAGAGTGCAGTGGTTTAGAGAGCAGTGGTATAGAGTGGCGTGGGACAGAGTAGAGTGGCATAGAGTGCAGTGGAGTAGAGTGGCATGCTATAGAATGGCAGAGAGTGCAGTAGTGTAGAGTGGTGCAGTGGCATAGAGTGCGCAGTAGACCTGTGTGGCAGAGAGCGCAGTGGCGTAGTGTAGAGTGGTGCAGTGCAGAGTAGAGTATAGTGCTGTAGAGTGCAGTCACACCTATGCAGAGTAGAGTGGCATAGAGTGCAGTGGCTAGAATGCAGTAGTACATGGTAGATTGGTGTACAGTACAGTGGCGGAGAGTGTAATGTTGCAGAGTAGAGTGTCAGTGCAGTGATGTAGAGTATCACAGAGAGCAGTGCCATAGAGTACAGTGGTGCAGAGTAGAGGGCAGTAGCGTACAGTGCAGTTTTTTAGAGTGCATTGGCGCAGAGTGCAGTGGCATAGAGTGGCATGGGGTAGAGTAGCATAGAGTGCAGTGGAGTAGAGTGGCATACAATAGAGTGGCAGAGAGTGCAGTAATGCAGAGTGGTGCAGTGTCAGAGTGCAGAGTAGACTCATTTGAGATAAATGTAGAGCCTGAGACATACACTCTAGTGCTGTGAGACTGTAGGCAAGTTGTGGGTACCTCACATCCTGACATCAGGTATGAGACTGTAGCCCACACCATCTGCCCTACTTCATTATTATTTTTTTAGGTGGAAAGTCCATGGGTGGTAGGGGTTAGCCAGATGTTTTTGTTCAATTTGTGTAAACTAGCATAAGGTTAATTACCTTAATGTTTCCCAAACTGTTAGTCAGGGGTTTTAAAATGTTCAGAAACATAATAAAAATGTTGCTGTTACTTTCTCTCCAAGAAAGATTGGGTAGATTTGGGTAGGGGTGATGGCCTTGACACAGTGCTGAAGGGCATTAATTTACTACTGAACAAGGACGTAATGTGACACCTGAATGTAGCATACCAGGAGGAATCACAAAAAGACCACAGTGAATAAACAGTGCTATGTTAAAAAAAAGAGTAAATACATGCACTGACAACATAGTGAAGCATGGCCTCTCTTGCGTGTGTCTGCAAAACTGACATTTGTTCTTGAATTTTTGTCCTGAATTTTGACCCTTTGTCAAGAATTTTGGTCCTGAATTTTGACCCTTTGTCCAGAATTTTTTACAGTCCTGTCCAGAATTTGCATCAATGCCAGGTGGTCACCCTACGCAGGCACCTCTGGCCGTGCCATAGCACTTTTTTATTTCAAATCTTTCAGTCATGCTGCACAGCGAGACATATTGGTTTTGGTAATGTTTGTTTTGCAAAAATCAATCGTAACGTCTGAAGGGGAAGAAGGTGCAGCGGGGAGGATTGCACTGGGTCTGTGATTTCGAGTGGGTGCTTGCATCCATCTGCTCGTGGCGCAGTGTCCTACTGGCGTTTGGGCCCGTGACTTATAGTGTCTTGAACCTGTGACCTGCAGGCGACATCACATACAGATGGCAGCAATTCGCTCAACAAAGCGAAACAGACCAGCAGCGTTCACAGCAACTGTGGGAAACCCTCAGGAAACAACACCATAAATGGGCTTGTACGTCACGATGAGTCACCAGCATTGGACTGTACCACGACAGTTTAGATGGAGGGTAGGTGAATGTCTTTCTCATGGTGAGGTTTCACTAAGAGGAATTTTTTAAGCCATGGGCTCGCCAAGCACATACGTTGTCATGGGACTGCTTGAGTTAGTCAGACGTTTGGGGGACTTTCAAGAAGGATCGACTTAATGTGATCCCTCCCACCTTAAAAGATCTGAGTGGTACGCTCCCTCTGCTCCCATTCATAAAAATAAGGAAAGCAGAGTGAGTAAGTCACTTACTGAAAGTGACATAGTAGGCGGGGAAGAGGAGGTGGAAGGCGCGTGGATCAGCAGCACATGTGAGCGAGACAGGCACAGAGGGAGAGACGGGCAAGGCGAGCACAAGTGCCTCAGCATTCAGAGGAGACCTCGGGGCTGCGAACTGTACGCAGGGAAGGGACACCGGGGGAGTCGAGCAGCACAGCAGCAGATAGTCGCAAGGAAAGCACGACCCAGCGGAGACAAGCAACAAGAGAGGAGACCAGGGAGCATAAACAGCCCAGAAACTCCAGGGCAAGAGACCGTCCGCCGACGAAGAGCGCCCCACACAAACAGCACAGCAGCATCGGTCTGGACCCCCACAGCCAGTGGCCTGGGATGTTTCGGGATCACACTGGCAACTTCTCCAACCTGAGGTCGGGGTACAGTAGCAGCAGCAGCAGCCCCCAGCACCTTCCACAAGTGGGGACCCCCACAATGGGGGCTGGAGGCATGGATCTGAGAATCAATGTCCCCGGAACTTCGGGCCAGCAGGTAAGACAAATACGTTCAGGATACCTCCTCTGACAGGGAGGGCATGGGAGGGCTGTGGAGGGAGGGTTTGAACAGGGGACACGTCCTATAACAATAACTACATGGATCTGATGGAACATGCTGGGGCCATGGAAAGATATTACCATCTACCATCATTTCAAGGTTTTACTATCGACCTGCGTTTATATCGTCTCCACAGTGTAGTCCCGAAAAGCAGATGATGGGTTAAGAGTAATAAATCTATACTTCCCTGTCTATCCTTGTCTTGGCATTGTGGAGTTGATGTTATCTGTATATGTGTATTGACTATGATATTGTGATATGCAACCCGTGATATAATCGCTTCTGTGGTATTTAGTGCCACGAGCCCTTCATTCTATTGCTTGTATGCTTTAACTGATGGGACAGGCTGAGACAGGATATTATTAAAGGAGAATGTTCTTTAAACCAGATTTCTACATAGGGGGCATGCTGAAGCTTTTGAGCCATGTACGTCTCAGAAGAATGCTGTTATACCAGATGTCCCTCTTATTCGGACGCACTTGTCTGGGTCTTATAAAAGGGGGGCGTTCTTGCACTGTCCATGCTCTTACAGTAGGGATGTCTTCTGGTGGCGAGAGATGCTCTTAGAATGTTGTGCCCCATCCGTAGGCCCTAAGTTATGACTACAGGCTGTCAGAAAACCAGCACTGGCACAGTAGGACATTGGCTCATGTTAGACTTTGCCATGCTATGCTGTGTAACGTATGGCACTTTTGCATAGTGCTTTCCCGCCATTGCGAGTCATCGAGTGGCTTAGAGAGCTTGTGCTGTGGCCTAGTCACCAAGAGGGTGTAGCAGCATCTCTGAAACTTCTGGGTTTCTCAGGCAGATTTGTGGCAGTCTGACCACACACTGGTGGCCACTGGCACACCAATAGGGTCACACGTCTACCACAAGCACGGCGTTTGTGTGATTATTAACACGTTGCGCTTGGTCCAGACTGGATTGGTGCAGCATGTAGAATATAAGGCTTTGGTGCACAAGTCACATGCATTGCAGCAGCAATTTCTTCTCTAGGCAACGGAGCTCTTACCTAGGATGCAGGGATCCTACACAGACATATCCTATATGACCTGGGTTCACCTGGTTATAAAGATGTTATAGTCTCCTACCTACCTTCACAGCTATGCGCCTGTGCATACAGGATCCATAGCTCTGCCTGTAGAACGAGAGCTGTGTCCCTCGGGTTGCACATATTTTATGGGCTCAGACAGCAACGCTGCTCATCAGGTCACACAGACATTACTCTTCAGCCAGAGCCACCACTCCAATGCCTTTCATTCTACAGGTTTCACAGGATGGGACATACAATAGTAGAGCTGTTTGTTAGGTTACACAGATCTTACAGGCTAAGGCAACAAAGTGCGAAGTGACGTGTAACTCACACTGGCACCACAGCAACACAGAGAACTACACTAGTACAGAGAAGACTTCATCCACACACTGCACAGGCACTGAGAGAGGGAAGACCCACACCTCACAATATGGGAACAAATCAAGATTGGGAAAAAGAAAACAGTAATACTAATATAAAGGGGTTGGATATGTACATGAACCACGACGCCCTAGCAATTACACCATCACTGACACACAGGATCTACTCAAGAGTTGGATGGTTATATGACTGACACAATCCCCCACCCTCCACTGACCCCTGCTCGTTACCCTGTATACATGCAAGGACAAGACAATGAAATAAATTACAACCAGCAAACAACAGTCTGCATAACGCCAACCCAACAATAAGAGGCCATGGAAATTGTCCTGTCCTACCAAAAACACATAGCAATAAACCTGGGCTTGGACCATATAAATATGTTTCCCTGTTGTGATTCAGGCAGAAACGGAATGTGACAAATGTCCATCATAACACGTGCCTTGGGTGTGCTGAGTGACTCAGTTGTATTTAAGATTTAGCAATTCCCAGCTAGCGGGCATCGCAGACTGTCCTGCAAAACGTGCATAGCTTGGCGGGCGCATTCCTGTGTCCGCACACTCATACAGCTCCGCCTGCACCTCCCTACAGGTGTATGTGCTACAGTAAGAACATTCCTGTTAGATGACCATCCCTCCACAACCAGTGCATCTTGGACCTTGGAAGTCACTTCTGTTCTAAGAACATTTCCCGAGTTTTTGTATTGTGTCTCTTTGCCCAGCCCCACCACCCCCCTCCCCCCCCAAATCTGTGGAAGTAATTCCTCTTCTGAGAATGATTTCCTAATATGCACCTTTTTCCACCCACACAATTAAGCCCAACAAAATAAAAGGGCACCTCTTAAATTAATATATTTATACTGCCAAATGTATTATATCACTTGAAATGCATGATTGTGCAAAGGTTTTTTAATGTGATGAATATTTACTGTAATAACTGGCTTTAATGGTAAAGTGCGAATAGGGAAGGTCGCTGAAACTGAATTTCAATATCCTTCTGTAGAGAGGAACAGGTAAAAGTAGTTATTAAGGATTTACAGGTACAGTAGTTCCTACAGTAAGCTTCATATGAGCACCCACCAAAAGCCATGATGTCCACCCTAACTCAGCCCATCTCCAACTGACTCCTGGTGCAACCATCACTCACAGCAAGCACTATTGCACCATACATTAAATCACTCAACCAGGAAGCGCATATATGCTCTGGAAACACAGCATTCACAACATGTCAAGATACCATATACATTTACAGTAAATGTGAGTGTCACGAAATTTGCCACCCGCGAAGTATTTTTCTCAGATTGAAAGTATTTTTATGGCAAGGCCTTCAAAAGGAAAATCATCAAAAGCCTGCATTTTCACACTTTGAAATATTAAATGAATACGACAAATTCACAAAGGATAAATATAAAAATAATTGTACAATTGTCTTATTTATTCCCAAAAGTTTATTGCAGCAGTCAGAGGTACAATTGAGGCATTAAAAAAGAATACAGTGTTTTTTACAATTTTTTTTATTTATCTACCAGCTTCTGTACCTTCTAGGAGGATAGAATATGGAATGTTGGCTATTGTTTTTCACTGAGTAAGATGGCAACTTTGAGCGTCATAGAAATAAAAGATGGACTCTCTTTCCTCATCAATTTTGGCAAAGCAAACACTAAAGTAAAGGATGTGAGTAATGGTGTAATGGTAACTCATAATGCAAACTTCAGGGCTCTGGAGCACAGGCCCTCGTTACAGCTCTTAGACACTGTAGAGAGAGAGCAAATCTTCTTTTCGTATTTGACATGCTTCCCAGACTCCTAGCCCCAATAATGTGCCTTCCAGTTTTTAGAGTGTTTATCACATCCAGGCCGGGGGTAATCTTCCGTGAATCGTGGTTCTCAGGTGTGCTTCAGGGGCTGGATGGTCAGAGAGTCTCCTTGCACTGTGCTCCGACAGGAACCAAACTATACCTGGCTACCCCCACAAAAGTGGCCCACATTCGCAGATCGCATCCTTTTGCAAATCATTTGTTAGTCAGCTTCACATGGTTAATTTTTTTAGACATATGGAGTAAATGAACTTGACATTCGCTGGTTTGATAAAGTGAAGAACATTCAACTCACTGAGCTATCTCTTGGGCATGCTGGCAGTTTCTCAGCTGATAGGTGGGCAGCACGGCTGACCTCAAAATAGTAATATTTCTAAATAGGTATTTGTACTTATGCTGGTGCTTTAAGGTGGGGTAAAGAGGTGGGTGGGTCTACAGACTGGGCATCACCAATGAAGCGTAACTAGAAATCTTTTATAACAGGCATGCCTATATAGCTATGGGTGAGGCCTAAATTGAGAGCTGAAATCCTGAGCTTTCAAGGCGGGCCACCTGACCAGTATTTGAATGCCTCTGCATATGTTTTCTGTCAGTGAATCCCAATACATAACACATTAGGGAACATAAAACAAGTCAGACCATTTGATTTTACCAATGCTTGTTAGCTCTGATTTTTAATCAATGTCAAATACACGAGTAACAGCTCCCATTCTTTCCTTCACTTTCTGCTTAACCTCTCTCGTTGTTAATCGTTTACTCCCTTTTATTCCTACATCTCTTTCTGTAATACCTCCACATGCAAGTCTCGAACTTCATCTTCGGCTCTTTCTTGTCACTCTCCCCTTCCACATATACTTTTTTCTGTCTCCTCCACTTCCCCATCCCTCTCTCATACATACAAAGGTTCATTTTCTCTTCCTTTGGCGCTGTAAATATTGACACAGTGGTGTTTGTGTACGTTCAACATGCACTTTTATAAAATGGCAATTACAGTTGTGGCCCTACCCTGTGAGTTCTGCATTCGGGACCAAAAGCTGGCCGAGTGTGTAGTCTGCACACCTTTTAGTCCTACTGTGGGGAACAATGAGAAAAGAGCCCTGTCTTCAGCCTCAGATCCTGCGCTCTCAGTCGCGCCACGTCTTAAACACTCATTCGCAACCTGAACTCACCCAGGCATGACTCAGTCCACAGCACGCTCTATTCAAGACTCAGATGCTGCTTGAAAAACGGAACAGCCTAAGCATACCTGGAAAACGGAAATTCCCCTGAGAAATAGGGAAACATATAAGTAAAACGTGTGAAGTGTAACAGGGTCTGCACCCCTGACTTCGGTTGGTGCTCATATTGCTGAGCAAGAGATCAGTGTTTTTAATTGTAAAGTTAAGGAGGGATCTATAGGGACCGGTTGAGACCAATTTCTATTTCTGTTTTTAGTGCTGTTGCTTAGCACTGCCAGGTCCCGCCTTTGCGGAAAGCCTTGCATCTTGAACCATTGTCTCCATGTGCTTTCACCATAGGGGTGCAATAAAGGGATAAAAGAAAGGTAAAATAATCTCAGACTTTTGGAAAAGAAGCGTGAGTCTCCCACAGAAACTGAGAGACTCACCCACCAAGGTGCAGAAAAAAAGTTGAACTGTATCGTTCTGCCCCTTCCCCCATGAACTGACGCATCGCCCGGTCTGCCCGAGAAGAAAAAAAGAAGCAAAGGACACAGCCTGGCCACATCATCTGGCCTGGCAGGTAATGTTCCATCGCCACGCCCCATCCCAGACCACCGGTTATGCTGAAATCAGCCACATCCGACCTCCAGACCCACCTACAGGCTTATGGAACAGAGCAGGGACATACATGACCCCCCTCATAGAGTCACTTTCTCTAGTGGTGGCCACAGCCCCCACCCCCAGAACGCCTGGCCTCTGCGAGCTCACAACAGTGTGCTGAGAGCTAGCCCCCTAGACAATGGATCAGCCTGGCATGGAGCATTGCCGGCCACCAAAGGGGAAAGTGGGGGGCAAAGACCTGCCTGCTCTCAAATCTTGGTCACTCACACCCCCTTCCCCAACCCTAGTGCCCAGTATGCCCACCCAGTGTGGGGGCAGAAAGAGACAAAGCATGATCAGTTTATTTAACCCCCAGGAGGAGAACCCATGAACCCCCCCACATTCGTCAACCAGCCCCAGCCCCTTCCCTCATGGGAAGTCTCTCCCGGCCCCGTATTATAATGGGACTGCGGCAGGATGGACGCCTGATGAAGGCGTGTGTGTAAGTGCAAAACCGTACAAACGCTGGCCCACAGGTGGCCCCCGGGTACCAGCTATTCACCTGGTGCCTGAATGCCTGCCTTCCGGATCTAACCCCGGACTTTCCATCTTAATAAAGCACTGTACATCATTACCGAGAACGCTGCCGGTCATTAATGGTCCTCTACCTGAGTTATGTCTCCGAGCTGAAGGAGAGGGCTTATACTCTATTTTACACAAGGAGGTATTAAAGGACAGTGTTAATAAAAATGATTTTTGTACAGTCGTGAAATGCACAATGATTATAGGTAAATGTTATTTTGAATACGATCTGATGAATGTTTATAGGTTTCTTTCTTAAGTACTCTAGGTATTTTGACTAGCACAAGGGGCCTTTTAGTATCCGTGTGTCTTAAAATATCAAAATAGATAAAGCCATTGTATGCATTACTTAATTTACATTTAATTACATATAGTTCCATGCAAGTACCACTTTCTTGCCACATAATGTAGTCTAACCTGACCCATAATTTGGTCCTTTAGCTGCTAGAACACTGGAATGTGAGAGCTACAGTGAAGAGAACAGAATGGCTCAAGGCTAATTGCTAGTCAAGAACGTCAGTTCTAATATTCCAATGCCTGACTTTCTGTTTCTCCCTGTTTATTGTACAACATTCTACTCTCAAGGGGTATAACTTTCACGGTACTCAAAGTACGGCCCGCGGGCCGCCAGCGGCCCCACGGACCTAGCTTGGCGGCCCGCGAGACGCACACCAAACGCCACATCATAATGGCAGCAGTATGTAAACATAGAGGAGGGCCCTCCTCTATGTTTACATACGGCGGCCATTGTTTATGGCGTTGCTCTGACGATCCTGGAAGCCAAAGCCCCATAAAAGTCAGCGCTTGCAGCTAACTTTTATGGGGCTTTGGTCCTCTGCTTCCTGTCACCGGCTCCACGTCTGCTGCCCGCCTGCCTGCCTGCTGTTCCACATTTGTGGCATCTTTACAGTGCTTTGAGTCAGGTAAGGCTCTTTGGTTATTTATTTATTTGTTTTTAATGTAGTGTGTGTTACTGGGGTAGGCATGAGAGCAGATTGCGCTGTGTGTGTGTGTGTGTGTTACTGGGGTAGGGGTGAGAGCAGATGGCGCTGTGTGTGTGCGCGCTGTGTGTGTTACTGGGGTAGGGGTGAGAGCAGATGGCGCTGTGTGTGTTACTGGGGTAGGGGTGAGAGCAGATGGCGCTGTGTGCAGATGGCGCAGTGTGTGTTACTGGGGTAGGGGTGAGAGCAGATGGCGCTGTGTGTGTTACTGGGGTAGGGGTGAGAGCAGATGGCGCTGTGTGTGTTACTGGGGTAGGGGTGGGAGCAGATGGCGCTGTGTGCAGATGGCGCAGTGTGTGTTACTGGGGTAGGGGTGAGAGCAGATGGCGCTGTGTGCAGATGGCGCAGTGTGTGTTACTGGGGTAGGGGTGAGAGCAGATGGCGCTGTGTGCAGATGGTGCAGTGTGTGTTACTGGGGTAGGGGTGAGAGCAGATGGCGCTGTGTGTGTTACTGGGGTAGGGGTGAGAGCAGATGGCGCTGTTTGCAGATGGCGCTGTGTGTGTTACTGGGGTAGGGGTGGGAGCAGATGGCGCTGTGTGCAGATGGCGCAGTGTGTGTTACTGGGGTAGGGGTGAGAGCAGATGGCGCTGTGTGTGTTACTGGGGTAAGGGTGGGAGCAGATGGCGCTGTGTGCAGATGGCGCAGTGTGTGTTACTGGGGTAGGGGTGAGAGCAGATGGCGCTGTGTGTGTTACTGGGGTAGGGGTGAGAGCAGATGGCGCTGTGTGTGTGCGCGCTGTTTGTGTTACTGGGGTAGGGGTGAGAGCAGATGGCGCTGTATGTGTGCGCGCTGTGTGTGTTACTGGGGTAGGGGTGAGAGCAGATGGCGCTGTATGTGTGCGCGCTGTGTGTGTTACTGGGGTAGGGGCATTGTTTTGAAAAAGGGGGTGGGGTGGTTGTTCCCCCTCTAAGCCCCGCCTCCTCTAAGCCCCGCCCCCCGCTGTCACTTCAGTGCGGCCCTCGGCCGCAAACCATACTGCAATTTTGGCCCCCGAGAAAAAGTTTGTGAGTACCCATGTTCTAATAGTATTATAGCCCTTCTACCTCTGTCTATAGCGGTAGTTAAAAGCCTCCTCTCTTCTTCTAGGCCCTCGCCTGCTTCTTGGGCCTGTGGCTCAGGAAGAGGGTCTCTAACAACCATGCTAGTCCTTGGCAGCAGACTATGACGCTGTATTAGAACTTTGGAATGTTGATAGCTCCATTGAAGGTAATAGAGTAGCTATGGGCGTATATTGGCTAGCTTAGAACACGCTACCCACTGAAACTAGAATGTTCGAGATTAAACAGGGGGAAACAGAAAGACTGACAATGGATTGTTGGAGCCTGTCTACACCCTCATTAGCGGCCCTCTATCATCCTATTATATTCAGTGAAGCTCCCAATATATCAGAGTTCTAATAAACTATGATATCACTTGTTTCAATACACGCCCTGTATCATCTTATCAACCTCCCCTGCCACCTCCTCCTTCCGGTTCACACACCCCCTGTCACTGGAGAACATTAGCAGCTGTACTGCGTAGTTTCTGCCGGGCAGATGCAAGGCATGGAGGTGCCAGCCATGCGGCGCCCTGGGGCGGTGCCAGGCCTTGAGAGGTTACTGCACCGTCACGGTAGGTGACTCACCTTGGACGTACACCAAGGCTTGCGAATGAAGCGCGCCTGGTAGAGTTTCATCCCCACGTGTCGATGGAGTGTGTCACCATCCTATGACTCACGAGCTAAGGGGTGATCGGGTTCAGTTGAAGTACCAGATGGGGCCCGGGAAGGTCATAACTAAGTGCATTTTATCCACACACTGTGTCAAAGTGGTTGTAAATGGCAAGGCTTCGGGGTCGACTTGACGATCTTGATGAAATCTAGCGTAACTTTAGCAAGTGCTGCTATTATTTCAAATTTCCACTGTAGGCCTACAGCGCCATCTAGTGTGCTCAATGGGGCTCTCAAATGAGAATTCATGCATGGTGAAAAGGAATTTGTCATAGCTTTAAACTATAGCTTTAATAGCTGTTTCCACACTGACTAGAAGCTCTGTCCTCTGGCAACATAAACATGGGTCTCTTCTCAGGAGCAGTAAGCGCAGCCATTCAAATCAACCCTGGGGAAGCCTCGGTTTTCCGGGATAGGAAGGGGCCTTAATGCGAAGTATGCGTTAGAGGTGGGCGAGCCAACAAATTAACTGGGAGAGTCGAACCAGAGCCGAGCCAATGGCCTTTTTTCGCTCTGAGAGGCCATTTATGAGCTGACCCATGAAGCATCATGAAAACATATAATAAATTCTCTTCAAAATTCCGAAGAGTATTTTGATAACATGCAGAAGAGTTCCACCTAGTCTATCAGATTATATCATTGATTGGTGAGGCATTTACTAAAATTGAGAGTGTGATCTTAGTTTGAATATAGGAAGTTGCAGTCCCTCTCGCCCTGACAACAGTGCAATCTTTCCCTGACATGACGACAACGCCACTAGTGCATCCAATATACGGCCTAGATTCTTATTATACAGGGATCAAAATGATAGTCTGTTGAATCAAACACGAGAGATATTTGCATAGGATTACACATTTCCGTAAAGTGTGGAAGTCATGATTGAGCTCAGGTTTTATGGTTTCACATTGTGCAGTTAAGCTTCTAGATGGGTATTTCTTTCTATTTTACCAAAAAAGGTTAATGCTTTGTCTTTCAATTCAGAGTAGGTGGCTATCAGGAGCTACATGAAAGCCCAGCTTGTTTTGGGCCTGAGGTTCAAGGGGACCTCGAGCTGAGTCAGAGATAGGCCCTTGACTCAAGCCTTCGGTGGCTTGCCAACCTCTAATATGTGGAGGCCCCGTTGCACACCATGCAGACTTTCGGAGTGAAGAAACAGGAAGATGGGGCCCCTTTCCATTGCCCTAGACCAGGAGTCTGGGAGGGGCCTGCATTTCAAGGTCCCTTGTTACGCTCCTGGGAGCGCCTGCTATGGCTCTTCCCTACATGGATATGAGTAATGTGGTTAAGGTGATGTCTTTGTCTGGGCTAGATATATATTTCCTGTTTAAATAGCAGTGGTGTGCCTGGTTGCCCAATCTTATGCGCAGAAGCTCATTTCCTACAGGGAGAAACGTTTGCCAGAGGATGTTGGTTGGAGTGTCTAGTTTCCAATGATTTTGATGCCTTGGTGGGAAAATAGTAGTGTGAGCGGGTCTGCCCTTCCGGTGATAAATTGTTTATATTCCCAGGGCAGATGCTGATTTCCAAAAGGAGCAGGGTAGTGACTCTACCAATGTGGCAATGACAGTGCAAGTCGTTTCTGGGATAGGAGATTTTCAACAAAATAAACTATTAAAACGGCATGGAAATAACGATCCCCACTTGGCCATGAAAATACTTAGAATCACAATTCATACACATTTATATTTAGATCAGAGGGCAATTATTCTATACAGTGCTTAATTTGTAAATAAAAACGCGCCGGTGCTCAAAGCCGTCCTCTTAAACTCGCGGCTGCTGCAATTAAATGTGTGAACACGGAATACTGAGGCGGTGTAATCCTGAAGCCATCTCGGGCCTCTTCAATCCATATAAAGCCACTCCCTGCCCGTCAACTCACTCTAGCAGCTCTCTATTTTCTTAGTTTATGACGCTTTTTCGTTTTTCCCTTCCTCCGTCTTTCCCATATGTGTCTTCTTCTCGTAGCAAATGCTTGAGACAGAAGAATAAGGCCCGGCCCTAAAAAATAAGTGTCGGTGCTCAGCACCGGAAACACCAAGCACAAATTAAGCACTGATTCTATACAATCTTTCCAGAGATTACTCACAAAGATACAAATATTTTAAGAGACCGCTTATGCTTTAAATGTGATGCATCTATTTTTAAGGCCCAGTGCCTTGAATATGAGAGTGCTTCATGTAAAGACATGCACACAAAATAGCATTTCTGCATGGTTCTTTTATTGGAAGCTTCTGCTCCCAGATGCTTTATGGTATTTTACAAGTTGAAAAATCTCCTGGCCAGTTTTAGAGAATCACAGGGATATGCCCGATAAATGAGGCACACCTTTTATTACAAGGAGAGGGTACATGTAGTCTTGTCTTCAGCTGCAGTCAATACTGTAAATGCTCTTTGTGATCTATCTTACCGTTGGGGGAACACATGGACAATGTCAATAAAAGGATTTTCTATACTGTCATGAAAGGCACAATGATTATTGAATAATGTTATTTGAATAAGATGTGCTGAAGGCTTATAGGTTTCTTTCTTAAGTACTGTAGGTAGTTTGACTAGCACGAGGGACCTTTTTGTATCCGTGTGTATTAAAATATCAAAATAGATGCCATTGTGGGCATTGCTTTATTTACCTTTAATTGCATACAATCTCATGCTATCCCCCCTTTCTTGTCACATAATATAGTCAAACCTATCTCGTAATTTGGTCCTCCAGTGCCATACAATTTCAGTGACTTTCAGTGAAGTCAACTAGTCTGTAATTATTTGGAATGGGAGACTTTAGCTCTCTTTACTTGACACCTGGTGACTTCTTTGAGGCATTTAGAGCCCTGTTGATAAGCAGTTGTAAAGGTAAAATCATGATGGGGCTTAGCTTGGTTATGTTAAGCCCACGTGTGTACAGACTGTCTGTGACAGAAAGCAGTTGCACTCTTTTGTCATAGGGCTTCTACGTAAAGTTGTCTTGTTTGCAGGCCTTGTTAATGTGTGTAGATCGCATGTGAATTCTTTGCTGCGATGTTCAGTTTGTAGATGTGGAATTGTCCAGTTGAATTGGTATTTTCTCTAGTTCTACTGTGGCTGAAATGGTTTAGTGCAAGCAGTTGTCACAAATTGACCACTTGCCCTAGACTCTACTAACAGGAGGTTCTGGAAAGTGAATAGCAATGTTTCTTTTACATACACATCACCTGTGAGTGGCAGCTGCTACCCCTTGCTTGCCCTTTCTTTGCGCTGGCACTTGCTCCTTCTAGTGCAAGTGGTCATGAACTCAATGGCAAGAAAGGGGTCTTCTGTGATGTAACATCCACTACCTTTGGCATTTTGATCTGCCCACATCAATGCAATCCAGTCAAAGATTCTTAGGTCTTCTAGTGATCAATGTAATAGTTTATATGTCACGTGCAACTTCTGAGTGGGAAGTATGCCAATCTGATTTCTAACAGTATGTTCATGTGTTCTCCCACTAGAAATATGACTTATCACAGGGAGTGGGCACAAGTGGCAGCAGCTTTGAGCCAACTCTGGATGCCATCACGACCAGCCAGAACCTTCAGTGGATGGTCCAGCCCACTGTCATCACCACCTCAGCCGCGCCCTACGCTCGCCCTTACGGCTTCCCACATTATGCCACAGCCCGGCCGGGGGTGATCAGAGCCATCGGGCCTTCCATGGGAATGAGGCGAAGACACAGCGAACATGTGAGTACTGTTTGGCTATGAACCCGCATCCACTGTCTCCTACATGTTACCTGGTGGAAGTAATTAGGAAAGCGTGGGAAGACATGTTGTATGACATGTAGGGTGATGTGGCTTGAATAACCAGACGGAGACAGCAACACTAATGGCGGCATTTTGTCAAAATCATATGAGTAGCGGAAGTGAAATCAAGCATCCTGTAACCTTTAATAACACTGCAGGAAGTGATATATGATGGATCATTGTGAAACAATATTTGTTGATCCCTTGAGGCTGCTGAATGTTATGTAAGATTGATCTTGAAGTTCGCTAATCAAAGAACTTATATGAACAGCAAAAGCAAAAAGTCATGCTTTCTTTTAAAGGATGAGTAGGCCTACTGGTTAAATGAAAGAGTGACACACCAACTAAAGGTGTGCTGGTATGGACATAAGGAGAGAAATATGTATCTCATGACAAGACTTGCATCTAACCCCTTTGTATTTGCAGCAGAGAATAAGAGAAAATGTACCCTTTACAGGCCAAACTCTAGATTCATCATTAGTGCAAATGCCAATTTCTGCATTTAGTTTAACATCTTTAGTAAAGACCTTTGAACAGTTCAAAGAAAAACGCATCATTAAAAATTACATTTTGATATTAGATTATATTAAACAGTTGAAAATGTGCTTTAAAATAGAGTTAAACAACTGGAAACTGAAATATGTGCCTGTAAACCGTTCTTGATCCACCACCATTGTGCTCAAAATGTTCAAAAAGAGGAAACATATTGGAAAGCTGATTTTTGTTTCAAAGGACTTCAGTGCAATCATCTTAAGAAAAAGAGGACCAAAGCCGAACTAGTTTGAGAAAGAGTTTAGTCAAATGTTTCATTTCCACTAAGTCTTTAAACTATTTGCTAATTTTATCAGTCTGATTCTTTTAGCAGTGTAAGAGGAAAAAATAATCTGTTTTTTTAGAACCTCTTACGTCTGGCAACCAGGGAAAAATCAAGAACGTCAAATGGACCAACCTTCAATATTTTTTAAGTCGTTATCCTCGTGAGATATTTTTTGTGCCCTTCAGTGTTGGTTATCTTCTGTGGTGGCATCAACTAATTTCACCCAGTTTCAACTCGTGTACACTAGATTTAGAAAGGTTGACCAGAACGGGGTACCACTTTTCTTTTTCACGTAAATAAAAGCCCATCCTATGTTGGCCAAAACAAACCACATACTCACCTCCCTTTGTTACACATTAATGACTAAAGAAAAGCACGTTTTAACTAAGTTCTGGACTTGATGCCCAGGAATGCAGCTCTCTCTAGCATCAGCTGCCTGGCATACACGTGCCAGGCAATGGGCATCCCCACTGACCAAAGAGATCTGTAATCTATTTGATACAGCCCTCCGGTTTCAGCCATCAAACACCAAGAACTTCCATTCACACCTGAGGGGAGCATACACGTTCACCTAACACTAGAACATACCCATTCACACTGCTAACAGAGAATTACAATTTTACTTAAACTGAGATCTGGGGAGGGAAACCTCAGAACCCTTTGAAAGGCATCTCCGGACTACCTAAGCACCCTGATGTCATAAGAAAGGCAAACTGTGCTCTACAAAGGCCTGTGATATACCATGTGCTATTTTTCACTTATTAACACAATGTAATTAAATGCTCCTATAGAGACCCTGTCCATGAAAGAAGCTTAGTTCTCTTTCGTTGGCATTATTATGAGCATCCTGTCTGTTTATCATGCCTATTCTTCTGCTTCCTCTCATTTTCTGAATTTCCCTCTCTCCCATGCTCTCTACATATCTAGACAGACTCCATTTTGAAATCTCAGAGCCTTCTGGCATACACACTCATCTGCACTCTGAATGAGCTCCCTATGGCTCACAGTAGCACAACTTAGTGGGTTGAGATCTGTGTGCAACACAGCAGTCAAAGTGGTCATATTCTCTCCTAGCCAGATCAGGATTTTACCCTTCTTAAGTCAATAAAATGAGAGCCATCGATTTGTGTGATAGCAAAAGGGACAGGTTAGTCTGTATGGTGAAGAATGTTGTCATGGCACATTACTCATAACAAGCTCTTAAACATTCCTAGGCAACCGCAAACAATGTTAAAAATCAACCCCTGAGGGGCAATCATGGGAGACAATTATATTTTCAATTGTTTTTTTCTGTTGACCTATTGGTTGCAAACACTTGTAAGAGGTTAGGGAATATGAGAAGGGGTTAAGTGAAGGATCTCAGACGCTCATGGTGACACAGGACTCAAGCCACACCTCACTTATGAGGCCCAACTAGACTAGAGTTGCTCAATGGTGGCTTGTAATCCCTCTGTGTGGAAACATGGCCTGCTGGTTCAGGCTTGGCATTTCTTAGTAGAGCATTGCAAGGTTGATTTTCATAAGGTTGGTTCCTTTGTGTAGTGGCACAGTCAGATAAAAAAATGGATTGTGCGTGCGGTCCATTATAATTCTGAGTGGCTGACATTAATTCAAGTTTCCACCCATCACTTTTTTGTTATCATCAGTGATATGGCATTAAGAGTGAGGGCTAGTTTAGACGAGGGCCTTTTAGCCCTGGCCGCAACTTACAGATGCGGTCCAGAAAGGCCAAAGCTTGTCTGGGGGGCTTGGGGAACTTGTGCTCGTCTTGAGAGCCGACCAGGCCCAGCAGATTCGACTGCACTGTTCTTACTGGAGAGGTGAAGACTGATTGACATGGCTGGACCGTGTCTCTAATGGCACACTAAACAAAAAAATGATGGATAGGAATGCGATCCAGCATAATTCACTGAGACTATGATCATTTCAAGCTTTCCATCACTTTTTTGTTTTTTTCCTGAATGAATGAAGTGAAGGTTAGGGTTTTTAGATGTTAATTCTTAATGGCTACGGTGATGGTATGCATTTATGATATCTATAGGAGTAGAATGCACATTATGCCCAGATTAGAAAGACTAAGAATTAGCAATTGTCAGACAGTTGCAGGTCTCATGGGATTCCCTCAGACAGGTGGTCTTTCATTTCGCAGATGCTCCTTGGGTTTGGCATTCCAATGCATGTTATACAATATAATAGGGAACTAATTTCACCACTGCTTGCACGGCAGGTTTGCTGCTATTTTCTTCCTAGCAGCTACTGATGTTATGCAGTAAAGGCGCTTACAGAGGACTTTGATCATGGCAGTTGGAAACGAAGGACTGATACTGCAGAAGAATAGGGTGCAACCAGGCTGGTGATAGAGAAATGACAGAGTCGCCTGGGAGATACGTGGGTGTGAATTGAGACTGGCAGTGGTGACTGGTAAAGAGAAAGGCGAGGAAGGGGGTTGGTAATAGGAAGGTAGGGAGTGGTGCAAGGGCGCTTTCTCTCTCTCTCCGTTTTTTCATATTTGCCCCCCCCCCCCCCCCCCCTCCTCAGTACTCCTTCCTGTCTAGTTAATGTTTCCTTGTCCTTCTCTCTGGTCCCTTTCATTTCTTCCAGCACCATTGTTGCCGCCTCGCGTCTCCCTAGTATCAGCGCCTTCTGCTGCTCCCTCACTCTTCCTTCCTTTTGACTATTCGCTGCTTCTCTTTAGTTCCCGTCTCCTCCTCTCTTCCCCTTCGTCTGGTCCCAGTATTATTCTTGTGATCCGAGCCTTTGTGCGTCCTTCTCATACCCTCTACCTCCAACACAGCTGCAACACGTTTAACTCAAGGGAGAAAGGTGCAGCTGCTAAGAGGTGATTTAAAACGCCACACTCCAATGAACGAGAAGAGCTCGGGCGCCCCTTGTGGTAGCACCCAGCGGCGCCACCGCCTTCTCCCAGTGCACAGGCCGGCCCCGCCCTTTTTGGTCCAAGGTGCTGAAGTTCTTTCTGTTGTCCTCTGGGTCGATCTGCGCTGATTTTCCATTGGCCTAGCTCCTCTTTGGAGTTTGTTATCCATTTTCCCTCAGGGGGAGTCGATGGCATGAGCTAGGCCGCGGATCACTCTCGCTTGTGGCTGGTCTCTTGTAATCTGCCACAGGAAACCGCCGTGGTTGCGAAAGCGCTGGGTGCGGCGGGGGCGACTCACCAGGCCTGAGTCAGAGGCGGGAGGGGGCAGGTGTAGCGGGAGGCCCGGCTAGCACCCTGCCCCTTAGTGAAAAATAACTCAACACCGCGCCAAGTCTTTTTTGGGATACCGGCCTGAGAGGATTGAACTGTGAGGAGAGCTGTGAGGCATCGAGGCGCTGAGTCACCAGAACAAAGCCTGGCTCTGAGAGTGGCGCTTTACTCACAGGAAGCGCCTCCTGCCGAGCCCTGGGAGCGCAGACAGGAGAGGCAGCGCACGGCGCCGTGCAGACAACGCAGCCAGAGTAACACGCACACCACCTTCTCTCATGCCAACATTGAAATGCTTCCGTGTCCCCTTTTCTCAGCGAAACGCTTTCCAGTTGCAAGTTTGAGTTGCAATAGGTTGAATATGATTCGCAGACACACAGCCTCCCTCACCCAGGGGCGTAGGTAGCTACCATTGGTGCAGGGGCAGCGGACCCATTGAACCCTGATAATTACTGTATTTACTACACCAACAGCAGGGAAAGGGGCAATTATCCTTGCTTGAACCACGACCCATGGCATCCTTGCTACACTATTGCCCCTACCCACCCTCGCTATCTGGGTCACCCAAGCAGACAAATCTTCACACCTACTTTCTTTTGGCGGTTTTATGTAGCGCAGACTCGACCTGAAAGTAGTTGCAGCACTTTACATGAGCACCAGTTACATTACACAAGGACACATACATTTTTTGGTAGGCACGGGAGATTAAGGGCCAGATGTAGGTAAGTTTTATTTTGCGACTTGCAATTTGCGAGTCATAGCGACTCGCAAATTGCAAGTCGCAAAAGTGCATGCAGAAAGGTGTCTCAGACACCTTCTGCGACTCGCTATGGGGTCGCAAAGACCCACCTCATGAATATTAATGAGGTGGGCCGCAGATTGCGACCCCATAGCGAGTCCATGCACTCACAGGGATGGTGGCCTGCTGGAGACAGCAGACCACCATGTCGGTGACTGCTTTTTTAATAAAGCAGTTTTTTTCTTCTTTTTGCAGCCCGTTTTCCTTAAAGGAAAACGAGCTGCAAAAAGAAAAACTTCCGAAACCATTTGGTTTCAGTTTTTTCAGAGTAGCCAGTAGTCCATAGGACCACTGCCTGCTCTGAATTTTTTTTTTTTTTTTTGCATTCACAAAGGGAAAGGGGTCCCACTGGGACCCCTTCCCTTTTCGAATGAGTTACCATCCACTTCAAGTGGATGGTAACTGCGAGTTTGTGTGCGACCGCATTCGCGGTCACAAAGCAACTCAGCATGGCGATGCGGTCGCAAATAGGAAGGGAACACCCCTTCCTATTTGCGAGTCGCAGCCTCAAATTGCGAGTCGGTACCGACTCGCAATTTGCGGCTGTGCATCGCGTTTGGCCTTTTGCGCGTTGCAAACTGCGAAAAACGCAGTTTGCGACGCGCAAAAGGCTTCCTACATCTGTCCCTAAGTGATTTGCCCAGAATCATAGGATGTTGAGCCGATGACAAGACTCGATCCTGGCTCCAAAGTCAGCAGCTCTGGCCGTTAGGCCACATCCTCTCCCAATTTGAGGTGAATACATGCCAAGGTCAGGGCAAAGATAATAATACACGCCATTGTTACGCAGAGATACAGGCTACGGTGCACGCGCATAGGGATATTCTGTTTATGTCGGGCTCTGCAAGTCCTGCTTTGAAATCAGCGGTTGCTGACATTGCGCACAAACAGTGACCCATCCATTTACATGCTGTACACGAGCAATGGAAGCGCTGTCAATGGTCAGGCAGCAAGACAGACACACGCAGACACATGCATACTTTTGTCTCGATTCAGACAGTGTAATATACACTCAAAGGTACACACGCATATGTTTCAGTATCTACTTAGTGCTTAATTTGTAAGCAAAAAAGTGCTGGCCCGCTGCCGGCGGGGATGCTAAATGCTAAGGCTATGTAGTCTTGATTCCATCTCATGCCTCTTTAAAACACTGCTGGACACTTACTGTCTTTTTCACTTCTGCAGTTTCTTTTTTCATCCCTGCTTTGTCCCTTTGTCTCTGTTTTTCCATCTTACTCTTCCTCATGCTTTCCCCCTTTTGTGTTTTTTAAACCTGTTGCTCTGGATCAAAGTATGGTGAGAAAAAATAAGAAATAAGTGCTAATCCAAACCAGTGAGTGCTGATGGGCTCCACCTGCAACCGCCAGCTCCAGTTAAACATTACACACAGTGCACTGCAATTGATGCCTCCAGAGTAACATACACTGAGATACTTAATGTCTTGCACAGACCTATGTTATGCTATATTATTGGATAGAAGTAGTGCTTAATTTGAGCTGATGGCTGCTAGTGGGGGACTCATTTTTGGGGACCAGTACTGACTTTTCATCAGATATTGACCAAGAGGAAGAGAGGGAAAAACATACAAATGTAAACAGGGCTGGACTGGAAACCCAGAGTAGCCCTGGCAAATTTTGTCAGACCAGCCCCCACAGGGTGCATAGTGAGTGCAGAGAGTGAGCCTGACCACTACACAGAGGTTTTGGCGGTTCTCCCCCCGAGAAAATGTGGGCAAAAATGGCACATTCTACAATCCATTTTTCATTATATATTCAATTGCATTACCTCTTGAAGCATAATAAATGATGACCTTACTATGCCCCAGGATTCAACAGTCTTTTTTGGGGTCTTCAATGACTTCTTCACCATCATCATCCAACAGTGCCCCTCATCACTCCATAACCTGTCTTCCATGTACTTCATTTGTTTTACAGGTGTAGCGTGTCGGAGCACTTTACATTGCACACAAATACAGAAACAATGAATCACATGTTTGTAAATCAGTATATAGGAAACGTTACATTACACTAAGGGGACTACAAGATGTAGGATTCATGTCATTCATACTGGTAGGCATTTGTTGAGAATACTTTGTCTGGAGAAGTACATACTCAGGATTCACAGTATGACAGTGGTTAGATTTGGCTTTACTAATAAGAATGTATTTCTACCTTACGAACGCCTTTTTAGCAAGATTAAGATAACGAAAGACTGTGCAAAAACATAACCTTCTAAACTGTACCATGCAGTTTGCGTGCTGCTCTTTGATGATATATCATAGCTCACTGTGGTAGATTATGATTGTAATTTATGAACTGCACAGTAAAAGGGTCTCTGTAACAAAAGCAATAACCCACTGAGCTAAGCACTAAAATACTGTTCTCTGATAGGCATGGTACACGTCCTTTGCACCAGGCCTATTAACCCTTTGCGCTACCCTAGATAAGACAAAAATGCCACTAAACAAAACTCATCAGTAGGAACATTAATTACCAGAGTTATCTTGACACTCTTATTATTTTCTGAAAACTACTGGATATACAAGGAACTCTGCAGCTGGTGCTTTCAGAACTGCTGCACTGCCACAAAAATGGCCCCCAGTAACAAAACAGCCCCCACCAGGCCAGCCTCCCTGGGAAACGCCCAATGCCCGGTTTGGCCAGTCCGGCCTTGAAGGGGAAAGAAGGGAGAGATTAAATGGAAAAAAAAACATCACAAAGGGAGAAAGCAGGGACGGGCAAGAGTGAGATAAACAGACAATCAATGTCTGGCAGTAGATAAAAGAGGCCTGACATTTAACAGCACAGGCTGCAGGCTTCTGAGCAGAGCTTTGGGCAATGGCACTCATCCTTTTACAGAATGCATAGGAGATATATGCTGATGCGGTCATGCATTGCTCTGTTCATAGGCGACTACTTGCAGGCCAAAGCATGCACGCCTTGTTCAGTCAGTTTGAAGCATGAGCCTTGCATGCCTTGTCTAATCAGTTTGAAACTGGAGTCTGCATGTCTTGTCCAATCAGTTTGAAGCATGAGACTGAAAGCCTCGTCCAGTCAGTTTGAAACTGGATTCTGCATGTCTTGTCCAATCAGTTTGAAGCATAAGCCTGCATGCCTTGTCTAATCAGTTTGAAACAGGAGTCTGCATGTCTTGTCCAATCAGTTTGAAGCATGAGCCTGCATGCCTTGTCTAATCAGTTTGAAACAGGAGTCTGCATGTCTTGTCCAACCAGTTTGAAGCATGAGACTGCAAGCCTCGTCCAGTCAGTTTGAAACTGGAGTCTTCAAGTCTTGTCCAATCAGTTTGAAGCATGAGACTGTAAGCCTCGTCCAATCAGTTTGAAACTGGAGCCTGCATACCTTGTCCAGTCAGTTTGGAGTTGGAGCCTACTTCTGAGTGGTTAGAGCAGTCTGAGGTTGAAGGCTAGACCCGTTCAGAGGCGTCTGATGTGGTACACTAGATGCAGCCAAAGTAAGATGCACAAAGCACCCCGCTGTCAGTACTGTCGAAATAAGGCAAAAACCCCTTTGTACTGTTCACACAGCTGCAATCGTACAAACACTGCATGTTATGCAGCCGTATACTCAATGTACAATACAGATGGTACAGCCTGAGCGTTACACATAAAGAGTACTCACCGCTGATTCAGCCAGGAAACAATCACACATGCCAATACAGATAACCAAGCACAGTACAGACACACTACACTACTCACCCAGTCCCTCTTCAGAAACACAAACACATGCATGCAACGCTTTCTCATCTCACAGTACACCCATGATGTGTAACTACTCCATTCTGAAAAACAAAAGCACACCACTGTCCAACCAAATAATTGAGCAAAAAAAGCACACACAACGTTCAAAAAACGCATCCCGAGAAAAATACACACACAGGAATGGACATTCGTAGCACTTGTCTTATACAACAAAGGGTCTTGTGAAATATCACGATATTACAATTGTAGACCAGCTGAACTATCTCCTAGGTTTACAGCCGAGCTATGTGTGCGGTGACACTAATTTTAAAGAACAGAGCCATCGCATGGTAGTAGAGAGATATGTGCTGCTTTCTTTTGATGAAAGAGACGTCTTTTAGTTTTTAGACAGTATACCCATTTCTTAGTCCTTAGACAGTAGAACTGTCTCTAATTTGTTAGATAACAGGGCTTTGCCGCAATATTTAATAAATGATCCCTCTCGAAATTATTAAAGACTTACAAATGGAATCCTGATATACGGCCGCAGGTCGCAGTTACAGGGGTTACGGTTGATGTGCAGTGTTTTTGACTCTACTTAGTAGCCTAATTCTGCTGCTGATCTAAGGGTCTTACTGTTGTGTTTGCAGATGAACCCAGAGGAAGAGGAAAGGCGGCGAGTGCGGCGGGAACGCAACAAGCTGGCTGCAGCCAAGTGTCGCAACCGCCGGAAGGAGCTGACTGACTTCCTGCAGATGGTGAGTGCTGGGGTACGGTGCTGCATGGGCAATAAAGGAGGCAAGGAAAACCAGAGTGGACTATATTGACATTGCCTTGAGCTCAGGGGTTACGGTTACAAAAGACGCAGCCTCTGGCCAGGCCTGCGGTTTGGATGAAGTACTGTATTTTGCTTTCAAGAAACAATCAAAGTGTCTCTCTTAGGCAAAAGTGTGTACACAGCCCACAGGGTTGATGTTCTCGAGCTTATTGAAATTGGCATCCCAGATTGCAAAGGTGTCCGCATTGGCAGACAGTAGTGCTGAGATGAGATACAAGGTCCTAAGATGCCTTTTCTTTCTTCCTAGGAAACCGATAAGCTGGAAGATGAAAAGTCTGTCCTCCAGAAGGAGATCGCCGAGCTACAGAAGCAGAAGGAGAAGCTGGAGCTGATTCTCGAGGCTCACAGGCCAGTGTGCAAGGTTCCTGAGGACTCGGATGATGAGGCCGAGACTAGTGGACTGTCCTCCCTCCTCCTTACCCTGCCTCCCCCGGCCATTAAGCAGGAAGAGGCCCCAGACTGCGAAGTGCCCAGCACTTCCGGTGCAGTGGGTAACCCCGCCACTGACAGCGGTCAAAGGCCTCAACTGCGGCGGAACTCTGCCAAGCTCGTGCCCCGGATTGATCTCTCAGCAGGATTCCTGGAACCAGAGTCTCTCCACACACCCACGCTAATGACCACACCATCCATCACCCCCTTCACGCCCAGCATGGTCTTCACCTACCCAAGTCTCCAGGACTCAGAGCCCTGCACTAGTTCATCTGTCATGAGGGAACCCTGCGCCACAGCCCACCGCAGGAGCAGCAGCAGTGGGGACCAGTCGTCGGACTCCCTAAACTCACCCACCCTGCTGGCACTATAGGCACTATTGCGAGCTTGTGGGAACATCGGGCCAGTAGGAGGGAGGAGCTGCCTTTCAATGTGTCTTCTGTGTCCTCAAATACTTTCCTATGTTGCATTCCATTGCACATTAAGGCACATACACATGCAACTGGGGACATGGTCAGTTCTTAGCAGCTGCCTGTGCCAGGAACTGTAGAACACACTCAAAATATTGTTAAAAATGAGTCCCTACAACACCACACTGAACCCTCTTCCTTGTCCTTTAGTGCAATGCGTACAGCACACGCATGCATGAAAACATATCTGCCTGTAGACACAATGAACTTAATTTGGGGCTGGGTTGAAAGAAAAAGACATAGGAAGGAAAATGAAGCTATTTTGGATCTACCAAAATTATACTTAATCTCATGATGTACATGCAGAAAATGTGAGAACACATGCCTTACTGATCCTAACCTTCAGGATGCTTTAGCTAAAATACTCAGAATGCACCTCTTAAAATTCCATAATACCCTCGCAGTCATAGCCATGATAAATATGTCAAGGTATCCTAAACAAATCTCCCAAAATGCAAAGGAGACACCTGCTAAAAAGCTGGCTGCACACTGCACATTTTAAAATAATAAGGAGGCACCTATCCATGTAAAAACATGCCATCCTGCGAATGATGTCAGAGTGCATTTCAAACCCAAGATGACATCATCAAACAAAGCAACATTCTAGAATGCCAATTGATAGTGATGTAGGAATGGGAAAAGAGAACTGTATTCTTTATACATTGGGTGGCCCCTTTAACGCATTCTGTGCCGGCTGTTGCAGTTCGGGGACACAACCTTTTAGTTTTGGGCATGATCCATCTTTGATGAGATTTTGACCAGAACAAAAGCGAGACAGATACAAAAATGTGGCAATGGAAAAAGGGTTGAAAAAGAATATGCAAAACTGAGATGGAGAGACTGAAAGTGTAGGGTGATCGAATAAAGAGGCTTATAGTGGGACCAAGACTACAAAGCATTGCTATTCAGCAAATATAGCGTTCGGCTCAGAAGGGGCAGAGTCCTAAGAAAAGCTTTAGGGTCCTTACTTTTTTTTTTTTTTTAATACACAAAGCACTTGAGCTACTAAATAACCATAACAAACTGGCAGATTTCATAGAACATATATTTTGAAATAAAGACAGTGCCTGCTGTGATCTCCAAATGCAACACTGACACTTCCTTAACATTCCTGCTGAAAAGCTATGCTTAAACCCGTAACTGAAAGGCCCAGCATGCAGCATTGCAATTCACAGACTGCACCAATTGTAATACCTACAACTAACCAGTTGCTGAATTACCCAGAATGGACTGCTTACACCAGTGGTCTTCAAACTTTTTTATGCCGCGCCCCCCCAGTTGAAAAATAAAAATCATTGGGCCCCCCCTCAGAAATTTTCACAGTTATTTTAGAAAGATGGCAATGTTTAAATAGGTCTAAACCTATTTAAACATTGCAGTTAAGTACTGTTACCTTTTTAAAACTGCAATAACATGCTTCTGCTTAAAACAAAGGCATGTTATCTGCATAATATTTCTTTTGGCCAGAGTTTGGCGCCCCCCCTGGGATCACTTGAGGCCCCCAAGGGGGGCTCTCCCCCCAGTTTGAAGACCTCTGGCTTACACTTTCACAATACTTCTGCTGAAATAGCCATGATAGGCCAATAGCTAGAGCACCCGGTATGCATTGTTGCAACTCTCAGAATACACCTGCTTACATAGCCTTAATAAGTCAGAAGCTGAGGCACCCAGAATGCACCAGCACATTTGCCTGTTTACACAACATAAAATGCACAGAATACAATGGAAAGCCAATTCCTAAAACACACAAAGGGCCTGATTACAACTTTGGCGGAGGGGGTTAATCCGTCCCAAATGTGACGGATATCCCGCCCACCGTATTACGAATTCCATAGGATATAATGGACTCGTAATACGGAGGGCGGGATATCCGTCACATTTGGGACAGATTAACCCCCTCCGCCAAAGTTGTAATCAGGCCCAAAATGTGTCACTACCATTCAAAGAATGCCCTAGCCCAAATTGTAAAAATTCAAGGCCTTTATTCCCAGGATGCATTCACTGAATCATCCAGTCACCAGTTACTTACCTTTATCCTCCACAATACTCCTCACTCTTTTCAGAGAACAGGAGACTATGAAAAGTTTGTATTTATTTGTCATAGAAAGTATTTTTATATATTTAATATATATTTTTAACTCGAATAAAAGAACTAGTATTGCATGATGAGATGGCAAAGATTTTGCTGTTGACAAATTCAACAATAAAAATTGAAAAACAGGAGTGGTTTGCTGTGTCTGATTTGTGAAGAGGAAGGGCTATCAACTTGGGCGATAGTCTGGCGTGGGTTAAATTGTGGACAAGAGTAGTGTTCACTCTAGTTATTTGTCAGAATATCATGGACATAAATGTCAAAGGACTATCGTTTTTGGAAGGAGACTACTGGATTTGGGCCATCCGCACCACCGCTTGTGGGTGACAGAGTCAATCCCACAGTGTCATCCCAGCTGTTGACCAACCCTTTCGGCTAGCTAGCAGTACCTCACTCAAACCTAGGAAATAAAGGTGATTTGTGGCAGTGTGATGCATCACACTCGGTGGCCTCTCACGGAAGTTGTGATCGACAGATCTCACCCCTTTCTCTCATTAACATAGGTCTCATTGACAAACAAAAAAAAGAGATTCAGGATAGTTTTCAATGTATTTTGCAATTGAGAGGGAGATGAAACAGCAAAATTAGGATTGCCATGATCAGTGAAAAGGAAATAAAGTCCCCAAGCATATTGGAATAAACATGTGTATAGGAATCCTACCTAACACCTAACTTCTAATGAGAGCACAGCTGTGATAGCTCAATCTGTCCATACTTAGTCCATGGAAGGACCACCCAACCTATTACCTGAAAAAAGGGTCTGTACGCCATCTCCTTGGCTGGTTATAGAGAGAAGACTAAGGTCAACAGTGAAATGGCATACTTGGTATCCTGGCCTGAATGGCCTCTGTAACCTTCACTGGCTGTATAATGTTTTTACAAGTTTACTTCTGTGAAACAGGCCTGGCATGAGCATGTGCCTAAATATAAGACTGTTTGTGCACTGCTGTGGTGGCAATACCAGATAGATTATCATTGTTCTTGTCAGCCTTGGGCAGAAGTACATGATAAAATATTGTGCATAAAAATATTAACGCTTACACAGAATCTCAGCTGATTAGAAAAATAAAACATCCCAGCTGAAAAGCAGGCTGAACTAAAATGAATAAATGAAATCAGAGCAAATATCTCAGAAAAAAGGGCATGGGCTGCATGCCTAAGCTAAAATATATGTGTCCAAGCAGGGTGTTAAAATGATCCCATGACACCCTTCCCATTGTCAGGACAAGAATGCAAGTTCAAGACCTAAAACTACAACACTCTAAAAACTAAAACACTAAAAGCATATTAAAATATACACAAAAGAAACAAAATGTTGAATTTGACAAGCAAGGCAGGCCAATAGGCAGACCAAATTAAGGACAATTTAGTAATGGAAACAAAAATGTCAATGATCGAATTTCAGCAATAATTATGATCCTGCAAGAAATTTCTGATGTCATCAATGGAGATTGAAGCCAGGGAGGATTCCACTTCGGCAGGTAATAAAATGACTAGAGCATTAGCTAAAAGATCCATGGAGCATATGTGTGTAGATGCCTCAGCCATAGATCTGGCCAAGTGAGACACGTTCCCCAAAGTGCCAGCAGTAGAGGGAGCCAGGAAGCCCACAGGTGGAGGCTCATAGGATGCCTTGTGCAATAACCATAGTCTCAATAGGCATGTCTGTGAATGAACCCTCCTCAAGAATATTAACATATTCTTGTCCAACGAAGGCACAGGCTCCGCAGCAAGACACACCTTTGGTGCACACTTGAAGAAACACCATAAGCAATGGAAAAATGGCTGCACACAGGTCAGTATTGGTCAGAATGACAATGACCAATTCAGCTCTATCCCTTCCAGCAGTGAAGCTCTGAAATACTGCATCATGTGTTCACGACACAGGTGGGCTGCTGGGAGCTCCATCACTCCAGTTTACTGTGATGGGACAGCCATTGCATATCAAAAATAGAAACTGCAGGATACCGCTGACTAAAGCCAAAGTTATTGGGAATCTACCAAAGACACTCGAGAAGAGTGTATGAATAGCTGAAGATATACTCCAAATGCATTCTGGAAGGTGCTGATCAATCCAGAACAAACAGCCTTAGGAAAGTGCACCATCCATGCATTATTAGATGTGTTAAAAATCCTGCTCACCAAATCTCCAAAGAGTTTGGGGAAGTTGGTATTGAATAGGGACAGTACCTCGGCTGATAACCTTGCTAGTTAGAGGTCATAGGTTTCTCTAGCTGATGTGAGAGCCACATGTTTTTGAAACAATAGCACCTTTAGTCTGCTCAGGCTGTCAACATTTACATTTGGAGTAGCAATGTCCAGCCACGTTTCTGCTACTTTTATCTTTTGTGTGGGTGGAAATAACACATGGCTGTAGTAAGTTGCAATTTGGGAAACCCAAGTGACATAGGCAATTCCAAGCTTCATCCCGCAACAGCCCTCATCACTAATCATCACATACCTTTCATTAGAAAGTATCTGAAATACTGGCCGAATCAGAAAAACAGGAATACCCTGCAGAGAGCAAGCCAATTTTGCTACAGTCGCATTACAAGTGCTGTGCAAGGACACTTGCTTACAAATCATAAAAGGGCTAACAGTAGTCTCACATTCGCTTCTGCTAAGAAAGTCCTCTGTTTCATCATTGAAAAATTGGTAACTGAAAGGTAACTCCCACACCTCAAGATTGTAGCTGTCTCCTAACTGCTCAAACCTGGCAAATGCTAAATGTTTTAAACATTTGGTGAATTGAAATGTTGAAACTGGCACATTAATCACCCCATGTTGTAACCATACTGCCAATGGAATTTCCGCTACAGTAAAAGGCAAGTTTTCCAATTTTTCAGTTTTAAGTATGATGTAACTCGCTTCTTTTTTAGCCATCATATGCTGTTTTCTTGTTACATTAAATGCAGCAAATAACTTGATGGAGTTAACGTGCTGAGAGGGCACGTGGCCACTTCTAAGAATCTGCAACATCCAACCCAACTGCATAATAGACCGAAGCTGACACTGTCCATGATGTAAAAGTGACGTGTCAATTTGAATGATGTCTATTGCAGACAACACAATGTTATTTAGTGTGTAAATGCGGTTGGACAATGTGTTCATACCATTATCAACAACATCTAGAGCCTTTTCCATATTTTCTTTATTAATATGCCCTAAACATGCAGCAGCTTCCATTTATGAAAGCTTCCAAATCTCATTATATAATGCATGTACAAAATGTGAGCGTTGCTTTTTCGGACCTAACAAGAAATCTTGTAAGTCCACATCCCCTCAAAGGAGACTAAGGTGTTCTTTGGCAGATGCTCATGTGGAAGAATTTAACCACTTTTGGCACAGTTCACCAACACTCTGTCATAATGATACCCGAGTTTTGAGCTGTGACGCAACAAGGGTCCGTTTGGCTTGATCTGAAACCCCTTGTGGAATTTACAAACCATGCCTGACAACCGTTTGTGTCCATTGGCCACAATCCCAAACTGCCAGGACATGAAAGAAATTAAAGGTACCATTCTGAACCCAACTGGTGAGATGCTCTTCAGTGACATTTAAAAGTGTCTGTCAATTGTTAAATTTAGCTGGTGTGAGGATACTGGGCGCATTCAGTTCTTTTATTTTTGCTACCCCAAGGCAGGACAGTGTCATTTCAAAATATCATTTGTAAAGGAATAAGGCATGCTCTAAATAAAGCTTCCCTACCCTGTAATTGCCAATCTCATATTCCCCATACACTCTTTAAAAAATCAATTGTGCTTTTCCAAAACTCATAGCCACCGATAACCAGCTGGGAAACAAATGAATCCAAAGAGATTATTTTTTGTGTCACTAAGCAATATCTTTCTCACTTTAGAGGGAGGTAATTTTAAATAATATGACTCTGCATTCTTAGCACCATGCCCAGTAAAATTTGCTAACTTTTCTACATATGTTTTGGAACTGCACACTGGAGGAGTCAGATAATTCTCCCATTGTGTGCAATTAAAAACTGATCTCTGGGAACTAGCTTGGTCCAGAAAGTAATGACTATAATGATGGTAACAGAACATTTCCTAACTTGCTGTGTTCATACATACATCTTCACCTTCAAATACAGTATAATATTCAAGCTCCGAAAGCATGGAATCAACTGTCTTAAAATCCAAGTCATCAGAAACAATCATTAAATCATTCATAGATACTTTGAAGACGTTTGGAATTTGAATAACCTCAGTAGGTCCAATTATATCATACTTTATACTGAACAATCCTATTGGGAATTGGAACAGATGAAATGTTCACAAGGGACAAGTCTCTTTGGACCTTATGGGAAGACAGGTAAGCTGTCAAAATCACATCCACCATTTGAACAGCAGAGCGTTCACAAAGATAGTGACCATTATCAGTGAAAAAAAAAATGATGACAAACCCAATCCAAAACAGGAAGACAAACAATGTCAGCAGTATCCATAGACAGTACCATGGACGAATCAAATACTTGTTTTTAAGTCAGTTGTATAGCTTACGTGTTCTTGAAACAGGTACAGTCATAGATGCACTGGAATTACAAGAAAAGTTGTCAAGGTCAACAAAATAACCAGCAGCTGTCTGTGCAAAGACAGGAGCCAATGCAGAACTGGTAGATGGACCCAATTGTGGGGGTGCATAATAAACTATATCATCCATTTGCGTTGAATTGGAATAGTAGAGATCTACGTTTTGGAGGACTGATGCTGGTGAAGTGGTGACAGGAAGTAACAAAAGTTCATTCTCTGCCCTCCTCAAGCTCGGGAGACAATTGTAGCATTGGTACTTGCAAAAGCATTATTGAGTGCTTGAAGAGGGATATCCTGTGGGGTAGTGAGAGAGGCAAGGGAACTACCAAGGAGTCCTCATGGTCTGCTGTGCAGGATCGGCCACATATTGCAATTTGATGTTGGCAATTTAAACAATTAGAATGAGGCATCAGTGGTAGGGTTACAGTTCTGGTACCATGTATTCCCAAGACTGGAACTGGTGCTCTATATTATGGGCAAAACTCCTTTTTCACAGCAATATTTTCTCACACTAGATTCCCAACTTTAGGAATCCAGCCAGTAGATGTTATTAGAAAATCCCTCACTCCCAAGGTGGCGGCATAGGCAGATGAACTTGCATCACAGAATTTGTGTATTTCGTGTAACACAGCGACACGTTCATTTATGTCTAAGGGTGTTTCTGCCGCCACAGCACCAGGGCCATCAAGATCTGGGACATACATTGGTATCCCAAATAAGACCTCGTAAGGGGTACGTCCTCCCAAGGACCTTCTAGGCAGATTAGTGTTTTCTGGACCCCATATAGATGATGAAGTCAGCTATGACCAGAACTTAATACTGTTGCTGTTAAGGATTACTTTAATTCTCAGCTCTTCCTCTCTACAACCAAATTACCCTCTGTAGGAAAGTACCATCTTGCCTGGCATGTTACCCCCATATTTCACTGTATATATGTTGTTTTAGTCTATGTGTCACTGGGACCCTGCCAGGCAGGGCCCCAGTGCTCATAAGTATGTGCCCTGTATGTGTTCCCTGTGTGATGACTAACTGTCTCACTGAGGCTCTGCTAACCAGAACCTCAGTGGTTATGCTCTCTCTGCTTTCCAAATTGTCACTAACAGGCTAGTGACCAATTTCACCAATTCACATTGGCATACTGGAACACCCTTGTAATTCCCTAGTATATGGTACTGAGGTACCCAGGGTATTGAGGTTCCAGGAGATCCCTATGGGCTGCAGCATTTCTTTTGCCACCCACAGGGAGATCTGACAATTCTTACACAGGCCTGCCAGTGCAGCCTGAGTGAAATAACGTCCACGTTATTTCACAGCCATTTACCACTGCACTTAAGTAACTTATAAGTCACCTATATGTCTAACCTTCACCTGGTGAAGGTTGGGTGCAAAGTTACTTAGTGTGAGGGCACCCTGGCACTAGCCAAGGTGCCCCCACATCGTTCTGGGCAAATTCCCCGGACTTTGTGATTACGGGACACCATTACACGCGTGCACTGTGCATAGGTCTCTACCTATGTACAGCGTCACAATGGTAACTCCGAACATGGCCATGTAATATGTCTAGGATCATGGAATTGTCACCCCAATGCCATTATGGCATTGGGGTGACAATTCCATGATCCCCCGGGTCTCTAGCACAGAACCCGGGTACTGCCAAACTGCCTTTCCGGGGTTTTCACTGCAGCTGCTGCCAACCCCTCATACAGGTTTCTGCCCTCCTGGGGTCCAGCCAGGCCTGGCCCAGGAAGGCAGAACAAAGGACTTCCTCTGAGAGAGGGTGTTACACCCTCTCCCTTTGGAAATAGGTGTCAGGGCTGGGGAGGAGTAGCCTCTCCCAGCTTCTGGAAATGCTTTGATGGGCACAGATGGTGCCCATCTCTGCATAAGCCAGTCTACACTCGTTCAGGGATCCCCCAGCCCTGCTCTGGCGCAAAACTGGACAAAGGAAAGGGGAGTGACCACTCCCCTGACCTGCACCTCCCAGGGGAGGTGCCCAGAGCTCCTCCAGCGTGCCCCAGACCTCTGCCATCTTGGATTCAGAGGTGTGCTGGCACACTGGACTGCTCTGAGAGGCCAGTGCCAGCAGGTGACGTCAGAGACTCCTTCTGATAGGCTCTTACCTTTCTTACTAGCCTATCCTCCTTCCTAGGTAGCCAAACCTCCTTTTCTGGCTATTTAGGGTCTCTGCTTTGGGGAATTCTTCAGATACCGAATGCAAGAGCTCACCAGAGTTCCTCTGCATCTCCCTCTTCACCTTCTGCCAAAGGATCGACCGCTGACTGCTCAGGACGCCTGCAAAACCGCAACAAAGTAGCAAAGACGACTACTGCAACCTTGTATCGCTTCATCCTGCCGGCTTTCTTGACTGTTTCCTGGTGGTGCATGCTCTGGGGGTAGCCTGCCTCCTTCTTGCACCAGGAGCTCTGAAGAAATCTCCTGTGGGCCGACGGAATCTTCCCCCTGCAACCGCAGGCAACAAAAGACTGCATCACCGGTCCTCTGGGTCCCCTCTCAGCACGACGAGCATGGTCCCTGGAACTCAACAACTCTGTCCAAGTGACTCCCACAGTCCAGTGACTCTTCAGTCCAAGTTTGGTGGAGGTAAGTCCTTGCCTCCCCACGGCTAGACTGCATTGCTGGGTACCGCGTGATTTGCAGCTGCTCCGGCTCCTGTGCACTCTTCCAGGATTTCCTTCATGCACAGCCAAGCCTGTGTCCCGACACTCTAACCTGCAGTGCACAACCTTCTGAGTTGTCCTCCGGCGTCGTGGGACTCCCTTTTCTGACTTCGGGTGGACTCCGGTTCACTCCTCTTCTAAGTTCCTGTTCTGGTACTTCTGTGAGGGCTCCCTGACTTGCTGGGCGCCCCCTCTGTCTCCTCATCCAAGTGGCGACATCCTGGTCCCTCCTGGGCCACAGCAGCATCCAAAAACCCTAACCGCAACCCTTGCAGTTAAGCAAGGCTTCTTTGCGGTCTTTCTGAATGGGAACACCTCTGCAAGCTTCTTCACGATGTGGGACATCCATCCTCCAAAGGGGAAGTTCCTAGTCCTCTTCATTCTTGCAGAACACCAAGCTTCTTCCATCCGGTGGCAGCTTCCTTGCACCCTCAGCTGGCATTTCCTGGGCTCCTGCCCACTCCCGACACTGTTGCGACTCTTGGACTTGGTCCCCTTGTCTTACAGGTACTCAGGTCCGGAAATCCACTGTTGTTGCATTGCTGGTGTTGGTTTTCCTTGCAGAATCCCCCTATCACGACTTCTGTGCTCTCTGGGGGTTGTAGGTGCACTTTACACCTACCTTACAGGGTCTTGGGGTGAGCTATTTTTTTCTAACCCTCAATGTTTTCTTACAGTCCCAGCGACCCTCTACAAGCTCACATAGGTTTGGGGTTCATTCGTGGTTCGCATTCCACTTTTGGAGTATATGGTTTGTGTTGCCCCTATACCTATGCGCTCCTATTGCAATCTATTGTAACTTTACACTGCTTGCATTACTTCCTTTTGCTATTACTGCATATTTTTGGTATTGTGTACAGATATCTTGTGTATATTTGTCATCCTCATACTGAGGGTACTCACTGAGATACTTTTGGCATATTGTCATAAAAATAAAGTACCTTTATTTTTAGTATATCTGTGTATTGTGTTTTCTTATGATATTGTGCATATGACACCAGTGGTATAGTAGGAGCTTTGCATGTCTTCTAATTCAGCCTAAGCTGCTCTGCTATAGCTACCTTCTATCAGCTTAAGCTGCTAGAAACACCTCTTCTACACTAATAAGGGATAACTGGACCTGGCACAAGGTGTAAGTACCTCTGGTACCCACTACAAGCCAGGCCAGCCTCCTACACCCTCAGAATGGTATGTTGAGGAGTAATGGAGTTGAACACCCATTGTTCATATGGTATCCCTTAATGTCCTAGAGGCAAAAGTAGGGCCCTGGTCTGAGTGGAATGCTGCAACTGCATATGTCCCAATGAAGACTTACAAATCCTTAATAACAGTTCGAGCGTCAGCCAATCTTTGTGGCCCTACCCATAGGAATCTAGAACACGAGTCAACAGCGACTAAGATGTATTTGTAGGCACCATCAGATTGTAAGGGACCGCAACGCTCCAGGTACACACATTGTAGTGGTTTATTGGACACCAAGAGGGGTGTCTACAGAGGCGTTTAATGGTGGACCCCTTAATTTGTTGGCAGATGTCACAACAAAGGGAATACTGTTTGGTCTGTTTGTACAGACCTGGCCACCAGTAGCATTTTTGTAATAGGGTGTTGATAACCACCACACCAGCATGGGCAGAAGCAATACCTTCATGTGCTGCTTTAATGAGATCTAATCTCTGATCTTGGTTGAGGATCACACGATCACCCATCCCTGGGACAGTTGCAAATGTAATATTATGGCCACTGAGGTGATAGAAGTCTTTTGCAGGGTATGCTTTTGGTAAAGGCTTGCCATCACCCAAAGCTTTCACAGCAGCCAACGTCTCATTATCCAATCTTGTATGAGAACAATTAATTGCAGCAACAGAAGCCTTAGCTACTGCAGATTTGCCAGCTTCATCAGCCAAAGTATTTCTACAACGTGAACTCCTACATGTAGATGACCCAATGTATGAACTTTCGATAGGCTGTCCTTAAGACGTGCTACCCTCCCCATAAGTTTTTTGTGTTTGATGGTGTTCTCTTTAGAGTCTCTGAATTGGTTTATGCGCCAATTATGTAAGTAATCATTGTAGGACTGGACAAAGTAGTATGAATCACACACAATCAAAGTAGACTGCTCAGGATCTGTATGTTCCAGTGCCAACATTGGAGCCTTAAGCTCTGTAAGTTATGCTGTGCAGTCCCCTATGGTCTGCATGTAGGTATATTGAGGGTAGAATGTATCTACCCTCATTACCCCACTAATAGCTGCACAAGAAGTGGAGTATAGGTGTTTAGTACCTACAGCTGATTGTGCTGAACCATCGGTATAAATGCTCATTCGGTATTGATCAAGAGGCAAGATGTTAGATGGCATGGGGTACTCAAGGTAATTTTGAAGGAATTCTTGGGTCTGCAGTTAAGGGTTGAAAACATAATCAACATCAGTGGCAGTCAGGGAGGTTGGCCATTGAATCCAACGTGGATGTAATGCTTTTGTGTTTGGGAAGCTGGCTTTGGTGACAGCCTCAAGCGCTGATACCAGGGTAATGACATTAATGCATTCCCCTTGGGCAACTGGCATCGACTTTAATGACAGCCATCTGTAGAGTAGTTAGTATTTTTTCTGTTGTTCTGTTGGTTCAAATCGGTCTGCATTGGACTACAAATGTGATTTGTATGCTATGGGTGCCGTGTCACCCTCATTGAATGTGACATAGGTGAACCCAATGGCACCTGGAATTATTCTGATGATCATATTTGTTTTGTTTTCATGTGTGTAAATGTTGCTTTTCTAGCATGCCTTGCTGTAATTCTCTGAGAATGGGTGTGTGTGTATATTCAGGTGTCCAATGTTTACTTGAAAAGACTGGATGAATCAGATCATAAAGAGTTTTCATGCGTTAAGCATTGTCAGGAATGTATGTTCTGCCAAAACTGAAGAAACCCAGCAGTGACTTTAGTTTCTTGCTGGTGTTTGGAGTTTGAAGTTGAGCGCATTTTTCTAGAAAGTGCATGGTTAGACACTTACCCTCATCAGATAATTTGTAACCCAGGAATCAGATACTAAGAAAAGCAACTTTGGTTTCCTTAAAATTAAATTTATAGCCTTGGGCAGCAAATCCTAAAACAATGCGATTCACCTGGGCCAAATGAGGTTGTCATCTAGGAGATAGATTTCATCCATATAGGACTAAGCCTCGATATCATGTGATATTGATGGTACATAGGCAGAGAACAACCCAGGCTGTTCTTATACTCTTGAGCCAAATGACAAAATATCTTTTTAAGAGCCAAAAGATCTGAAGGCACTACATCCCGAATTTCAGGTGCTAATTTCTGGCAGACAACACCATTGAAAATAACCAAGGTTGTTTTTTATTTCTTATGCACTATGGGGCTTATTTACAAGCCCCTAGTGCCACGGGAGCGTCACTTTTAGCGACGCTTCAGTGGCACTGTGCCATTTTCCATATTTACAAGGCGGCATTAAGCCACTTTGTGTGGCTTAATGCCGCCTTGCAAATATGTGCCCCCGATGCAGTTTTTTGCTACAAAGGGGAGTGCAATGGGTTTTGCTGTGGGTGTTCCACCGCAACACCCATTGCATTTTGACGCTGCCCCAGATTTTTGGAGATTTATAAACCTGAGGCACCGCCAAAAACTCACGCCACTCCAGGGGTGGCGTTAAAATGGTGCAATGAGGGGAAATACTTTTTTCTACTTGTTTTTGCTTTTTCTATGTGTCATGCATTCTACATTACCTGAAAATTCAGTGAAATTATGCAGAATTGCGCAAGAAGATTAATTCCACATATAGCGCTATTTTCTTAGCACAAAAATACTCTCTAGCTTCCAAAATGGACACAAAGATAAATTGTGCGCTAATGAACAACGCTAAATGCAACAGAACGTGAATGTGCACTTGGGGTAGGATATTCCTTCAACGTACTCCAAGCATTTAGCGATTGTTTGTTGGCATAAAATGCACCCTCTCATCAAAACAAGGATGCATTTTGCGCTAGTAGCGCTAAATGCAACAGAACATAAACTGCAGCACGAGAAGCTGCTCGTGCTCACTAAATGTACTTTTGTTGTAGGACTTCTTTCACCCAAATTACTCTTAATTACGTTAGTAGGGTTAATTGCGTTATAATCGGTAATTCCACATCAAGGGGCATATTTATACTCCGTTTGCGCCGAATTTGCATCGTTTTTTTCGACGCAAAACTAACTCCATATTTATACTTTGGCGTTAGACGCGTCTAGCGCCAAAGTTCATGGAGTCAGCGTCATTTTTTTGCGTGAACACCTTCCTTGCGTTAATGATATGCAAGGTAGGCGTTCCCGTCTTAAAAAATGACTCCGATGCATATGCGTCGTATTTATACTCCCGGGCAAAAATGACGCCTGGGAGTGGGCGGGTCAAAAAAACCCGCATTAGCGCCGGATTTTAGCGCCTGGGTCAGGGCAGGCGTTAAGGGACCTGTGGGCTCAGAATTAGCCCAGAGGTGCCCTCCCCTGCCCCCAGGGACACCCCCTGCCACCCTTGCCCACCCCAGGAGGACACCCAAGGATGGAGGGACCCACCCCAGGGACATTAAGGTAAGTCCAGGTAAGTATTTTTTTTAATTTTTTTTTGTGGCATAGGGGGGCCTGATTTGTGCCCCCCTACATGCCACTATGCCCAAAGACCATGCCCAGGGGACAGAAGTCCCCTGGGCATGGCCATTGGGCAAGGGGGCATGACTCCTGTCTTTGCTAAGACAGGAGTCATTTCAATGGGGGATGGGCGTCGTAAAAAAATGGCGCAAATCGGGTTGTGGCGATTTGTTTGCCTCAGCCTGACTTGCACCATTTGTGGACGCCCATACGCCATTTTCCCCCTACGCCGGCGCTGCCTGGTGTACGTCGTTTTTTTCAATGCACACCAGACAGCGCCGGCGGCTAACGCCGGCTAACGTCATTGAATAAATACGGCGCCCGCATGGTGCTTCAGAATGGCGTTAGCCGGCGCTAATTTTTTTGGCGCAAAACTGCGTTAGCGCAGTTTTGCGTCAAAAAGTATAAATATGGCCCCAAGTATTCCCAAAATGACTCCCATTCCTCTGATGTAATTGAAACCCTGCTCAGGCCTAGTTTGAACACTGCTATTGTAAACTGCGGCTGATATCCTAACGACTAGTTGTTTATCCTAAGCCTATTTTCTAGATGTCCACTAGGTGGTGGTGGTGTATTTCTTTCAAGTTGAGGGCGTGTCACAAAATACTGATATTCTTTAACGTGAAAAGTGTCAATGTACTTTAGTATTTGAGCATTTCAAATACTCGTGAGGGTGCGAGGGTCCTGCTAATTTAGCATATTTGGACCATAGTGTTTACATATTTAGCAGTCACTGCTTTGAATTGATAGGTAATGTCTGTTACAGCGAAGGAAGTAAAGTAAACGTATTTTACGTTTCCGGTAAATTTCAGTGTCAGATCTGTTATCTTGTCCTCTACACAGTAATTACATTTGAAACGTTCTCACCACGAGAGAAAAAGTCTTAGATGTTTTCCTTGAACTAAGCCGCACCAGCCATAGTGGACTGTATAAAGGGGTTGCTTACCCAGCTTCTTTTAGACTTAAAATTCGGATGCCAGGGCTCAGGGTGCTGGTGGTCATAATGTCTGTAAAAAGGTCAAGCAGCACTAAGGGCAAAGAAGATCACAGGTGCATCTTTCAGACATTATCCTTAAATGTCTTGTCCTCTTCCCAAGTAATTTCTTTTGAGGAATACCAAAGCTGCACTGGCTTTCAAAGCCACAGAGAGAACAAACAAAACATACAAGAGACCACTAACCAGGGGCGGCTCCTCCATCAGGGCAGAGGCTGCAAACCTTTAAAAATAAAACTATAAAAAACTGTTTATTATAGTTTTATTTTTAAAAGGGGGGGCATGGGGTGACGAGCACTGAGGGGAGTGCACAGAGCACAGAGTCAAGGTGCTCAAAAGAGAAACCCCAAAGGGGTCTCAAAGCAATAGATAAGTCCCAAGGAGGAAGATAGGGTGTACCAAACGTTTACATGTAGAAAATTCCTTCAGAAGCCTGGGTGCAAGAACCTCGCCTTTACTAAGGCCTCCTTAAGGCTTGCAAAATGCTCTAACAGTAGCTCATTAAGCATGTAAGGTTAAAACTACTAGATTTCACTGAAATCTTTCCTAGAGAAACAGAAGTACAGAAGACAGATCACACTGCACAGGGGATACAAATTTAGAAGTACAGGCATTTTGTGACTGCCTTCAAGGCGGAAGGATGTCTGGGTCTCTGAACGGACTCAGCAGGGTGTTCTGGGACACCCTTGCTTTGCAGTACAACCCCTTTAATCTCCAAATTGATAGATAGGCATTATGAAGTAAACACCCTGAAGCCCAAGCGTGATAGTGAACCACAGCAGTGCTCAGTTTGTAACAGAGTAAGCCCCAGGGCCCAAAGTTCTCCTCAGAGATTAGCAGCCAATGCTACTGACTGTTGGCATGCTAAACACAAAGGCTGAGTAGTCTTCAGTCTACATGATGCCTCAAATCACCACCAGGTACTCTCTGCCCCTTGATCTCACCCTTGCAGGTTCCTACTCTCTCCCTTTGGCACAGTTTTTCCATCTTTATCTTCCTCCTTCTTTCCACCTTATGCGTTTTTCTCTCTCTCTCAATCTTGGTCAAAGTCTGATGAGGAAAAATAAGGTATGGTCCTTAACACTGAGAAAAGCTCACACACTAAATAGAGGACCTGAGTTAAATATATCAAAGTTTTCAATATTATAAAAAAAAACTGGAAACCCACCTAGGTTTGAAAAATTGGCTCAACTGAGGGAGAGCAAGTGGCTCCAGGTAGTGGCATCGACTCCTTGGAGTAAGTGTGACAATAGGGTGATGCCCCCTCTCCATCCTTGGTTTTAGAGAATGATCTAAAGAAACTCTGTACTTTCGAGGTGTTATGGTTAGAATTGAACTGATATTCTCAATACTTCTGACCCAGCAGTGTGGAGGTAAGGAGTGGAAGGGTGATTGACTGTAGGAATCTGATACCCTGATGAAGGCCGGTAGACCCTGAGTGGCTGAGATGGCTGAAACATGTTGATATGAAATGGTCATAAGGTGTCACAGACACTAACTTCTGCAGATCACCTCACTTTTGGTTTTAATCCTGTCAACGGACCAATTTAATAAGGAATTTAGAAGACACCTCCCTAGATAGTTTTAATTAGTTAGGATTTTATATAGCACATCCCATAATTCAGTTGTATCCGCTTTGACAAAAGCTTTCTAAACTTAAAAATCTCCACCCAAGATGTTGGTTGGCACCTGGGTGTAGTAGCGTGCCCAGTGATGAAGCATGCCACTACTTAGTGGGTGAGGGCAATTTTCAAACCTAGGTGAGTTCCCAGTTTTTTAAAATAAGATTGAAAACTTCTGTAGATTTAACCCAGGTCCTCTATTTAGTGTGTGAACTCTCTACGGTGATGGAGGTTGAGGACAGGATAGAAAATCTCCTGTCTTTTAGTTCTTGTGGTTGATTGGACCCCAACACTGAGTGCCAGTGGACATCATCTGCAACCGAGGGCCCAAATTAAGTACTGGACCACAGAAAATCTTCAAGCTGGAAGTAAGGGCATAAACTACGAAAGACAAACTCTGCAAGGCATAAATGGAAAACCACAATCACTTCTGCCTCCTCTTTCTGGATGTGAAGCTGCAGATGAAAAATAGGTTGAAAAGGAAGGAAGGGAGATCAGGCGATGTGGTCAAGGTGTCGCTAGAGCACCCCTCCTCTCCCAGGACTTAGAAACAGAAAATTTAAACCAAAACTTGGGAAGCTGAGCGGTCTTTGGAGAGGCATACAGATTGAGAAAAGGTGTCTTGATTTTCTGACAAATGGCCCAGAAGATATCTGAAGTAACAGATAGATTTTAGGGTGAAGGAAACACTGCTCGTTTCTCCCTGCCTCAAGACTATCCTGGTCGCTGATATGAGAAGTTTTGTGAAGAGCAGATTAAGTTGCGCCTATGACCCTGTGGAGGGGAGGACAGGGTGAGCGCTCCTCCTATGGGAGTCCCCGAGGCAACAAAGGAGTGCCCCGAGGGCACCAAGCAGAGCCGGGTTTCACCCGGAAGTGCTCTGCTAACGCCGGCATTAGAGGGAAGAATCAAAATGCTACAGGAGACCGCTGAATGCGCACAGCAAGAGACAGAGAAGAGTAAGAACGAGCAACTCGAGTGGCAAGAGGGAGACGAGGAGAGTGAACACGGTGTGCTACAGAAAAGACAACCATAGGAGCTAAGGAGAAAAGAGAAAAAAGAGGACGTGCAAAAAATAGGACAGAAGGTGAAAGGTTTCCCTGAGACACCAGACCTGCCGAGACAAGACCCTAAAGACCGGATCTACCAAGACACCTCCAGCCACGTTCCAGGAGGGACGTGGCTTAGCCAGTGTCTTCCACCAACTGGTCCACTGAGCCCCAACACCTAGGAGGAAAAAGAAGAGGAGACATAAGACAAAGACATTAACGAGGAGATGACCTATCCTGTGTCGCAGTATATATAAAACAGACAATAAAAACTGCATAAGGTTCCCTGATCCAAATCCTGTGAGCTATATTCATTTACCATAATACACCATCCCTATTCTACCCTTTTGCAAGTGGCGAGCCTTTTGGGAGACGATAAAACATGGAGAACCCCATCAATATGGAAAGCATTATTCGCCAATTAGCTTAGGGCCAAAGACACTTCCAGCTTGTAATGGAAGAACACACTCGTACTGTCCAGAAGGAAAGTGAGCATTTACAGGATGCCCTAAAAATACAGTCTACTGTGACATCGAGAACTCAATTGGCCCGAGAGAATGCAATTCACAAATTAACCGAGACCATTGCCAGTGCTGGGGTCCACTCCAATGTTCCAAGTTCGGTCCTTCAAAAATATCAGAAGGGAGAAGACCCCAATGCTTTTTTTATCAATTTCAAAAGAGTGGCATCCTCAGCTGCCTGGCCAAAAGAAAGGTGGGGTCAGTATATAGCCCATCTTTTAACAGGGGGACTCCAAAGCGCTTTTCAGGCTCTTAACGTGGGAGGTGAAACCCCATATATAGACGTAAAAACAGCCATACTAGAAAGAATGGGATATGATAAAGAACATTATAGAGTTAAATTCTGAAAAGAAAGATGGATCTCCTCAGAAAACCCCTGAGCCTTACACTATTGAGTGCAGGATTTAGCGTTCAAGTGGTTATGTCCCTGTGAAGTTACTAAATAGGAATTATTTGATAAAGTGGTTTTGGGGCAGTTTTTAGAAGGCCCTTCCTCTTAATACTCGGTGTTGGATAAGACAGAATATGGACATAACTACTCAGAAGGCACTGGACTTAGCCTGTGCCTATCAGCGTTCCTTTGAGCAAAGACAAGGGGCACCCCAAAATAACAGTAATGGTGTCAAAACAGGAAAAAAAAACATTGGTAACAGGCCCTTCCCACAAGGGGAACAAAGGAGGACCCAGATGGGAACATTCTAGTCAGAGAGAACTGTACCATCAACCTCAATGTTTTCAGTTCGGTGACAAATGCATCCAGGGTACAGTCTCACCAGTGGAAAGAAGATGAACAAGCTGCCATTACGTGTGTTCACAGTGAAACAAGAAAGTATCAAGTCGCAGTGGTAGAAGTAGAATGGAAAGGGCAGAAAGAGTGAGCGAAAGTAAGAGTCATTCCCCAACTGATAGAAGACTTGGTCCTTGGAACTGGCTATATTGACTTCCCATCCTTAATACAGGCAGCAGTCTATCTCCAGTCCCCACTCAATAAGACCACAGAGAAGACCCCTTTCTATTCGGTGGAAACACAGACATCGGAATCCCACTCCTTAGAGAAAGAACCTAGGAAAAACACTGGTAGAATACACCCTGCTAATATGCTATATTTTTCCCTGTCAGAACAAATGCCTGAAGAGAACCCAAGAACTCTGTCTTGTGCAGAGGGAAGATCCCATGTTAAAGCATGCATGGACTCAAGTAGTTCCAGACCCATCCCAACAGGTGGGTCTTTTTTTACAAAACATAGGGGTCTGTTATACAGGATTGTAAACACTTCAGAGGGATTTAAAAGACAACTCATAGTCCCACGTTCTTTTAGATCACAGGTTCTTCACCTAGCTCATAACAAAACAGGGGGACATTACGGTAGAGAGAAGACTGAGAAGTACTTGCTGAACCGATTTTATCAGCCCGGGGTTTATTCCTATGTTCGAAAACATTGTGCTTCATGTACCCGATGCCAATTAACCAAGCCGCACAATGTTCCCAGGGCTCCTCTGCAGCCCCTTCCCATCATAGAAGTACTTTTACGAGAGTAGGAATGGATCTAGTAGGCCCCTTAGTAACATCAAGTAAAGGCTACCAGTATTTTCTAGCTCTAGTGGACTAAGCTACTCGATATCTGGTGGCAGTCCCTCTGAGAAGCATGACCACCAACACAGTAGCACAAGCCATGATTGAATTCTTTGCGAGAGTTGGATTCCCTAGGGAATTACTTAGCGATCAGGGAATCCCCTTTAAGTTGAAACTTATGGCCGAGATCTGCTACTTATTAAACATCAAGCATCTGAGAACATCAGTTTATCATCCCCAAACAGATGGCTTAGTAGAAAGGTACAATAGCACCATCAAATCACTTCTTAAGAAAATGATTACCAACGCTGGGAGAGACTGGGATAAGAAGTTACCTTTAGTACTCTATGCTATTCGTACACATGAACAATCATCCACTGGATATAGCCCGTTTGAATTGGTGATTGGTAGACAACCCGGACATCTTCTAGATATGGCAGCTGAGCAATGGGAGGAAGTGCTAGATGAAGGCAAGGAGTCAGTAGAGTATGCCAGAGATCTTACAAATGACCTAGCAACTTTAAGGGACAAGGTTCATAAACACCTTCAGACTAGTCAGAACACACAAAAATGATTGTACAATCGCACTAGCCGATTAAGAGAACTGGCTAGAAATAGCCAAGTGCTTGTCCTGCTCCCAACTACAGATAAGAAATTACTAGTAAAATGGCAGGGACCCTTCAAGATTCTAGAACGCCTCAGTCCTGTTACCTACAGAGTAGCAATACCAAATACTAGACGAGATGGTCAGATATTCCATATTAACTTACTCAAAGAATGGATACCAGAGGAAGAAAGGTTAACCTCAGGGGAGCGTGCTGTGTCTCTCATCAGAGTCACTCAACCCCTAACTATACAGTTTCCACCAACCCTCTGAGTGATCAGGTTACCTACCCCCGTAGGAAATAACCTATCCCAGAGCCAAAGGAAAAATATTAAGGCTAGTAAAGGGCCATCAAGATGTATTCTTGACTCTCGCAGGGAAAACTTCCGTAATCCAGCATGAGATAAGGACAGATCTTTAAAAATAGTGAAACTACGACCATACTAGATCCCAGAAGCTAAAAGGGCAGCTGTAGAAGAAGAGGTGACAAAATGCTTAAGGGCAACATTATAGAACCTTCTCAAAGCCCTTAGTGTTCACCCACTGTACTAGTACCAAAAATGGATGGCAGTATCTGCTTTTGTATTGACTTTTGATGATTGAATGCCATCTCCAAATTCAATTCCTATCCTATTCCCTGCGTTGATGAATTAATTGACAGTTTGGAACAGCTGAATACCTTTGTACTTTAGATATAACTAGGGGATTTTGGCAGTTTCCCCTAGCCGCTACAGACCGAGAAAAAAATGCATTTTCCACACCATCAGGACTATATCACTTTTGAGTAATGCCGTTTGGGTTACATGGAGCCCTAGCTACTTTTGAAAGATTAATGCATCTTCTTTTGCGAAAACATCAACAATATGCAGCTGCATATCTAGATCACATAGTGATAAATAGCCCTTCTTGGGATTCCCACTTAGATCACCTTAAAACTGTATTGTGTACCAAGAGACAAGCGGGGTTAACAGCCAACCCAGAAAAATGCCATCTCGCCAGAAGCTCTATCCAATATTACTAAAGGTACCATGAAACCTCAAAAAGAGAAGATACAAGCCATCAAAGCCATTAAGGCCCCTTGTACAAAAAAAGAAGTAAGATCCTTCTTAGACTTGGTTGGTTATTACCAATGTTTTATTCCCCGGTTTGCTGAAAAGGCTGTTACCTTAACAGATCTACTGAAGAATAACAAACCCAACAAAATAAGGGACCTCATCGAACCAGAAAAAAACAAGTTTTGAGTATCTAAAGACATGTCTCTGCCAAGACCCCGTCCTCCGCTGTCCTAACTTCTCGAGACCTTTTGTGCTCCAAACAGATGCCTCAAATCAAGGCCTTGGAGCCTTCTTATCTCAACCAGACGGGTCCACCCTACTACATTCTGTGGTATACATAAGTCACAAGTTATCACCTCGGAGGCAAAATATCCCATCATTGAAAAGGAGTGCCTTTGTATCAAATGGGCCATTGAAGCCTTGCAATATTATCTTTTAGGCAGAACCTTTACTCTCCTAACAGACCACGCGCCCTTAACATGGTTGGCAGGACATAAAGATACCAATGCCCGTATCCTGCAGTGGTTCTTAGCGATACAGCCTTTTTAGTTTCAGACCTGTCTTATACAAGGATAACAACAGACCATAGCTGACTTTTTGTCCAGCTGTCCTAATCCACTCTGGCCTGATAGTCCAGACTCAATGGGGGTGTGTGGTGGAGGGGAGGACGCGGAGAGTGCTCCTCCTATGGGAGTCCCCGAGGCAACGAAGAAGTGGCCCGGGGGCACTGAGCAGAGACAGGTTTCACCCGGAAGCGCTCTGCTTAAGCCGGCATTAGAGGAAAAGATAAAACACTACGGGAAGCCAGTGAATGTGACAGCGAGACAGAGAGGAGAAAGAGCGAGGAACTCGAGCGGCAAGAGGATAGACGAGGAGAGTGAAGATGGCATGCTACAGAAAAGAAGACAAGGAGATAAGGAGAAAAGAGAAAAAAGAGGACGAGCAGAAAATAGAAGGACAGAAGTTGAAAGGTTCCCCTGACACACCGAACCTGCCGAGAGAAGACCCTTAACCGGACCTACCATGACACCTCCCACCACGTCCCAGGAGGAACGTGGCTTAGCCAGGGTCTTCCACCAACTGGTCCACCGCACCCCAACACCTAGGAGGGAAAAGAAGAGGAGACATAAGACAAAGACATTAACGAGGAGATGACCTATCCTGTGTCGTAGTACATATAAAATAGACAATAAAAACTGAATTAGGTTCCCTGGTCCGAATCTTGTGCGCTATATTCATTTCCCAGAATACCACCACCCCCATCTCACCCTTTTGCATTAAAAGAGGTTTGAGAGACCTGTACATGGTTCCTCCTTGACGATTTATGTATGCCATTATCACAAGATTGCCTGTTTGATTAGATCTTGTTGCTTTCCAAAAATGGCTGAAAATGGCAGCAAGTTAAAGCATCACAGACCGCTTCCATCAATTAGAACAATGATGACTCTCAATCAAGTTCAGTCTGCTTTGTACAGAACGATCCTACCCTACTAAACTGGTATTCATTGCCATTATGAATGCAAATCCAGGATGATGTAAAAGACTCTGGCAACAGACTATAAGTATTCAAATGTCTTCTGTTCCCATTTCAGTGTACGGTATGGATGAGGTGGGGTGTCGTCGTCAAGACTCCTTCATCTCAGAAATATACATGATGTCACCCAATTCACCCTTAGCCCAAATATGTCCATCTTGATTAATTCCTTGATTAACAATCTCTTAGCGAATGAAAGTAACATAATGATATATGTGTGTATTTCTTTGGCCGGTGATACCCAGTACTTCATTTGAGCTGGTGGTTGCACTGGCACTTATTTTTGAGGGCTGGCACTTACTTTTCTGCCTCAAGCATTTACTACGAGCAAAATACACATATGAAAAAGACGGAGGAAGAGAAAAGCGAAAAAGTGTCGCAAATGGAGAAATCAGAAAGCTGCAAGAGTGAGCTGAAGCTGCAGGGAGGGGCTTTAAATGGATTGAATAGGCCTGAGATGGTTTCAGGATTACCCTGCCTCAGTATTCCATGCTCAAACATTTAATTGCAGCAGCTGCGTGTTTCAGAGGAGAGCCTTGGGCCCTGGCAAGTTTTTATTTACAAATTGAGCACTGGCAATAACATATTCCTTGATCATTAAATGTATCTCTAAAATCAGTGCACATATAATTGGAGATAGAGGGTATCCTTATCGTGTACCCCGTTTTTTAAATTTTGGTCTAACATTATACTCTCAGTTTGTTCTCAAGCAGTAGGGTTGGATTAATTAACTTTAACCATTTCATCATAATATTCCCCAGTCCCAACCGTTATAGTGTTGCGAAAATATATTTCCAGTAAACCATGTCAAAAGCCCTCACCAAGTCTTTGCCTCCACACCTGGCACGGGTGTAGTGACAGAGGTATTACCCAAATTATGCATTAAGAGTCATATATTTACAGACGTTTTACGAACCCACGTCGATCTCAATATACAATTTTGGGCTGTTAAGTATTCGGTTAATAATAGCCCTACTAACAAATTAGCTGGACATGGGTATATAAGGGGGCACATTATGCCTATACTCTATCCGGTTTAGGAAGTGACACCATTAATGGCTTTTTAGTAGAGATGGGAAGTATACCTGCAGTATTTGCTGCTACATCTCAGTAAGCTTTTGCGCCAATGCATTTACATACATAGCATAAAACTCAATGGTTAAGACATTTCTTCCTGGAGATTTGCGTTTGCTAAATCGGCGTTTGATTTCCAGATTTTTTGAGCTATCAGTGGTTTCTAATGGTTCAATTTAGTCAGAGGTTTTGGGTCTATGTTTGCCTCATCCACCTAATCCCCCAGATCCTTAGCCTTAACCCTATCTTTTGCTGTGCTTATCGAATAACAACCTAAAAATATCTAATCAATCGGTGCTTGTGTAGCTCACCTCTCCTCCCCTCCGCTGTCCCAGGCACTTGTAATTGGAACTTTCCGTGATAAAGATGTGATCGGCCAGACTAACATTTCCCGTTTTCCCCTCTCCCCATGTTCTCGGTTCTGAGATCTCAGCATCACAATCTTTCTAGGGTCTGGACGTGCCTCTCTCTCATGTCAGTTACAGCTCCAGGCTGCACTTTTTGAGTGTGTCCAATTCCTTAACTATGTCCATTCGTGCTCCATATGCTGAAGGCTATCATTGGCATCCAATCACCACATTAAACAGTTCATTTGACGCTTTCCTTTCGTTACTCCTGAAGTTGTGCCATTACGGCCGAATTCCTTTCAAAACATAGGCCCAGATTCTCAAAGGTTTAGCACTAACCAACGCTAAACATTATTGGAATTCACAAACCATCGCAAATAGGTATTTGCGTTGGTTTGTATGGCAAAGTAATGCAAAGCAACGCAAAACACTGCTTTGCTTTACTTTGCGTCGAGGGGGGGCATTACATGGGTGGTACACAGTCATACCCGTGCTACCATCCATGCTTTTGATGCTAAACCCAATACTGAAACATCAGAAGAAACGGTTTAGCGCCAAAAATTTACGCTTTTGAAAAGCAGGTGTAAAACGGAGAAATATTTTAATTTCTGTCTGCTTTTCTGACTTTGCATGTGTGCTGCACTGTACAGCACACATATAAGTGGGAAAAGCATTTGCACTTGTGTAGGCATAGTATTTTATAAAGGAAGGATAACCTTCCTGTACAAAACCTATGCTAGACTCACACACACACCCTAGCACTATGGCACTAAGGTAGTGGTCTCCAAACTTTTTAATGCTGCGCCCCCCCCCCTGTTGAAAAATAAAAATCATTGGGCCCCCCTTCAGAATTTTTCACAAATATTTTATGAAGATGGCAATGTTTAAATATGTCTAGTTGTATATAAACATTGCAGTTAAGTACTGTTGCCGTTTTAAAAATGCAATAACATGTTTCTGCTTAAAACAAAACACTGTTATGTGTGAAATGCTTCTTTTGGCCAGAGCCTGGCACCCCCCTGGATCACTTGAGGTCCCCCGGGGGGCCCGCCCCCTAGTTTGAAGACTCCTGCGCAAAGGTGTGTGCGTGGCGCACAGCAGCTGAAATCTGCACCGGAGCTAGGGAAAGGGGAGGAGGGAGCCATTTCTATCAGAATATAGTGCTCTCCTGCTCGCTCCTTGTCACGCAACGCAGCTCAGCAACTTGGGGTGCAGCGCTGCGCTGCGTTGCATGTCACCTACCAGATTCTGGCCATAAAGTCTTCCTAGGTGGCTACCTGGCAGGGGCCCATTTAAATCCCTGTAACAGTGCGTTATCATCTGGTGTCTTTTTGCAGAAGTTTTCAGTCTATGAAAGTGAGGTATTAAATGATCTTCAGCTAAATATCTTGACCAATCTGGCATTGAACATGTGAATAGTAGGACGGTGTCATCTGAACACGTGCGTATTTTGCTGTCTGTTTATATAGCTATTCTAGGAGGCATTAGAGCATAAACACTAACAATAACTCTACTTAACCTAACTTATCCATCACAATAACACTGTGTTCTTCATGACCTAATATAGGCTAATGAACGAAGAAAGGGTATTCTGGGTCTCGCCTACATCGATGCCCTGCTGTACCCTGTGTTAAACAGTTGTCACAGGGACCTCCATTTTAATGCAAGTGAGTTTATATCTCAACATTATTTACGTCCCTAATATTCCAGGTCAGGAACCTATAAATAAGATTCAAAGTCAATATAATCACTTTCACTGTGGGCAATACTTTTGTTTGAATGCGGGACTGGCTAAGGATAGTCATTTGTTCCTTGTCCCCACATCAACTCGAATATAAAAACATCAGTTCTTTTCCACGGAAGCACCACCCTCAAAGACCCCATTTAAAGTGATTCCCAACTGTACCCGCCAAGGTGGCAGAACAACAGCTTGCCCCATGAAAACAAAAGTCATAGACAATACATCCGTTCTGTCTCCCACAAGATTATTTCTGCAATCCAGAGATCCATTCGCTAAATCAGTCTATGACAGCCCAGTCTCCAGGCGAGCTCCGGTCCAGGGCCGCATTCGTATTAAATCGTCTGCGGATCTAGGGATCACTTCTGGTGGTTCCTCATCATCTCCCATCATATGATCCCAGTCCATTTCAAATGGTATTGTTAAACTTCGTACACCTGTACTCAGGATGATTTCTTGATATGTCATGGGATCACTCCATTTCGGTTTAATCACTTGGGGTCTGGTGAGGGGAGCCTTAATGTCCAATTCTGTATTCATCATATCATACTTCATTTCGGTCCGTGAAGAAATAGGATTATCCATCTGCTTTTACTTTGTCATGCTGGAAACAGGAGCATATCTTACAGCCCATGGTATGCCAATCGTCGTTCTACCACGACAAAGGTTGACTGTTGCTGCCATATTGCTGTCATGTCATCGGGAAATATAAAGACCATGCATACATTTTTATACTATGATCTCCACTCTGCAAGTTCCATCTGTATTCAAGGAAGTGCACTGTTTCTGCAAAATCTTTGACGTATTCCTCCAAATTGACGGTGTTCGAGCGTTGCTTTTGCAGCGGACCCTCGGTTTCATTCACTCTAGTCTATCAACAATTTGCATTGACTGTCTCTCAGGAAGCATGCATTATTGCCACCTTATCAGTTGTGTGCTCTAGGGCCTCCCTGGTGTCCAAGATGGCAGTTAGGATTCTGTTCAGTGCTTCTGTTTGATGATTCGTTCGGTTGCCTCCTCATTGTTCACAGTTCTGGCATGCATCCTTATGTTAGTGTCCTGTGTCGTTGCTGGATTCCAGCCTCAGGGCACTCTCATAACCTAGTGCCTCCCCAACTCTCTTCATAGATAGGTCAGATCTGGAGCCTAAGAGGCCCATGAGCTGGATACAGCTTATGGGCCTCTGACTGGAATTACAGCTGCGGGTCAACTAATGCTTATTTTGCAGGTAATAGGCTTAGGAAAACAGCATTATGTAAAGTCATAAGGTTCTGGTGTATCACTGTGGAGCAGTCATCTCTGTCATCTGAATGCTCCTCGTGAAGGAGGATTAATTTTATGTTGGGTCCCTTTATCAAGTGCTAGATGTTGCATCAACTCCACTTGTCACTTCATCCTAGTGTTCAGCTTCTCAGGGAGGTAGATCAGAGTTTCATGCAGTACCTTTGAGCATGGACTGAGGTCTAGTTCAAATACGGTGGTCAACTGCCGCTTTCATTTTTTTAAATGTTTATTGACTAGCATAAACAGAGTTTTCCTGCTTTATATTATGGCATTTAATATCAAGAACAAGAATTGGACATCATATCGAGGGAACAAAGCAGTTCAAGGAAAAATACGTATACAACATCCCAGTCCGTTTTTCTGGTCATTTGAAGGTGTTCAGGTGTATGAGTATACCAACCCTGGGGATGAGACATGCACAGTTAAGCTCAGTAAATAGGAGTGGAACAAGCCCCAGATATCCTTAGGGAATGTCTGGAGATCATGTTAAAGTATCAGCGCGGTTCTAAGACTGTTTATGGTGAGTATTTTGTTTTGAAGCATGCTGCGTATCATGGAGAGCAATAATCTTATGCAGTATGTAGGGCCTGATTTTGATTAGTTTGGGGGATTTTATAAGTGTTGTATTTTTTGTAGTTTGGAGTGTGTGAGTAGCGGCTCGTGGGAGGGAAAAGGGGCGGCACGTAGCAGGGGAGGAGTGGGGAGACAAAACATAAAAAAAATACATATAATGAAAAAAAACTTACCATTTCTGCTCCGCGTCGCGCCTCGCTGCTCCCGTACGCTCCTAGACTGGACTGCAGGCACAGGCTCCCAGCCTGCTCTGCGTCCAATCCTAATGCTGCTTTCAGGCTGCATTAGGATTGGACAGAGCACCCAGCCAGGGCACTCGGTGACAGAATGGAAGTCTCTGCCTGCCCAGTGCTCCTGTGTGCAAACATACATGCGCACTAAGGGGAAGTGCTGCGCACTCCCCCTCATCCCCGTCACATCCCCATGGCCCCGCCCCTTTCACTTAAAAACGATAATAAACATTGTTTTATAATAAAGGTTTGCAGCTGCTGCCGCTGGCGTGGGGACGACGCTCCTCTGCATAGTGGAGGAGCTACCCCTGAGTGTGTGGATTACAGAGAAGGTTATCTTCTTGTAATCAGTCTGCTTTGGTGACTTAAATGGACATCAGAGCTTCTTGATTTGGAGCCTCGCTTAGCTCAGCATTGTTTATAGCTGTGTGTGGTAGAGCAGGGGTGTTTAAACTGGGGGGCATATTTACAAACCCCTTGACACGCCAGTGCATCACTTTTTGTAACGCACCGGCTGCGCATAGTGCAGACCCATACCTATAGAGCCACTCAAAGCCACTTTGTGTGGCTTTTCATGGCTTCACATATGCTGTAAGGCAACGCAGCGCAAGTCGCTGTGTTTCCTTACACTGCACCAGGAAGGCGCTTCTTGGGCATTGCATTGGGTGGTCCCACGCATCACCCATAGGTTTTGATGCATTCCCATATTTACAGAGATCTGTAAACCTGGGAATGCATAAAAACTGTATGCCTCCCCAGGGCCCCTTCTTGCACAAAACAACCCTGCCAACAACACAGATACCCTTGCATCATGGTGCAAGGGTGCCTGCATTGGTGTTAGGTAGCAATATGTGCACCAGCTCAGGGGCCAAGGACAGAAATGCACCTCATCTTCTAAATACAGTGCATTTATGCCCTTTCAAATTGGTGTAGGGCAGCATAGCAAAAAACACTTGCAGCGCTGCCCTACGCAAATTCCTTGTAAATATGCCCCTTGGTTTTTAATTGGCCAGATAGGATAATTAGAAGTTCAATTTATTTTTGTCTTGTTGGACAAAGTAGATGGGAGAGTGATAAGGTGGTAAAGTGAGGTGAGGTGAGGTTTCCTTTCTCAGACCTTGCAATTGATGACTCTCCAATTGTATGGTACAGTGGTCAGGAGTTAGGGTGCTCACACTTAAAGACTTGGTTGGACAAGTATTGGTGCTAGATGTAGTTTTTCCACTTCTCTGAGAAGATGATTTGGTGGCATCCTTCTCTGCGCCTTGGTATGGACTGCAAGTTTGGTGATATGTGCAGCAGGGCAAGGCTTCTCCTCTCCACACCTTCCATTTGAGGCCTGTTGTCCAGGATGTTATGCACTTGTTGTTTTTCACTTTGAGACGACTTTTCAGTGTAATTAATTTCAGTGATGTTAACTATAGGTTTCCTGTAGGCCTGGCTGCTTGTTTTAGTAACATATTTTCTCTGCAAGTGCAGCATAGGGTAGGTTATTGTACCCAGGGCCATTCATCAAGGTCTTCCTAAAGTCAACTCCTCTAGATTTATATGGCATAAACCTATACACAACCTGGACCATATCTCACTACTTTCTGGATGTACCAAGAGTCAGAACTGTGCACTTCAGTGACTATTTTTAAGTTGCCACTACCAAAGCACAAACATCCATGCCTTTATTCTTGCAATCTGAAGTGCTCCTTTTTTAACTCCAGGAAGCTTCTGAAAACTTCTCTGCTTGAGAAATAGGATATAGATTATTGTGGTTTCCCTGGTTATTAAGTGCCATTAAACTTCGGTGTATGTTGCGCTATGCAAATAAATGATAAAATAACATGATATGTAACTGTGTTTTCTTGAGGATTATAAGTGTGAATGTGAGAAGGAGGTGAGTGAAGAGAGTAACCTATAGATGAGGCAGATTCCTTCTCCAGTTGGATTATAGCAGCCCATCATGGTTTAAAAGTACCTTTATCCTCCCCAACCCCCACCACTCCACCCAAAGCCTCCAAGCCATTGAGAAAATGCCAGAGTGGTAGAATGGCCCATCCAACCCTGCCTGCTAACATGAAAGAAAACCTGTGATCTGTGCCATTTAAAATGTCAAATTTCACTCAACTGTGCTACTCTAAACCTAACACTTCAGCCCTAGAATGGGGTGCATGAGACTGCACAGTCACTCCCATGTTTTGCGTCCATTACTTACTGTTAATGGTATTACTCCTAGTCCTACTCCCTCGCATTCCTTAATAACCAGAGGCCGCTTTGTCTCACCTTGACCCCTCCCTTTCCCTTTTAAAAACTCCACCTGCCCAAACCCCTCCTGTACAGAAACAAGCCAAACAGCAACTCAGTTGTCCTGTACCAGGAGGATGGGAGGGAACTGTAAGGAAGGTGAGGGAGTAGGACTAGAAGTAATGTCTGTGAGAAAGTAGCCTCTTTCTAGCCTTGTTACCCCCACTTTAGGCCTGTTTTTGAGTGTATGTCAGGGTGTTTTCACTGTCTCACTGGGATCCTGCCAGCCAGGGCCCAGTGCTCATAGTGAAAACCCTATGTTTTCAGTATGTTTGTTATGTGTCACTGGGACCCTGTTAGTCAGGACCCCAGTGCTCATAAGTTTGTGACCTATAGGTATGTGTTCCCTGTGTGATGCCTAACTGTCTCACTGAGGCTCTGCTAACCAGAACCTCAGTGGTTATGCTCTCTCATTTCTTTCAAATTGTCACTAACAGGCTAGTGACCAATTTTACCAATTTATATTGGCTTACTGGAACACCCTTATAATTCCCTAGTATATGGTACTGAGGTACCCAGGGTATTGGGGTTCCAGGAGATCCCTATGGGCTGCAGCATTTCTTTTGCCACCCATAGGGAGCTCTGACAATTCTTACACAGGCCTGCCACTGCAGCCTGAGTGAAATAACGTCCACGTTATTTCACAGCCATTTTACACTGCACTTAAGTAACTTATAAGCCACCTATATGTCTAACCTTTACCTGGTAAAGGTTAGGTGCAAAGTTACTTAGTGTGAGGGCACCCTGGCACTAGCCAAGGTGCCCCCAAATTGTTCAGGGACAATTCCCCGGACTTTGTGAGTGCGGGGACACCATTACACGCGTGCACTACATATAGGTCACTACCTATATGTAGCTTCAAAATGGTAACTCCGAATATGGCCATGTAACATGTCTATGATCATGGAATTGCCCCCTCTATACCATCCTGGCATAGTTGGCACAATCCCATGATCCCAGTGGTCTGTAGCACAGACCCTGGTACTGCCAAACTGCCTTTCCCGGGGTTTCACTGCAGCTGCTGCTGCTGCCAACCCCTCAGACAGGCTTCTGCCCTCCTGGGGTCCAGCCAGGCCTGGCCCAGGATGGCAGAACAAAGGACTTCCTCTGAGAGAGGGTGTTACACCCTCTCCCTTTGGAAAATGGTGTGAAGGCAGGGGAGGAGTAGCCTCCCCCAGCCTCTGGAAATGCTTTCATGGGCACACATGGTGCCCATTTCTGCATAAGCCAGTCTACACCGGTTCAGGGACCCCTTAGCCCTGCTCTGGCGCGAAACTGGACAAAGGGAAGGGGAGTGACCACTCCCCTGACCTGTACCTCCCCTGGGAGGTGCCCAGAGCTCCTCCAGTGTGCTCCAGACCTCTGCCATCTTGGAAACAGAGGTGCTGCTGGCACACTGGACTGCTCTGAGTGGCCAGTGCCATCAGGTGACGTCAGAGACTCCTTCTGATAGGCTCCTTCAGGTGTTGCTAGCCTATCCTCTCTCCTAGGTAGCCAAACCCTTTTTTCTGGCTATTTAGGGTCTCTGTCTCTTGGGATTCCTTAGATAACGAATGCAAGAGCTCATCCGAGTTCCTCTGCATCTCTCTCTTCACCTTCTGCCAAGGAATCGACTGCTGACCGCGCTGGAAGCCTGCAAAACTGCAACATAGTAGCGAAGACGACTACTGCAACTCTGTAACGCTGATTCTGCCGCCTTCTCGACTGTTTTCCTGGTGGTGCATGCTGTGGGGGTAGTCTGCCTCCTCTCTGCACTAGAAGCTCCGAAGAAATCTCCCGTGGGTCGACGGAATCGTCCCCCTGCAACCGCAGGCACCAAAGAACTGCATCACCAGTACCTTGGGTCTCCTCTCAGCACGGCGAGCGAGGTCCCTTGAATCCAGCAACTCTGTCCAAGTGACTCCCACAGTCCAGTGACTCTTCAGTCCAAGTTTGGTGGAGGTAAGTCCTTGCCTCCCCATGCCAGACTGCATTGCTGGGAACCGCGACTTTTGCAGCTACTCCGGCCTCCGTGCACTTCCAGCAGAAATCCTTTGTGCACAGTCCAGCCTGGGTCCACGGCACTCTAACCTGCATTGCACGACCCTCTAAGTTGTTCTCCGGCGACGTGGGACTTCTTTGTGCGACTTCGGGTGAGCACCGTTTCACACATCCTCGTAGTGCCTGTTTCTGGCACTTCTGCGGGTGCTGCCTGCTGCTGAGAGGGCTCCTTGTCTTGCTCGACGCCCCCTCTGTCCCCAGACGCAATTGGCGACATCCTGGTCCCTCCTGGGCCACAGCAGCATCCAAAAACACTAACTGCACGATTTTCAGCTAGCAAGGCTTGTTGGCGGTCTTTCGGCGGGAAAACACTTCTGCACGACTCTCCACGGCGTGAGGGATCCGTCCTCCAAAGGGGAAGTTCCTATCCCTTGTCGTTCCTGCAGAATCTTCAGCTTCTACTGTCCAGTAGCAGCTTCTTTGCACCCACAGCTGGCATTTCCTGGGCATCTGCCCATCTCCGACTTGCTTGTGACTTTTGGACTTGGTCCCCTTGTTCCACAGGTACCCTCGACTGGAAATCCATTGTTGTTGCATTTCTGATTTGTGTCTTTCCTGCAGAATTCCCCTATCACGACTTCTATGTCCTTTGGGGAACTTTAGTGCACTTTGCACTCACTTTTCAGGGTCTTGGGGTGGGCTATTTTTCTAACCCTTACTATTTTCTAATAGTCCCAGCGAACCTCTACAAGGTCACATAGGTTTGGGGTCCATTTGTGGTTCGCATTCCACTTTTGGAGTATATGGTTTGTGTTGCCCCTATCCCTATGTGTCCCCATTGCATCCTATTGTAACTATACATTGTTTGCACTGTTTTCTAATACTATTACTGCATATTTTGGTATTGTGTACATATATCTTGTGTATATTTGCTATCCTCATACTGAGGGTACTCACTGAGATACTTTTGGCATATTGTCATAAAAAATAAAATACCTTTATTTTTAGTATATCTGTGTATTGTGTTTTCTTGTGATATTGTGCATATGACACTAGTGGTACTGTATGAGCTTCACTCGTCTCCTAGTTCAGCCTAACTTGCTCTGCTAAGATACCATTATCTATCAGCCTATGCTGCTAGACACCCTATACACTAATAAGGGATAACTGGGCCTGGTGCAAGGTGCAAGTACCCCTAGGTACTCACTACAAGCCAGTCCAGCCTCCTACATTTAACGGTAAGTAATGGATGCATTACCTCCTGTCCATCCCTCATCTTCCTTCTTAACCAATGAGACAGACCAAGTAAGCAACTGAGTTGCAACACAGAAAGACTTTAATCACATTCAATTAGGACACAAAAACACCCCAAAACCCTGTGCCCCAAAACTGCTTCCAATCGTTCCAACTCAGCAATTCTATAGTGCTGAACAAAAGTGGAGGGAGTGGCCCAAGTAGCCACCCTACAAATCTCCAACACAGAAAGGCCCTGCAATTCAGCCACCATAGCCGCCATACCATGAGTGGAACGGCCCTGAATCCACGGAGGAGGTACCACCCCCTTCAAAGCATAGGGCAGCAACACCATAGACCGGATCCATGGACTCAAAGAAGAAGTAGAAGGCTTCTCCCCTTTCCTAGCTGGACCAAAATTCACAAACAAGGAATCCCCCTTCCGAAAAGAAGCAACAACCTTCAGTTAACATACCAAAGCCTGGCACGCATCTGGACAATGCAACCTGTATTCCTCTTCAGAGGAAGGGGCCGGACAAAAAGCAGGCAGGATCATCTCCTGGAGGGCATGAAAAGCCAAATTCACCTTAGGGACAACAGAGGGAACCGGACAGGGACAACCCGATCTGGAAAAATCTTACAAAAACAGAACTTGCAGGACAAAGCCCCAACTTCTCCAAACGTCTGGCAGATGTAATAGCAACCAAGAAACAAGTTGTGAAAGTCAAATGTTTCAAATCAATTTCCTCCACAGGTTTAAAGGGTGGACCCAGCGAGACATTTAACACTAACTGGAGATTCCAAATAGGAAAAGAGAGAACAGGTCTATGAAACAAGTTCAACAGTCCCTGGAAAAAATGTAGGCATCAAATTCCCCTCATCCTTCAAATTCTGCCAAGGACCCTGAAAAGCCTGGATCAAAGCCTATTGCACCCGCAAATTAGCCACATACAATCCCATGCGGGCCCCATTCTACAAAAACTACATCACCAAAAAGAGAGAAGCAACTGTAGGATCCACCTGTTGCTGCAAACACCAAGAGGTAACACCTTCCACTGATGAGCATGTCGTAGTTTGGACTCTTGCTCTGGGCAAGACTGCTGGTTAAAGGATGACAGTACTTTTGTTTGGAGGCGACTATGTCTATCCTGCAACAAATCACAACTGTTGTCCCAACCTTACCCGCTCACTAGCAGCACCTCACCAGAAACACAATAGTAAAAGGTGATTTGTGACAGCCTTTATGCATGGACTTGAGAATAAGACATCTCAGGGAATGTCGTGGTTAAACGGAGATTACCCCTTTCTCACAGATATATCATGTCTCATACAAACACAGGCAATGACAAAGATACAGTAAAGTTTCAATAGTTTTTATTTAACATAACTGCAATTTGAGGTAAGTTGCATTGGCTGCAATGATTAGGATAGTGAATAATGCAAAAAACAGAACTGTGAAGATGAGAGTCATTATTACAAAGACCCCCACCATCTTGCAATGAATAAGGAAGACATACGAGATGTACTATGCCCTAATACCCTAATGTGAGCGGCCTAACCTCCTACCTAAAGGAGAGCTGGGTTCGCTAAACCTAATCTGCCAATGCCATGTCCATGAGTGGAGCCCCCAACCCTCGTTACCTTAGAATGAGGTCTCTATCTCAGACTCCGCAAGGACACGAAGACTGGGTCAGCGTCATGACGACGGCCAGCATCGATATCAGCGATGCCCTCTGGTTTGAATCCTTCTGATTATCTGTCTAAAAAGCGATGTATTTATACAGATCTACAAGGACCCCTGAGGTAGGTGTGTTCCCAAACAATAGATAACAGACATGCTTGGGACGGCAATTAATATACTGTAAACAATCCCTCGAAAGTATAGAGAGGGAAAATCCCTAAGTGTGAACACCTACTGTTTGTTTGTCTTTGTTGCTTGAGCTTGACGCCTTAGCGCGGTGACACTGATAATGTAAATCATAACAAGTGGCCTAACTATAAACAAGGCAGCCATATTAGAAGAATTAAATAATTAAATGGGCTAAGACAGAGCAAGTTAAGTAGGTTAAAAGTCACTAGGTGACGGGGGCAAGAGTCTGCAAGCCAGAGGCTAAGCTAACACCTGTTATCCCATTAAAACGAACTAGGATTCACTACACCCTCCCCATTGCCGTAACAGGTATGACGAAGGTACAGGAACCCAAACACTAAAATTGCTCTGAACTAAAAAGCTAAAAGCATTAAAACGAGCTAATTTTTTTTCAAATGTGTTAAAAAGGTAATAAAAATAATTCCGCTCAAATACATACAGAGATGTTAATGTCAACCATGACAAGCACAGCGTAAGTAAGTCGATTTAAATGCATAATTTTTAATCGGGAATGGCAAGCCAATTCATCAAACTGTTTGCTGTATGCATGATCTTGAAGAGTGTCATCGAAGTCACCAACCAATGACCTCAAAAAAGAGTCAACATCATCTGGTGTTAAATTGAGTGCTGGGCGGACAAACAGATCCACAGAGCAGTAGTGAGCAGTACTTTCTGGTGTGACGTCATTCGTTGCAGTGTCCTCGTCCATGGTAGAACTCAAAACGGAAGGCTCATAGGTGGCCTCGCGGAGCAACCTCAGTCTCAAGGGGCATGACTGTGTATGAACCCTCATCGGGACATCAGCAGTTCGTGGTCCACAGGAGATGTCGGTACAACAGCAAGACAGACCATAGGCAGATGTTCAAAGAGACACCATATGCAGCGGAAGACTGGTTGTACGCACCAGAGAAAGGGCCGAAATGACAAAAACCAGTCATGCTCCAATTCCACCAGCAAGGGTGCACTGAAGATCCGAACCATGCGTTCACGGCACAGTGGAGTTGGTGGGAGCGGCTCCATTGCTCTGCGTACCTGAAAAGAAACAACCACTGCAAATCAGAAGGAATAGCAGTAGTAGTCCGCCAATCAAAGCCAAAATAATTGGAAAGCCACCAAACACACTTGAAAAGAGCGAATCGATGGCTGACGGGATGACTCCGAAGACAGTCTGGAAGATGGACACGAAACCAGACCCGACAGCCTTAAATAAATTAACAATCCCAGTGGTGCTCGAAGCATTGAATATTCTGGATACCAGTTCTCCAAAGTGCTTGGGGAAGTTGGTATTTGATAGGGATTGTATTTTAGCTGATGATCTCGCAATCTGGAGAGCATACGTCTCCTTTGCAGATGTGAAGGCGACCTGTTTTTGAAACAATAGCGCCTTTAGCCTGCTCAGCTTCTCATAGTTCACATTAATAGTATCTATGTGGGGCCAATGTCAGATAGTTTTATCTCTCGTGTCGGGGGAAACAAAACATGTCCACAACACGTAACGACCTTTGAGACAGAGATTGCGTAGGCAATTCCTGGTGGCATGCCGCAACAGCTTTGATCATTCAGTACCACATAACTTCCATTGGAAAGTACATGAAATACCAGGCGAATCAAAGGGACGGGAGTACCCTTCAGCAAACAGGCCAAATTAGCGACCCCCGCATTGCAAAGACCGTGAAGGGACACCTGCTTGCATATCATGGAATGACGAACAGCAGTCTCACATTCGCTTCCGCTAAGAAAAACCTCTGTTTCGCCGTTCAGACATTTATAGTCAAAGGGCTACTCCCACTCGTCCTTAATATAGCTATCTCCTAGTTGCTCATACCTTCCCACTGTAAGATGTTTCACGCAGCTTGAGAAATGAAAGTTCGAAATGGATAAATTAATTATGCCATGTATGAGCCAGATAGTTGAAGGACTCTCTGCTACCGTGAAGGGCAACTTATCTAACTTTTCTACATGAAGCATGGTGAAACTAGCCTCCCTTTTAGCCATTGTCTGTTGTTCTCTGGAAAAATTAAAAGCAGTGAAGAATTCACGCCTGTTAATATACTTCCATGGAATGCGGCCATGTTTCAGTGTCTGTAAAGTCCATCCCAGCTGCATGATAGAACGTAGCTGTGTTTGCCCATGATATAACCGGGACAAGCCTGTCTGAGTGATATCAATAGCAGACAACACTATATTTGATAGTGAATAAATCCTGTTGGACAGTGTATTCATGCCGTTGTCGACAACTGGTAATGCCTTTTCTAAATTTTATTTTTCCAATTGCCTTAAACGCACAGCAGCCTCAATCTGGGAAAGTTTCTAAATTTCATTGTACATAGAATATAAAACCTTTTCGAACGCTTTTTTCTAGGACCAAGCAGAAAATCCTGCAAGTATATATTTTCGGAAAGAGTGTTCAGATGTTGCTTAACTGCGGCTAACGTGTTGGTCTGTACCCATTGCTGGCACAGCTTACCCACACTGTATGTTGTAACTATACCTGTATGTTGACCCGATATAAAGCGAGGATCTGGCATGTTAATTGAAAAAACCCCTGAAGAGTTCAAAAAACGCGCTTGACACTCATTAGTGTCAGTGGGCCTTATTAACCAACCGCCGGGACTGGAAAGAGAAGAATTATAGGTACCAGCCTTAACCATTGCATCTAGCCTATCCTCGGTGATATTAAGGAAGTATTGCCAATCTTTAAATCTTGCCGGAGTAGGGATATCGGGCGTGTTCAAGTCTTTAATTTTTGCTAACCCCGGACAGGATGTCTGCTGAATTGTGTCATTTAAGAAAATCATTTGCACAGGAATCAGGCATGCTCGAAATAAAGCCTCCCTACCCTGTATCTGCCAATCTTGTGTTCCCCATACACTTTTCAAATCAATAGTGCTCTTCCATTATTCGTAAACCTTCAACTGCGAGCCGGGAAACAAAGGGATCTGAATAAATCAGTTTTGTATCAGTTAGCAAAATTTTCCTAAATTGTGCCGGAGGTATTTTAAAATAATATGACTCTGCTTTTTTTGTGTCATGCCCAGAAAAGTATGTAAATTTATCTCTATAGTACTTTGGGCTCCCCACCGGTGGTGTAGAACAGTGTTCCCACTGTGTGTAGTTTAATACTGGCCTGTATCTAGTGACACGGTGTAGGTAGTAATGTCCCCAATTGTTATTGTCTAACAGAGACACTGCCCACGTCTTGTTCCTCAACAGTGTTCTCAAGTATACTGCCATTTTTAGCTGTCAGTGCTGCCACCTTCTTCTTTTTAAATTGTGGCTTTTGCTGAGGAGTCTTTTCTTCTTTTTTAATGGTAGACTGCGGCGAGTCTTTTTCTTTCACATATTCAGGACGTTGATCTTGACGGCCCCCTCTCTCGCTACGTCTATCGGGTGCATCCTGAAAGGAATGAGAGGGACGTGAATCAGTATATCTGTCTGGAGTTTTAATGTTCTCCCTATTTCTGAGATTATATCTCCTTTCGGACTTCTCCGGGTGGGGAGAATCAGCTCTCTTATTTCTTCTATCTTTTAAATCCTTTTGTTTGTCCCAGCGCTTCTTAGAGTCCTCTTGTGCCTGCTTTGTACCGTCCTTATGGCACTTGAAAAGAGCGAATCGATGGCTGACGGGATGACTCCGAAGACAGTCTGGAAGATGGACACGAAACCAGACCCGACAGCCTTAAATAAATTAACAATCCCAGTGGTGCTCGAAGCATTGAATATTCTGGATACCAGTTCTCCAAAGTGCTTGGGGAAGTTGGTATTTGATAGGGATTGTATTTTAGCTGATGATCTCGCAATCTGGAGAGCATACGTCTCCTTTGCAGATGTGAAGGCGACCTGTTTTTGAAACAATAGCGCCTTTAGCCTGCTCAGCTTCTCATAGTTCACATTAATAGTATCTATGTGGGGCCAATGTCAGATAGTTTTATCTCTCGTGTCGGGGGAAACAAAACATGTCCACAACACGTAACGACCTTTGAGACAGAGATTGCGTAGGCAATTCCTGGTGGCATGCCGCAACAGCTTTGATCATTCAGTACCACATAACTTCCATTGGAAAGTACATGAAATACCAGGCGAATCAAAGGGACGGGAGTACCCTTCAGCAAACAGGCCAAATTAGCGACCCCCGCATTGCAAAGACCGTGAAGGGACACCTGCTTGCATATCATGGAATGACGAACAGCAGTCTCACATTCGCTTCCGCTAAGAAAAACCTCTGTTTCGCCGTTCAGACATTTATAGTCAAAGGGCTACTCCCACTCGTCCTTAATATAGCTATCTCCTAGTTGCTCATACCTTCCCACTGTAAGATGTTTCACGCAGCTTGAGAAATGAAAGTTCGAAATGGATAAATTAATTATGCCATGTATGAGCCAGATAGTTGAAGGACTCTCTGCTACCGTGAAGGGCAACTTATCTAACTTTTCTACATGAAGCATGGTGAAACTAGCCTCCCTTTTAGCCATTGTCTGTTGTTCTCTGGAAAAATTAAAAGCAGTGAAGAATTCACGCCTGTTAATATACTTCCATGGAATGCGGCCATGTTTCAGTGTCTGTAAAGTCCATCCCAGCTGCATGATAGAACGTAGCTGTGTTTGCCCATGATATAACCGGGACAAGCCTGTCTGAGTGATATCAATAGCAGACAACACTATATTTGATAGTGAATAAATCCTGTTGGACAGTGTATTCATGCCGTTGTCGACAACTGGTAATGCCTTTTCTAAATTTTATTTTTCCAATTGCCTTAAACGCACAGCAGCCTCAATCTGGGAAAGTTTCTAAATTTCATTGTACATAGAATATAAAACCTTTTCGAACGCTTTTTTCTAGGACCAAGCAGAAAATCCTGCAAGTATATATTTTCGGAAAGAGTGTTCAGATGTTGCTTAACTGCGGCTAACGTGTTGGTCTGTACCCATTGCTGGCACAGCTTACCCACACTGTATGTTGTAACTATACCTGTATGTTGACCCGATATAAAGCGAGGATCTGGCATGTTAATTGAAAAAACCCCTGAAGAGTTCAAAAAACGCGCTTGACACTCATTAGTGTCAGTGGGCCTTATTAACCAACCGCCGGGACTGGAAAGAGAAGAATTATAGGTACCAGCCTTAACCATTGCATCTAGCCTATCCTCGGTGATATTAAGGAAGTATTGCCAATCTTTAAATCTTGCCGGAGTAGGGATATCGGGCGTGTTCAAGTCTTTAATTTTTGCTAACCCCGGACAGGATGTCTGCTGAATTGTGTCATTTAAGAAAATCATTTGCACAGGAATCAGGCATGCTCGAAATAAAGCCTCCCTACCCTGTATCTGCCAATCTTGTGTTCCCCATACACTTTTCAAATCAATAGTGCTCTTCCATTATTCGTAAACCTTCAACTGCGAGCCGGGAAACAAAGGGATCTGAATAAATCAGTTTTGTATCAGTTAGCAAAATTTTCCTAAATTGTGCCGGAGGTATTTTAAAATAATATGACTCTGCTTTTTTTGTGTCATGCCCAGAAAAGTATGTAAATTTATCTCTATAGTACTTTGGGCTCCCCACCGGTGGTGTAGAACAGTGTTCCCACTGTGTGTAGTTTAATACTGGCCTGTATCTAGTGACACGGTGTAGGTAGTAATGTCCCCAATTGTTATAGCAGAACATTTCCCCATAATTCATTGTATGTTCACATACATCATCACTTTCAAAAGCGGAATAGGCCTTCATTTCAGTTAGCATAGAATCAACTGTTTGGACATCCCAATCATCAGAGACAACATCAGGTGTAATTACATCTGTCATAGAAATTGTGAACACGTATGGTATTTTAATAATTTATGTAGGCCCGTATTTATCAAATGGAACTTTGTCCCACACAATCCCATCAGAAATCGGTATTGCTGTAACATTTACAGGGGACAAGTCTCTTCGGACCTTATGTGAAGAATGATATGGAGTTAAAACTTCATCAACAGGCTCCACAGAGGAGCGATCAGGAATATAGTGTCCATTTATAAGCAAAAAGAAAACAGTCACAAAACCAATCCATAAAAATAATGCAAAAAATGTCAAACAGAACCATAAATAGTTCCATGGGTATTTCAAATAGTTATTTTTAAGCCATTGATACAGCTTACTTCTTTTTGAAACTTTGTCAATCACAGTGGTGGATGAGTCTGAAGAAAAATCATCAATGTCAATGAAATAGCCAGAGGTAGTCTCTGCAAACTCGGGAGTCGGTGCACTATCCGTACTTTGGTCCACTTCAGATGGAGGCTCTTGGTAGACGGTGTCATTAGTCTGTGATGTGTTTCTGTAAAAAACAGCCAAATCTTGGACTGGGGTGGTCACTGAAGTAGTGACAGGAACTAGCAAGAGTTCATTTTACACCCTCTCCATGGTCAAGGAGGTGTCTGGAACAGCATTGGACATTGTTGCATAGTCCGTAGTATTGTTGTTCATCCTACTGTGTAGATGCATCTCCTGTTGGGTAGTGAGAGGGGATCGGGAAAAACCCAAGGGACCTCTTGGTCTACTGTGAAAGATCGGCCACATGGTGTAATTTGATGTCATCGATGGAGATGAATCTGTTCGTTCTAGAGCCAGGCAGCGGTGGTAAGATGACAGTCCTGGTGCCCTGAATTCCCAAGACCGGTACAGGTGCTCTGTATGATGGACCAAACTCCTTCTTCAATGCGATCTTCTCACGAACCAGATCCCAAACTTTAGGAATCCAGCCAGTTGAAGTTTTTGCTAAATCCCTTATTCCTAAGGTGGCAGCACTTGCAGATGATTTATCATCACAAATTGCTGAAGCTCCTGTAAAACAGTGAGACGTTCATTTATGTCAAATGGTGTTTCTGCTGCCACCATACCAGGGGCATCAAGATCTGGGAAATACATGGGTATCCCAAAGAGAACCTCACATGGAGTGCGTCCCCCCAAGGACCGCCTTGGCAGCTTATTCAGTGCTCTCTGGACCCCATATAGGTGATGTAACCAGCTGCGGCCTGAACCTAATGCTCGAGCTGTAAAGGACTGCTTTAGATCACGATTCCGCCTCTCCACGACCAAATTTCCCTCGGGATGGTATGGTGAGGAGTAATGAGTTCAACACTCATCGTACCCCTGGTGTCCCTGAATGCCTTAGAGGTAAATGCAGGGCCCTGGTCCGAATGGAATGCTGCAACCGCATATGTACCGATAAAGATCAGCAAGTCTTTTATAATAGTACGAGCGTCAGCCGAGCGATGTGGCCATTCCCACAGAAATCTAGAAAAATAATCTACAGCGACTAGAATGTATTTGTGTGCACCATCAGGCTGTAGGGGACCTCAATGGACCAGGTACACACAGTGTAGTGGCCTGTTGGACATTGGAGGGATGTCTGCGGTGGGCGTTTGATATTTGAGCCCTTATTCTGCTGGCAAATGTCACAGCAAAGGACATATTTTTTTGTTCGTCTGCATAGACCAGACCAACAGAAGCGTTTCTGTAGGAGTGTGACTGTGGCCGATATACCAGCATGTGCAGAAGCGACACCCTCATACGCTGCTTTAATTATGTCTAATCTCTGTTCTTCAGTGGGGATCACTCGATCTCCAACCCCAGAAATTGTTGTGTAAGCAACATTCTGCGCACTGATATGGTAAGTATAGTTTGTATGGTATCCTTTCGGAAGGGGCTTGCCTGCAGCCGAAGATTTAACGGCAGTCAATATTTCATTATCCAATCTCGTCTGAGACCGAGCCACTGCAGCCACAGAAGCCGTAGCTACTGCTGCTTTGGCCGCTTCATCAGCCAATGTATTACCGGTAACGTGTACTTCTACACGCTGGTGTCCCAATGTATGTACTACATGGACACACAGCAGCTTATCCTTAAGATCAGCCACCCTCCCCCACAATATTTTTGTGTTTAATGGTGTTCCCTTTAGAATCTCTAAACCCGTTCTGTTTCCAATGATTGAGATAGTCATTGTAGGACTGAACGCAGTAATATGAGTCACAGACTAGTAAAGTCCGGCATCCTGGCTCAGTATGTTTGAGCGCTAGAATAAAAGCCTTAAGTTCAGCCAACTGGGCGGTGCAGTCCCCTAGGGTCTGCGTGTAAGTATTGTGTTGGTGGAAGACTCCATGAACCATCTCTCCGCTCACGGCTGCGCAAGCTGCAGAGTATTAATGCTTAGGGCCATATTTATACTTTTTGACGCAAAACTGCACTAACGCAGTTTTGCGCCCAAAAAAATTAGCGCCGGCTAACGCCATTCTGAAGCACCATGCAGGCGCCGTATTTATTGAATGGCGTTAGCCGGCGTTAGCCGACCGGCGCTGCCTGGTGTGCGTGAAAAAAAACCACGTACACCAGGCAGCGCCGGCGTAGGGAAAAATGGCGTTTGGGCGTCCTAAAATGGGGCAAGTCAGGCTGAGGCAAAAAAAACGTCTTTACCCAATTTGCGCCATTTTTTTTTGGCGCCCAACCCCCATTAACATGACTCCTGTCTTAGCAAAGTCAGGAGTCATGCCCCCTTGCCCAATGGCCATGCCCAGGGGACTTCTGTCCCCTGGGCATGGTCATTGGGCATAGTGGCATGTAGGGGGGCACAAATCAGGCCCCCCTATGCCACAAAAAAAAAAAATATATATATACTTACCACAACTTACCTTTTCTTCCCTTGGATGGGTCCCTCCATCCTTGGGTGTCCTCCTGGGGTGGGCAAGGGTGGCAGGGGGTGTCCCTGGGGGCTTGGGAGGGCACCTCTGGGCTCATTCTGAGCCCCCAGGTCCCTTAACGCCTGCCCTGACCCAGGTGCTAAAATCCGGCGCAAATGCGGGTTTGTTAGTCCCGCCCACTCCCGGGCGTCATTTTTGCCCGGGAGTATAAATACGACGCAATAGCATCGCAGTCATTTTTTAAGACGGGAACGCCTACCTTGCATATCATTAACGCAAGGAAGGTGTTCACGGAAAAAAATGACGCTAATTCCATGAACTTTGGCGCTAGACGCGTCTAACGCCAAAGTATAAATATGGAGTTAGTTTTGCGTCGAATTTGCGTCGAAAAAAACGACGCAAATTCGGCGCAAACGGAGTATAAATATGCCCCTTAGTACCTACAGCGGGTTGTGCTGAACCATCAGTATATATGACAGTATGGTATATGTCCAGGGGCAAGATATTTAGAGGAGCGGGGTACTCTTGTTCATACTGGAGAAACTCTTGTGTCTGAAGTTTTGGATCGAATATTTAATCGACATCAGTGGCGGTCAGAGAAGTTGCCCATTGAATCCAACGTGGATGTAATGCTTTAGTGTTAGGAACGCTTGCTTTGGTGACAGCCTCTAAGGCCAGCACCAGGGAGACAACAATAATACGTTTCCCCTAGGTAAGTGGCCTCTCTTTTATGAAGACCATCTGAACTGCCATCAGAATCTTTTCTGTAGGTGCAAAACGCTGTTCTGCATTAGAGTATAAATGTGATTTATACGCTATGAGTACCGTGTCACCCTCATGAGTAAATCCAATGGCACCAGCAATTATTCTGATAACCAAATTTGTTTTATTGTCACGTGTGTGCAAGTGTTTAGCTTCAAGCAGGTCCTGTTGCATTTCCCTAAGGATACGGGTGTGCTCAGCCGTCCAGTGTCTGCTTGAAAAATTGGGCTGAACCAAGTCATAAAGTGGCTCGATACGTTGTGCATAATCTGGAATGTATGGTCTGCCAAAGTTAAAGAAACCTAGTACTGACTGTAGTTTCTTAAGTGTGTTAGGAGGGTGCAGTTGAGCACATTTTTCCAGAAAGTGCAGGGCCAGGCTCTTTCCCTCGTTTGATAGCTCATATCCCAGGAATAATACACTGAGAAAGGCGATCTTGCTTTTCTTAAAGTTGAATTTGTAACCGAGGTCCTCAAATCTCAGAATGATCCGATAGACCCTTTTAAGATGAATGTCACGTAGGATAAAGCCTCGGAATCAATATCATGTAATATTGATGTTACACAGGCTGAAAATAGCCCCGGGCTATTTTTATAGCCTGAGGTAAACGACAAAATCGTTTCTGAGAGCCAAATGAGAATGAACTCAGGTCCCGGCTTTCATGTGCTAAATTCTGGCAGAAAAACCCATTAGATATTGTGCACTATATTGTTTATCAGTGCTGTGCTGTGTGAATTTTGTATAGCGTATGTGCGTGTATGGCTATTTAAATGTCTATAATCAATGACTATTCTATATGAATGGTCCAGCTTTGCAACGGGGAATAACGGATTATTCATTGCAGATGTACAGGGCTCAATCACTCCCTGGTACTCAAGCTGGGCGAGGATCTCCCTCACCGAAGCTTTTGCTTCTTGTTTGACAAGATATTGTGGCTGAGGTTGGGGTGTAGATCTAACGGGAATAACATGACAAGGAGACTCTTTGTCCCCACCTACATGATTGCGATATAGCGCAGGTGCCTGCGCTAAAGCCCATTCAGCAGCATGGGCTTCTTTTTCTGCTTCTGGAACAAGATCGGAGAAAGAAGGAAAAATGACATCTTCCCCATGCAGGAGCTTGCAGACGTGTTCAGGTGGCCAGTCTCTTTCAGCTAACAGGATATCACTAGTAAGTTCATCCCAAAATATCACACTAATAGTGTGCTCTTCGTCTCTCTCTATCTGAATTTTTAAATCATAAACCCTATCAGGGGGGAGAACGCGTCCATCTGCTGTTTCAACTGCGATAAAATTGCTAGTTGCTGTCGCATCCAGATGATCTTTCAGACTCTGGCGACATATCGTGACCTCTGCTGCGCTGTCTAACAGAGTCACTGCCCACGTCTTGTTCCTCAACAGTGTTCTCAAGTATACTGCCATTTTTAGCTGTCAGTGCTGCCACCTTCTTCTTTTTAAATTGTGGCTTTTGCTGAGGAGTCTTTTCTTCTTTTTTAATGGTAGACTGCGGCAAGTCTTTTTCTTTCACATATTCAGGACGTTGATCTTGACGGCCCCCTCTCTCGCTACGTCTATCGGGTGCATCCTGAAAGGAATGAGAGGGACGTGAATCAGTATATCTGTCTGGAGTTTTAATGTTCTCCCTATTTCTGAGATTATATCTCCTTTCGGACTTCTCCGGGTGGGGAGAATCAGCTCTCTTATTTCTTCTATCTTTTAAATCCTTTTGTTTGTCCCAGCGCTTCTTAGAGTCCTCTTGTGCCTGCTTTGTACCGTCCTTATGGCTGGTGCCTTGTAACTCCAATTTCTTTGGTTTGGCTCCCAAACTATCCCGTCCTATACTAGTATAGGTATCGGAAACAATTTTCGGTAGCTGTCTCTCTTGTTCCTGGTGTGGAGTTTCCCGGAGACGCTGGCGTATTGCCAGTGCTACCGCTTCCCCTTTAATGTTACTGAGTATTATTGAGGATACTGTGTCAAAGTTACGCATTGATTTCATCCCCAAATCCCGGGCTGGTGCAGCCCCATGCTCATTTTGTATTTGTTTTAACACCTCCGGTAAATTGGCAAGTGTCGGGGTACCATGTGTGGTAGTATATATGGCAGCAAAGACTGTACCCCATGTGGCACAGTCATCCACTGAGGGAACCATTCCAAAAGGCAAGCACATAGTGAGCAGTCTATGATTTTCCTGTGGTCCCATTTGGGGAAACACAGCTTCCAGGTGATTTGTTTTCTGGGCAATCCAGAACGGTATTTTTTCCCGTTCCGCGGGTACTTTACCCATAATAGTATGCACTGTTTGTGGATTAATCCCAGTAGCCAATTGATAACCACCAGGTGCTGGCGGTGCTGGACGCGCTGGTGTTGTGTTCAATGTTCGCATTACGAACTTAACTAATCGTCTATATAATGTCACCAATTAATTATATAAATCTCACAGATCTACTATTTGCATATTCTGTATGCCTGGGTGAGGTGTGTATGTGGCAAACATAGGCCATGTAGGTCCATCATTACTTAAGGGACCTAACCTCACTCTTTGTAGTACATGTGGTAGGGCGTCTTCAAACCAGTTCTGATGCTCTTGGTATGTGAGCGATATTTCATGATACTGGTATGCTCGGTACCGTAAAGGTATGTTTGCAATTTCATATGTGTGGAATGTACGTGTTCTTTGGTCTACCTCAGGAAAGGTGACCCAACAGTAAAATGTTTCTGTTTGGTATGCTTCATTAGCTTCTATTATAAGAGTAACATCCCCGCCCTCATCTGTAAGGCCATGCATTAATAAATGTTGTGTTAGTGCAGAGGTCTTCAAACTGGGGGGCGGGCCCCCCTAGGGTGGCCTCAAGTGATCCCGGGGGGGACCCAGACTCTGGCCAAAAGAAATATTATACAGATAACAGGCCTATGTTTTTAGCAGAAGCATGTTATTGCAGTTTTTAAAAGGTTACAGTACTTAACTGCAATGTTTAAATAGGTTTAGACATATTTAAACATTGCCATGTTTATAAAATAATTGTGAAAAATTCTGAGGGGGGCCCAATGATTTTTATTTTTCAACTGGGGGGGCGCGGCATTAAAAAGTTTGGAGACCTCAGTGTTAGTGCATGTCTAGCATTTTCAGGAATGTCTATGGCAGCAGCCATTTTGTTTAGAGAAACGGAACACCAAAATGGGGAGTATAAGTCTTTTCATGAGTTCGAGCTCGAACAACCTACAGCTTAATCAGGTGTCACCTTTTCAGCTGAGGAGGAATTTCCCAAAGGCCACGGACGTCTCCGTATAATGGTACTTAGGGTACCTGTTGTCTGTGAGACAGCGATAGTCGGGGTATCCGTAAATGAGTGCCTAAACACCATCGTTGGTGGCGCCATGTCGTAGTTTGGACTCTTGCTCTGGGCAAGACTGCTGGTTAAAGGATGACAGTACTTTTGTTTGTAGGCGACAATGTCTATCCTACAACAAATCGTAACTGTTGTCCCAACCTTACCGGCTCACTAGCAGCACCTCACTAGAAACACAATCGTAAAAGGTGATTTGTGGCAGCCTTTACACATGGACTCGAGAATATACATCTCTGAGGGAATGTCGTGGTTAAACGGAGATTACCCCTTTCTCACAGATATATCATGTCTCATACCAACACAGGCAATGACAAAGATGCAGTAAAGTTTCAATAGTTTTCAATTAACATAACTGCAATTTTGCAATAAGTTGCATGGGCTGCAATGATTAGGATAATGAATAATGCAAGAAACAGAATTGTAAAGACGAGAGTCATTATTACAAAGACCCCCACCATCTTGCAATGCATAAAGAAGACATACGAGATTTACTATGGCCTAATACCCTAATGTGAGAGGCCTAACCTCCTACCTAAAGGAGAGCTGGTTTTGGTTAAACCTAATCTGCCAATGCCATGTCCATGAGAGGGGCCCCCAACCCTCATTACCTTGGAATGAGGTCTCTATCTCAGACTCCGCAGGGACACGAAGACTGGGTCAGCGTCAAGACGACGTGCAGCATCGATATCAGCGATGGTGGCGATGCCCTCTGGCCGGAATCCCTCTGATTATCTGTCTAAAGTGCGATGTATTTATACAGATCTACAAGGACCCCTGACGTAGGTGTGTTCCCAAACAATAGATAACAGACATGTTTGGGACGGCAATTAATATAAACAATCCCTCGAAAGTATAGAGAGGGAAAATCCCTAAGTGTGAACACCTACTGTTTGTTTGTCTTTGTTGCTTGATCTTGACGCCTTAGCGCGGTGACACTGATAATGTAAATCATAACAAGTGGCCTAACTATAAACAAGGCAGCCATCTTAGAAGAATTAAATAATTAAATGGGCTAAGACAGAGCAAGCTAAGTAGGTTAAAAGTCACTAGGTGACGGGGGCACGAATCTGCAAGCCAGAGGTTAAGCTAACTCCTGTTATCCCATTACAACGAACTAGGATTCACTACAAGCATAAGAGTGCAAAGTGGACGTTCGCCAAGCTGCCTGCAAGGTCACAGCTAGTTGCTCCGGCACCCCTAACCATCAAACCTCACCATTCAACCTCTACGCCATCAAATGCAGCCTCTGCAAGGACCCCAGGGAGAAGCACAGAAACATCAGAGGAGAGGGGTGGAGTGGAAGAACCCATTCTGGCTCAATGGACAACAACAGGAGCAAAGGGAACCAATTTGCTCGAGGCCAACGGGGGCAATCAAAAGCACCTTAGCCCCCTCCCTCCGGACTTGCACCAGAAAAGACCTGAGTAACTGAAACGGGGGGAACGCATATAGAAGACACTGTGGCCACTGACAAGTCAGTCCGTCCGCCACCCAAGCTAGAGGACATCGAAACTGGGAGCAGAACCTCACCACCTTCTTATTCTCTGGGGACGTAAACAAGTACAGAACCGGATGACCCCACCCACCTCTGCACCAGAAGAGTGAACAGAGATGGCAGATGAGAAAATTCCTTGCATGAAGGAATGACCCTGCTCAACAGATCCTCCTGGACACTGTCCACTCCCCAAATTTAGAGGGCCCGAAGAGATAATACAGAGTCCTGAGACCACAAGAAAATGTCCTGTGCAAAAAGATTCAGAGACCTGGACCTGGTCCTCCCATCTGTTGATGTGTGTGTTTGGTAACCAAATTGTCTGTCTTCACCAGTACTGCATCCTCCCTCAGGAGTACCTGAAAATGCACCAGTGCCAGAAGAACAGCTTTCAACTCCCTCCAATGTGAGGATGTCTGTGACTCCCTGATAGTCCAAAACCCCTGTACTTGCACCGAACCCAGCCAAGCCCCCCACGTGGAGAGACTGGCGTCGGTCGTCACAACCACCAGAACCAGAAGAGACAGAGGAACCCCCTTTCGGAGATGAAATTGCACCAGCCAGACCAGCCCTTAAAGCCAAATTCCAGAGGCAAATGTCCTTCTTAGTCCTGAGTCAACCTTTCGATCAGTGGCATCAGTAGGAGTACAGTATTCCAGATTGCCTGCTGTTTTCCCAATTAAAATAGCCAACATGGAATCCAGCCATACCAAATGAGGCATAGCATCCTCACCTTCCAGCTAATACAACTTCTGAAGGAAATGTGGAACCTGGATTTTGTCCACCTCCTTCCATTCACGAAAAACCATATATCCTTGATAGGCCCCTGGAAAGGCATAACAAAATGAGATGGGGTAACATACTGAGGGAATAAGTGTGACCCCGCCTCTGTATTTGAGAAGCACTTTTTTAATTTAACTGAAAAGTAGTTGTGCATTTTGTAGCTGCCAATATTATGCTGTAATTGTATTTATATAGCACTTACTACCCCTGATGAGGCGTTGAATGCATGTTTAAAAATAAGGACTTACACATTTACAGTTCTTTCAGGGACCTTAGTACCTCATAGTACTAACAAATATTGGCAAAGTCAATAGGTCTCGTCTACGCAAAAGTTATTGGCTTTGCCAATGTGTTTTAGCCATGTTATACACCAGAGTGGCCGCTTTTCAGCATGGCTAAACGTTAGTGGCATAGTGGTGTGGAGTGGCATAGGAGCAGTGGAGTGGGGTACAGTGAAGTTGTTTAGAGTGCATTGGCGAAGAGTACAGTGGTTTAGAGTGCAGTGGCATGGAGTGGCGTGGAACAGAGTAGATTGGCATAGAGTGCAGTGGAGTAGAGAGGCATAGAATAGAGTGGCAGAGAATGCAGTAGTGTACAGTGGTGCAGTGGCATAGAGTGGTACAGTGCAGAGTAGAGTGTAGTGCTGTAGAGTGCAGTCGCGTAGAGTGGAGTGATGCAGAGTAGAGTGGCATAGAATGCAGTGGCATAGAATGCATTAGTACAGAGTATACTGGTGTACAGTACAGTGGCGTACATTGCAATGTTGCAGAGTAGAGTGTAAGTGCAATGATGTAGAGTGGAGTAGAGTGGCACAGAGAGCAGTGGCATAGAGTACAGTGGTGCAGAGTAGAGGGCAGTGGCGTACAGTGCAGTTGTTTAGAGTGCATTGGCGCAGAGTGCAATGGCATAGAGTGGCAAGGGGTAGAGTAGCATAGAGTGCAGTGGAGTAGAGTGGCATACAATAGAGTGGCAGAGAGTGCAGTAATGCAGAGTGGTGCAGTGTCATAGAGTGCAGAGTAGACTCATGGGGCATAGAGTGCACTGGCGTAGAGTGGTGCAGAGTGAGTATTGTAGAGTGGTGCAGTGCAGAGTAGGGTATAGTGCCTAGACTGCAGTGGCGTAGAGTGCAGTGGAATAGAATGCAGTAGTACAGAGTAGAGTGGTGTCAAGTACAGTGTTGTATAGTAGAGTGTCAGTGCAGTGGTGTAGAGTGGTTCAGAGAACAGTGGCATAGAGTACAGTGGTGCAGAGCAAAGGCCAGTGGCATACAGTGCAGATGTTTAGAGTGCACTGGTGTAGAGTGCAGTGGCATAGAGTTGCATGGGGCACAGTAGAGTGGCATAGAGTGCAGTAGAATAGAATGTATTGGTGCAGAATGTAGTAGTACAGAGTACAGTGGTGTAGAGTATAATGGTGGCCAGTGCAGTGTTGCAGAGTAGAGTGTCAGCGTGCAGTGGTGTAGAGTGCATTGAACTAGAGTTCAGTGTGGTCAGAGTGGCATAGAGTGCAGTGCCGTAGAATAGATTGTTTCACAGTAGAGTACAGTTGCATAGAGTGGAGAGGTGCAGGATTGAGTGCAGTGGCATAGAATCCAGTGACACAGAGTGCAGTGGCATAAAGTAGATTGTTTCATAGTAGAGTGAAGTGTCTTAGAGTGGAGAGGTGCAGGGTAGAGTGGAGTTGCATAGAGTGGCATAGAGTGTGATGACATAGAGTAAAGTGGTGTAGAGTGCCGTAGCATACAGTGGAGAGGGGCAGAGTAGATTAGGGTGATGTACAGTGTATTGATGTAGAGTGCAGGAGCATAGACTTGAGTGTTACAGAGTAAAGTGCACTAGCATAGAGTGTATTAGCTTAGAGTGCAGTGGCGTGCAGTGTTTCAGAGTGGCATAGAGTGGAGTTGTGCGGACTAGATTAGTGTTGCCTAAACTGGAGTGGTATAGCGTGCAGAGGAGCAGGGCGCAGTGGTGTAGAGAGGCATAAAGTGCATTGGCATAGAGTAGAGTGGTACAGAGTAGAGAGCCATAGCGTGAAGTAGCATAGAGAGCAGTGGCATAATGTGGAGTGGTTCGGAATGGAGAAGAGTGCAGTGCAGTGGCATGGAGTGGCATAAAGTGGAGTGATACAGAGTAGGGTGCAGTGGTGCGGAGTGGGGCAGAGTGGAGTGAAGTATGCATGGTGTGATAACGCACTGCCATTACAGACAACACATTTTTGATTGAAATAACCATTACATTTGCACAGATATACAGTTTTTCAAATCAAACTATCCTGTACACAGACGATGATATGTGGAAATTGCATCACCTAATGCAATGATTTGTTTTAATCATATAAACATACTTGTTTCCAGCACAGTTCAGAATGAACAAAAATGTGCTTCATTTGTGCTCCTAATTCTGATATATTCTGAAGTTTATTTAAATGTTGTCATGTGATAGAAAAAACTCTTTCCTAACCACAGTATCCAGCAAGATTGTCGCATAAATCCTCTCACTTTGAATCCTCTCAGAGAAAGAAAAGTAAACACTAAGGGGGTCATTCCGACGGCCGGGGACGGAGGAAGCACCGCCAACAGGCTGGCGGTGCTTCAGGGGCAATTCTGACCGTGGCAGTAAAGCCGCGGTCAGAAAAGGGGAACCGGCGGTTTCCCGCCAGTTTTCCCCTGCCCCAGAGAATCCTCCATGCCGGCGCTGCTTGGGGATTCAGACCCCCTTCCCGCCATCCTGGTCCTGGCGGTAAAAACCGCCAGGAACAGGATGGCGGGAACGGGTGTCGTGGGGCCCCTGGGGGCCCCTGCACTGCCCATGCCACAGGCAGGGGCAGTGCAGGGGCCCCCTAACAGGGCCCCATTAAGATTTTCAGTGTCTGCAAAGCAGACACTGAAAATCGCGACGGGTGCCACTGCACCCGTCACACACCAGCAACTCCGCCGGCTCCATTCGGAGCCGGCTTCATCGTTGCTGGTGCTTTCCCGCTGGGCGGGCGGGCGGCCTTTTGGCGGTCGCCCGCCTGCCCAGCGGGAAAGTCAAAATGACCGCTGCGGTCATTTGACCGCAGTACGGTCTTTTGGCGGTCTCCACCCGGCGGGCGGCGCCCGCCGGGGTCGGAATGACCCCCTAAGTTCCCACTGAAGACAGAGCCTGACATTTGACTTTGTTCTTTGAATGCACAGCAAATATGATGAGATAAGAACAAGATTTACAGGCCTGTTTACAGAAAGAGAGCACTCTGAAGGATACTGTAAATAAGGTTTTAGCAAGGGAAGGGACAAACCCAAGCTGCATAGCCTAAAACAAATAAAGCCAGCAAATTGAAAGCAACACAATGTGAGTTACAAACCACAAGGCCAACGACAAGCAACGGGAGGAATGCATTCACAAGGAAGCACTATGAATGTACTTAAAGTGACAGCCGTGGGACACTTTGTAGGAAACGTCCAGTATTTTAGCCCAGTCCATATCTTGCAGAGGTTTGGCCACATCAATCACGAGGCCTGAGTCAGAGGCGGGAGGGGGCAGGTGTAGCGGGAGGCCCGGCTAGCACCCTTCCCCTTAGTGAAAAATAACTCAACACCGCGCCAAGTCTTTTTTGGGATACCGGCCTGAGAGGATTGAACTGTGAGGAGAGCTGTGAGGCATTAGGCGCTGAGTCACCAGAACAAAGCCTGGCTCTGAGAGTGGCGCTTTACTCACAGGAAGCGCCTCCTGCCGAGCCCTGGGAGCGCAGACAGGAGAGGCAGCGCACGGCGCCGTGCAGACAACGCAGCCAGAGTAACACGTACACCACCTTCTCTCATGCCAACTTTGAAATGCTTCCGTGTCCCCTTTTCTCAGTGAAACGCTTTCCAGTTGCAAGTTTGAGTTGCAATAGGTTGAATATGATTCGCAGACACACAGACTCCCTCATATGCACCACAGATTCTCTCTCCCAGGGGCGTAGCTACCATTGGTGCAGGGGCAGCGGACCCATTGCCCCTGCTCACCCTTCAGAAGCGCGAACAGCGTACCATTGCACCAGAAGAGTTTGCCAAGGTGGATGGGTGTTGCTTGTTCAACCACTTGACAGTGCCTCTTCTGTTTCTCTCCTGTGTGCAGAGACAACTCCCCAGGTACCCAATACCTTCCGTTAGTTTTTAGGAATTGTCCCACATTGTTTTTCTCTTCCATATTTATCCAGTTCTTAGCAACAACCCTTTGAATCACTTGCCGTGGATCTCCCATTTGATCTCGATTTCATCCTCCTCTTTTATTATCTTTGATTGGTAGTCCAAGCTCCCATTTCTGAGATAAATGTAGAGTCCCAGACTTACACTCTAGTTCTGTGAGACAGGGGAGGAGCCAAGATGGCGACCGAGTCGGACGCCTAAGTGAGGAGCTCCGACTAGGACCTGAAGGGATAATCCTGTAGGGCACTCCCGACGGGAGATCGATCCCTGGCGGAGAGCACCTGGTCCCGGGGTTGCACACGGATCCGCGGGTCTGCGCGAGCCCGCATGGGAGCCGGAGACGTGTGTGGAGCCGGAGCGGAGGCGCGGCCACGGGGCCGTGAAATGGCGGCGCCCTGGAGGCTTGAGCCTCCGATGAAAGAAAAGAAGAACACCTCAGAGCGGCGGGTGCGGAGGTAAGGAGCCAGGGGCCCCTGGCGAGGGGGGGGCCTCGGGGATTGAGGCCCGAGTACCGGTGTGACTTCTCCCCTCGCCGCTGCGTCCCCCCTCCCTTCCCCCCAGCCAGCCGCACGGAGCAGTGAGAGCCGGCGGACCTCTCCTCAGCGGGGCGGACCGCCCCTACGAATTAAATAACAAGGGGGCACGGCGGGATGATGGCGTTGCGTCCGGGCACCGCAGTCGGCCCGGACGCGAAGAAATTTTAAAGGAACCGCGTAGGGGGCAAAAAACAGAGCCTCGTGGACGCTCACCCGATACAAGGGTGAAGCGCCCAAACGCAGCAGGGGATAGGCCCCCCCCACCACTTGAGGCTCGTAAACAACTGCTTCTCCCTCTCCCCCCCCCAGAAGCGCGGAGACAGCAGGACGAAAAGAAGAAAAAGGGGGCAACAACGTGGACTGAAGAAAAACAGCCGAGGGGGGCGGTCCAACTAGGAGGCTCCCCCTCCCCCCGCGCAATTGCCCTCGTCACTATTGGCCTCCCCCGCAGGTTCTCCTGCGCTGCGTGGGCTGGGGCCCGCAGACACGCGCTGGGTGGTGTCGGTGGAGGAATATAGCGGACACCAGGATCGCCTGGACCCCCCCCCCCCTTCTGGGGGCTCTGCACAGGGTGGGCACCCTGAGGGGGCACCTACACGCACCCCGGGACCAGAACGCCCAACTAGTAGCACTAAGACCCCCCCCCAATTGCTCTACTTGATCCAGCACAAGCCCCCACAGATAGAATTGACAAAGAGGGACCAGATGCAGGATATAGGGGCCTCGACAAGGCATAACACGTCGAAAGGAGAATTGGAGCTCTCGGGCGCCTAGTCGCTCTAGAAACGCATAACTTAACTGTTTCCTGGCTGCGGGAATTACATAAGAGGAAAAACAATGGCTAGGAAATCTAAGTCAGCAAAAAATCAAGAACGAACCGCGCCCGGCCCGTCGCCCAACGACCAACAGCAAGTCCTAACCTTGCAATCACTGGAGAGTACACTCCAATCCCACTCTGTACAGTTTGAAAAAGTGCTACAGGCAATCATGGACACTAAATCCTCACTAGAACTAAAAATAGACACAGTATCACAAGATCTAAACCTACTCAGAGTGGATCATCGGAACTTGACAGAGAGGGTCAAAACAACCGAGGATATCCTGAGCAAGACGAGCCCTATGGTCTCGGACAACCAGAAACAAATCCAGCACCTGGACGCAGAGGTGAAGATCCTATGGAGGCGCGCCGAAGAAGCAGAAAGCAGATCCCGGCGCAATAATATTCGCTTCGTGGGATTCCCTGAGCACCCACCAGAACAGAGCTCGGAACTAACCATAGAGCAGTGGCTAATTAAAGAAGTACTGAGCGGGTCCCCTTCTAAGTTCTTCTCTGTTGAACGGGCACACAGAGTCACGGGAAGACCGCCACTACCGGGTCAACCACCCAGACCATTAATAGTGAGGCTCCTGAATTATAGAGACCTAGACCTGATACTGCAGCAATTCCGCAGCAAAGGCCCATTTCGACAGGAGGGCTCAGTGGTCCATGCTTATCCAGACTTCACTCAAGAAGTACAGAAACAACGGAACTCCTACATAAAAATTAAACAACGACTCCGGGAACACAACATCAAATATGCTCTTTTCTTCCCTGCCAAATTGAGGGTGATCTCAGAAGAACGTATGTTATATTTTCACATCCCCCGAAGATGCCTGGACCTGGATGCATGCTAAAGGCATAGCACTGACTAACAAAGGAGTGAATGAAGAGGAGGAATGGATGCCCTCCACATCGAGAAAACGCAATAAGAGACGCCACAAGGGTCAGCCCACGGAGAGACAAGCAGCGGAGGAAAGAGCAAAAGTGTTAAAAGAAACCCCGTTACTAATGCAGAACTCTTTTGAGACACTCAGGGCGGGCCCCTTGGTGGTCTCGGAATCGGCCAGCTCGGACTCCACGATTACAGATGCGCTCAGGGGACCGGAGGTTACCCCTAGAACTGCAGATGAACTGTAAATGACAATAACACACCTGCTACCTCAGTCCTGACAGGGCAGCAAGCGGATGGGGTACAGAAGAAACCGCAACAGGAATCGAACCGCCAGCCATGTTGGCTATAAAGAGTATCTTTTGAACGATTGATCCCTGACCGCTGTGTTCACTGATCAATAACTGTGGGCAAATAGAATGGGGGGGCTAACATAACACAACATACCGGGAGTGCCCACATTTATATATGCACATACCCGCAGACTAGGTCTGAGGAAAGATGTGAGCTCCGCACAAGGGCCACATCTGATACCGAAAATGGCTCCCCCACAGGTATTCGAACTGATACAGACCTCACCAAATAGTAGAACGTGGGGTGTTTCACTATGTGTTAGTAGTTGGTTAAGGGAAATAGTTAGAACGGGGGAGGGGAGTGGGGAGTTAAGGGGTTTGTTACAGGTCAACTCAGAGAACAGGATACACCACTGTGGATGTCAGTCTTAAACACACACCCGGCGAAATGGGGGGGAGCCCTGAAGGAAGCCGCACTCCGGGAAGTGCAGGATGGAGATACACCACACAGTGACACATGTCTCGGCATACGACTGTACATGCACACCAATATGAAATAGTTACGTGGAATGTGAGGGGCATGAGCACACCGGGCAAAAGGGCGCAAGTGCACGCGCATCTGAGACGCCAGAGAGTCCACGTAGCTATCCTACAAGAAACACACTTACTGGAACCTGAGCTGCAGGAAATCCGTGGGAAATGGGGCGGGCAGATAATAGGCACAGCTTACTCAGCGTTTGCTAGGGGGGTACTGATATGGATAGCAGGCGGCGGCCCGTTTTCCCGAACTTCGTATAAAGTAGACCCAGGTGGCAGATATGTAATAGTGGAGGGACAACTAGACGGGAGACATTTAAAGTTCATAGGGATTTACGCCCCCAACAACGCACTGGCGGGTTTTCTGGAGACACTCACCCCGGCACTACTAGTAAACCCTGCAGCCCCGGCCATATGGGGAGGTGATTTCAATAGCTTACCGAATGCAGCGCTGGATAGATCAACCCCCCCCCCCAAGAAAGGTATAACAAATAGAAGTGCTAAGAGCCCCCTGCAGATATGGGCGGAAGATATGAGACTTTATGACTTATGGCGCATGCAACACCCCAACAAAGAGAATACTCATTCTACTCAATACCCCACAAAGTACACACCAGAATAGACATAATCTGGGGTACTGCAGATATATGCACATTGTCGAGTGAGACAGAGTACCTGGCTAAGACACTATCGGATCATTCACCGCTCAGAATGATATTAAAATGGGGCGGAACTCGATCAGTGATCCCTACATGGCGTTTACAGCCAGAAGCACTCCATTATCAGGCATACGCAGAGGGACTGGACACGGCGCTGAGGCAGTACTGGGAAATCAACACAGACTCCGCGAGCTCAAGGGCGGCAGAGTGGGAAGCGCATAAGGTGGTAGTCAGGGGGTACTGCATGTCGTCCACTTGGGGAGTTAGGCGCACTCTACACTCGGAGATCAGTAACTTAGAGAAGAAATTGAGAGCACTGGAAACAGCGGTGGCACGTAAGGAGGCCCCCTACACCGTATTACAAGAGGCGCGCTTAAAATATAAAGAAGCAGACACTCGCCTCCGTAGGCACAACCACAAATATTATTTGATGCGGCAGCAGTCGGAGGGAGACAGGTCAGGCAGGCCTCTGGCATGGCTCCTCAAGGGAGACCGACAGCAATCTCCAATCGGGGCTATAAAACTAGACAACGGTCAGATGGCCTCCACACAAACGGAGATAAATGGGGCGTTCAGGGAATACTACGCGAACCTCTACGCCAAACAAGCGGCCTGTACGCCTACACAGCTCACCGCTTTTCTGGCAGAATCCCAATTGGCACAACTGTCTCAGGGAGATGCTGAGAAATTGGAGGCCCGCTGAGTGTAGCGGAATTAAACGTAGCAATAGCACAGATGCCCAGGAATAAGGCACCGAGAATAGATGGCCTCCCACTAGAATATTACGCAAAACATTCAAATTATTTAAAGCCCCACCTGCTGAAAGTGTATGAGGAAGCCTGGAACCACAAGGCATTGCCTCCCACGCAAAGAGAAGCCATGATAGTGGTCCTACCAAAACAGGGACGGGACCCTACGGACGTTAAATCCTACAGACCACTATCACTTTTAAACACTGACTGTAAAATCCTGAGCAAAGTATTGGCTAATAGGCTAGCGCCCGTTATCCACATTTTGATACATGACGACCAAAATGGCTTTATCCCCAAACGCAACACCTTTCTAAACATCCGCAGACTGCTGGGAGTGATGGGGGGCACTCCGCCGGGGGCGCTTGAAGAAATGGTGCTCTCACTGGACATTGAGAAGGCATTTGACACGCTGGGGTGGGACTTTTTATTTGCCACTATGCAAAAAATGGGAATAGGCCCTAAATATATACAATGGGTGCAGACACTATACTCCAAACCACAAGCACACGTGAAAACGGGGAGAGTTGTATCTGACAGCATCCCGATTGCCAGAGGCACTAGACAGGGGTGCCCCCTGTCCCCCTTGCTATTCGCAATAGCAATGGAACCACTGGCGACCCGCCTGCGGATGATGGAGGACAGCTGGGGCATACTCAGGAATGGGGCGAAACATATAATATCTTTATATGCAGATGACGCCTTAATATACTTGCGGAAGGGAAGCGAGACGATTCAGCGGGTAATTTCACTTTTGACCGAATTCGGAGTGTTGTCCGGTCTGGTAGTGAACTGGGAAAAATTGTGCGTGTTCTCCTTGTCTACACGGCCACTGTCAAATAGAGGTACATCCCTGACTGGGCAATTGAAATGGTGCTTTGATTCATTCAAATACCTGGGGGTGCAAATATATCATAGAACAGAGGACCTTAGAGATGGAAATTTGGGGAGAGCACTGGCCTCCATAAAAGGGTCGTTACGTTTCTGGAGTAAACTACCACTATCACTGATGGGCAGAGTGGCGATAGCAAACATGCTGATACTACCTAGGCTTTTATACTACTTTGCGGCATTGTCGTTTTTGATCCCTAGGAGTTTCTTCCGCGACCTGAACGGGGCTTTGTTGCAACTCATATGGGTGGGGGGCACAGCGTGCGTCGCACTCACTACACTGCAGCGCCCAGTGACTGAGGGCGGTCTGGGCGCCCCTAATTTTGAACGCTACTACGCGGCCACACAGCTACAGTGGATACTGAGCTGGATACATAGGCCCACGATGGCTGAATCGGCATGGGTGCTGACGAATTTGCGCGGCGCACCCTTGGTTGCTTGGCTGGCAACCAGGTCTCCGAAGGGGGTGTCCGACAAACCACTTATGCTAGTTGCACATGCATGCTGGAAGAGATATATTCAAAATGGCCACAGCGCGCTCCCCTACTCGCCTCTTATACAGCTGGGCGCACTCCCTGGCTGGGAAGGAGGAGAAAGAAAACGCTTGTTAGTGGCCTGGATGGAGGCGGGCATAGAGACGATAGGTGACTGCTTCGAAGAAGGGAAATTAATGTATTTTGAATTGATACCTCAGTAAATCCTGGGCTGTCCATGACATATTATGCCATATGCCACTCCATCAAGAAGATGTGGTTAGCAGGGAACCAAGAACCTGTGATCTCCCCAACACTACACCACATGTTACAATATGACAGCCAGTCGAAGGTAGTGTCGAACCTATACAAAACTTTGAACAAATACCCCGCACCCAACCTGGAAAATGCCCGGGTAAGGTGGAACGATGTTCTCCCAACCCTGATCTCGCAAGAGGAATGCCGAACGTGCTACACCACACACAAGGGGTATCGAGAAACCCTAGGTTTGGCTACACGCAATTTAATTATACACATCAAACATATCTCTCACCAGCCAGGATTAAACGAATGCTCCCCAGGTCAGACCCAACCTGCCCAAGATGTCAGGCCCCGCTGGCACACTTTTACCACATGGTTTGGGAATGTGCCCAGGTGCACAGGGAATGGAGTGTGATAGCGGAGAAGGTATCGGAGCTGACGGGGTTAGTGCTCACAGCAGACCCCAATTCCTGCTTGCTGGGCCTGAGACAGAGAGACTAGAAACATAAGCATTTACATAAATTCACAGACCTAGCATACGTAATGTATAAAAGACTGATAGCAATGAACTGGAAATCGGCCACTGCTCCGGATCTGAAAACCTGGCACAACATGACATTGAGAGGGGCTAGCGCAGAATTAATGGTGCTGCGGAAATCGGCTGGGGAGGGGCAACAGCATACAGGTAGGGAGTGTAGTGTTGGGGCCCTAGGCCCCCATGCTACTAAAATGGACGACACGGACACTGTTGGTTGGTAGGCATAACTGGCCCTGGGCACGTGCGCCCGGACCTTTTTATTGCCAGGGTCACCTGACCGGTGACGCCTGTGTTAGGTGGGTGTGGGGTGTAGGTGGGAGGCCAGCCCTCAGCAGAGAGGCTGACCAAACACTAGAACGTGTCCAGCAGGACACTACATGGAGGTCTGGGAAACTCTAGTAAGTAGACTGGAAGCCAAAAGCGATGAGAAACCGCCATGAACCGGAACAAATGGCGACCCTAAGACAAACACTCTTTTACCTAACAGATCCCCATACTACGAGTAGGACTGACGAGTCAAACACTATAGCCAGTAGTCGCCCCCTCGCACACCTCCTTCACTAGAAGTAACCGATAGTGAATACTCAGAGTGGATCTAGGACCCCACACAGGAACACAAGATAACGGAACCCAGACACCACTGACTGCTACTAAACTGGGCTTCCCCCCTCCATAGCAATAACCACAAGACCCGATAAATGGACATTACCAGCCCGGGACACACAAGCTTATTAATCACACATGCTAAAAGTGATCATTTAGGAACCGCATTTGAAATTCCTCTAAGCAATATGACGAGAGAGACCTTAGTTAAGCTTTTATTGTTAATCTGTGTGATAATAGTGTAATAGATCTATTATATCCTGAAATTGTAAATGCTGGAAATGCATCTAAAGTGAAAATGCAATAAAAATATTTTTTTTAAAAATAAAAACAATAGTTCTGTGAGACTACAGACAAGTTGTGGGTACCTCACATCCTGACATTAGGTGTGAGACTGCCGCCCACACCATCTGCCCTGCCTCTTTCATTTTTTTTTATGTTGAAAGTCCATGGGCGGTTGGGGTAAGCCAGATGTTTTTGTTCAATTTGTTTAAACTAGCATCAGGTTAATTACCTTAATGTTTCCCAAACTACCAGGGGTTTTAAAATGTTAATAAACATAATAAAAATGCTGCTGTTTCTTTCTCTTCATGAAAGATTGGGTAGACTTGGGTAGGGGTGATGGCCTTGCCGCGGTACTGAAGGGCATTAATTTACTACTGAACAAGGACACCTGAATGTAGCATACCAGGAGGCAATCACAAAAAGACCACAGTAACTAAATAGTGCTATGTTAAACAAAAGAGTAAATAAATGCACTGACAACATAGTGAAGCATGGCCTCTCTTGGGTGTGTCTATAAAACTGACCTTTGTTCTTGAATTTTTGTCCTGAATTTTGACCCTTTGTCCTGAATTTTTGTCCTGAATTTTGACCCTTTGTCCTGAATTTTTTACAGTCCTGTCCAGAATTTGCCTCAATTGCGGGTGGTCATCCTACTCACAACTGTAAAAAAACGTGGAGGAGGAGGTAGCAGAGGAAAGCAGCCTTCCTCTTCCGGCTGGTTGACAAGGAGACCGGAGACCCTCCTGTGTAGCCTTGGAAGCATCAGCGCGGGCCGAGGCGGTAGGTGCCTCGCGCCGTTCTGTGGAATAAGACGCCTACGAACCGTCTCCGTGGAAACATTTATCCAGACAACGTTTGATTCCGTGGTGCAGCCCCACGTGCCGTCGAGGCCTGTTTCAGCGAGCCCACTTGCAGGACTGATGCTTCCTTCATCGTACGCGCGAATTTAACCCCTTCTGCTCAGGTTTTTTTCTGTTTGATGACCACTCAACAGTACAGAATGCAGCTTTAACAAGCAGTGAGGTTTGATTGTGGAGCCTGCTGAGAACACCCCTTGGGACCTGTGGGTTCAGCAGCTAGGCACAGTATGTGGGGTATTTGTAACTAAACACGAAGGATCAACTCCAACCCACAGAAAGATGGGTAGCAAGGAGAGCTGGGTAGATGCTGCCAGGACCCGGGGGGGAGGGAGAGGGGGGAGACAGGCCTCGCTGAGGAACAGTGGAGAAGAAAGCCCATTTGGAGAGGGAGTGGTATGCAGGGTGCTAGTGGATTGGTGGGAAGGGGAGAGACCCCCTCAGGAGAAGCTGGGGAAAGGAGAGACGTTTCATAGAAGAATGTGAAAGAGGAAGGCTTCCTACGCAACCGAGGAAGATTAGTGAGAGAAGAGAGCTTTCTTGTGAGCATGAAACGGTAGGAGCGAGAAACCTCGTGACTGGAAAAAGAGGCCTCTGAAAAGAATGGGAAGACGTGATGCCTTTAACTGGAGACACTCGTTTGGAGGGAAAGAAGACAGACTTCTTAGGACGTGTTGATTACGTGTGAAACTTCTCAGATGAAATGTGAAATAGGTTGGCCTTAAGAGAGGAGAACGGAGAAGAGAGTTGCCTCTTAGTTGAGGAGGGAAAGAGTCTTGTCAGTCGATGACGGGTATGATTATCCCAGGCATAGGAGAGCTTATATTGGACGAAGAGTACGAGGGATGTCTTTCTGGGGCGAATGGCACTGGAGTGGCCTTTCTTGAGAGGCTAAAGAGAGAAACCAGATATATAATGTGAAAGAGAGATCTACTGGGCCACGATGGATTTGCATGGCAAAAGTTATTGTGTCCAGGGGATAATAAAACGAGTTTGGAAACACAAGAGCTTGCCACTTTGCATTTCAAAACTTCGAAAGTGACAGCAAACAAAAATACTTCAAAATGGCATCTGTTGGCTTTATCAATGTTTGTAAAGTATTGTTAAAAACGTAAAAGAAAAAGCTTTCAAATAATTTTCATTCTGGGAACTATGGAAGGAATAAAAAAAAACATAAAATGCCAGAATGTAAAGGGAAACACTTGCCAAGGCTAATTTACTTACGACAGGATACATCCATTTGCTCCTCTTCTGTGGTAGACCAGATAGCAGATTAATGGTACTCCAGGAGGAGTGCCATGCTAAGTACACCCTCTGCCTCAGATAACAGCGGATGTCCCTCTCCCCTGAGGCGTTGTGTACCAAAATGTGTGCTTTCACACAGCATGTGGAATACAGGAGATAAAACCAAAACAACCCTAAAGGTCTGTTTTTAGTCATACCCCAGCAAAGATATCCCTGTTGCTGTACTTTTACAACCAAAAAATCAATTAGTGGACAATAGTAGGGCACTCAATGTTCACTCAGCTTCTTTGTAGTATACTCAACAAACAAATGGAGAGTGAACCCGATTGGTCGCTATAACCAGGGTCCCTGAGGAGTTACCTCAAAACCCTCAACCTTTAATCACCACTTGTAGTGTAAGTAGCCACTATTGTGGTTTAATTATTGGATGGCATCATCATAGGGTTTCGCACCCAGATACTTGTTTATCCAGGTGAAATGCCAACTCCACCTGGGAGGGTAGGGATGGGATCTGTGTAGTGAAAAAAGATGTGTAGGGCAGAAAAAAGTGAATCATAAAATTATCTCCTGTATCTTAACAATCTAGTTTAATGTGAGTTTAAAAAGGTACAGGGATAAGGCTAAAACTTGCAACAAAGTGATCCTAATCGGACTTATTAATTGTCTGATGTATCACATCAAATAATCAGTGGTCAACATGTTTCGGCCATTCTTGCCCAAAAGGGACATCTGCCTTCCTCACCCTTCCCAGCTCCCCAGCACGCTCATCATCTCCCGCTGCAGCTGGAGCTGGTGCAGCAAGGAGCAGGGGACGGAGGGCAGCAGGTCAAAAGAAGAAGTCAGCAGGGCAGGACAGGGAGGCAAGAAAAACAGAGCCCTGCAGGTGATCGGGCAGCCCCACACCAGTGTTTGACGGGGTCTTCTCCACATTCGCGTCCGACTCCGTGTCAAGCCCCTCCTCCAATGTTACGCATCACACATCAACCTAAAACAGTGTCTGAAATTTCCTGCCTTCCTGTCCTGGTCCCAGTTTCTTTGCAGGCACAATATGCTAGTGTGAAGTTCTTTGTGTCTGAGCTGAGGCGGTGTTTTTGAAGTAAAAGAAGAGGGCTGTACACAGCCCCACCCAATGCTGTCATGGATGACGCATCCACCAATATTCTGTCTCTCTACTGTGTTGCTGTCTGGGTGGAATTCACAAAGGCCAACTGCCAAATACACTTAGGCATGTGGCACTGAAATACACCTAGTCATGTGGCACTGGCACCAAATGTTTAGGACAGGAAAATGCCAACTTTCTAAAAGTGACTTTTTTAGAATTCTAGCTTAAAATCCGACTTTATCATTAAGGGGAACTTTACTTTACAATTCATTAGACACCAAACAAGACTTTTGTACCTGCTCTCAAACAAAGGTTATCACTTATTAAAGGTAATAAGATAACTCAATGTTATCTTATGGGAGAGTTGGGCCTCATAGCAGTGAAAAGTAAATTTGTGAGTTTTTCACTACGAGGACATGCAAAACTTAGAACGTACATTTAAAACCATTTAATTATGATGCACCCTGCCCTATGGGCTGTCTATGGCCTACATTTGGGGTGAATTATATGTAATAAAAATTAATTTTAGGCTTGGCAAGGGGATTATTTTGCTAAGTCAAATTGGCACTTTAATGCAATGGCAGGCCTGAGGCATGTTTTAAGGGACTACTTAAGTTGATGGCTCAATGAGTGCTGCAGGCCCAGTAGCAGCATGTAGATTACCAGACCTGGGTATATAGTATCCCACTTTATTAGGGACTTTAAGTAAGCTAAATATACCAATCTGGTTTAAGCCAATATTATTATGTTTTAGGGAGTGAGCACAAGCACTTTAGGGCTGGTTAGCAGTGCAAATAGACCTAAGGCCAACACAAATGAACTTTGCAAAACAGGAGGGGTGAAGGTAAAACAGTTTGGGGTGACCCTCACAGAGCACCAAGCCCAACACAACCCCACTCCAGCCACAAGCCAAGGGAGACTAATCAATACACTAATAAGCTTACAGGTTTAGACGATAGAACAGGGACAACGGCCCTGGACTGCAGAGGGCATTGCTAGTACTATGCCCTCCTGAACTTAGTTGGATCCCTCTGTCTACACTCACCTCAGCCACTGAACTGACCCATAGGGAGCCCTTCTCCTCACCTGGGGTCCCCATCTGTGAAGCTCCAAACCCTAACTTGCTCACAGATGCATCACCGTAGGCAGACAGTACCACCATGGCCAAAAAAGTGATGTGGCTCATTCCACCTCTTGGATCAGATGTCTGCCCCCAACTCAAGGAAAACTCTGCCTGCTCATAAGGACAACAACCAACAGAGGCCACTGACAGCTGTCAGGATCAAGATACAGGCCCCAGGCCATCCAGGGTTCTCTTACCATTGAGGTTTATCAGAGTGGGAAGCAACAGGCATCCTTCTTACACTCTCATTCCCACCCATCCAGGGGTGGTAGCTGGAAACCGATTCTTCAGCCCAGGTTGCTACCATCTGGCTAAACAGGGGTTGGGATGCGTCTTCTCTTCCCACACCCCTTTATCGTAGCCTCTGTACCCTGTTTTAGAGTGGTACTGCTAGAAATCTGAACTTTCAGGGTGCCTTGTTCAGCCATCCCTCACAGCTCTTCCACTACCAGTGGTAGCTCCTTCCTCACAATAAGTGGTGTAACAACACTTGAGGGAGGCCCTCTGCAAAGTACATGGAGGGCCCCCCCTTCCAGACTCACTCACATGCTCTCAGGCCTGGGTAATGTGCTGAGGGGGCCCCCTGGAGCTTGGGCCCCCTGCACCACAAGGGCTGCAGGAGCCGTTCTTATGCCACTGCCCAGAATGGAGTCAATGGGCATTTGGGGAATAACTATGACCTTCTCATAGTCACCTCCTGACCTCAGTCCAGGGATACCAGAGCCATGGGGTAGAAAACGTCTTGCCTCTGGCCTTAGGGTACCTTACACACTAGTCCAGTGTACTGATCTGAGGAAACCAGCCTTTCTACTACTATGGTCTTGCTGGTACCTGTACCCCTCAGAGTAGTGGTAGGGATTGACTGTGAGCTGGTGAAAATTACGACTCCCACCCTAGCCCACCCTCTGAGTCTCTCTCCCAAATAAGGGAAACTATGGCATGGTCTAACACCTACTCCTGAGGACTACTTACCCATAATGCCACATTGGCATCCCCTGTAGAGTTCCTACCAGTGGTGTTCCCTTAGAACAGACAGAGCCCCCCTTTTGCTGTCCTAACTCAGAACAATCAAAGACATAGGGCTGGAAATGGGGCACCCTGGGCCATTGCCCAGCAGAACCCCCACCCTATTCCTCAGAAGCAACATGGGAAGCCTTTCCTCTGCCTTATTCTGGGACTTGTCGGTGTCTTCCTTGGCTTCTCCCTCACTCTGCTTAGGGAAACCTGAACCACCCTTCTAGGATCTTTCTCAGCTACCTTCTTAGAATCCTTGGTACTAATCCATAGGCCTGACTGGTCAGCAAGCTCCCTGGGGTCAGTGACCTTTGTGTTCAAGAAACATGGCTCATGGATCTTCTGGTAATTCCTGGTTTCTACGAAATTCATAAACCAGCTACAAAAAAAAAAATTTTGGAAGGCCATCTGGCGGCCTCTCGACACATTTCAATACTGGTCTTGGCCTGAAGGTTAAAATTATAGTTGAAGATGATATGTTTCAGTCAATTAGGATAGAAGGCAAAAGACGCAAAGGTTATACAGGGAGAATTCTATTAATTAACTTATATTTCAATTCTTTTGGTCCTGGGAGGCTGGAGAAAATGTGCCACCTAATTGAAGCCCTAGAAGGAGTACTGTGTGATCATGCTGGATACAGCGCTATTATTTGCGGTGATTTTAACCTTACGTTTTTTGGAATGTGGGCGGATGACAACCGCTTAGCATGTTCAACAACTAAGCTGGTGCAACGCATCTTCGTTAGGCTTGGCCTCGCCTCTATGCAGCACACACTGGAAGAGAGTTCCCCAGATGTAAAGTATCTGAGTACCTTTCAGCGGAAAAGCACCCTATTTTACATCTTCGTCTCGCCAGATCTTTTCAAGTACCTGAAGTCTTTTGAAAATTACAACAATGGAGCGAGCGACCATTTACCACTTTGTATTGAGTTGAGCGTGTGTCTAATTCCCTCGACACTCAGCTGACCTTCGGAACTTCAAAAGGAGATGAGAACCTACAGGTCATACATCGCATAAAATGGGGGCCTCTTTCCTTGAAAAAGCTGCCAAAAAAAACTGGCTAGGGGCCCTTTCCGTCCGCTACAGACAGGTGAGAACTTGCTGAGCAACTGGCTGGGTATATAAGCCAATGATCTTCTGTATAGTCCGGGGTCCACTTTCCTTTCTCAGAGGACGCCAACATATGCTTTCCAATCACCATTGATAAGGGACAGCAAGCAGCACATTTGTAGGCTTCAAAAATTGTGCTGCAAAACTAAACATTTGCTGCTTAATCTTGAGTGCTTGGCACAACTCCAAGTCCTTAAGAAGCAACATAAGAAATTAGTCTGGTCTTTTAAATCCACTCAGGCGGAAAAAGAGGGGTTACATATTTACTCTCGTTTGGGTAAGCAAAACCAAGCAGATCTATGGAGGTTTACTAAGAAAAATTGAGCCAAGAGGGCCTATGAATCAATGCAATAATGAATAAAATTGGATACAACAGGTAAGTCAGTTATATGTAAATAACAAAGCCTTCCCAGCTGTTTTAGGAACAGGCCTACACACAAGAAAGGCAACAACTCCACAGTCTTGCCCCCGCGCCCAGAGATGTCTTGCTTCTTCCGAGAAATAGCAGGGTATCAGTTGCTCCGGGGCCTGATGGTATTCCTGCACAAGTGTTTAAGGATGACATCGACCTGTGGTCAACTACACTCTTGATCCTGTATTGTACCTGCCTGCTGACTCAAACGATCCCAAATAGTTGGAGGGGTTATATCCTACATCCAATCATTAAGAAACGGGATAGACGGGATCTCACCAACTACAACCTCATTGCCCTCCTTGATATTGAGGCTAAAGTGTTTGCTACTCTGGTGTTTAAAGAGCTGAGAAGCTGGGCAGAAACTACCACATAATCCCTATCTACCAAACAGGATTCAGGGCAAAATCAGAGACAACAGATAACATAGTGGCCCTTTCTTAATACAACAAGCCTCCACTAAAAAGACTCCCCACTCTATGTTTTTTGGGGAATTATTCTGCAGCATTAATGCGGCCCTAATTACGACCCTGGCGGTCGGTGATAAAGTGGCAGTAATACCACCAACAGGCCGGCGGTAATTACCACCAAATTATGACCATGGCGAAAGATCTCCGAAAGACAGCCGATGTACCACACCGACCACCAGGGTGGAAACAACAGGCACCAGGACGGTAGCCATCTACAGCCAGGCAGAAGTCAAAGTTCCACCCACCATATTACAACACAATCTGCCAACTTTTCTGGGGCAGTACTAACGCCATCAAAAGGTTGGCAGAAACACATCACAGAAGTGAAAGGACTCACCATTGGAGACACAGGAAGAACCACACCACCATGGAACCAGAACTGCATGTATTTCCAATGATATTCTACGTTCTGCTCCACCACAACCACCAACGTGGGTGAAGACGGCGACGGTGAGTACAGCCGCCTAACACACAAGGGAGGAGAGGAGGAAAATGACAGTGACACACACGCACCACACGAACCCCAGACACACACCATACACACAACCACTTCCACAAGAAAACAACTTACCCCCCTAAATCAGCAGAATAATGCAAGGACAAAACAAATTTACCAAAGTGAGTGTAATAATACCAACACAGTTAAAAAATAATAAGTTAGCCAATGTAACATATATACAAATGTACAGAACAAGGGACACTGCCCAGTCCTCACTTTGCGTGGGCCAAATGGCCACAGGCCAAAGTCCAAGGCCCCACTTGTCACCTGCATCAACACGGAGAGAACACTGCATGGGCATCAGTTGGCAAATAGGCAGGCACCTCAGGGGAAGGAGGGGCACCTCAGCCGGGAGCGGAAACAAGACCATTGGTTCTGGAGGGGGCAACATGCCCTGTGCTTGGACCTGGGGAGAGATATGCCACAGTCTCTGGAGTGGAGACTTGCCCACTGGTTCTGGAGAAGGCAACACACATGCCCTGTGCTTGTTCCTGGGGCTCGATAGGCCACAGTCTCTGGAGTGGGTGACTTGCCCACTGGTTCTGGATGGGGCAACATGCCCTGTGCTTTGTCCTGAGGAGCGATAGACCACAGTCTCTGGAGTGGGTGACTTGCCTACTGGTTCTGGAGGGGGCAACATGCTCTGTGCTTGGTCCTGTGGAGCGATAGGCCACAGTCTCTCGAGTGGGTGACTTGCCAACTGGTTCTGGAGGGGGCAACATGCCATGTGCTTGGTCCTGGGGAGCGATAGGCCACAGTCTCTTGAGTGGGTGACTTGCCCACTGGCTCTGGAGGGGGCAACATGCCTTGTGCTTGGTCCTGGGGAGAAATAGGCCACAGTCTCTGGAGTGGTTAACTTGCCCACTGGTTCTGGAGGGGGCAGCATGCCCTGTTCTTGGTCCCGGGGAGCGATAGGCCACAGTCTCTGGAGTGGGTGACTTGCCCACTGGTTCTGGAGGGGACAGGCCGCACAGTAGCCCATGGAGGCAGGATTACATTGCGACCGCCAGCGGTGTAGGCTGCGCTGTGGTGGTGCTGGTGGTGGTGGGAGGCTTGTGCACATCCCCTGCTCCCTCGGATGGATGCACTGTGGTGGTGGTGGTGGTGGTGGGAGGCTCCTGCACATCCCCTGCACCCTCAGATGGATGCACTGTGGTGGTGGGAGGCTCCTGCACATCCCCTGCACCTTCGGATGGATGCACAACCATGGTTGGTGGTAGGGGCTCCGTGACAGCTGCTGGTGCAGGCTCCTGGCACTTCTTGCCTACTGGTGCAGGTTCCTTGCCTTTTCGGGTGGCAGGTGCAGGCTCCTTGCCCTTCTTGCCTGCTGGTGCAGGCTCCTTCCCCTTTCATGTGGCAGGTGCAGGATCCTTGCCCTTCTTGCCTGCTGCTGCAGGCTCCTTGCCCTTCTTGCCTCCTGCTGCAGGCTCCTTGTCCTTTCGTGTGGCAGGTGCAGGATCCTTGCCCTTCTTGCCTCCCGGTGCAGGCTCCTTCCCCTCTAGGCAGGCTGGTGCAGGCTCCTTCCCCTTCAGTAAATGTGGCCTGGATCCCTTTCCACCATGAGTAGGTGCAGATGGAAGAGGGCCGTGGACTGTGTGGCTGAGGTGCTTGGCTGGGTTCTTCCTATTCTGGCCATACGTGCAGGAGAGGGAGGGCGGGGGTAGGGAAGAGGTCAATGGTGGATAGGAAAAGTTTCTTAGGGACATTGGGGCAGGAAGAGGGAGAAGGAATGGGAGTGGAGGATGAGGGAGTTGTTGTTGGAGGTGTCTGTCTGCTGGATTTGGGTGCAGGTGCATGGGCTGTATGCTGTTGTGAGGTGGATAGATGTTGGGTACCTGAGTGCTTGGGTTTGTGTACTTTAGGAGGGGGGACAGACACAGTGGGAGAGGACACAGGGGACGTGTGCATGGATGTTGAGGAGGTGTCTGCCAGTGAGATGTGTGTTCTGCTTGGTGTGGTGATGATGTAGGTAGTGGATGATGATGTAGTGCATGCAGGTGTGAGTGTGGACGTGGCTGGGAGGGAGGGAGGTGGTGGAGGGGGAGGAGGGGGAGACAGTGGAAATAGTGGATGTTGTAGTGTCTGCAAATGAATGGTGTTTGTGTGCCTGTGGGATGAAGTGTGGTGCTTGTGTTTGCCTGTGACACTCTTGGGTGTTGTCTTGTGTGCATGCTCGTCTGTATGTGTGGCTGGGATGGGCTGGGGTTGAGGAGACTGGAAGGTGGAAGTTGGAGGGGGGACGGTAGAAACAGGGACAATGGCTGCCATCAGAGAGGAGGCCAGAGCCTGGATCGATCTCTGTTGGGCCGCCAATCCAGTGTGAATACCCTCCAGGAATGCATTAGATTGTTGCCTCTGGGTTGCCAGCCCCTGGATGGCATTTACAATGGTTGACTGCCCTACAGAGATGGATCTCAGGAGGTCAATGGCCTGCTCACTCAGGGCAGCAGGGCTCACTGGGGCAGGGACTGCGGTGCCTGGGGCGGAGGAGATGCCCACCCTCCTGGATGAGCGGGCACTGGCAACTTGTTGAGGGGATGCTGGGAGGGTGGTGCTGGTACGGGGGGCGTCGGCTGTACCTGTAGCTGGGGTGGTCACAGAAGTGTCCGCCACCACCAACGAGCTTCCATTGGAGGAGGTATGTGTGTCTGAAGTGTCCCCTCCAGTCTCCGCCGTGGTGCTCCCCTCGCCCTCTGTCCCACTGGTGTCCTCACCGTCGGTGGACTGTGCCTCCTGGGTCTTGTAAGATGCAGCTACCTCCGTCGATGGTGCCTCTGCTCCTCCACCAGACGACATTAATGCACATAAGGACAGGATGACAAAACAAAAAAAGGGGGGAGAGAGACAAAGGATACACTGGGTCAATGGCTGCACCAACACCACCGTTGGTGTACACAGCACCCTCACACACAGGGAACAGGCCCACACACTATGCATTGCACAACCACTGATATTGCTAGCCACCAAGGCATGAGGAGGGGAACACACCACCAACTGCAGCACACCTGGGACCCTTGCAGCCCTGACCAGTAGTGGATGCTTACATGATAGGTAGGCAGTATTATCCCTTCAGAACCCTAGCCACAAGAGGGCCTACGCTGCTATATCAGGCCTGGCCTATGGGCACCCACAGACACACATCCACCACCCAGATACCACCCCACCAGGTGTAAGTTGTAATGATGGTCACTGTACTCACCCCCTTGTGGCTGCTATGATTCCCTCAAGCACCCATCCAGCTCAGCATAGGCCACCCCCAGTATGCGGGCCATCAGGGGGGTCAGGGTTCGACGGGCACCCCTTCCTTGTTGGGAGACCATCCCCAGCTGGGCCTCCGCTGTCTTCAGTGCCTAGCGTCTCAGGTCTTCACACCATTTCCAACAGTGGGTGCTCCACCTGCCATAGACCCCAGGGTCCACACCTCCTTGGCGATGGCACGCCCTCTTCTTTTGATGGGCGCTGACCTGCAGAGGCAATGCACACAGGAACACACCATTAGACAAACAGTCCAGCTAGTTACACATATGGCCCACCATACCAGTTCCCAAAACCATTGGCACACACATATCCCAGCACACAAGCTATACGCCGCAAAGAGGACATCCACCAGAGGCCTTCACACACACCACTCCATGCATCCATGCCACACGCATCGTGCCCACAGTTTACTCACCTGTTGGTCTGGAGGCCCCTACAGCAATCCGTACTGGGGTAGGACCCCATCCACCAGTCTCTCCAACTATTCCGAAGTGAAGGCTGGGGCCCTTTCCCCGGTAACACGGGCCATGGTAGGTTCCAGACATAGGTCACAGTAGCACATGCAGTATAGGTCGTCTCCTGTGGAAGGGCAGGTAGCAAGTGAGGAATCAGATAGAAAATGGCGGTCACGTCCGTGGCGGTGCATACCGTCACCACCGGCGTAGATCACCATTGGCCACTGTAACCCATAGGGGCCAATATTAACCAATGAGGAGATGCACGGCGGTTCCTGACCACCTCCGGCCACGGTGCACAACGTCAGCGGAATTACCTCACTTCCACCTGTCTCTCCACACTGGACAGGCAGACACTATTTCAGGGAGGGGCAGCCCTTTGGATTCATGCTGCGTCACAGGAGAAATAGGCACATACTGGACAAATCACACTGACACATTACAAGTTAACAGATTGCAAACTCCTGCTGTGTCTCCAATGTTCAGTTTGTGACACTCTTGTGTCCCTTAGATACCTACCGCTGTGGATGAATATTAGATGGACACATACCCCCGTGTACAGACCCCTAGTGGACTTGGCTACACTAGAGGACAGGTACATTATCCTCACCTATAGACTAGACAGGGCCACAATCTCAGAGCTGTGTGCCCAATTGAAGCCTGACCTGAAATCTGCTATCCGTCAACCCACTGGGATCCCCCTCTTGTGCAAGTGCTATCTGTACTCCATTTCCTGGCAACTGGTTCTTTCCAAGTGACAGTGGACTTGGCAGCAGGAATGTCACAGCCAATGTTCTTAAACATGCTGACAAGAGTCTTGCCTGCCCTGATAAAACACATATGCAGCTACATTGTTTTCCCCCAGGTTGAGGATTTGGCGACAGTGAAGGCCGAGTTTTAAGCAATGGGACATATCCCCAATATAATTGGGGCATTTGATGGAACACATATTGCATTTGTCTCACCCCGGCAGAATGAACAGATGTTCAGGAATCGTAAGAGTTTCTACTCCATGAATGTTCAGATGGTGTGCCTAGCGGACCAGTACATCTCCCACATCAATGCAAAGTATCCTGGGTCAGTGCATGATGCCTTTGTCCTGATGAATAGCAGCATCCCAAATGTAATGGCCCAACTACAGAGGCAAGGGTGTGGTTAATAGGTGAGCCCTGGTTCCCACCCTGTAGATGTTGGTGTATGGGTATGGTGTTGGCCATATAGGATAGTGTGTGGCTAAATGTTTTATCTCAATATGTGAAGGTGACTCTGGTTACCCAAACCTATCATGGCTGCTGACCCCTGTGAGGAATGCCAGGACAAGGACAGAAGAATGTTATAATGAGGCACATGGGTGAACCAGAAGGATAATTGAAAGGACCTTTGGCCTCCTGAAGGCCAGGTTCCGGTGCCTCCATCTATAGGGTGGATCCCTGTGCTACTCACCCAAGAAGGTCTGCCAGGTAGTGGTGGCATACTGCATGTTGCACAACCTGGCCCTCAGTCGCCATGTCCCTTTTATGCAGGAGGAGGAGACTGGAGATGCCCCGGTGGCAGCAGTAGACCCTGTGAACAGTGAGGATGAGGAGGCAAAGGATGAGGATGAGGATAGCAGAACATCAGTTATTCACCAATACTTCCAATGACACACAGGTAGGACACTGTAACTTTACATTTCAAAGACTTTGGTTGTAATCTGTGTGGCAATGGCATGCTGATATTTCCTACTTCTATGCGCACTTACTGTTACCTCTGGCAAATTCATTTAGCAGATGTCGGTGATTTGACAAATATGCCTGGTGTGATCACTACAGCCAGCTACAGGTAATTAATCTATGCTCATTCTATGTACAGTTCATTTGCAATATTTGTACCTGTTTCAGAAAATACATATTTGATATACGTGACATACTCCAAATGGATTTTCTTCTTCAAAGGGTGTTTATTGAAGTGCTAACATATAGGGGGGCAAGTGCAATGGGATGGGGTGATGATGGAGGAAAGTCCAGGGTATTGTTCCAGTCTGTTTGTAGCACAGGTGCATTGTCCAAGGGGACATAGGAAGGGGAGCAATGGCAGTTCAAGGTGGACAGGGTGACTGAGTGGGACACAAGGGTGACAATCAGGAGAATCTAATTTCCTGGCGGGGGTCTTGGCAAGTGTCTCTGGCTTCTGTCTGGATCACAGGGAACGTTTGTGGGGTGGTTCACCTTCTGCAGTGGAAGGGGTGCTGGTGGCCTCTGAGTCCTGTGGCGGGGCCTCCTGGCCACTAGCGGAAGTGGAATGCTGTTCAGATGTCTGGCTAGTGGCAGGGGCCCGCTGATGTGAGACTGCCTCCCTCATAATGTTGGCCATGTCTGCCAGCATCCCTGTAATGGAGATCAGGGTGTTGTTGATGGCCTGCAAGTCCTCCCTGATCCCCTGGTACTGTTCCTCCTGCAGCCGCCTGTTCTGCACATTGTCCAGGATCTGGCCCATCGTATCCTGGGAATATTGGTAGGCTCCCAGGATCTCAGAGAGTGCCTCCTACAGAGTCAGTTCCCTGGGCCTGTCCTCCCCCTGGTGCACAGCAGTACTCCCAATTTCCCTGTTGGCCTGTACCTCTGTCCCCTGAATTGTGTGCCCACTGCCACTGACCCCAGGTCCCTGATTGTCTTGTGTGCGATGTGTGCCCTGGGGTCCCTGTAGAGGTGGCCACACTGCTGATTGACGTGTCCTGGGGACAAAGGTGTGGGTACACTGGGTGGGTGCTGTGGTGGTGTTCCCAGATGGGGGAGGCTCGGTGGTGGTGTGTGACTGGGCCTGGGTGACCGGCTGTCCAGTGGTCCCTGATGGGCAAGGTAGGTCATCCAGATCCTGAAGTCCAGAGTTGCTGTCATCACAATGGGCCTCTTCATTTGGGGGACTGGATAGTGCTGACACCTCCTCTCCAGGGACATTGGCTGGGGTACCTGTGGGAATGTAAATGATGTGTTCTGGTTTATGTGTCTGACATATTGTACATCCGTGGCTTTCCCTCTATGGTTTGATTTGCCCTGCCAGCTTTCACTTGTGTATGTTAGTGTATGGTGGGATTGTTAGCTTTCTCTGATATGCATGCTTTAGTGATGAGTGTCCATGCAGGACTGTGAGGGGTGTCCATGCATTGGTACAGCATGCAGGGCTTGGCATTGGGATGAGTGAGATGTGATGGTGGGGTGTGTTGGAAGTGGTGGATTGATGGAAGTGAGGGTGAGGGTATGTGATGGCATGCAGGTAGGGGGGATAATAGTAGAGAGTTGACTTACCAGAGTCCAGTCCACCTCTGACTCCGGCCAGGCCCTCAGGATGCAGTATTGCCAAGACTTGCTCCTCCCCTCCCATGCTGTGAGTGTGGGGGAGGAGGTGGGGGTCCACCGCCAGTCCTCTGGATAGCGAGCTGGTGTCTTGCTGCAATGGAATGTACCTTCCCCGTAGGTCATTCCACCTCTTCCTGATGTCATCCCTAGTTCTAGGGTGCTGTCCCACGGCGTTGACCCTGTCCACGATTCTCCGCCATAGCTTCATCTTCCTAGATCTGCTGCACCTGTGCTCCAAAGAGCTGTGGCTCTACCCTGACAACTTCCTCCCCCATGACCCTTAGCTCTTCCTCTGTGAAATGGGGTGTCTTTGTGGTGCCATGGGTGTTATGTGAGGTGTGTTGGTGAGGGTGTGTTGGGTAATGTGTTGGAGTGTGTGATGTGGAGTGCTTGAGTGGCGTATAGATGTGAGTGATGTGTGGCTCTAATTTTGTCAGTGGTCTTGGTGTCTCTCTGGTGGCAATGCTTTGTATTCATAAGGGGTTGTGGGTAATGTGGGTGTGTGTTTTTTAGTGGTGTGGGTGTGGTGTGTGTGTATGGGTGTCAGGTGTGTGTTGTTTGAATTGGCTAGTGCTGTGTTGTTTTGACTGTGGGTGTCCATTGTGAGCGCAGCGGTATGAACCGCCAATGGTTTACCGCCATTGAATGTCCACAGTTGTGAGTCGTGGGTCATAATGTGGTGGGCGTTGTTCTGTTGGCATAACAGTGTGGGTTTTGATACCGCCACTTTATTACTGATCTTTGGTCTGGCGGATTTGTGCATGTGGCAGTATTCTGTCGGATTGGTGTGTGTGTGTCATAATATGGTGAACGGATATCTGCCGCCGCAGTGGTAAGTTGGCACCGTGAGCGTGGCAGTAAGTTGGATTTACCGCCAATGTCATAATGAGGGCCAGAGTCTCTTTGCTCAAGCTATTTCAATGTATAAGACTTTGCTAGTTGGATTTGCTTGTTTTTACTTGTCTTCTCTTTTCAAAACAGTAACTATTTGTTGATGTTTCGTACCGCTATTTTTGCTTAGTTATTCGACTCTTTTTGTCTTATACTATATGGTGTTCATAATTATTTGGATTTTGTGTGTCTCTTAGAATGATTTTGAGGGCATAAGGCAAATTTGGGTTAGCGATTAAAACCGAGGCCTATTTTTCTAATTCTAAAGTAAGAAATCAGTTCAACTGACTGTTTTTTCTAGTGTTTTGCTACCTTTTGAAGCGACAATGATATGTTGACAAAGTGCTGTACTATTTTTCGCTCATTTATCATCGCCTTAGTCTTAAAATTATACTACGTTTATTTTGTTGATTTTACTTTTATTTTTATTAATTTTATGTGTATGATTTACTGTAAATTCTCTCCTCTTTTTCTGTTTTTTTGAGGGGGAGATCTCCCCTTGTATTAATTGTACAATAAAATGTTTCTTGTAGTGCATAATACGCTAGTGTGAAGATCTTTGTGTGTGAGCTGAGGCAATGTCCTTGAAGTGCAAGTAGGCCAGTGCACAGCTCCACCCCATCCTGCAGACACCTAGGGCCAGATGTAGCAAACAGTTTGCACGTCGCAAACTGTGAATTTCGCTGTTTGCGACGTGCAAACTGCACTTGGCAATGCACAAAACCCCTTTTGCGATTCGGTAACCTGGTTACCGAATAGCAAAACGGGTTTGCGAGTCGCAATTAGGAAGGGGAGTTCCCTTCCTAATTGCGAGTCGCAGTGCAATGCCAGATGGCTTTGTGACCGCGAACGCGGTCGCAAAGCAATCGCAGTTAGCACCCATTTCAAATGGGTGCTAACCCATTCGTAAAAGGGAAGGGGTCCCCATGGGACCCCTTCCCCTTTGTGAATGGTATTAAAAACATTTTTACAGAGGAGGCAGTGGTCCTACGGACCACTGCCTGCTCTGAAAAAATGAAATGAAAACATTTAATTTTTTTGTTTTGTAATGCATCTCGTTTTCCTTTAAGGAAAACGGACTGCATTACAAAAAAAAAAACTGCTTTATTTAAAAGCAGTCACAGACTTGGTGGTCTGCTGTCTCCAGCAGGCCACCATCCCTGTGAGTGCCACGTCTCAAGGGGGTCGCAAATTGCGACCCACCTCATTAATATTAATGAGGTGGGCCTTTGCGACCCCCTTGCGAGTCGCAGATGGTGTCAGGGACACCATCCTAGATTCCAATTTGCGACAGTCGCAAATTGGAATATACCTACATCTGGCCCCTAGTCTCTCTATTCGGTGGCTGTCTGGGAGGAATACAAAAAGGCCAAATGCCAACTACACCTAGTCATTTGACCCAGAAACAGGCTACAGGCAAAATATGGTTAGGACAGGAAAATGCAAACTTTCTAAAAGTGGTGTATTCAGAATTGTGACTTAAGAATGTGACCTTACCACTAAGGAGGATTATAAATTACAATTCATTAGTCACCAAACATGACTTTTCTACCTGCTCCCAAACAAAATATCTCACATATTAAATTTAATAAGGTAACCCAATCTTACCTATGGGAGAGGTAGGCCTCACAGTAGTGACAGTTGTGTGGAATTTAACAAAATATCTTCTTGTCCATTGGACAGGCTGCGTCATAAATCTATTTATCCTGTAAAAAAATCTTCTTGTCCCTTTGGTGTTAATTAGTACAGTGACAAATTATGGCAGCAGTTTCACTATATAAGAGCTCCGATAATAGCCTCTCTGAATATGCCAGGGCTCATACAATAGTATGGTTTGAATTCTAGCAATTTTTGCCACCTTTCCGCAGATTACATACTGGGGCTGGAAGTAGTGGTGAGAAATATTTCAAGGGATAGAATGCCCATTTGAATCTGTGCAAACCTATTAGCGTGCATGTTTTAGGGATTTTCACCAGCTCTTCTTTGATCTTGTTCCATACTGAGAAAGGTTGTAAATTTACTCCTGACTTGGGCAGAAGTCAAACTTCTCCCAGGGGTGAGGACAAAAAAGTGGTTGGAATAAAGTGAACCTGTAAACGGTCAACAAATATTCCCCTGAGAAAATCTACACATACATATTTGTTCGTACTAAAATGCAGTTCACAAATATCTTCTAAGAGTAGGATTTCCTGGCCTACTTCTGTAAATTCTTGTGAATTCACTAGTCATAAATCTGCAAGGACATAAACTATAAAGGCACTTTTGTGACTTTCTGTAAGAATTGGGCCCCTAATTGGGGCTGACATTAACCAAGACCTTTTGTTTTTATTTAAATTCTATCTCTCTATCTATCTATCTATCTATCTATCTATCTATCTATCTATCTATCTATCTATCATTAGCTTCACTGTGAGTGACAGCTTTCTGCTCTTTCACAAGGAGCTTATGTGCACACAAAGTACTTTTGTTTAGTGCCACAGACTTTGAAGCAATGTGTGTTTTTTGAGACCAAAAACTAACTTTTCTTTATGCCAATGTTTTTTATAAAGGTGTGGGCCCGGCAGCTCCCACAACAATAACATTTTGCTAAACCAATGTCAAAACAAGACATGTATCAGCAAAACCACAAGGCTGACCACCAAAGTCATATCTATTGGCTTTACCAATGCTCGTTTGTTTTCATGTTTACCGTAATCTTGTTAAATACGATGACACTGATTTTCCTTTATGATTTTTTGAGCATGCATTAAAACATTTTACTAAAAGATGCTTCAGAGAAATGGTACTACATTTCCCTAGTAGATGAGCAAAGCTTTTTTTCCTAGTTGGATTTTCTGTAAACATTTTATTTTGAAAGCAAAGAATCAAACTTGCTTTCAAAGTTTCTTCAAATATTTGCATCTGAGCAGAGAGCATTTAGGATGCATTATATGTAGCTTCATATTGTTAAACTTTTCAAACTTCTGTAAACATTTTTATGATGGAATCACTCTCAGCAGTGCAGTCCAAGCTTACAACATTTCCATAGAGTGCTCAATCTAATAATAAAGGCTTTGAACCATAAATACAAGCATGAACAGTAGTAACATATGGACACAAATATTACCCTAACTGCAGACACTTTTCTTTCCTGATCCATAATTTGTTACTGTAAACTGACAGCCAAAGGGTTTGTGCTGCAGGGGGTTGGGCCTACTTGTCCCAAGGACAAACTAAACTTGCAAACTTGTTGTCCTTGACCCCAATTTGTCCTGAGGGTCGGACTATAGGAATCCCACATCCCTGAGTGATAAATTAAATTGTGAGTTTTTTTACTACAAGGACATGTAAAACTTAAAAGTACATGTCCAACTTTTTAGTTACAATGCACCCTGCCACATGGACTGTATAGAGCCTACCTTCGGAATAACTTGTATGCAATAAAAAGAGAGTTTTAGACTAGGCAAGGGGATTATTTTGCTGAGTTGAATTGGGGGTTGAAAACTGCATACAGATTGCATTGGCAGGCATGAGACATGTTTTAAGGGGATACTTAAGTGGGTGGCACAATGAGTGCTGAAGGCCCACTGGTAGCATTTAGATAATCAGGCCTGGGTATATGGCATAGCACTTTGCTAGGGTCTTATAAGTAAGCTAAATTAACCAATCAAATGTAAGTAAATATTACCATGTTTTAGGGAGAAAACACAGAGGTGGTCATTACAAGCCTGGCGGTCGGTGTTAAAGCGGCAGAAAAACCGCCACCAGGCCGGCGGTAAAAAAAATTGAATCATGACCGTGGCGGAAACGGCCAACATAGACAGCCACTTTAACACTCCGACCGCCACAGCGGTACAAACAAACACCGCAGCGGTAACTGCCAACAGACAGGTGGAAGACAAGGTTCCACCCACTGTATTACAACAGGTCAATCTGCCACCTTTTCCGGGGCAGATTCACCGCGAACAAAAACACGGCGGAAACAGGACTTTTGAAGGGAAAACGCTCACATCTACACACCCCACGAGGAACTAGGAAGCCATGGAACCCGAGCTCCAGATTCTCCCAGCCTTTATCTTCCTGCTCCTCTACCAGGAACAACAAAGACGGCGGCGAAGACCACGGTGAGTACTGCACGTACAACACAGGGGGGGGGAAAAAGAGTGACACACACACACAACACGCAACACTCCCATCCCAACCCTTACCCACTACAACACACACACACAAGTACATGTAGATACATTACATTTACAACCCCCAACTCCCCCTGGAAGAATGCAAGGACAAAAGGAAATGAGTCGAACATTTGTAATCTATTCAAATACAGTAATCAAAAATATATACATATACATATTTACACTATAAACAAATATATACAACAAGAATACAAGTCCAAGGTATTCCACCATCATAGTCCGTGGACCATTGGGCCCAAAATGCATGGGCGAGGCCCACACTCAATACCCGATCAAAACTAAGAGAACACTGCTGGGGCATCAGATCGAAATAAAACAGGCACCTCAGGGGGAAGGGGGGGCACCTCAGCCGGATAAGTGCATAACGCCAGATCCACGAGGGGACTCCATGCCCACTGCTGTATCCTGGGGAGGGCAAAGTCACAGTCTCACAAGTCTTTACAGTGGGTGGGTTGCCCACAGCTGTATCCTGGGGAGTGCAAAGCCACAGTCTCACAAGTCTTTACAGTGGGTGGGTTGCCCACTGCTGTATCCTGGGGAGTGCAAAGCCACAGTCTCTCAAGTGGATAACAGTCTCCACTGGTTCTGGAGGGGGCTTTGTGCCCAGAGTGTTTCATCCTGCCAAGGGCAGAGGTAGTGGATGTTAATCTCCACTGGTTCTGGACGGGGCCTTGTGCCCAGAGTGCTTCATCCTGTTAAGGACAGAGGTAGTGAATGTCTTTCTCCACTGGTTCTGGAGGGGGCCTTGTTCCCAGAGTGCTTCTTCCTGTCAAGGACTGAGGTAGTGGGTGTCTTTCTCCACTGGTTCTGGAGGGGGCCTTGCTCCCAGAGTGCTTCATCCTGCCAAGGACAGAGGTAGTGGATGTCTTTCTCCACTGGGTCTGGAGGGGGCCTTGCTCCCAGAGTGCTTCTTCCTGTCAAGGACTGAGGTAGTGGATGTCTTTCTCCACTGGTTCTGGAGGGGGCCTTGCTCCCAGAGTGCTTCTTCCTGTCAAGGACTGAGGTAGTGGATGTCTTTCTCCACTGGTTCTGGAGGGGGCCTTGCGCCCAGAGTGCTTCATCCTGCCAAGGACAGAGGTAGTGGATGTCTTTCTCCACTGGTTCTGGAGGGGGCCTTGTGCCCAGAGTGATTCATCCTGCTCGTGGTGGCCTCAGTAGCGTTGTAAGCTTTGGCGCTCATTAGCCTGCGGTGCTGGTGGCGGCGGTGTCCTGTTCAGCAGTGCTTGTGGCGGTGGTGTCCTTGGCAGCGGTGCTTGTGGCGGTGGTGTCCTTGGCAGCGGTGCTTGTGACGGCGGTATCCTGTTCAGCAGTGCTTGTGGCGGCGGTGCTTGTGGTGGCGGTGTCCTTGGCAGCGGTGCTTGTGACGGCGGTGTCCTGTTCAGCGGTGCTTGTGGCGGCGGTGTCCTGTTCAGCGGTACTGATGGCGGTCTTGTCCGCCGTGCAGGTTGTCGCCGACTTGCCTGTTTTTCTGTGCCCCTTCCCCACCTTGGATGGTGGCGCAGCTGTCTTCTCACTCCCAACTGTACCCCTGGGAGAGGCTTTGGAGGTAGATGTTTTGCCTCTCTCCCGCCAGGCACTGGCCAACGTTTTGTGCTTTTGAGGTGGGGGACTGTCTGTGGTCTGGCTCCTTGGCACACTGGCTGCCCTGCTGTTTGGCACACTCCAGAAGCCAGTTACTACTGGCACCACTGTTCCCGCAGATGTTGTGGCTGAGGTGCTGGGTTGGTACCTTGAAAGGTGGGCCCTAGGGGACTGAAGGGGTGGGGGAGGTGAGGGGAAGAGGTCAAGGTTGGACAGGAAAAGTTTTTTGGTCACACTGGGACGGGTAGATGGAGGGGGTTTGGGAGTGGAGGAAGAGGTAGTGGTTGTAGGAGGTGTACGTTTGCTGACTTTGGGTGAAGGTGCATGGGCTGGAGGCTGTCGTGAGGTGGATGGCTGTTGGGTGGGTGTGTGGCTGCGTTTGTGTACCTTGGGAGGTGGGCTCACAGACACACTGGGAGAGGACACAGGGGATGTGTGAATGGTAGTGGGGGTGGTGACTGCACATGAGCGTGGGGTGGTGGTGGGTGTGCTGGTGATGGAGGTAGTGGCTGAAGATGTAGTGCATGCAGGTGTGAGTGGAGAAGACACTGGGAGGAAGGAGGGAGACGAGGAGGGGGACACAGTGGAGGCAGTGGATGTTGGTATGTCTGCATGTGTATGATGCTTGCATGAGTGCCTGTGGGATGTGTGGTGCTTATGTTTGCCTGAGCTTCCCTTGTGTGTTGAGGTGTGTGCATGCTGGTCTGATGGTGTGCTTGGGATAGGCTGAGGTACAGGGATTTGGGTGTGGGTGGAGGAAGTTGGAGTGTGGAGGCTAGAGACAGGACAATGGCTGCCATCAGTGCTGAGGCCAGAGTCTGAAAAGCTCGCTGTTGGACTGCCTGACCAGAATGAATGCCCTCAAGGTATGCATTGGTCTGTTGCAACTGCCTCTCTACACCCTGGATGGCATTCAAAATGGTAGACTGCCCAACAGTGAGGGACCCGAGGAGGTCAATGGCCTCCTCACTGAGGGCAGCAGGGCTGACTGGGGCAGGGCCTGAGGTGCCTGGGGCGAAGGAGATGCCCACCCTCCTGGGTGAGCGGCCATGGGGCACATGCTTAGGGGCTGCTGGGAGGGTGGTACTGGTAGGGGGGTGGCGGCTGTACCTGTAGATGCGGTGGGAACAGAGGGGCCAGCCATGACAAGGGAGCTCCCATCAGAGGAGGAGTCCGTGTCGCTGGTCTCAGCTCCTGTCCCCGCCGTAGAGCTCCCCTCGCCCTCCGTCCCACTGGTGGCTTCTTACTCCGTTGTGTCACCCTCCAGGGCCATGTGGGATGCAGCTCCCTCCTGCCTCGGTGGCACTGCTCCTCCGCCTGATGATGCTAAAGCTCACAAGAACAGGGAGACCACAAAAAGGGGGGGGAGACAGAAGAAAGACATGTTGAGTGCATCCAATACCGCTACCGTTGGCGGACACTACAGACACAGAAGCCGCCTGCACTACGCCGTGCACTTTGAGTTCCCTAATTAATCACAGAGACATGGGTTTCAAGGCCTATGCCCGATTGCTACACACATGGAAGTCACAGGAGCCTGACTAGGTGTAGTTGGCTCTGAACACAGGTGGGGTGGGGTGACACAGGGCCTGCCTTAAGAAGGGACCTTGCCTACTAAACTCGCCCTGGCCTAGGGGAACCCACAGCCCACGTCCCCCACCCAGACATCTCCACTGCGCGCTGAATCAGCAGAATGAGAGTGTACTCACCCCCTTGTGGCTGCTGTGATGCCCTCAAGCGCCCATCCAACTCCGGATACGCCACCACCAGGATCCAGAACATCAGGGCGGTCATGGTGCGACGGGCACCCATCCAACGTTGGGAGGCCATCCCCAGCTGGGCCTCCGCCGTCTTCTTGCTCCAGCGGCGAATGTCCTCCCATCAGTGGGTGCTCCGTCTGTGGTGGACCCCCAGGGTCCGGACTTCCTTGGCGATGGCACGCCAAATATCCTTCTTCTGGTGGGCGCTAACCTACAGGAATAGTACAGGGGAAAAGGAGAAGATATAACCGCCCGCACCGTCACAGTCATTGGCCCGCATCCCTACCCTTGCCATGACGCACATGCACTCACCGTCGTATCATGCACGCCTCATTCTCCCCCCAGTCTTTCATCAACACCACTCCACACAGGCATTGCCCATTCAGCATGCTCACAGTGTACTTACCTGTTTGTCTGGAGGACCGTAGAGTAGCGTGTACTTGGGGAGGACCCCATCCACTAGTTTCTCCAACTCCTTCATGCTGAAGGCAGGGGCCTTTTCCCCAGACACACGAGCCATTGTCTCTTCCAGACTGAGGTCACAGCAGCACTTGCAGTGTAGGTCCTCTCCTGTCGAAGATCAAGTATCAAGTGATTGAACAGAGAGAAAATGGTGGTGACGTCCACAGCGGTGCGTACCGTCACCGCCGGCGTACATCGTCATTGGCTCCTGGTACCCATAGGGTCCAATGTTAACCAATGCAGGATTGCGCTGCGGTCTTCAATAGCCTACCGCAACGGTGTACAACGCCAGCGCAGTTACCTCATATCCACTTGTCCCACATTACAGGTCAGGCAGCCGCTATTTCAGGGGGCCACATGGCATTAATTTTGACTGCGTCACACATATCTAGGGCTTGCTTAAACACTAATACAGCCATATATCGATTTTCACACATTTTGCTATAAAGTTGTGTTAACGTACCTCAATGTTGGTTGACTCTCTGCTCGCTGTTCTCCTCCATAGAGCACGTCCACTGGGGCAGGTGAGGAGATGGCGGCATCCTCCAGTGTACAGACCACTGGTGGACCTGTTGACAATGGTGGAGCGACATGTAATTGTCACATACAGACTTGATCGTACCACAATCCTGGAACTGTGTGCCCAGTTGGAGCCAGACCTGATGTCAGCTATCCGCCATCCTACAGGAATACCCCCTCTAATGCAGGTCCTGTCTGCACTCCATTTCCTAGCAAGTGGGTCTTTTCAAACAACAGTGGCCATTGCATCAGGGATGTCCCAGCCTATGTTCTCCAACGTGTTGTCCAGAGTGTTGTCTGCCCTGCTGAAACACATGCGCAGATACATTGTGTTCCCTCGGGTGGAGGATTTGCCTACAGTGAAAGGTGACTTCTATGCCCTGGGACATATCCCCAACATCATAGGTGCCATTGATGGGACACATGTGGCCTTGGTCCCCCCCTCAGGAGTGAACAGGAGTACAGAAACCGGAAGAGTTACCATTCTATGAATGTGCAGATGGTGTGTTTGGCCGACCAGTACATCAACCATATGAACGCCAAGTTTCCTGGCTCAGTGCATGACGCTTACATTCTGCGGAATAGCAGCATCCCTTATGTGATGGGCCAACTCCAGAGGCACCGTGTGTGGCTATTAGGTGAGGACATGGACCCAATACAGTGTGACTAGGTGTCTGGGTCTGGGGATGTCCCTAAGAGTTAGTGTGTGTTTAATAGTTGTCCCTCGCCATTTGCAGGTGACTCTGGCTACCCCAACCTGTCATGGCTACCGACCCCAGTGAGGAATCCCAGGACAAGGGCAGAGGAACGCTACAATGAGGCACATGGGAGAACTAGGAGGATTATAGAGAGGACCTTCGGCCCCCTGAAGGCCAGGTTCCTGTGCCTCCATATGACAGGTGGTTCCCTATTCTACTCACCAGAGAAGCTGTGCCAGATCATCGTGGCCTGCTGTATGCTTCACAACTTGGCTTTGCGACGACAGGTGCCTTTTCTGCAGGAGGATGGTCCAGATGGAGGTGTTGTGGCATCTGTGGAGCCTGTGGACAGTGAAGACGAGGAAGCAGAAGAAGAGGACATAGACAACAGGAACACGGTGATCCAGCAATACTTCCAGTGAGACACAGGTAAGAATACAACACTGCCTGCTACATCTGATTTAATTCTTCTACCTCTCATCTGTCTGTCATTTTCACCCAGTGTATGGACCCTGAGTTGTCACTTTCCCTTTCAATTTCACAGATGTGGATCCCACTGTGTGACATCTGCTTTGTTTCCTCATGGACTAGAGCTGTGTGACATAGGTTTGTTGACATTACATTGGATATAGCATTTTTCCACAGTTATTACAAATACACATTTTTGAAAAGCACAGACTGACTCCAGATTGTTTTGTGATTTAAGGGTTTTTATTTAAGTGCAAAATAGTGGAGGGGGTTGTAAATGGTCAGGGGTGATGGTGGAGGAATGTCCATGGCAGAGTCCTGTCTATTAGTCTCACAGGTGCATAGTCCAAAGGGGCATAGGAAGTGGAGCTAGGGCAATTTAAGTATGGACAGGGTGACAAAGTGGGACAGAAGGATGACAATCAGGGTGGTCTCATTTCTTGGCGGGGGTCTTGGCATTGTTCTCTTGGCATTGTTCTCTGTCTTTGTCCTGGATCTCAGGGACTGCTTGCGGGGTGGTTCTCCATCTGCAGGGGGTGGGGTGCTGGTGTCGTGGTCCTGTGGCAGTGCCTCCTGTCCACTAGCACCGGCGGAGGTGGTGGGCAGTTCATCTTCCAGGCTAGTGTCAGGGGCCCCTTGTTGTGCCACAGTGTCGCTCCTGGTGTTGACGAGTTCCTTCAGCACCCCTACAATGGTGCCCAGGGTGGAATTGATAGATTTTAATTCCTCCCTGAACCCCAAATACTGTTCCTCCTGTAGCCGCTGGGTCTCCTGAAACTTGGCCAGTACCGTTGCCATTGTCTCCTGGGAATGGTGGTAGGCTCCCATGATGTTGGAGAGGGCCTCGTGGAGAGTGGGTTCCCCTGGGCCTGTCCTCCCCCTGTCGCACAGCAGCCCTCCCAGTTCCCCTATGTTCCTGGGCCTCTATCCCCTGAACCGTGTGCCCACTGCCACTGCCCCCATGTCCCTGGTGTTGTTGGGTTGGTGGGTTAGCCTGGGTTCCCTGTAGTGGTGGACACACTGCTGCTTGACGTGTCCTGGGGACAGAGGTATCGGCCCTCTGGGTGGGTGCTGTGCTGGTGTTTCCAGAGGGGGGATGCTCTGTAGTGGCCTGTGCCAGTGTGAGGAGAACCGACTGTCCCGAGATCCCAGATGGGCCGGGCTGGTCATCAAGATCCAGTTGGACAGAGCTGCTGTCATCACTGTAGGCCTCTTCTGTGGGTGGAGTGGACATGTCTAGACCCTCCTGTCCGGTGACGTTGGGTAGGGGTCCTGCAGGGGTGTAAAGGCACGATTATTGCATCTGTGTGTGCCATGGTGTGCAATGGGTGGGTGACCCTGTACCCCAGTGCTTGCATTCTTGTGTGGGACCTTGTGTGATAATGGTTTAGGGGGGTGTATGAGTATGTGCAGTGGACATGCTTTGGTGATGGGTGTCCATGCTTTTGTGTTGCATGCAGGGCTTGGGTTTGGGATGTGTGGTTTGGGATAGTGGGACATGTGTGAGGAGTTGGAGTGATGGGGATGAGGGCGATGGTGGGGGTATGTGTTAGCATGCAGGTAGGGTGGGGGATATGGTAGTTAAAGGTTTGACTTACCAGAGTCCATTCCTCCAGCTACTCCTGCAAGGCCCTCAGGATGCAGTATAGCCAAGACCTGCTCCTCCCATGTTGTTAGTTCTGGTGGAGGAGGTGGGGGTCCGCCGCCAGCCCTCTGAACCGCAATCCGGTGTCTTGAGACCACGGAACGCACCTTCCCCCGTAGGTCGTTCCACCTCTTCCTGATGTCATCCTGTGTTCTTGGGTGCTGTCCCACAGCATTGACCCTGTCCACGATTCTGCGCCATAGCTCCATCTTCCTAGTTATGGTGGTGTGCTGCACCTGTGATCCGAATAGCTGTGGCTCTATCCAGATGATTTCCTTCACCATGACCCTGAGCTCCTCCTCAGAAAACCTGGGGTGTCTTTGTGGTGATGTGTGGGGTGGTGTGTGTTGTGATGTGTGGGGTGATATTTAGAGGTGTGTTGTGTGAGGTGCGTGGATGTTGTGTGAGTGATGATGTTGAGTGCCTCTGTATGCTGGTGTTGTCTTTGCTGTGCTGTCTCTCTGGCCTTCGTCAAAAATGTTGGTTGTAGAGGTTTGTGGGTGATGTGGGTGTGTGTTTTATATTGTATTGGATGTGTGGTAGTGGTGTGTGTGTATGTGTATCAGGTGTGTGTATTTGGAATTGTCCAATGTGGTAGTGTTTTGTAAATGTGTGTGTATTTTGAGCGTGGCGGTGTGTACCACCAATGGAATACCGCGGTTGAAAGACCGCCGCGTGGATTCGTGGGTCGTGATAGTGTGGGCATATTCCTGTTGGCGTGACGGTGGAGGTTTTGTTAGTGCCAGTTTATCACTGACCTTTGGTGTGGCGGACTTGTGAGGGTGTCTAGATTTTGGCGGATTCTGAGCTGTGGGTCATAATAGCTGTGGCGGAATTCCGCATCCGCTGCGGTGTGTTGGCGGTCTTCTGCACGGCGGTAAGCGGCTTTTACCGCCAATGTTGTAATGACCCCCAAGGTCTTTGGCACTGATTAGCAGTGTTAAAGTGCACAGAGTTATAGGACCACAAAAAGAAATTCAGCAAAACAGGAGGGGTGAAGACAAAAATGTTGGGGGCGACACTGCAGAGGGGGTCACGTCCAACACAGGATTTAAATATGAAATGAACAACATAAGGCTCCGTTCGTGCTAAAGTAGTTTTAATTGCAGAGGCTCTATGTGTTTGGTGCTTGTACAGAATATACAGCTTGATCTAAAGCATGATACTTAAAATAAAAAAGAAACCCCCAAGCTGTTCCAAACGTGATTATGAGATGCAAATTATCTTGTTTCGAAGCAAGCTGACCATTGTGCACTAATGTGGGATATCAGGCATCCCTAGTAATTTAGGAGGCAGCACTGCTCTCCCTCACTGGGGTATTTAAATAACTCTGTGGCCTCAGGCAAATGAGTGGGCAGACAAAAGTTTGTGTTGGTGAATTACCTCGTCTGCATATGTGCTGACCTGCCATAGACTGATCTTGTATCACCGTTTCAGACTGTGCAAGTGTCTATGTGCAGCCCCTTTCCTCTCAATGCTAAGGTTTTTGCTGAAACGTACTAGACAGTGGTTTGGATGGAATTCATTTATATTCATTTTTTCTTATGGAAGTGAAATTCAGTACACATATAGGCTGAAAATAATTCTAAAATGTGTATCCATAAGAACAAATGATTGCGTCAATTGTGTAGTCAGTTTTCAACTGGAATTCAGTGTGATTCATAAAAATCCATGTTCATCTTGCACCTACCATGGCTGGTTGCATAATTCCCGTTTCCATTGGTTGCACTTTTGCCACTCCTTTGGGGACTCCAGTATATATTGTAGATGATGCAGGATTGCATCCCCAGTGTTAGCATCCTTACATCTGTGGGCATTTCCTTTGAAATATTCAATATGAATCTAATTAAATAATACAGACAAATTGTAGGAGGCTGGCCTGGTTTGTAGTGCGTACCAAAGGTGCTCACACCTTATAATAGATTCAGTTATCCCTTATTAGTGAAATGTAGACAGTGAATAGAAGCCAGGCTCTCTAGGGGTAGTGTGGATGAGAAGCCAAGGCGTAACTAGGAGACATGCAAAGCTCATGCAATACCACTGTAGTCACACAGTACTCACACACATGAAAAAAAATACTCAGTGTTACAAAAATAAAGGTACTTTATTTTGGTGACACAATTGCAAAAAATACCATAGAGACTATACTCCCTTAGGAGGTAAGTAATCTACAAATAATATAGACTGGTATTCAGAAATAGCTATAAAAACAGTTAGAAAACAGTGCAAATAGGGAAAATCACAATAGTTAGTTATCGGCCTAGGGGGAACACATATACTAAGAAAGTCGGTTTCCCACCTAGGCAAGTGTAGTGTGTAGAGGGGCCTTGAGTATTAGAAAACACCAAAGGTAAGTAATAGAACCCACCCCAGAGCCCGGGAAAGCAGGAGTAATTCACATTCACAGTACTTTCATAAAACACACAAGAACACGAGAAAAAAGATTATGAAAGAGCCAGAAGAGACTGCAAGACACCAATGATGGATTCCTGGACCTGAAGACCTTTAGAAGAAGGGGACCAAGTCCAAGAAGCACTGAAAAGTCCAGGGAGAACAGGAGCCCCTGCTAACCCAGCTGAAGGTGCAAAAGAAGAACCACGGTAAGGAACAACAGTCAGTACCGCACCCAAGATTACAGATGCGGGTTCCTGGTTGGTGCAGAAGATGTCCCATGCTGGATGGATGAATGCAGTCTGGTTTGTGATGCTGGATTCAGCCAACAAGCCTTGGCACACGCAAAGCTTGCGGTTAGTGGAAAATGGCGATGCCCAGGACCAAGAGGGACCTGGTGGACTATATCCAGGAGGGGGAGTCACAGGGGGTTCTCAGCATCTCAGAAATCCCTCAGAAGGCCAGGCAGCATGCACAGGAGTCCCACAGCACAAGGGCAAAGAAGTGCAAAAGGAGGTCCACGCAGCATTACACAAAGGGATCCCACGCCGCCGGAGAAGCACTCAGGAAGCTGTGCATCGCAGAAAAGAGTGCTGGGGGCCTAAGCTGCATGGTGCATGAAGAACTTTGTGAGGGATGCGAACAAGCCTTGGCAACTGCAAAACACGCGGTGCAAGGGGTTACTGTCTTGCGTGGAGAGGCAAGCTCTTCCTTCCATCAAAGTTGGACAGTTGGATGTCAGGACTGTTGGGACCACTTCAGTCCACCACCTGTGTTGTTGGATCCACGCACTTCATCAGGAGAGGGGACCCATGCCACCGCTCGTTGCTGCAGAGGGATGCCTGCTGAAGCAGGGAAGTGACTCCTTCACTTTAGGGGATATTTCTTCATTCTTCTGGTGCAGGCTAAAGACAGACAGCCTTCGGAGGATACACGACCGGGAAACAGTTGCAGTTGCTGGCAGGACCTGAAGTTACAATGTTGCAGAAATCGTCTTTGCTTCTTTGTTGCAGTTTTTAGAGTTTCTGGATGGTCCAGATTCAGTTTCTTTGGTAACAAGGTGAAGTAGAGGATGCAGAGGATTCCTGCTGGAGTCTTGCAATCCAAATCTGAAGAACCACCCAAGAAAGAGACCCTAAATAACCCTGAAAGGGTGATTGGTCATCTAAACAGGTAAGCACCTATCAGGGGAGGGCTCTGACATCACCTGCTGGCACTGGCCACTCAGATGCTCCCAGAGTGCCCTGCCAAATTGGAATCCAAGATGGCAAAACCCAGGGACCCTCTGGAGGAGCTCTGAGCACCGCTCCAGGGGTGGTGATGGACAGGGGTGTGGTCACTCCCCTTTCCTTTGTCGAATTTCATGGCAGAGCAGGGACTGGAGGTCCCTGATCCGGTGTAGACTGGCTTACGCAAGGAGGGGAAGCATCTGTGCCCTTCAAAGCATTTCCAGTGGCTCTGGGAGGCTACCCCTCCCAAGCCTGTAACACCTATTTCTAAAGGGAGAGGGGGTAACACCCCTCTCCCAAAGGAAATACTTTGTTCTGCCTTCCTGGGCTCGAGCTGCTTGCTCAACAGGAGGGCAGAAACCTGTCTGTGAGGTGGCAGCAGCTGGGGCTGCCTGGAAAACCTCAAAAGGCTGTAATGACAGTACTGAGGGCCTATAAGGGGCCCCCAGAGTGCATGGAATCATACAACCAATGCTTGTAAAAACTTTTGGGTATGATTCCAACTTGTTTGATGCCAAACATGGCCATATTCGGAGTTACCGTTGTGGAGCTGGACATAGGTAGTGACCTATGTCCAGTACACGCGTAAAATGGCATCCCCGCACTCACAAAGTCTGGGAAAATGCTAGTGCAGGGGGGCTCTGCACCCTGCCTTCACGACTGGAAGGCCTGCAATAGGGGTGTCTTTTAAGTGACCTGATGCAGCATAAATGGCAGTGAAAGGGTGCATGCACCTTTTCACACAGGCTGCAATGGCAGTCCTGTAGAAGCCTTTGCATGGGCTCCCTATTGGTGGCAAAAGAAATGCTGCAGCCCTTAGGGATCCCCTGGAATTCCAATGCCCTGGTACCTAGGTACCATATACTAGGGACTTATAAGAGGGTACCAGTATGCCAATTTTGGGTGAAATACTGGGTTACCAGTATGCAGTGACAATATTTAGAGGAGAGAGAGCATAATTACTGGGTTCCTGGTTAGCAGGATTCCAGTGAACATAGACAAACACACTGAAATCAGGCAGAAATTGGGGGTAACATGCCAAAAAGAGGGTACTTTCCTACACTAATACAAAATTGAAAGGTATGTGTACAGGCATACAGAACAATCTTTTCTCTTGTAGTGTACTCCTATACCATACGTCGGCAATACATATGTGACACCAAATCACTTCCCAGATAGGATATACTTCACTTACATTCCGCCCATCCATACACTATCATCCAGTGCATAAGCCTCCTATCTCTCACTCCATCCATTTTTCTTCACATTTATGAGTAGGCACAGAAGCTCAACACAATAAGAGCTCAGACCTGGTCCTCATACAACAACAAAACACTACCCAAATAGGGCACATGACATGCAAACACTCCTACATCTACAGCACTCTCATGCATGGAGCAGAATGTGCCCCATGTCAAAAAACTATTTGGCATAATGGCAGGGGTGTGAAGTGCAATATAAGTCTAACCACAATACAATACCCTATGTTCATTTTGTATTATTTTCAATTCTGTTCAGTTTCCCTATCCTGTATATTTATTGGACAAACATACAAGCTACCCCTCATCTAATGATATAACAACTGGACAGTTGACCTAGCCAGACATTCTGAAACCAAGAAGTATTCAGTCCCTTGTAATAAATCAATGCTAGGCTCCATCGTAGATATTGAATATAAAGGTTTATTACCAAGTGAGCCTTGGCGCTGTCAGTGCTCCCTCTCCAGCCAGCTGTAGACCTCAATTGACTCTTAAGAGAACGCTGCAACCTCCAAGAACGTAGAACACTACATAAGATTCACATTACAACATATCTTCCCCTTTAACAGACCCTAAATATATTCTCCCTGTACACTAAATGGATGTGTCATGACACGTATGAAAAACGTATACAAACAACTACACTTTAATTACACCAGTGTACTCTATAATACATTAGCAGACATAGGCGGTCATTATGAACATGGCGGTGTGGTACTGTCTACGGAGTGCAATTCTAACAGATGACCACCACAACCTCGCTATGCGTGTGTTTCTGTAGGAATTAAAGCTTGTTTCATCCTTCCCAACAAGTTAAGATGGCCACCACAACGGCGCTATACATGAGTTTCTGCGGGAATTAGAGCTTGTTCGCTCCCATACCTTGCTTCAAGGAACCGATTATGGCTTGTGCAAGCAAGCCTATGCACTTCCCATTATCTGCTCGTGCCAGCGATAACCAAAATGATTGGTTCACGCACGTAAGTTTATACGAATAGTGTATCCTAATTATATATGTATATATCGCTTGCCTTGTTATCACCGGTGTTTCTCCGTAACGCTTCTTTCTTCCTGATGTGGGTCCACACTCAGACTGCCACTGTGCCAAGGACAGTCACGACGGCTGGAGATTGTCGCCAGTGTAATAAATCGATGCTAGGCTCCGTTGTAGATATTGACTATAAAGGTTTATTAACGAGTGAGCCTTGACGCTGTCAGCGCTCCCTCTCCAGCCAGCTGTAGACCTCAACTGACTATTAAGAGAACCAAGAACATAGAACACTACGTAAGAGTTACATTACAACATCCCCTCGCTCAACCCTTGGAGTTACCATAGATACCCAATAATGGCCTAACTGTTTAAGTTAGCCCACGCTGCCTCAAAATAATAAATGACTCCTCAGAACAAGTTAAAATCCCAAGGACCATAGAAAATGTTGTGTTACATCCGCTCCTGAAAAAAACAACACAGTCATCTTAGATCTCAAGAACCTTATTCCAATGAACATGCCTGGAACAAAATTTATCTCCACTAACAATTGAGTACGTTTTATCAGTCATGCTTTTTGCAAATAAGGTCATAGACCCCCCTGCTCTATGGATTGTATAAAGACTTTGCCTCAGTACTTTGGTACTCAGTAAAAAAAGTTTCCTTTTCAGGTAGGTCAGAGGCTTTTCTCAGCAGGATGCAGCTCTTTCTAGTAATCTTCAAGAAGCTTCTGACAGTCCTTATCAGACGTTTCCCCTGGGATGTGTAAAGCTGTCCCTAAGGTGAGGCATTATTGGCCAGCCATTATCCTCTTTTAGATATACCTGAAAACACTCCTCCTTGAGAAGCATATCGCTCAAATTTGATAGGGCCACTTGCAGGTTTTAACACCCCATTCAGTAATACACACGTGAGGATACTGTCACTGTTCATTGCCCCACTTAGTCAGAGGAGACCCCTTCCCCTGGTCACCTTTGGTTACAACTTCACTTCTGTAGCTCATACCCAGCTTCCCACCTCCTGCAGCACGTACCCAGCATAACCCAAATAAGTCTGAGTTGGTATGCTAACACATGACAAAATATTGTCTCCACTATATCTACCTATAAGTCTAGGTAAGTAGAAGACAAGATGTTAATCATATGCTTACCTCGTTGATGTAGTGGTAAGCCATGTAGGTGATGCAATATTCATATAAACTGATATTATCGACAGCTGTATTGTGCTATACAACTTCCAGTTTTTGTTCCTCTCAAATGTATGCCCTTATATCAGTTCCCCATGACCAATCTCTTATTCGATTTTATTTTTCAAAGAGCAATTAACTTATCACCATCTCTTCGCTCTTCCATGCAAGACCACCATATAAGGCTGACCAGAAAGATACAGGAAACCAATTTATTCAAGAAACTGTACGCAGGCTGGACATCTAACCACTGCTATGCAGAACAATTACCCAGACAGTAGCGACTGACTTAACTTTTCTCTTTGCGGCCTACATGCGCAGCCATTGTCCTGGAAGTCTATCTATCAGAAGGAGAGAAACTGTAACAACCTGCTCCCGACTGTTTTTCCCAAATAAAGGCAGATAGGAAACTAATTTTTCTCTCTCTAAATGTATGGGTAAAACTCTGTGAAAATAAGAAAAGTGTGAGATATAATTGTTAAGTGATTGGGGTATTACTTCCAGATCACAGTTATTGTTTAATGTCTTACCTTATCCTTGGATGCTTTTTACCTGGTAATGTGGCCAGATCTCTGACATTTTCCTATAACTGGTCGTAATTGTCTCTCTTTTCCTAGCTCCTCTAACGCTTTCGAATTTAGGGTCCCATGTACTAAGGCTTGGTTGCCTCTCAGATACGGCTTTGATATAGGTTCTGTGATGCACGCAAACGTTATTTTTGCCCTGCATCAATTGTCCTAAACTGGCACAAATCAAAAAGTCCATTCCTAATGTCTTAGATAAATCATCCCTCGTTAATATTAATGAGGCTGGAATCCTTTAGCCAATCATGTTGTATGCTGTAAATGCCAGACTGGAGGACTGCAGAAGTGCCTTGCAGATGGCAGTACACTTCTATCGCTACATTCACACATTGATGTCATTTAGGGGTTGCCAGGGGTCTGCGACCCCTGGATTGCCCCTTGGAATCCCTGATACTGAGCTCAGAGGTTGCAAAATCAGTGCCAGGAACACAGAGGAATTAAGACATTGGTTAAGGCTCCACCTTCCTGGTATTCTGTCAATTTTGTTACTACACAAATAGTGAATAATATTATTAAATATTAGAGTAATAAAAATGTAGTACAATTAGCCGGAATATGACACTATCTGGCAGCTAAGCTAAGTAATAACACTTTTAAATGTATGCTGTATGTGTGCTTGCGGGTGAGACTGTGTTTATCTGAGAGTGTGTGAATGTGTGTGTATGTGTGAGCATGTGTGTGCGTGTTAAAGTAAAGGTCAAATGATGTGTGATGTCAATTCTGCTAGCCCTGGCATTGTGGTGCATTGATGCCCATGCATACAAACACTCATCTGCAAAATGCCTCAAGTACATCCTTTGATCCTTGCAGTGGCGTAACAAATGCCCCTGCAGCCCCTGCGGAGCAAGATGTGGGGCTGAGCTCCAGGGGAGCCCCATCAGCACAGTACACTGTGCAGGGGAGGCAGGCTCCTGTCTGGATCCAGGTGGAGGGGGCCCCCTACAGGTACCGTGCAGGGGAGGCTCAAGTTTCCTTACGCTACTGGTCCCTTGAAGGGGGCAGTTTATACCATCGGCTGGGTCTACAATAAAAAGGGCCAGGGTGCAAAGATTGGGAGGAAGGGGTTGAGCTTAAGACCTTAATTTTTCTGCCTTCAAGTTAAACCCTAAGGCCCATATTTATGAAAAATAATGCACTACTAGGCTAGCGCTAGCGTAGTTGTGCATCAAAATTTTTAACACACGCTACCGTCATTCCCTAGCACCAGCCGTGTGCCGTATTAAAAATATTATACACGACAGCACTAAGGAATGGTTAGTTTTTAAAAAATGACGCTAACTATTGTGACATGCCATAAGGAAAAATTACGCTAATGCTGCAAAAGTGGCGCTAGACCGTTTTGCGGCACCTATTTGTCACGCAAAATGGGTTAGCGCAATTTTTTACCGCATTAGCATAAAAAAACAACGCACAGGCAAGAAAAATACAAATTGAAAGACAAGATGGATATTGCCGGCCAGGTGAGGCCGCAAGGACCACCCAAGTACCAGCCAGGAGGGTCTAGCAAAGTTCCAGGAGAAGAGGAAGCACAAGTGTTGCTTTAGTGAGGAGGAGCATGACATCCTGGTCAGAGAGGTGAAGGAGCACCAACATCAGCTCTTCGTCACCTCCAAATTGCCAGCTGGTAAGAGAGACGCCATGTGGCAGACAAAGTCAACAGTGTGGCAGAGGTGAGGAGGACTGTCACCGATTGCAAGAAGCGCTGGCATGATTGCAAGTGCAGGACTAAGGAGAAACTGGCCAGGAATCGGAAGGCAGCACTGCGCACTGGAGTTGGAAGTCCCGTACCACAGGAGGACCTGCAAGAGCTGGAGGAGATGGTCGCTGTGGTCATTCCGGAGAAGCTGGTCACTGGAATCACAGGACAGCTGAGACTACCAAGAACTACCACAAATGCAGGGTAAGTTGCAGGGCAGGACTATCTGGAATCTCACAAATGGTAGAAGGGAGTGGCATATAGGACACACTCAATGCATGTTAAAGGGTTGCACTGGGACACATAGGTCGTGAATGAAGATGTGCCATCCCCACCCAAGCCATACATTTACTGACGCTTTTGTTGTGCAATGTACTCAAACATATACACAGCGTGGACATAAGCCACACTATGGCTATTCTCGACCATGTAAATATGCAGAACATTTCCTGCAAGGGACGTGCAAACAGTGTGGCTTTGGCTGTGCCACAACAAGCCCATTGCATATTGTCAAAGCCCATGATCCTACACAACTTGTACATCAGAGACTAGGACTGTAGTCAATAGCACCCCATGGGTGGTGTCAGGGTGGTGTAACAGGCCAAAATGCATCCCTTCTTCCTTGCCTCATTGCCCTTCTCATGTGTGCTGCATCTGCCAGCGAACATTAAAATGACACCTTAGCAAAAATAGCTTGTACATGTGCAGGAAGGGACACCTCGCTGCACATAAACAAATGATCCCCTCAAGGCAGGCATACCTTCATCATGCAGCAACAATGCATGTTTTGGCGCAGGGAGAACAAATCTGTGCGGGCGCAGGGGGAATTGCAGGGGTGTACTTTATGCTAATAAACATGGCACATCCCTGTGTTTCTAAACAGGTGCAGCGTCATGCAACACATATTGCTGCTGCACTGAGCTGTGCCACTTAAGAAAAAAATCAGGCCTAAAGTGTGCAACCTGTGGAACACAAACCACACAGGGTGAACTCACAAAAACTCACACACAACTCCATGTGTCATATGGAAATAGCCACAAGAATACAACACATGGAGGATGTCTGTGAACATCATGGGTGCAACTGTACAAGTAGCTGCAATCTCACCATCCGCCAAGATAAATTGTCTTCTGTGAACGGTTGGTCTACTGCTTAGTGGTACAACCAACAAGCATGAGAACTGGCACAAGTGGTATCAATTTTGACCTACCTGCTCAATGTCACTAGCCTGTAATCCAACTGTATCATCGTTTGAATAATAGCCCATGTGGAAACAAGCTGCACATTCCCCTTGTGCCACATCTACAAAGTCACAAAATGCATGCACTGATCCACATTCAACATCCTTACACCAACACATGCCTGTTGCTGATATCTTGGTTGCAAGTAAATGTTCCAAATTTAGGGAGAGACAATATAATGGGCCAGAGATTCCGTAATGGTTGCACAGTCCCTTCCAATTAGCACATGTTTGGGGCCAGCTACAGGCAGATGAGAATATAATAAAAACATTGTATGCAATGGATCTACTTGTGCTACGCTGTACTAGTCCCATCATTCATGGTGCCAATGCATCATTGCACCAAAAGAGTGACAGCACATATTACACTACTGTGGCAATGTCCACCAGGGTGAATAGGAAGGCAAATTACATGCCACCATTGTGTCAGTGGCAGGGACAAGAGCCTGCAAGGAAGTTGGTGGTGTGGGAAAAAATCACAAAGGCCCAGATGTGATAGGAAATGATGGTGTGCCACGCTACCCCTAACTTGGCAGCTTTGCGCACCGTCATTTTAAAACTCAGTGATGGCTAGTATTCGCTAGAATACAGGGCAGACATGTGTCACTCCCTGTGCCAGGACTAAATTAGCTGAAATGGGCCAATGCAGCAAGCCTTGCACCATAGTGTAAAGATGGCTGGGTTGAGAGGGAGATTAGTATTTGTGCAGGAAGGAACATCTTTCTGCACAAAAACATTCTTAAAAGGCCATTAGTTATGTCTATGTGTGTTGCTAAATGCAGCACACATGTAACAAGTTCAAAATGAGGCAAAAATAGGGCACTTAACATCATTGCACCATGCCAACGCCACCTCTGAGGTGGTGTGATATTTTGGCAAGGACCCTGGTTTACAGAAACTCGTCAATATGAGTCACTGTCAAAAAGCAATGGGTGTTGCTGTGGCACACCCACAGCAACACCCATTGCACGCCCCTACCGCACAAAGTGCTGCCCGTGAAGGGGCCGTTCTTACAAGATGGCCCTAAGCCACAATAAGTCACTTAGCGCCACATTGTAAAACTGGCACAGGGCATTGAGTCACCTGAGCGTCATGAAAAGTAACTCTCAGGTGGTACTAGGTTCTCCTAAATATGCCCCAAAATACCTTGATCCATTTGTGATGCACAGTGATAGACAACAAGCTGGGGGTTATACAGAATACCCTGCAATCCATACAGTGGGAAGTGGCCTCCCCCATGAAAACATGGCTGCCTATCACTCTGATTTTGCTGCTGTGTTGAAAAATCAGAAGTTCCTCCTTGCTGCAATGAAGCCTTATGTGTTCCCACAAATGGCAGCTGCTGGGACCTTTGGCTCCACATCTATATCCCCTGATGTGTGTGTGGCCCCTTCAACCTCAACAACAGCACCACCCATGGCACATGAGACACCACACATCAGAGGATGAAGATGTGGAAGGAACAACCTTCACAAGGAAAACCACTCAGTAGCACCAGTCTGTGCAACATGGACAGTATCTCCTTAGTTCTGGGCTTAAGACCATGCCAGTGTTGTGACAGCAGGAAATGTGCTCTCTTCAGTCAACCACTGTTAACTTGTCTGTTATGTACTGGCATTGTCTCCATTCTTACCTATTGGCAATTTAAAATCTCCTCATTGATGCACACTTCTCATAACCGTGTCTCATGACATGTCCCTCACCCCTGGACTTTGATTCTACTACAAATGGCTTAAGGGTCTTGCATGGGGCGTGTGAAGTGGACAATGTATAGTATATTAAATTACACTTGCACCTGTAAATAAAGCGCCTTGTTTACATGTAACATTTCTACGTTTACTGTGATCCATCAATTCAGCTACATGATTGCAATGTGTTGATCAATGTCTATGAGTACAGGACATCATTACATAAGTTCATTACTGTCAGACAGAAAACCACACACTAGGGGCCATATGTACGAAAGCTTTTTCCCATAGACACAGAATGGGTAAAATCCTTTTGTACATCTGGCCCTAGGATCCTAACATGAGAAAGGTGAATGATGGTGTTGTGGGCTACGACCAACTTACAAAGTATTCTCCACATATATTTAACAGAAATCCTTGAAAGTTGACATACAGCATGTATGGCTCAGAACCAAGTCAATGGTAATTTACCCAGATGGGAGTACCAGCACAACTAATATGTGTGGTACAGAAGAGGCACATGTCAGTGTTGCAGGATACAGTTCCAAATTTGCCTGTTGTCATGTGTGCCACACTTGCCAACAATGATACTGCAAGACCCCACCAATGACAGTTGAAGTGCCATACTTACCTGTCCAATATAATGTATAAGTACACAACATGAATGGCTGGATCAGTGGATGGAAAATGTATAGACTAGTTGATGTTATTTCGCAGCCAATCTGACAGCTCCTTGGTCATAGGGGATGCACATGGTAATCCATGGAAATCAAGACAGTAAGCCTTCCGAAAGCCATTCCTCCAACTTGGCTAGTGCACACATGAGAACACCCAGACACTCAATCAACATGGCAAAAAACGTTCGCCCTCATTATGACATTGGCAGTAAATCTCACTTACCGCCATGCTGACTGCGGCCAACATATCGCCGTGGCGGCGGATATCCGTTCACCATATTATGACACACACACACACCAATCCGTCAGCATTCAGCCACAGACACAAGTCCGCCACACCAAAGGTCAGTGATAAACTGGCGGCATCCAAACCCACACCGTTACGCCAACAGAACAAATGCCCATCACGTTATGACCCAAAAATCACCACGGCTGACATTCAACCTCGGTAAATCACTGGCGGTACTTAACGCCGCGCTCAAAATACACACACACATACAAAACTACACTACATTGGACAATTTAAATAACACACACGTGACACCCATACACACAACACACCCACACCACTATAAAACACACACCCACATTACCCACAAACCTTTAAGACTACAAATAATTGCCACCAGAGTGAGATAGCAAGACTACTCACACAACCAGAGCCACATACCACTCACACCTATCCACCACACGCACCCCACATCACATATCCCAAAACATTACCCTACACACCCTCACCTACACACTTTACAAAACAACCATGGCACCACAAAGACACCCCTGATTCTCAGAGGAGGAGCTAAGGGTCATGGTGGAGGAAATCATCAGGGTCGAGCCTCAGCTATTTGGAGCACAGGTGCAGCAGATATCTATAGCTAAGAAGATAGAGCTATGGCAGAGAATCGTGGAAAGGGTAAATGCCATGGGACAGCACCCAAGAACCAGGGAAGACATCAGGAAGAAGTATAACGACCTACAGGGGAAGGTACGTCCCATTGCAGCAAGACACCAACTAGCTGTATAGAGGACTGGCGGTGGACCCCCACCTCCTCCCCCACAACTAACAACATGGGAGGAGCAAGTCTTGGCAATCATGTATCCTGAGGGCCTGCCCGGAATAGGAGAAGGACTGGACTCTGGTAAGTCAACTCTATACTACTACTACCCCTCTACCTGCATGCCATCACATACCCCCACCCTCACCCTCACTCCCATCACTCCACCACCTCCCACACACCTCACCATCACATCTCACTCATCCCAATGCCAAGCCCTGCATGCCATACCAATGCATGGACAACACTCACAGCCCTGCATGGACACCTATCACTAAAGCATGCACACTAGAGACAATCAGTTAGCCCACCACATACCAACTCACACAACTGAAAGCTGCCAGGGCAAATACAACCAAAGAGGGCGAGCCACCGATGCACAATATGTCGCACACAGAAACAATAACACTTAATTTTTATCCCCACAGGTATTCCAACCAATGATACCGGAGAAGAGGTGCCAGCACTATCCAGTCCCCAACTGAAGAGGCCCATAGTGATGACAGCAACTCCGGTCGCCTGGATCTGGATGACCAACCTGGCCCATCAGGGACCTCTGGATAGTCGGTTACCCAGGCACAGTCACACACCACCACAGAGCCTCCCCCATCTGGAAACACCACCACAGCACCCACCCAGCGTACCCACACCTCTGTCCCCAAGACACGTCAATCAGCAGTGTGCCCATCTCTACACGGACCCCAGGGCACACCTCATACCAAAGACAATCAGGGACCTGGGGTCAGTGGCCACACAGTTCAGGGGACAGAGGCACAGTCAACAGGGAAACTGGGAGGAGTGCTGTGTGCCACTGGAGGACAGGCCCAGGAAACTGACTCTCCGGGAGGCACTCACCAAGATCCTGGGAGCATGTCAATATTCCCAGGACACGATGGGCCAGATCCTGGACAATGTGCAGGGGAACAGGTGGCTGCAGGAGGGACAGTACCAGGGGATCAGGGAGGACTTGCAGGCCATCAACACCACCCTGGTCTCCATTGCAGGGGTGCTGGCAGACATGGCCAACATAATGAGGGAGGCAGTCTCACAACAGCAGGCCCCTACCACTAGCCAGACATCTGAACTGCCTTCCACCTCCGCTGCCGCTAGTGGCCAGGAGGCCCCGCCACAAGACCAACTGGCTACCAGCACCCATCCCCCTGCAGAAGGAGAACTACCCCGCAAACGTTCCCTGCGGTCCAGGCAGAAGCCAGAGACTGTTGCCAAGACCCCTGCCAGGAAATGAGACTCTCCTGATTGTCACTCTTGTGTCCCACTCTGTCACTCTGTCCAACTTGAACTGCTATTGCTCCCCTTCCTATGTCCTCATGGACAATGCACCTGTGCTACAAATAGACTGGAACTGTACCCTGGACTTTCCCCCATCATCACCCCATCCCCTTGCACTTGCCCTCTTCTTCTTAGCACTTCAATAAACACCCTTGGAAAAAAAAGAAGTATGGAGAATGTTACATTTTTTAAGTATGTATTTGATTAACCAGGTCAAACATTGCAAATCAACTGTACAGTAATTGTGCACATAGGAAAGACCTGTATTTGGCTGCACTGATCACACCAGGAGTGATAGTGGGCTACAAACATCTGTAAAATGAATTGCCAAAGGGTACAGTAAGTGGGCATAGAAGTGGGAAATAACAGCATTCTAGTGCCAAAGATATACAAATAATTGACAATGAAATGTGAAGTAACACTGTCTTACCTGTGTGTCACTGGAAGTTTTGTCGTATCACTTCTGTTCTGTTGTCCTCATCCTCAACCTCTGCCTCCTCATCCTCACTGTCCACAGGGTCCACTGCTGCCACACGGCCATCTCCAGCCTCCTCCTCCTGCAAAAAAGGCACATGGCATCTCAAGGCAAGGTTGTGCAACATGCAGCATGCCACGATTATCTGGCAGACCTTCTTGGGTGATTAGCACAGGGATCCACCTGTGAGATGGAGGCACCAGAACCTGGCCTTCAAGAGGCCAAAGGTTCTTTTATTTATCTGTCTTGTTCGCTCATGTGCCTCATTGTAACGTTCTTCTGCCCTTGTCCTGGCATTCCTCACAGGGGTCTGCAGCCATGATAGGTTTGGGTAACCAGAGTCATCTGCAAATATTGAGGGACAACATTTAGCCACACACTATCCCATATGGCCAACACCATACCCATACACCGACACCTACTGGGTGGGAACCAGGGCTCACCTATTAGCCTAACCCTGTGCCTCTGTAGTTGGGCCATGGCATTTGGGATGCTGCTATTCCTCAGAATAAAGGCATCATGCACAGACCCAGGATACTTAGCATTGACATGGCAGATGTACTGGTCCACCAAGCACACCATCTGTACATTCATGGAGTGAAAGCTCTTACAGTTTCGGTTCACCTGTTCATTATAACAGGGGGGCACAAATGCAATATGAGTTCCATCAATCGCCCCAATTATGTTGGGGATATGTCCCATTGCATAGAAGTCAGCCTTCACTGAGGCCAAATCCTCCACCTGGAGAAATACAATGTAGCTGCACAAGTGTTTAATCAGGGCAGACAACCCTCTGGTCAGCGCTATTGAGAACATTGGCTGTGACATTCCTGCTGCCAAGCCCACTGTCACTTGGAAAGAACCAGTTGCCAGGAAATGGAGCACTGATAGAACTTACACAAGAGGGGGGATCCCAGTGGGGTGATGGATAGCAGATATCAGATCAAGCTCCAATTGGGCGTGCAGCTCTGTGATTGTGGCCCTGTCAAGTCTATAGGTGAGGATGATGTGCCTGTCTTCCAGTGTTGCCAAGTCCACCAGGGGTCTGTACACTGGGGTATGTCTCCATCTCCTATTCATCTGCAGCAGTAGTAATCTATGGGGCAAAAGAGTGAGGAGCCGGTCACAAACTCAACATTGGAGCCACAACAGTACAATGCATGATGTCAATTCGTATTGGGTAAGTGGGATTTGTCCTGTATGTCCAAATTTTAACTGAGATGCAGTTATTATTCAGGGCCTGCCCCCAACCCCTGGAATGGCATCCACCTGTCCTCTATGGAGGGACAGATGGGAGTGAGGTAATTCCGCTGCTGTTGTGCGCCGTTACGGGAGGCTGTCGGGAACCGCCATTCAACTCCTCATTGGTTAACATTGGGCCCTTTGGGGTACCGTGGCCAATGGTGATCTATGCCGGCGGTGACGGTATGCACTGCCGCGGACGTGACTGTCATTTTCTATCTGATTCCTCATTTGCTACCTGACCTTCAACAGGAGAGGACCTACACATCATGTGCTACTCTGACCTGTGTCTGGAACCTACCATGGCCCGTGTGACTGGGGAAAGGGACCCTTCCTTCACCTCGGCGGAGTTGGAGCGACTGGTGGATGGGGTCCTACCCCAGTACGGACTGCTGTATGGACCTCCAGACCAACAGGTGAGTACACTGTAAGCACGATGCATGTGGCATGAATGCATGGAGTGGTGTGTGTGAAGGCCTCATGTGAGGGGGGTGGGTGGATGTCCTCTAGGTGGTGTATTGGTTGTATGCTGGGCCATGTGTGTGCGAATGGTGATGTGAAGGGGTATGGTGGGCCATAAGTGTAACACACAGGACTGTCTGACTGATCCTGTTTTACTGTGTGTATTCCCTCTGCAGGTCAGCGCTCATCAAAAGAAAGGTATATGGCGTGCTATCGCCAATGATAGATGGCAGACAGAGCACCCACTGTCGGAAACGGTGGGAGGACCTGAGACGCTGGGCATGGAAGATGGCGGAGGCCCAGCTGGGGATGGCCTCCCAACGAAGAAGCAGTGCCCATTGAACCCTGACCCCCCTGATGGTCTACATACTGGTGGTGGCCTAGCCTGAGCTGGATGGGCGCTTGAGGGCATCACAGTAGCCACAAGGGGGTGAGTACAGTGCCCATCCTTACAACTTACGCATGGTAGGGTGGTATCTGGGTGGGGGATGTGTGTCAGTGGGTGCCCCTAGCCCAGGCCTGACATTGCAGAGTAGGTCCCCTGGTGGCAAGGGTCCTGAAGGGATAATCATGCTGCCTAGCTCGTAGGCATCCACAACTGGTCAGGGCTGCGTGGGTCCCAGGTGTGCTGCATTTGACAGTGTGTGCCCCTCCCCATGCCTTGGTGGCTAGCAAAGTAACTGGTAGTGCAATGCATAGTGCGTAGGCCTGTTCCCTGTGTGTGAGAGTGGTGTGTATGCCAACAGTGGTGTTGGTGCAGTCATTGACCAGGTGTATCCTTTGTCTCTTCCGCCCCCTTTTTGTTTTGTCACTCTGTCCTTATGTGCATTAGCATCATCTGGCGGAGGAGCAGAGGCACCGGCGACGGAGGGAGCTCCATTTCACAGGACCCTGGAGGCAGAGTCCACCAACAGTGAAGGCACCAGTGGGACGGAGGGCGAGGGGAGCACCACGGTGGAGACTGGAGGGGACAGTTCAGACTCTGATACCTCCTCCCATGGAAGCTCCCTGGTGGTGGCGGACACTTCTGTGACCACCCCTCCTACAGGTACAGCTGCCACCCCCCATACCAGCACCGCCCTCTCAGCAGCCCCTCAGTGAGTTGCCCTAGCCCACTCACCCAGGAGGGTGGGCATCTCCATCGCCCCAGGCACCTCAGGCCCTGCACCAGTTAGCCCTGCTGCCCTGAGTGAGGAGGCTATTGTCCTCCTGAGATCCATATCTGTAGGTCAGTCCACCATTGTGAATGCCATCCAGGAGCTGGCAGCCCAAATGCAACAAACTAATGCATTTCTGGAGGGCATTCACACTGGCTTGGCGGCCCAACAGAGATCGATCCAGGTTCTGGCCTCTTCTATGATGGCAGCCATTGTCCCTGTTTCCACCCTCCCCCCTCCAACTTTCTCTTCCCAAACCCATTCCCCTCAACCCCACCCTATCCCAAGCACACAGGCAGATGCGCATGCACACAAGACAACACACAAGAGTGGCACAGGCAAACACAAGCACCACACATCATCCCACAGACACTCACACAAACACCATCCAGATGCAGACATACCAACATCCACAATATCCACTGTCTCCCCCTCCTCCTCCACCTCCCTCCCAGTTGCATCTACTCTCACACCTGCATGCACTACATCCTCATCAACTACCAGCATCACCAACACACCTAGCAGAACACACACCTCACTGGCAGACACCTCCACAACAGCCATGCACTCATCCCCTGTGTCCTCTCCCACTGTGTCTGCCTCCCCCTCCTAAAGGACACAAATGCAAGCACTCCAATGCCCAACAGCAATCCACCTCACAACAGGATCCAGCCCATGCACCAGTACCCAAAATCAGCAGACAGACAACTCCTACAACCACTCCCTCTTCCTCCATTCCCAAAACTTCTCCCTCTTCCCACCCCAATGTCCCTAAGAAGCCTTTCCTCTCCACCATTGACCTATTCCCTACCTCCCGTCCATCACGTCTGGCCAGGGTGGCAAAAACCCGGGCAAGCACCTCAGCCACCCAGTCCACGGGTCCAGTAGCCTCCACACCCACTTGTCGTGGGAAAGGATCAAGGGTACCTGTGCAGAGGGTGAAGGAGCCTGTACCAGGCAGCCTCAAGGAAAGGGTGCCAGCCCCAGCTGCTGCCCGGAAGGGCAAGGAGCCAGCCCCAGCTGCTGCCAGGAAGGGCAAGGAGCCAGGGGCAGGGACTCAGATGGAGCCCCCATCACCACCCATGGTTGTGCAACCATCCGAGGCTGCAGGGGATGGGCAGGAGCTTCCCCTACCACCAGCATCAGCACCACCACCATCAGCAGTGGGCAGCCATTCGAGGCTGCAGCGGATGGGCTGGAGCTTCCCCCCACCAGCGGCTGCAGAAACACCACTTCCACCGCTGAGCAGCCATCACCGCCGGCAGATGGTATGTAGTCCTGCCTCCATGGGCTGCTCTGCAGCCTGCCCCTGGCAAATCCAGTGGATATGACACCCACCTGAGAGACTGTGACCTTGCACTCTCCAGGATCAAGAGCACAGGGCACGTTGCCCCCTCCACAACCAGTGGGTAAGACACCCACCAACCCCAGCATCCCCAGGATCAAGAGCGCAGGGCACAATGCCCCCTCCAGAACCAGTGGGTAAGACACCCACAGACCCCAGCCTCCCCAGAGCACAAGGCACAATGCCCCCTCCAGAGCATGTGGGCAAGTCACCCACGTGAGAGACTGTGGCCTTGCACTCCCCAGGACCAAGCACAGGGCATGTTTCCCCCTCCAGAGCATGTGGGCAAATCACCCACCTGAGAGACTGTGGCCTTGCACTCCCCAGGACCAAGCACAGGGCATGTTGCCCCCTCCAGAGCATGTGGGCAAGTCACTCACCTGAGAGACTGTGGCCTTGCACTCCCCAGGACCAAGTGTGTGTATATCATGTACATAGGGAGTGGAACACACTCTGCCTACATTCCACCAAGACAATAATGTGGTGGTGCATTGTCCCATTTCAGTCTTAGATCCTGACGATGATTCATAGGTTTGTATAGTTATTCAGCACCCATTACTGCTTCATTTGTCTGGTAATCCATAGCGCACTCCACAGCCAACGTGAGTGTGCCATAAGTGAGGTACAGTGCACCATGTGTCAGGGTTGTACCCAATGGCAGTGCCAGGACATAATTCCATGGACACACAGCGCATGCTCTGCCTCTAACATTGGTTACAAACCCTGTACAGTTACTGAAGGTCCATAGTTACCAATAATGTCCCCACCTTGTCACACATTCACAGTGCTGACAAAGCAGAAATCTGCCTGAGATGTGACGCTGTTCCTACATTACTTAAACACCATTTGATAACAGCCACTACCTTACGTATGCCCCCTTGCATACATCCGGCCAAGTGTGGTGATGATGTGGGGAAAGGGCTATGAATTAGCACATTGCCTACTTGACGGCATGTTATATGTTGTGGTGCATGGATCTAGGCCTTCAAGAGTCACATGCCCGTGAGTTACGTGACACTGATGTGTGACACAGAAGCAGTAGACCATCTTACATCACAAACTATGCTGCTACCATACTTGTAACTGGTGTGTTTCTTTCCTGCTCTCTGGGGTTTCAATTACATTCCAATTGTATACGTAGTGGAGAATGAGTAGACCATGGAGATTCAGGTGAAAAGTGTTTTATTGGTGATATTTACAAAGTGATAACTGTACAGTGACTCTGTGTAAGGGCTCCGTACAATTTGTAGTCTCCTGAGAACTCCTGCAGCAGTGTTTTGTAGTTCCCCCTCCAAATGTGCTGCACCATTGTCATCCTCCTCCTTGTTAGGGACATCTACCTATTCATCCCAGGGTACATTGGTCCGTATACATATATTGTGCAGAATTGCACATACCAATATGATCTTACATACCAGTGGTAGAGCATACAACAGGCTTCCGCCTGTCAGAGCCAGGCACCTAAACCTTGACTTCAGAAGTCCAAATGTCCACCACATTGCGTGTTCTTCTGTGCCCTTCATTATATGCCCGCTCTTCCACCGTTCTGGGATTGCCAAATGGAGTCATGAGCCTTGTCTGTATGCAGTAACCTTTATCGGCTGAATAGGAATCAGAGAAGATGTGTTTCTAAAGCTTGATAGTAGTTTGGTATATACTGTGGCAGTTGTTAGTTTTCGGTGGAGTGGTGACTCAGACTTGCTTCTGGTATAGTGTATGTTCCTGTTTTGTGAAGTGGTTTCATAGGTCTGTGCTGATAGACATGACAATCTTGGGTTGTGGCTCAGGGACCTGGGGATTGTAATATTCTACTAAAACAGATGGTTTTGCCCTTGCAAATATGTGTTGTGTTGTCCATAATTGTGCCAGTGTCCTATTATTGGTGGATCCTTTCACCTCCTTGCACCACAGTGGTGACATTTATAGAGATACCATGGTAGCCCTACAAAAGCCAAATGTTGGCCTCCATGTTACCATGTGGCACTACACATGCAGTGCAACACATAATGACCCTTTGTGGCAGTTGGTGGGTGTGCCAGCCATCAAGTGTACTAAGGTGTGAGTCACACATTAGAAGGATGATCAAAACATATGGGACATATGATCAAAAGTTGGTACACATGTATGTAAGGTCGGGTATGTTCACTATACTCCTACAGAGTCCTACAATGGCATCCATGATCTTTACAGTATTGCACAAACTCTGTGCCATAGTAGACCGTTCCTTGTAAATGGCACATACATGGTTGGGTTAGGGGTCGCTAAGGGGCGCATGTGAGGTGCCATTGGACTAGGTGCTGCATGACTTCTCAACATTCTGCCCCATGGTCTTTCATGGCAGGGAATGTTGTGTTCCTATTTGTGCGTCACATTGCAGCAGACAGTTGAATGTGCACACTATGGGTATGTCAGGTATGTGTAGGTGATATTTAGTTGGTCATGGCAACACTTGGGTGGCCAGATGCTTGTCCCCCATGACTGATGTGGGGCTGTGCCTATGTGTGACTTTGTTAACACTGACATGGCCTATGCTATTCACATTGCTGAGCTAAACATTGTTAGGTGTAATGTGTATGGTATCTGTATTTAGTTGTCAACCAGTGAACACTGGTAGTAGATTGTGCCCAGCTTCTGTATGCATAGGGGACATTGATCCACCTATCCTCATGTGGGTGCCAGCCAGGTTGTGGCTGTATTATGTACATGTGGATGTATGTGTGTGTGTGTGATGTGCAATGATTGCAGTGTAGTGTGCCATGTGGCATATGTGTTGTTGTCTGTACATCTATGTTTCCCTGCTTATGTGTGTTTAGTGTGGTGTATGTTTTGTTTGTCCTACATGGTAGGTGTGTTGTCTGTAAACTGTTTGGTATGGTGGCTTACCTACGAGTAGGCCATTGCCATATTGGCCATCCTGGAACCGCTCGTTGATGGTGGAGTGCCGGAATATGTAGGCATCATGTACACTGCCAGGGAATTTTGCAAGGATGTTTGAGAAGAGCCCATGGTGGTCCACAATGGCCTGCACATTTATGGAATAGGTGTGGTTGCAGTTCCTGTATAGGTGTTTGGTTGCTGCAGGTGACACCATGTTGGATGTGGGTGCAGTCCATTGCACCCATCATATGAGGGAACCCTGCAATTAGATAGAAACCTTGCTTGGTCTCCTGCTGCAGTTGCTGGGTGTTTGAGAAGCAGATGTGGTGGGGTGTGAGGAGTATGATTGCTTCCAGAACCTTTGGAAGGAAGACCAAGAAGGATGGCTGGGAGATACCAGACACTTGTGCACCCGTTGTCTGAAAGGATCAAGATGCCAGCATATGGAGGGCAGCAAGAAGTTTGGTCATGGGTGGTATGTTTGTTGGAGATGCAACCCTTGCAGTGATGTCTGGTGCAATGTGGTGCAGCAGGCATACAATTGATTCCCGGTTCAGACGGTAAGTCCTGATGACATCTTGTTCCCTAAGCCCAAGGATGGTTGTACGCTGTTGAAAGATCCTCTCCCACCTTCTGCGTTGCCTTTGTGGCTGAAGTGGTGGCGTTTGGAGTTGCTGCAGTGGTGGTGGAGGGACCTGTTGTCATCACTGACGTCTGCAGCATGTGCCAAGATGGAGCAGTAACACCTCCATCTTGTCCTGGAGGTTGCAAATGCTCCTTCTGTGTGTTTTCCTTGAGTGGTCGTGTATGGCCATCTTTTTAATGCCTGGTCTGACCAATTGGCCTTTGCGTCATTTTTTGGGTGTGCTTCCTTGGTATGTGTCGTTTTTGTGTCAGGAGACAAATATTGCCATGGAGGACTAGCATTATTTTTTGGAAGGGAATGCTTACCTTGCATATCATTGTCACAGTACGACGCAAGGTGGGACGGCGCTCCCAAAAAATTACGATAACTCAGTTATTTTGACTCTAGACGGGTCTAGCATCAAAATATAAATATGGTGTTGTTAGCGCCACATTTACTTCAAAAAAATTACGCAAAGGCAGTGCAAACTTTTCATAAAGATGGGCCTAATTTTTCACATTTTACCACAATCCCAATCCTCAATTTTCTTTAATTTCTGCAATCTCTGCTTTTTTATCATGCAGTAATTATAGCTCGTGTTTGTAGTTCACCTGGGACTACTGTGTTTATGTGTGTGTAATGTGATTCTGAGGTTTTGTGTCATTATTTTAGCTAATTTGTGCAACCCTCTCTTACATGGAAGTTTGTCGGCACAATTTAGAGAACAAATATAATAAATAAATACACACATAAATACATAAATGAATAAATAAATAAATACATTGCTCACAGATGGATTTTCCCACATGCCCTTGCAACGCATCGGCTAATGCACACCAGAAATGACGGAAAAACACCAGAGTCCCATACATAAATAATGAAGCAAGTTCACTGCAGGCCTGTTAGAACACTAACCGAGTGATGTCCCTGCCTCGGCGACCCCTCCACTGACAGCAGCAGTGTCTTGGTGGATGACCCACTTTCTCCTGCCGCCCCTCTTGTTATGTAGTGGGTCGGTCCCAGGCTCAACCGTCGTCCTCCATCACACACAGGAAGTAGCAACTCGTTGTGCGACCTAACTTCATGTATAAAATAAAGTTGGCCCCTGCTCTATACTGTGTTTGGTGTTGTGATTAGGCCTGGCTGAAATTTGCATAATTTCCTTTGCAGAAATTACGGGAAATGCCCAAAAAACTATGAAAATTACGTGAAAGGCCAACTACATCTGCATATGTAAACACAGATATATACTCGATTTTAGTGACACATAAGCGTCATACAGATCGCACGCATGTACATGCAGATACGTATTCTGAATATTCCTAACAACTAAAGCTTAGGAGAGTTACCACTACCTAATGACTCAACAGTGGCTGTGCCACAAGCCCTAAAAAGACATAACATACAGAGGCTAAGGTACTCTCGTATTTCACCACAACATAATCACTTAACCTGATACTACCCATATTATCTAGTGTTTAAACGTTGAAATTAGATACTGAATTTAAATTTTTTGGCATTGTTATTTTTTAAGATTAGTTTTAAACATCTCATGAGACAAGCCATTTGGGGGGTTTCATTGGTTATCCCTGTGAAAGATATAAGATGACTTGCGAATAATATTAATAGTAAAAGTGAGCAGATATGACTTTTTTAATCCGTTGCATAAAATATAGGTACCTTTGGTGTATCCTACTTAAGACTACAATTTTGCATAAGTTATGGTAATGTGTGTGTGTGTGTGTGTGTGTGATTTTTTTATGTTTAGGAACTGTTATGATATTTTTGTAAAAGGTGACTTATTTATAAGATTGTAATTTGATGACGACATTAAAGTGCTAACTGTGGATATGGAAGTGGATGTGACTCAACTTAGATGATGTTTGAAAAATGCTTTATTTCATGTTTATGTAAAGAGTTATCATTTTTAGAGTGCCTGGAGCTTTGCATTTCATGGGGGCAGTACTGTGAGGCATGCAAAAGTTTGAATTTCGCTTTGTGTATGAATAGACGGCAATAATGACATACGCATGACTACAGTATGGTGTGTTTTTATTGTTATGCATGATGATTAGTAATACAATGTGGCTATGTGAAGGTATGTTGTTAAATTGTATGAGTGTGAAATTGCATAATTTTGTTTTTAAATGTATGCTTTATAGTAAGTGCGGCATGAGTAGAAGCAAAGGTTAAGCGATTGTGGTGGTAAAAAATGGAAGGGCTTACCTTAACTTATTTTAATTCCTTCTTTTTATTTGGTTCTACGGCATACCCATTGTAAGCACATTAGTGAACTTAACATCCTCTTCAGCTTTGTATTTTTTAGGGAATTTATTTTAGATATGCTTACCTCATCTTGGCAGAGGATATCTTCTCACGGTGTAAAAGAAGGAATAAGTGAGCAACCCACTGATATAAAGTGATATGAAATCCTTTCTTTGTTCTTTCATCCAATCTTTTTATTTACAGTGAACATTCCCATCAATGTTGAAATTGTCCACAATGTTACAACTGCAATAAGGCAGCTGACACATGTTTTCCCCCTAGTAGCTCGATAGCCTGGGGCTCCCTCAAGGCTCTTAATAAAGGTAACATTTATATTGCGCTCTAATTTGTTCCATATGGCTCATATTGATATACAATGAAGTTCAATTGAAACCCAAGACACAAGCACAATCATTGTGATATTCATCTCGTCCAGAGTTTAATCCCGAGATATGTGGGCGCATATTTTGGGATTAAACCCTTGACGAGATGATCTCACAATGATATGAATTAGCCTTGTTCTAGAGGGAGTGGGTGCCTAATGGTGGATATGTGGATGTCTGATTAATGGTGTGTGGGAATCTGATGACGGGTGTGCAGGTGCTTCTGGTGACTGTGTATATGCATGGGTGTGTGATGGGTATATGGCATGTCGGGGTATTTGGTGGCGCGTAATAGCATGTTTGGAAGTCTGATTATGTATTTGTTTCTGATGGACTGCGTGAGTGTATGGCATACTTGGGTACCTGATGACAGGTCTGGCTGTCTGATGGTATGCATGGGTACGTGATGGTGTGTTTGTGTGTCTGATAGTGTGTGTGGAATCTTAGCAAAGTGTGTGGTGTCTGATGGTGTGTGCAGGAATCCCATGGGTGTATGAGCTCCTGATTGTGAACAGTGGATATCTGGTGGTGGCTGCTTTGGGCATCTGATGGAGAGTATGTGGGCATCTGATGGTGTGGGTGTGTTTTTGTGTGTGTGTATGTATGCGCTTGCAGGGGTGGATATGTGATGAGAGGTGTGTGGTTGTCTGAAGTAGGTGTGTTGGCATTGGTTGTCATGTGTCTGATGATGTGTGTATGTGGTTGTCTAATTCTGTGTTATGGTGAGTCTGATGGACCGTGTGGGAGTTCACTGGCATTTGATGTGGAACTTTCTGACTGCTAATCTTTGTAGGTGTGAGTGTGCATCAGTGTCTCAGCGAGAGTGTTTTTGCATGATTGCTTGAGTGGGTGTCTGATAGTATGTGTGTGTGTGCATGTGTGTGTGAATGTGTGTGTGTGTAGCTGATGTGGTGTGAATGTTTTGCCATCTGACCGTGTTGGTGTCTGTGTTCAGTCGTCTTCAAGAGTATGAAGGCATACATGGATTTCTGATGAACTGTATTGCAGTCTAATGATATGGGTCTAATGATGTGTGTGGGTTTGTGAATCCGATAGTGGATGTAGACTAATGGACATGTCCTGGTGAGTATACAGGCATGTTATGGTGGGTAGGCGGACAGTTTATGATTAACAAATGGTGCTGTGTGTGAGGGGGCACCTATTTGTGAATTTGTGGGTGTAATTATTTGCAGGAGTTTGTTGGCATGGGTGAGCATCTGATTTCGGGCTCATTTAATAATTTAGCTCAGTTCTACCCTTCCCATGAAATGGATAGATAGAGCACCTCTTGCACTGGTGGTTTACCTGCATCATAAAAGGATGGGGGAACTGCTGATTGACCACTGTAGGAGCCTCCCCCATATCACTATTAACTTCAATGCAACAGGTAATCGACCCTATTTAGAGCAGTCCTCCCATTGCACATTTTCCTAGTTCAGATCCAATATGATCCCAGCCAGGGTCACAGTGCTCTCCTGTTCCTCAATGGAAACAAGCACATAATAGCCCACATAGCATTCACTTCTGATGGCAGTTCTTCTGTCGCAGTGGCTAAAGTACTTTCATCAAACAACCTCTGCAGGCAGGTGGGGGTTACTCGGGAAGGTAGGAAGACCTTCACTGGGAAGTCAGAGGCAAGGGCCTATGGCGATCAGACAGCATTGCAGACCGTCCGGCATGAGCTAAATGATTCTCTGTCAGTGTAGGTGGCTGATTAAGTGTCGTATGGCTGGGTGCAGGTCAGTGTCCTACTAGATACACTGGGGATGGTGTGCAGAGGCATGTGATATTGCTCGTGGGTGATTGATACCATGTGCGAGAGAGAGAGAAGCTAAAAGTGTGTGTGGGTGTCTGATAGTGTGTTTATAGACAATTTATGTGGGTGGGCATTTAATATTGTGTATGTGATTATGTCTGTCTAATGATGTGTGTGGGGGTTTCTGATGGTGCGTAAGGACATCTGATTGTGTGTGGGCATCTGATGATGGGGGTTGGCATCTGATAGTGGGTGGGTGACACCTGATGGTGGGTGTTTGGGGGAACTGATTGTGAATGTGTTTGCATCTGATTGTGGGTGTCAGTGTGCTTGGTGGTCTTATGGAGTGTGTGTGTGTGTTTTTATGTGTCTGTGTGTGTGGTTTTCTGCTGTTACGTGCTGTTTTTCTACTTTAAATTGTATTTAACTCTCTCTCCTGATGCTTTTTACCATAATGAGAGATTTAAAAAGACAGGGAAGAGGGATGTTTTCTCACTTATCGTTTGCTCAAGGTAGGGGTAAGGCTTTTGTTCTTTCTCACCTGGTCCTAAGCATCGATGTTCTGTATCACCCCAACAACCCCGCCTTGCTTCAGGGAGGGCACATTTTCACAATTTAGCCCTACGACCTTTTTCAAGTGGAGTGGGATTGATTGTAAGCCCACCCACTTGCCTTGGTCACTGGCAGGCTAGGCGTCATTAGAGCAAGTGTGGATGGTGGAATGTATTTTTTTAAATATATATCAATCTTTGCAAACATTTGCAGATTTTTTTGATCATTCCATGTGTCCATGTAGGTATGCCTTACAAAAGCAGGAGTTGCGTGTGCCTCTCTCTACCTGCTCCCAAGCTCACAGCTTGCTCAAGGCCAAGAGGGGATTTTAGAAAGTGGGATTGTAAACAGGGCACTAGGACAACTGTAAACTGCCCCATATTGTCATGGGCTGCAGTACTTGGCGGCCCACGAACGAGCATGGCAGCTTATTGCTGACTCGGTGCCCTGTTCAACTCTGAGAAAAGAGTGCTGGCGCAGTTGTCAGAAATGCAGTCGGCTACGCTGTCCTCTACGACCCCTCAAATGCTACGGGCCGCAAAGCAGCACAGCAGCTCGCAGCTGACCAATCGCTCCTCTGTTCAAAACTGCGAACAGAGTGTTGGGACATTATGAACCGCCATGTTGCTCTGTGGCCCACATTTTTTTGGTAAAATTTCCCAATCATCCTTGGGAAGAGGGCAAAGTGGGCAAATGCCTCCACACTTGGCATTATGAAAGGTGGGTCTAGCAAACTGCCGTCTTATGGCTACGGTGGAGGAAATCCCTCCGCTTCCCTGCAGTTTGTGAAGGCGACACCGGGTCAGCTAGAAGTAACCTACTACCCATCTCCTAAGTGCTTCGGCGTCTGGTCAGTGGGATATAAAACGGAAATGCAATGCAATACACTGCAAGACTCCAGAGACAAAATGCATTTTTGCATCTTGAATCATTTTTTGAGAGATTTAGTGACACTGCATAAAACTTTCCAAATAAAAGATTTCCGCCCCTCAACTCAAGCTTAAGGAGTTTAGGGAGTGGGGCTATGAGGACGGGTCTCAAAAGGTATTTCCCCATTTTAATTATTATAGAGTAAAACATGCCGCTACACAGTGGTTAATTTGTAAAACAGGAAGAGCCAGAGCCCTCGTCAGGTGAACATGGCAGCTTGCACCATCCATAGCCCCGGCCAGCGCTGCAAATTATAGTACCAACACAATTCCTAACCATCACACTATAAGAATGGCTTGGGTGGCACAAATTAGTGATTATTAGTGTGTATTAAATTAATAAACAGCTGTTGTGCTCATACTCAAATTTGGCAGACAGTCCCACCATGTGGCAGACTGTCACAAGCTCCGGTGCTAAGACTTAAGTGCCGGTGCCGAGCACCAGAAACCATCGGCTCAAATTAAGCACTGCACCTACATCACAAACCGGTGGGCACCTACATCACAAACGGGTGGACTGATTTTTACCAAACTTGTATGAAATTAAGCAGTTTTGTCCAAATCGCAATCTTTTTTAGGTTCGTAAAAATGCATTCTGTTTTTTAACAGAACTGCCACAAGGGGGTGAAAATAAGATTTTAAAAATAAAGAATTCTGGAATAATTACGAAAAAATCGAGAATTATGTCAAAGTTGAATATGTGAGCATTATGAACGATTAGTGAAAGCTTCAACGTATTTTTTTCACCATCTTAAAATTACATTTTCGACCTCACAGCGATATCAGGCCAAATTCTCTATTTTAGCATGCTATAAAAAAACCTCTGGGCCATAAATGAAATCAGCATGAGTGTTCATGGACGGCAGCTGGAGGGTAGAACCTAAAGGAGGTGAAAAAAGACGTTTGCCAGTGAATGAAAATGTGATTTTCCTTTTTGGAAATACTGCGTGTGGGGTGAAATCATACTTTTGGCTTGGCAAAAGAAATCTCAAGGGCCAAGATGGGAAGCATAGTGTGCTTTGGTTGTATGAAGTATCAGGGGAGTCCTCGGTGGAGAGGAAGAGGGGGTCGAAAGCTATTTAGCTGCAGAAAAAAATATCTTCTCTTTATTGGACAATCACAATTTTTACCATAATAACAATTTTTAGTACTAAAACAAGAAGCAGACATTATTCCTTCTAATCTATGTGTACTTTTCCAAAGGCCCGATACAGTCGGTTTGTATGGGGCACTAGTCACCCAGGACCTGCAGCACATGCCCAAATGCTGCCTGCAGCTGATTTGGACAAGATGGGGGAAGTGAGTAAGACTAGCCCGGGCTAGATGCTGCCCCTGACCAGAGACCTTTCCCCACCCTCAGAAGTTACTTCGCTTAGCTAACAGAAGTGCGCAGCTGATTAGGATGGGGGCCAGATGCAGATCATGGCTAAAGGCCAGCCCTGGCACCCACGGCCAAAGTCAGAACAGTGCTAGGTGCAAGGTCTGACCCTATTATCACATCCCATTGCACAGGGAAAAGCCTGTGGGCAGGTGGTCAGGGTGGGATGGGACTAGGGGCCAGATGTAGCAAAAGTTTTTACCCATTCTGTGTCTATGGGAAAAAGTGTTCGTACAGATGGCCCTAGGACTTTTAACCAGAACATGCAAACCAAAAAGCCATGAACTACTGCATTTTGCGAAATGTGTGTGCAGAGCCCAGAGTGAAATACGGGTACACAGCACAGTCTTTGAGTTGACTAACTCTAGTCGGAAGGCAATGCACATCTAATTTGTATGGTAGTAGGGGTGGGTGAAAAATTCTGCCCCACCTGCGGAGTTTGCTGAGTTTTGCCCACTCTGCACTCTGCTTGGACCGCAGACTTCTAGCAAAACTCTCCCAACCACTGCGTGGAAGAGTTTTTACTCACGCTCAGCTTGCCAAAAATAACTTGGCGAGTGTGAGCAAGAATTTGTGTCCACTAGCATGATTTTTGGGTGCTAGAATACCTCCTGGCAAGATTTCTCAACGCAGGTGGTTGTGACAGGTTGCAACCATTTATGTTGGGAAAGCTGCTGCTCGAGTAGAAAATCTACACAAGCATAAGAAGAAGCGGGGAACGAGCTCCCCGCACTAAAAATCAGTGTGAGCAGCACAACATGCCTGAATTCTGCCCGCTCATGGAACTCCATAATCTCACTGAGTGTTTATGTAACTCTGCAGAGTGAAACTCTGTGAGTTTTGCCCAGGCCTAGGTGGCAGAAGGCAGCGCATGGTGGTTAGAGTGATAAGAGCAGCGCATGTTGGTTGTGGAGACTGATCACAGGCACAGCCAAAGCCCATGTGCAGCTGGTTCAAGCAGAACAGCATCTTGAAGCAAGACCACAGCAAAGACCAGAACCTTCTCCTGGAGGCTGTTTTTGGAGCATAGCTGGTTTATGTGGGAGTGCGCTGGATGCAGTGTTTGTATCAAAAACCATCATTGACAAAACTTTGTAAAAGATAAGTTAGGGTTATCTTTTACCTTGCCTAATAAACACATTAACAAATGTTTATGAAAACCTCAGAACTTCTCTTAAAAATGTATAGGTAAAGTTGTAGCATAAATACAATGCAATCTTTAAAAAACACTGAAAAGCCCCAGTTATGGTAAGCTGCACAAACCTAACTCATACCGTGAGTCACTCATAACCTCACACATATTTCAAATGATATCATCAGTGACATTACTAATGACATCTCGAATTACATCATAGGTGGCATCACTAATGATATTGCACAACATCAGCAATGCCCATGTTTTGAAAGGAATGGAGGCTTGGCACAGGGTGTGGCCAAGGTCTTGTGATCATTCCTACACTGTACAGTCAAAGGCCATGCACAGTAGAATCACAATGTTCAGAGTTATTGGAAAAAAAGCAAAAAATGGAAGCAGCTCCACAAGGCGACAGGCCATTAGCAGCTGCCACGGGAAGCTGTACCTAGTGCTTAATTTGAGTTGGTGCCTGGAGGTGGGGCCCACTGACACTCATTTTGGGGGACCAACACTTATTTTTCCTCATCAGACTTTGATCCAGAGCAATAGAGAGGAAAACACAAAGGGGAAAGAAGGAGGAAGTGAAGATAGAAAAATCATGACAAGGGGAGAAAGAAGGGATGAAATGTACGTGCAAGAGTGAGTGAGTGCCTGGTGATATACTGAAGCGGCAAGAGGTTGAATAAAGCCTGCTCAACCTTTGTATTTTGCACACTGACAATCAATAGCACCAGCTGAGGGCTCCTGTGCAAAACTTTGGGCCCCAGCATACTTGATGGGGTTCCCAAGTTTGGATGACCTCTGGAAACAAAACAAAAACTTTGGCTCAGGGATGCGACACACACTGACCTGCCATTAAAGGGTTACTACTTGTATTATGGACGGCGGTTAGACCTGTGAGGTCTGTTCTGACATTGTACATGGTAATGTCATGCTAGGCCTTGTTTTCCATGGGCCTGATTTAGAGCCGCCATGTTTTTGAGACTTACATCGCTCGCGCTCGTGGGTGGTCTGCTCTTGCTGTGCTTGTCTGTAGCTTCTGGTCACAAAGACGCGCAGGGGTGTAACGCAGGCTCATGCCCTGCGGCGCAATGGAGACCCCAGCCCTGCAGGAGGGCTCATGAAACACACACCAATGAATATCTGCGAGATGCCGGGGCCCAGGAGCCCATATTTTTGTGTTACGCACCGGATAAGTAGTACCCAAAGACTCAGGTGAGGCATTTCGCCCGTCATTGGCAGAATGAACCTTTCACGTTCACCGGAAATCTACGAGATACAAGACGGCCATCGAGGTGAGCCCTCAGCCTACTCAATAGCAGGTCATCCCAATAAATACATTCAGGGTATAATGAAAGTACTACCACTTGCAAAAACACTGATGTGATTTCCAAAGGATGGGAACTTTTTGCTGTAATCACTGCAGCTCGCACCTTCCATAAGCACATACCATGTTGTCACTTACCGATTACTAATATGGTATAAATATAAATTATAGGTTTGTTTTTATGTAGAGCATCAACCGCTGTGTCACTGATCGCAGTTTGACGGCCTCGAAAGGATAAAACACCGATTTGGGATCGCAGCATTCGAACTCGCACCCTACTGGTAGGTGCAGATATCAGGAGGGAGCGTTTAACTCACTGAGTCATATTGCTAGTGGCGGCACACTTTGTCAAAGCCCAATGAGTCAATAATCTGGTATATGTTTTGAAGCAGTTCGTTGACAGATTTTCTAGTATCTGATCCCCAGGCCCATTTTAAGAACCCATAAATTTGCAACTGACAGCATAGCTCCAGAGACTGAATCTGGGCAAACGAACGCAATGACTTCTCATTCTCGGCTCATACCTGATGCGCATTTGTTCCTCAGCATAACTATTAAACTCTTTACCTGCGGAGTGTCTGTATTTTCTCCTGGCAAATTGTCAATGTGGTTGCTTAATGGCACCCGTGAGCGCATAAGGCCGTTTCAAAGCGCTCCAGGGAAACGCGTGAGGGAGGAAGGCGGGGAAGGGAGCGAGCATGAGGAGTCATTGATGCTGTGTTAGGCTTCCATTGCACAAAAAAACACAATTCAGGTTTTATGACATTTTAATTAAGTTACACAAACCTTCGTTTACCAACTTTTTGGTTTTGTGTGATAGACCAGCTTTGCGATATAGTTAGTTTTTATTCTTAATCTAAGACTTTTACTGTGTTATTGATTTGTGGTAGCTTTGGGGCAGTTTTTAATTAGCATGATTATGGTTTTAAGTAACCGTATTAAAACGACACAGGCATTTTCTAAACTCAATTGCGTGTTTTGGAGACAGTACTATGAGCTGAAAAATATCTAGCCGGGAAGAGCCCGCAGTTGTAGCAAAGTATACAATGAATCCACTCCCAACCCACTCCATATGAACACAGACACTGCCTTTTCACCCTTTCCGTCCACCATGGGCCTAGCAAACAATGGTCACTGATTGTTTTAGCTCATCTTTGAACCACAGCAGGGCTATCAGTTTCCACAAAACAAACTGGAGTCACTAATTCCAAAGGCAGCTCTAGTGTGCCTCATTCATGCAGCCGGAGGGCTGGAAATACCCCCTTTAGTTCCAAATTGTACACACGTGTGGCAAATACCCCCTTTAATTCCAAATTGTGCACACGTGTGGCAAATACCCCCTTTAATTCCAAATTGTACACACGTGTGGCAGTACTCCTCTGCTCTCTGGTGTAGCTCTCAGGAAGTGACTCTGTGGCAAGCGGGTTAGGATGGAAATTAAATCTGGGGTGTTTGTGTGGAATTGAGTAACCAGTTTGGCCTTATCAATACTGTGGGTTAAAGACAGGCCCAGATTTCCTAAGCCTTTGTATTGTCCTTGCGTTGTGCACACAGGGGTGGTTAGCTTTGTAAAAGGAATGTAACAGAGCAGCTTGTGTTGTGTTATGTTACATTTCAAGCTGGTAGGCGATCCATGGGTGGAGTTTAGGCGTTTCGGTGCATCCACCCATGCATTTGACGCAACCCCAGAGTTACATACACCTCCAACAGGACTGTGTAACTAGGGGAAACATCTTTTTTCCTCCTTGTTATTTCCTGTTTGGATTGTTGTTGCACAGGAAAGTATCTCTTCCTGCACAGAAAGAAAACTAACAGTGCTGGAAAGTAGGGGGATGCTGCTGGATCCCTATTCCGGCAGCTATTCTTGGCTGGATCCCAGGGAAACATGCAGAATTTGCTCTGGTTTATCTTTCTGACAAAAGGACACATTTCAGCAGCGCCCACACATTGTCTGTGTTCCGTTCAGAGCAGCATCCTGCAGGCAGGAAGGAGGCTTTCTTATTTACACTTCCAGTCTGGTCCAAACAAAGGCCTGATTTAAAGGACCTCCAGCTTTCTTTGTTCAAATATCACTGCGGCCAGGAGCCATCTGAAGCTTGACACCTGATTCCAATGTAATGGAAGAGAACAAACGCGAACAGGTTGATATCACTTCACAAGTGCAAGAAACTATAATTTGGAAGCAGCTTTTTATCTTTGTTCAATTCCCTATGTAAGAGATGTACTTGCATTATAAGAGTGCAGGATTAATCTCTATATTTGAGTAATTACATAAATATTGATGTAAATAGCACCTACTTTTCATGTTTAGTGTGTGGTTTGAGAGCGTTTTACATTACACACAGAGTCAAATTATACAAGTGTGAAAATCAATGTACACAAAATGTTATTATAAGACAATGAAGGTTACAAGGTGTAGTAATCATAGCTTTCATCCTTGTAGACACTATGGGGGTCATTCTGACCCCGGCGGTAATTACCGCCATGGCGGAGGTTGGCGGTAGCACCGCCAACAGGCCGGCGGTGCTCCGCCGGGCATTCTGACCGCGGCGGTACAGCCGCGGCCAGAAGCGGAAAGCCGGCGGTGTACTGCCGACTTTCCGCTGCCCGTCAGAATCCTCCATGGCGGCGGAGCGCGCTCCGCCGCCATGGGGATTCTGACACCCCCTACCGCCATCCTGTTCATGGCGGTTCTCCCGCCAGGAACAGGATGGCGGTAGGGGGTGCCGCGGGGCCCCTGGGGGCCCCACAAAGTATTTCAGTGTCTGCCTAGCAGACACTGAAATACGCGACGGGTGCAACTGCACCCGTCGCACCTTCCCACTCCGCCGGCTCAATTCTGAGCCGGCCACCTAGTGGGAAGGTTGATTTGCCCTGGGCTGGCGGGCGGTCTTTTGGCGGCCGCCCGCCAGCCCAGGGCAAATCTCAGAATCACCGCCGCGGTCTTTTGACCGCGGTGCGGTGTTCTGACGGCGGTACCTTGGCGGACGGCCTCCGCCGTCCGCCAAGGTCAGAATGACCCCCTATATGTTAAGAGTGAATGGTCGGGAGAAACGCAAGTCAGGATATAAAATGTAACGTAGTGATTGTGGTTGTCTCTACTAATAAGAGTTTATAACTTCCCAAAGGAACCCTTCTTTGCAATCTTAGAAAAACATTAGATTGAAAAAACAATAAGTATCTAAAACCCATGATTTACAGTTTGCATGCAGCTCCTTGATGCTGGTAAATAGATCACTGTGCTATATTAGATGGCCTGCAACTTATGAACTAGAAGTAACAAATTATCTCAGTGTCAAAAGCAGTGGGCCACTTACCTATATCAATAAAGTACAAATCTGTGATCTGCAAGTTACACAATGTGACTTGCAGCAGGCACATCAACCCTCTATGTTGAACTGTGTTAATCAGTATAGTTATCTTACTGCTATTATAATCACCTCAAAATCCGTGGGCAAACAATGATCGCAGATGTTTTAAACCTGTAATATATTTTAAAATACAGCCTGTTTGTGATCTATTAAGTAAGATAGAATACAGTTACTGTCACATATGTCCTTGTTGCCAATTTCTATGGGCAGATTTTATTTAAAATAAATATATGTTGACTGTCATACTCTGTTTTTCAAACCCCGCCCCTTATGACTCCACCACCTTTCCTCAAACAGATTTACCCCTACCGTAAGGTTTCCCAGAGTCATTGTTTTGAAGCTGAACCCTGATCCTGCCCATAACGCAGGCACCCTTGAAGCATGGCACAAAGGTGCCTGCGTTTGGGCTAGGTAGCACACAGGGCGTCTAGGAGGAAGCAGAAGGGTGCCATATCTTAGTAGATTTGGCACATTTCTGCCCTCTCTGTTCCACGCAGTACAGCACAGCAACTTTGATAGCTGCCCTGCATTGCGTGAAACAATAGTAAATATGCCTCTTGTAGACTACATTCAAAACAAGTATTGGCATGCACATTAGTTCTGACTCGCATTGTCATTTCCAAACACAACCTTGCCTTTGCCAATGTTTGTGTGCAGCTGAAGGAAGATGTCAAGCACAGTCCTGCAGCAGGGGAGAAGAGCTGCTGGCATGTTCACTATGGGGCAGCTTAAATAATATTTCCTGCAATGCAACACAGCTTTGCAACTGACTGTGTTGCATTGTATGAAAGGGAGAGAGCAGAAATGTGCCATATCTACTAAGATGTGGCACATTTCTGCTCTGTCCTAGCACTGGCGCACCATGTGCTGCCTAGTGCCAATGCTGCAAGGTGCCTGCATTACACGCAGGATTGTTTTTGTGCAGGAAGAGGTACCTTTCTGGAAAAAAAAAAGCTCAGAGGCAATTTACTCTTTCTATGTGTGATGCAGAATGCAGCATACATAGAAAGAAGAAGTAACAAGGAGAAATAAAAATACTTCTCCTTTTGGCACCTCTTTCTGCTAGGAGCACCACTTTGGTGGAATCCCAGGTTCACTGCCTTTACTAAATCTGGGATTGCATCAAATTCCATGAGTGGATGCAGGGGAACACTCATGCCCCACCCATGGAATGCCTACCACAATAAAATGCAACACAACACAATGCAAACTGTAATGTTGTGTTACCTTTCTTGACAGAGTCACGCAAGGCTGAACAAATAGCCTCTCAACGGGTTTGTAAATATCATTTAAGTACTTGCATTGCCTTGTGACGACTTGACTCATGCAAGGGCAACGCAAGTCCTTAGTAAATCTTCCCCTAATGTGAGCAGAGTCCCAGCTGCAGGAGAGACAACCAATTAGATCTGCTTCAAATAAAAACCTGCATGCATGCAGAAAGGGAGCAGTGGCCTGATCAGTGACCTAGCGGTATGGAAGCACAGTCACCCAGCAGCTGACAGAGTGAGCATGATCCCAGTGGCAAAGCATAAGAGCCACCCGGCATGAGCACTATTGCTACCAGTGCTCAATTTGAGCGAGTAGTTGCAGGTGAGGCCCACCGGCACTCATTTTTAGGCACTTAATTTTTCGCAGCAGACATCGATCCAGAACAAAGAGAGAAAATCATTAAACGGAGAAAGAAGGGCAGAAAAACATTGACAAAAGGAGAAAGAAGCGTCAAATAAGAATGTGCAGAAGTGAGGCAGATGGGAAGGGAGTGTCTAGTGATGAATTAAAGAGGCAAGAGGTGGATTCAACACTGCACAGCCATGGTATTTGGCACCAAACCTTTTTGCAGTGCCAGCTGCAGTAGCCGAGAAAAAACTTTTGGCCCTGGTTCTTATTGGTTTATAAATAAGCATGGCTGGTAGCAGCATCCTGGCAGCAGTTAAGAGAAGCACTAAAGAACTGAATGTGTGATGAGTGCAAGTACTTTTCAGAAAAAATACTGAATGTGATATGATGCTTTGCTGTTCAGCTGTAAAAATAATCCTTTATTCAATCTAGTGGTGGCAGAAGGGCACACCCAACAGCTAAGAGAAAGGTGGAGAGACTAAAATGTTCCCATGGACTGATCCAAGCTGTGATTGGGAATGTCTTGAGGCCAATGGCTGAAGGGTGCTGAACAAAAGAGGCAAATGACTGAAGGAGGCTGACCTAAAGCCCATTATATGTGTATGCTCTATATTTTTTTTAAAGGAAAATGTCTTGGCTTATGTCAGACCTAAGTAGAGAGCTGCCCTTGCTACACAGGTCAGGATTACTAATCAATAGGTATTTGATTCCCTATCCTCAGTCCCCCAACATCACCCTGTCTTCAACAGCCAATTCCAATTTTGAAAGTCTGTACTCTGTAATATAAACGTCAGCATCTGCGTTAAAATTTTATATTTGCATATGGACAGGGCAGCAGCATGAGGTGGGCTGGTGGATTCCAAGGCACGGGAGTGCTGGCAACATTCATGGGATTATTTCTCCTACTGAAGCCTGTTTAAAGATTAGAGATGTATCCAGAGTTGGCATTCCTATGCCAGCTGCCTCTACTGTGTCTGAAGAACGTTGAGGACAATGACCTACTGTGCAGGGGCAGCACATCATTACCCAGAGGGCCAATGACTCATGAAGGCAATAGTAAGATAAACAAATTGGTTGCAGGGGCACTCCTGGTGAAACAGTGCCCTGCTGTCTAGTAGCTCGCCAGTTACTGAAAAACAGGTATTTGTTTTGTCCCCTTATAGCAGCAAAATGCAACACCATGTTCAAAGTCCTCATAAACACTACCACTTCACACCGACTACCGGTCATAGGGGGATCCCTGAGTATTATTTACTGGTCACCAGAGATAGTATCTGCTACCCCTAGCCATCCGTTTGCACCGACAGGTCAGAAGTAGCTATCCCTGGCACTGCCTTCTGGATGAGGTATGGAAGTGCAGTGGTGGCTGCCGCATTCTCAAGTGAGGTTAGGGAACTGGGGGGCGATGGGGGATTAGGGCAATAATAAAAAAAAATACCTGTCCTGCTGCAGACACTGTTGGCAGCCTCGCTTCTCTTCTCTCTTGTTCCTGATGGTGTCACAGCAGTCCTTGGGACAACAGCACAGACCCCCCCCCCACCCCCCACAGAATCCTGGTGCTGCTCTCATGCTATATCTAGCATGAAAGCAGTACCAGGATTGGTACGAGCGGCTTGGTCTGCTGCTCAGGCAGTGCATGGCAGTCTGTGCTGTTTCTCCAACCTGACTGTGCGACACAGCTGGGTTGGAGAAAGCTAAGGGCACATGTAAGTTTGGCCAGCTAAACTTACATGCACAATTTTAAGTGCACTCCACTCCTCCTCCCCCATCCATGGCCTGGCCCCACCCCTCCCTGCATATGCTCGTTCAGCCAGCAGCTGAAAAAGAAAAATTTCAATAAAATATTGTTTTATTTTTCAGCTGCTGGCTCTGAGACAGTGGAGCAACGCCCATCCGCCATTGCGTAGGAGCCGACGCTGTGGAAGTCCAATGCCAGAGATAGATAAAGGTAACAGAGGACATTAGTAGTTGAAACATAGTTCCTTCTCAGATTGTAGTTCGGTGTATCAGTTTTCCACCAGTTGACGAGCCACAAATGGAACACCTGAAACGTTAATAGGTGAGTGTCCGCAGAGCCGAAGGTCACTGACCCTATACAGGTGCAGGGACTAACCTATTTCATACTGCAGTCCTGAGCTCTGACAGCTGCTTCCTCCATCTGCATCACCAGATATTCTCAGTCCAGGCTACACCCAAACTCAATGTGATAAACTGTCTATTAGGGACCAGAGGGCCACCCAGGAAGTATGAGGGCTAAATGCTAGAAGAACAAGGAAGTGATTTTCTAAGTGCAATCCCTTTTAACGTTCCAAGTTTGGGGCATGTCTTACAAACTTCCAGCCACAGGTGTGTTGATTTCTGCTGAAGTTTTCATTAAACCCCCTACTCAAGTCATAGCCAGATCCTTGAAATGGTGATGTTCTTTGAAAGGACATTTACCATGAACGGAATGCTTGTGCAGTGGCGTAGACAGGGAGTCATGGACATTAGTGCAAGGAAGGAAATGTGCCATCTGGCCAGTGCTTATTTTGAGCTGGTGGTTTCTGGTGCAGTGCACCAGCACTTATTTTTGAAGGACCGGTACTTATTTTCCTGCCTCAAGCATTTACTGGGAGCAAAAGACACAAGAAGAGAACAAGCATTTGCAATGCAATGGGTCTCGGGTTTGCTCGAGTTAGAGCTATTAGCGTTGTAAATTCCTAACTGGACTTTTCTTGCCACTTAAATTGATAATGAAAAGTAAAACAGTTGACATAAGCGAGCCCATTCAAAGCCCCATGGCCACCATGAGCATGAGTGTGAAGGAGAGACAAAAAGAAGAAGTTCGCTTGCAGTCAAACCTATAGGCAATCGTGCAATTATCCATGTAACATGGGCTGTCTGCAAGGCGGTTACAAAACCGCCCATTGAGGGTCAAATGTAACGCGTTTAACAATGATAACAAAGGATTTTTGAAAGGCAAGCCCACAACCGAGTGAAAGTGATGGGCATGCAGTGGGCGTGGTTAAAAGCTCACAATACTTACAACAGGTTAAAGCATTTGCGCGCTCGACCTAAAAATGAAAAAGCGTCACAAAGGGAGAAAGCAGAAAGCTGCAAGAGTGAGCTAAAGGGGTAGGGAGTGTATTATAGTGGCCTGAGGTGGCTTTACAATTACGCTGCCCCAGCATTCAGTGCTCGCACATTTATATGCTGCAGCCGCATGTTTCAGAGGAGAGCTTTGGGCACTGACACGTTTCTATTTACAAGTTAAGCACTGCGCCTGGCTGCTGTTTGACCGTGAAACACATCAATAATCAGGATTCAGTGGGTTACTCTGGCCTCCGAGCCTCAATGCCACTGCACCTGCTGCACCAGTGGAAGCTACGCCGCTTGTGCACTGTACAGAAAGAAAGGAGCGAGTGAAATTGTAACGGCCTTGCCTGCTGAGGAAGCAGTAAGGAAACACGTTCCTGCAGCAATGCCTGCATGCATTTAAACAAATACTTCGGAGACAGGAACCAAACTTTATGCATAACTGTGCTCACTGGTAATTAAAGCCATAGGTCCAAAAAGGCTGGAAATGCTCTTTGTTTCCAGCCTGCTTGTTTTGTGTGACAGAATCGTACACTGCTGCTGACATCTGTAACTATTCTTTGTGCTGCCATTCTGGGCCTTTCTTATCAGCTGCTGAAGCTCAGTAAAATCTTTCCATTATACAAAAGTGAATACAGATGGCATTGTCAATGCTTTCTTTGCATGAAGCAAGAAAATACGTACACTTTCATGAAGTCTGCGAACATGGTCTATATTTATTCTTACACACAAAAGAAGTAGTAGAAGTGCGCAAAATGACTAGATCAGTTTGTTAAACTTAAAAGCATAGTTACCAGACGACCGTGTGAGATTCGTTCATTCAGTTCTGTAGTTCAGTTACCAACACTTTGCATGATAGGAATTTCAGCTCTTTTTTAGTGTTTAAAAAAATGTGCAAGTACCAAAATGCAACATTGTTGCCAAAAAAGCCAGTAATGGGTGAACATGCCAAAATTTATATGGGGAAAAGTCCTAGAAAAATGGGGAAAACGTGTCAAATTCAGTGTGTTAATTACGGATTCTGCATGCAGTGTTTCACTTTGGAAATGGCAGATGATCTATATACCACATCAGGTAAATAACTCACTCCGTGACAATTGTATTTACGGGATACGTTTAATACCTCATTCCCATCTAGCCCATGTGTAATCAGAAATAAGTGAGTAGAGTTCCTCTTGGTCAGGAAAGTCCCCTTAATACACTCTCTTTAAAAAGGTGGCAATGAGTCACACATGGTATCTCAAATTCTTATGCAATTCTTCTAAACAGTAATCCACGTCTCTAATCTGAGCTTCAAATAAAGATTGTATTTATTCCTTGATCTTGGTACCATCATCTTATTTCAGACATTTACAATATGACACCTTTTCTATTGGGGCTGGTCAAGGCTTCTGGTCACATCTTTCCATGCATTCCCTTGTCCCGTGCAGTTCAGGCCTAGCCGTTCATCTGGGAATAGTTCCCTGAAAAATAATACATAACAATCCGGTGTATAGCAAATAGGAGTGTGTCCCACCATGCAACCCACCAGACAAAATTATATGACAAAAAAGTTGCCTATCTTCCAGTGAACGAGTTTTTAATCATGCCTGTAAAAGCATGACCTGAATGTCAAAATATCAAGGTACAAACAATGCCTCTAATTGTGACTAGTTCAAACCCAATGTGAAATATGCCATGTGGAATCAGCCACTTGCCTAAATTTTGTGTGTTCACGTGGAACATGTCATGCAATCACATACGACATGAGGCCAGTCGTAAAACCGGCCATCTTCTGTTTAGTGCACTTATTGATATAAAGATAAACGTCAGGTAGAAAAACGTAATTCTAAAAATCAGTTCAAACAGCTGAACGATCACCACCAGTGTACAGCATGTTAAGATAGTGAACATAACTATCATGCTATTGACAATCTCAATTGCGAAGTATCATGACTGTTGGTATAAAAATACCCACAAGACTATTAAGCTGTTAAAAGAAGCCATCTTATAGAGACTTCTAGCTGCAGATTCCTTACCTTTAGAATTGACTGGTGTCAGCTTGGAATCTGGAACTTTTGCAGAGCAATACCCTTGTGCGTGCCATCAGGTGGCATAGTTCAGATCTGCGTGTCGTTGTCGGCGTGTTTGTAGCCGTCTGTGACATCATGGTCGCCTATAAAGGCTCCACCCAGGTGCGTGTATGTCAGTTCTTTTCCTTTTGTGTGTGTTAAAGCGCAGATCCGGAATCGCCGCTCCCGACGACAACACTCCCGGCCCCACCGGTGGTGCAAGCCCATTTCTAATAACATATGAGCCAGAATGTCATCGCATGACGCCGATTCCAGCGCAAAGCTGCCCAAAGTTGCCACATCATTGCCTGAGCATTTTTACAAACAGTCAGGCACTGGTAAGGAATAGGAGGGGTATCAGGACCCTCTAGATTCCTAGTTAGAGCCTGTGGGCTGGTATGAGGGGCTAGGAGAGGCCAGTGGACTGGAGATCTCTCCAAGTGCATGCTCTCACCTCCTACAGTGGCTACAGAGGAGGGTTTGTCGTATGCAATGGTGGTACACAGGGAAGCTGTGGTCCTGGATCGTGAGCTTCCCTTAGTGCAGGTCAAGATTAACATCTTGACAGAGGTGCTTCAGCCGGGGGCTTCGTCATCGAAACCAATGTTGCCCTTTAATGAGGCACTCACCAATGTTCAATCGCCGGGCTCCGGGTGACATAGCTTCCTCACGCAACACCTACCCTTGAGAGTTTTGTAGTCCAGGCCTCCACTTCCCATGGTGCCCTCCTGTCTGCCCCCCAGATAGGAAATACAAGAGGCTGGACCAATTGGGAAAGAAGATTTTTTTTCCTTCAGCCTGGCATTGAGGTCGGTAAACACCTCATGCCTATTGGGCCGTTTTTCCATACACTACGGAATAGGTGGCGCAGGTGCTGCCTCAGGTCCCGGAGGACGTGCAGGCCACTCTCTCACAAGTAATTAAAGATGGGAGAGATGTAGCCAAGTTTACCATGAGGTTTGGTTTGGACACAACGGACTCGTGGGGAGGGCTATTTCCTCAACAGTGGTCCTTCGACACAATGCCTGGCTACTCACCTCTAGCTTTTTGGGGGATGTCTAGGCAAATCTTATGGACATGCCCTTCGATGGGACCCACCTTTTTGGGGAAAAGGCAGACTCGGCGCCGGAGCACTTCAAGGACTCCTGGGCTACAGCCAAGACCTTGGGCCTCTTGGTGACCTGTCGACAACAGCATGTCTATCGCCCCTTTCGAGGCTTCGGAAGGGGCGAAGTACCACGCCATCCACAGAACAGCCACCGTCTTTCGCCAGGTCAGCATCCTGTGCGTGGACGAGGTCGTGGTGCCCTCAAACCCAAAGGGTCAGGCCAGGAGTCATCCACCACCCAGAATCCCACCTCCACAGCATCCTAGCCCTCCTAGTATGATTCTGCAAGACCATGTACATCCGGTTGAAGAGAGGATTCAATTTCATCTCCCTCATTGGCAGTCCATAACATTGGACAAATGGGCTTTGTGGATCCTATAGACAGCTATTCCCTCCCCTTCCAGTCTTTTCCTCCAACAATGCCTCCCTCAAAGAACAGCTGATGGAAAAACACTTGTTTTTGCTCTGCAAGGAAGTTACGGGTCACTTGGCCAAGGGAGCCATAGAAAGGGTCCTTTTATCAGAAGTAGGCACTGGTTGTTATTCCCACTACTTTCTGATACCAAAAAAGAACAAGGGCCTTCACCCTATTCTGGATTTGCGGGACGTCAATCTCTTCCTCAAAAAGGAGAAATTCAGAATGCTCACTCTGGCTCAAGTATTGCCTGCCCTAGGTCACGGAGACTGGACGTTAGGGTTGGACTTACATGCTGCGTATTTTCACATCCCCATCCTGCCTGCCCACAAGCGCTACTTCAGGTTCAAGGTAGGCCACAAGCACTTTCAGTTTACTACGCTACCCTTTGGCTTTACCAGTGCCCCTCGGGTGTTCCCAAGGTGATGGCGGTAGTCGCAGCTCATCTGAGCAGCCTAGGGGTTTCAGTCTTCCCCTACCTCAGCTGTTGAAGGCTCCTTCCCCCCAGACCATTGTCACCCACCTTCAGACTACTGTGAACCTCCTGCATTCGCTGGGGTTCAGCCAAAGCCACACCTGACTCCCTCTCAGATGCTCCCTTTCATCAGAGCTGTTCTGTACACAGTGCAGTTTCGGGCCTATCCTCCCAAGCAGTAAGTCCAGGATATTCAGGTTATGGTTCCGATGTTTCGGCCTCTATCCTGGATTTCTTTGAGACAGACTCTGAGGCTGTTGGGTCTCATGGCCTCCTACATCATGTTAGTAAAATATGCCAGATGACATATGAGGGCTCTACAGTGGGACCTGAAGTTCCAATGGGCGCAGCATCAGGGAAATCTCACCGAGATGTTCAGATCTCAGATGGAAACTGCCAAAGATCTGCAGTGGTGGTTAGTGAACTGCGATTAGGTCAGAGACAGACCCCTCTCACTTCCCCAACCAGATCTCATAGTAGTGACAGATGGGTCACTTCTGGGATGGGGCAGCCACCTGGGAGAGGGGGAAAACAAAGGCCTCTGGTTTCTGGCAGAATACAAACTCCATATCAACTTACTGGAGCTCCAACTAGCATTGAAGGCATTAAAGGCATTGAAGGCATTTTTCCTGTTGTCAAAGTGAAGGTAGTGCAGGTGTTCACTGCAATGTGGTACTGCAACAAGCAGGGTGGTGTGGGGTCACAGACCCTTTGTCAAGAGGCCCTGTGTCTCTGGACATGGATGGTTCAACACCTGGCAGGTTCTCTGAATGCCAGGGTGGACAAATTCAGCCATCGATGCCTAGCGGATCACGAGTGGCATCTCCCTCTGAAGGTGGCACAAGGACTCTTTTAGCAGGGGTAGAGCCTTGGTTAGATCTGTTTGCCTCCGAAGAGAATGCGTAATGTCAGCAGTATTGCACTTCTAAGTTTCCAAGGTGGCAATCGCTCAGCAACACTTTTCATCGCGAGTGGAGTTCAGGCCAAGAGTTCTCAAGAAGATCAGAAATGACCGGGCCCAGGTAATCCTGGTAGCTCTGGACTTGGCACAGAAAGTTTGGTATCCCAGGCTTCTGAAAATGAGCATCAATCCTCCAATCAGGCTGACCCTTTAGGAAGATCTTTTGTCGTAGCAACAGGGGAAGGTTCTCCACTCAAACCTGTCAACTCTGCATCTTTATGAGTGGAGATTGAGCAGTGGCAGTTGACAGCCTTTGACCTTCCTCCCAAAGTCTGTAAGGTCTGTAAGGTTATTCTGGCAGCCAGACGTCCCTCCCTCAAGATGGTTTGTGGCTGCCTTTGGAACCGCTTTGTACATTATTGTACAGAAAGATCTATTGATCCTCTTTCTGCTTATCTCTCTGACATTCTTCTCTCTGTCTTGTCCCTTGCCCAGCAGGGCTCTGCACAGGGCACTCTCAAAGGGTATCTTTCTACCTTATTGGTGTTCCTTTGGTTCCCCGATCAGCCTTCATTATTCAAATCACCTATTGTACATAGATTTCTCAAAAGGCTTGTATCCTCCTACGCCCTTAGTTATGCCCTAATGGGACTTAAATCTGGTCCTCACATTTCTCATGTGTGCTCCCTTTGAGCCCTTACACAACTCACCATCAAGACAGCCTTCTTAGTGGCAATAACATATGCCTGGAGGGTGAGTGAGATGCAGGCTTTCTCATCTACACCACCGTATCTCATCAGTTCCTGGACACGGTGGTGCCCCTTTCCTCCCCAAGGTGGTGTCCTTATTTCACCGGGGTAAGAACATCACTCTGCCCACCTTCTTTGCGCCACCACATCCCTCTAAAGAAAAGGAGCTACTCCATCAGCTGGACCAGAAAAGAGTGTTGTCATTCTACCTTGACCACACAAAAGAGTTCCGGGTGGATGACCAACTCTCTTTGGGGTACGTGGGAGCAAAGAAAGTTCGGGCAGTGGAGAAGTGAACCATCTCATTCTGGGTCATTTTCTGCTTTAACATCTGCTACGCACTGGCCAAGAAGCAGCCTCCTGAGGGCTTGAGAGCTCATTCCACCAGGGACCAGGCTGCTACCACTGCGTTAGCACGAGATGTTCCAGTCCTGGACATCTGTCAGGCAGCAACGTTGGCATCCTTGCACATGTTAGCAAGACATTACTGCCTGGACAATCAGGTCCACAGAGACGGGCACTTTGCCTGTTTGGTCCTGCAGGACTTTTTAGTGTGAGAAGATCTGTCCGCAGCTCACCACCAGGAGGTAATGGCTTGGGTATCTATTCTAAAGGTAATGAATCTGCAGCTAGAAGTCTCTATCAGATGAGCAAGTCTGCTCGGTAACACATTATCTGGTAGAGACTATGTAGCTGGATGTTCCCTACACCCACCCATGCCTTCCCGCTCTGGGGCACTTCTGCGAGGATTAGGGATTGTCCCTTTCAGGGCCCTATTTTTTTGGCACAGACAAACTGTTAGTTCTTTCCATGGCTCTACACTTCTGGCGTGGAAGTTCATGAGGAAGAGAACTGATGTATGTGCACCTGGGTTGTGCCTTTATAGGTGACCAAGACATCACAAATGGCTCCAACGACACCACGTGGATCCAAACGACGCCACCCGACAGCGCACGCAAGGGTATTGCTCTGCAAAAGTTTCAGATTCCAAGGTGACGCCAGGAAATTTTAAAGGTAGGGAATTTACAGCTAGATAGAGTCTCTACCAGTTAATTCGTTACCAAAGCTAAGTAACCTGTTCATTTCACCGAACGATCAGGTGGCCGCAACCAGTGTAAGGTAAGTTAAGGTAGTGAACATAACTTTAATACACTTGTTTGTGAACTGAAATAAGCCAACATAGTTTTTGTGCTATTAGTGACATGTCAACAACGCTGCATATTATTGTTCCACACTGCCTGACCAGGGAGTCTGCAACCAACATCTGAAGGGGCCACATAGTCCAGATTGCAGAGCCCCACAGAGGCACCTTAGCACAGAATCACAGAATCTGTGGCCTATAAACTCTTCGATTTCCAGACCAATTGTAGTTGCACCTCCTGTAGGGAAAAACCTGTGGAGTCTACTGTAAGGTAGTGAGCCCTAGGTCCACGTGCCAGGGGAAATAATAAGAGAGATAAAGGTATGGTGGATACATGAGTGGCCATTGGCTCAAGCGCCCAACTTCTTTTTTTAGCCGGTGTCATGTCACTTGTGACACCTGTGTTGGATGAGTTTGGAGGGTGTAAGGCCGGCCTTCGGGAGTGGCTGGAATAGCTACCTGTCCGGCATGACACTACATCCCTCCACAAATACAAAAAACAAACAAGTCTAACCTGCTCACGTCCATGATTTAACCAGATGATTGTGGGTACGAATTCAGGTGTGGATGGAGTCCGGATCCTTTGACAGTATGTAGTTGGGTTAAAGTCCACCCATGCAATGTTGGTCGGTCCCGCCTGCTCTCGCTGTGATGTGGTTGGTGTCAAACATTCAAACTGGGATGCATCAGGAGCATCAGTGGAGCCCCTGCTGAGCTTTCTCTTGGGACATCTTGACTCCGTGACAGACAACCTCTGGGATGGCATCAATGATTTTTGGGCATCTTCCTCTGAGGTCCCAGTGCCTCCCAGTACTTGTTGGTTGAACAGCTTCAGGCCCATATCTATGTGGGGATTCCCTTGAGGCCGTTTCTGATAGGTTACCACTAGACTGTGTGGACTGCGCTGGGCTTCTGCAGAACTGCCAGAAGAGCCACGGTCGAGTCATTCGTGCAACCACATTGGTAAATCATACCTGGTCGGTGTGCTTGCCAACAGGACCCAGGAGTAGGTGGGGTTAGCAGACAGTCTCTGGACAATTGGTCCCTCACAGTGCCAGGAGTGCCTCCTTGGTCTTTTGGTGGTTCAGGGGGTAAGGCTCTACCCTGGTGGTGAGATGCTCCTTCGGTATTTACAATGATGCATGTGGCATCATGGTGTTGTTCTTCTCCTATGGTGTGTGTGATTCGTAACAGGGATTCCATCATTTATCAAACGCCGGTGACTATGGCTGGACAGTCACACTGGCAGTGTAGGGCAGATGCACGGTTCACACATATGTGCGGTATACTTTTGGTTCTCCCACTGGGCTGTAGCCAGTGACATTTCTCCTCATTGGTGGCTTGCTTGTGTTGTAGGTGCACTCTCCTTTAGTGGCATGAGTCCTCAGTCGTCATCCTTGAACATCTCTCCTGCGCACCCGTAGTCATCAGGTTCTTCAGTTTCCCAGGTCTGGTCACACATCCTTTTCTACGCTCCTTTCCCAGTTCTCCACTGAGATGTGGCATCCAGCCACACGTTGCATGTGTCCTCTTCTTCTTCTGGTGCCAGGTAGTGTCAGGTCACATGTCGCTGGTTTTCTCCTCGTGGACCTCTCGCCAGTCCCGTCCTGTTTGTAGTACTGTGCATTTTCTCCCATCATAGACCTCTCGCAGGTCCTGTCCTGTCTTTAGGATTATACCTTTTCTTTTCATGGACCTTTTCCGGTCCTGAGATGTCCATGGGATGGTGAGTCTTCTCTTTAGGTTGCATGTCCCCTCCTCATGGATCTTCTCATTGGCCCGCTCTCTGGCTGCCCGGTAACCTTCTTTCTGCTTCCCCTTTGCTTGAAGGTGCAGTGCTTTTATTATTGCCTTCTCCTAATGGCACAGTGCCTGTGCCTCAAGGCCACGCTTTTGCTGTGCTTGGTTCTACCTAGGGTCATGTGCGCCTGACAGGAATGGTCACTTGTGTGATGTTCTCAGTGACTGGCCAATGGTGGCCATCCGGTGCTACGGCGGCCACCTCATAAGTCCTCTTTCGTGCAGCCATTCATTGTCTTATGTGCACCCTGGCCGCACTCCAGCTGCATCGCAATACAACAGCTGCCTCTTCTTTTACAGGGTACTTCCTACCCGCGAGGTGGCAACTCGAGCAGCAGTGGCTTCCTTTGGCAGTGTCTTTGCTGAGGTGGTGGCTGGTGGCTTTGTGCAGTACCTGATTGTGATGTGAGGGCGGATGGGTTGTCACTTGTGTGCCTTCTCACTTCTTTGCTGGAGGATGATCCTCACATTGTCTATTGGCACCATACGAGGTGTTATGCCTCAGAACCTTTTGTCCAGTCTAATCTCTCTGAGGGCTTTCTCCTTCCAGGGCTCCTGCCCTTGCTGATTAGGTTCCCAGGTGTGGCCCTCCGTGACCTTCCTACCAGTCTTCCTTTCTTGTGGTGGAAAAGGGGCACCAGTGGTGCCCCTGAGTGCAGGAATAAGTTACTGCTGAGCAAACGCTATTAGTGTTCCTCTCACACACTACTGTGCCGTGCCCCGAGTCTTTGTTTTGTGTTCACTTATTGTTCCCCACCTGCATTGGTGCTCTTGGTCTCTATTGCTGGCAGTGGTGGCAGCTTGACACTAAGTGCACAGTGAACTCTTCACCCGCAATGGAGCAGTGAGCCCAAACCCAGTCACTGCGAGGGAAGGGTGGGCTCCAATACTACTCCACAGGAGCTGCATCCTGCTCTTGCTGGCTCTTCAGTCTCGTGTGGTCAGTAGGGTGGCTGGTACCATGCTGGTTAACTGCTCTCTCCCCATTGGCGGTGGGTGGACACCAGGGGGTGCGTGGAATTCTCCATAACTGCCCGGCTCTTCGCTTACCCCTCATGCCGCCTGTCTTACTCTTGCAGACAATCACGCTCTCTGCCAGCTGGGCTGTTGAGGGAAGTCTCTTCTGTTCCCTGCGTGGCAGGCAGGTGATCGCCAGGGGCGTGCAGCGCTCACTCAGCCAGTCTCGGGTGTGCTTCTCTAAGGCTTGCTTTGCGAGTCATATGCTTTATTTCCTGGGCTGGGGTGTGGTGCAGCAAGCGACCACTAGGTGGCGCAGCAGCCACTTCTCCCCAGCTGCGGCAGCCTCTCTGATGCTGTGGGTTTTTTCACCCATGCGAGCATGGCAGGTTAGGGTGACCACCCATCGGTAAATTTCACAGACTGCCCATAATTTCGCCCTGCCATCCGTTGTCCATGATGAAAGGCTTAACGGACAGCATTTCTCTGTAATTTTAGCCTTTCACCAAAAGGACAACGGACGGCAGGGCGAAATTACAGGCAGATCAGTTTCCCCAGATGGAGTGTAAGGGAGAGAGTCTCCTTTGCTCTGAGGGAGGGAGGGGCAGACAGATAAAAAAAAGGCCTTCTTGCCAGGGTGTCTCCTTCCCTAAAGAAATGCAAATGTGTGCAACTGGTAAACCTGCCAATGCAAAGGGGCTTGAAAACCTGCATTGACTTTAATCAAAGGGGTCACTTGAAGCTTTCTGATGGTAAAGATATTTTCTTTTAGAGAGGTAATGTGATGGTGTTCCAAGGTGAGCTGTGGAGTGTGTGGTTCTAATGGAGTGTTATAAAAAATGTTAGTACTAGGTATAAACTGTATATTATCTGTATTTGAGAAGCACTTTTTTTTTATTCAACCGAAATGTATTTGCTCATTTTGAAGCGGCCTATATTATTATGTAATCATATTTATATAGCGATTACTACCCCTGACAAGACGTCAAATGCATGTTTAAAATAAGGACTTACATATTCACAGTTCTTTCAGGGACCTGTGTACCTCATAGTACTAACAAATATTGGCAAAGCCAATAGGTTCCATCTACGCAAGAGTTATTGGCTTTGCCAATGTGTTTTAGCCATGTTATACACCAGAGTGGCTACAGTTCATGGCTAAAAGTTAGTGGCATAGTGGTGTGGAGTGGAGTAGAGTGGCATAGGAGCAGTGGCGTAGTGGTACACTGTACATTGCAGTGGGGTACAGTGCAGTTGTTTAGAGTGCATTGGTGTTGAATGCAGTGGTTTAGAGTGCAGTGACATGGAGTGGTGTGGGGCAGAGTAGAGTGGCACATAGTGCAGTGGAACAGAGTGGCATACAATAGAGTGGCAGAGAGTGCAGCAGTTTAGAGTGGTGCAGTGGCATAGAGTGCAAAGTAGACTCGCGTGGCGGAGTGCAGTGGCGTAGAGAGGAGTAGTGTAGAGTGGTGTAGTGCAGGGTAGAGCATAGTGCTGTAGACTGCAGTTGCGTAGAGTGGAGTGATGCAGAGCAGAGTGGCGTAGAATGCAGTAGTACATAGTAGATTGGAGTACAGTACAGTGGCAGAAAGTGCAATGTTGCAGAGTAGAGTGTCAGTGCAGTGGAGTAGAGTGGCACAGAGAGCAGTGACATAGAGTACAGTGGTGCAGAGTAGAGGGCAGTGGCGTACAAGTGCAGTTGTCTAGAGTGCATTGGTGCGAAGTGCAGTGCCATAGAGTGGCATGAGGTAGAGTAGCATAGGGTGCAGTGGAGTAGAGTGGCATAAAACAGAGTGGTGCAGTGTCATGGAGTGCAGAGAGACTCATGTGGCATGGAGTGGTGTAGAGTGGAGTATTGTAGACTGGTGCAGTGCAAAGTAGAGCATAGTGGCGTAGAGTGCAGTGATGCACAGTGTGCAGTGGCATAGAGTGCAGTAGTACAGAGTAGAGTGGTGTAGAGTGCAGTGTTGCAGAGTAGAGTGTCAGTGCAGTGGTGTAGAGTGGTACAGAGAACAGCGGCATAGAGTACAGTGGTGCAGAGTAAAGGGCAGTGGCATACACTGCAGTTGTTTAGAGTGCACTGGCGTAGAGTGCAGTGGCATAGAGTACAGTGGAATAGAGTGTATTGGTGCAGAATGTAGTAGTACAGAGTAGAGTGGTGTAGAGTATAGTGACGTCCAGTGCAGTTTTGCAGAGTAGAGTGTTAGTGTGCAGTGGCGTAGAGTGCATTGAACTAGAATGCAGTGGTCTGAGTGGCGTAGAGTGCAGTGGCGTAGAATAAATTGTTTCAGAGTAGAGTGCAGTTGCATAGAGTGGAGAGGTGCAGGGTAGAGTGCAGTGGCATAGAATGCAGTGGCACAGAGTGCAGGGGCGTAAAGTAGATTGTTTCACAGTAGAGTGAAGTGGCTTAGAGTGGAGAGGTGCAGGGTAGACTGGAGTTGCGTAGAGTGGCATAGAATGTGATGGCATAGAATAATGGAGTGCTGTGGCATAGAGTGCAGAGGCGCAGAGTAGATTAGAGTGACGTACAATGTATTGATGTAGAGTGCAGGGGCACAGAGTTGAGTGTTACAGAGTAAAGTGCACTAGCATAGAGTGTATTATCTTAGATTGCAGTAGCATACAGTGTAGTGTTGCAGAGTGGAGTTGTGCAGAATAGATTGGTGTTGACTTGAGTGGTATAGCGTGCAGAGGCGCAGAGCGCACTGGTGTAGAGAGGCGTAAAGTGTATTGGCATAGAGTAGAGTGGTACAGAGTAGAGAGGCATAGTGTGAAGTAGCACAGAGTGCAGTGGCATAATGTGGATTGGTTCAGAATGGAGAAGAGTGCAGTGCTGTGGCGTGGAGTGATGTAAAGTGGAGTGATGCAGAGTAGGGTGCAGTGGTGTGGAGTTGTGCAGAGTGGAGTATGCATGGTGTGGTATCACACTGCCATTACGGGCAACACATTTTTTATTGAAATGACCATTACATTTGCACAGACAGACAGTTTTTTAAATCAAACTATATTGTGCACAGACGATGTGCGGAGATTGCATCACCTAATTCAATTATTTGTTTTAATCATATAAAGGTATTTGTTTACAGCACAGTTCAGAATTAACAAAAATGTGCTTCATTTGTACTCCTAATTCTGATATATATTCTGAAGTTTATTTAAATGTTGTCATGTGATAGAAATAAGACTCTTTCTTAACCCCAGTATCCAGCAAGATTGTCACATAAATCCTCTCACTTTGAAGTCAGAGAAAGAAAAGTAAACACTAAGTTCCCACCGAAGACAGAGCCTGACATTTGACTTTGTTCTTTGAATGCACAGCAAATGTGATGACATAAGAACTTACATGCCTATTTACAGAACGGGAGCACTTGGAAGGATACTGTAAATAAGGTTTGGGCAAGGGAAGGGACGAACTCAAGCTGCATAGCCTAAAACAAATAAAGCCAGCAAATTGAAAGCAACAAAATGTGAGTTACAAACCACAAGGCCAATGGCAAGCAACGGGCGGAATGCATTCCCAAGAAAGCTCTATGAATGTACTTAAAGAGACAGCTATGGGATACTTTGTGGGGAAAGTCCAGTATTTTAGTCCAGTCCGTATCTTACGGAGGTTTGGCCACATCAATCACCCAGGTAGTATGACGAGAAGACCTGGGAGTGGTTTCCATGTTGCAGGAAATGTCTGTACACCCATTCTATCAGTTTGCCACCAGTTCCTATGGTGTAGAGCTTCTGGCACTCCTCTTGTAGGATTAGTGCTAGGTGGCAGACATGAAAAAGGGCATTTAATGATTATTTAAGGTGGTTGTAAGTAAGGAGTTGACCCAGTTGAAGATGGTAGTCTGCCACAAGGGTTTTGGAAATGTAGTAGCTCGCTGTCCAGAAACAAATCCCAGAATTTTAAGACACCTGCAGCATGCCACTGATGGAGTTCCTCTGCGCACAGCCGTCCTGGGCAAGTGGGAAGGCTTAGCAAAGATAGTGCAGGAGCACAGGGTTTTTTCGTGTCAGTGAGTTTACAGGTTCTAGCAAGGCAAGAGAAAGCTGTCCATGATAACCCCGGATGGTGATCTGTAGAATGGTCAGTAGGAAACAATAAGCAGTGCATCAAGCCTTCCTTAAAAGTCTTTACTGATAAAAATAAACCCCATCTCATGCATGGAGGTGGGCAGAAACCCAGCGATCCACCCATTGGACCTGTGCAGCTGTGACACTTCAAACTGATATCGGCTCCCTCACGCTCTTATTATAGCAGTCATTGCGATATTTAAGAGAAAGCACGCGCATTAATCTGCTGGAGTCACGTCTCTGCCTCAGACGTTCCTTTCGGGTCGATGGTGAGAGAAGAAAAGACCCGCAGAAAGCTCATCAGGAAAAAGCTAATCAACGAAAAAAAAACGACGCCAGCGTGAAAAACGAAGTCAAAGCGCCTGCTGAGGACTGCATTATTTGAATTTCATTTAGCAGACTCAGTCAGTCGGACCATTTCATAGAGAAAGGGGACGATTTTCAGACAGGCCAGTGATTCTGAAACGCCAATAGCGAAGTATTGAAGTCAGTCACTCATCAGTTTTATCCCCCTGAACATGTGGTTGACTCCCTAGCACTTCATCTACTGAGCAGTAGGTCCATTTATGGAGCCCCCTGAAGTAAAGCTGCCATGGGCTCTACCCTGAGATGACGTGGGGGGTATTAAACAGCAGCCATCATTGGGGCGCGCTGGCCCCATTTCATCCCGTTACCCTGGCGCCATTTCATCTCTGGGACTAATGGCATCTGCACCCTAGCCCGGGGTACTGTGTTTACTTGTTGGTTACTGTCTACTTGTGGAGCAGGAAGCTGAGGATGGCCATGTTTTTTACCGGTCTGACCGGTATTTTAATGTCCCGGCCTGTAGAAAAAATAGCAAAATCACTGTACGTCGGTATCTTTTCTCCTTATTAATACATACTTTAAAAAGTAAATATAACAACAAGACACTTTAAAATGTTTTTCAGCAGCTGCCGTAATCTTCCCTGAGTAATAATTAAAGACAGAAAGGTCATGTCATAAATGAATACAGGCGATATTCTATACAATTCTATTTAGGTACTATGTCAGACCTTAATAGAATGTTAAAACGTGAACAAACGGCATGTATTTTTCAATGGGAAAGATGGCAACCGAGCTAAACCTGAAGTATTTTGTCCAGTGCCAGAAGCTATACATGAGTAATCTCAGGATGCTTCAGCCCTTTCAAGTATTTGGTACACCGGCTGGGACAAAGTCGCGCGTGCTAGCATCACACACTAAAAGTAATTGTATCACATACTAAACAGAACGGAGTTTTGGCTGCAGCAGGATCTCTAATTTGCAACCATGTGCAAGGCCAGTACCAGCCCCAGCCTCATCAACTTAACAACTTGCATCGAGGTACCAAACTTACGGGTATTCATGTATTATCCTGTGTTTTGTAGGGCGCATCTTCCACTGGTCTAGTATCATGGCACTCCAACTATCTGAAGTCCTTACATGTAAACCTGTATGATTGGATGCAAAGGAACACGCTTGTAGTGTGCTCTGTGTGGGAACAATTGGGGAAACTGTGTGAAGTCAAGACCATGGTTTGGTTTTGACTCAGCAATCCTGATGTGCTGTTCTGCGTGCAATGTTTACAGAGGTATAAGCGATGTAATAAAGCACACTTCATGGAGTGTATTTTACATACCTGATTGCACAGCAGTAGCATGTTTGGAGTGCTATCCATTTCTCACTATGGTGCTATGTGGACCTGTGAGAGTAAATCAACAGTTGCCCCATGACAAAAGCACATTGAGTAGTCATATTCATCAAATTTATTTAGATTAACGTAAAAGGTGAAAATAACCAGAGAAGCAAAGGCTTGTGTCTTCATATGAAGGCTGCAATAAATCTCTGTGAACAATAAGCCCAAATTAATTTAAAGCTTTATAATGTGTGGTTTGAAGAAGCAAGAGAGTAGACCAGTGATTTAATGAAATGGGGAGATGGATGGAGAAATACCCAAGGAAGCTAAATAAAATAGCCAGTGATTTAGAATTCATAACAACTGTTGAGGAATAGATATGGGGAAATCTGTTTTAGAAGGATAAAGCGAAGAAAGGGAGTGGGCGTACAATGCTCAGTGGTAGCTAGACTGTTTCTTGAGCGATAAATGCCAGCAAGATAAAACACCCATGGATTCAAATATGTACCATCAGCATGGACAGAGATGCATATGCCAAAATGGAGGTCTCCCACTGGATCTATATTGAAACTGGAGATCATGGGTGCTATAAAAATAGACCCGAGGCCAGGACCAGGAAGAACCTCCATGTACTGTCCCAGAGCAGCCAGCTTGTAAAAGTAAGAACCAATACATGACATTGCCACTCAGGTTCCTATGTTTAGACCTGATAGTCAGAATGGTCACATGGTGGACTGTTTAAAATAAAACTGAGCTATTCAAATACATGAGCAAGCAGACACCCACGCCATATAGCACACAAAGGGCATCATCCACTACCAGAATGTTGACCGACTGTGTTAAAACAAGGACAGAAACCATATTCATACACACAGAGAAGACTGTGAGTGGATAGGTGTATTTTAAGCTGTAGAGTCAGAGTGCTTAATTTTGGTGAACCAGATGTCACCCATGGGTGAAAGGTCTAAGGAAATGGCTGGCTCAACAGGGGTGAAAATCTACTCAAGCAGCAACCACAATACCGGTCACGGTAAAACACAAGCAGTGCTAAAGTGTGCTGAGTCCTAAAGCCAGGAAAAATTAAGTCATAAAAACAGGAGGATAGAAGGTAAATCGTTGGGGGAAAACACCACACAAAGAATGTCAGGCCCACATGTGTCCCCCAGCTGAAGGCAGTGAGAACTACCCACCCTTGGGTGTTCTCGTTGCTCAGAACCTGGAGAGACCATCAGCACTGATGTGGTCTATTCCAGTGGCTATGTTCCACCATAAAGTCCATGACCTGTAGGGAGATGGGCCAACCTCAACACTTTTGGATTCTCACACTTCATCTGCATTAGTCATCTGAGGTGTCTGTGGTCTGTATGAACCCAGAAGTGAGCCCCCAAACAGGTATGAGGTCTCCACTTCTTCAGTGCCCAGACCACTGCAAATACTTCCCTTTCTATTGCACTCCACCTATGTTCCCTAGGAAGTAACCTCCTGCTGAGAAGGATACTGGGTGATCTAGGCACTCTTCATTTATCTGTGAGAGCACGACCCCTATGCTTTGTTCTAAAGGCACCTATTTGCAGGATGAACTCCTGTGAAAAATCAGGGGCCTTGAGCATGGGTGCCGTGGACTGAGCCTTCTTCAGGGTGTCTGGCACGCCCCCATCCAGATCACCTCTTTGGGCTGCTTCTTCAAAGTCAACTCTGTCAAGGAAGCAACAACGGTGCCATACCCCTTGACAAATCTGTAGTACCCGGTGAGGCCCAGGAAGGCCCTCACCTCAGTCTGGGCTTTAGGGGGTTGCCAAGCACCAACACAAGTCTTAATCAAATCACTAAACTCCAACATAAGAAATTCAGTTTGTGGTGGGGGCGAGGAGTGGGACCCTACTCAAGCAACAACCACAATCTCTGTCAGGGTAAAACACAAGTAATCTTCCCCCCCCCCCCCCACCCCACCAATTAACCTATGCTTAGCCCTCTGGTATCTTGGAACAGAGCAGCTAGACTTAACTTAGAGGCAATATGTGAAGTATTTATGCAGCAGTTCAAACAGTAATAAATTTAAACACAACACATGAAAAATCCCACACCAATTTGGGAAAATAGAGTAATATTTAATAAATTACTTGAGACCAAAACAACAAAAATCCAATTAGTAGAACTGGAGATATGTAGTTTTAAATGTTGAGGTGAAAATAGTGCCTGAAAGCACAAAGCGACAACTGTGTTTATGTGGTTGTGCTGGATCGGGGCGAAGACACACGTTCAGGTGGACCATGATGGAGCACGGGCCAGATACAGGGACCAAGGTAGACCCACTGAACAATGTACCTTAAATCCTGGTTGGGTAGTGTGCGAGATCCCAGGTCGGGGATGTGTTGTGCAGCTGCTGCTCTGGGCAGACTGCAATGCAGAGTCCTTGTAATTGTCACTGTGGAGGATACCATTGATGAGGCCTTGTCTGAGTCTCTGATAAGGCCAGCCAACTAGCCTTTGAGTGACTCTGGTGGTCCTGGGTTCAAGATGCAGATCCAATTCTAACTCAGGCAAAAAGCAGAAGGCAACTGTACAACAGAGTAGCAGTTCCTCTTGCAGAGCTCAGGAGCCACACTACTTTAACTATAACTTGCCACTCTTAACATGCATTGTGTTCTCAGAAAAGATTTGAGCTGTGATGTCAGAACTGTTCTTGTAAATAGAATTATTTTACATGGAATAAGGGAGATAATATAAACAGTATAAGCAGTGCATGGAGAAGGCATGAGTTAAAGTTAATGTAGGGTGGCTACCAAGTTGAAAACACAATTTATGGAGGTGCACGATTTATAAAAACATGAAGGTGTTACATAAAGTATAGGTATAAGTTTAGAAATTAACATTTTTGTGTAGTTTAACTTTTATTTGTAAACAAAGAATAAATAAAGTTATATTAATTTAAAGTTGGTGCATAAATTATCAATTTAAGGTAGAACTATAACTTAAGGATTTGTAATGTTTGTGAATTTTAAGTTTGGTTTCTATACAAAGAAAAAATAAAGGTTTCCTAACTATAGCAAAGTTTTAGCCTTTGTTTTTTTAATTATTGAATTTCAATGATTTTTAATTTAAAAAAAAATATGTTTCAAATCATAGTTAATCGTTGTCGAGCAGTGTGTCACTAAGTGGAGTGTAGTACAGTAGCGTGAGGAGAGAGTTGCACAGTGTACTGTCAGAGTAGAGTGGAATGTAGTAATAGCCTCCAGTGGAGTGCTGTCCAGAGGAGTGGTTTGAAGTGTAGTAGCGTCGGAGAGTGGACTAGGGTAGCATACAAGGGAGCAAATGTTTGTGTAGTGGCATGCTGTATTGGTACTGTTGCATGGAGTCATGTATAGTTGAGTAAATTGTTATAAAATGGAGTGGAGTAGTATGTTGGAAAGTGTTGTAGAATGGAGGAGAGTATTGTACACCCGGATGTAGGGGCATAGAGTGGAGTAGAGAGTAGTGTAGGGGTATAGAGTGGAGCGCAGTGTTGTATGACGGCACAGAGCATAGTAGACTATTGTAAAGTGGTGCTGCACAGAGTAGTGTGGCACAGAAGGGCAGGATAGAGTGAAGTTTTGAACATTGCCATGGAGTGGGGTAGTGTTGTGCAGTGGAGTATTGTGAAGTGTAGTCCAGTGGAATGGTATAGCCTAGAGTGGACTAGCATGTTCTAGATTACTGTGGTTTGGAGTCACACAGAGTGGAGTGGCAAAGTATACAGTGGATTAAAGTGGTGTGTTGTACAATGGAGTGTACTACTGTGTTGTAGATGTTGGAAAGTGTCATAATTGAGTACAGTAGTGTCACACAGTGGCGTAGACTGCAGTTCTGTTCAATGGAGTATGGTACAGTGGAGTGGGGTAGCGTGGAGTGGTTTGAAGGGGAGTAAAGTGGAGGATCGCAGAGTGGAGTAGGGTAGCATACAAGGGAGTAAATTGCTGTGTAGTGGCATGTTGTATGGTACAGTGGCACGGAGTCAACTAGAGTGGGCAGACATTGTGTAGAGTTGAGTAAATTGTTATAAATTGGAGTGGAGTGGCATGTCGGACAGTCTTGTAGAGTGGAGGAGAGTGTTGTACACCCAGGTGTAGGGGCATGGAGTGGAGTAGAGGGTGGTATAATGGCACAGAGTTCAGTATTGTAGAGTGGAGTACAGTGGGGTACTGTAGGGCGGGTGGAGTGAAGTTTTGTACATTACCATGGAGGGGGGGGGAAATGTTGTGCAGTGGAGTATTGATTAGTGTAGTCCAGTGGAATGGGGTAGCATCGAGTGGATTAGCATGCTCTAGATTACTGTGGTTTGGAGTCATGCAGAGTGGATGGGCAAAGTATACAGTGGAATAAAATGTCATGGAGTGGTGTGTTGTACAATGGAGTGGACTGCTGTCTTGTAGAGTGTCAGAGTGGAGTACAGTAGTGTCACAGAGTGGGTTAAACTATTGTACAGTGGAGTGGAGTAGAGTACAGTATGGTAGAGTGGAGTGGGTTAGACTGTCATAACTGAGTGGCACAGAATACTACACAGTGAAGTGGCATAGAGTGCAGGAGTGGAGTACAATGGAGTAGTGTCTCATAGAATTGTGTATATTAACTGGGGGAGTGTCATAGAAGGAATTGCACAGAGTGTTGTAAAGTGCTGTAGAGTGTTGTACAGAGGCACTGAGAGGAGTAAATTGTTGTATGGTTTAGTGCTGTACAGTGGAGTATAGGGTGGTACCGTGGATAGGTGTAGACTGTTGAGTGGAGCATGGTGGAGTGGCTTAGAATGGAGTAGCATACATTGGAGTGCTGTACAGTGCAGTAGCGTATAGTGGAGTGACGCACAGTGGAGTGGCATAGAGTGGAATTGCATACAGTGGAGTGGGGTAAAGTGGAGTTATGAACAATGGAATAGCATAGAGTACAGTGTCGTGGAGAGGAGTGGTGTGTAATGGCTGCAGTGGTGTACAGTGGATTAGCATGCAGAGGAGTGCTGTACAGTGGAGTAGGGTTGAGTGGGGTGGCATACAGCTAAATAGTGTAAAGTGTAGTGGCGCACAGGGGATTGGCGTAGAGCGTAGTGGCAGAATAGAGTGGGGGTAGACTAGAGTGGCATACTGTGGAATAGCGAAGATGGGAGTGGGATAGAGTGGAGCGGCATACAGTGGAATAACATACAAAATAAATAGCATACATTGAAAAAGAGTATAGTGGAGTAGCAGAGTGGCATGCACTGGAGTGCAGTAGAGTGGAGTGACAGAGTGGAATAGCATGCAGTGGGGTACAGTGGAATAGAGTACAGTTGAAAAATATATTCTGGAATTGTGTACAGTAAAATGGAGTGGCAAAGTGTCGAACAGGGTAGAGTTGAGTGGCGTAGAGTGGTGTGTACAGTGGAATAGCATATAGTGGAGCGGCATGAAGTGGGGTAGAGTGGAGGATCGTAGAGTGGAGAAGGGTAGCATACAAGGGACTAAATTGCTGTGTAGTGGCATGTTGCATGGTAAAGTGGCATGGAGTCAACTAGAGTGGGCAGGCATCGTGTAGAGTTGAGTAAATTTTATAAATTGGAGTGGTATGTCGGACAGTCTTGTAGAGTGGAGGAGAGTGTTGTACACCCAGGTGTAGGGGCATGGAGTGGAGTAGAGGGTGGTATAATGGCACAGAGTTCAGTTTTGTATAGTGGAGTACAGTGTGGTACTGCAGGGCGGATGGAGTGAAGTTTTGTACATTACCATGGGGGGGGGGAATGTTGTGCGGTGGAGTATTGATTAGTGTAGTCCAGTGGAATGGGGTAGCATCGAGTGGAATAGCATGCTCTAGATTACTGTGGTTTGGAGTCACGCAGAGTGGAGGGGCAAAGTATACAGTGGAATAAAATGTCGTGGAGTTGTGTGTTGTACAATGGAGTGGACTGCTGTCTTGTAGAGTGTCAGAGTGGAGTACAGTAGTGTCACAGAGTGGGTTAAACTATTGTACTGTGGAGTGGTGTGGAGTAGAGTGCAGTACAGTATGGTAGAGTGGAGTGGGATAGACTGTCATAACTGAGTGGCACAGAATACTACACAGTGAAGTGGCATAGAGTGCAGGAGTGGAGGTCAATGGAGTAGTGTCTCATAGAATTGTGTATATTAACTGGGGGAGAGTGTCATAGAAGGAATTGCACAGTGTTGTAAAGTGCTGTAGAGTGTTGTACAGAGGCACTGAGAGGAGTAAATTGCTGTATGGTTTAGTGCTGTACAGTGGAGTATAGGGTGGTACAGTGGATAGGTGTAGACTGTTGAGCGGAGCATAGTGGAGTGGCTTAGAATGGAGAAACATACATTGGAGTGCTGTACAGTGCAGTAGCGTATAGTGGAGTGCCGTACAGTGGAGTGGCATAGATTGGAATTGCATACAGTGGAGTGGGGTAAAGTGGAGTTATGAACAATGGAATAGCATAGAGTACAGTGTCGTGGAGAGAAGTGGTATGCAATGGCTGCAGTGGTGTACAGTGGATTAGCATGCAGAGGAGTGCTGTAGAGTGGAGTAGGGTAGAGTGGGGTGGCATACAGCCAAATAGCATAAAGTGTAGTGGCGCACAGGGGATTGGCGTAGAGCGTAGTGGCAGAATAGAGTGTGGGTAGACTAGAGTGGCATACAGTGGAATAGCTGAAGATGGGAGTGGGATAGAGTGGAGCGGCATACAGTGGAATAACATACAAAATAAATAGCATACATTGAAAAAGAGTATAGTGGAGTAGCAGAGTGGCATGCACTGGAGTGCAGTAGAGTGGAGTGACAGAGTGGAATAGCATGCAGTGGGGTACAGTGGAATAGCGTACAGTTGAAAAATATATTCTGGAATTGTGTACAGTAGAATGGAGTGGCAAAGAGTCGAACAGGGTAGAGTTGAGTGGCGTAGAGTGGCGTGTACAGTGGAATAGCATATAGTGGAGCGGCTTGAAGTGGGGTAGAGTGGAGAGGCATACAGTGCAGTGGCATAGAGTGGAATAGCATACAGTGGAGTGTTGAGTAGAGTGGCTTAGAGCAGAGTGGGATACAGTAGAATAGGATACCATGTAGTGTTGTAGAGTGGAGTGCCAGAGTGTAGTGTAGTAGAGTGGAATAGAATACAGTGGAATAGCAAAGAGTGTCATGGCATAAAGTGGAGCGGCGTGCAGTGAGGTACAGTATAGTGGCATACAGTAAAATAGACAGTGGCGTAGACAAATAGCATAAAGTGAAGTGCCATTAAGTTGGTATCGTAGAGTTGCAAGGAATGGAATTGTGTAGAGTGGAGTGGCATAGAGTGGAGTGGCGCAGAGTGGAATAGCATATATCAGAGTGGTGTAGTGTAAAACGGCAGAGTGGAGTTGCATAAAGTGGAGTGCCTTACAGTGCAGTTGCATACAGTGTAATGTTGGGGACTGGACTGGCATTCAGTGCAGTAGTGTAAAGTGCAGTGGCATATAGTGGAGTGTTTTAGATTGGCATGTTGTACAGTGGAATAGCGTAGAGTGGAGTAGCATATAGTGGAGTGGTATAGAGTGAAGTGTCAGAGTGGAGTGTTATAGAGTGGACTGGCATACAGTGGAGTGAGGTAGAGTGTAGTGGGGTACAGTAGAATAGCATAGAGTAGAGTGGAATAGAAGGAAGTGGCATACAGTCAAATAGTGTACACTAGAGTGCGGTAGAGTGGAGTGGCATAGCTTAGAGTGGATGTGTACACAGGAGTGGTGTACAGTGAAGTACTGTATAGTAGAGTGGCATATAGGGAAGTGAATTATTGTGTAGTAGCATACCTTGGTGTAGTGTAGACTGGAGTGGTGCAGAGTGCAGTGGTGTACAGTGTACTGGTGTAGAGTTGAGGTTTGTAGAGTGGATCACTGTAGAGTGGAGAAGGGTATGCTGTATTGGGGTAGATGTAGTGGTGTATAGTGTAATATAGTACTGTGGTATGCTGTAGAGCAAAGTAGCATAGAGTGGAAAAGTGTAGAGTGGAGTGGCATACAGTGGAGTGCTGTAGAGTGTAATAACATTACCTGTTACTAGTGTTCAGTGTAGTGACAGAGTGCAGTGGCATATAGTAAAATAGTATGGAGTAGAGTGGTGTAGAATAGAGTGACAGCGGAATAGTGTAGAGTGTATAGGGTAGACTGGATTGGCATAGAATGGAGAGATGTAAAGTGTAATAGCGAACAGTGGATAGTTGTACAATGGAGTGGCGTATGCCAGAGCTGTGTTCAGTGCAGTGGTGTAGACTGGAGTGGAATAGAGTGGAGTAGCGTGGGGTGGAGTAGGGTGTGGTGGAGTGGCTTGGAGTGGAATAGCATAGAGTGGCATGTTTTACAGTGGAGTTGTATACAGTGGAATAGGGTACGGTGGATTGGTAGTGTGGATTGGCGTACAGTGTAGTAGCATACAGTGGAGCAGCATAGACTGGAGTGTACTACAGTTGAACTGCATAAAGTGGAATAGTAGAGTGTGTTGGTGTGGAGAGACATACAGTGGACTAGCATACAGTAGCGTGGCACCCAGTGGAGTGATAGAGTGGAGTGGTGTACAGTATAGTGGAGTGTTGTAGAGTGGACTGGCATAGAGTGGAGTGAGGTACAGTGTAGTGGCATACAGTGGAATAGAGTGGACTGGTGTAGAGTGGACTGGCATACACTGGGGTGACTTACAGTGGAACAGTGTACAGTGGGATGATGTAGAGTGGTTTAGAGTGAAGTGGCATAGAATGGAATAACGTTCAGTGGAGTGAGTTACAGTGTGTAGCATACAGAGGAATAGTTTAGACTGGAGGGGCATAGAGTGGAGTAGCAGAGTGTAGTGGCATAGAGTGGAGTGTTGCAGTGTGGAACACTGTACACTGGAATATTGTAGAGTGGACTGGAGTAGAGAGTGTAGTGGTGTACCATTCAATAGCCTACTGTGGAGTGGCATACAGTGGAATGCTGGAGAGTTTAGTGGCGCAGACTGGAGTGGCATACAGTGGAGTAGCGTAAACTGGAATGGTATAGATTAGAATAACATTGAGTGTTACTGGCATACAGTTTAGTGGAGTAAAGTTGAGTGTCACACAGTGGAATAGCATAGAGTCTAGTAGGGTAGAGGGGATTTGGAGTAGAGTGGGGTAGAGTGTTGTGCCACGGAATGGAGTGCTGTACAGTGTAATAGTGTACAGTGGACTGTCAGAGTGGAGTGACGTACAGTGGAATGGTGTAGAATGCTGTGGTGTACAATATAGTGGTGTACAGTGGAGTGGCATATAGTGGAACAGTGTATAGTGTCATGTAGCAGAGTGGAGTTGCATTCACTAGAATTGCGTTCAGTGAAGTAGCATAGAGTGGAGAAATGTACAGTGGAGTGGGGTACACTGGAGTGTCATAAATTAGAGAGGTGTATAGTATATTAGCATAGAGTGTAGTGTGGACTGGACTGGCATACAGTGGATTTTTACCTTAGAGTGGAACGGCATATGGTGAAGGGAAGTAGAGTGAAATAGCATTAAATGGAGTGACTAAAGTGTAGTGGCGTACGTTGTAGTAGGGTAATTGAAAAAGATGTTGCGTGAAAATGTATGAATGGATGTAGATGTAATGTGGCAGGAAAATAGATTATTTGATGTAAATGGTAATGTTTGGTAGTATGTGCGATACAGTAAATAGCGTTAAAAGTTTTCAGCAAAGTTTGGCTGCGTTCTGTGTTTCACTGCATTCTTGGTTGGGGTCTCAGATATAGGTAGTAGGTTTTATTGTTTCTCCCTGTCTACTAAAGTGCTAATAGGTACAGAAATATATTTATAATTTTCTACATATTTTCACAGCAGTTTAGGGAGAAGTGTGGATTATTAAAAACCTTTTTTAGAAGCATGGTAAATTGTAGGTATTAAGTGGTACTCCATAGACTTTTTAGTGAAGATTTAAGTATGTTAAAAATAGAAAGTACACTGCTTTACAGTATATTTGTGAAATATTGGGTACTACAGTGTTTTTTACACAGGTACTACAGTAATCACGAGCCAGCACTGCAGTACTCTGTACATTCCCGTACATTTTTAAAAAAGACATAGAAACTTATAAGTAGTTTCTCTGCCTATTTGCCACTTTAATAAAGAGGTAGTAGGTAGAGGAAAAATATTAAGCCAATACTTTCCTAAAGTATAGGGTGAAATGCAGCACACAGGCATAGTCTACCTAAAAACAACATAGCTGTCTTTAACGTTTGTAAAGGCAGTCATTAGCAAATCACATAATGACTTTCCATTGTATGTACGAAATACGGTGACATTTTGTGAAAATACTGTGACAACAGGTATCACTGGGTTAAAAAAAAACTTGGAACTTTAAAAATACTTACACTACTTACCTGTAGTACCCAAAAGGATCATCTGTGCACCATAATGTGTAATCCTACAAAATTTCATAGAAATCTGTTCAGCCGTTTGCGTGCTCCACAAGATGTAAGTCTATAGAAAATTAATTGGTGGAAAAACGCGTTTTGGGATCCTCCCTTTAATCTTTTGCACCCCCTTGACCAATCTTCGCAAAACTTTAACAATTCCCTCCAATGTAGAAAAAGCTATAAGTCTCAAAAGTTTCATGGAGGTTCATCAAAAGATGGCAGAGTTATTAGCGACTACAATTCTGACTACAGAGGGGCAGTATGTATTCACTGATAAAACCAAAGTGAAAGTAACATTATAGTTAGGTGAAATCCCAGTGACGAAGTTATGTTTTAAACATACAAAACCACTTAAAGTCACCTGTTATAGTTATCTCAAGTAACTGTAACTCGTGCCCTAAAGTAACCATAACTCGCGCCTCCACCATGCACGGGTTCCTCAATGATAATTTCATTGCAAATGCTGCTGTGATATTATCAGTGATGTCACAGATGTCATGAATAATGTAATATGTGGGGTTTTTGCAGACAGGGAAGGCATGTCTGCTACTTGACGGGAGCTTTAAATATAGATCCTCCATGAGTCTGCGGCACAATTTTAAAAAACACTTCTCTGGCCCCAAGCGGGGTCTCTCTTGGCACTCCCCCACCACCAGGTTTAGGGTATTCCTACCCTGCCCCTTTTATATCTTCTTTTACCGTTTTTTAAGGACTTGGGTCTGAGCCCCAAGTCCTAAGATGACTACCGCCACATCCCTGTTTATGTAGTGGCATCCAATAAAATCTCACTTAGAGATCTGTCAGCTATGCTGATCCTCAGCAGTGTTACATAAACAACTTTTTTAACCTTAATTTCTCCTGAACAGATTTACACCAAAACACATGAAGCACTCTTTCTGGACCAAGATCTAGCTTTATGTCAAATTTGGTTTAAATCCTTTCAGCGGTTCGGGCTGTAGCTGTGTCTAAAGTTCGTTTGGAAAAATGAATGGGGAAAATGGATTTTGGGACCCTCCCTTTTTCTGAGCCCCCGCTTGACAAATTTCCCCAAAACTTTCCATGCACAGACTAGTCAAAAATTACAATTTGTTTTAGAAAGTTTTGTGGACGTTCGTCAAACGGGCCCAAAATCATTAGCAACTCAAAAAATGTACTTCCTACAGAAACAAAATCCTAATTATAACTACCCAGTATGACCAACAGCCCAATGTTTGAAAGTTATTAGGGGTTTTACAACACATAAATTGCCCCCTTGTGACTAGGTTGTACAACACATAATTGCCCTTTGTGACTAAAGGGAGATTCTATGTTCAGTCCAAAGGCATACATGGTGCCAATGCAAGCAGTATTTCATTTCTCACCAGAATGAGTAGCTTGATATACTTAATTAAGTAAACACCACACTTCTGGGAATAAGAACACGTAACATGATACATAATTAGCGAATTTAGGGCATAGGGCAGTGACTGAATCAGAAAATGTATGATCATAGCAGGTAAAAAACTGAATTAAAAAATCTAATATTTTTAAGCATATTATTCATATTGTATGTAAAAAAGGGTGTGTACTAGCTCCCACACTGTTTAATCTATACCTTGCAGGTCTAGCCGATGCCCTAGCACCCGTAAATAGTCATCCGCCAGTTTTGGTCAGGGAAGGAACAGCATGGCTACAGTATGCAGTCTACATAGCTTTCCTGTCAAACACCAGTTGGATTACAACATAGCATTGATGCACTCAATATATGCATAACAAAGCAAGGCCTGGAACTGAACTTGAGTAAAACTAAGGCTGCCCGCCTGGTTGATACGAAGTTTAAATCTTTTTCATGGTTCATCAACAGAACACCGGTGGAGGTTGTCCCTACATACAAATATTTGGGATTCAACATGGATTATCTCTTGACTTTTAAACCACAGCTTGCTGTTGCCCAAGCAAAAGCCCACTCCTTGACGTATGGTTTTAAAGTTCTTAAACAAAAACTGAGTGGCCCGTCATACAATCATTTGCTTTCTGTTATGGCAGCACGGTTAATGCCCACTGTTACTTATGGAGCCGAAATAATGTTGGGGAAGGAAGTAGCTTTTTATAACCAAGTTCAAATGAAGGCTTATAAATCAGTATTTTGGATCCTGCGATCAGTATCCCCTGCTCAGGTTCGCTTAGAATTTGGTCTAAAAAATTGTGAACATCAGAGTAAATGTGCATATATCAAATTTTGCTCAAGAATGCGAGCAACAGAGACTGGTACCATCAACAAACTATGCTGGACTGAAAATAATGATAAAGGCACCTGGGGTTATCACAAACAACTCCATCAGAGATCTAGGTTTGCAAGAAGCCTGGGATATGATCCTGGGTAAAGTGGAGTTTTATCGGAAGGCAAATGCTGCTACTAGGTTGAGGTCCTTAACTTTTGACAAACATAAGTTCACAAGAAGATGACATGCTACGGGCTCAGGATTACCCGGCAGCACCCTTCACCCAGTCATTGAAACATCAATTCACGCCTTTGTGATTTGGTATGATGGAAACTAAAGATGTGGTCCCTCTAAGGAGACAGCAAACACAGACACATTCTTGCCGACTTTGTGGGTACAGACAAGAGTCACTAGAACACATTTTTTGTGTGTGCCAGGCATTGTCAGATTATAGGAGACTGTATTTTAAAAATATTCTTAGGTCACTAAATATACCCTCATGTAGGCCCGCTGTTATCAGTTGGCTAAGTGGACTTTCAATCCCACTTTCTAGTCGGGGACTACATTTATGGTTCAGGCCCACTAAACAAATGGTAAATTTTAGTTCCTAGTTAGTGATCAGTCTATTTTAATTAGGTTTAATGTTGTGTTATTTATCTTAACTGTGTTTTATTTTTAGTAACTAGGATGCAATGTCACTTTCACGGACCTAAGTAAGTGCCTGAACCAATAACAAAGGATGGAACTAATTGAGTAGGCTTTAATCATGTATAAATTTAATATTTTAGGATTAGGATAAACCAAAAAAAAATTATGTGCATTTAATTCTTAAACTAAGAGTATGTTTGAGCATTTATATAGTATGAATGTGTGCACCGCAATGGTTTTAATTAACTTTACTAATAAAAACATTTCTGCATGCTGTATGTAACTGCTGATGACCACTAAATGGTGTATGGTCCATAAAGAGTGAAGAAAGGAGTTTTAACAATGTGCTAGGTACCTATAAGAGAACCTAATAAACTGATAAACAATGATTGTTATTGACACAGAAAAAATATATCTAGTGAGATAGCTAACGTATAGCTAAATCTACCAGAATTCTAAGACTTAGGAGGTCAGTGGTAAGCACACATAAAAATACCCGACACAATGTGCTCCGTGTTAAAACAACAAATAAATCTGGATTCAAAATTAATCCACAATGAAATCTTTTTTTGAGAACCAAATACTGGTCCTAGCAAATTCTCAAAGGAAACACATGAACCTTAACAGTTCTAAAATGGCACTACAGGTGTCATGTCATACATATCATGCCAACAAGGTAAGACAAATTTACAAATATAAAGTCTTTTTAAACAATGAAGCTCAATCAAACACGCAAATCATATCTGTGTAATTTATATTGGACATGCACTTTGAGATTATTTTTTTGGGAGAGACCTAACTTCAGAAAGAAAGGCAACAACTGACGTTAAACTTAAATCCTAAGTAACATGATGCTAGTCATACAACAATGCAAATACACAGTAAATAGCAATAAAAATAGAGTATTAAAAAACTATAATGACCTGAAACCCCAAAATGCACTTGAATGTCAGTTTATACGAGGTGTTGCTACTAGCCTTCCGTTGTATGGAAAACTGTGAGCTGGTGTTGACACGCTTGCAGCCATTTGTAGCCATTGAGGGTTTCTTTTGGTATTCCGATGGTTCACATATGGTCCAAGATGTAAGGATGAGAAGTCACAGTAAGGGATAAGGTGGTACAAAGGGTCAATGATGCCAATGAATCAAGGGCAGGATGTTGGAAATTCAATCGCTCTTCTTGTGCGTATCACACAAGGATGCCATTTTCCTGTCATGATGGGCGTGATTAGGGCTATGTTCATCTTCCCAGTATGTGGGGCCAGTGCTTTCCTAACGAAGATGCTATTCAACCAAATTCCTATCCTAATCATATAAAGGTGTTTGGGTCTGAAAAGGATGCATTGTGATGCTTTCAATTCCTCTATTATTCACCACATTCATTACCCATTTTAGATACTTTTCCTTCCTATGTTTTACTCCTTCTTTCTGCAGCTGCTTTTTCCTGTTGGATTATTCAGCCTGGAAGATTAAGCTAGGCTCTTTCTCTACTCTGATTCAAGGTGGCGTTGGTGTCTTGCATTCCACCTCTTGTAACATACTTCCTCTTCTATTCAGAACTATCAGTATGCCAAGGAGGATTTTTCTGCTCTTTGCAGATTTTTCCTTTGAACTCTGACCAGCTCAAGGAGACATGTGATACCTTTCACATCAATGTTTAGTGCATGGTAGCACCATGGCTACTGGGGCACAGGGGGTGGGGGCTTTCTTATGGCAATCAAAAAGTAAGGAAGAGAGGTCTTTGCTACGTCCAGCTCCCAACACCTCCTCTGACATGCATCTTTAGGTCTTTAATGATTTGTAAAATATTGTCATGTCATTAAAGACAGATGTTCTTACTTCCTACAGTGGTAAACCACAGGTGCACAGTGTCCTATTCTGAATGTTGGCATTGTGTTAGCCAATTCTTTCTCAAACCCCAAAATATTTTTGGCAATTTACACTAAAGCATTTAATACAATAGATCATGTTTGATGCATTACAACTTGTGTGTGATGGAAGGATACAATTCACATTCCCAATATCAAAAAGTCTTGCATTAAATTTATAATTGAAGACTGTCACCAAGAAGCAGTTATTAAACACTGGAAACCAGTAGCACAAATTAAGCATATTTTAATGAGCCTTACATTTCTATGCTATCTCAGAGATTACTTAAAGGCAAACAGTGGTTTATCAACATTTATCAATATTGTGTAGTATACTACTGCATGTGTGTGTGTGAATTTGTGTGCACGACTGTGTGTATGTACATTTAAATCTTGTGTCACTGGATGAGTTACAGTTCAATTGTTGCATCCCTTTTGGAAATTATGATTTCTTTAAGATCCCTGGTATAATGATGACATATTTTCTGTTTCCAGGATTCTCTCTCTTTTATTCCACAAAACAATCTGTCTTAATTACTATGAGTGTAAATTACGTGCAACTACAGTGGAGTATCAGTACTGTGCAGCTTACTTATTAATACATTATTTATATTGCTGTCTGCAAATATGTATATTTAATTCTTGCATCATGATTATTTGTAGTATTACATTAAATGCTTATGTTTATGTCGTGAATTAAAAGAGCAAATTATTTCTAAAATAAATACAGATTAAAAAATATCTGTATATAATGATTGATAATAGTCAGTGTGTGTGTTTTATACTCTGTGGGAATTTTGAAAATGTAGCAGGCTAGCTCCCCAAAGCCTGCCTGGACCCATCTGAGCTATACCCTGCTTTTCCACATACACACCTAGCTATGCCCTGCAAAAACACAATACAATCTAAAACCTTCATGGCCTACACCTTAAAGCACCACCTCACACCACACAACCTAATATCTACACTATCATCACCAATACTCTATACCATTCATTGGGCAACTTGAATTAAGCCACAACGGAGGACCAAGTTATGCCGTTTGGTTGACTAAATTATGCAGCAAGAAAGGTAAACTGTGTGGCACATTCCGTGGCAGTATTATCTTCCCATTTGTTGAAGGTTAACTTAATAATGCAAAAGGGAACCCACTCCGTACAAAATACAATTATTTAAGAAAGAAAGCAATACACAATTATAAAATAATAATAAAAATGTTATTCCCAAACACAATGATCTTATGTTAGGGAAGTACACTGTCACTTCTCACTCCTACAGTATATAGTTTTGAGTGAAGCATACGATGTTACATTAAGCAGAAACAAGGCTACATGTGCACGCTTGTTATAATAAAAAGTGTGTACCATTTATTCTGCCTATCTCTGTTATGTTTTAGAACTGGTGTTCAGTTTTGTTTTTGTTCTATGCCCACATAATGGGTCTCTAAAAGCACCTTTTTCTTTTAACAAACATCCTACAAAATAATAATACTTATTATTTTGTGTATAATATATATGCATAAGCACAGAGTGTAATATGCAATATATTATTCTTGTTGAGGGTGAGGTGGGGTCGTGATTCACGAGCGGCAAACTCTCCAGTGGGTCATGATGCCCCTCCCTCAACAACGGTAGCAAACAGCATACTGTATTCAACACATCTTCATTTATTGTTTATGCAATGGCATATGTTCACATGCATTTGTTTGACCAAAGGTATATAAACAATTCCGGTATACAAGTGATTACATCCGAGGAGTAAAGAATAGCACATTGAAGACCCTCGCGACTATAAGGTGAGTTATATCCCTGTGTAAAGTGCTTGATAACTAATGAATTTTAGTGGTTTTGTTTGTTCAAGATAGGATGTTTTAATTCAGGTTCACCTAAATATAGCACTCCTTTAACCTTTGTTTATTTCATTGGATAGCTACATTATGTTTAACATAGAGTCACATATTAATATAATTCCAAATTATAATGTCATTTTAACCTCTGGTCTTTTCAGTGCATTTCTATGGCTTTTGTAACAAAAAGCAAGATATCAACTGCTTTGAGTGTTGTGGGCACCTGTAGCCATGCAGGGCTGCCTATGTCATGTAACAATATAAAAAGGGCAGTTTTAAGTAATGAAGACCTGTTTGGATAGGCAAAGGCTCACAATACAAAAGTAATAGAGGCAGGCGTATTGGCTTTTTCAAAGTGTCTGTGCATCAACATACATAAAGCAGACCTTTTGGCTTTGTCACCAATAAATAATCAAATCATGAATTTGCACATTAGAAAAAACAACAATCGTGTTTATCATAAAATATTTTAAAGCCTTTTTAACAAAAACATTAACATGTCTGAGTCTTTCTTTAACATTTTTTCAGGCCACAAAGTGCAGTCATACAACAAATCTCTAGAGGTTCCTGCACTCCACCTGAAGGGCATAGAGGGCCAGTTCGGAGTGCTTTTTAAAAGTATGGCAAGCTACCCTGGGGTCATAGATTCAATGAACCAGGAGGCTTACTGTTGCTGGTGTGCTGCTGCACTTCCTGCAGATCACCAAAACGTGAAAAAATGGTTGGTTGTGCCTCTTCTAGGAGAACTACCAGAAAGAAAAATAAATTGTAAGAAGACTTAGGGCATTATTGGGTGGCTCTTGCTGCTCAATTTTATTTTGTTTTTGAAAAATGTTTGGGTGCCCACCAAGATCATCCACATTTTTTTTTTTTAAGTTAGGGGACCCTCTTCTTGATACGCCAGCACCTATAATGGGTGCCGCTGGGAGACGGCATTTGTTTTTTTTAATAATTGGGTGGCAATTTGGTGGCCCATATGTGGTTTAATTGTTGAGGGCTGCGGCTGGGGAGCCTCCATACCCCCCACCCGCCCTGCCAGCTTCATAGCCAGCACTCAATGTGGTGCTGGTGAAAAGAGGCTCAGTCACCTTCCCAGGTAGGAGCAGCATTTTTCTCTGCTCCCGCCTGGGTGGGAGCAAAGTTGTGTTCCCTGCCCAGGAAAATGCGGGCCTGCTATGCATGTACTCTCCCAGACAGGGAACAGTGTGCTGGGGCATGGGGTCCCTGGGACACTGCAGCTGTATCAGTCCCCAGGTGATGGGGTCTGCAGTGCAGATCTACAGCTTGGAGAGGGTGGCCATATACCCCCCTCCCACCCATAATATATATTATTGGCCCTGCGGGATGGGGGCCTTGGGATATGTCAAAGGCTCAGGAAGTGGGGCCAGCACTCCCTTTCCCCTACAAATTTTGATTTTCCAATCTCTGTGTGCCCTAATGAAATAACTGCTTTTTTTAGAATAATGTTTGTGAAACGGCATGAATTTAAATGAATAAACAAAAAACATTTTATGTCAAAGGAGGAGTCATTATTTCTAACATGTTTGAATTACTTTGATATAGATCAGTATATTTTAAAGCAAAAGCACTTCCCATCAATCATAGCCAGTAATGTTGACTGGTCAAAGTTTCACCTCCTTCCTAGAAATAGTTTCACTCCTGACCATAGTAATAAACAAATGAAAGGTGATCACTCAGTGCCTGATTTTTCTTTTCGCACACAGGATACTCCAACACAACGATGACAGATATCCCATCTGCCGAAATATAAATCACCCTGGAAATAATGGGATTTATATTTCGGCAGAAGGGATATCGTTCACTGTTGTGACGGAGTAACCCGTCCACCGAAATCTAAATCAGGCCCTAAGTCTTTGTAAAATGTCCACCCCTATGCCACATCACATGTTCTTTCACTAAAGTTATCCTCTTAAGCTAGAAACGTTTCTCTGTGAGATCTGCAAAATATAAAGAGGTGATCGAATACAAAGAAGTACAGTAATTCCATAATTGTGTGAACATTGCAGCCGCTGCACAAGCCCATAGTTATAGTGGCCGGACATACTCCAACATCTCCTCTCTGTCCATACTTCACATCATTCAATCGAAAGATCCTACACAGTAACTAAACAAACACCCCATCAGCATCAGAACCTATACCCACTTCAACATATGCGCAACATAAACCATATGCAGCCACCTAGACTAGCTACACTAAATGTTATCACATGCGCCACAAACCACACCTTCCAAACTACTTCACCCTCTGCAACCAAAGCCTTTCACCACCATTTACATCCTATATAACCTACTCCTTACAAAGTTGATACCATACAAAACCTACACCATCCCCATGCTACAACACTTTACACCATACATTACCTTCCTGCTACACGATCTACACTGATGTGATGGTATATATATTCTACTACATCTAACCCTTAATTTCTACTAACCTAGTAAATTTGACATACCACATAATAATATACCTACCTATACACAGACTACATTTACAACTATGCCACAAATTCAACTACGATCATTTGTTTTTGTTCCCCTTGCACTTCATTGATATTTTGTTCCAAAATGTACTTCAACTTGGTGCTACTAAGATGGCCACTAACAAACTAGTGAGACCCTTCAAGTGCTTCTTCAAACTCATTTACACAAAGTTCATAGTTCCTCTATTTGTTACTAAGTAATGTGCTTAAGGCAGTTTCTAGTGCAGTAAGGCTGGCTTAACAATACCTGTGCCAAAGGAAGTGTCTGATTAAGTGCACTGCATGACATATTTATGTGCTACGGGCATTTATATAATGCTATATATTGCCTTTAGTCTTACACTGTTGTCAGATTTGATGTACCTTCCCTCCCTGGTTTAAGGATTCCATCACAAACCAGTTTCATTTTTTTACTGTTCGAGCTGGACCAATAGTATGGGTGTGTTTAATATGCTGGAGCAGTGTATATATTTGGTTACATGTGTTGTGGTGCTTAATATTATTTCACATGCCTAAAGTTTGCAGGACTAATATATCTGACAGTAAAATATGAAGCATTTTGGCAACTGCCAGTGCACAAGAAATAACTGCACCAGTTATCTTCCACTCTTAGCAACGATTCTTCACAATAGAGACAAAATGCGTTTCTGCTACTTTTCTGGCCTTCACCAACCAGCGATACTGTTGCAAACATTAATTCTCAATCATTGAGCAGGAAGTAAGATTTTTTTATTTTTTTTTACTTGTGTTACTTGCACACTTTCTTAGGCTTCTTGTTCTTATGGAAATATCCAAGTGGGCTCTTCATGACCACTTCAACTTTTCCTCCAGTGGTGCTAGTGAAGTGCTTGCACTGGTGCTGCCACTACTTTTCCTGAAGAAACATGCATGGTTGTGGGCAATAACTGTTTTGTTTGAGGAAAGCAACTATCAATGGTACAAAAACCGTCCATACGTTATCGAGAGAATGTTAAACAAATGCTTCTGTGCTTTACTTGCTCTATGTGAGGGTAACTTGCCCACTATTAGTATGATACATAATCCCTTTGCAAAGAAATATGGCTCCGCTGATGCTGTACTGAGCGTCAGTGACGCCTGGGAGGAGGTTTTTACTATAAAAAACCTAACATCTACTTTGGCAATGCTTGTTTTTCTTTAGACATTGTATGATGTCTGAATATGTATGGAGATCGCGTTCCATGCATTACTTTTACCTCTTATCACAGGCTACTATTATTAGCCAGTAAACATGTTACACTCTGTAAATGAAGGTAGCCTGGTTTCTCCCTGTAATAATATTAGACTAGGATTACTGCAATACCATATTTAAAAAGACATTATCCAAACTACAAAGAGAGTGGACTAATGGAACTACCTTACCTTAGGAGCTGCAGTGTTTCCTGATCAAGGAAAAATCAAATTTTAAAGACAATCTGTACTCCAGAAAGTTGGGTCCCTTCCCAGGATACTTATTTAAGGCCTTCCAATCCTGTAAAATCTTTACTTCAGCCTCCTCGGGCATACAGGGTTTCAGAAATAAACAAGTCCCTGAACTTTCAATTCTGAAATCACTGGAACTCATTCTTTAAGATTTACGTTTCAGAGATCCAAAATCACATTTGTTCTGCTTGCCTACTTTACAGAAGCACCTAAAAATGGAAGAACCCACGCCTACATTACACACGTCACCAATCCTGTTCCCAATGTGTTCCATTTGAAAAGCCAGTCAACATCCAAAGGTTGCTTCCTGCAACCTTCGTGGACTAAGAACTAACTATCTGGCAATGTAGTCCCACCTCGATTCACATCAAGCGCAACTCATGGACAGGAATGGAGTAGACCTTCTGTATAATACCCTGTCATGCTGCACTTCGGATTGCCCCTCCCACTGCTCCAACAGAGGAAATCCACACTTTACAAAAACCCTAAAATAATGAAACATATTTCCTCCACAGACTAAATTTCCCATTACTGTTGTTCAACTGATTAGGCGTTTCACTTCCTACTCCAGTCCCTGATAAGGGAAGTGATGACACAATGCCAAAGAGCAGTCAGAGAGAGGAAGCAACATCATCAGGCAATGGAAAAAGACAGGATGTACCAAGCAGATGTATGGGTGGGAGGTGCATAACAAACTGGATTAAACACCTGTAAAATAATATTAAACAATTGTACACACTCATTGTAGCTGTATTAAGGAGATTTAGGATTAGCATATATTATTTCGACAAGTTAAAAAATTTAAAAACTAGGTAAATAACCAAACAAGCCATGCAACGGCTGAGCAAGTGAAGAACTAACATTCCTTTTTGATTAGGGAACTCACCAGTATAGCCTACTTAAATGTGTCTTTCAGGGGACATCCAGGGTTCAAAATGTAGTGGTGCAGGGCAGGTTTAAGGGTTTGCGGATGTTTGTACAAGATCACGAAGGAGGGAATGTAAACGCATGGCCACTTGCCACATCAGCACAAATAAACCGGAACTGTCTCAATCCATAGCCCACCTTAAATTAATGTATATTCTTTGAGGGCAAAACTCCATAATTAAGGTTAGCAAATACTTTCTTACTTGTAAAATAGAAGAGCTTTGGCATATATTAGACTTGATTACGATTCTGTACCTGAGAAAAGGATGAAGCGAACTTAACAGAACTTACCATGCATTGTTTGAGGGCTTACACTGAACTGTCTGAAGAATTCTGACTTCTGAAAGTCAGTTCACTTTAGTTTTTAAAATATACGAGAAAAATGTTCCACTCCAGTTTAATATCTCTATCCACATCCCATTAAAAAAAAAAAAATTAGTGATCTATAAAATGAAATTAAGGAATAGCATTACAATACTGCATGAACTTCAGTGAAAATAATACCAATGATGACCTTCCAGTTAAAAAAGTTTTTACTTTTTAACTTGTGTTCCTACAGACACAGGGGGTTATTCTAACTTTGGAGGAGGTGTTAATCCGTCCCAAAAGTGACGGAAAAGTGACGGATTTACCACCAGCCGTATTACGAGTCCATTATATCCTATGGAACTCGTAATACGGCTGGTGGTATATCCGTCACTTTTCCGTCACTTTTGGGACGGATTAACACTCCTCCAAAGTTAGAATAACCCCCACAGTGTTGACCTGGATTGTAGCCTTCTATGTGAGAAAGGTTTCATGTTTGTGGTTTTCATAGAGTATTTTGACGGACTGCAAACATAGTTGATGTTTTTAATTTGTAAGTGTTTTTGGTGTCCGAAAAATAAACTGTTCATTCATTCTTTTATTTATGTTCATTCAATTAAGTTTAAAAGTCCTGAGAAAAGCAATCTCAACTTTCCTGGGAATGTCCCACCCTCATCCTTCATAAGCGTCCCTCATCTACGCAAAGCTTCACATTTGGACTGAGCCCAAGAACTGGTAACATTGCATAGATACTGTAAGTGGTAACCTTCAGTTCCTAAAGGAGCAAATTATAGGACTTTTGATGTTACGTCATTTTGACGGTCTTCTGTATTAGTTTTTCAGTCAATCTCAAGAAATATTTTTTGAATTGCATCCTTTTTTATTACTTGTTTATTTTACAGAATGTGAATGCCACTAAAGACAGACTGAGCTATCTAATTAACGTCCCTATGGATATCAAATTGTTTCTAGGTTTTATGGCTAAAATGTCCTTTCAAGGTGAGAAGGGTGGGCATGTTAAATAGAATAGAATAAAATACCCAACACCCCCGGTGGACACAATAAGGATACCCGAAGTGACAGAACAACTGTACGGTCATACAGACAGAGCATCTTGTGACCCTACTGCTTTCCCCCACACTTATACTGAAGTTGCACTTACCTGTATGACTGCAAGCCAACCCTCTGCAACAGGCCATCAGCTTGTGGCATTGGACAAAAAAGATGAATTTAAATAAAAGAAAACCCAGGTGAAATCAGAAATACTAATCGAGATACTTGTGCTCAGAGGTAACATAACTGCATACTGCATGGTGTGGTGTTCACCTAGAATATAAAAACACCTGCATACAGTACTAAAAGCTAAACCTTGATTGGGTTTAATTGTATGATTTACGATAAGTATTTACGATCATTACCTCCAAACTGCAGCGCTCAACCTTACTACAGGTGTAGACATTGATCTGAACACAATTTGCAAATTTTTAGTAGTATGGGTCAATTAGCATTAAAGAATCAAGGTGCCACAGAGCCGTGACCAACAACTTAGTAATGTCATACAAGCTCATGCTCTGCTGCCAAACCTGATTGTCTCTATACTCAGAAGTTATAATTTTCCCTCATTAGTCTCGTTCTGTGACTATCTCTTGTGCTCTACGTTTGTACATCTTTTCCTGTCCTTCTCTTGCCTGCTCTCCTATTTTTCTCCACTTCCTTCCTACTCCATGTACATCTCTCCCTTCTCTCCAAGCAAGTCTTCGATTTCTCTCTCACACTTATGCTGGTCTCTTCTTCCATCAACCCTTCGTTGTGCTTTATAAATTGCTGCCTTCTCCACGTCTGCCCCTCTCTCTACCAACCTCTTTCCTTCTTCCTCCGGTCTTTACCGATATTCATTTCTCACTGTTTTCCTTCCTCCATTCCACTTCACGTCCACCTATTTCTCCATCCTTTCTCTCTCGCACTGTATTTTCAGGTCTTCCCCAATCCATGTCTCTCCTCTACCTCTTGCACCATCTCCCCCACTCACCATCGCATCTCTTACTGTCAGTGCAACAATTCCTACTGATCTTACTCTGACCCTGCTCCATAACTGCTTAGGTCACTCTTGCTTTCTCTTATTTCCCTTCTGCTCCTCCCCACATCTCTTTCTCCACATTACTCTACTTCTACCTCCCTTTCCACCTCTCATATTGTTCTTCAGTCCTGACTTTCTGCTCTCCTGTGCATCTCTCTCTCCCCCTTCTCACAATTCAATTCAATAATATTTTATTGGTGTGACTCGTGGATTTACAAGAGCTGCCAAAGCTTTGCAGATGTTTTTATTGCTATATGTAACATATTTCCTACCTCCCTTACGTCTTCTCAATCCATCACTGTCAATACTGCTCCTATTTATCTCCGCCTGTTCCTGTGATCCTACCTTCTGCTACCACTGGTAATCTACTTGCATCCCCTTTTTCTATATTTCACCTCTCTTTGTGATCTTCTCACCCATCTCTTCCACATCTAATCCCTAGCCTTCCCTTTCTCTTTCCCTGTTACCTAGATATTTCCCTTTAACACTAGCATTTTCTGTCTAATCTTCTTATTCTTCCACCTCATTTTCTCCACCTCCGCCCTCCTCTATCCATAACTTCCTAGCTCTCATGCTCAATTGAACGAAAATACCAGGGTACCTGAACAGATATTACACACTTTCGATCAGCCGCCAGGATGTCCCATCTTTTGTTCAGTAGTCTCCTGGTTGCTGCTGAGCTGAATATGGAGAGGGCAAGGGATAGAATCAACAGATATAAATGTGTCTCTGACAACCATGTTTGATGTCTGCCCTTGCTTCTTCCCTCAAGTCCTGGGAGACTAAAAGTGCTAACAGAGCCAACAGCAGCTCTTAGGATACCCCCCATCTGTTCATGCAAGTACCAAAGCGCATAGAGCAGCTCCTCCCTTACCCTTTCCATAATTAATCATTTCTCCTCCCTTCCTATGTATTTCTTTCCCTGAGCCCACGCATTTCCTCTTCACAACGACCAGCAGTGCATGTAAAATGGCTGACTGCTCGACCCACCCCTCAAATCAAGAAGATCTACTTTTCTGGTTGTGTCAATGATTTAGTAGAATTTAATGGAGGTTCATATCACTTGCCTGCAGCCGACTCCTCCTGAACAGCCTCAGCTGTTCTATTGGCTGCAAAGATAGAGTCCCACACCGTGGAATGCGGGATCTAACCCTTGGCCAACTTTAATGGCCCTGTAGACGTTTGCATATTTTCACTCCTAATAATCCACACATGCTCTAACAGTATCATCTTTTGACCAGGAAACTCAAATATCGACTCAAAAGCCACTGAGTCTAAAGCTGTATATATCTCTTTAACAAATTGCTCTGCCCAGATGTGCTATGGGCCGGGCTATCTATTATTAATTATCACACAACATCTCTAAAAACAGCCTCCAGGATATGACCATCGAAACATAAAATACAACAAAATCACGTCTTCTGAGCTGGAAGACATTCAGTGCTTTGAATGTAGTTCGTGCCATGAAGAATATATGGTGAACACCTTTAATACCCCAAAATAACCACTTTCAGGAAGAAAAAAAATATATATGAAAATCATCAATTGCGATCGAAAGTATTTGCAAATATAAATCTCATACCGAAAAACAATAGTACACTTAAAGGGAGGGTTTATTCTTTAAAACATATTTATTTCTTTTTTCTTCATCGCCGATGCCAGACTTCTCATCTTAAACCAACTTTGGCATTGGTGTGGCCAGTTCCTCTGCTTCCAAGACAACCCTCCAAACCAGCAAACAAAAATAGTAATTTACACAGAAAACCCTGAAATCTGCAAAACGGACCTGTGAAACAAGCAGAAAATGCCCCCATTGGGGCTCCAAAAAGAAGAAAATATCACACTGGCCGTTAGGAATCTGTATTGCTGCAGTTCAGTCTGACACGGGCTGTTGGCATGTCAGCCCGCAGAAAAGCCGTTGTCCTGAGTTTTTTTAAATTTGATGTGATGGTGGTTGGGTCCTTGATGTAAGCAGAAAGCAAAGGAGGGAGTGCCCGCTCCCTGAGTGTCCCTGCACCAGGAGCACCTGCTGCAGGGGTTGGCACCGACTGGAGAAAGTGCCTGGTTTAGGCATTTCTCATTGGCCCCTCTGACTGGCTAGACTGGGCCTACCCAACCATTCCAGCTAACCAAGCATGCAGGCCCTCACGGACTACAGTACGTTTCATGCTCTGCCAAAAAAGGAGACCAACTTTCCAATTACTGTATTTCATTGGCCTCGTTCTAGGACAAGACATTCTTCTGGGGGCTGAGCAAAGATGAGGACATCCTCCCTGTTTTACTACAGCATGGCCACAGGTGGAGCAGGTCCTTCTAGGTCAAGCATGGTTGGTAGCAGCCAGACATTTTACTGATTGTCTTTGTGCGACCACGCCTACCCACCCCATCCAAACACCTTCAGGCACCTTAATCATCTGGCGAACAAGCTAAGTGTAGCTGGTCGGGACTGCCCACGCTGCCAGTGCTGGAGCTACCATCGCCCAAGTCACGGGGCCCACAAGGCAGGCTGAGCTCAGATGACCCAATTGGGCTGGGCTCGGAGCCTCTGCTGACGCACTCTTCCTCTAGCACCAGGCACAGCTCCTTGAGGTCCACATTTTCCTTCACCAAATCACCCTGCAGTCGCTCCAGCTCTGCCAACTTCTTTAGATAGCCCCCCAGGTCATCCCGCATCACCTTGGCTGCATGATGGCCAAAAAGCTGCCACTCACGGGAAAGGGTCTTCACTTTGAGCCGGTCATCGTCCAAAAAGCAGCAGAGCTCACGCAGCTCCTGGTTCTCCTCTTGCAGGCGATGGTTCACCTGCTTAAGCTCACGGATCTCAGTTAGGTGCTCCTGTAGCTGCTTGTTAACCTCCTTGATTAGCCGACCACGCTGAATAAGGGCTGTAATCTTCTGGGATTCCTCCTTCCTCAACTTTTGTACCAGATCCTCCTTGCTGTAGGAGAGCACCTCCTCATCAGACATCTTGGAAAGGTCCCTGCTGAGCAGGTCAGGCTCCCCACTCATTCTGCTTTCCAGTAAAGACACTGTAGGTGCACGTGTGAATGCTTGAGTTCAAGCACCAACCGGTGCACAAGTCTTAAAAATAAACTTCCAGCCTTTAGGTACCCGTAATCCTTTTTAGATTAGCATTCCATGAAGCAGTGGAAAAGAAAACAACCAAGACTAGCGGCCGGAACAAAACTGAATCCACTGCATCTGTTACTGAAAAAATGTGCCTCCTCCCCTAATCCATTCCAAATCCGGATTGCGGGAATGCCCAGGAAAGATTAATGAACAAGCAAGAGGATTAAGGATACTGTCTGTTGCAAAGGAAATTGAAAAAAAATAGGACACGAAAACATCCAAGCACCAAAAATATATATATTTTTAAAAAGATAACTCTCCTTCGCTGGGATATCCCCTATCCTTAGTAGGTGATCCAACTGCTTTGTCAATAGCTGGCAACAGTGGCGACCAGGAACGGTAGCTTGCTGGGGATATTCTTTCAAAATGAAGTGGGCTTTCGGTGTTCTAAGCCTGGCAAATGATGGGAGAGAGAGGTGGAGGGGTGCTTGCCTTCAGTCGTGTCCTCTTGACTCAGGGACAGGTGGGAGCCTGCGATGGCCGGGAGAACCATTCGGTGATGGTGTACCCCGCATCGATGTTACGCGACTGGAGCTCCGCCAGCAGCAGCATCTTGGGAGGGTAGCCGGGAAGAACCAGCACGGGAGACAGCCAGTGGTTCGTCAACGGTGGAGCCTGGCATTCTATCTCCTCAGGCCGATGCCTCTGGGCGATGGCTGTGCAATGGGATCACAGCCATCTCTTGAAGATGGAGGTGTATCGAGTCCTACCCGTCGTCTCGCAGATACCGCGGGTGGAGGAGCTGCTGCACCGCCGCTGAGCAGGCGCAGGACAATCGGGGAACAAAGCTCAGGACGGAGCCGAGGAGGCGAATGGCGAACCCAAGGGGGAACAGCCAAGGCGCTCCCGCACTGCCGCAGCTCCACAGGGGACCCGCCTGCCGGGCTCGGCGATGCTGAGCGGAGGGGGCACCAGCGCTAATGAATTGGACGAGGGAAAAAAAACTGACGTCAGGATGTCGCTAAAAGGCGTCCGTGAAAAAAACACAATTCCGTCCTAAGCTCAGGAGGATATCCTGTCCGAGCAGCTCAACAATAGAGGGAGTTCCCACCTCGACTCCCAGGGGGCGGCCCCACCTGCGCCCCCGTCTCCAGGGCTGGGATCCCCGGCCTGCGGCGCTCTGCGCGGCATCGAGCTCCGTCCTGACGACGCGACGTGCACCTGCGCGAGAGACGCACGCCGCCTCCCAGAGCATGCCCCCCACCCCCGGACCGAGTGCGCCTGGCGCCGCCCGGGGCATGTCCCCATCCCCGGATTGAGAGGACCCCAGCCAACCTGGCCGGTCCACAGCTATTTAATATTCATTACATAACGCACACAGCAGTCCAAATTATGCCTATCATCGACCCCCAGAGCGCCCCATTTATCCACATATAAAGCGATTCGAACGTCCAGTGCTCAGGTAGCTGAAAACCATGTTAACGACCTCGACCTAATCTTCCTAATAGCGAGAACATTCTTATTTTAGCCTAAATACACATTGCGTGGGCTAGCGAGGCGTTGGGATCCGCTGCTTCAGAGGAGTAAATACCGATTCAACCTCTATGCTGCAGGTGTTATTTTTCTAAATATAGACCGTTATTTGTGCTGTTACATAAAGTGTATCTTCTATTACGGGGGTAGAGGTATTGTATATTGCGTCAGAGGTGCTACACAAAAACAGCTATTATCAGTCTTCGGTATTTGAAGAAAACAACCACTTCAAACCAGTGCTTTAAATGGGCCTGTACTGTCCGGCACGGAGTACTTGCACTTTTTTACGTTGAGAGGGAGAGTACCTGCACTTCTCAAGAAAAACGTAATACCTTTAATTGTAGAGTACCGGCACTTCTCAGAAGCACTTCTATTTTTCCATTTCAAGCCCTGCTTCAAACCTCATCAGGAGGTTGCCACATGACTCCGAGAAGACTGGAACTGCAGATCCCACGTGTTGGAGGACCTCATATTGCTAATGGTCAAGCACTTCATCTCTTATTTGCTGGAGGAGACCAAGTTAATAAAATAATATAATTGCAACCCACACCTCTACGAGAACACAGCATCAATAGTAGGTAACCACGGCAGAGCAAAAGGGAGAACCCATACCAAGAGAAGGAGACAAGTATAGCAGTCATCAAATGCAGCACGACAATCAATTAAGAGACAATCAGTGCCGCCCTCTCCCGTATGTGAACACTTTCTCAAAAGTACGCAGCCAGCACAGGTGGAAACTGCATCATTGGATAATACAGCCATTACGATTTTTCTCAAGAGGAATACACCATATCAGGCAGCCATTGTAGCCCTCATCTGTAGGCTAATACCTCATCCGTCAGGAGCAGGCGCGCAGTAAACACGTGGAGGAAGACACAAGATCATAAGGAGAAGACATCTGTTCCAGTTGCTACCAAGATCATAAGGAGAAGACATCTGTTCCAGTTGCTACCGGGTGGAAGATATTACGTCACTAGTAGATAGCTACCAACACTTCCACCTTCTAGTAGAACACAACTACTCTGGCCAGCCTTGCAGGAGGACATCACATCACTGTTCCAGAAGCCTTCTGTGGCCTGAGTGGACAATGCCTGATGTGTCCACTCAGTTGACTCAGTCCACGGGATAGTGTGACTGCAGTTAATATGAAAGCCTCTGAAAAGAAGAGGCATTGCGTGCACCACTTCAGAGGCCTTCTCTCCCTAGCCACAATATCTTATTCATGTTGATGAGTGGCTTTACTTCCCCTATTGACCCCTCTCTACTAAAAAGTACTTCTCCTATCCCATTCGGAGTATGTCTAGCCTGATCAGACATGCTATCACCTTCCATTGAACTACAGCAGGCAGGTTAATAAATTCCATCACAAAGGTAATTGTGAAATGATGGATTCCCAAAATACATTCACTTAGGCAGTTTAGTAGCTCTATCTGTAGCAATCCTTCGTAACTTTCAGGCTTCCTGCTGATTATGAATTCCTGGTGTACATTTTTAGGTCTGGCACAATGCCACTTGCAACATTCTTGTCAATTGTTTTGTCGATAAACCTTTAAGGGACTTTGATACATTCCGCTTTACTGCAGACTTCGTGGCTGATGCAGCACGAGAGGTAGCAAGTAGCATGAATTAGTGTGAAGTTTAGGTACTAATGGTAATGTGTCATCTGCTGTTTTCATTAGTGGCGTAAAGAAACATAAGTCCTGACTTCATATAAAGCTTTCTGGAGGCAGCCTTTTGCTGCAATATCTTTCGTTTACATGAAAGCTTTGCCTAACTCAGATGTCACCAATTTAAGTAGTTCAGTAAATCCTATATCTCTCATGCTCAATGAAAACGATTTATGGCATGGGATCCCAAGTATCTGTAGAGAAATACAAATACAGACTAGTAACAACGTTTGCAACCAAAATAGAATACAAAGGGTAGGCAATTAGTATTTCTTCATCTGTGTTGTAAAAATATAATTAGAAACCACATGTTAGTTCCCTTAAGAGCAATGAACAAAAAAAAGCGAAACTGTTAACATCATAAATACCAAATGTGCGCTTTGTGTATAAAATTAAACCACTTAAAGTGGACGAAGACAGGTTGCAAAGTAAGAAGGGTTGCCAAATTGCATTATATTTGCAAAACAGCATAGTTTTGGCCCCAGGCTGTCATTTAACAAATCAGTGTTTTCTGGGGGTTGTAGGCTTTATTTGCTTCACTCTGAATAACAATGCACCTTATAATCCAGAAAATAATGATTTGTAAAAGGAAACTTCAGAACAGGGCCCATGTTATTTAGCCTTCTTTGAGATATACGATTACCCCAATGTACAACGCATTAGTGCTTATGCACTTGCAGGTGCTGAATTGTAATGCTAATAATAAATTAAGAAATTGAAGGTTTGAATTAGCATGCAGATTTTATTATATTGTCACTGTAAGGAAATGCCTCCTTGACATGGTTACCCCCTGACTTTTTGCCTTTTGCTGATGCCAGTTATGATTGACAATGTGCCAGGACCCTGCTAACCAGGCCCCAGCACTAGAGTTCTTTCCCTAAACTGTACCTTTGTTCCAGTTCCCACAATTGGCACAGCCCTGGCATCCAGATGCCAGGGAAGGTCCCTAAGGGCTGCAGCATGTCTTATCCCACCCTGGGGACCCCTCACTCAGCACATGCACACTGCCTCACAGCTTGTGTGTGCTGGTGGGGAGAAAATGATTAAGTAGACATGGCACTCCCCTCAGAGTGCCATGCCCAGCTCACACTGCCTGTGGCATAGGTAAGTCACCCCTCTAGCAGGCCTTACAGCCCTAAGGCAGGGTACACTATACCACAGGTGAGGGCATATGTGCATGAGCACTATGCCCCTACAGTGTCTAAGCAAAACCTTAGACATTGTAAGTGCAGGGTAACCATAAAGAGTATATGGTCTGGGAGTTTGTCAAATACGAACTCCACAATTCCATAATGGCTACACTGAAATCTGGGAAGTTTGGTATCAAACTTCTCAGCACAATAAATGCACACTGATGCAAGTGAACCGAACTCCAGTGCAGGAGTGACCATCAGGCAACCCTCTGCCTAGCTCAGTCGGTGGCTGGCCCGAGAAATCCCCCTGTGCCCTGCCTGCACCGCTAGAGTGATCCCCCGGTCCCTCCGTTGATTCCTATTGAAAACCCGACGCCTGCTAAGCACACTGCACCCGGCCGCCCATGTGCCGCTGAGGGTGTGTTTTGTGTGCCTACTTGTGTCCCCCCCCCAGTGCTCTACAAAACCCGCCCTGGTCTGACCTCCGAAGATGCAGGTACTTACCTGTTGGCAGACTGGAACCGGAGCACCCCTGTTCTCCATAGGTGGCTATGTGTTTTGGGCCCTCCTTTGACCTCTGCACCTGACCGACCCTGTGTTGCGTTGACTTGGGGTTGCCCAGCGGTGGGTTGCCTATGCCCAGGAAACTGAACGTGTAATTGCTTTACTTACCTCAGAAACTTAACCTTGCTTACTTCCCCCAGGAACTGTTGATTTTTGCACTGTGTCCACTTTTAACCGCTTCTATGCCTTGGACGAGATGATCTCGTCCAAAGCTACAGTTCCCCTGTGCCTTGGACGAGATCATCTCGTACAAGGCACAGGGGAACTTGGGGGAGCGCTCCCGTGCCCCCCGTGCACCCCCTCCCCCCCAAGGTGGGGATGGAAGACCTTCCCCTTCCACCCCGCCCCCGGCAATCCGATGACGTCCGCGCGCGCACAGCACGCTGACGTCATCTAGTGTTGCCGGGCGCCATTTGCTTCCAGCGCGTCGTCGGGAAAGGACCGAAAAGGTGAGTCCTTTCCGTTTTTGGGGGGTGGGGGGTAGTGGGTTTTTCCTTTCCCCCTGTGCCTGTTTTCACAAGATTCACAAGATTCCTGCTCCACGATCGCGGGCAGGAATCTCCACTAGACCCCAGGGATTTTTTGAAATAGGTTTATTTTGGGGGCAACCCCTTGGGCAAGGGTCGCCCCTCCCCCCGGGGTCAATTTTTTTTTGTATTTGGCCCCCCCCCCCTGGGGGCAGATCCGCCATATTTTCGGCGGATCTGCCCCCAAGGGGGGGGGGGCAAAACCACTAGACACCAGGGATTTTATTTTTGGTGTGTATTTTGGGGGCGACCCCTTGGGCAAGGGTCGCCCCCCCCGGGTCAATTTTTTTAGTGTTTCGCCCCCCCCCCCCCCGGGGCCAGATTGCCTTTTTTCAGCCGATCTGCCCCCCGGGGGGGGGGGGGGGGGGCAAAATCCACTAGACACCAGGGATTTATTTTTATTGTAAAGTTTTTTTGGGGGGCGACCCCTTGGGCAAGGGGCGCCCCACTGGGGGGCTATTTTTTTAGTATTTCTTCCCCCACCCCAGGGGCAGATTGCCAATTTTTGGGCTGATCTGCCGCCAAGTGGGGGGGGGGGGGCGAAATCCACTAGACGGGATGTTGTTTTTATTGTTTATTTTGGGGGCAACCCCTTTGGCAAGGGTCGCTCCCCTGGGGAGCTATTTTTTTTTCTGTTTCGGCCCCCCCGATGGCAGACCAGCCATTTTTTGGACGATCTGGCCCCCGGGGGGTGGAAGCACACTAGGCGCCAGGGATTGTGTGGTGTGTGTGTGTGTGGTGTGTGTTTGGGGGCACCCCTTGGGCAACAGTCGCCCCCCTAAAGTGGGGAAAGTTCGTATTGGCCATCTCTGCCCCTATTTTTGTAGGCCCATCTGCCCCCAAGGAGGGCAGAAACCACCAATACGGCAGGGATTTTTTTGTTTTGTTTTGTGTTGTGCTGGGGGTGCCCCCTTTGGGAAGGGTCGCCCCCTAAAGGGGGCACAGAGGTGTTGCCCATTTCTGCCCCCCTTGGGGGCAGATTGGCCAATTTCTTTATGCCCATCTACCCCCGAGGGGGGCAGGATCCACTTAGGTACCAGGGACAACTTCTAAGTTCTTGGTGGTGTCTTGGTGGTGGGGTGTTTGTCAACTGGCAAAGTATTTGTATTTGTGATTATAACAATTTATTTCTTCTTTTGTTTCTAGTTCAACGCTTTTGCTTCCTTTGCTGTGGATCTTTGCGGTTTTGGCAGTAGTTGTCCTGCGGTTTGCATAGTTGCATGTTTTAGGTAAGTGAAAGCAATTTACTCCAAAGGAGTATTGTTGACATGCATGAATTACATGTTTGTAGGTGGTGTACTAAATGCACTATTGTGTGTTTGACATTGTCCTTAGATTTGAGCACAGTGATGTTTGTGTTGTCATATGTCTAATTTGCTTTTTTCTTTTTTCTTTTTAGTGGGATATCATTGGTGATTGCTGTGTCTGTGCAGAGTAGTTGCTTGGTGAGTAGCTATTTCAGGCAAGTGAGTGGTATAGTTTTTTGTAGTACATAACTCTTTGTGATAAAGCTACACTTTGTTTATTACTTATTTTAGTGCTAGTTGTTGTTGGCAATCCATTTGTTGTTAGGATCATGGCTAGCCGCAAAGTGACCGCTCAGCAGGGTGTTCGCATGCTCTTTGAGTCGTCTTCAGACCATGATTACGACACTGACTCTGCATCTGAGGCAGAGGAGAAAGCAGGAGATTCTGGAAGTGAGTTTTCTGTCCGAGAGTATTCTTCTGATGAGGAAGCTACTCTCAGTGCAGATGAAGGGCCTGTGTTAGAGGAGGACATTGATGTGCCAAGAGTGCAGCAGCCTGGGGCTGAAGGGTTTCCCATTAGAAGACCTGACACCTGGATTGCCCCAAACATGGAGCAGCCACAGTTACCTGCATTTACTGGTCTCCCAGGGTGTAGAGTTAATACGGAAAACTTTTTGCCTGTCCATTTCTTTCACTTGTTTATGGACGATGTATTTTTGGAAGATATTGTGGAGCAGACAAATGTGTATGCAGAGCAATATTTGCGGGACAACGCTGCCAGACTTAAGCCTCAGTCTAGAGCTACTTATTGGGTTCCCACATATCTGGAAGAGATTAAAAGGTTTTTAGGTTTGTCTTTTTTGATGGGGTTGGTCAGGAAGCCGTCACTGGCTTCTTACTGGTCTACTAGTCCCTTGATGGCAACTGCTATATTTCCTGCAACTATGACACGTAATCGGTATTTGCTTCTTCTTCGTATGCTGCATTTTGTAGACAATGCTTTAGCCTTGCCACGAGATCACCCTGATTGTGACCGCCTTTTTAAGATTAGGGCTGTCCTTGATCATTTTGTGGATCGGTTTTCAGAGGTCTATGTTCCAGGCAAAGATATAAGTGTGGACGAGTCTTTAGTCTTTTTCAAGGGGCGTTTAGTTTTTAAGCAGTACATTCCTAGTAAGAGGGCACGGTATGGGATTAAATTGTATCTGCTGTCAGAAAGCAGTACAGGATATGTGTATAATTTCCGGGTCTACACTGGTAGAGATTCCAGTATTGACCTTCCTGGTTGTCCGGCCACGTTTGGAGTTAGCGAAAAAATTGTGTGGGAACTTGCTAGACGGCTGTTTAACAAAGGTCACCATTTGTACGTATATAATTTCTACACTGGAGTGCAGTTGTTCAAGGAGTTGTTTATGGTGGACACTGTTGCTTGTGGCACAATCCGTTCTAACCGGAAAGGCTATCCAAGGGAGCTTGTCTGTAAAAAACTTGAGAGGGGACAGTGCAGTGCCTTGCGGAATAATGAGCTGCTAGCTCTGAAATTTTCAGACAGGAGGGACTTCCTTGCCGCCAAGTCCTGGAACTCTCTCCCCACATCTCTACGCCAGACCCAGGACCTCCTCGCCTTCAGGAGACTCCTCAAAACCTGGCTCTTCGACCGCTAACTGCAGCACACCTCCACCCCCCCTTCCCCCCAGCGCCTCGAAACCCTGACGGGTACATAGCGCGCTTTATAAATATCGTGATTGATTGATTGATTGATGTGTACATGCTATCGACCATCCATGATGAGAGTACTTCCCCTGTGGCTGTTTGGGGTCAGGTTGCGGAAGTGCGCAAACCTTTGTGCATTTTGGACTACAATAGGCACATGGGTGGTGTTGATAGAGTAGATCAGAGGTTGGAACCTTACACTGCTCTTCGTAAGTCTTATGTGTGGTATAAAAAGTTGGCCCTACATTTATTTCATTTGGCAACTTTTAATGCCTTTATTGTATACAAGGATTGTTCACCTGAGTCAAGGATGACATTTGTTAAATTTCAGGAGTCGGTGATAGAAAGCCTTATTGTGGTGGAACCGGCAAGAGTTCCTAGAGTAGAAGTGGTGGAGGATGTGGCTAGATTGAAAGATCGGCCCTTTCCAGATCACATTCCTCCCACTCCCAAAAAAGACATGCCCACAAAGAAATGTAGAGTATGTGCCCGGAGATCAATCCGGAGGGAGAGCCGGATGTACTGCCCCGAATGCCCTTCAAAGCCTGGGCTGTGTGTGCCCAGCTGTTTTAGAAGTTACCACACAAGGAAAAACTTTTGGGAAATACCGTGAGCGTAAGCTGTCTGTTTTATATTTTCATATGTTTCACGGTTGGCATCTCTGTCGTGTATTTAGTTAGAGCTTTTGTGTTTGTAGTTTTGTGCTTATTTTATAATTAGTGGTTTCTTTGTTGTTTATAAATAAAAAAAGTGATTGCGGTGTGCGTGGGGTGGCGCTTGACTGGCAGTGTGCGCGGGGTGGCGCTTGGCTGGCGGTGTGCTTGGGGTGGCGCTTGGCTGGCGGTGTGCTTGGGGTGGCGCTTGGCTGGCGGTGTGCGTGGGGTGGCACTTGGCTGGCGGTGGCAGCCAAACGGCAGTCCACACTCCCATCAGCTGGTGTGATTCTTGTATCAGGCATGTGGGCGTATGTAAGTGATGGGCCCTTGAGTGGCGCGGTTTGTCGATGTGAGTGTTGTAATGTGCTGGGCCCGTGGCTGGCGGTGTGAATGGTCTTGTGCGTGTCATGTATGAAAGGTGTGTGAATGGACTGTAAAGCGGTTGGTGCCTTGTCGCGGCTTTACAGCTCACGAGCTGTGAGTCATTGGTTCACTTTTTTGCCTTTCAGTTATTAGCAGTGCATTTCATTTTTGTGAAATCTCTTGTTAATAAAATTTGATCCACTGAACCATCACTCACCCTCGTGCCAAATCCAACCAGTATGTGTGCTAAAAAATGACAAAACCTGCTCCGCTGTAATCAGGCGTCGCAGCACACCTGTGACACGCTAGGTGCCTCGGGTGGGACCCCGATAATGAAGCATGCCACCAACTTGGTTGGTGGGTGAGGGGTCTTCTTCACATAACCTAAGTGTGTTTCTTTTCACAATTTTAGTGTTTGGCACATCACGGACGTATGTGCACACATCAAAATGATATATTACAAAAATAACTGTGTTTGGGGGGGGGGGCACCTATGTTTTTGGTCCTGGGTGTGGCCTTCATCTAGGGAAATCTACAAAACCCAGAAACTTTTTAAAACTAGACACCCCAAGGAGTCCAGGGAGGTGTGGCTTGCGTGGCTCCCCCAACATTTTCTTACCCAGACTCCTCTGTAAACCTCAAAATTTGCATAAAAAAAGCATAATTTACTGACTTTTCTTAGTAGGATCACCGCTCCAGCACAAAATTCCTACTCCTCAGTTTTCCCCTCAGTCTCCCAAGTAAAATGACACCTCACTTATGTGGGTCCCCAAAGCAGAGTCCGTCTAAAGATGTATAAAAGAATATGCCCTTATAAACTCGCTGTGATATCCCTTCTATCTCTTCAAGTTTTGGGCCTTATTCTGTTGCAGGCACCTGGCCCACCCACACAAGTGAGGTATCATTTTTATCGGGAGACTTGGGGGAATGCTGGGTGGAAGGAAATTTGTGGCTCCTCTCAGATTCCAGAACTTTCTGTCACCGAAATGAGAGGAAAAAGTGTTTTTTTAGCCAAATTGAGGTTTGCAAAGGATTCTGGGTAACAGAACCTGGTCCGAGCCCCAAAAGTCACCCCATCTTGGATTCCCCAAGGTCTTTAGTTTTCAAAAATGCACAGGGTTGGTAGGTTTCCCTAGGTGCCGGCTGAGCTACAGGCCAAAATCCACAGGTAGGCACGGTTTTCTTTCAAAAAATGGGATGTGTCCACGTTGCGCTTTGGGGCGTTTCCTGTCGCGGGCGCTAGGCCTACCCACACAAGTGAGGTATCATTTTTATCGGGAGACTTGGGGGAACGCTGGGCGGAAGGAAATTTGTGGCTCCTTTCAGATTCCAGAACTTTCTGCCACAGAAATGTGAGGAACATGTGTTTTTTTAGCCAGATTTTGAGGTTCGCAAAGGATTCTGGGTAACAGAACCTGGTCCGAGCCCCGCAAGTCAACCCTCCTTGGATTCCCCTAGGTCTCTGGTTTTCAGAAATGCACAGGTTTGGTAGGTTTCCCTAGGTGCCGGCTGAGCTAGAAGCCAAAATCTACAGGTAGGCACTTCGCAAAAAACACCTCTGTTTTCTTTAAAAAATTTGGATGTGTCCGCGTTGCGCTTTGGGGCGTTTCCTGTCGCGGGCGCTAGGCCTACCCACACAAGTGAGGTATCATTTTTATCGGGAGACTTGGGGGAACGCTGGGTGGAAGGAAATTTGTGGCTCCTCTCAGGTTCCAGAACTTTCTGCCACAGAAATGTGAGGAACATGTGTTTTTTTAGCCAAATTTTGAGGTTCGCAAAGGATTCTGGGTACCAGAACCTGGTCCGAGCCCCGCAAGTCAACCCTCCTTGGATTCCCCTAGGTCTCTAGTTTTCAGAAATGCACAGGTTTGTTAGGTTTCCCTAGGTGCCGGCTGAGCTAGAGGCCAAAATCTACAGGTAGGCACTTTGCAAAAAACACCTCTGTTTTCTTTCAAAAATTTGGATGTGTCCACGTTGCGCTTTGGGGCGTTTCCTGTCGCGGGCGCTAGGCCTAGCCACACAAGTGAGGTATCATTTTTATCGGGAGACTTGGGGAAACGCTGGGTGGAAGGAAATTTGTGGCTCCTCTCAGATTCCAGAACTTTCTGCCACAGAAATGTGAGGAACATGTGTTTTTTTAGCCAAATTTTGAGGTTTGCAAAGGATTCTGGGTAACAGAACCTGGTCCGAGCCCCGCAAGTCACCCCATCTTGGATTCCCCTAGGTCTCTAGTTTTCAGAAATGCACAGGTTTGGTAGGTTTCCCTAGGTGCCGGCTGAGCTAGAGGCCAAAATCTACAGGTAGGCACTTCGCAAAAAACACCTCTGTTTTCTTTCAAAAATTTGGATGTGTCCACGTTGCGCTTTGGGGCGTTTCCTGTTGTGGGCGCTAGGCCTACCGACACAAGTGAGGTATCATTTTTATCGGGAGACTTGGGGGAACGCTGGGTGGAAGGAAATTTGTGGCTCCTCTCAGATTCCAGAACTTTCTGCCACAGAAATGTGAGGAACATGTGTTTTTTTAGCCAAATTGTGAGGTTCGCAAAGGATTCTGGGTAACAGAACCTGGTCCGAGCCCCGCACGTCAACCCTCCTTGGATTGCCCTAGGTCTCTAGTTTTCAGAAATGCACAGGTTTGGTAGGTTTCCCTAGGTGCCGGCTGAGCTAGAGGCCAAAATCTACAGGTAGGCACTTCACAAGTGAGGTATAATTTTTATCGGGAGACTTGGGGGAACATAGATTAGCAAAACAAGTGCTATTGCCCCTTGTCTTTCTCTACATTTTTTCCTTCCAAATATAGGAGAGTGTGTAAAAAAGACATCTATTTGAGAAATGCCCTGTAATTCACATGCTAGTATGGTCACCCCGGAATTCAGAGATGTGCAAATAACCACTGCTCCTCAACACCTTATCTTGTGCTCTTTTTGGAAATACAAAGGTTTTCTTGATAGCAATTTTTTACTCTTTATATTTCAGCAAATGAATTGCTGTATACCCGGTATAGAATGAAAACGCACTACAGGGTGCAGCTCATTTATTGGCTCTGGGATCCTCAGGTTCTTGATGAACCTACAAGCCCTATATATCCCCGCAACCATAGGAGTCCAGCAGACGTAACGGTATATTGCTTTCGATAATCTGACATTGCAGGGAAAAGTTACAGAGTAAAACGTAGAGAAAAATTTATGTTATTTTTTTTTCACCTCAATTTCAATATTTTTCTTTTTCAGCTGTTATTTTCTGTAGGAAACCCTTATAGGATCTACACAAATGACCCCTTGCTGAATTCAGAATTTTGTCTACTTTTCAGAAATGTTTAGGTTTCTGGGATCCAGCATTGGTTTCATGCCCATTTCTGTCACTGACTGGAAGGAGGCTGAAAGCACAAAAAATTGCAAAAATGGGGTATGTCCCAGTAAAATGCCAAAATTGTGTTGAAAAATTGGGTTTTCTGATTCAAGTCTGCCTGTTCCTGAAAGCTGGGAAGCTGCTGAGTTTAGCACCGCAAACCCTTTGTTGATGCCATTTTCAGGGGGAAAACCACAAGCCTTCTTCTGCAGCCACTTTTTCCAATTTATTTGAAAAAAACGAAATTTTCACTGTATTTTGGCCAATTTCTTTGCCTCCTTCAGGGGAACCCACAAAGTCTGGGTACCTCTAGAATCCCTAGAATGTTGGAAAAAAGGACGCAAATTTGGCTTGGTTAGCTTATGTGGACAAAAAGTTATGAGGGCCTAAGCGCGAACTGCCCCAAATAGGCAAAAAAAGGCCTGGCACAGGAGGGGGAAAAGGCCTGGCAGCGAAGGGGTTAAAATAGCTTATTGCCATTTTAACTAAAATTGTGTATGTTACTGCTCTAATTCAAAGTTCCTTACTTACCTGGGTGGAGTACCTTGCATTTTCTGTATTTACTTCAAATCTTGAATCTTGTGGTTCTAAAATAAATTAAGAAAATATATTTTTCTATATAAAAACTATTGGCCTGGAGTAAAGTCTTTGAGTGTGTGTTCCTCATTTATTGCCTGTGTGTGTACAACAAATGCTTAACACTACCCTCTGATAAACCTACTGCTCGACCACACTACCACAAAATAGAGCATTAGAATTATCTAATTTTGCCACTATTTTACCTCTGAGGGGAACCCTTGGACTCTGTGCACACTAACTCTTACTTTGAGATAGTATATACAGAGCCAACTTCCTACAGTCACCTAAAAGTAATCATTGCAAATATGTGAGGCTTTGGAAGGGTACATGGACTACATAATACCAATGTTTAATAGAAGTGATGTGGTCAGGGAAATGTTGACACTTGCTTTTCTCTGCATAACATTGGAATTTCTCTACAGTAGAACTGAAGAATGAAAGGACATAAAGCCTGCATCATTTCTTCCTTCATCTGTCTGCTGACCATGTCATTTTCATCCATCTCACCAAATGTATCCTTTTTCATATATGTCATCCAATGTGTCTGTAAGCCTGTATGTCCTACTGCGTGTAACATTTTCCATATGTGTTATCTACACATGCCTTCCTGTGCTTGCAAATCTGTTTGTCTCTTTGCCTATGCCCAAGAGAGATTGTATGTCTTTTTGTCCGTGGGCATGGGCACTGTATGTTGCTTCGTTTTTAGGTTTGAGCATGTGCTGTCACTGCAAAAATCTCTTGCACCAAACAAACAAATATCTAAAAACGGGCATAGGGCCTGCCCATACTTACTGTTACTTACGATTGGGTGGCTTTCACATCACTCTCATTTTCTTGCTTCTTATTGGTCAGGGCCTCCTGCTGCATCCACTTTCTCTTCCGGTTGTAGGTCCATCCTGGAACTTGAACCAATCCTTTCTCTGCGACCAGTATCCTTCCAGTGGCCAGGGCTGGTAGAGGTACTTTTTTTTCAATCTAGCACTCCGTAAGGGTGCATATGAATCAAGAGCTCTCTGCCTCTCTCACCCTCTGTTGAATATGGCCCTTTTTGCAGGATTATCCCCAAACCTATTGCCTCTGACCTCCTGTTTTTGATCCTGTGCTGAATTTCTTTTTTGTTGGCTTAAGGACTCTGTGCCCTTTATCACTGCTGACTAGTGCTAAAGTGTAAGTGCTCTCTGTCTAAATTGTATTGGTAATTGGTTTACCCATGATTGGCATATTTCATCTACTAGTAAGTCCCACGTAAAAGTGCTGTATGTGTGCCCAGGGCCTGTAAATCAAATGCTACTAGTGGGCCTGCAGCACTTATTGTGCCACCCATATGAGTAGACCTGTAAACATGTCTCAGACCTGCCACTGTAGTGTCTGTGTGTGCAGTTTTAGACTGCCAGTTCATCCTGGCAAGTTCACCCATTTGCCAGGCCCAAACCATCCCTTTTACTATATTTAAGTCATCCCTAGGGTAGGCCCAAGGCAGGCCCATGGTCAGGGTGCAATGTTTTTAAAAGGTAAGGCACGTACAGATGTGTTTTACATGTCCTGGTAGTGAAATACTACTAAATTTGTTTTTCGCTGTTGCAAGGCCTATCTCTCCCATTTGATAATATGGGGATTGCTTTGAAATATCTTTCAGGTTTAATTTCCTACTGGGAGCAGATAAAGATATGAAGTTTGGGGGTCTCTGAGCTCACAATTTAAAAATACATATTTTGGTGAAGTAGGTTTTTAAATTGTAATGTTGAAAATGCCACTTTTAGAAAGTGGGCATTTTCTTGCTTAACCATTCTGTGCCCCTGCCTGTCTATGGAATACACTTCTGGGTCATGATGACAGTTGAGCTGTTTGTGAATTCACTCTAGACAGTCACACAAATGGAGCTGAGGTGTGCCCTGCATATCCTGATGGGTCTTCCTGGGCTAGAGTGGTATGAGAAGGTGACACTTGCATCTGAATAGTGCTGTGCCTATCCTTATTGGGATGGGCGAAGAATTCCACTCCCTGGTGGAGTTCGCAGAATTTTCCCCACTCCGCGCAGAAGTGACGCAGAGCAGAGTTTTTTCTTGCGCTCGCCAACGTTGTGTTGCTGAGCATGAGCAAAAGAAATTGCTAACATTAGTGAGTGAGATTTATGAATGCGAGAGGTTGCGTTAGGCCATAACCGCTCATGATGAGAAAGCTATCACTCGCATTGAGGAAGCTGCCGCTCGAGGAGAAAACCTACTCAAGTGGCCGAAAGAAGTTAGCACCCTCTGGCGCTCTGCGTGATGCAGTTCACGCTGACTGTAAAACACAGGAGAAACTCCTGCTGCTGAAAATCAGCGCAACTTACCAAAACTTCACCACTTGCGGAACTCCACATAGAGCAGCAGAGTTTTTTTCGGCACATCGTGGAGTTCAGCATAACAGAACTCCACAAACTCCGCCCTGACCTAATCCTTACACAAAGCAGTCTCCAAACTCCTGGAGAATGTCTGGCGCCAGGGCAGGAATGGCATGGTCTTGTGCACTACAAAGTCTTTCCTTTGAAGTTGGCCTACTTCAAAGGTAGAAACGAGTATTGGACCTCTGAGACCATAACTTTAGAATCCTTCTGGACTGAGGGCACTCTGCCAGGAAGAAGAGCTAGATGCTGTAGGAGGGCCTACCACTCTGCCAATTGCTTTGCTGTGCTGGCCTGCAGCTTCTTTGCTGGGAGTGAAAGGACTAGACTTTGCTTCCTACATCCTGCTTCCAAAGGTTCACCAAGGGCTTGGACTGTGTTTGCCTCCCGTTAGAAGTCTCAGGGACATCAAAGACTTAATCTGCCAGCGCCTGGCCTCTCTTGCTGAGAGGCCTGACTCACCAAAAGGTGCCAAACCCAGTTCCTGGGCCCTTGGGAGTGAGTTCTGGTGTATCCCAGAAGAAACCAAGTACGTCGACTCCAGAGTGACCTCAGAACCATCGCCGCTGTCCGACTCTGCACAGCTGCCTGCACCGGAGCTGTTGCCCCCGCTGAGTGAAACGACCACGATCGACGCCGCAGGCCCGACCCTGCCACAGCACCTCTGAAGTCCCCCCACAGCTTGAGTCTCGAGGGCCATGTCCCCGACGTCTGGGACACCCGACTCAGCTGCAGCGCCTGTGATGTGATTGTGTCACTGGGAATTCAACGCCTCGCGTCTTGACCTGCTGGATTCATCGAACCTGCCAGATCATAAGAAACCGACGGCTTGCCACTGACACCGTATCACCATCCCTGTAACAATAAGGAACTGACACCTCACCTCCCCTGCCTAGTTGTAAGGAACCAACGCTTCATCTCTCTGGTAGTAGTAAAGAACCAACTCAGCACAGGCTCCAGTCACGCCTCACCTCCCCGACTCCGTATGGTGTCTTTGTTTCCTTGTTTTCCAAAGGTACTGTACCTGGGGTCCGTGTGACTCCGTGACCAACCCCCATTCCCTCACAAGTGGTGTTGGACTTGGGGGAACGACTCCATGAAGACGTCGTGATAGCCCATGTTGGAGCTATTGTGTTTCTAAGCGCTTTACTGAGATTCAATCTTTAAAAATTCCTGTCTTGGCATGTGTATATTGTATTTTTGTTGTTTTGGTCTTGTTTAACTTGGATAAATATTGGCTATTTCTAAATTGGTGTGGAGTACTTTTGTGGTGTTTTCACTGTGTTACTGTGTGTGTGTGTGTATGTGTACAAATACAAATACTTTACACATTGCCTATGAGATAAACCAGGCTGCTCGTGCCAAGCTACCAAGGGTTTAGAAGGGGTTATCTTAGATGTGTGACTCCCTTACCCTGACTAGAGTGACGGTGCCTACTTGGACAGGTGCAAAACACTGCCAACTAAAGATCCCATTTCTAATACCCCTCCTCTCCCTTCATTGTTGTTTTCCCTGTTTCTCCCACTCACTTCATTGTTGGAGTCCTTCCTAGCCTCTCTTGAGTCCTTTTTTTAGCCCCATGCTGCCTCACTAGAAAAAGCGATACGACGGCCAGGGCTGGCTGTGTCATAGCCCTTTTTTTATTTAAGCCATATTTTCATTTGTCACTGAGATTAACTGCACCACCCTGAGCATGAAAGGGTCAGGTAAGACATTGTAAACTGCTGTCTGCAATTTTCCTTCTTTTAAACATTAAACTGTATTGTAGGAAAGTTCTACATTGTTGATGTATTTTTTCGGACTTTAAGCATTTACTCAAGCTGAGGCTGCTGCAGGGAGAGTTCTTTTGAAACAAACTGTAATGTGCAGATTATCTTTACTAAATATTTTCCACAATTTAAGAAGAAGGTAATTAGATCAGGGCCAAAGTGCTATAACTTGGTCAACGCTGGCCATATCATATCACCTTTAAAAAAAAATAAAAAAAAATTCTAATCCACGTTGCCCTGCAGTTCGTGCTGCTGTGCAACATGTCTAAAAATACATTGACAAAACCAATAGATTTTGCAGAGGCAAAATCTATTGGCTTTGCTAATACTTGTTACTTATGGATGCCTGTAAGTGTTTTGGTTAGTTTGTTGAGTGTCCATATGTTATTTGTGCTGTGTGTATACATTATTGTCAGTGTACAACTTGGGTGGCAGTGCTTTTGTTTGTCTTTCTTTCTGCAAGGGTATTACTACGGGTATAATCTTTTTCAGTCTCTTCGCCACCATCTGTGCATGTTTGTATGTGCTGACTTTATGTACATACATCGTGTGTCACCACACGTCTGCCTATTTGTTGCCTATAAGTGTGCCCCTTTATGTTGTTTTCCTACAATGGTGTCCTTGAGTTTTGGTCTGTTTGTTTAGGTGTTTGTATGTTCGTTGTAGGCTATGTAATGGAGCACCTGTTTGTCTATTCTTCCGCATGTGTGGGAAACTGTAAATATGTTTACACGAAGGAATTATATTTTTTCTTCACGGAGAGGTAATGGATTGAATTGGCACTAACACTCAACTCTTTTCAATATGAATTCTGATTTCCTCTGCAATGCAATAAACTGCATCTCGCTGGCACCATTCATGATTCCAATTACCAAACTGGCAGCCATCTCCCCAGAAATGTCTCTGCTGATTTATGTGTTGCATAGTTGATGTTCGTCTGTGTGCAGATTGTGACTGTATTTGTCTCTAGGCATGATTACTGTATCTGTATTTGTATCCCTCTATGGATGTGTTATCTTTGTGTATATGGAGACAGGCATGCCCATGGTTATAAGCATGTTGCCATGCATGCATTTATGGGTATTGATAGGAATGTTGGTCTGTGTATGCATGGAAGCCTTTGTGTTAAATCTGTCACTCCCATATCCCCCTTGGCTCTTCCTATCTTCCACACGCCTGTTTATGCACAAGTGCCTTTATGTGTAGTCAGTGTTATACATGTGTTCCATGTGAGTGTGTGCATGTTGTCTGTGTTGTGTAACTGTCTATGTATCTCGTCTGTGTACATGGGTGTCTGTTTTTATTTTTTTGTCTCTTCCTATGTGCCTGATTATCAGATGGACACAGATCACTGGGACACTAAATTTCCAGCCTTAATCGTGTGTTTAAGATACTCTTGCCTTGGAAGATTTAGGGCCTGATTTAGAACTTGGCAGAGGGGAATACTCTGTCACAAACGTGAGGGATATCCTGTCCGCCGTATTACGATCCCATAATATCCTATGAGGATTGTAATACGGCAGACAGAATATCTGTCACATTTGTGACGGAGTATTCCATCCGCCATGATCTAAACCAGGCCCTAAGTTTTTGTTCATGTAAAGACCTGACTGGACAAATGTCCTGAGGGTTGTTCAGACTGGGGATAACCAATGTTACGGAAGGCATTGCAGGCCCGGTGAGTGCAAGATATCGGGCCAGTAGGCATCAGCTTCTTTGATCTGGCCTGTTACCTTGCTTCTGTTGCCATGTGTTGTGAGAGTCTTGCAACGACAGTTGTGTAGGGGATGTGGTTTCAGCGATACCCTTTAAAGAGGACCGCAATGTAGGGCTAAGTCTCTTTGCTCTTGCCCTCCTTGCTGTCATGTTTCCACAGCCCTGCTCAGAGGATACTACAGGCAGGGGACTTCTTTTTTTTCCCCACCAACCCATCCCTTGTTTAACAAATTTCCCGGGGTGTACACTGATGTCTCATTGTGTTACTTTGCAGATACTACATCTTATTTTATGTTCTCTGCCTTTTGTCATATTGGTTTTGGATGAATTCATGGTTGGCAGGGACACTTCTGGTCACTGAGGCACATCACAAGAAACAAAACACATAGAATACTAGTTTCACATGGACCGAAAAGGGGGCGTTCGCTGCATTTCAGAAACCTTGTACTTTTACTGGGGGTTGGGTCAGTCATGTACATGGCCCTAACCAGTCTTCATTCCACCTTTTTGCATTAATGATTGGTGGACTTCGGGGGTGATGGACGATGCGGCTAGTCGTGGGGCCAGGTTATGGTCTCGTTGCGAGACCATCTCTCCAGAAAGTGCTGGAGATGGCTGGTGGGATGCCCTAGGGGAATGGGCCTCTGGCTTAAGTGGCTAGAGCTTGGGTTTGCCTAAGAGCTGACTTCTTTTGCTGTGACGTGAAGCCCATAGTGGGCCCAGAAGTTTTGGGTGGTGCTAGGAGACAAGGTGGAAAAGCAAGCTATGGGATCACAGAAATGGTTTGATGCACAGCGAGGGACTTCTGGGTTGTAGGTAACTTGATGTCTAGATGACTATGTATTGTATTCATCCTGAATGCGCACTAGATCGCATAACTTAGTACCTCCGGGAAGGTTCCCAGGGCTTTCCGTTGCCGTTTCCTCATGCTGAGCAGGTGACTATTTTGTGTCATACTTTTATGGACTCACCTTCCCTGGTATGGTTTATACTATGGTTTTGGCTCTCACCTATACATTTAGGCCCTGGCACACGCCTCTCTCTATTCTGACCTTGTATACCAGGGATATTTTGAAATGTCTGGACTTCTGTGGCCTTCTCTTTCGCATTCTTGTTGTTTCTTTATTTTTCTGGTAACTAACTTTCTTTTTCGTGTGTCTTCTTCCACCCCATCCCCTTCCCCCCTCTGCCTCACCCTTCCTCTCTCGTCATTTTATTGCCATGTTCATTTAGCACATTCTCGGGCATCATATTGTAATGTCCTGATGATAATCTGTGTATTACTGTGCCTTGACCCTATTGTGTATATATTCATGTATAGGTTTGTGTTGCCCCGACATGCTTATTGTGACAAAGAATTTTGATTTATGTCACATGTAATGTTTTCATAGACATTGTGTCATGTCTAAATTTGCTGAATTGATGAACATGTGATTACTGGTTATAGGGACCTGTGCTTATTTAAAATAATGAATTGAGGAAATGCATTTGTGTAAGAATCCTGAAAATAAGAATAGTTATTAAATATGTGAATTTGATGAGTTATGCGTGTTGTTAATAAATACAGTCTGAGATGATATTCTCTAATCGAAACAACAATTTGGGTCTGAGGCTGTCATTTAATGATTATGGGGTCAAAAAGGAATGGGAGACGGCCCGTTTCAAAGGTAATCGATGTGTCCCCCTCACATGCACCTGAAACCAATAGTTGTAGGAAATTCCAGGATGGAAAGCATGGTTATCGTATGACACCGTGCTTTCAGCAAAATGTTAAACGCATGAAAACGTATCCATGTGTCTGTTGGTCTGGGTACAGGGTGCCTTTATATCTATTAGCACATGTACATAAATGTCTTTGTTTTTTGATGAAATGTGAGCGTGCATGCTTGGATGTTTCTTGGCATACATCCGAGGTTATTTCTATCAGCACATGCCATAGATTGACAGGCCAGGGTCACTGCTGTGTTCTCCATTTCAAATATTACGTCTGTCCTTTGAGCTGTCTGTATGTCTGTTGGTCTAGAATCATGAGTGCTTTATGTCTTTGTAAACATTCTGTCCATGTATCATGCTGTGCATGGATATTGTGTATTTTTGTACTTTGTGAAAGTCAAACTTTTTGAGTTTGCCCGTGATGCTTCCGTTTCTAGCACTAGTTCCAAAAAAGAATTTTGAGGCGTCTGGGCCAAAGATTACTAATTTAAAAGATCATTGATCTCCTGAAGGGATAAGATTCCACTCAAATCAACTGATCAAATTCGTATGTTTCTTTAGCATTTATAAAGCTTCAAAATACTGAAGGGCAACCGAGTGAACTATAACAGAAGCCAAATCTACAACAGGTAAAATAGAAGATTCCATGTCACTGTAGTCACCATACTCCAATCCTGGGCCTATTTTACAAACCATCCTCCTATTTAAAAAAAAAAAAAAACATATTGTCATTAGTCCAGTTGGTTCAATTAAAGTGAACCGAAACTACAACTCCCAGAACCCATTACTGTTAAATGAAAGTGAGCTCTAGGCATGGCTCGGGTGGTCGGGGGAAGAATGGAGCACAGAAATGAATGTTTTTACCTGTTACGCAAGAATCACGTCTGTCTGACGTTAACCACAGACCAGACCCTGGTTCTTTTCTCACAGTTTCCTCGACATTCGTTTGCATCTGAATATTGGTACAACGACCCATTGTGCCGAAAACACAAACGCCTTCTCGAGTCTGGCCTGGAATTTGCACATCTTGTGACTTCAGTGCGTCGGATCCTTATGACCGCCTCCCCCGGAGGAACAATGTAGGGCTTCACTGTTCGACCTTCACAACGCGATAAACCTACTACATCCTCTGCCGGGTAGGGGTGGGGGTTGCCTCGACTTGCTAAATAGTCTCTGAAAGGCTGCCCTCAGTCTGCAGTATGCTGTAAACAAGCTTGGCCCTGTCCAAAAACTGGCAACTTGCCTCCATGACATGTGTAACAGCTTCAGCCTTCTTGGGATGTTAACAGGCAGCACGATGACTTCTGGGAATTGTAGTTACAGTTCCACAAACAGTTCAGGAGTCGCGGATAGAATTGTGGGTACCAGGACATACATGGAATATATGGCACTGCCGCGTTGCAGTGTCCACGTTACCGAAATACAGTTCTGAACCCCGAAGCTCCCAGAGGGGCAAACCACTTGCTCATCTTAGTAGCATCGCATTATGTGTATTTCTCCTTCAGGCGCTAGCAGCTCCGGATTGTAGTCGTCACTCCAGGACACTCCTTTATGCGTCACCACAGCCTTTCAGAGAAATGCTAGCGCCTGCTGAAGGAGAGACCTTAAAGCACCAAATGTAGCTTAAAGTCGCGGCTGGCCATGTTGAGCCGGAGGAAGTGGCAAGTTATACTACATAATATAACAGAATTACTCTAAGGCATTATTTCACTTCTCTGTTCTTTTAAAGCGGACATGCCCAGGCAAACGTTTCGCCGCGTTTGGTCCTGTAGTTTAACACCAGAATACAACACTTAACAACTGAAAGGTGACCAATTAACCTTTGCAAAGGGTCGGCTGTCGCATTGCACTTTACTAATTTCGGCACCTTTTAGTAACTTTGATCGATTGGAGCTACAAACACCATGTTTTAGTTTAACTCTTGAAATTATACTGCAGACGGTTGAGTGTGAGGCAGGAGCAGTAAACTCATCTAATATGTAATGTGGGCAGTAATTAACATTTGAAAATGTCTGCAAGGAAAAGCAACTTCTGGCTTGCAAGCAACGCTGGAAATAGTGGTTTATAAGGAGAACTGATCTAATTTATACATCCGGCAATCAGAGGCAAAACGAACTTCACGAGGCAGCACAGCAATCTGCACATAAACATGTTAGGCTCTTGTTTCAAGCGCCACCATGCAGCTGTTAAAATGTCACAGCATTTTAAAAAAGTTTTAGGAAAGATGGACTTTATTCACACAGACATCTTTGCCACACAAAGAAAGAGACCATAGGTGTTACTAAGGCTCCAGTTATATTTTTGGAGAATGCTATAGACCGTCTGAAAGCAGGGTTCAAAGGGAGACATCTTAGGGCAGTATTTTCAAGATCTCACCTTTATCTTATATCTGTATTTTTAGCAATCCAGGATCTGTCAGGGCTCCAAGGGCTGTACCAATCACCAGGCTCACCCAAACTATTCTTGCAAAACGTGTAAAAATTCTCGAATTTCGCATTATGTCCAATTTGAGACATTACTTAAAAGTTTGCAAGAGGCAATTTCATTAAATGTTTGCCTGATAGAAACTAGTTCACAGACAAAAAACATTCAGAGAGATATTTTATGCTCGAACCAGTCTTCTGTCGGTATCCCACCTGACCTTTTTACACAAGGGATGCAGTCTTGTAAGAAAAATTACTGAGTGAAACTGCAGTTCCCTCTAAAAGTGCATTGTGAAAATGTAATACATTTTCATTACATTTAGTTTAAAAAATAATATGACACGCCCCTACTGCTTGTGGGAAACAAATTCAAGTAATTTCTTGTGAACTGAGTTTCAGTTCTATGCTCAACAAGAGGGACAGCAATATCAACGTCCACTTGATCAGCGAAGAGTGTTCTAGCCACTGTCACTCCTTCCACCATAAGACATTACCGGTTGCTAGACACTGGCACTCAATCGGCCATGTATTGCATTAGTAGGTAAAGGCTTGTCCGGACACAGGCTCAACCAATAAGATTACACAGAGCTAGAGGAACATGATCCGCTTGTAGTAGGATAAGGTTTTTTGCGAGAAAGGAGCCCCCAACCAGAAAGGCATCCAGGCTGTCTGAGGGATCAGCAGCAACTGACTCTACAGAACCAAACACCTAGAAGTGGAACACGCATTGGATATCAACAAGTACAGAATGTAGAACATTAAAATGGAATCAAGAATAGTACACATACTGTGGAACTCTACAGTGGAACTAAGAGCAGTGCACATAAGGTGAAATAAGAACAACACACAACTTCACCCCCCTTTCTCCAAATAATAAAAGGTTAACTTGTTATACCATAAACTTGATATTGCGACCAGCACATGTCTTCCCACTCGAAGTTCTAACATTTTCTTGAACCTCCTCAATCATAGGTGCATTCCCCACAGTGGCTCCAGTAGAATTGTAAATAGAGCTGGGCAATGAAGATTCAGAATTACTCTCTGAGGTATTGCATGGAGCGAGAAGAAGAAAGTAGTTAGCGTTGGTATGAACATTTCTACTGAATGGAACAGGTTCACTCCCAAGGGTAAAATCAGTTTCCAAACTCAAACCAATATCAGCCACCACACGTTCAGAGTACCCCTTCCTTTGATTCTGCGTGATGATCTCTGCTTGGGAAACAGAAATGGGTAACACTTGCCTTTCGTACAACCGCTGTCCACACAAAATAACTGAGGTTTTTATGACGATTTTTAACATTCCTCATTGTGAAAAAGTATTTAGCTTTTTTTCTTGTTTATAATAGACATCAGACCTCATTTTTCTTTCATCCAAACCTAAGTCATTAGATTTGTGAGATATCGCGTAGCTTAACCAATTGGTATAAAGAGGTACGTTGGGATTCCTACCCCCTCAACAATCTAAAAAGGGTTACTCCAGGAGTAGAGTGTGGTGTAGTCAAGTAAGACCAAGCATTCTCTCCCAGATACTTATTCACACATAATCCAGCAGATAAACTAGTTTGTATCCCCTCTTTAAGGATACAATTAGCCCTTAGAACTAGGCCATTAGAGGCTGGACTATAAAGTGACACTTGCAAGTGTTTTATTGTGATAGAGACCAAAAAGTCACACACCTCTTGATAGGAAAAGTGTGTACCATTCTTAGTTATGATATACTTTGATGGACCTTCAATTATAAATACATCCCCAAAAAATCTGAAGGCATTTCTAGTGGATGCAGAATCCATAAAATAATAATTAATCAATTTAGAACAATAATCGACCAACACAATCAAAAATGTAATATCAATTTTTAATATTAAAAGGACCTGAAAAATCCAGAGCTACTTTCTCCCAAGGTCCTTCAGGAAGTGGTACTGAACATAATGTGCTTTCTTGTACGCTATAGTGGTCAGGGACCAGTCACTCAGAACAAACATCCACCTAATTACGAATTTAATTAGCCATACCTGGCCACCAGTAAAAATGACTTAACTTTTTAGATGTGGAAGAAACACCTGAATGTCCATTATGAACACTTTTAGAAGGCCTGCCCGCAAGTACCCTGTGGAATGAACAAATGTTGCCTCAACAAGATATAATTTCCACACGTAAGTTCAGTGGCCACCTGTGCATATGCACGAAGATCAGTGATCAAACAACTGTCACAAGGCCAGCCTTTACTGAGGACTTTGAGCGACCCCGACCTCTGTGGCCGAAGTCACCTGACCTGACCCGTGGACTGGGAAATAACAACAAAGGCACCTCCCTCAGCTACGCAGCACCCTGAGCATTGTCCATCTCATGCAGCCGCAGAATCACAACCACTCCATTGAAGTCTACAGCAGTCGTGCTTTAAAGTTGGAACAGGACTGAAAATGCTTTGGTGACCAGGTAACAGTCAAAATACTTCCTATTAGCTCCCCTACCTTCTCCCTGTCAGATGTGGTCCACCAATCCATGCCGGAGTATTCAAACTCAACTCTTACAAACGTTTCAGAAGTTTACAAACTTTACTGTTACCAATGCTTGTTCCCAGTTAAAGTGAGATTTAAGTTTTCTTTTAATATCTGCATCTCTGAAACCCTCCAGTGGTTTTGCTCATCGTGAACTCAAAACATTCGTAAAAATATAATCTATTTTTATACATTAATGTCAGATTTCTTTTGTGTCTTGTGGCTTTCTTATTTTGTTGTTTGGTACTGTTAAATGCTTTATGCTAGTTCCTTTGTTTAAGCGTTGCTCCTCAAAGCCATAGCTACCCTGGGTTGAGCTGAAGGTTGTACAAACAAGCCTGACTCGACCCAAGACAGTTTTTCCGCGAGTATTACACGGTAAGGCAGCACAGCCATACCATGTAATGCACCCAAATGCTTACAGTTTCTATGGAGTAACTAATGGGAACATTTGAGCCTTCACTAACCTCGAGGTTGTCACTAAGGAAGGTAAAGGTTTTCAGCTAGGGTTTGACACATTATTTATTGCACCACTCCAGTTGGGAACTAGCCAAAGTTTTCGGATTTTACCCGACTATGTAAGCGTTGGATTCAACCCCTGATTAGGTGCTGTGAATAACACATGGTAGACCCAATCATAGGTAGGATAATGCTTGTGACAATGGTGACCCCTGCATTACCTCACAAATCAATATAGTTGGTGAGGAAGATCCATTCCCTGGAGATACTTCAAATGTAGTCTAGTCCAAAAAGATTTATACCAGGATGGTAAGCATAAGTCTAATACAGCTCACTCGGACCAGAATTTCAATTTAGCAACACAAGATACATTTACTTACACAATCAGTGGTAAGTCTGAAAATCTGGCATGGCTTCAGCCCAAATTGGGAATCCTGGTTTAATCTATGTGAATAATGAGTAAGGCACCCTGGCCTCTGTCAATACACATGTCTGCATTATTGTCCCATTCAAGGTGCCAAGTGCTGTATAGAAAGAAAACAAAGGGATGGTTGAACTGCTGGCAATGTCTCTGTCTTTCTCTTTTGCTAACCGTGCCTATACAGACAAGAGTCAACCATGCACAAATTAACCTTGGTCCTGCTCCAAGTTTTACACAAAGTTGAACACATCATCATAAGGTGCGGAGGGACTTCTAGGCAGTGAGCTACAGGACCCATGATTAGGCATTCTGTTACATCTAATGTATCTTACTGACCATAACAAAAACGTGATGGGTGGAATGCTTAGATCAGTCTCAGACACATTGTTCTTTGGTACTTTGTCCCACGGCAAATAGGGACCAATCATATGAAAATCAGCTTTGGTCATTGTTAGAAATGGGGTCTTTGGTTGGCAGTCAGGTTACCAACTGTCCAAGCAAGGACCCTCACTCTAGTCAGGGCAAGTCACACACAATCCAAATTATCCAGTGCCCACCCTCTGGTAGCTTGGCACTGAGCAGTCAGGCTTAACTTTGAAGGCAATGTGTAAAGTATTTGTGCAATAAATCATACAATAACACCATACAGCACCACAGAAATGCACCACACATTGTTTAGAAAAATATATAATATTTATCTGATAAGATGCAGGTCAAAACGTTTAAAATGCAATGAGTATATGTTCAGATATCACTGTAAAAGTGATACAAAGTGTCTTAAGTCTTTTAAAAGCAAACAAAGTCGCTTTCAAGTACAAAGTACCTGGTTCACGTGCAAAATCTCTGCAAAGAGCCACAGAGGAGGAAATACGTGGAAACAAAGGGGGTGTGCGTCGATTTCTCGGGCCGCACATGGCGATGCGTTGTTTAGTTTCTACGCAGGGACGGCTGTGCATCGATTTCCAGCACTCGGCTGTGGATCCTCTTTAAGGATACAATTAGCCCTTAGAACTAGGCCATTAGAGGCTGGACTGTAAAGTGACACTTGCAAGTGTTTTATTGTGATAGAGACCAAAAAGTCACACACCTCTTGATAGGAAAAGTGTGTACCATTCTTAGTTATGATATACTTTGATGGACCTTCAATTATAAATACATCCCCAAAAAATCTGAAGGCATTTCTAGTGGATGCAGAATCCATAAAATAATAATTAATCAATTTAGAACAATAATCGACCAACACAATCAAAAATGTAATATCAATTTTTAATATTAAAAGGACCTGAAAAATCCAGAGCTACTTTCTCCCAAGGTCCTTCAGGAAGTGGTACTGAACATAATGTGCTTTCTTGTACGCTATAGTGGTCAGGGACCAGTCACTCAGAACAAACATCCACCTAATTACGAATTTAATTAGCCATACCTGGCCACCAGTAAAAATGACTTAACTTTTTAGATGTGGAAGAAACACCTGAATGTCCATTATGAACACTTTTAGAAGGCCTGCCCGCAAGTACCCTGTGGAATGAACAAATGTTGCCTCAACAAGATATAATTTCCACACGTAAGTTCAGTGGCCACCTGTGCATATGCACGAAGATCAGTGATCAAACAACTGTCACAAGGCCAGCCTTTACTGAGGACTTTGAGCGACCCCGACCTCTGTGGCCGAAGTCACCTGACCTGACCCGTGGACTGGGAAATAACAACAAAGGCACCTCCCTCAGCTACGCAGCACCCTGAGCATTGTCCATCTCATGCAGCCGCAGAATCACAACCACTCCATTGAAGTCTACAGCAGTCGTGCTTTAAAGTTGGAACAGGACTGAAAATGCTTTGGTGACCAGGTAACAGTCAAAATACTTCCTATTAGCTCCCCTACCTTCTCCCTGTCAGATGTGGTCCACCAATCCATGCCGGAGTATTCAAACTCAACTCTTACAAACGTTTCAGAAGTTTACAAACTTTACTGTTACCAATGCTTGTTCCCAGTTAAAGTGAGATTTAAGTTTTCTTTTAATATCTGCATCTCTGAAACCCTCCAGTGGTTTTGCTCATCGTGAACTCAAAACATTCGTAAAAATATAATCTATTTTTATACATTAATGTCAGATTTCTTTTGTGTCTTGTGGCTTTCTTATTTTGTTGTTTGGTACTGTTAAATGCTTTATGCTAGTTCCTTTGTTTAAGCGTTGCTCCTCAAAGCCATAGCTACCCTGGGTTGAGCTGAAGGTTGTACAAACAAGCCTGACTCGACCCAAGACAGTTTTTCCGCGAGTATTACACGGTAAGGCAGCACAGCCATACCATGTAATGCACCCAAATGCTTACAGTTTCTATGGAGTAACTAATGGGAACATTTGAGCCTTCACTAACCTCGAGGTTGTCACTAAGGAAGGTAAAGGTTTTCAGCTAGGGTTTGACATATTATTTATTGCACCACTCCAGTTGGGAACTAGCCAAAGTTTTCGGATTTTACCCGACTATGTAAGCGTTGGATTCAACCCCTGATTAGGTGCTGTGAATAACACATGGTAGACCCAATCATAGGTAGGATAATGCTTGTGACAATGGTGACCCCTGCATTACCTCACAAATCAATATAGTTGGTGAGGAAGATCCATTCCCTGGAGATACTTCAAATGTAGTCTAGTCCAAAAAGATTTATACCAGGATGGTAAGCATAAGTCTAATACAGCTCACTCGGACCAGAATTTCAATTTAGCAACACAAGATACATTTACTTACACAATCAGTGGTAAGTCTGAAAATCTGGCATGGCTTCAGCCCAAATTGGGAATCCTGGTTTAATCTATGTGAATAATGAGTAAGGCACCCTGGCCTCTGTCAATACACATGTCTGCATTATTGTCCCATTCAAGGTGCCAAGTGCTGTATAGAAAGAAAACAAAGGGATGGTTGAACTGCTGGCAATGTCTCTGTCTTTCTCTTTTGCTAACCGTGCCTATACAGACAAGAGTCAACCATGCACAAATTAACCTTGGTCCTGCTCCAAGTTTTACACAAAGTTGAACACATCATCATAAGGTGCGGAGGGACTTCTAGGCAGTGAGCTACAGGACCCATGATTAGGCATTCTGTTACATCTAATGTATCTTACTGACCATAACAAAAACGTGATGGGTGGAATGCTTAGATCAGTCTCAGACACATTGTTCTTTGGTACTTTGTCCCACGGCAAATAGGGACCAATCATATGAAAATCAGCTTTGGTCATTGTTAGAAATGGGGTCTTTGGTTGGCAGTCAGGTTACCAACTGTCCAAGCAAGGACCCTCACTCTAGTCAGGGCAAGTCACACACAATCCAAATTATCCAGTGCCCACCCTCTGGTAGCTTGGCACTGAGCAGTCAGGCTTAACTTTGAAGGCAATGTGTAAAGTATTTGTGCAATAAATCATACAATAACACCATACAGCACCACAGAAATGCACCACACATTGTTTAGAAAAATATATAATATTTATCTGATAAGATGCAGGTCAAAACGTTTAAAATGCAATGAGTATATGTTCAGATATCACTGTAAAAGTGATACAAAGTGTCTTAAGTCTTTTAAAAGCAAACAAAGTCGCTTTCAAGTACAAAGTACCTGGTTCACGTGCAAAATCTCTGCAAAGAGCCACAGAGGAGGAAATACGTGGAAACAAAGGGGGTGTGCGTCGATTTCTCGGGCCGCACATGGCGATGCGTTGTTTAGTTTCCACGCAGGGACGGCTGTGCATCGATTTCCAGCACTCGGCCGTGGATCCTCTTGGGGTTGCTGGGTTTTCGGGTGCCCCAGGGACGATGCGTGGATTTTCGGCGCTGGCCAGACGAAGTCACAGGAGCTGTATTGATTCGGTGGGCGATGCATCGAATTTTCTACTGCATGACAGGCCCTGAATGGATTCCTCTCTGGAAGTCGGGCTGCGTCGTTCCGGTTCGGCTGTGCGTCATTCCGGTTGGCCGTGCGGCGAATTTCCGGTCGTTATGCTGGCGCTGCATCGATCTTCTCGATGCGAACTTGGGCTGCGTCGTTCAGATTTGGCGTGCAGTGACATTTTCACCACGGTGCAGGCTGTGCGTTGTTTCTGGCAGGCTGTGCGTCAAATTTCACCGCACAAGGAGCCCTTCTTGTAGAGATGAAGTATTTTTGGTCCTGAGACTTCAGGGAACAGGAGGCAAGCTCTATCCAAGCCCTTGGAGAGCACTTCTTCACCACAGCCAGAGAGCAGCAAGGCAGCAGGGCAACAGCAAGGCAGCAGTCCTTCACAGAAAGCAGACAGGTGAGTCCTTTGGGCAGCCAGGCAGTTCTTCTTGGCAGGATGCAGGTTTTGGTTCCAGTTTCTTCTCCAGGAAGTATCTGAGTTGGTAGGGGCAGAGGCCTTGTTTAAATACCCAAATCTGCCTTTGAAGTGGGGGAGACTTTAAAGAGTGGCTTAGAAGTGCACAAGGTCCCCTTTCAGTTCAATCCTGTCTGCCAGGGTCCAAATAGAGGGTGTGGCAGTCCTTCGTGTGAGGGCAGGCTACTGTCCTTTGACATGCAACTGTCAGGCCCTCCGCCCTCCCAGCTCAGGAAGACCCATATAAAATGCAGATGTATGCAAGTGAGGCTGAGCATCATGTGTTTGGGGTTTGTCTGAGTGAATGCACAAGGAGCTGTCAACTAAACCCAGCCAGACGTGGACTGTAAGGCACAGAAAGACTTAAGTGCAGAGAAATGCTCACTTTCTAAAAGTGGCATTTCTAATATAGTAACATTAAATCCAGCTTCACCAGTCAGCAGGATTTTGTATCACCATTCTGGCCATACTGAATATGACCTTCCTACTCCTTTCAGATCAGCATCTACCACTCAAACAATGTATGAGGGCTGTCCAAATGTTAGCCTATGAAGGGAGCAGGCCTCACAGCAGTGTAAAAACGAATTGAGGAGTTTTACACTACCAGGACAGGTAAACTACACAGGTACATGTACTACCTTTTGCCTACACAGCACCCTGCCCTATGGGTTACTTAGGGCATACCTTAGGGGTGTCTTATATGTAGAAAAGGGGGAGTTTTAGGCTTGGCAAGTACTTTTAAATGCCAAGTCGAATTTGCAGTGATACTGCACACACAGGCCGAACAATGGCAGGCCCGAGACAAGGTTAAGGGGCTACTTAAGTGTGTGGCACAATAAGTGCTGCGGGTCCACTAGTAGCATTTAATCTACAGGCCCTGGGCACATATAGTGCACTCTACTAGGGACTTATAAATAAATTAAATAGTCCAATTAGGTATGATCCAATGTTACCATGTTTAAAGGGAGGGAGCATATGCACTTTAGTACTGGTTAACAATGCTAAAGTGCACCTAAAAACCAGCAAAAACAGTATCTAAAAAGTGGAGGGAGGCAAGCAAAACGCTAGAGGGGGACCACCCTAAGGCTGTCAGGTCTAACAGTCCTACTCTTGTTAGTACTGTTTTCTGCAAGAACATCCTACAATACCAACAAGGGTCACCTGCTGCCATTTAATATTAAATATTTCTAATAAACTAGTTATTGCTGCTACACATGCTTTTTCCATGTGTAATAATGGTTGGACTTCTGATTCTAATGGAGCCAACATCACAGAAGCGAGCATTAAAAGTTATTCTAACCAAGAGATGGCTTCCATCGGTTAAAACAAAACGTAAATCTTCTACAACTGTAGTATGTTTGACTCAATTTGCTGGTCACTTCTTCAGGAGATGAAGGGCTCACACATCTTTAAATTGTTGAATAGTTGAATAAATGGCTCTAGAAAGGAATGAGGCTGCTCTGTTTCTGAATATAATTTTGGAGGCAAAACTGGGCCTTCATTCACATGGCCAGGTACCCCCGAGATCTTCCTCCAGCCCCCAAAGTTCCCCCCTCCCGCCAGCTCACAACTACCACTGGAGAATGAAGCTCAACATTTTGGGTTAGGGGTCGTAAACCCTGCCCATATTTTATTTACAACAAAAATACACAATTCAAACATCCATCAACAAAATTCTTTATACAGTAACCCCAAGATATTTACATATTCACAAATGTTTATGCCTAAAAAATTTGAGTTCCTTACATTATCTAAAATCTGTTCCTGCATAGCTACTTATGTGACTGCAGATGAGATCACAATTGATTCTTAGGGAGACACCCCAGCCCTCTTTTAAAGGTGGGGCCCATGGCGTCATTCATGTGCGCAGCCCAGAAATTACTTGAAGTACTTACTTGGCCGTCCTGCTGCATCCCCCAATCACCAGGATCCTTACTTGGTGGTCAGGGGTGCGTAGCACCGTGCCCCCCAACGAGGAGCTCCCAGTCCCATAGAAGTCGCCATGCGCTGGGCCTCACCTAAGTTCGGGCAACCCCGTGCACATGGCCAGTGTTGGATCTGGCCCTTTTTTACAGGGTCATCCCCAAACTTTTTGGACTCCTCTTTTTCTGACCTCTTTTTGTTGGCTCTAGGACTCTTGGCACTTTATCACTGCTTATCAGTGCTAAAGTGCATGTGCTCCCCCTTCTAAATTCGGTATGATTGGCACACCTGTAAGTCCCTTGTACAGGGGTATCCCTATACCCAGGGCCTGTAAATTGAATGGTACTAGTGAGGCTGCTGCACAGCTTGTGCCGCCCACAGAAGTACCCTTTCAAACTTGTCTCAGGCCTGCCACTGCAGAGCCTGCGTGCGCAGTTTACTGCCACATTGACTTGGCCAGTCCAACTACTTGCCAATGCATAAACTCCCTTTTTACTACACCGAAGTCACACTTAAGGTAGGCCCTAGATAGCCCTATTGGCAGGGTGCTGTGTATGTAAAAGGTCGGACATATGTCTTATGTACTACATGTCCTAGTAGTGACAAACAGCCTATTTAGTTTCTCACTACTGTGAGCGCTGCTCCTCTTATAGGATTTCATTGGTGTAGGTGGATTTTTTATTACCATTATAGAAATGCCACTTGTAGAAAGTGAGCATTTCTCTGTGCTTATGACTCTGGTATTTTGCAGCTTGACTCCAATTCCCATCTGGAGAGTGACTGCTGGGCTTTGTGCATACCTCTCAGACACCCAGTACACAGGAAGGGTGGAGATTTAACAGGATTGCATCTACATTCTGAATGACCTTTCTTGGCTGGGAGAGGAAGAGGTGGGGCACGCTTACTTTTAAAGGGGCTGTGTTCTGCCCTCACACAAAGGGCTCATTTGCCCCATCTGATGTCTGGAGCCAGTGCTGGAGGAGAAGGAGGCATTCCTGGAACCGGTTAGTGCCAGTCAGAACCCCTCTTTCCCTCCGTTGTAGAAGCTTAGCACAAATGAGTGTAAGTACAGGGGGCTGTTCCCCATATTTGGGGAGAGCACTTCTGGACCTGGGGCCAAATCTCTGTTAGAGGGACTACTGGACTGCACAGAGGGCTCATCTGGACTGCTCTTCTGTTTGTTTGTTGCCCTGCTGCCTAGTGTCTGCTGGGTGGCACAAAAGACTCATCAGGATTGCTTTTCTGCTTGTTGCCCTGCTGCCAGCTGCTCCCTGACTTGGACTTTACAGGCACTGCAGGACTGCTTGGAGGAACCACCACTGTTGCCCTGGCCTGCCTGGCCCTGTATGCCTTATGTTATCCCTCGAGTGTTCTCCCAGGGGTCAGCATGTTGAGAATACCTATGTGCCTTTGCTGCCCCTGCATCTGCAAATGTGAAGGTTGCGTCTGGGGGAGCGCTATACTTTGGATTTATGCCTGGTGTCAGTACATGGGGAGCGCTGAGCAGGACTCTGCAAGCCCTGGTGAATGTGCCTTTTATTTCTGTGCTTGGTAGATGCTTCCACTGTTAGACAAGTGTGTTTGGAGTGCTGCAGCTGGGGCCTACAGGAGGATGGGTCCCGAAGTCCAGCAGATCACTGGACCTAGCCATGAGCTCTAGCCATCGGGTAAGACGCACCCTTGGTGGGCTTCCCAGCACTGGGGTCAGCACACTGGTCACATTAATGCAACCACCCTGGTGGGGGACCCCCCTCTCAAAGACACCCCATCCAGCCTCTGTGCCCTCGCCTAGGGGAGGGTGCAGTATCCATTCCCATTGTGGTGCCACACCGAGTGAAGAGGTTCGCCGCAGCTGTGCCAGTGCGGGCAGGAGCCCCGAACCACTTCTTGCCTTTGGGTGGAGCATGCAATGCCGAAACCATGCCACCACCCCTTTCTCTAGGGAGCCCAGCGCCAGGACCGTGTTGCCCGTACCCATGGGCAACCAACCTTGCAGACTTCATGTGGCACACAAGTGCACGCTTAGCCTGGAGCCACATCTCTGCTGGGTGTGATGCCCAGCCACCAAGGGATTTCCTGGGCTCACGCCAGCAGTTCCTAAGGACCGCAGCAGGGAAAACACTGCCCTGCAGTTTCCTGCACGTTTGCATACAGCCACCCTTTTTGCTTGCCCTGCGGGGTTTCCATGTGACCCCCACAATCCCCTCTTACCTGGGACTGGGGCCGAGAAAGTTGTCTATCAGGAGTGGGATGATGCTGTGCGTAGAAAGGAAGAGGGGGATCACCTTGGGGACTGCTTACTTGGGTTACGGTAAACACTGTAGTGGGCGCGCATCGGCTCTTCTGACCTCCGTGACCTCAGGATAGAGAGTAGCATTTCAGGGACTGCATAGAATGGATGATATTGCTGACTCATTTGTGTTCATTTTCAAACCCACATACTTCCTGCTCTGATGTCCATTTATGTCATTGTGTCTTGCATAACCAGGATAATAAGCATATCTCAGGTGTTGCATTGGGGTCTATGTCAGTTGGTCTTCCAGACATATTCCCAATATAACATGATTATAGAACATTTATAGTAACAATGTTTCTATGACTTGTGCCTTTTGGGTGATAATGATGATCTGACAACTGCTTATGTAGCAGGGCACTAGTAATGCATGTGCTGATCTGACAACTGCTTGTGTAGCAGGGCATTACTGAGACATGTCGTCTTTGGTCTAATGATGTTTTATGCAATACAGTTATTTATATATAACTTGCTTATTGTAGCGTTTCCTTTGTGGTGTATTTATTTTGTTACAAGTGTTGTGCAAACACTTTACACGTTCCCTCTGGGATAAGCCTCGCTGGTCGTGTCAAGCTACCAAGGGAGTGAGCAGGGGTTAACTTGGGTGTGTAGCTCCCTCACCCTGATTAGAGTGGTGGTCCCTGCCTGACTGAGGTGCCTACCCGTGCCAACCAGGAACCCTATTTCTAAAAGCCAGTTACCGCCAAGGCCTCCCGCGAACCTTCAAAGTTCCCCCTTTTCGTCCCGCCCACAAATACCTTTGGAGAATGAAACTCAATGTTTTGGGTTAGGGGTCGTAAACCCCTTGCCATATTTTATTTCCAACAAAAATTCTCAATTCAAACATCAGTAAACAAAATTATTTACGCAGTAACTCCAAGATATTTACATATTAGTTAACACATTTTTATGCCTAACCTTAACAGACTACGTGAATACACCTGAGTTCCTAACATTATCTAAAGGCTGTTCCCGTGTTACCACTTCTGTGACTGTGGATGAGATCATGACTGATTCCTAGGAAGGCACCCCAGCCCTTTGCTTCACCCATGTCTAGGTGGCCCTAGGGTAAGCCCTCTGTATGGGAACAACCTACCCTCCCCCACTTTCAGATCATTTTCCTAGGTGTAATGGCTGTGCAGGTGGCCCATTTGCCCACCAGGATACCTACCTTGGGTGCCCCCTCCTTGGGCGCCCCCTCCAAGGGCCATTGCTAGCCTCAGTTGGTTGGTCCTAGGGGCTAGATGCCAGTGTACGCTCACAAACCCCACTCACCTAGATGTCGTCTTCGATTCCCAGGCAGCGTCCTTTGGAGGGTCTGATCACTTTGGTGTCATGATCTGGTAAGAAAAGGTAAAGCCAATTGCCCAATCAATCATGATCTCACCCCGCCACAGGCCAGCATAGTCGACTAACTATCTGCTCCCCCCTCCCCACAGTCACCATTTTTACAGTGGGCAGTAAACTAGCCAAGCCAGGAAGTTGTCTAAAAACATTTCATTGCCAGCCAGCGATAGGAGCACCTCATCCTGCAGGAAGAAACGTTCCCCTTGAGTATAGACGTGGGGATTTACCGCCAGCTTCAGTGGCCTTGACAGCTTGGCACCCTTGTTGTTTACCCTCTTTACTGAGTGGTTTAGGACCTTAACTGAAATGCCGCCCCCCCACTGAAGACAGGGTATGATATTAGACCAAACGAGCACTGCATGTGGGATTTTTTTTGCCAACAGGCCAACTTCCAAGACCACCATTTCCAAAAGTTGTTGCCAACCAAGGGGAAATATGTTGTTACTGCCTAGATGAAGAATAACGATGTCCGGGTGCAAGCACCCTCAAGGCACCATTGAATCCAGATCCAGCCTCAACTGGGTGAGGTGGAGCCAACCGCGTCCAAAGAAAGCAATGTGGTATATTGCCTGTAGAGCGCGTGATGCAAAGGCACTCCTTTCAAACAATTCACCTACTTGCTGCAGGTAGGAGTGGCCAATGACCCAAACTTCAGTGATTCCTGCAGCTTTTGGGACTTCCAGTGCACCGCACTGGCCACCTAAAGGGAGAACATAATAAAAGGACAAGAGGAAAGCCCTCACAGCACATGGAGTCTCACATATCTTTTATAACAGTCCGAAGACCACATGGTAATCCTCCTAACCACTGAACTGGAGAGCCCCACTACCACCGCGACAGTGGCAGCTCCGATCCTAAAGGAATGAGTACCAAATTCAGAGGGGTCAATCCCTGCTGCTTAAAGGGAGTGCTTGAGTATTTGCGAAACTGGTACCTGATTAGCGGTGTACCGTCCGCATGCACTAAGACTGGCTCTCCCACTCCTTTGGGCTGGTGAGTTAAGAAGGCTTCCAAATTAGAGACCGAACAGCACTCACTACCCATAGCCCTCCGCAACAACATGTGATCATTATTTCCCTCTTGATCCATCTTAGAACGCGGAATATTGATGTCTAGAGTCCTCGACCCATTCAACTAATGAATGTTTTCAAACTGCAGCCCCCCCGCAACATGCCTCTTATTTGTAGCCACCAACTCACTGAGTCTGAGGGCACCATAAAAAGCTGAGGGAAAAGCCGCCCTGGGGAGTTGCATATATCCTGGAGATCCCTCAAAATAGCCACTAGCTTCACTGTGTCAAAAGGGCCGTCCAGTATCCTGTCTGGTTCCCTGGAGCCACTGCTAGCCTTTTAAAGCCCTCTGTACCTGGAAAGACTTCGTTCCGTCATGCACTCCCGCTCCTGGCGGCAGTATTGCACTTATCGCATTCAACCAACCTTACCTCTCTCCAAGCAGCCCCCAAGAATGCAATAACTGATGATGCATCCGACCAATTCGATACTCCAACGTGCCCTAGGAAATCGGAGTAGCCTGAGAAAGCCCCCTCATTGGTCATCCTGGTTTGGGTGCCAAACTGGCTGCCAAGAGGTCTGGTAATCTTGGGCACCAGTCTGCCACAGATGCTCTGGAAGGATGTTGGGAACTCATCCGCTCCTGGGTGGTAGGACTTGAAAACCTGCACTAAAGGGACCCCAAAGTTGCCCATTAGCCTCTGAAAGGTTCCCAAAGACACTGCACACCGCTAAGAGCTGGGGGGGGGTGGCAAGGAGCAGGAAGTCATCCAGGTAATGCAGCACCCACTGATGTCACAACACATGCCTAAAAACCCACTCAAAAAACGTGCTAAATTTCTCAAAGTAGGAGCGAGACACTGAGCAAAGCATAGGCATACACTTGTCCACATAGAAAGCCCCTTCAAATTAGAAACCGAATTCCAACTTTGCCATTATAGCCCCAGGCCCCAACTCCCGCAGCATCAGAATAGCCTTATCCAGGGAGGCATAATTGACTGAGCACAGAGCCCCATCAACACCCTCATTCACAGAAAAGCCGCTTGGCGCCTATAGGTTATGAATTAATCTGAATTAACCCGGATCCTCCTTAGGTACTACTCCCAGGGGAGAACACACAAAATGTTCAAGGGGACTACATCAATAGGGCCCGCTATGGGACCTAGGTTCAGCTCTTTCTGCATCTTCGCTCTTGCCACCCCAGGATAAGATCTAATGGACTGCTGGTTCCTACATTGGGGTGTAGCCACAAAGCCTGGAGTTGGAATCCTGGAACCTTCCTTAAAGCCCTCATACAATACCTGTGCGGTGGCATGGTTAGTGTAAATATTTAGCCAGGGGACCATAGCCAATAAGTTAACCGGGGAGGGAGCCTTGCCAAGAACTGACTTACTGATCCTGTTTCCTGTTCCCCTTGTCCCTAGATTTCTTGAAGCACTTGGATTCAGGGTGGGAAGTCTGACCACAGAATGAACAGCAGTGCTTGAATTACAGGTCCAAAGAGGTCCAGAGCAAGTGCGCTGGTTAAAATCCCAGCAGGCCGCTTTCCTCCCTGCCCCGTACCCCTCCCACCACACCCAAGGCAGTTCCTGTCCCTGGCGAAAAGGCTGTCCTCCTGGACCCTGCGGCCAGTTCATTTAACGCAGCCAGGTAATCCCATCAATCTGGTCCCGCCGAAGGTGGGCCTAATGGCCTTTATTCTCCTAAACTCTTTATCGCAGTCTTTCCATGCCGTGCTGTCATACTCATCATGAGCGCCAACAATCCTGTTTGGATTAGCAAGCCACCTAAGCCCCCAAATCATTAAAGTGCTCCTCCAGAATTGCCTGAAATGTTAAGAAAGCCTTCACCTAGTTAGCTAAAGACTCCTCCACTCTCTTACTCTGAGGCCCATGACAGCACTCCCTCGAGTGCGCGTGTTCTTTACAGCGCTTAACTACCTGTTTGAAATCAACAAGCAGATCAAATATAGCAACGTAAGCCCTTTCCCAGATCTTTTCCTTCACCTTCAATGGCACATGCAGCTCCAAGCGCTCATGCTCAGTGCAGATATCTCATAGGCCCTTGGGGGTAAGGAGGATCCAGTACCTGAATTCGCTGTTCCTTGGGCACGAGGTGATGTCAACATAGCCATTGCTCCCCCCGGGCCAACTGCATGCGCCACAGCCCTCACTGCCGCTGGTGCCTGGCCCAAGGGCTGCACAGGGGCCACCGTCAAGGTGGCGGTCTGAGTTGCAGCTGGTCCTGTCTTAAGGGGATCAGTCAACACTGCCCCCACCCCTCGCTAGGCCCAGGCCCTACAGTGCACCCTTGTGCTTCTTGAGCACTCTTTGTCCTATTCAAATGAGAGACAAGGCACTGAGCCCTCTCCATAGCATCGCCGTCCCCCATACCTACTAGGGTGCCCCTCACTAGTGGGGCAGACGGCATACCCACTTCTGAAAGCCACAGTAAAATGGACGCCAAATGAGCTACCAAATCCTGTTGTGCTAAGCCTCCCACCCTGTGGTAAAAGAAGCCACAGCCTGCCCCACACTAGCAATTTCCGCTGACCCTGGGCCATTCTCAACAGTAGTCTGAACAGCCACCTGGTCAACACCACTTGATGCCGGTTAGGCCTCCTGGGACGGAACCATCACCGTGGCAGGAAGAGTCTGAATTGGGAATTGCACCGGTGGGTTGCAGGCAGGAGACGAACCCCCCGGTGCCACAGCGGGACAATCCAGAACCTGACTAGAGGCAACTACACCCACAGGGGCCCCCTATTCTTCACCTGCACTGTACCCTCTTCAGGCCTGGAAGAAATGCCTCTCTAGGAGGTACACCATGTAGGAGGCTGGACTGGCTTGTAGTGAGTACCAAGGGGGACTTACACCTTGCACCAGGCCCAGTTATCCCTTATTAGTGTATAGGGTGTCTAGCAGCTTAGGCTGATAGATAATGGTAGCTTAGCAGAGCAGCTTAGGCTGAACTAGGAGACGTGTGAAGCTACTACAGTACCACTTAGTGTCATATGCACAATATCATAAGAAAACACAATACACAGTTATACTAAAAATAAAGGTACTTTATTTTTATGACAATATGCCAAAGTATCTTAGAGTGTACCCTCAGTGAGAGGATAGGAAATATACACAAGATATATATACACAATAGCAAAAATATGCAGTATAGTCTTAGAAAACAGTGCACACAATGTATAGTTACAATAGGATGCAATGGGGAAACATAGGGATAGGGGCAACACAAACCATATACTCCAGAAGTGGAATGCGAACCACGAATGGACCCCAAACCTATGTGACCTTGTAGAGGGTCGCTGGGACTATTAGAAAATAGTGAGAGTTAGAAAAATAACCCTCCCCAAGACCCTGAAAAGTGAGTGCAAAGTGCACTAAAGTTCCCCTAAGGACAAAATAGTCGTGTTAGAGGAAAAATGCAAGGAAAACACAAATCAGCAATGCAACAACGATGGATTCCTGACTGAGGGTACCTGTGGAACAAGGGGACCAAGTCCAAAAGTCACAAGCAACTCGGAGATGGGCAGATGCCCAAGAAATGCCAGCGGTTGGTGCAAAGAAGCTCTTACTAGGCTGAAGAACTGTGAATACTGCAGGAACGACAAGGGCTAGAGACTTCCCCTTTGGAGGATGGATCCCCCACGCCTTGGAGAGTCGTGCAGAAGTGTTTTCCCGCCGGATGGACGCCAACAAGCCTTGCTACACGCAAATCGTGCGTTTGGCGTTTTTGGACGCTGCTGGGGCCCAGGAGGGACCAGGAGGTCGCAAATTGGACCTGCAGAGAGAGGGGACGTCGAGCAAGACAAAGAGCCCTCACTGAAGCAGGTAGCACCCGGAGAAGTGCCAGAAACAGGCACTACGAAGATGCGTGAAACGGTGCTCGCCGAAGTTGCACAAAGGAGTCCCACGTCGCCGGAGACCAACTTAGAAAGTCGTGCAGTGCAGGTTAGAGTGCCGTGGACCCAGGCTTGGCTGTGCACGAAGGATTTCCGCCGGAAGTGCACAGGGGCCGGAGTAGCTTGCAAAGTCGCGGTTCCCAGCAATGCAGCCCAGCGAGGTGAGGCAAGGTCTTACCTCCACCAAACTTGGGCTGAAGAGTCACTGGACTGTGGGGGTCACTTGGACGGTGTCGCTGGATTCGAGGGACCTCGCTCGTCGTGCTGAGAGGAGACCCAAGGGACCGGTAATGCAGCTTTTTGGTGCCTGCGGTTGCAGGGGGACGATTCCGTCGACCCACGGGAGATTTCTTTGGAGCTTCTGGTGCAGAGAGGAGGCAGACTACCCCCACAGCATGCACAAGCAGGAAAACAGTCGAGAAGGCGGCAGGATCAGCGTTACAGAGTTGCAGTAGTCGTCTTTGCTACTATGTTGCAGGTTTGCAGGCTTCCAGCGCGGTCAGCGGTCGATTCCTTATCAGAAGGTGAAGAGGGAGATGCAGAGGAACTCGGCTGAGCTCATGCATTCGTTATCTAAAGTTTCCCCAGAGACAGAGACCCTAAATAGCCAGAAAAGAGGGTTTGGCTACCTAGGAGAGAGGAAAGGCTACTAACACCTGAAGGAGCCTATCACAAGGAGTCTCTGACGTCACCTGGTGGCACTGGCCACTCAGAGCAGTCCAGTGTGCCAGCAGCACCTCTGTTTCCAAGATGGCAGAGGTCTGGAGCACACTGGAGGAGCTCTGGACACCTCCCAGGGGAGGTGCAGGTCAGGGGAGTGGTCACTCCCCTTTCCTTTGTCCAGTTTCGCGCCAGAGCAGGGGCTAAGGGGTCCCTGAACCGGTGTAGACTGGCTTATGCAGAATTGGGCACATCTGTGCCCAACAAAGCATTTCCAGAGGCTGGGGGAGGCTACTCCTCCCCTGCCTTCACACCATTTTCCAAAGGGAGAGGGTGTCACACCCTCTCTCAGAGGAAGTTCTTTGTTCTGCCATCCTGGGCCAGGCCTGGCTGGACCCCAGGAGGGCAGCTGCCTGTCTGAGGGGTTGGTAGCAGCAGCAGCTGCAGAGAAACCCCAGGAAGGGCAGTCTGGCAGTACCAGGGTCTGTGCTACAGACCACTGGGATCATGGAATTGTACCAACAATGCCAGGATGGCATAGAGGGGGCAATTCCATGATCATAGACATGTTACATGGCCATATTCGGAGTTACCATGGTGAAGCTACATATAGGTAGTGACCTATATGTAGTGCACGCGTGTAAAGGTGTCCCCGCACTCACAAAGTTCAGTGAATTGGCTCTGAACAATGTGGGGGCACCTTGGCTAGTGCCAGGGTGCCCTCACACTAAGTAACTTTGCACCTAACCTTTACCAGGTAAAGGTTAGACATATAGGTGACTTATAAGTTACTTAAGTGCAGTGTAAAATGGCTGTGAAATAACGTGGACGTTATTTCACTCAGGCTGCAGTGGCAGGCTTGTGTAAGAATTGTCAGAGCTCCCTATGGGTGGCAAAAGAAATGCTGCAGCCCATAGGGATCTCCTGGAACCCCAATACCCTGGGTACCTCAGTACCATATACTAGGGAATTATAAGGGTGTTCCAGTAAGCCAATGTAAATTGGTAAAAATGGTCACTAGCCTGTCAGTGACAATTTGGAAAGAAATGAGAGAGCATAACCACTGAGGTTCTGATTAGCAGAGCCTCAGTGAGACAGTTAGTCACTACACAGGTAACACATTCAGGCACACTTATGAGCACTGGGGCCCTGGGTTACCAGGGTCCCAGTGACACATACAACTAAAACAACATATATACAGTGAAAAATGGGGGTAACATGCCAGGCAAGATGGTACTTTCTTACACAACCCCCCCCCAAACGAAGGACAATAAGACTAGCCATTACCTGATGAGTCTTCATTGTCTAAGTGGAAATATCTGGAGAGTCCATCTGCATTGGAGTGGCTACTCCCAGGTCTATGTTCCACTGTATAGTCCATTCCATGTAGGGATATGGACCACCTCAACAATTTTGGATTTTCACCTTTCATTTGTTTTAGCCAAAGTAGAGGTTTGTGGTCTGTCTGAACAATGAAGTGAGTGCCAAACAGGTATGGCCTCAACTTCTTCAGAGCCCAGACCACAGCAAAGGCCTCCCTCTCAATGGCAGACCAACGCTTTTCTCTAGGGGTCAACCTTCTACTAATAAAAGCAACAGGTTGATCCTGGCCCTCAGAATTAAGTTGTGATAGGACTGCCCCTACTCCTAATTCAGATGCATCAGTTTGGACATAGAATTTTTTAGAGTAACAAGGGCTTTTCAGGACAGGTGCAGAGCACATGGCCTGCTTCAGCTCCTCAAAAGCTTTTTGACAGTTTGCTGTCCATAATACCTTTTTAGGCATTTTCTTGGATGTGAGGTCATTAAGAGGGGCTGCAATGGAGCCATAGTTCTTAATGAACCTCCTGTAATACCCAGTGAGGCCTAGGAAGGCTCTCACCTGAGTCTGAGTGGTAGGGGGAACCCAATCCATAATAGTTTGGATTTTCCCCTGAAGTGGTGCAATCTGTTCCCCACCAACAAGGTGTCCCAGATAAACCACCTTACCCTGCCCTATCTGGCACTTTGAAGCCTTGATAGTGAGGCCTGCCTTTTGCAGGGCCTCCAAAACTTTCCAAAGGTGGACCAGGTGATCATCCCAGCTGGAGCTAAAGACAGCTATATCATCCAAATATGCTGCACTGAAAGCTTCCAGCCCTTGCAGGACTGTGTTCACCAACCTCTGAAAAGTGGCAGGTGCATTTTTCAAACCAAAAGGCATTACAGTAAACTGGTAATGTCCTCCAATGGTAGAAAATGCAGTCTTAGGTTTAGCATCTTCTGACATTTTGATCTGCCAATACCCTGCAGTCAAATCAAAAGTGCTTAGATACTTGGCAGATGCCAGTGTATCTATTAGCTCATCTGCCCTGGGTATAGGGTGAGCATCAGTTTTGGTTACCAAGTTGAGACCTCTATAGTCTACACAAAACCTCATTTCCTTCTTTCCATCTTTAGAATTGGGTTTTGGTACCAGTACCACAGGAGAAGCCCATGGACTGTCAGAGTGCTCAACCACTCCTAGTTCCAACATCTTCTGAACTTCTTGCTTTATGCAGTCCCTGACATGGTCAGGCTGCCTATAGATCTTACTTTTGACAGGTAAACTGTCTCCAGTATCTATAGTGTGCTCACACCAAGAAGTGGTGCCTGGCACAATGGAGAAGAGTTCTGAAAATTGTCCTAGGAGATTTATGCAATTATCTTTCTGCTCAGCAGTAAGACAATCAGCCAAAACTACACCTTCCACAAGAGCATCTTGTTCTGTGGAAGAGAAGAGATCAGGTAGAGGATCACTGTCTTCTTCCTGTCCCTCATCTGTTGCCATGAGCAGGGTGAGATCAGCCCTGTCATAGTAGGGTTTCAGGCGGTTGACATGGAACACCCTAAGGGGACTCCTGGCAGTGCCTAAGTCAACCAAGTAGGTGACTTCACCCTTCTTTTCAACAATTGTGTGGGGTCCACTCCATTTATCTTGGAGTGCTCTTGGGGCCACAGGCTCCAAGACCCATACTTTCTGCCCTGGTTGGTACTGAACCAAAACAGCCTTCTGATCATGCCATTGCTTCTGGAGCTCTTGGCTGGCCTGAAGGTTTTTACTGGCCTTTTTCATGTACTCAGCCATCCTTGATCTGAGGCCAAGTACATAATCCACAATATCCTGCTTAGGAGCTTTTAAAGGTTGTTCCCAACCCTCCTTTACAAGTGTGAGTGGACCCCTAACAGGGTGTCCAAAAAGAAGTTCAAAGGGGCTGAAGCCCACTCCTTTCTGGGGTACCTCCCTGTAGGCAAAAAGGAGGCATGGTAGAAGGATATCCCATCTCCTGCGGAGTTTTTCAGGGAGTCCCATAATCATGCCTTTGAGAGTTTTATTAAATCTCTCCACCAGTCCATTTGTTTGTGGATGATAGGGTGTTGTGAACTTGTACGTTACACCACACTCCTTCCACATGGCCTTTAAGTATGCAGACATGAAATTGCTTCCTCTGTCTGATACTACTTCCTTTGGGAAGCCCACCCTGGAAAATATTCCCAGGAGGGCCTTTGCCACTGCAGGAGCTGTAGTGGTCCTTAAAGGAATAGCTTCAGGATATCTTGTGGCATGGTCCACTACCACCAAGATAAACCTATTGCCTGAAGCAGTAGGAGGGTCAAGGGGGCCAACTATGTCAACCCCTACCCTTTCAAAGGGAACCCCAACCACAGGCAGTGGGATAAGGGGTGCCTTTGGAGTGCCACCTGTCTTGCCACTGGCTTGACAGGTTTCACAGGACTTACAAAATTCTTTTGTGTCCTCAGACATCCTAGGCCAATGAAACAGTGGTACCAATCTGTCCCAAGTTTTCATTTGACCCAGGTGCCCAGCTAAGGGAATGTCATGTGCCAGTGTTAGGAGGAACTTTCTGTACTCCTGAGGAATCACTAATCTCCTGGCAGCTCCAGGTTTAGGATCCCTATGCTCAGTGTACAAGAGGTTGTCCTCCCAGTAAACTCTGTGTGAGTCACTGACATCCCCATTAGCCTGTTTGACAGCTTGCTGTCTGAGACCCTCTAATGTGGGACAGGTTTGCTGTGCCACACTCAGCTCCTCTCTGGCAGGCCCCCCTTCACCCAAAAGCTCAGCAGTGTCTGCTTCCAGCTCCTCTGGTGTAGGTTCTGCACAGGGAGGGAATTCTTCTTCCTCAGAAGTAGAATCCACTGTAGAGGGAGGGATAGTAGGAAGTGGTTTGCTTCTACTAGCCCTAGCTTTAGGGAGCACTTGGTCCATTGTTCCAGGATCCAAGCTTCCCTGTCCTTTTTGCTTTTTGGCCTGAGCCCTTGTCAAAGCAAAAATATGCCCTGGGATGCCCAGCATTGCTGCATGGGCCTCCAACTCCACATCTGACCAAGCTGATGTCTCCAAATCGTTCCCTAATAGACAGTCTACAGGTAAATCTGAAGCTACCACAACTTTCTTTGGACCAGATACCCCCCCCCAGTTGAGATTTACAACAGCCATGGGGTGGCTTTGTGTTATGTTGTGAGCATCGGTTACTTGGTACTGGTGTCCAAGTATGTGTTGTTCAGGGTGCACCAGTTTCTCAATCACCATTGTGACACTGGCACCTGTGTCCCTGTAGGCCTGGATCTCAACACCATTTATTAGGGTTAGTTGCTTGTACTTCTCCAAGTTATGGGGGCAAGCAACCAAAGTGGCTAAGTCAATAGCCCCTTCAGAGACTAAAGTAGCCTCTGTGGTCTCCCTAATCAGACCAACCCCAACTAAATTACCAAAAGTGAGCCCAGCTACTCCCTTGGATTGGCTATTAGTAGGTTTGCTCCCACCACCACTGCTATTAGTAGGGACACTAGGTGTAGCAGTAGGGGTTGTAGTGGTAGGAGCTGTGGTGCCTTTCTTTGGACAACTGGGATCTGTTGTCCAATGGCCTTTTATTTTACATAAATAGCACCATGGTTTCTTTTCCTTGTTCTGATTAAAGGAGGATTTGGGCCCACCACCCCCACCAGAGTGTTTTTGTGGGCCTGATGAAGACTCATTTTTAGATTTGTCCCCACCCTTGTCAGAAGACTTACCATCCTTCTTTTTGTTGCCATCTTTGTCACCCCCTGTATGAACTTTTCTGTTCACTCTTGTTCTGACCCATTTGTCTGCCTTCTTTCCCAATTCTTGGGGAGAGGTCAGATCAGAGTCCACCAAGTACTGGTGCAACAAATCAGACACACAATTATTAAGAATATGCTCTCTCAGGATCAAGTTATACAGGCTGTCATAATCAGTAACTTTACTGCCATGTAACCACCCCTCCAAGGCCTTCACTGCCTGGTCAATGAAATCAACCCAGTCTTGTGAAGACTCCTTTTTGGTATCTCTGAACTTTATCCTGTACTGTTCAGTGGTTAAGCCATAACCATCCAGGAGTGCATTCTTAAGAACTTGGAAATTGTTAGCATCATTTTCTTTTACAGTAAGGAGCCTATCCCTACCTTTTCCAGTAAATGATAGCCATAGGATAGCAGCCCACTGCTTTTGAGGGACATCCTGTACAGCACAGGCCCTCTCAAGTGCAGCAAACCACTTGTTAATGTCATCCCCCTCCTTGTAAGGGGAACTATCTTATGCAGATTCCTGGAATCATGCTCTTTTGCAGGATGACTATGGGGAATACTGCTGCTGCCACCATGGGTATCTAAACCCATCTTCTGTCTTTCCCTCTCTATTTCTAAAGACTGTCTATCGAAATCCAGCTGTTGCTTCTTGAGCTTCAGTCTGGTTTGCTCCACTCTCAATCTATTGAGCTCCCTTTCTAACAATCTGTCATCAGGGTGGGTGGGAGGGACATTTCTAGATACAGAGGTATGATGGGAATGAACAGAAGGAGACCTGTCCCTTACAAGGGGCACCCTAACAGCTTGGCTACCAGCATAATGTGAGAGCACATCATCAGTATGATGTGATTCAACCTCTGTACCAACTATGCTAGACTGTCTAGTAATGGGCAGGCTGAGAAGTTTCTTTCCTGAACCTTTTCCTGGGGGAGTCCCTGGATCAGATTGAGAACCATTAGCTACTTTTTCTACAGATTGGGCACTTATGGCCTTATCCTGTACTCTAAGCATATTAATTAACAGTTCTAAGGAAGGATTCTTCCCTACACTCAAACCTCTCTCTATGCAGAGACTCCTTGCTCCTTTCCAGCTAAGGTGATCATATGCAAGTTTGGACAGTTCAACTTTTTGGCCTGTGCCAGACATTTTTAGAGAGAGTTAAAGTGATAGACAAAGAGAAAAAAGTTTTCAGAACTTTTTGGAAAGACAGAAAAAACTTTTTAAACTTTTAAGAACTTTTTGAAAGTTTTAGAAGTACTTTTCAGCACTTAGAAAAGAGTGAAAAGAGGAAATGCAAAACTTTTTGGCTATGTGTATATACACTGACCTTGTTTTGTATATTTTTCTCTTATGAAAAGTACAATGACAAGAGTGGTAAGCAGTCTCAAAGCACTTATCCCACCGCTGCACACCAATGTAGGAGGCTGGACTGGCTTGTAGTGAGTACCAAGGGGGACTTACACCTTGCACCAGGCCCAGTTATCCCTTATTAGTGTATAGGGTGTCTAGCAGCTTAGGCTGATAGATAATGGTAGCTTAGCAGAGCAGCTTAGGCTGAACTAGGAGACGTGTGAAGCTACTACAGTACCACTTAGTGTCATATGCACAATATCATAAGAAAACACAATACACAGTTATACTAAAAATAAAGGTACTTTATTTTTATGACAATATGCCAAAGTATCTTAGAGTGTACCCTCAGTGAGAGGATAGGAAATATACACAAGATATATATACACAATAGCAAAAATATGCAGTATAGTCTTAGAAAACAGTGCAAACAATGTATAGTTACAATAGGATGCAATGGGGAAACATAGGGATAGGGGCAACACAAACCATATACTCCAGAAGTGGAATGCGAACCACGAATGGACCCCAAACCTATGTGACCTTGTAGAGGGTCGCTGGGACTATTAGAAAATAGTGAGAGTTAGAAAAATAACCCTCCCCAAGACCCTGAAAAGTGAGTGCAAAGTGCACTAAAGTTCCCCTAAGGACAAAATAGTTGTGTTAGAGGAAAAATGCAAGGAAAACACAAATCAGCAATGCAACAACGATGGATTCCTGACTGAGGGTACCTGTGGAACAAGGGGACCAAGTCCAAAAGTCACAAGCAACTCGGAGATGGGCAGATGCCCAAGAAATGCCAGCGGTTGGTGCAAAGAAGCTCTTACTAGGCTGAAGAACTGTGAATACTGCAGGAACGACAAGGGCTAGAGACTTCCCCTTTGGAGGATGGATCCCCCACGCCTTGGAGAGTCGTGCAGAAGTGTTTTCCCGCCGGATGGACGCTAACAAGCCTTGCTACACGCAAATCGTGCGTTTGGCGTTTTTGGACGCTGCTGGGGCCCAGGAGGGACCAGGAGGTCGCAAATTGGACCTGCAGAGAGAGGGGACGTCGAGCAAGACAAAGAGCCCTCACTGAAGCAGGTAGCACCCGGAGAAGTGCCAGAAACAGGCACTACGAAGATGCGTGAAACGGTGCTCGCCGAAGTTGCACAAAGGAGTCCCACGTCGCCGGAGACCAACTTAGAAAGTCATGCAATGCAGGTTAGAGTGCCGTGGACCCAGGCTTGGCTGTGCACGAAGGATTTCCGCCGGAAGTGCACAGGGGCCGGAGTAGCTTGCAAAGTCGCGGTTCCCAGCAATGCAGCCCAGCGAGGTGAGGCAAGGACTTACCTCCACCAAACTTGGGCTGAAGAGTCACTGGACTGTGGGGGTCACTTGGACGGTGTCGCTGGATTCGAGGGACCTCGCTCGTCGTGCTGAGAGGAGACCCAAGGGACCGGTAATGCAGCTTTTTGGTGCCTGCGGTTGCAGGGGGACGATTCCGTCGACCCACGGGAGATTTCTTCGGAGCTTCTGGTGCAGAGAGGAGGCAGACTACCCCCACAGCATGCACAAGCAGGAAAACAGTCGAGAAGGCGGCAGGATCAGCGTTACAGAGTTGCAGTAGTCGTCTTTGCTACTATGTTGCAGGTTTGCAGGCTTCCAGCGCGGTCAGCGGTCGATTCCTTATCAGAAGGTGAAGAGGGAGATGCAGAGGAACTCGGCTGAGCTCATGCATTCGTTATCTAAAGTTTCCCCAGAGACAGAGACCCTAAATAGCCAGAAAAGAGGGTTTGGCTACCTAGGAGAGAGGAAAGGCTACTAACACCTGAAGGAGCCTATCACAAGGAGTCTCTGACGTCACCTGGTGGCACTGGCCACTCAGAGCAGTCCAGTGTGCCAGCAGCACCTCTGTTTCCAAGATGGCAGAGGTCTGGAGCACACTGGAGGAGCTCTGGACACCTCCCAGGGGAGGTGCAGGTCAGGGGAGTGGTCACTCCCCTTTCCTTTGTCCAGTTTCGCGCCAGAGCAGGGGCTAAGGGGTCCCTGAACCGGTGTAGACTGGCTTATGCAGAATTGGGCACATCTGTGCCCAACAAAGCATTTCCAGAGGCTGGGGGAGGCTACTCCTCCCCTGCCTTCACACCATTTTCCAAAGGGAGAGGGTGTCACACCCTCTCTCAGAGGAAGTTCTTTGTTCTGCCATCCTGGGCCAGGCCTGGCTGGACCCCAGGAGGGCAGCTGCCTGTCTGAGGGGTTGGTAGCAGCAGCAGCTGCAGAGAAACCCCAGGAAGGGCAGTCTGGCAGTACCAGGGTCTGTGCTACAGACCACTGGGATCATGGAATTGTACCAACAATGCCAGGATGGCATAGAGGGGGCAATTCCATGATCATAGACATGTTACATGGCCATATTCGGAGTTACCATGGTGAAGCTACATATAGGTAGTGACCTATATGTAGTGCACACGTGTAATGGTGTCCCCGCACTCACAAAGTTCAGTGAATTGGCTCTGAACAATGTGGGGGCACCTTGGCTAGTGCCAGGGTGCCCTCACACTAAGTAACTTTGCACCTAACCTTTACCAGGTAAAGGTTAGACATATAGGTGACTTATAAGTTACTTAAGTGCAGTGTAAAATGGCTGTGAAATAACGTGGACGTTATTTCACTCAGGCTGCAGTGGCAGGCCTGTGTAAGAATTGTCAGAGCTCCCTATGGGTGGCAAAAGAAATGCTGCAGCCCATAGGGATCTCCTGGAACCCCAATACCCTGGGTACCTCAGTACCATATACTAGGGAATTATAAGGGTGTTCCAGTAAGCCAATGTAAATTGGTAAAAATGGTCACTAGCCTGTCAGTGACAATTTGGAAAGAAATGAGAGAGCATAACCACTGAGGTTCTGATTAGCAGAGCCTCAGTGAGACAGTTAGTCACTACACAGGTAACACATTCAGGCACACTTATGAGCACTGGGGCCCTGGGTTACCAGGGTCCCAGTGACACATACAACTAAAACAACATATATACAGTGAAAAATGGGGGTAACATGCCAGGCAAGATGGTACTTTCCTACACACCAGTTCTACACGGTCTGTCCACCTGGTCAGTAGGGACAGCTGCTGGGACAGGGGGCTGAGACCTCAAGGATGCTATGGCCTGATCCATAGCATCCATTCTAACCACCAATGCCTCCAGTAGAGCTTCAGTGCACGAGCGCTTCAAACCCCTGTGTCCATCTGCCGCCATGACGGAGAAAAAAAGCCTATAACTACTCGCACAACAGTCAATCAACTACGTTACTAGACCTTGAGGCGTGAGCTAGACTACCCTAAAGGATTCGCAGTAGTGCCCCCTTTTGCAACACCAGTGCAACACCAAAATACGAAACTGAGCAAAAGAAACAGGGTACGCTGCAAGGAAAAAAGTTACCCCTCTCCTCGAGCACAAACCGCCTGCACACCACCTTTTAGCCCCTAAAAAACCTCGCACATTCACCACATACTTAAACAAAACTAAGCCCAAAAAACAGGCAAATGCTTTTCAGTATTCCCAAACCATAAACAACCCACTGCTAATCAGCTAAAAAAATTGCCTCGCAACGGAGCGAATGCTGGACGTATTTACTGCCCCCCATGGAGCCCTCACCAACAGCACCAGTGCCCGCGCTGGAGCCGCCACTGGGCAGTGCCCGGGTCAGGCGGGCTAAACTCCAGCAAAGGTGCCTGGGATGTATACTTGAAATGCAGAGTGTAAGCAGTGCGTGCTCTGACTCCTCGGACAAGGGGCTGAGAGGCCTCATAGCAGCACCTAAGAAACAAGGAGAAAGAAGAGAGACGAAACAACGATGGGACGGCTGATGCAGGGAATCCAGGAGCGAGCGGGAAACGAATGTTTGAGGGCGAGACTTCGGCCATCATTCAGAATGGCTCGCAACTTCCAATTTAGTTGCAAAGTGGAGTTTCTGCCATAATCAGGAATTCTGAGTAATGTGGGACTTTTGCATGTGACATTACCACATTCAGAAATACCCACGGTGTTTTAGAGGGGGCAACGTTTGCCCAGTCCAACCTAGTGGACTATGTTGATGGGAAAACGCCCTGGAAGCTGCAAAATTACCAACAACAAAACGTGAGAGAACAGCAATTTCTCTGGTAATTCGTGGCAAAAAAACTTGTGCTGCTAATGTCTATGTCCCAAAAATGCCACTACCTGGGGTATTGGTTACTTTGAGTATATTGCTTCAGAAATCCCGGATGGATTCGGAATGACTGCCTTGACATTTGAACTTGGTGACTTTATTTCATTCATAGCTTTGAAATACACTCTTGAGTTTACATTTAACACTTTGGCGTCTCTGAAAATGCCTAGACACTTGGCATAATTGGTACCTGGAAATTAGATTTTTTTCAGCCTTTTAAATAAAATTATTATACGTCTGGGCACATATTTTCAATATATTGTGATGCAAAGGGGCTTATGGATGAAGGTGTGTGAAATCTGTCATTACTCTGAACACAGATGTTCAACCCCATTTAGGGGCCAGATGTTCTAAGATAGGATTCACACAAAGTGGTCACAATTTGCACACCAACTTTTTGTGAATCCTGTGGTATTTTGTAATCAACCTATGTACTAATAAGTCAGTTCACAAAATAATGAATTGTGGTAATTTGCAGTTTTCCCCCATAAATAGTAATGAGGTAGGTCTCAAATTTCGAACCAAACGATTTGCTGCCATCACAGGGGTGGTGGCCTGCTGAGGTCAGCAGGCCAGCTTGTCTATGTTTGCTTTTAAATAAAGCAATTTGTAAAACGCAGTCCATTTCACTTAAAGGAAAGCCTAATGTATTTTAAAAATTTTAGAAAAGTGTTTACAACTATTTTTAGGAGTAGGTACTCCCCAAAAAGTTTTTTGACCTTTCACATAGGGTAAGGAGGTTCCTTGAGGACCTCTTCGCATTTGCAAATGAGGTACTATTACCTTTCAGTAGTTTGTAAAATATTAATGTTTTGCAACCGGATTCCATTAGAAAATCATTAATACATGCCATGAGGAATCGCTATTTGAATTGGATGCCTTAAATATACAACTTCTAAATAGCGATTCCTAACCGTTTCCTAAACCCACTGGGCAAATAGGTAACATGCTACTGAATGTGTTTAGTACATTCAAAAAACACATTTTCTTTACGCAAGCCATTGTTCGATCTGGCCTTTAGAGTCTCAGGAGAGTCAAACCCACAGATTTGTGGAGGAGAATCTGCTGTTGGAAATGCCTCCAAAACAGTGCTTAATTTGTAAATAAAAACGTTCCGGTGCTCAAAGCCCTCCTCTTAAACACGCGGCTCCTGCAATTAAATGTGCGAGAAGGCATTACCGAGGTAGTGTAATCCTGAAGCCATCTCGGGCCTCTTCAATCCATTTACAGCCACTCCCTGTACCTTCAACTCACTCCTGCAGCTTTCTGCTTTCTCCCATTGTGACACTTTTTCGTTTTTCTCTTCCTCTGTCTTTCCCATATGTGCTTTTTGCTCGCAGTAAATACTTGAGGCAGAAAAATAAGGGCTGGCCCTCAAAAATAGGTGCCGGTGCTCAGCACTGGAATCAACAAGCACAAATTAAGCACTGCTCTAAAATATTGGTAGTACGGCGGATTCCTGGAAGGAAATTGAAGGATTTTCCATTTCTAACCAACACGAAATGAGTCCCTTCGTAAGATTAAAATATGACCCTACTTCGAAGGAAATATTTTGTTGCCTGGTCTTTTTAATAGCTCAAACTAGGCCCCGACATTTTTTAGTACAGCTTCTTCCCCAAGGCTACCCTCTTTCTCCTCCATATCCTTTCTTTTGTCTAGTTTTTCTTTTCACCAGAGACAGCGCTTTGTAATCAGCCTCTAACTGTCCTGTGATCGCATAGCGCCTCTTTTCAGAGCAACAATGGCTACTGAAGCACAAGTGAATACTAGCGGTATTAGGTTTCTATTATATGCTCTTTGGGTCGGTTTCCACAGGCACATTGCGGCTGAGGAGAATCACCTCGGCCAAGGTTTAGTGACATTTTCTTTGTCTTTTGCATTTTTCTGTATGATTATGGGTGACAGCTCATTCATTTAGGGCTGTAGCAGATAATGATCTGACTTTGGGAGTGGAAGTGTCATGCATTGTTTAATTTGGGGCAGTGTAGTGCTTTTTTTAATTAAAAGCCCACTGCCGGCTCCGCAGAGTGTCAGGGCTGTCCAATACCAAGGCTACCTCTTGATTCCACCTCCTGCCTCTTTCTTCCCCCACCCTACACTATAGTCTCGTTAAAATTAAGTCACTCTCGTAGTTTCTTTACCACCGCTGCTTTTAGTCTGTCGATATTTTCCTACCCTACGCTTTATCCCTGTTTCTCATTTCCCACCCTTTTCTTTCTTGTTTTTAGACAAAGTCTGAAGATAAAATACAAGTACTGGTCCTCAAAAATGAGCGCTAGTGCCCACCACCAGCAACAACCGGTACAAATTAAGCAGCTGTTTCAATATTTTATAGATTCTGATGGGGTAGAGACCACTGAGCACACGATTTCCCTCTTGACCAGGATGCAAGGTATTTTGCCACAATAGGCGTGTGTAAAGTTTTTGTGTGTAAATTACTTCCTATGTAGACCCCAGTTACTGGCCTGCCAGTAGTTAGTGCTTTTTGGCATTTTTATCTACGCATACAGACAGTGTGTAACCACAATTAGTTAGCTAGTTGTTGCTGAAAAGGATGGCCCACTATTTACAAGTAAACTTGAAAAAAAATTTCCTGGTGAGATTTGAACTAGGTGGATGTTGGGGATCTTTTTTTCTCAAACATAACTGAAAAGGGTTGCGAAAATCCCGATTTTAACATGAAAACTCACATGCAAAAACTTTACAAGCTACAGATAGAACTCGAATGTGCGAGAATTAGGGGAAGCTCGCAAAAGAAAAAGCTTACAACTTCCCACATCCCTAGTCCATCAAACAAATTTGGGCCTCCAAAACCTCACTGACTCTGAGGTAGATTGGAATAGCGGTTGCGGGTTATTTTATGAGTGACAGTGTGAAATTGAATGCGATATACCTTTATAAAACAACAAACAATAAATAGGTAATCCAGTCAAAAAGATGTTTAAAAAAACTCCACTTTCATGAAACCTTAGTTTTAATTGTAGCTATTCAAAACATTGGGTTAGTGTTGGGCTATGCTCCACAGTTTGCCCACCTGTTTATGATCTTGTACTAGAATTCTGATTGGCAGAATATGTCTTAAAAGATCAAATGGGTCAATGCTAACTGATTAAAGTTCAGTACTATGAGTAGCCACCCAGAGTGCTCATAGTCTCTGATAATGAGTCTATGCAGGTGTCACAGCAGCTTGATACCACATTGGGCAAAAAATGACAAATATATTTGATGCAAATAAAACTCCAAATGAACAGTTTTCCAATGGCCAAGGCCAGAATGTATTAGTTTCCCAGTCTCCACAGGCATTGGTTCTTTTGGCATCTAGAGGTTGGGGACAGTATTTAATAAAATTAAGTGTGCCAGAGCCCCAAGCTCTGCTTACAAACCCGCGACTGGCACTATTAATTGTCAGTGAGCCGAATAAGAAGGCTGCATAGTCTTGAATCCATCCCTTGCCTCTTTAATCCACTGCCAGGCCTTTCCTGCCCTCTATCCCAATATTTTGGGTTCCTGCTTTCTCATTTTGTGACGGTTTTTCCATCTAACTCTTCCTCCTTCTTTCAACTTTGTGTGTTTTCCCTCTCTTTTTCGCTGGAAATGTCTGAAGAGGAAAAGTACGTGCTGGTCCCCAAAAATTAGTGACGGTGGCCCCCTTCAGCAACCACCGGCTCATATTAAGCTCTGGCTGGGGATAAGCATCACTGAATGCTGCCATCAATGATATCCTGGTTTCTGCTGGACCCAGTTGATAAATCCCAGTGCCCCCTGAACATTGGTCTCCTGAGCTAGCTTTCATTAGGCTCAAACAAAAGAGTTTGCTCTGTTTGACCGACATTGGTCTCGCTCCCAGGGTAGAAAAATGCCAATAGCATTCTTATGTAGGGTGCTCTGATCTCCCTTTGTTATAGTTCAGGACATTCAAAACATAAAGCTTGTTGTCGATCTGGTACACATGCATTACCCGCACAGAACCAATGACCTGGGACTACTGGGAGCAACTTTTGAAGGTTAGCTACACCTGCTGGATATTTGCAATCCCAGCCCGAAGACCATGTCACAATCTGATCTTGCTGTCTATTATGTGAAGTCTGGATCTGGTGGCATGAGTCAGGCGGTTTCTGGAATCAAAGACCAGCATAATCTGGACCCCAATTCTCGGGTGGAGACACTCCTCTAGCATGTGTACCCAAGGCTAGTGGTGGTGCTGCTTGTGCTCACCACTACCCTGGGTCACTTCTAGGTGCTGCTGGGGGTAAGACTGTGGTTAAAGGATAGTCCTAGGGAAAATTTTCATCAGGCTGACTCATTCCTGAACTTGGTCATCATGGTTCATTCTCTACTGTCTCCAGCGAGATGGTCACTTGAGAACTGCAGTTCAATCTGAGAGGCATCCTAAATGTCTTCTTCAGCTGGATATCAACATATTTTAGGCATCCATCTGCCTAAAATAAAAATCAGCAGGTCCACGGGCAGCTCTATAGCCTTGGTTTTAGTCTCCACCATACCGGCAGCTTGCAGCTGGATAGCCACAAAATATTGCAGATCTAGGCCAAGCTGCTATCAATATTCAACCAGCTGGACCTAAACTGCCTATTACGTCTTTTGTTCAGGCAGCTAGGCTTCCCTTGTTTCCCTTGTCTCTCAGAAGCAGCTCAGAGTTCTCCTGGAGGAGCACTGGAGTCAGTGTTTGTGCAGTCCCAGGAAATAGGGGTTGCTGGAGTATGGCAGCAAGTACTGACAGCTGGAGACATCTGTCCGTACAACTTGTAATGTTATGCATAAACCAAGGACCCAGTCCCCTTTAGCTAAGTTATCTTCCGGTAATTGACAAAAACTCCGTCTGTGTTCCCAAAGGAATTTTAAGTGTATTATCCACAATGAAGTCAAACCTCTTAAAGGATATTAAAGGATGTGGCCTGCCAAAGTAGCTATCAGGCAGTTGAAGAAATGTGACTGTTCCAAACGTCTGGAGAGAAACGGTCATCCAACCCAGTAGGAGCAGAATCTCTTCAATGACAAACAATTGCTACATACTTTCTTTGTATGGCTAATCATTTTTGTTTTGGCAGACGCGACATCCGTCACAGTTGTGACAGTGTAACCCGTCCGCCAAGTTCTGAATCAGCCCCTCAGTTTTCTACATGGTGGGCTTTTAGCCTTTTGAGTGCCTGCTAAATTATTTTGATGTATACAATTTGATTCACTGCACTGGTACTGAACATTATTATATTATGACAGTAGGTGGCACAGAATTTGTCAAGACATGAGTAAACAATGTCTGGATGATAGCAACTAAACTTTGGTCTGAAAAGCATGGAAAACATGGTTGATATATGTTAAGGAAACCTTTTAAGCCTTGGGGAGGCCAGTGCTTTTTTTTTCAGTCCTAGGGGCATTACTAAGCAGGATGCTGCTTGGATGAGGGAAGCTCTTCTTAAGGTATCTTTTGGGAAATATGTTATGTTAAAAACTGTCCCTGGTATTGAGCCGTATCTTTCTGTTAATATTCCCAATGGTCTACGCAGATGACTTACTTATTTTAGGCTGGATCTATTCCATCAGCTGATTGCCCCAGCAGGGACATGGTGGAAAGCCACTGATCTCCCAGCGTGCTCTTGAGATATGGGCCCTCATTATGGCATTGGCGGTAAATCCCACTTACCGCCACACTGACGGCCGCCAAATTACTGCCGCCGCTGCGGTGGATATCCGTTCACCATATTATGACACACACACACACCAATCCGTCAGTATTCAGCCACATACACAAATCCTCCAGACCAAAGGTCAGTGATAAAGTGGCGGTATCAACACACACACTGTTATGCCAACAGAACTATGCCCACCACATTATGACCCATGAATCACCATGGCGGACATTCAACGGCGGTAAACCATTGGCGGTACATTCCTCCACGCTCACAATGGACTCCCACAGAAAAAACAACACCACATTGGACAATTCAAACAACACACACCTGACACGCATACACACACCACACCCACACACCCACACCACTATAAAACACCCACCCACATTACCCACAACCCTTTACGATTACAAACCATTGCCAGCAGAGAGACACCAAGACCACTGACACAACTAGAGCCACACACTACTCACACCTATACACCACTCACACACTCAACATCACACACCCCAGCACATTACCCAACACACCCTCACCAACACACACATCACACAACACCCATGACACCACAAAGACACCCCCATTTTACAGAGAAGGAGCTAAGAGTCATGGTGGAGGAAATTGTCAGGGTAGAGCCACAGCTATTTGGAGCACAGGTGCAGCAGATATCTATAGCTAGGAAAATGGAGCTATGGCGGAGAATTGTGGACAGGGTCAACGCCGTGGGACAGCACCCCAGAACTAGGGATGACATCAGGAAGAGGTGGAACGACCTACGGGGGAAGGTACATTCCATAGCAGCAAGACACCAGCTCGCTATCCAGAGGACTGGAGGTGGACCCCCACCTCCTCCCCAACAACTCACAGCATGGGAGGAGCAGGTCTTGGCAATACTGCATCCTGAGGGCCTGGCGGGAGTCAGAGGAGGACTGGACTCTGGTAAGTCAACTCTCTACTATAATCACCCCACATACCTGTATGCCATCACATACCCTCACCCTCACATTCACTCCCATCAATCCACTACTTCCCACACACCTCACCATCACATCTCACTCATCCCAATGCCAAGCCCTGCATGCTGTACTAATGCATGGACACCCCTCACAGCCCTGCATGGGCACTCATCACTAAGCATGCACACTGTAGAGAATTAACTATCCCACCATACACTAACATACACAAGTGAAAGTTGGCAGGGCAAATCCAACCAAAGAGGGAAAGCCACGGATGTACAATATGTCAGACACAGAAACCATAACACACCATTTACATCCCCACAGGTACCCCAGCCACTGTCAGTGGAGAGGAGGTGCCCAGTACTATCTGTAGGAGGCTGGCCTGCTTATAGTGGGTACCTTGTGGTACTTACACCCTGTGACAGGTCCAGTTATCCCTTATTAATAGAATAGAGGTGTTTCTAGCAGCTTAGGTAGATAGAAGGTAGATATGGCAAACCAGCATAAGCTGAACTAGGAGACATGCAAAGCTCCTACTATACCACTCATATCATATAGCACAATATCATAAGAAAACACAATACTCAGAGTTACTCAATCAATCAATCAATCAACAATTTATATAGCGCGCTACTCACCGGCAAGGGTCTCAAGGCGCTGGGTAGGGGGGGTGGGGGTCCATTACTGCTCGAAAAGCCAGGGCTTGAGTTGCTTCCTGAAGGAGAGATGGTCCTGGGTCTGCCGTAGGTGGATGGGGAGGGAGTTCCATGTCTTAGCCGCCAGGTAGGAGAAGGATCTTCATCCGGCGGTGGTTCTGCGAATGCGTGGTACGGCGGCGAGGGCGAGGCTGGTCGATCGCAGCTGGCGGGTGGGTGTGTAGAAGGTGAGGCGGTTGTTGAGGTACTTGGGGCCCAGGTCGTGGAGAGCCTTGTGTGCGTGGGTGAGGAGTCTGAACGTGATTCTCTTGTTGACGGGGAGCCAGTGCAGGTCTCTCAGGTGGGCGGAGATGTGGGCGTGGCGGGGGATGTCCAAGACGAGTCATGCGGAGGCGTTCTGTATGCGCTGGAGTCCTTTCTGAAGCTTGGCTGTGGTTCCTGCGTAGAGGGCGTTCCCGTAGTCCAGTCGGCTGGTGACGAGCGCCTGGGTGACCGTTTTCCTGGTTTCGGTGGGGATCCAACGAAAGATCTTTCGGAGCATGCGCAGGGTGTTGAAACAGGATGACGAGACGGCGTTGACTTGTTTGGTCATCGAGAGGGAGGAGTCCAGTATGAAGCCCAGTTTTCGTGCGTGGTCCGTTGACTTGGGGGTGGTGCCCAGGGCAGGGGGCCACCAGGAGTCATCCCAGGCGGAGGGAGATGATCCCAGGATGAGGACTTCCGTCTTGTCTGAGTTCAGTTTCAGACGGCTGTTCTTCATCCACTCGGCGACGTCTTTCATTCCTTCGTGTAGGCTGGCTCTGGCGGTGGCGGGGTCGTTGGTGAGGGAGAGGATCAGCTGGGTGTCGTCGGCGTAGGAAATGATGTTGAGGTTGTGTTGGCGTGCGATGGCCGCGAGGGGGCTCATGTAGACGTTGAAGAGGGTGGGGCTGAGCGAGGATCTTGAGGTACGCTGCAGATGACTTCGGTGGCTGCAGACCGGAACGGGGGGAGGCGGACTCTCTGGGTTCTTCCGTCGAGTAACGAGATGATCCCTTCCAATGCCTTTTCTTGGATTCCGGTGTTGCTGAGGCGCTGTCTCAGTGTGCGGTGGCAGACTGTGCCGAACGCTGCAGAGAGGTCCAGGAGGATGAGGGCAGCTGTTTCCCCGTTGTCGAGCATGGATCTGATGTCGTCGGTGGCTGCGATGAGGGCGGTCTTGGTGCTGTGGTTGGCTCGGAAACCGGACTGTGAGGGGTCGAGGGATCCGTTGGTCTCGAGGAAGGCGGCGAGCTGTTTGTTGACGGTCTTCTCGAGGACTTTGGCAGGAAAAGGGAGGAGCGAGAGGGGGCGGAAGTTCTTGAGGTCGGTGGGATCTGCTGTCGGTTTCTTCAGGAGGGCGTTGAGCTCGGCGTGCTTCCAGCTCTCCGGGAAGGTGGCGGTGGTGAAGGAGATGTTGATGATGTCTCGGAGTTGGGGTGCGATGATGGAGTCGGCCTTGTTGAAGACGTGGTGGGGGCAGGGGTCGGCAGGGGATCCGGAGTGGATGGTGTTCATCGTGCAGGTGGTGTCTTCGGTGCTGACCGGGGTCCAGTTGCAGAGGGTGGTGGTGGGGGGCGTTGGTTCGGTGGTTGGGTGCGCGGTCTGTGCGCCGAAGCTGTTGTGTATGTCAGCGATCTTGCGGTGGAAGAATGAGGCGAGAGAATCGCAGAGGTCTTGCGAGGGTGTGATGTTGTTGTTTCCGGCGCTGGGGTTGGAGAGCTCTTTGACGATGCTGAAGAGCTCCTTGCTGTTGTGGGTGTTGTTGTCCAGTCGTTCTTTGAATGTTGCTCTTTTGGTGGTGCGGATCAGCTGGTGGTGTATGCGGGTGGCGTTCTTGAGGGCTGTCATGTTTTCTGTAGTCTGGTCGTGGCGCCAGGCTTTCTCGAGGGTGCAGCATTTTTCTTGGATGTTTTGAGTTCGTTGGTGAACCACGAGGCTTTCTTGCTGCCGGGTCTGCTGGTTGGGTTCTTCAGAGGTGTGAGATCGTCGGTGCAGTTGGTGAGCCACTTTGTGAAGTTGCGGGCTGCTTCGTTGGGGTCCGTTGCGGTGGCGGGAGGGTTTTGGCTGAAGGAGGTGGTGAGCTGGTCGGCAGTGATCTTGCTCCAGCTCCTGCGGGGAGCCTGTTGAGGGTGGTGGTGGGTTGTGGTTCTCCTGAAGTTGAAGTGGACGCAGCTGTGATCAGTCCAATGAAGTCCGGTGGAGTGGCTGAAGGAGATGTGCTTGCTGGAGGAGAAGACGGGGTCAAGCGTATGGCCGGCGTAGTGGGTGGGGGTGTTCACCAGTTGCTTGAGTCCGAGGTTGGTGAGGTTGTCCAGCAGGGTGGTGGTGTTGCTGTCAGTGTTGTTCTCCAGGTGGAAGTTGAGGTCCCCTAGGAGGATGTAGTCAGGGGAGGTGAGGGCGTGCGGGCTGATGAAGTCTGCGATGGCTTCGCTGAATTGTGTGCGTGGTCCCGGGGGTCTGTTGATGAGAGTGCCTCTGAGGGTGGTCTTGTGGTCGGTGTGTATCTGGAAGTGAAGGTGCTCGGTGGCGGTGAGGGTGTCGTCGAAGTTGGTCGTGATGCGGATGGTGTTCCTGTGGACGATGGCGATGCCTCCTCCGGTCTTGTTGACGCGGTCCCTCCGGGTGATCTTGTATCCGTCCGGGATGTCTATGGAGATGTCGGGGGCTGAGGAGGCGTTCATCCAGGTTTCTGTGAGGAAGGCGACGTCTGGTGATGTTGTGTTGAGCAAATTCCAGAGTTCGACGGCGTGTCTGTGGACGGAGCGGGTGTTGAGCAGGATGCACTTGAGGTGGTTGTTGCTGGTGCTTGGCCTTTCAGGTGCGGTGCAGGTCCGGAGGCAGGTGAAATTGCAGGCTTGGCAGGTGAAGGGTCCGTGGGTGCGCCTCGGGGTGGCTCGGTAGCAGGCGGGGTTCACTTCGGGTTTGAGTGCGTTGAGGGTGGCGGCGTCGTAAGTTCGTCGTGTGGGCCGGCAACGTCGGGGGCCAGGGGTCCTGGCGCTGGGCGCGGTCCAGGCGCGGATGGGCGCAGACGGGCTTGCCTCTGGCACGCCTCCGGCGCGCCGGCGCAGCGGCCTGCATTAAGAAGGGTGGAGGGAGGGAGGAGCAGCAGCTGGGACGCGGGTGACGAATGGGAGAGGATGGGGGCGGGGCCGCAGGGGAGGCAGCGGCGGGAAAGGAGAGCGGGCGGCGGGCGGGGGGAGAAGGGCACTGAAAGAAACCAACAGCAAGAGCAAAACGGGCAAGCTAGAGGCAGAAAGCTAAAGGCAGAAAGAGATTAAAACGAGCAGAGGCTAAAGGCAAGAAACAATGAATACAATAAGAGCAAAACAGGCAGGCTAAGGGCAGAGAGAGAAACGAGCAGAGGCTAAAGGCAGAGTACAATTAAGGGCAGCAGACAAGTAGGAGGAGGGAAATCGGGAGAGAGAAAGACGCACAGAGGAAGAGGTCAGATTTGATACTTACCACCCACCACTGGGCCACCAGGGATGAGGCGCAGGCGGGAGCCTGCGGGTGGAGGAGGGCCTCGAACTTCGATCAGCAACAGCGGCGAGCAGGCAGCAGGCAGAGCACTAGCAGGGAACGCTAGCGCGGTGGGGGAGCGGACCTGGCCTGGTTACTCAAATTTACTTTATTTACTTTATTTTATGACAATATGCCAAAAGTGTCTCAGAGAATACCCTCACTTAGGAGGTAAGTAATATACACAAGTTATATGTACACAAACCCAAAACAGGGAAGTAACAGTAAGAAAAGTAGTGCAAACAATGTAGGATCACAATAGGATGCAATTGGAAAACATAAGTCTAGGGGCAACACAAACCATATACTCCAAAAGTGGAATGCGAATCACGAATGGACCCCAGACCTATGGGAGCTTGTAGAGGGTCGCTGGGACTGTAGGAAAACAGTAAGGGTGTCCAAAATACCCCACCCCAGAAAGTAGGAGTAAAGTTACCCTACTACCCCAGAAGGACACAATAGTCGTGATAGGGGGATTCTGCAAGAACCACAAGCACCAGCAAAACACTGAAGACGGATTCCTGGACCTGAGGACCTGCAAGGCAAGGGGACCAAGTCCAAGAGTCGCAATAGTGTCCAGGGGGGGCAGGAGCCCAGGAAACTGCAGATGAAGGTGCAAAAGGGCTGCCTCCGGGTGGAAGAAGCCGAAGATTCCTGCAACAACGAAAAGGGCTAGGAACTTCTCCTTTGGATGGAAGATGCCCCACGGTGTGCTGGATGTTGCAGAAGTGTTTCCACACAAAAATACTGCAAACAAGCCTTGCTAGCTGCAAGGGTCGCAGTAGAGGTTTTTGGGTGCTGCTGGGGACCAGGAAGGACCAGGATGTCGCCCTTTGGAGGAGGAGCTCAGCAACTCAGAGAGCCCCCGCAGAAGCAGGCAGCCCCCGCAGAAGTACCGGAGCAGGCACTTAGAATATTTGTGAAACCGGAGTCACAAAAGGAGGGTCCCACAACGTCGGAGTTCAACTCAGAGGGTTGAGCACTGCAGGATGGAGTGCTGGGGACCCAGGCTAGGCTGTGCGCAGAGGAATCCTTGGAGAAGTGCACAGAAGCCGGAATAGCTGTAAATCATGCAGTACACAGGTTTGCTGTATGGTGTGGGGAGGCAAGGACTTACCGCCACCAAACTTGGACTGAAGGATCACTGGACTGTGGGGGTCACTTGGATTCAGCTCCTGTGTTCCAGGGACCACGCTCGTCAGGATGAGAGGGGACCCAGAGGACCGGCGATGCAGTCTTTTGGTGCCTGCGTTAGCAGGGAGAAGATTCCGTCGACCCACAGGAGATTTCTTCTTGCCTTCCAGTGCAGGGTGAAGGCAGACAGCCCTCAGAGCATGCACCACCAGGAAACAGTCGAGAAAGCCGTCAGGATGAGGTGCTACAATGTTGCTGGTAGTCTTCTTGCTACTTTGTTGCGGTTATGCAGGCGTCCTGGAGCAGTCAGCGGTCGATCCTTGGCAGAAGTCGAAGAGGGAAGTGCAGAGGAACTCTGATGAGCTCTTGCATTCGTTATCTGAAGAATACCCCAGAGGAGAGATCCTAAATAGCCAGAAACGGAGGTTTGGCTACCAAGAAAGGAGGTTTGGCTACCAAGAGAGGTAAGAACCTATCAGAAGGGGTCTCTGACGTCACCTGCTGGCACTGGCCTCTCAGAGCAGTCCAGTGTGCCCCCAACACCTCTGAATCCAAGATGGCAGAGGTCTGGGACACACTGGAGGGGCTCTGGGCACCTCTCCTGGGAGGTACTGGTCAGGGGAGTGGTCACTCCCCTTTCCTTTGTCCAGTTTCGTGCCAGAGCAGGGCTGGGTGATCCCTGAACCGGTGTAGACTGGCTTATGCAGAGATGGGCACCATCTGTGCCCCTCAAAACATTTCCAGAGGCTGGGGGAGGCTACTCCTCCCCAGCCCTTCACACCTATTTCCAAAGGGAGAGGGTGTAACACCCTCTCTCAGAGGAAATCCTTTGTTCTGCCTTCCTGGGCTGGGGCTGCTCAGACCCCAGGAGGGCAGAATCCTGTCTGAGGGGTTGGCAGCAGCTGCAGTGGAAACCCCGGAAAGGCAGTTTGGCAGTACCCGGGTTCTGTGCTAGAAACCCGGGGGAATCATGGAATTGTCCCTCTAATACCAGAATGTTATTGGGGTGACAAATCCATGATCTTAGACATGTTACATGGCCATGTTCGGAGTTACCATTGTGACGCTACACATAGGTAGTGACCTATGTGCAGTGCACGCGTGTAATGGTGTCCCCGCACTCACAAAGTACGGGGAATTTGCCCTGAACAATATGGGGGCACCTAGGCTAGTGCCAGGGTGCCCACACACTAAGTAACTTGGCACCTAATCTTCACCAAGTGAGGGTTAGACATATATGTGACTTAAAAGTTACTTATGTGCAGTGAACAATGGCTGTGAAATAACGTGGACGTTATTTCACTCAGGCTGCAGTGCCAGTCCTGTGTAAGAATTGTCTGAGCTCCCTATGGGTGGCAAAAGAAATGCTGCAGCCCATAGAGATCTCCTGGAACCCCAATACCCTGGGTACCTAGGTATCATATACAAGGGAATTATAAGTGTGTTCCAGTGTGCCAATGAAAATTGGTAAAATTAGTCACTAGCCTGCAGTGACAATTGTAGAAAGCAGAGAGAGCATAAAAACTGAGGTTCTGGTTAGCAAAGCCTCAGTGATACAGTTAGGCACCACACAGGAAACACATATAGGCCACAAACATATGAGCACTGGGGTCCTGGCTAGCAGGATCCCAGTGACACATATCAAACATACTGACAACATAGGGTTTTCACTATGAGCACTGGGCCATGGCTAGCAGGATCCCAGTGAGACAGTAAAAACACCCTGACATATACTCACAAACAGGCCAAAAGTGGGGGTAACAAGGCTAGAAAGAGGCTACCTTCCTACACTATCCAGTCCCCCAAATGAAGAGGCCCACAGTGACGACAGCAACTCTGGTCTTCAGGATATGGATGACCTACCTGGCCCATCAGGGACCACTGGCCAGCCGGTTATCCAGGCTCAGTCACACACCACCACAGAGCCGCCCCCATCAGGAAACACCACCACAGCACCAACCCAGCGTACCCATACCTCTGTCCCCAGGACACGTCAATCAGCAATGTGTCCAACTCTACGGGGACACCTCTCCCCCAAGACAAACAGGGACTTGGGGTCAGTGGCAGTGGGCACACAGTTCAGGGGACAGGGGCACAGGCCAACAGGGACACTGGGAGGACTGCTGTGCGTCAGGGGGAGGACAGGCCCAGGGAACTGACTCTCCTGGGGGCACTCGCTGAGATCCTGGGAGCCTATCAACATTCCCAGGACACAATGGGCCAGATCCTGGACAATGTGCAGGAGAACAGGCGGCTGCAGGAGGGACAGTACCAGGGGATCAGGGAGGACTTGCAGGCCATTAACAATGCCCTGATCTCCATTGCAGGGGTGCTGGCAGACATGGCCGACATTATGAGGAAGGCAGTCTCACACCAGTGGGCCCCTGCCACTAGCCAGACTTCTGAACTGCCTTCCACCTCCGCTGCGGCTAGGGGCCAGGAGGCCCGCCACGTTCCCTGCAATCCAGACAGAAGCCAGACACACTTGCAAGACCCGCCAAGAAATGAGACTCTCCTAAATGTCACCATTGTGTCCCACTCAGTCACCCTGTCCACCTTGAACTGACATTGCTCCCCTTCCTATGTCCCGTTGGCCAATGCACCGGCGCTACAAACATACTGGAACAATACCCTGGACTTTCCTCCATCATCACCCCATCCCATTGCACTTGCCCCTCTATATATGAGCACTTCAATAAACACCCTTTAAAAAAAACATTTGGAGTATGTCATGTATATCAAATATGTATTCATTGTAACAGGTACAAACATTGCAAATCAACTGTACAGAGAATGAGCATAGATTAATGACCTGTAGCTGGCTGTAGTGATCACACCAGGAGTATATGTCAGGTCACCAACATCTGCAAAATGAATTGCCAGAGGGAACAGTAAGTGGGCCTAGAAGTTGAGAATATTAGCATGCCATTGCCACACAAATAAAAACAAAAGTCATTGAAATGTGAAGTAACACTGTCCTACCTGTGTGTCATTGAAAGTATTGTCGGATCACATATGTTCTGTTTTCCTCATCCTCATCCTCTGCCTCCTCATCCTCACTGTCCAGAGGGTCTACTGCTGCCACAAGGGCATCTCCAGCCTCCTCCTCCTGCAGGAATGGGACATGGCGGCTGAGGGCCAGGTTATGCAACATTCAGCATGCCACCACTATCTGGAAGACCTTCTTTGGTGAGTAGCACAGGGATCCACCTGTTAGATGGAGGCACCGGACCCTGGCCTTCAGGAGGCCAAAGGTCTTTCAATGATCCTTCTGGTTCACCCTTGTGCCTCATTATAACGTTCTTCTCCCCTTGTCCTGGCATACCTCACAGGGGTCAGCAGCCATGATAGGTTTGGGTAACCAAAGTCACCTGCAAATATTGAGGGACAACATTTAGCCACACACTATCCTATATGGCCCATACCATACCCATACACCAACATCTACTGGGTGGGAACCAGGGCTTACCGATTAGCCACACCCTGTGCCTTTGTAGTTGGCCCATCACATTTGGGATCCTGCTGTTCCTTAGGACAAAGGCATCATGCACCGACCCTGGATACTTACCATTGATGTTGGAGATGTACAGGTCCGCCAAGCACACCATCTGAACATTCATGAACATTCTGAAAACTCTCATGATTCCTGAACAACTGTTCATTCTGCCGGGGGGGGGGGGGCAAATGTAATGTGTTCCATCAGTCGCCCCAATTATGTTGGGGATATGTCCCATAGCATAAAACTCCGCCTTCACTGTGGCCAAATCTTCAACCTGGGAGAAAACAATGTAGCTGCACATGTGTCAGGGCAGACAACACTCTTGTTAGCACTATTGAGAATATTGGCTGTGACATGCCTGCTGCCAAGCCCACTGTCACTTGGAAAAAACCAGTTGCCAGGAAATGGAGCACTGATAGCACTTGCACAGGAGGGGGATCCCAGTGGGGTGACAGATAGCAGATATCAGGTCAGGTTCCAACTGGGCACACAGCTCTGTGATTGTGGTCCTGTCAAGTATATAGGTGAGGATAATGTGCCTGTCCTCCAGTGTTGCCAAGTCCACCAGGGGTCTGTACACAGGGGTATGTCTCCATCTCCTATTCATCCGCAGCGGTACGAATCTAAGGAACAAAAGAGTGAGGAGCCGGTCACAAACTGAACAATGGAGCTACAACAGTACATCCTGTAAACATGTAATGGGTCATTGTGATTTTTGCAGTATCTGCTAATATCTCCTGTGACGCAGCATTATTCCAGGGCCTGCCACCCCCCGCGAAATGGCGTCCGCCTGTCCTGTGTGGAGGGACAGGTGGAAGTGAGGTAATTCCGCTGATGTTGTGCGCCGTTGCGGGAGGCGGTCGGGAACTGCCGTGCAATTCCTCATTGGCTAACATTGGGCCCTATGGGGTACAGTGGGCAATGGTGATCTACGCCGGTGGTGACGGTATGCACCGCCGCGAACGTGACCGCCATTTCTATCATATTCCTCAATTGCTACCTGACCTTCCATAGGAGAGGACCTACACTGCATGTGCTGCTGTGACCTGTGTCTGGGCCAAGTGTGTGGAAATGGGAAAGAGTATGGTGGGCCACATGTGTAACAGGCAGGACTGTTTGTCTAATTCTATTTTCCTGTGTGTATTGCCTCTGAAGGTCAGCGCCCATCAAAAGAAGGGTATGACAACAGTGGTGTTGGTGCAGCCATTGACCCAGTGTATCCTTTGTCTCTCCCCCTTCTTGTTTTGTCACCCTGTTCTTATGTGCATTAGCATCATCTGGCCGAGGAGCAGAGGCACCAGCGATGAGGGAGCTGCATCCCACAAGACCCAGGAGGCAGAGTCCGCTGACGGTGAGGGCACCAGTGGGATGGAGGGCAAGGGGAGCACCATGGAGGAGACTGGACGGGACAGTTCAAACACAGATACCTCCTCCGATGGAAGCTCCATGGTGGTGGCGGACACTTCTGTGACCTCCCCAGCTACAGGTACAGTAGCCACACCCGTACCAGCACCACTCTCCCAGCGAGTTGCCCGTGCCCGTTCACCCAGGAGGGTGGGCATCTCCTTCGCCCAAGGCACCTCAGGTCCTGCCCAAGTGAGACCTGCTGCCCTGAGTGAGGAGGCTATTGACCTCCTGAGATCCATCTCTGTAGGGCAGTCAACCATTGTGAATGCCATACAGGGGCTGGCGGCCCAGATGCAACAATCTAATGCATTCCTGGAGGGCATTTACACTGGATTGGCGGCCCAACAAAGATCGATTCAAGCTCTGGCCTCCTCTCTGATGGCAGACATTGTCCCTGTTTCTACCGCCCCCCTTCAACTTCCACTTCCACTGCCACTGCCCAGTCCCATTCCCCTCAACCCCAACCTATCCCAGGCACACATACAGATGAGCATGCACACAAGGCAACACCCAAGAGTGTCACAAACACCACACCTCATCCCACAGGCACTCACACAAACACCATCCAGTTGCAGACACAACAACATCCACTATTTCCACTGTCTCCCCCCCTCCTCCTCCACCACCTCCCTCCCAGCCACGTCTACACTCACACCTGCAGGCAGTACATCATCATCCACTACCAGCATCATCACCACACCAAGCAGAACACACACCTTTCTGGCAGACACCTCCACAACATCCATGCACATGTCCCCTGTGTCCTCTCCCACTGTGTCTGTCCCCACCTCCTAAAGTACACAAATGCAAGCACTCAGACACCCAACAGCCAACCACCTCAGAACAGCATACAGCTCATGCACCTGCACCCAAATCCAGCAGACAGACACCTCCAACAACCACTCCCTCATCTTCCACTCCCATTCCTTCTCCCTCTTCCCACCCCAGTGTCCCTAAGAAACTGTTCCTATCCACCATTGACCTCTTCCCTGCCCCTCCCCCATCCTGCACGTATGGCCAGGGTACCACGAACCTAGCCAAGCACCTCAGCCACACAGTCCACGGGCCCAGTCCTAACCACACCCACTCGTGGTAGAAAGGGATCCAGGCCACATGTACTGAAGGGGAAGGAGCATGCACCAGCCAGCCTAAAGGGGAAGGAGCCTGCCCCAGCAGGCAAGAAGGGCAAGGACCCTGCACCTGCCACCTGAAAGGCCAAGGAGCCTGCACCTACCACCCGAAAGGCCAAGGAGCCTGCACCAGCAGGCAGGAAGAGCAAGGAGCCTGCACCAGCAGGCAAGAAGAGCAAGGAGCCTGCACCAGCAGGCAGAAAGGACAAGGAGCCTGGACCAGCAACTGTGACGGAGCCCCCGCCACCGACCATGGTTGTGTATCCGCCCAAGGGTGCAGGGGATGTGCAGGAGCCTCCCACCACCAGCAGCACCACCACTGTGCATCCGTCCAAGGGTGCAGGGGATGTGCAGGAGCCTCCCGCCACCAGCAGCACCACCACTGTGCATCTGCCCGAAGGTGCAGGGGATGTGCAGGAACCTCCCCCCACCAGCAGCACCACCACTGTGCATCTGTCTGAGTGTGCAGGGGATGTGCAGGAGCCTCCCCCGACCAGCACCACCATCAGTGTGCAGCCAGCACCGCCAGCGGACGCTATGTAATCCTGCCTCCATGGGCTGCTGCGCGGCCTGCCCCTTCCAGAACCAGTGGGCAAGACACCCACATGAGAGACTGACCCATCACTCCCCAGGATCAAGCACAGGGCATGTTGCCACATCCAGAACCAGTGGGCAAGACACCCACATGAGAGACTGTGGCCCATCACTCCCCAGGATCAAGCACAGGGCATGTTGCCCCACCCAGAACCAGTGGTCAAGGCACTCACCTGAGAGACTGTGGCCCATCACCCCCCAGGATCAAGCACAGAGCATGTTGCCCTCATCCAGAACCAGTGGGCAAGACATGCAGTGGGCAAGACACCCACCTGAGAGACTGTGGCCCATCACTCCCCAGGATCAAGCACAGGGCATATTGCCCCACCCAGAGCCAGTGGGCAAGACACCCACCTCAGAGACTGTGGCCCATCACTCCCAGGATCAAACACAGGGCATGTTGCCCCATCCAGAGCCAGTGGGCAAGACACCCACATGAGAGACTGTGGCCCATCACTCCCCAGGATCAAGCACAGGGCAGGTTGCCCCCTCCAGAGCCAGTGGTCCTGTTTCATCACTCAGCTGAGGTACCCCCCCTTGTCCCCCAGAGTTGCCTGCCTATTTACCAACTGATGCCCCTGCAGTGTTCTCTCCGTGTTGAAGAAGGTGACAAGTGGGGCCTTGGACTTTGGCCTGTGGCCATGTGGCCCACGCAACTTGAGGACTGAGCTGTGTCCTTGTTCTGTAATATGTATATATCTGTTATCTTGCCTAACTTATTATTTCTGCTGTGTTGATCTTATTACAAACACTTTGGTGAAATCATTTTGTCCTTGCATTATTCAGCCGAGTTACGGGGTCATATTGTTTTTGTAGTGCATCTGGTTGTGTGTATGGTGTGTGTTTGTGTGTGTGTGGGGTGTGTGTTGTGTGTGTGTGTGTGTGTCACTCTTTTTTTCTCTTCCCGCCCCAGGCAGCTGTACTCACTGTCATCGTCTTCTCCGGCGTTGGTTTTCGTGGTGGAGTAGAACGTAGAATATCATCGGAAAAACATGCAGTTCTGGTTCGATGGCGCGTGGTTCTTCCCTGTGTCTCCAATGGTGAGTCCTTTCACTTCTGAGCTCAATTTCCGCCAGGCTTTTGATGTCGTGTGTACCGCCCCGGAAAAGGATGCAGTTTGCAGGGTCTTAATATGGTGGGCGGAACCATTGACTTCCGTCTGGCTATAGGCGGCTACCGCCACAGTGGCTGATGTTTCCGCCCTGGTGGTCGGTGTGGTACATTGGCTGTCTTTCAGAGATCTTTCCGCCATGGTCATAATTTGGTGGTAGTTACCACCAGCCTGTTGGTGGTATTACCGCCACTTTATCAACAACTGCCAGGGTCGTAATGAGGGCCCTGGTCTCTATTAATGACACCATGCATGTAGTACTGATAGGCCCTTTTTGTATTTCCCTCAGGCACAGGTATTTAAAACCCCTTTTTTAACTGCGCAAATTACTCAGGTGAGGCCTGCACTTTTGTACCTGCAACTGTTAGCCATAGAAAAGGTTTGTTTTTATTCATCAAAGTTTTTAATGGCTGTATTAACTGCTGCAAGATAAAGATTAATTTATGGCTTGCCCATGTGATTTATAAGTGCTGTTGATATTTGTGTTCAACTTAATTGTTTTGTCTACTATATTTTAACTTTGCAAGATTGATTTTTATTCTGTGTATTTATGAAAAATGTTTTATGATGGTTATCGTTTTTATGGATTTTTAAAATCTGAATGAGTTCGTATTTGACTTCATTTGATTTGAGTTGATTGAAGTGCACACCAAGAAAAAGCAATTTATGAGGCGAAGGGTTGTCCGCAAAAGTGGGATAAGATATAGGGTGAGTGGGCATATCATGTGATATTGTTGTAATGAGAAAAGTTGCCAAACGTGATTGTGATTCTTTAATGGTGCATTCTGACGCTACTGTGATGATGATGTATGAGTTTTGGTGGATGATGCTTTATAATGCTAAACCTAATAAAATGTGGTTATTGTAAAAAAGGAGAGGCAACTTATGCAGCATAGTGCAGCACATTATTTGTAGTATTACTTTATTATTTGTCATTGTTACACATGTTCACAGTGTCTGGAGAACACTGGGAAAGATAGTTGGTCCGACAGTGGCTGCCAGACCTTTGGCTTTGCCATTGTTTGCTTTGTTTTGTCATGGGTCTTGTAAAACTTTATGTGTGAGGAGGTGCCAGGCCATTCCCAATATAAAAAAATGCTAAAAGTTAAAATATATTTTTGGCCTCACAAACCACACTTCGGTAGAGTAGAACCAGGCCCTTGAGGGATCTACTTTGTGTGTTCATGTGCTCTTTGTGAAAGAACAGAATGCGGATTCACGGATACACCGCATCTCCTCTCATAAAATCAACAACAACAAAGAAATGCTTTTTAGCCCGGGAGGGTCCCTTTGGGACCAGAGCTAAGAGGTCAGGGTGTCCGTGCCCTTGCTGCTTTTTCTTCTTTTTGCCTTTTTTTGGGGGACTCGGCTTAAGCTGAGTCCCCTCATGGCTGACAACACTTCAACAGCTTCTGTTGTTGAAGTGTTATCAGCCAATCAGATCTCAGCAAGAGATCGTTAGGGGCCACAAATCCTTCACATCCCTAGATTTACAAATTTAGACATTCTTAAATTTCTCAAAAGCTACTGAACGGAAATTCCACCCAACCAAAATAAGCACTCGTTCTGGACAAGGACCTACCTTTCTGCCAAATTTGGTGTAATTCCGTTCAGTAGTTATTGCGCTATCGCTGTTCAAAATCCCTATAGAAAATTAATGCCAGGAACCCCCCAAAAACTATTGTGCAAATGCCCCCAGGAATTGGCTGTCCAGCAAAAAATATTTTTTAAATGCTTTTAAGTCTGGGGGTGCTTTGGGACCCCAGCACCAGAGCTAAGAGGTCAGGGTGTTCATACCCTGCCCCTTTTCTTTACTTTTTCCTGGTACTCGGCCAAAGCCAAGTCCCAACATGCCTGACAACACTTCATCGGCTTCCTTGTTGAAGTGTTGTCAGTCAATCAGATCTCAGAACGAAATCGGGAGGGCTCGCAAATTCTTCGTGTCCCTATATATGCAAATTTGTTTTCCCCTTAATTTCTCAAAAACTAATGAACCAAAACAAAAATGGATTTCCTTCTGAACCAGGACCTACCTTTCTGCCAAATTTGCTGTAATTACATCCAGAAGTTTCTGTACTATCGCTGTTCAAAATCCCTATGGTAAAATTAATGGGGAAAAAGTGATTTGGAAGCTCCCCTTTTTCTCGCCCCCACCCAGAAACTTTCCAGACAGCAGCTGACCAGACAGGCAAGTAAAAAAAATGCTTTTTATATAGAAACTACATCCTAACTATAACTACCTAGTAGCGAACGCCAATGGGTGATATATATATATATATATATATATGTATATATACACACACATTTTATATATGGGTGTGTGTGTGTATATATACATATATATACACATACATAAACATTACATATATAACCTACTGCCAGGTTCCAGTAGTTAGTTATAGTTAGGATGTAGTTTCAGTCAGAAAAGTGTTTCTTTGAGTTGCCTATATCTTTGGCACATTTCACAAATCTTCACGAAATCTTCAAAACAAAGTGTCCCATAGGGTCTTGCTGGGGAGAGGGGGAGGGCTAACAAAAATGTGATTCACGTGTTAATTCCCATAGGGATTTCAGACACGACTACATCCCGAACCGCCAAACAGAATTACACCAAATTTGGCAGAAAGCTAGATCTTGGGGCGCACATCCTTCTTTTTGTAATTTGGTGTAAATCTGTCCACTAGTTTTAGAGATATTAAAGGTTAAAAAAATATAGATATCGAGGGATGCAGAACCTCCATGGATCCAACAGTCTAATTGGCTGCCAACACTTCAACCAGGAAGTGTTGGCAACCATTTTTCAATTCTGCTCCAGCTGAAGCCTAAAACAAAAAAGTGAAAAAATAGAAAAGGGGGCAGGGTAGGAAGGACCTTGCCTTGGTCCTGGCGTCCTCCTGGCACCCTGCCAGGTCTAAAAAGTTTTTTTTGTTTTTTTTTAAATCTGCGGATCCAAAAGAAGTGCAGTCTCTCATGCTTGTTGTTTTAGTAACCCCTGAGTGGACCAGGTCCCGGGGGGATTGCTGGTATTTAAAAAATGGAGGGGGTGCACACCCCAAAGAATTATTTAAGCCCCGGGGATCACCGCCTCATCACAATATCGGCGGGCCATGCACCCCCCCCCCCGGGGGGGACCATTACCTCCCTGGGGTTACATAAGTCTAATGATGTAGAGGGGCCACGCGGACCCCCTTTCTCCCCCGGGCCTGGGGACAACCACCTCCATGGGGGTACATTTTAAAAATAAATGGGGGGCTACCAACTTTTTTTAAATCGTGGAGGGGGGCTGTGCAGCCCCCCTCCAGGTCATATACAGCTCCAAGGACCACCACCTCCCTGGGGCCGGGCCGTGCAGAAAAAAGGAAGGAGGGTGACCATGCAGCCTCTCTCCTTTTGCCATATATGCCCCTGGGGACCACCACCCCCCTTGCTATCTCCCAAGGTACTCACCCTCGGAAGGTAGCTGTTTGCTTTTGCATTGGTGGGAGCTGTTGGCAGGAGCTGACAGCTCCCGCCAAGCAAAAGCAAGCATAACTTCGCTCCCAGCAAGTGGGAGAGTTAAAACTGTTCCCGCTTTCTGAGAGCGGAGTTTTCATCTCTTTCCCTGCCCACTAACATGTGGACAGAGAAAGAGATTAAACTATTGCTCCCGCACACAGGGAGCTGCATTTTCAGCAGCTCCCTGCGTGCTGGAGCAATTCTGGCTCCCACAGGAGGTGGGGAGACAGATGGGACCGCAGGCAGTTTGCGGCTCCTCCAGCGATCCTCTAATCATCCTAACTTCATGCGCATTGGCAAGGCAAAGCAAGTGTGTTTTCTCTGCATTTCCACCGTGAACAGATATCTGTAATTCTTGATGGAAGTGTTTGCATCCTTGCTTTTTTCGAGCCCAAATTTCTCATGTAGTGTCTGTGACGAGTGGGTTCTTTCTTGTCATCTGCTGATGAGTCAAGAGATCGTGTTCTAAACTTTTAAAAACTATAAGTATGTAAACTTGTCTGGAAGACCCTTCTGTTTTGCCCTGTTCTATATACATTAGTGATATGCAACGCCTTCCCCCCAACTTGTTCCGCCTGCCGCAATCCACTTAGTGGGTGCGTCAGGGGCAGGGCGCAACAGCATTAAAGCTGCTCTCGACCAGCAGGAAACTCCTAGCATTCTGGCTACGCTTCTGCAGTTCCTGCTGTCAGACTCTTTTCTTCCTTTTCTTAGGCACAGCATGCCATGTCGGCGATGTGGACAGTTTCTCTGTCTGTTTTCTCCTGTCTCTGGATCCTGGGATTTTTGGTTATGGTTGCTCCTGCTTTTTCTCCCGAAGTATATCGATGAAGAAAACAAAAGGACAAGAAGATTCACACATCCTACAATTCCATTAAAAGGCGGTAGTGCGCTATGTGCCTGCATACATTCATGTTTGCTATGTCTTTTCTGATATTTGCAGCCTGCATCAGGAACCTTTGTTGTCTTGGCTTGGAAATAAACTTCCCTTGGATACTAACAGAATACATTAGTGCTGGTGCTGGATTTATAGGACATAGTACTATGAACTTTAAGAAATACTTTAAGATTGATTTTTTTGCTTTTGTTTTGACATTTATTATTGCCAAGTACTTAGATTTAGATTTTGTAAGGTATGTAAAATCCTCTCATGAGTTTAGGGGGAGGTGTTTTTTTTTAGTTTGTTATCTTATAGTACTGAGGATATTTTTTCTCCTGCCGCTCCTTCTGGTTCTGCACCTTCAGTGATTCATGTCATAGCTCCTCATCTATTCTGTTGGCACCACCTGAAACGTTCACTGGGGATCCCACAAAATATGCCATATTCATGAACCAGTGCCATCTGCATTTTCTGTATAAAGTCTATTGTTTTCCTACTGTGCAATCTAAAGTTGCTTTTGTTTTGTCATACTTGGGGGGTATGGTGGCTACTTGGTCTATTCCCCTTGTGGATGATAATGATCCTTTACTGTACATTTATAATGCTTTTAAAACTGAGTTAAGGAGACTATTTGATAGACATTCATTTATTCAATCAGTGGATACTGAATCTGAAACAGGGTACTAAGGGTCTCTTGACATCTGTCTCACATTTTAATAGACTAGTGGCTGCAGCAGAGTGGCCAGAAGCCAAACATAGTGCCTTATTTTACTGACTGAAAGATGATTAAAAATACTTATTTCTCAAGTAGTGGATTGTCTTGAATCCTATCAATCTTTTAGTAAAACTTGATCACAGTCTAAGTGAAGGCCACAGAGAAAAAGGACCTTCAGATAGCAGAGTATTAGTATTTACGGAGGGAAAGACAGAAAATGAGAAGATAACAGAGGAACCAGAACCAATGCATATTGGTAGCATGCATGGTCCCTTTAGTAATGAGGAGCAACAGATACATCGAAATAAACTACTGTTTAGAATACGGAAAACAGGGACATTTTTATGTGACTGCCCTGTGAAACCCAACAAAAGAGGCGAGTCTGGAAATTCTCCCAAAACCTGCTGATATGAGTGTTTTGGGTAGTTCAGGTCTTATAGTCTCACAAGCCTTAACGCCTATTGCATCTCTATCTATTACCCATCATGTCTTTGTGTATGCTACTGTGATATTCAATGAGAGGATCATACCGCGGATATAAGTATCATGATAGACTCTGGTGCTACTGGAAATTTCATAGACCTACAGTTACAAAAACAGTTGGGGATTCCTCTATTGCAAAAATATAGTATAGACGAAGTTAAGACCATTTACGGTAGTATCATCAAGTCAGGCCCTATTACTTACTCAACTGTGGACCTTTGTTTTACCATATAGGACTGTCACAGGGAGTCTATTAGATTTTATCTGATACAAGCTCCTCTGTCCCATGGTATGCCTTGGCTCACTACACATAATCCAGACATTGACTGGACTGACTATACAGTCTCTTTTTCTTCCTCCTTTTGTAGAAGACATTGTCAAAACTCAACTAAAACCCAGAAAAAAATCATGGTCACTACTGAATGCCCTGCACCTATGTTGCCATCATGTTATTATGACCTAGCAGAGGGGTATGATAAAACTAAAACCTTAAATCTTCCCTCCATAGACCCTATGACTGTTGAATCGACTTAATACCAGGAGCTCCAATTGAATGTAACATGATATATTTTTTGACAGGAAAAGAAAATATACATCCCAGGGCTTATCTTTACAAAATGCTTGGTATTGGTTTCATCAGGCCTTCTAGGTCACCAACTTCTTCGCCTCTCTTCCTTGTCTCCAAGAAAAACAAAAGGTCCTCGTGCCTGTACTGACTATAGGGCTCTTAATGAGGTTACCATTGAAAACCGGTATCGTTTCCCCTTAATTCATACCTTCGATCAAGTGAAAGATGCTAAAATATTCATTAAACTTGACTTACGACGTGCATATCATTTGGTACAAGTACAAGAAGGAGACAAATGGAAAACAGCCTTTCATACCAAATTTGCATTGTATGAGTACTTGGTTATGCCTTTAGCCTTAGCAATGCACTAGCTGCCTTCCAGTACTTCATAAATGAATTGCTGAGGGAATAGCTGCAATTTTGCACCATTGCATATATTGATGACATCCTGATTTACTCCCCCTCAATAGACGAGCATAAGAAACATGTCAGAGACATCCTAAACAGATTAAAAGACAATAAACTCTTTGTAAAGTTAGAAAAATGTGAATTTCATGTACCCACTGTTTCTTTTTGGGGGTTTTGGGGTTTGTGTTAGCCACTGAGGGGTAAGTATGGATCCACAGAAGGTGCTCTTTATCACACAATGGAGGGCTCCCCAAACAGTCAAAGAAATGCAAAGCTTCTTAGGTTTTTGCTAATTTTTATTGATATTTTAGTGAATGTTTTTCTGCTTTGGCTCCCCCCATTAGTAAGCTTTTGAGCAAAGAGATGAAGTTTGTGTGAACTCCAGAAGCTGAATAAGCATTCCGACAACTTAAGGCAGCTTTTAGCTTTTACTAGTGCCCCTATATTGAAACACCCAGATTATCCTCAACATCTTCATTGTAGAGCCTGATGCATTTCAGGTAGCAGTGGGGGAGGGGGGTGTTGTGTCAGAGAGATATGGAGGCTGGTTGTTTACATCCTGTCGCTTTGTCCCCACAAATTATGCTCTGCTGAACAGAAGTATGCAGTTGGAGATAGAAGACTTTTGAGGAATGGCGGCATTTCTTACACAGAGCCCTACGTATCCATCACAGTTCTTACAGACCCTAGGAATCTGCAGTTCTTGAAGTCGGCTTGTGCTTTGTCTATGAGCCAACTATGCTGGGCCCAATTCTTTAGCAACTTCGATTTTGTTATTTAGTTTCAGGCAGGTAAACAACATGGGAAAGCGGACACTCTCTCACGATTGGGATATGATGTACCTGAAACACCTACTAAACATCTTCCCATAAATTACAAGGATCGTATATTGGAGACCTTGTATTCCGAAGACCAATTTATTACTGAGGTTTGGAAGGCTCAGCAATCCAAAGCAGTACAACAATTCGCTTTAAAACATAACACACACAATGTACAAGACCATCTGTACATTCAGGGGGTCTCTTTGTTCCTTCCACACCATTGTAACAAGTGCTATTAAACAATGTCACTCTCATAGGCTAGCAGGACACCCTGGTGGAAAAAAAAAACATTGTACTTCTCAGACAATATTTTTGGAGGCCCACGTTTTCAATAGACACTAAAACATTTATACAGAAATGCCACACTTGTGCACAAAGTAAGAGTTTGCATCAGGCACCTGCTGGCATACTAACTCCATTACCCACTCCTCCTGCCTACTGGCACACAATTTCTATGGACTTTACTGTGGAACTATCTAAAACTGAGCAGGGGAACACTACAATTTTAAAGGTGGTGGATTTGTTGACAAAAATGCATAATTTCATACCTATGGAAAGCCTACCCGCTTCTAAAGATATCTCTCCTGTATTTTTACAGCACATGGTATGCATACATGGTCTTCTGTCTATTATTGTTTCAGACCGAAGTTCCCAATTTGGGTCAAAGTTTTGGCAGGGCTTGGGTAACATATTACAGATTGATATTTGTTTTTCCTCTAGCCATCACCTTCAAACAGGTGGCCAAACTGAAAGAGTAAATCAATGCCATGAACAGTATTTAAGATGTCAATTATTGATTGGGACACATTTCTCAGGGCTGTTGAATCTGCTTACAATAACGGCATGCACTCTTCTACTACATATTCTGTTTCTATAGCCCTTATGGTTTTCATCCTAGGCTTTACTGTCTTCTTCTACCTCGTCTATCCCTGTTGCCCAAGATTTGGTAGATCACATATATGACATACAGAAAACTTCTCAGGTCAATTTAGACAAAGCAAAAGCAGTCTATAAGAGAAACACTGATCTTCATTGCCTTCCTAGTCCTGATTATTTCATTAGTGATATGATGTGGTTTTCCACTCAAAACATCGCCTTGAAAGGCTCACGTAAATTTAAACCTTGTTATATTGGGCCTTATAAAATCACCAAGAAGAACAATTCAGTTGTGATGAAGCTGGAGCTGCTTGCTACTTTGCGAATACATCCTTTTTTTCATGTCTCCTGGCTAAAGCCTGTTGCTCCTGGTACTCGATGTCCCCCGAAACCTTTACTGTGATGGTGAATGATGAGCCAGAATTTTAGGTAGAAAAAACTGTGGATTCCAGAAGAGTAGAAACGTAGACTTCAGTATTTGGTTCACTGGAAGGGTTCTGGTTCTGAAGATCGTACTTGGAAGCCTGGAGCCATCTCCATGTCCCCGTATTACTTTGTTAGTTCCATAGGTGATTCCCTCACAAGCTCAAACCTGTGGGGGGGGTTGTTGGGGGGATGTACAGTCACACCTGCTGTGATCCGCTTAGCGAGTGCCGCAAGGGACATGGCGCGGCAGCATGAAAGTCGCTCTCATCTGGCAGGAAACCGCTTAATGTTCTGGCTACGCATCTGCAGTTCCTGCTCTTGGGCACTTTCCTTCTCTTTCCAGGGCACAGCATGCCGTGTTGGCATTGTCAGGGGTTTCTCTGTTGTTTTTTCTCCTGATTCAGGATCCTGGGATTTTCGGTTACAGCCGCTCCTGCTTTTTCTCCCAAAGTATAACTGTGAAGGAAACAAAAGTACAAGGAGATTTATGCACCCAAATATTCCCTTAAAAGCGGTAATGCGCTATGCGCCTGCATGAATTATTTTTATATATACTCATCCGATATCTGCAGTCTGCATCAGGCACCTTCGTTGTCTTGGCTTAGAAGTAAAACTCCCTGTGGATTCTAACAGGATGCATTAGTGTTGGTTCTGGACTTATAGGACATAGTACTATGAACTTTAAAAAAATAAACTTTAATTGATTTTTCTTTTTGGTTTGACATTTATAATTGCCAAATACTTAGATTTTGTAAGGTATGTAGAATCTTCTTATAAGTGTAGGGGGGAGGTTGGTTTTCTTATTTTTTTGTCATATAGCACTTACACTCTGTTATATTTTTTCTAGATTTTCACATTTTATCTTAGGCTATCATTTATCACACAATGGAAGAGGTGTTTCACTTAGGTATTAGAAATGAGCATATATTTTGTTTCATTATTGCACATGTTATACTATATTTCTCTAGTGGATGTTTATTGACTTTTTCTGTCCTTTCTATCTCACTGAAGAAGGCATACAAGACTCAGTTGGGCATGCGCACTTATTTGCACCACCTTTGAGGAACTTGGGTTTTTCTCCCTTCTACCCCTACTTCCCCCCACTTAATCTTGATTGGCTTTGACAGTCGTTGGGCTGACTCTGTGGTGTGGGAAGTTGGGAACTCATATCAGGAATTCCATATCGCTCCTGCAGAAAGTAAGGTTAGACCGGACACAACCACGCCGTGCACAGCCAAAAGCCATGCCCGGTGGTGGTTGGGTTAACATATAGACCCTCATTACAACCCTGGCGGTAAATCCTGATTTCCGCCGTGCTGAAGACCGCCAACATACCGTTGCGGCAGCAGAATTCTGCTACAGGTATTATGACCCACATCTCGGAATCCGCCACAATACAGACACCCACACAAGTCCACCACACCAAAGGTCAGTGATAAACTGGCGATACCAAAACCTACACCGTCACGCCAACAAGAATACGCCCACACTATCACGACCCATTAATCAACGCGGCGGTCTTTCAACCGCAGTAATCCATGGGCAGTACACACTGCCGCGCTCAAAATACACACACACTTACCAAACACAACTACATTGGACAATTCAAAATACACCTGATACACATACACACACCACATCCACAACACTATAAAACACACACACACACATTACCCACAAACTCTTACAACTAATTTTTTTGAAGAAGCAGAGAGAGATTAGCAAACACAACACCAGCATCCACAGGCACACAACACCATCACCCGTACAACATCCACACACCTCAAACAACACACACCAACACACCCTCCCCCCACATCAGAACAAACAGCACCTCACACACCACCCACACCACATCATGACACCTCAAAGACACCCCAGGTTTTTCTGAGGAGGAGCTCAGGGTCATGGTGGAGGAAATTATTTGGGTAGAGCCACAGCTTATCGGATCACAGGTGCAGCACACCATTGCTTGGAAGATGGAGCTATGGCGGAGAATCCTGGACAGGGTCAACACAGTGGGACAGCATCCAAGAACACAGGATGACATCAGGAAGAGGTGGAATGACCTACGGGGGAAGGTGCGCTCCATGGTATCAAAGACACCAGATTGCTGTACAGAGAACTGGCGATGGATCCCCCACCTCCTCCCCCACAACTAACAACATGGGAGGAGCAAGTCTTGGCAATACTGCATCCTGAGGGCCTTGCAGGAGTAGCAGGAGGACTGGACTCTGGTAAGTCATATCTTTATTACCATATCCCCCCAACCCGCCTGCATGCCATCACATACCCGCACCCTTACCCTCACTCCCATCACTCAATCATCTCACATATGTCCCACTATCACAACCCACACATCTCAATACCAAGGCCCTGCATGCAACACCTATGCATGGACCACTGTCACCAAAGCATGTCCAGTACAGATACCCACACAGACCCCAAAGCAACTATTACAAAAGGGCAAACACAATGATGCAAACACAGGAATAGAGGGTACCTCACCCAATGCATAAGATGGCACACACAGATACTAAAACTATGCATTTACATCCCAACAGGACCCATACCCAACGTCACCAGACAGGAGGTGCCAGACATTTCCAGTCCCCCCCACAGGAGAGGACCACAGTGATGACAGCAGCTCTGCACGCCTGGATCAAGATGACCAGCCCGGCCCATCAGGGATTTCTGGACAGTCGATTGCCCTGCCACTGTCACAAGCCACCACAGACACTCCCCCCTCAGGAAACACCAGCACAGCACCCACCCAGCGGGCCCATCCCTCTGTCCCCAGGACACATCAAGCAGCAGTGTGTCCACCACTACAGGGAACCCAGGCAAACCCACCAACCCAAGAAAATCAGGGACCATGGGGTCAGTGGGCACACGGTTCAGGGGACAGAGGCACAGGATAACAGGGAAGCTGGGAGGACCGCTGTGCGACAGGGGAGGACAGGCCCAGGGAACCAACACTCCACAAGGCACTCTCCAACATCATGGGAGCATACCACCATTCCCAGGATACCATGGGCACGGTACTGGCCAAGTTTCAGGAGACCCAGCGGCTGCAGGATGAACACTACCTGTGGATCAGGGAGGACTTGAAGTCCATTAACAACAACCTGGTCACCATTGCAGGGGTGCCGGCAGACCGTATCAACACCATGAGGGACACAGTGGGACACAAACAGGCCCCTGACACTAGCCTGGACGATGAACAGCCACCCACCTCCACCGGCGCTAGTGAACAGGAGGCACTGCCACAGGACAAACAGGCCACCAGCACTCCCCTGTAGAGGGAGAACCACCCCGCAAACGGTCCCTGAGATCCAGGAACAAGACAGAGAACATTGCCAAGACCCCCGCCAGGAAATAAGACCTTCCTGAATGTCACCCTTCTGTCTCATTTTGTCACCCTGTCCACCTTAAGCTGTCATTGCTCCCTTTCCTATGCCCCTTTGGACAATGCACCTGTGAGACCAAGAGACTGGACTCTGCCATGGACATTCCTACACCATCACCCCAGCCCATTTCACATCCCCTCCACTTATTAGCACAGAAATAAACACCCTTGAATCACCAAACAATCTGGAGTCAGTCGGTGCTTTCACAAATGTGCAATTGCAACATCTCTGAAATATAGCAATGTCAATGTACTTGTTCGCATACCAATGTTACACAGCTGTAGGCTGTGAGAAAGTAGCCTCTTTCTAGCCTTGTTACCCCCACTTTTGGCCTGTTTGTGAGTGTATGTCAGGGTGTTTTCCCTGTCTCACTGGGATCCTGCTAGACAGGGCCCAGTGCTCATAGTGAAAACCCTATGTTTTCAGTATGTTTGTTATGTGTCACTGGGACCCTGCTAGTCAGGACCCCAGTGCTCATAAGTTTGTGGCCTATATGTATGTGTTCCCTGTGTGGTGCCTAACTGTCTCACTGAGGCTCTGCTAACCAGAACCTCAGTGGTTATGCTCTCTCACTTCTCTCAAATTGTCACTAACAGGCTAGTGACCATTTTTACCAATTTACATTGGCTTACTGGAACACCCTTATAATTCCCTAGTATATGGTACTGAGGTACCCAGGGTATTGGGGTTCCAGGAGATCCCTATGGGCTGCAGCATTTCTTTTGCCACCCATAGGGAGCTCTGACAATTCTTACACAGGCCTGCCACTGCAGCCTGAGTGAAATAACGTACACGTTATTTCACAGCCATTTTACACTGCACTTAAGTAACTTAGAAGTCACCTATATGTCTAACCTTTACCTGGTAAAGGTTAGGTGCAAAGTTACTTAGTGTGAGGGCACCCTGGCACTAGCCAAGATGCCCCCACATTGTTCAGAGCCAATTCCCTGAGCTTTGTGAGTGCGGGGACACCATTACACGCGTGCACTACATATAGGTCACTACCTATATGTAGCTTCACAATGGTAACTCCGAATATGGCCATGTCACATGTCTATGATCATGGAATTGCCCCCTCTATACCATCCTGGCATAGTTGGCACAATCCCATGATCCCAGTGGTCTGTAGCACAGACCCTGGTACTGCCAAACTGCCCTTCCTGGGGTTTCACTGCAGCTGCTGCTGCTGCCAGCCCCTCAGACAGGCAGCTGCCCTCCTGGGGTCCAGCCAGGCCTGGCCCAGGATGGCAGAACAAAGGACTTCCTCTGAGAGAGGGTGTGACACCCTCTCCCTTTGGAAAATGGTGTGAAGGCAGGGGAGGAGTAGCCTCCCCCAGCCTCTGGAAATGCTTTCTTGGGCACAGATGTGCCCAATTCTGCATAAGCCAGTCTACACCGGTTCAGGGACCCCTTAGCCCTGCTCTGGCATGAAACTGGACAAAGGAAAGGGGAGTGACCACTCCCCTGACCTGTACCTCCCCTGGGAGGTGTCCAGAGCTCCTCCAGTGTGCTCCAGACCTCTGCCATCTTGGAAACAGAGGTGCTGCTGGCACACTGGACTGCTCTGAGTGGCCAGTGCCACCAGGTGACGTCAGAGACTCCTTGTGATAGGCTCCTTCAGGTGTTGCTAGCCTATCCTCTCTCCTAAGTAGCCAAACCCTCCTTTCTGGCTATTTAGGGTCTCTGTCTCTGGGGAAACTTTAGATAACGAATGCAAGAGCTCAGCCGAGTTCCTCTGCATCTCTCTCTTCACCTTCTGATAAGGAATCGACTGCTGACCGCGCTGGAAGCCTGCAAAACTGCAACAAAGTAGCTAAGACGACTACTGCAACTCTGTAACGCTGATCCTGCCGCCTTCTCGACTGTTTTCCTGTTTGTGCATGCTGTGGGGGTAGTCTGCCTCCTCTCTGCACCAGAAGCTCCGAAGAAATCTCCCGTGGGTCGATGGAATCTTCCCCCTGCAACCGCAGGCACCAAAAAGCTGCATTACCGGTCCCTTGGGTCTCCTCTCAGCACGACGAGCAAGGTCCCTCGAATCCAGCAACTCTGTCCAAGTGGCCTCCACAGTCCAGTGACTCTTCAGTCCAAGTTTGGTGGAGGTAAGTCCTTGCCTCACCTCTCTGGGCTGCATTGCTGGGAACCGCGACTTTTGCAGCTACTCCGGCCCCTGTGCACTTCCGGCGGAAATCCTTCGTACACAGCCAAGCCTGGGTCCACGGCACTCTAACCTGCATTGCACGACTTTCTAAGTTGGTCTCCGGCGACGTGGGACTCCTTTGTGTAACTTCGGGTGAGCACTGTTTCACGCATCTTTGTAGTGCCTGTTTCTGGCACTTCTCCGGGTGCTACCTGCTGCTGAGAGGGCTCCTTGTCTTGCTCGACGTCCCCTCTCTCTCCTGGTCCAATTTGCGACCTCCTGGTCCCTCCAGGGCCACAGCAGCGTCCAAAAACGCTAACCGCACGATTTGCAGCTAGCAAGGCTTGTTGGCGTTCTTTCGGCGGGAAAACACTTCTGTACGACTCTCCACGGCGAGAGGGATCCGTCCACTAAAGGGGAAGTCTCTAGCTCTTTTCGTTCCTGCAGAAACCGCAGCTTCTTCTGTCCAGTAGAAGCTTCTTTGCACCCGCAGCTGGCATTTCCTGGGCATCTGCCCATCTCCGACTTGCTTGTGACTTTTGGACTTGGTCCCCTTGTTCCACAGGTACCCTAGATTGGAAATCCACAGTTGTTGCATTGTTGGTTTGTGTCTTTCCTGCATTATTCCTCTAACACGACTTCTTTGTCCTTAGGGGAACTTTAGTGCACTTTGCACTCACTTTTCAGGGTCTTGGGGAGGGTTATTTTTCTAACTCTCACTATTTTCTAATAGTCCCAGCGACCCTCTACAAGGTCACATAGGTTTGGGGTCCATTCGTGGTTCGCATTCCACTTTTGGAGTATATGGTTTGTGTTGCCCCTCTCCCTATGTTTCCCCATTGCATCCTATTGTAACTATACATTGTTTGCACTGTTTTCTAAGACTATACTGCATATTTTTGCTATTGTGTATATATATCTTGTGTATATTTCCTATCCTCTCACTGAGGGTACACTCTGAGATACTTTGGCATATTGTCATAAAAATAAAGTACCTTTATTTTTAGTATAACTGTGTATTGTGTTTTCTTATGATATTGTGCATATGACACTAAGTGGTACTGTAGTAGCTTCACACGTCTCCTAGTTCAGCCTAAGCTGCTCTGCTAAGCTACCATTATCTATCAGCCTAAGCTGCTAGACACCCTATACACTAATAAGGGATAACTGGGCCTGGTGCAAGGTGCAAGGTGCAAGTACCCCTTGGTACTCACTACAAGCCAGTCCAGCCTCCTACATAGGCCAGGACTAAACATAGCAGAGGGCACAAATTGGGACCCAAATCTGTGAAATGGAAAGCCAAAGTGTCAAGTCAGGGTCCATACACAGAGATGAAAACGCAGACGTATGCTACGTCCTACAATAGTATGAGATGTGGGAAGCAGTTCCATCCTCTTACCTGTGTCTCACTGGAAGTATTGCATGATGATGTTGTTTCGGTTGTCTACATCTTTTTCTTCTGCCTCCTCTTCTTCACTGCCCACAGGCTCCACAGCTGCCACAAGACCAGCATCAGCCCCATCCTCCTGCAGAAAAGGCACCTGGCGTCGCAAAGCCAGGTTGTGCAACATACAGCAGGCCACAATGATCAGGCACACCTTCTTCGGTGAGTAGTATAGGGATCCACCTGTCAGATGGAGGCCCCGGAATCTGGCCTTCAGGAGGTTAAGATGCGCTCTATTATCCTCCTAGTTCACCCATGTGCCTCATCGTAGCATTCCTCTGTCCTTGTCCTGGGATTCCTCACTTGGGTCAGTAGCCATGACAGGTTGGGGTAACCAGAGTCACCTGCAAATATTGAGGGACAACAGTTAGACATCCTACAAACATTAGGGAATCTCCCATACCCAGACAGCAAATGAAACTGTGTGGGCACTTTAGGCTCACCTATTAGCCACACACGGTGCCTCTGGAGTTGCCCCATCACATAAGGGATGCTGCTATTCCTCAAAATGTAAGCGTCATGCACTGAGCCAGGATACTTGGCATTCACATGGGAGATGTACTGGTCTGCCAAACACACCATCTGCACATTCATTGAATGGTAGCTTTTCCGGTTTCTGTACACCTGTTCATTCTTGCGGGGGGAGGGACAAATGCCACAGGTGTACCATCAATGGCACCAGTGATGTTGGGGATATGTCCCAGGGCATAGAAGTCAACTTTTACTGTGGGCAAATCCTCCACCTGGGGGAAAACTATGTAGCTGCGCATGTATTTCAGCAGGGCAGACAACACTCTGGACTACACGTTAGAGAACATTGGCTGTGACATCCCTGATGCCATGGCTACTGTTGTTTGAAAAGACCCACTGGCCAGGAAATGGAGTACTGACAGGACATGCACTAAAGGTGGTATTCCTGTGGGATGGCAGATAGCTGACATCAGGTCACGCTCCAACTGGGCACACAGTTCCTGGATTGTTGCACAATCAAGTCTGTAAGTGATAATTATGTGTCTGTCTTCCTTTGTCGACAGGTCCACCAGGGCTCTGTATACCGGAGGATGTTGCCATCTCATCACCTGCCCCAGCAGACGTGCCCTATGGAGGAGAACAGTGAGCAGAGGATCATACAACACATAGGTTTCACAAGGCTGTTTAGCACAAACGGTAAAATTTCTCTATGTGCCTTTGTCTGTCCGTATTCATGGCCTAAATAGGTGTGACGCAGTTACTTGGCCTGCCATGTGGCCCTCTGGAATGGCGGCTGCCTGACCTGTAAGGTGGGACAAGGGGAAATGAGGTAACTGCGCTGGCGTTGAACACCGTCACGGTAGGCGGTTTAAGACCGCGGTGCAATTCAGCATTGGTTATCATTGGGCCCTATGAGTTTCAGGAGCCAATGACTATGTACGCCGGCGGTGACGGTATGCACCGCCGCAGACGTGACTGCCATTTTCTATCAGTTCCCTCACTTGATACATGACCTTCAACAGGAGAGGACCTACACTGCAAGTGCTGCTATGACCTGTGTCTGGAAGCGACAATGGCTACAGTGTCTGGGGAAAGGGCCCCTGCCTTCACTGCGGAGGAGTTGGAGAAACTGGTGGATAGGGTCCTCCCCCAGTACACGCAACTGTACGGTCCTCCAGACAAACAGGTGAGTCAACTGTGTGCATGGTGGATGGCACATGATTGTATGGAGTGTCGTGGATGGAAGAGAAGGGGGGGACAGGCCAGCATGTGAGGATGGTGTGTGTATGTATGTCTGGGCCTTGGTGGGAGGTTTGTGGCCAATGTGTGAGAAGAACTGTATGGGAGAGTAACAACCATCATAACTTCACTTTTCCTCTAGGTCAGAGCCCACCAGAAGAAGGGGATTTGGCGTACCATCGCCAAGGGAGTGCGGACCCTGGGGGTCTACCATAGACGGAGCACCTACTGCCGGAAAAGATGTGAGAACCTGCGTCACTGGGGCAAGAAGACGGCGGAGGCCCAGCTGGGGATGGCCTCCCAACGTAAAAGGGGTGCCCTTCACACCATAACCCCCCTGATGTACCGGATCCTGGGGGTGGCATATCTGGAGTTGGATGGGCGCTTGATGGCATCACAGCAGCCACAAGGGGGTGAGTACACTCTCATTCAGCTGATTTTGCGCACATTACAAGGTGCCTGAGTGGGGGAGGTGGGCAGTGGGTTCCCCTAGGCTAGGGCAGACGCGCAAAGGTAGATCCATTGATTTGCAGCCTCATTCCCTGTACAACCCCAAAGGTGGTATTTACCCTCTACACCTAGTCAGGCTCCTATGACTTCCAGCTGTGCATAAAATAGTTCTCGACAGAGTCGCCTATGGGCATGTGCTTTTCCGCTACCCTGTCAGTGCGTGGCTCAGTACGTAGGGCTGCTCCCTGTGTGTTGTGTCCCCCAACGGTAGTGGTGTTGCATACATTGACCATGTGTCCCCTCTCTCTCTCCCCCTTTTGTTTTGTCACCATGTCCTTGCGTGCATTAGCATCATCTGGCGGAGGAGCAGTGGCACCGGAGCAGGAGGGAGCTGCATCCCACATGGCCCTGGAGGGTGCAGTAACGGAGTCCGAAGGCACCAGTGGGACGGAGGGCGAGAGGGAGTGCCAAAACGGGGACAGGAGCAGACACTAGCGACAGCGACTCCTCCTCTGATGGGAGCTCCCTTGCGGTGGCGGGCACCTCTGTGCCCACCGCATCAACAGGTACAGCCGCCACCCCCCCTACCAGCACCGCCCTCCCAGCAGCCCCTGATCGAGTTTCCCGTGCCCGCTCACCCAGGAGGGTGGGCATCTCCTTCACCCCCAGACATCTCAGCCCCTGCCCCAGTCAGACCTGCTGCCCTCAGTGAGGAGGCTATTGACCTGCTGAGATCCCTCACTGTTGGGCAATCTACTATTTTGAATGCCATCCAGGGTGTTGAGAGGCATTTGCAGCAAACAAATGCATACCTGGAGGGCATTCATTCTGGCCAGGCGGCCCAACAGAGAGCATTTCAGCCTCTGGCCTCAGCACTATTGTCCCTATGTCCAGCCTCCCCCCCTCCAACTTCCTCCACCCAGACCCAATCCCCTGTACCTCATCCTATCCCAAGCACACCATCAGACCAGCATGCACACTCATCAACACACAAGAGTGGACATGGCAAACATAAGCACCACACATCCCACCGGCACTCACACTAGCACCATCCCCATAGAGACACACCAACATCCACTGCCTCCACTGTGTCCCCCTCTTCCACGTCCTCCTCCTCCCTCCCTGTCTCGTCTCCACTCACAACTGCATGCACTACATCTTCATCCACTACCTCCATCACCAGTACGCCCATCACACACACCGTTCACATGCACTCACCACCCCCACAACCATTCACACATCCCGTGTCCTCTCCCAATGTGTCTTGAGCCCTCCTCCCAAACTACACAAACGCAGGCACACACCCACCCAATAGCCATCCACCTCACAACAGCCTCCGGCCCATGCACCTTCACCCAAATTCAGCAAACGTACACCTCCTACAACCACTACCTCTTCCTCCACTCCCAAACCCACTCCATCTTCCCGTCCCAGTGTGTCTGAGAAACTTTTCCTGGCTAACATTGACCTCTTCCCTACACCTCCCCCCCGTCCTTCTCCTAGGGCCAGGCTGTCCAGTTTCCAGCCCAGCACCTCAGCCACCAAATCCTCCAAAACAGTGCCCTCAGCAAGTCCGGTCTCATCGCGGGCGCCACCCATCAGGGCTGCCAGTGTACCACCTAGCGAGGCCAAGGAGCAGGCCATTCTGCCACCTGCCAAAGTGAAGAAGGTGCCCACATGCCGGAGGGAGAAGCCGCACCTACCAGCAAGCAAGGGCTCCTCCAGGCCAAAAGGGGACAGTGGCATGGCACCAGCAGTGACATCAAAGGTGGGGAAGGGACGCAAGCCGAAGAGCAGGTCAGGACAGGGCACGGTGGCTCCGGATGAGAGACCAGAGTCACCACTTCTGTCAACCACAACATCAACCTGTACGGCGGTGGACACCGCCACCTGTACTGCCACCTACACCACCACCAGCACCACCACCTGCACGTCTGCTGCCTCACTAACAGTCCCCAGCATCATCCCCAGTGGGCAGCCACCTGAGGCTGCAGGAGACGTCCTGCTGTGTCCCTCAACAGGTGCAGACACATGCACCACCACCAGCACCTCCCCCACAGACACCGCCACAACCACCGCCACCAGCCCCGTGACATGCTCAGACAGTGCCACCACAGCTGACATGGCAATCATCGCCAGTGGGCAGCCGTCCGAGGCTGCAGGAGACGTCCTGGACCCTGCCCAGCATACATGAGGCATGACTCACAGCACTGTTTGTACCTGCAGGTGGCAGGCGAAGTCGCAGCAGGGTGGAGTGTGTCTCTGCCTCCATGGAGTATCATGCTACCTGTTCCCAGGCAATCCTGTGTCACACACACGCAGGTGAGGGAATGGGACCTGCCTGTGGTATTCTGTTTGTTGGGGAAACATTTATGTATGCAAAATGTATTTCAAGGTTTAGGTTACTATACCTTGTCTCTTTACCCTTTGTTTATGTTTGTTATGTGAAATGGTATCTTCCTGCTCTCCCTGCTCTTAGAATGGTACTGCCTGGAATGTTGATTGGAGGCAGTTGAAGAAGGAGCAGAGCAGGAGTGGCTGGAGTTTTTATTCTTCCAGACTAGAATAAATAAGCAAGTATTTTCACTCTTTGAATTGGTATTTTTCTTCTGGATTTACTTCATTTTTGGCGACGAGGATGGGATGATGATGTTGAACTTTCCAGTGTGAGAGATTTACTTTCTGTTGGTAAGGTTTTAGATAAAAGTGAGAGTATAGGTGATGGTTATGGTAAGATTTGGCAAAATATTTCAAATAATCAGACTCCTAAATCAGGGTTAATTTAGCGCCTGAATCCATCATCATGGAAACCTTTATCCCATTGATGAAGTTGGTGTAAATGGGATCAAGGTTTACATGATGATGGATTCAGGCGCTAAGTTAACCCTGATTTCGGAGTCAGATTATTTGAAATATTTTGTCAACAATGTGAGTCTTCGCCCTCCGGATGTTATGCCATTTAGTTATGGTGGGAAACCTATTGAGTTAAGAGGGTACTTTGAGGCTAAGATCACATTCAGGGGAAACATAATTGAAGGAAAAATATATATTCCTGTTGTGGGTGACACGATTTTGGGATGGCCTCATCAAAAATTACTTAATATTGTATTGAATCCTAATGCTAACCCTCAAGTTCAAGTTCAGAAGGTATTTACGGAGGGTGAAGATCTCAAGAATGAATTTCCTGAAGTATTTTCCAACAAAATTGGGTGTGTTAAGGTCTACAAGCATCGCATTGTACTTAATAAAGGAGCAATACCTGTAAAGTGCAAAGTTAGAAGTATACCCTTTAGTGTGAGGGACAAAGTTAGAAAGGAACTTCAGAGATTAGAATCAGAAAGTATCATTGAAAAAGTTGAGGCTACGGAATGGATTGCACCCATTGTGGTTGCTTCTAAGGCCAATGGAGACATAAGATTGTGTGTGGACTTGCGCAATTTAGTAGTTGAAGACCGGTTTCCCTTACCCAACATAACTGAAATGATAAGTTCGTTAGGAAATGCTAGATTTTTCACCACCTTAGATCTCAGCTCGGCTTATCACCAGGTTCAGCTTTGTGAAGAATCTAAAGTGTTGACTTCCTTTATCACTCCCTTTGGTGTTTATAAATTCAACCGGATGCCATTTGGTCTATGTTCTGCGGCTTCGATCTTCCAAAGACTCATGAATGAGCTTCTTGGTGAGTTGCCGTTCATGAAATTTTTTCAAGATAATGTTCTCATTTTCTCCAGTACTCTTGAACAACACAGAACATCTGTGAGGAGTGTGCTCAACATTTTCCGGAACACAGATATAACTCTTAAAGGGGATAAGTGTACGTTTAAAAAAAATGAAATCTCTTACCTTGGACACATGATTACTGGAGAAGGTGTAAAGCCGAAAGATGATCTAGTGAAATCTATTATCAAGCTTACTGTACCTGAAAGTAAGTCTGATGTGCAGACGTTCTTGGGAATGGTGAATTTTATTCTAGATTCATTCCTGATCTAGCTAAAAGAACTTGTGCTATCAGAAACTTACTTAAAAGTCGATCTGTATTCATGTGGGACTCAGAATGTCAAAGGGAATTTGATGACTCGAAAGAGGGTTTGTCATCGGCGCAATCCTTAAATAGTTTCCAACCTGGTCTTCCGTGCTCTATTACTACTGATGCATCTGAGAAAGGGTTAGGTTGTGTTTTGAAACAACTTAATGGTGATGAGAACAATACCATTGCTTTTGCGTCACAGAGTTTACGTGGGGCGGAGTATAAATATTCTACCATTGAAAATAAAGAAGTTCAAACAATTTCTGTGGGCAACTAAATTTGAAGTGTGCACTGATCACAAACCCCTATGTGAGATTTTTGAGAAGAAGGGGTTGGATAATGTTTCAGGTCGTATTTGTAAATGGATTGTTGGCCTACAGGATTACTATTTCGATGAAAATATGTGCCAGGTTGTGAGAATAAGGCTGCAGACTGTTTATCCAGACTCAGAAATAAAGGATTGGGAGAAGATGACTCTGAAAGTTCCTGGTGGGTAGATGAGGAGGTGAAAGTATGTGCTGTAACGGATGGATGTGTTACTGAGGAGGAATGGAGACAAGGAGTGGATGATGATGTTGAACTTTCCCGTGTGAGAGATTTACTTTCTGTTGGTAAGGTTTTAGGTAAAAGTGAGAGTATAGGTGATGGTTATGGTAAGATTTGGCATGAATTGTCCATTCAGAATGGAATCGTATTAAGAGGGGAAAGGTTGATCCCGCAGTGCAATTTGCGTGAGCGTATTATGGATCTTGCTCACAGTGGTCACCATGGGATCTTCAAAACTAAAGAAAGACTTAGGGGAGTGTATTGGTGGCCAGGGATGGGTTTATCTATCGAGAGAAGGGTGCGAGATTGTGTGGAGTGTAATGTTGCAGATAAATCGTTGAAAGTCAGAACTCAACCCGTGATACTCAAAATAATTCCCAGTGAGGTGTGGGATTCAGTATCCATTGACATTTTGGGGCCTTTGAATTACAAATCTCATTCGAAGTATGTGGTAGTCCTCATGTATGAGTTATCTAGATGGCCGGAAGTCAAGATTGTCTCTGAGGTGTCTTCTTTGCCAGTTTTAGAGTTCCTCACTGATGTATTTAGTAGAGAGGGTAATCCTAAGTCTATATTGACCGATAATGGAGTTCAATTCACATCCAAACTTATGTGTGAGTTTTTGAGGAAAAGAGGGATTTTACACAAAGAGAGTGCATTATATCATCCAGAAAGCAACGGCATGGTAGAACGCTTCAACAGAACATTAAAAGAGACTATCCAGTTAGCTAATCATTTAAATTGTGATTGGGAGTATATGGTCAAGAAGAAGGTTGAGGAATATAGATTCACTCCGCACACTAGCACTGGTCAATCTCCGTTCATCATGTTCAAGAAACGTATACCTCACACTGTGATAAATCCACCGTGGGTTAAAAATTATACCAATGAACATCTCAATTATGAGGGCAGGAGAGTTTCAGCAATGAGTAAGCATTTGTCTTGTCAGGAGAAAAGAAAACGTGTGTATGATGCCAGAAAATCTGTAAAGGAGATGCATTTTGGTGTAGGGGAGTTAGTTAAAGTCAAATTACCAGGGAGAACTGGTGGAGGGCAGTCTCACTTTAGTAGAGTCTTTACAATTATTAAAGTCTACAAAGGAGCGGTTAAATTGGATGATGGACGTGTATGGAATCTCAATAGAATTGTCAAAATAAAATGCTGTATATATGTCTGTAGTTATTTGGGAATCTCAATAGATTTGTCAAAACAATTTTATGTATATATGTATATAGTTATTTGTTTGAAGGGGAAAGATGGTGTGGTATTCTGTTTGTTGGGGAAACATTTATGTATGCAAAATGTATTTCAAGGTTTAGGTTATTATACCTTGTCTCTTTACCCTTTGTTTATGTTTGTTATGTGAAATGGTATCTTCCTCCTCTCCCTGCTCTTAGAACGGTACTGCCTGGAATGTTGATTGGAGGCAGTTGAAGAAGGAGCAGAGCAGGAGTGGCTGGAGGTTTTATTCTTCCAGACTTGAATAAATAAGCAAGTATTTTTACTCTTTGAATTGGTATTTTTCTTCTGGATTTACTTCATTTTTGGCGACGAGGATGGGATGATGATGTTGAACTTTCCAGTGTGAGAGATTTACTTTCTGTTGGTAAGGTTTTAGATAAAAGTGAGAGTATAGGTGATGGTTATGGTAAGATTTGGCAAAATATTTCAAATAATCTGACTCCTAAATCAGGGTTAATTTAGCGCCTGAATCCATCATCATGGAAACCTTTATCCCATTGATGAAGTTGATGTAAATGGGATCAAGGTTTACATGATGATGGATTCAGGCGCTAAGTTAACCCTGATTTCGGAGTCAGATTATTTGAAATATTTTGTCAACAATGTGAGTCTTCGCCCTCCGGATGTTATGCCATTTAGTTATGGTGGGAAACCTATTGAGTTAAGAGGGTACTTTGAGGCTAAGATCACATTCAGGGGAAACATAATTGAAGGAAAAATATATATTCCTGTTGTGGGTGACACGATTTTGGGATGGCCTCATCAAAAATTACTTAATATTGTATTGAATCCTAATGCTAACCCTCAAGTTCAAGTTCAGAAGGTATGTACGGAGGGTGAAGATCTCAAGAATGAATTTCCTGAAGTATTTTCCAACAAAATTGGGTGTGTTAAGGTCTACAAGCATCGCATTGTACTTAATAAAGGAGCAATACCTGTAAAGTGCAAAGTTAGAAGTATACCCTTTAGTGTGAGGGACAAAGTTAGAAAGGAACTTCAGAGATTAGAATCAGAAAGTATCATTGAAAAAGTTGAGGCTACGGAATGGATTGCACCCATTGTGGTTGCTTCTAAGGCCAATGGAGACATAAGATTGTGTGTGGACTTGCGCAATTTAGTAGTTGAAGACCGGTTTCCCTTACCCAACATAACTGAAATGATAAGTTCGTTAGGAAATGCTAGATTTTTCACCACCTTAGATCTCAGCTCGGCTTATCACCAGGTTCAGCTTTGTGAAGAATCTAAAGTGTTGACTTCCTTTATCACTCCCTTTGGTGTTTATAAATTCAACCGGATGCCATTTGGTCTATGTTCTGCGGCTTCGATCTTCCAAAGACTCATGAATGAGCTTCTTGGTGAGTTGCCGTTCGTGAAATTTTTTCAAGATGATGTTCTCATTTTCTCCAGTACTCTTGAACAACACAGAACATCTGTGAGGAGTGTGCTCAACATTTTCCGGAACACAGATATAACTCTTAAAGGGGATAAGTGTACGTTTAAAAAAAATGAAATCTCTTACCTTGGACACATGATTACTGGAGAAGGTGTAAAGCCGAAAGATGATCTAGTGAAATCTATTATCAAGCTTACTGTACCTGAAAGTAAGTCTGATGTGCAGACGTTCTTGGGAATGGTGAATATTATTCTAGATTCATTCCTGATCTAGCTAAAAGAACTTGTGCTATCAGAAACTTACTTAAAAGTCGATCTGTATTCATGTGGGACTCAGAATGTCAAAGGGAATTTGATGACTTGAAAGAGGGTTTGTCATCGGCGCAATCCTTAAATAGTTTCCAACCTGGTCTTCCGTGCTCTATTACTACTGATGCATCTGAGAAAGGGTTAGGTTGTGTTTTGAAACAACTTAATGGTGATGAGAACAATACCATTGCTTTTGCGTCACAGAGTTTACGTGGGGCGTAGTATAAATATTCTACCATTGAAAATAAAGAAGTTCAAACAATTTCTGTGGGCAACTAAATTTGAAGTGTGCACTGATCACAAACCCCTATGTGAGATTTTTGAGAAGAAGGGGTTGGATAATGTTTCAGGTCGTATTTGTAAATGGATTGTTGGCCTACAGGATTACTATTTCGATGTAAATATGTGCCAGGTTGTGAGAATAAGGCTGCAGACTGTTTATCCAGACTCAGAAATAAAGGATTGGGAGAAGATGACTCTGAAAGTTCCTGGTGGGTAGATGAGGAGGTGAAAGTATGTGCTGTAACGGATGGATGTGTTACTGAGGAGGAATGGAGACAAGGAGTGGATGATGATGTTGAACTTTCCGGTGTGAGAGATTTACTTTCTGTTGGTAAGGTTTTAGATAAAAGTGAGAGTATAGGTGATGGTTATGGTAAGATTTGGCATGAATTGTCCATTCAGAATGGAATCGTATTAAGAGGGGAAAGGTTGATCCCGCAGTGCAATTTGCGTGAGCGTATTATGGATCTTGCTCACAGTGGTCACCAAGGGATCTCCAAAAGTAAAGAAAGACTTAGGGGAGTGTATTGGTGGCCAGGGATGGGTTTATCTATCGAGAGAAGGGTGCGAGATTGTGTGGAGTGTAATGTTGCAGATAAATCGTTGAAAGTCAGAACTCAACCCGTGATACTCAAAATAATTCCCAGTGAGGTGTGGGATTCAGTATCCATTGACATTTTGGGGCCTTTGAATTACAAATCTCATTCGAAGTATGTGGTAGTCCTCATGTATGAGTTATCTAGATGGCCGGAAGTCAAGATTGTCTCTGAGGTGTCTTCTTTGCCAGTTTTAGAGTTCCTCACTGATGTATTTAGTAGAGAGGGTAATCCTAAGTCTATATTGACCGATAATGGAGTTCAATTCACATCCAAACTTATGTGTGAGTTTTTGAGGAAAAGAGGGATTTTACACAAAGAGAGTGCATTATAGCATCCAGAAACCAACGGCATGGTAGAACGCTTCAACAGAACATTAAAAGAGACTATCCAGTTAGCTAATCATTTAAATTGTGATTGGGAGTATATGGTCAAGAAGAAGGTTGAGGAATATAGATTCACTCCGCACACTAGCACTGGTCAATCTCCGTTCATCATGTTCAAGAAACGTATACCTCACACTGTGATAAATCCACCGTGGGTTAAAAATTATACCAATGAACATCTCAATTATGAGGGCAGGAGAGTTTCAGCAATGAGTAAGCATTTGTCTTGTCAGGAGAAAAGAAAACGTGTGTATGATGCGAGAAAATCTGTAAAGGAGATGCATTTTGGTGTAGGGGAGTTAGTTAAAGTCAAATTACCAGGGAGAACTGGTGGAGGGCAGTCTCACTTTAGTAGAGTCTTTACAATTATTAAAGTCTACAAAGGAGCGGTTAAATTGGATGATGGACGTGTATGGAATCTCAATAGAATTGTCAAAATAAAATGATGTATATATGTCTGTAGTTATTTGGGAATCTCAATAGATTTGTCAAAACAATTTTATGTATATATGTATATAGTTATTTGTTTGAAGGGGAAAGATGGTGTGGTATTCTGTTTGTTGGGGAAACATTTATGTATGCAAAATGTATTTCAAGGTTTAGGTTATTATACCTTGTCTCTTTACCCTTTGTTTATGTTTGTTATGTGAAATGGTATCTTCCTCCTCTCCCTGCTCTTAGAACGGTACTGCCTGGAATGTTGATTGGAGGCAGTTGAAGAAGGAGCAGAGCAGGAGTGGCTGGAGGTTTTATTCTTCCAGACTTGAATAAATAAGCAAGTATTTTTACTCTTTGAATTGGTATTTTTCTTCTGGATTTACTTCATTTTTGGCGACGAGGATGGGATGATGATGTTGAACTTTCCAGTGTGAGAGATTTACTTTCTGTTGGTAAGGTTTTAGATAAAAGTGAGAGTATAGGTGATGGTTATGGTAAGATTTGGCAAAATATTTCAAATAATCTGACTCCTAAATCAGGGTTAATTTAGCGCCTGAATCCATCATCATGGAAACCTTTATCCCATTGATGAAGTTGATGTAAATGGGATCAAGGTTTACATGATGATGGATTCAGGCGCTAAGTTAACCCTGATTTCGGAGTCAGATTATTTGAAATATTTTGTCAACAATGTGAGTCTTCGCCCTCCGGATGTTATGCCATTTAGTTATGGTGGGAAACCTATTGAGTTAAGAGGGTACTTTGAGGCTAAGATCACATTCAGGGGAAACATAATTGAAGGAAAAATATATATTCCTGTTGTGGGTGACATGATTTTGGGATGGCCTCATCAAAAATTACTTAATATTGTATTGAATCCTAATGCTAACCCTCAAGTTCAAGTTCAGAAGGTATGTACGGAGGGTGAAGATCTCAAGAATGAATTTCCTGAAGTATTTTCCAACAAAATTGGGTGTGTTAAGGTCTACAAGCATCGCATTGTACTTAATAAAGGAGCAATACCTGTAAAGTGCAAAGTTAGAAGTATACCCTTTAGTGTGAGGGACAAAGTTAGAAAGGAACTTCAGAGATTAGAATCAGAAAGTATCATTGAAAAAGTTGAGGCTACGGAATGGATTGCACCCATTGTGGTTGCTTCTAAGGCCAATGGAGACATAAGATTGTGTGTGGACTTGCGCAATTTAGTAGTTGAAGACCGGTTTCCCTTACCCAACATAACTGAAATGATAAGTTCGTTAGGAAATGCTAGATTTTTCACCACCTTAGATCTCAGCTCGGCTTATCACCAGGTTCAGCTTTGTGAAGAATCTAAAGTGTTGACTTCCTTTATCACTCCCTTTGGTGTTTATAAATTCAACCGGATGCCATTTGGTCTATGTTCTGCGGCTTCGATCTTCCAAAGACTCATGAATGAGCTTCTTGGTGAGTTGCCGTTCGTGAAATTTTTTCAAGATGATGTTCTCATTTTCTCCAGTACTCTTGAACAACACAGAACATCTGTGAGGAGTGTGCTCAACATTTTCCGGAACACAGATATAACTCTTAAAGGGGATAAGTGTACGTTTAAAAAAAATGAAATCTCTTACCTTGGACACATGATTACTGGAGAAGGTGTAAAGCCGAAAGATGATCTAGTGAAATCTATTATCAAGCTTACTGTACCTGAAAGTAAGTCTGATGTGCAGACGTTCTTGGGAATGGTGAATATTATTCTAGATTCATTCCTGATCTAGCTAAAAGAACTTGTGCTATCAGAAACTTACTTAAAAGTCGATCTGTATTCATGTGGGACTCAGAATGTCAAAGGGAATTTGATGACTTGAAAGAGGGTTTGTCATCGGCGCAATCCTTAAATAGTTTCCAACCTGGTCTTCCGTGCTCTATTACTACTGATGCATCTGAGAAAGGGTTAGGTTGTGTTTTGAAACAACTTAATGGTGATGAGAACAATACCATTGCTTTTGCGTCACAGAGTTTACGTGGGGCGGAGTATAAATATTCTACCATTGAAAATAAAGAAGTTCAAACAATTTCTGTGGGCAACTAAATTTGAAGTGTGCACTGATCACAAACCCCTATGTGAGATTTTTGAGAAGAAGGGGTTGGATAATGTTTCAGGTCGTTTTTGTAAATGGATTGTTGGCCTACAGGATTACTATTTCGATGTAAATATGTGCCAGGTTGTGAGAATAAGGCTGCAGACTGTTTATCCAGACTCAGAAATAAAGGATTGGGAGAAGATGACTCTGAAAGTTCCTGGTGGGTAGATGAGGAGGTGAAAGTATGTGCTGTAACGGATGGATGTGTTACTGAGGAGGAATGGAGGCAAGGAGTGGATGATGATGTTGAACTTTCCCGTGTGAGAGATTTACTTTCTGTTGGTAAGGTTTTAGATAAAAGTGAGAGTATAGGTGATGGTTATGGTAAGATTTGGCATGAATTGTCCATTCAGAATGGAATCGTATTTAGAGGGGAAAGGTTGATCCCGCAGTGCAATTTGCGTGAGCGTATTATGGATCTTGCTCACAGTGGTCACCATGGGATCTACAAAACTAAAGAAAGACTTAGGGGAGTGTATTGGTGGCCAGGGATGGGTTTATCTATCGAGAGAAGGGTGCGAGATTGTGTGGAGTGTAATGTTGCAGATAAATCGTTGAAAGTCAGAACTCAACCCGTGATACTCAAAATAATTCCCAGTGAGGTGTGGGATTCAGTATCCATTGACATTTTGGGGCCTTTGAATTACAAATCTCATTCGAAGTATGTGGTAGTCCTCATGTATGAGTTATCTAGATGGCCGGAAGTCAAGATTGTCTCTGAGGTGTCTTCTTTGCCAGTTTTAGAGTTCCTCACTGATGTATTTAGTAGAGAGGGTAATCCTAAGTCTATATTGACCGATAATGGAGTTCAATTCACATCCAAACTTATGTGTGAGTTTTTGAGGAAAAGAGGGATTTTACACAAAGAGAGTGCATTATATCATCCAGAAACCAACGGCATGGTAGAACGCTTCAACAGAACATTAAAAGAGACTATCCAGTTAGCTAATCATTTAAATTGTGATTGGGAGTATATGGTCAAGAAGAAGGTTGAGGAATATAGATTCACTCCGCACACTAGCACTGGTCAATCTCCGTTCATCATGTTCAAGAAACGTATACCTCACACTGTGATAAATCCACCGTGGGTTAAAAATTATACCAATGAACATCTCAATTATGAGGGCAGGAGAGTTTCAGCAATGAGTAAGCATTTGTCTTGTCAGGAGAAAAGAAAACGTGTGTATGAAGCGAGAAAATCTGTAAAGGAGATGCATTTTGGTTTAGGGGAGTTAGTTAAAGTCAAATTACCAGGGAGAACTGGTGGAGGGCAGTCTCACTTTAGTAGAGTCTTTACAATTATTAAAGTCTACAAAGGAGCGGTTAAATTGGATGATGGACGTGTATGGAATCTCAATAGAATTGTCAAAATAAAATGATGTATATATGTCTGTAGTTATTTGGGAATCTCAATAGATTTGTCAAAACAATTTTATGTATATATGTATATAGTTATTTGTTTGAAGGGGAAAGATGGTGTGGTATTCTGTTTGTTGGGGAAACATTTATGTATGCAAAATGTATTTCAAGGTTTAGGTTATTATACCTTGTCTCTTTACCCTTTGTTTATGTTTGTTATGTGAAATGGTATCTTCTTCCTCTCCCTGCTCTTAGAACGGTACTGCCTGGAATGTTGATTGGAGGCAGTTGAAGAAGGAGCAGAGCAGGAGTGGCTGGAGGTTTTATTCTTCCAGACTTGAATAAATAAGCAAGTATTTTTACTCTTTGAATTGGTATTTTTCTTCTGGATTTACTTCATTTTTGGCGACGAGGATGGGATGATGATGTTGAACTTTCCAGTGTGAGAGATTTACTTTCTGTTGGTAAGGTTTTAGATAAAAGTGAGAGTATAGGTGATGGTTATGGTAAGATTTGGCAAAATATTTCAAATAATCTGACTCCTAAATCAGGGTTAATTTAGCGCCTGAATCCATCATCATGGAAACCTTTATCCCATTGATGAAGTTGATGTAAATGGGATCAAGGTTTACATGATGATGGATTCAGGCGCTAAGTTAACCCTGATTTCGGAGTCAGATTATTTGAAATATTTTGTCAACAATGTGAGTCTTCGCCCTCCGGATGTTATGCCATTTAGTTATGGTGGGAAACCTATTGAGTTAAGAGGGTACTTTGAGGCTAAGATCACATTCAGGGGAAACATAATTGAAGGAAAAATATATATTCCTGTTGTGGGTGACACGATTTTGGGATGGCCTCATCAAAAATTACTTAATATTGTATTGAATGCTAATGCTAACCCTCAAGTTCAAGTTCAGAAGGTATGTACGGAGGGTGAAGATCTCAAGAATGAATTTCCTGAAGTATTTTCCAACAAAATTGGGTGTGTTAAGGTCTACAAGCATCGCATTGTACTTAATAAAGGAGCAATACCTGTAAAGTGCAAAGTTAGAAGTATACCCTTTAGTGTGAGGGACAAAGTTAGAAAGGAACGTCAGAGATTAGAATCAGAAAGTATCATTGAAAAAGTTGAGGCTACGGAATGGATTGCACCCATTGTGGTTGCTTCTAAGGCCAATGGAGACATAAGATTGTGTGTGGACTTGCGCAATTTAGTAGTTGAAGACCGGTTTCCCTTACCCAACATAACTGAAATGCTAAGTTCGTTAGGAAATGCTAGATTTTTCACCACCTTAGATCTCAGCTCGGCTTATCACCAGGTTCAGCTTTGTGAAGAATCTAAAGTGTTGACTTCCTTTATCACTCCCTTTGGTGTTTATAAATTCAACCGGATGCCATTTGGTCTATGTTCTGCGGCTTCGATCTTCCAAAGACTCATGAATGAGCTTCTTGGTGAGTTGCCGTTCGTGAAATTTTTTCAAGATGATGTTCTCATTTTCTCCAGTACTCTTGAACAACACAGAACATCTGTGAGGAGTGTGCTCAACATTTTCCGGAACACAGATATAACTCTTAAAGGGGATAAGTGTACGTTTAAAAAAAATGAAATCTCTTACCTTGGACACATGATTACTGGAGAAGGTGTAAAGCCGAAAGATGATCTAGTGAAATCTATTATCAAGCTTACTGTACCTGAAAGTAAGTCTGATGTGCAGACGTTCTTGGGAATGGTGAATATTATTCTAGATTCATTCCTGATCTAGCTAAAAGAACTTGTGCTATCAGAAACTTACTTAAAAGTCGATCTGTATTCATGTGGGACTCAGAATGTCAAAGGGAATTTGATGACTTGAAAGAGGGTTTGTCATCGGCGCAATCCTTAAATAGTTTCCAACCTGGTCTTCCGTGCTCTATTACTACTGATGCATCTGAGAAAGGGTTAGGTTGTGTTTTGAAACAACTTAATGGTGATGAGATCAATACCATTGCTTTTGCGTCACAGAGTTTACGTGGGGCGGAGTATAAATATTCTACCATTGAAAATAAAGAAGTTCAAACAATTTCTGTGGGCAACTAAATTTGAAGTGTGCACTGATCACAAACCCCTATGTGAGATTTTTGAGAAGAAGGGGTTGGATAATGTTTCAGGTCGTATTTGTAAATGGATTGTTGGCCTACAGGATTACTATTTCGATGTAAATATGTGCCAGGTTGTGAGAATAATGCTGCAGACTGTTTATCCAGACTCAGAAATAAAGGATTGGGAGAAGATGACTCTGAAAGTTCCTGGTGGGTAGATGAGGAGGTGAAAGTATGTGCTGTAACGGATGGATGTGTTACTGAGGAGGAATGGAGACAAGGAGTGGATGATGATGTTGAACTTTCCCGTGTGAGAGATTTACTTTCTGTTGGTAAGGTTTTAGATAAAAGTGAGAGTATAGGTGATGGTTATGGTAAGATTTGGCATGAATTGTCCATTCAGAATGGAATCGTATTAAGAGGGGAAAGGTTGATCCCGCAGTGCAATTTGCGTGAGCGTATTATGGATCTTGCTCACAGTGGTCACCATGGGATCTACAAAACTAAAGAAAGACTTAGGGGAGTGTATTGGTGGCCAGGGATGGGTTTATCTATCGAGAGAAGGGTGCGAGATTGTGTGGAGTGTAATGTTGCAGATAAATCGTTGAAAGTCAGAACTCAACCCGTGATACTCAAAATAATTCCCAGTGAGGTGTGGGATTCAGTATCCATTGACATTTTGGGGCCTTTGAATTACAAATCTCATTCGAAGTATGTGGTAGTCCTCATGTATGAGTTATCTAGATGGCCGGAAGTCAAGATTGTCTCTGAGGTGTCTTCTTTGCCAGTTTTAGAGTTCCTCACTGATGTATTTAGTAGAGAGGGTAATCCTAAGTCTATATTGACCGATAATGGAGTTCAATTCACATCCAAACTTATGTGTGAGTTTTTGAGGAAAAGAGGGATTTTACACAAAGAGAGTGCATTATATCATCCAGAAAGCAACGGCATGGTAGAACGCTTCAACAGAACATTAAAAGAGACTATCCAGTTAGCTAATCATTTAAATTGTGATTGGGAGTATATGGTCAAGAAGAAGGTTGAGGAATATAGATTCACTCCGCACACTAGCACTGGTCAATCTCCGTTCATCATGTTCAAGAAACGTATACCTCACACTGTGATAAATCCACCGTGGGTTAAAAATTATACCAATGAACATCTCAATTATGAGGGCAGGAGAGTTTCAGCAATGAGTAAGCATTTGTCTTGTCAGGAGAAAAGAAAACGTGTGTATGATGCAAGAAAATCTGTAAAGGAGATGCATTTTGGTGTAGGGGAGTTAGTTAAAGTCAAATTACCAGGGAGAACTGGTGGAGGGCAGTCTCACTTTAGTAGAGTCTTTACAATTATTAAAGTCTACAAAGGAGCGGTTAAATTGGATGATGGACGTGTATGGAATCTCAATAGAATTGTCAAAATAAAATGATGTATATATGTCTGTAGTTATTTGGGAATCTCAATAGATTTGTCAAAACAATTTTATGTATATATGTATATAGTTATTTGTTTGAAGGGGAAAGATGGTGTGGTATTCTGTTTGTTGGGGAAACATTTATGTATGCAAAATGTATTTCAAGGTTTAGGTTATTATACCTTGTCTCTTTACCCTTTGTTTATGTTTGTTATGTGAAATGGTATCTTCCTCCTCTCCCTGCTCTTAGAACGGTACTGCCTGGAATGTTGATTGGAGGCAGTTGAAGAAGGAGCAGAGCAGGAGTGTCTGGAGGTTTTATTCTTCCAGACTTGAATAAATAAGCAAGTATTTTTACTCTTTGAATAGGTATTTTTCTTCTGGATTTACTTCACGGCCACACTGCATGTGAAGCACTCTGGGCACAATGACCCCTCCAGAACCAGTGGAGATTCACATCCACTACCTCAGTCCTTGGCAGGATGAAGCACTTTGGGCACAATGCCCCCTCCAGAACCAGTGGAGATTCACATCCACTACCTCGGTCCTTGGCAGGATGAAGCATTTTGGGCACCAAGCCCCCCCCAGAACCAGTGGTGAACAGCATCCACTTGTGAGACTCCGGCTTTGCACTCCCCAGGATAAAGCAGTGGGCAAACTACCCACTGGAGAGACTTGAGAGACTGTGGCTTTGCACTCCCCAGGACCAATCAGTGGGCATGGAGCCGCCTCGTGGAGCAGCGGTGTCGTCCGTTCATCCGGCTGAGGTGCCCCCTCCCCCTGAGGTGCCTGTTAATTTTCCATCTGATGCCCCTGCAGTGTTTTCTCCGTTTTGCGTCAGGTATCTTGTGTGGGCTTCGCCCATGCATTTTGGGACACTGATACACGGACAATGATTAAATTAATATCCGGACTTGTCTAGTTGGTGTACCTATTTGTATATACTGCTTTTTGAATTTGGCCTATCTGATATTTAATTGATTACACTTGTTACAATCATTTCCTTTTGTCCTTCCAGGGTGTGACGGGGTGTATATGTAATGTTGCTGCATGTATTTGTGTGTATGGGGTTGTGGGTGAGGGTGGGGGTGTTGCGTGTGTGTGTGTGTCACTCTCTTTTCCGTCCCCCTCCCCTGTGTGCTAGGTGCAGTACTCACCAAGGTTGTCGCTGGCGTCCTTCCTGCTCCTGATACAAGATGAGGTAGACCAGCATGGGCAGGACCTGTAGTTCGGGCTCCATGGCATCCTGGTTGTTCCTTGAGTGTCGAAAGGTGAGTGGTTTCCGTTCCAAGTCCTGTTTCCGCCGTGCTTTTGATGGCGTTGGTACCGCCCCAGAAAAGGTGGCAGATAGGCATGTTGTAATACAGCGGGCGGAACCTTGTGTTCCGCCTGTCTGTTGGCAGTTACTGCTGGGGTGTTTGTTTCTACCACCATGGCGGTCGGAGTGTTAAAGTGGCTGTCTATGTTGGCGGTTTCCGCCATGGTCGTGATTCAAATTTTTTTCCGCCGGCCTGTTGGCGGTATTACACCTGCTTGAACACCGAACGCCAGGGTTGGAATGAGGGCCAAAGTTATTAAAATGACTTTATGTTAACAAAAATAGAAATTCACTGAAAAAAACCCCAAAAAGTTACTGGGATGTTATAGCTAGGAAATAAATAAAAAAAACATAGAAATTCTCTTAAAAATAGTCAAAGGTAACAGGAAAATTATAGGTCAGGGATCTCCAACTAGTAGCTCAGGAGCTACTGGCAGCTCGCCAGCACCCTGAAAATAGCTCTCAGAGGTGAAGACATGCCAACCCAATCTCAGAGAGACTATATATATTAAACAAGGTAGCTCCGCTCATAAAAGTCTTAGAGTGAAAGCCAGCTAAACCAACAGCGAGCCTTATAATAACACTCAAACACAAACTGTGTTGGGTTAAGGGGTTCTCCACGTGATCATCTGTATCCACTCCAAATTTAAGTCACAAGGAGATTGAACATGTTATACGTCCTGCTCTATCAGTAGAAGCACATATGTAAACTATGCACTATCCAAGAAGAGTGGCAGTAGTAATCAGCACTGACCCACAAAAGTATGGGACTGCAGGAGCCACAGTAAAAAAACTTTTGTGGGGGGCATGATCGGCCCACAAACTGAGGGAAGCAGGGCATGGATCCAGAGCAAAGAAAAGATAATAGCCTCATCTGCATTCCTTTTGTGTTTATCTGTCTGACATTGTGTCCCTCCCAAATAAACAGTGTTGTTTCCTGGAAGCTACACCTAGTGTCAAGGACCGTCAAATGTGCATGCTGGTCCACATCATGAGGGTTTTATCTCTGGTGCAATTGTGTCCATTCAAGCATAATAGTGCTCAAGGTGTAAAAATGGTCATCCTTGATTACTATGGGCTTTTTTTAGTTTTGATGTGCTATACAAGCTGCTATCACTGACATATTAAGAGCATGACTGACCTACTTTTAGCCACCTCTGATAGAATGGTGAATGTTTCTCATGTATAATGGCTGTGACTGATAACCAGTGGGCAAACAATAGTTTAATGGTGGGCATTATTGGCATAACATAGGCATCCTTGCTGTTACTGTGAGCATCCATAGCCTACAACCTATGATTGTAATACCTAGACACTTTAACCAGAATTTGTCCATAAGAGGCATTTGTATGTGGTAGAACTGATATTTGGTGACTGTAATTTCTAAAAATGAAAACTTCAAAGACAAAAATGATGGCCCTCATTACAACCCTGGATGTAAATGCCACTTACCGCCATGCCGAGGGCCGCCAACATACCGTGACTGCGGCAGTAATCCCCCACGGATATTATGACCCACACAGAGGAAAACGCCACAATACAGACACCCACACAAGTCCGCCAGACCAAAGGTCAGTGGTAAACTGGCGAACGCAAAACCCACACCGTCTCGCCAACAGGAATACGCCCACAGTATCACGACCCACAAATCAATGCGGTGGTCTTTCAACCGTGGTAAACCATTGGCGGTACACAGCGTTCAAAGTGCACACACACTTACAAAACACCACCACATTGGACAATTCAAAATACACACTCTTGACACACATACACACTCCACACCCACACACTCACACCACTATAAAACACACACCCACATTACCCACAACCCCTTACGACAAAAAAAAGAGCAAGCTCAGAGAGACAAGCAAAGAGCATACACTCAATCAGAGGCACAGAACACGATCACACATACACCATCCACGCACATCACAGTATACACCCCAACACATCACCCCACACATCACCCCACACATCACCTCACACATATCACTCACACCACATCCATGGCACCCCAAAGACACCCCATCTTTTCTGAAAAGGAGCTAAGGGTCATGGTGAAGGAAATCATCCGGGTGGAGCCCCAGCTATTTGGATCACAGGTGCAACAGACGTCCATTGCAAGGAAGATGGAGCTATGGCGGAGAATCGTGGACAGGGTCAATGCCGTGGGACAGCATCCAAGAACCAGGGATGACACCAGGAACAGGGGGAATGACCTACGGGGGAAGGTGCGTTCCGTGGATTCAAGACATCAGATTGCTGTACAGAGGATTGGCGGTGGACTCCCACCTCCTTCCCCACAACTAACAACATGGGAGGAGCAAGTCTTGGCGATCATGCATTCTAAAGGCCTCGCAGGAGTAGCAGGAGGACTGGACTCTGGTAAGTCAAATCTTCACTACTATATCCACCCACCCTACCTGCATGCCATCACAAACTCCTATTCCTACCCTCACCCCCATCACTCCACCACCTCATATATACCCCACTATCACAACCCACCCATTCCAATACCAAGCCCTGCATGCAACAACAATGCATGGACACCCATCACAGCCCTGCATGGACACCCATCACCACAGCATGCCCAGTAGAGAGAATCACCCAGCCCACACAATCAGCAATCACACAAGGCCAAGGCGCCAAGGAAAGCACAATTATACAGGGAAGCACACCCATTGCACAAGATGGCATACACAGATACAATACCAATGCATTGGCATCCCAACAGGACCCCTACCCAACGTCACTGGAAAGGAGGTGCAACCAACATCCAGTCCCCCCCAGAAGAGGCCCACAGTGATGACAGCAGCTCTGCACGCCTGGATCACGATGACCAACCTGGCCCATCAGGGACCTCTGGACAGTTGGTTTCCCTGCCACAGTCCCAACCCACCACAGAGCCTCCCCCCTCAGGAAACACCAGCACAGCACCCACCCAGCGGGCCCATGCCACTGTCCCCAGGACACGTCAATCAACAGTGTGTCCACCACTACAGGGACCCCAGGCAACCCCACAAACCCAAGAAAATCAGGGACCTGGGGTCAGTGGCAGTGGGCACCCGGTTCAGGGGACAGAGGCCACGGGCAACAGGGAAGCTGGGAGGACTGCTGTGCGACAGGGGGAGGACAAGCCCAGGGAACCGACCCTCCACGAGGAACTCTCCAACATCATGGGAGCATACCACCATTCCCAGGAGTCCATGGGCATGGTACTGGCCAAGTTACAGGAGACCCAGTGGCTGCATCAGAGAAAGTACCTGGGGATCAGGGAGGACCTCACAAAAATCTATACCATCCTGGTTACCATAGCAGGGGTCCTGGCTGACATGGGCAAGACCATGAGGGAGGCAGGGGCACAACAAAGGGCCCCTGACACTAGCCAAACCAAGGAACAGCCTTCCACCTCCGCCGGCGCTAGTGGACAGGAGGCCCCACCACAGGACCAATGGGCCACCAGCACCTCACCCCCTGCAGAAGGAGAACCACCCCGCAAACAGTCCCTGTGATCCAGGCAGAAACCAGAGAACATTGCCAAGACCCCCGCCAGGAAATAAGACTCTCCTAATTGTCACCATTCTGTCTCACTAGGTCATCCTGTCCACCTTGAACTGCCATTACTCCCCTTCCTATGCCCCATTGGACAATGCACCTGTGATACCAAGAGACTGGACTCTACAATGGACCTTCCTCCGCCATCCCCACAGCCCGTGCCCGTACCCCCATACTATTTATCACAAAAAATAAACACCATTTAAATATAAACCATACTGGAGTCCGTGTAAAGATTGGAAATATGTATTATTACAACATTCTCAAAGCATTGCAACATCTATGTTCATTGAATTATACCATTGTATGACAGTTGGTGGGCAGCAGTACACATAGCAGGAGCCAGAATGGGGTACACAGATCTGAAAAAAAAGGGAATCCAAAGGGAACAGTCAGTGGCCATAGACAGAGGGTAAGAGGCTGCCATGTACAATGTCCAAAAGTATACTGAAATGTGAAGAGGAGTTACAGTCTCTTACCTGTGTGTCACTGGAAGTACTGCTGGATAATGTTTCTTCTGTTGTCCACATCTTCTTCATCTGCCTCCGCTTCCTCACTATCCATAGGCTCCACCGCTGCCACAAGACCATCACCAGGCTCATCCTCCAGCAGAAAAGGCACCTGGTGTCTCCCAGGCCAGGTTGTGCAAAATACAGCATGCCAAGATGATCTGGCACACCTTCTTGGGTGAGTAATACAGGGCCGAATGTCCTCTCAATAATCCTCCTTGTTCGCCCATGTGCCTCATTGTAACATTCCTCTGCCCTTGTCCTGGGATTCCTCACTGGGGTCAGTAGCCATGAGAGGTTGGGGTAACCAGAGTCACCTGCAAATATCGAGGGACAACTGTTAGACACACACTAACCATTAGGGACAATCCCATGCCCAGACACCTACTTATACTGTGTGGGGACCTTGGGCTGACCTATTAGCCACATCCGGTGCCTCTGGAGTTGGCCCATCACATAAGGGATACTGCTATTCCTCAGGATATAGGCATCATGCACTGAGCCAGGATATTTGGCATTCACATGGGAGATGTACTGGTGGAGGGACAAATGCCACAGGTGTACCATCAATGGCACCAGTGATGTTGGGGATATGTCCCAGGTCATAGAAGTCAGCTTTCACTGTGGCCAAATCCTCCACCTGGGGGAAGACGATGTAGCTGCGCATGTGTTTCAGCAGGGCAGACAACACTCTGGTCAACACGTTGGAGAACATTGTCTGAGACATCCCTGATGCCATGGCCACTGTTGTTTGAAAGGAGCCACTTGCCAGGAAATGGAGCACTGACAGGACCCGCACTAGAGGGCGGTATTCCTGTGGGTTAGCAGATAGCTGACATCAGGTCAGGCTCCAATTGGGCACACAGTTCTTGGTTTGTGGCACGATCAAGTCTGTATGTGATGATAATGTGTCTGTCCTCCATTGTCGACAGGTCCAACAGGGGTCTGTACACCGGAGGATGCCGCCATCTCATCATCTGCCTCAGCTCTTGTAGCCTATGGAGGAGAACGGTGAGCAGAAGGTCATATTTCCACATAGATGGCACAACTGTGTTTGAATTAATGTCACAGAACGTGTATTTGAATTCGAGAGTCACTATATGTGCCAATGTGTGCTGTGACGCAGTTAGGTGCCATGCCATGTGCCCCCCTGAAATGGCGGCTGCCTGACCTGTGAGGAGGGACAAGGGAAAATGAGGTAACTGCGCTGGCGTTGTGCTGCGTTGCGGTAGGCTGTCGATGACCGCCGCGCAACTCCACATTGGTTATCATTGGGCCCTATGGGTCCCAGGAGCCAATGGCGATGTACGCTGGGGGTGACGGTACGCACCGCCGCGGACGTCACTGCCATTTTCTACCTATTCACTCATTTGCTACCTGACCATCAACAGGAGAGGACCTACACTGCAAGCGCTGCTGTGATCTGAGTCTGGAAGTGACAATGGCTAGAGTGTCTGGGGAAAGGGCCCCTGCCTTCACTGCGGAGGTGTTGGAGAAACTGGTGGATGGGATCCTCCCCCAGTACACGTTACTCTACGGTCCTCCAGACAAACAGGTGAGTACACTGAGCATGATGTGTGGGCAATGCCTGTTTGGAGTGGTGTGGATGTAAGCCACATATTGGGGGGTGCTAAGGCGTCCTGGCCTGAATGGTGCATGAGTGGTGGTCACTGTATGTTCGTCAGGGCATGGGTGGGAACTGGTGGGCAATGAGTATGACGATCCGGACGGGTGAGTAATTACAATTTCCACTGTCTTTTCCCTCTAGGTCAACGCCCACCAGAAGAAGGGGATTTGGTGTGCCATCGCCAAGGAGGTGCAGACCCTGGGGGTCTATCACAGGAAGAGCTCCCACTGCCGCAAGAGATGGGAGGACCTGCGCCGCTGGACCTAGAAGACGGTGGAGGCCCAGCTGGGGCTGACCTCCCAAAGTGGAAGGGGTGCCCGTCGCACCATGACACCCCTGATGTTCCGCATCCTGGCAGTGGCCTATCCGGAGTTGGATGGGCACTTGAGGGCATCTCAGCAGCCACAAGGGGGTGAGTACAGTTTCAAAAAGCTGAATTTGCGCACTTTAGGAACTAGCTGGGTGGGGGATGTTGGCTGTGGGTACCCCTAGGCCAGGGCGATCATGGCAGGGTAGGTCCCTTATTTGCAGGCTCTGAAGCACCCCTACCCCTATAGTACAAGTGGCCAACTACTACTGGGCAGGATCCTGTGGGTGTCATGTGTGCAGATGCTGGCGTTAGGCATTGTACCCCATGGGCTGGTGACTACCTTAGTGAGTGGTTGGGCATGGCCTAGTGCATAGGGCAGCTCAGTGTGTGTTGTGTACACCAATGGTAGTGGTGTTGCTGGCATTGACCATGTGTATCCTCTGTCTATCCCCCCTTCTTGTTTTGTCACCCTGTCCTTATGTGCAGTCAACCATTCTGAATGCCATCCAGGGTGTCGAGAGGCATTTGCAACAGACAAATGCATACCTGGAGGGCATTCATTCTGGTGTGGCGGCCCAACAGACAGCATTTCAGGCTCTGGCCTCAGCACTGATGGCAGCCATTGTCCCTGTGTCCAGCCTTCCCCCTCCAACTTCCACTACCCAGCCCCAATCCCCTCTACCTCACCCTATCCCAAGCATACCTTCAGACCAGCATGCACACACATCAACACACAAAAGTGGCTCAGGAAAACATAAGCACCACACATCATCACACAGGCACTCACACAAGCACCATACCCAAGCACACATACCAACATCCACTTCCTCCACTGTGACCCCCTCCTCCTCTTCGTCCACCTCCTTCCCAGTAGCGTCTCCACTCACACCTGCATGCACTACATCCTCAGCCACTGCCTCCATCACCAGCACGCCCATCACAACATACCCCTCACAAGCAATCACCACGCCCACACCATTCACATGTCCCCTGTGTCCTCCTCCAGTGTATCTGTGAGCCCTCCTCTCAAAGTACACTAACGCAGGCACACACCCACTCAACAGCCATCCACCTCACTACAGCCTCCAGCCCATGCACCTTCACTCAAACTCAGCAGACGTACACCTCCTACAACCACTACCTCTTCCTCCACTCCCACCCCACCTCCATCTTCCTGTCCCAGTGTGTCAAAAAACTTTTCCTGTCTAACGTTGACCTCTTCCCTATGCCTCCCCCCGTCCTTCCCCTAGGGCCAGGATGTCTAGATCCCAGGCCAGCACCTCAGCCACCAACTTGGCATCCGCTGTGGTCCCTGCAAGTCCGAGAGGATCGACAGGGGCACCCATCAGGGCTGGCAGTGTGCCACATACAGATGCTAAAGACCACCCGATTCCACCACCTGCCAAGGTTAAGAAGGGGCCGTCGTGCAGCACTGACAAGACGCAACACCCACACAGCAAGGCCTCATTCAAAACAAAAGAGGACAGTGCCAAGGTCTCAGCAACGTCTACCAAGGTGGGGAAGGGACACAAAGGCAAGGGCAAGTCACTTCAGGGCTCTGAGCCTCCAGGTGAGGGACTGGTGACCACCATTTGTCCTGACAGGCCAGCAACCTGTCCCAAGGTGAGCACCGCCGCAATGACTTCCACCTGCACCACCACCTGCCCCGCCATCTGCACCGCCCCCTGCACCGCTGCTGCCACAACAACAGTCACCAGCATCATTCCTAGTGGGCAGCCGTCCGAGGCTGCTGGAGAAGGCCTGGTGTCTCCCTCCACTACTGCAAGCACCTGCACCACGGGCAACACTGGCAGCATCTCCGCCGCAGTCACCGCCACCTGCACCGCCACCTGCACCGCCACATGCCCAGCCGGTGCCACTATATCGGACATCAGCAGCATCTCCAGTGGGCAGCTGTCCGAGGCTGCAGGAGACATCCTGGACCCTGCACCCACCACTTAAGGCACCAGCACCGGCACTACCAGCAGTTTGCAGTCTAAGTCGCCACAGGATGGAGTGTGGCTCTGCCTCCATGGAGTATCATGCTACCTGTTCCCTGCACATCTCGTGCCTCAGACATCCAAGTGAGGGAATGTGAACTGCCACACCCCAGGTGCAGCATCACGGGGCACAAGGCCTCCTCCAGAACCAGTAGATAAATGCATCCACTCACCCAATCCCTGGCAGGTTGAAGCAGACTGGGCACAAGGCCCCCTCTAGAACCAGTGGAGAAATGCATCCTCTCACCCAATCCTTGGCAGGATGAAGCAGACTGGGCACAAGGCCCCCTTCAGAACCAGTGGAGAAATGCATTCACTCACCCAATCCTTGGCATGATGAAGCAGACTGGGCACAAGGCCCCCTCCAGAACCAGTGGAAAAATGCATCCACTCACCAATCCTTGGCAGGATGAAGATGACTGGGAACAAGGCCCACTCCAGAACCAGTTGAACATGTCACCCACTAGAGAGACTGTGGCTTTGCACTTCCCAGGACCAAGCAGTGGGCAAACCACCCATTTGAGAGACTGTGGCCTTGCACTCCCCAGGACCAAGCAGTGGGCAAACGACCCACTTGAGATACTTTGGCTTTGCACTCCCCAGGACATCGCTGTGGGCATGCTGCCCCCTCGAGGAGCAGTGGCATAGTACCATCTACTGCCCCCCCTTCCCCTTCCCCCTGAGATGCCTGTGTGTTTTCGTCCTAATGCCCCTGCAGTGTCCTCTCAGTTTTGAGGCAAGTGTGGGCTTCGCCCATGAATTTCTTGTCCACTGGGCCATGGACATTTGGAAAGGACAGTGTACACCCTTCTGTACATATTGTAAATATGTATATACTGGTTTTCAAATCATTTACGTTATCTGGCTATTTCTAATATATGAAAGATTTGACTCCATTCCTTTTGTCCTTGTGTTCTTCCAGGGAGTTAAGGGGGATAAATGTACTGTTGTTGCATGTGCTTGTGCGTATGGTTTTGTGGGTGGGGGTGGGGGTGTTGCGTGTGTGTGTCACTCTCTTTTTCCTCCCTCCTCCCCTGTGTGCTAGGTGCAGTACTCACCGTCATCGTCGCCGCCGCCTTCTTTCAAATTCCTGGTGTATTAGCAGATACACCAGCATGGGGAGGACCTGCAGTTCAGTCTCCATGGCGTCCTGGTTCTTCATTGAGTGTCGAAAGGTGAGTCGTTCCCCTTCAGTGTACTGTTTCCGCTGTGCTTTTGATGTCATTGGTACTGCTCCGGAAAAACGGATTGGCCTCTCATAATACAGTGGGCGGTACATTGTCTTCCGCCTGTCTGTTGGCGGTGACCTCCACGGTGTTTGTTGCTACCGCCCTGGCGGTCGGAGTGTTAAAGTGGCTGTCTATGATGACGGTTTCCGCTGTGGTTGTGATCCCATTTTTTTGTCCGCCAGCCTGTTTGTGGTCTTACCGCCGCTTTATCTCCGACCGCCAGGGTTGTAATGAAGGCCTATGTTTTTTTGATAAAGAGTTTTTTTCTGGAGAATTGAGTTTGTTTGCCCAAAATGGAAAGTGGTATTTGATAGAAAAAATATGTGTATTTTTAAAAATGAATATGCCGAGGAAGACAAAATATTGTAGTTCTAAAACACATTTAAAGTTGATAGCCAAATGATACTTCAATCAGGACTCTCCAGCCATCTCTGTACTGGCCTTTTTTTTCAGTATGACTCCAGATGTAACTCATCTCCTTCCAATCAGCCTCGAGCCCTCAGCGTAGAGTGTTTCTTGGCCTTCCTCTTTTCCTTTGAGTGTTCCAGGAGAGGGCTTGCCTGGTGGTGTTTGAAGAGGGCTTGCAGAGGTTGTGACCTATCCAGCGCCAGCATTTTTTCAGGATTTCTTAATGAGCAGTGAGTTGAAAAGTCTGCTGCCCTAGGTCGTTGTTGCTAATGGTGTTTGGTCAGAGGATTTGGAGGATTTTTCTCAGATAGATATAAATTAAAGTCTGGACTTTTTTGGTTGTGGTCACTGTTGTCGTCCAAGTTTCTGCTTCATACAAAAAGACTGATTTTATGTTGGTGTTAAAGAGCCTGATCTTGGTTTGCAGCGTTTGGTCCTTGGAGCTCCGGATCTTCTTTAGCTTAATGAAGCCAACCCTTGCTTTGCCGATTCTTGCCTTGATGTTGGCATTTGGGCCACTCTGATTGTCTATGACTCTGCCCTGTTAGGTGAATGCCTCAAATTCTTCCAGTGCATCTCCTGCCAGAGTGACTGCAGTTATGCTGGCTGTGTTAGCTTTCAGAATCTTGGTTTGTCCCTGTGGAATGCCTCGGCCATTTTGTGCTGTGTCTGGAATGCTTGGGTGGTCACTACTGATGATCCAGCTTAAAGTAGTCATAGTGTAATGTTTAAACATGTTGCCACCATTCTTCAGTAATAAAATATGCTAGTAGCTCAGCAGGAATTTCCTTGGGGAGAAGTAGCTCTCAATCTAGAAAAAGGCTGGAGTGTTATAGGTTCTGAATTTACTTCACAAAACCATATATATTCAGCAGTTATAGTTATGGTTATCTCACATAGCTATAACACCCATCCTTAGGTTACTATAACTTGTGCCTTCACCATTCACTGTGAATTACCCCAGCACTCATGACATCTTTTATGTCATCACTGATAATATCACTTTTGTTGAACCCCTCCCCTATTAAAATGTGAAATCCCTTTGTGGAGGTGAATCTGTTGGAGCACAATCTGTATGTGACTGTGGCGAGTGGGTTCTTTTTTGTACTCTCCTGGTGAGTGCAGGGTCCATGGTTCTCCCTTAAAATTGCTATGAGTATGCAAATGTGAAACTCACCTGAAAACTGCGCCCACTTAGCCCCACTGCGTCCACCTTAGTAGTATGCAAAGGTCTTCACGCATTTTGCCAGGATGATGGGCAGCTTACCAAAGGGCTCCCCAGTGCATTTCCCACTGATTTTGGTGGTGCGTTCTTGATGCCGAGGAACATGATGACATCTCCACAAAAACAAAGAAACACTTATGTCATATAGATAACAGGAAAGACCCTGGTTTGTAGTCTTGTTGGCCTCTCTATAGGAGGATGCATGTTATCACAGAATTCCAGAGAAAGATGCACAAGGAAAAATCACATTGGTGACATTTCCTCTTGGTCCATTACACAATTGTAGTGTAGAATACACACTGGACATTTACCCAAGGTGGCAGAAAGAACTGCACTTTAGTAGATATTTTGTGCAAAGCTGTGTTCTCTTGTGGGATAAAAGGGCAGGTGAGATCCCTTTGTGGCCGAGTCACTCACACAGCTACTGACACACCCACACAGACACTCACACACTCACTCACAGACGCACTCAGACACTCACTCACTCATGCACTCACACACAGACTCACTCAGAGACTCATATACTCACTCAGAGACCCACTCAGACACTCACGTACCCACTCACAGACCCACTTAGACACTCATGCACTCACTCACAGATGCACACAAACTCATGCATCCCTCTCACAGACCTACTTTGACACTCACGCACTCATTCACAGACCCACTTAGACACTCACACACCCATTTAGAGACTCACACACCCACCCACTCTGAGACTCATACATCCATTCACAGACCCACTCAGAGACCTAAGCACTCACTCACAGACTCACTCAGAGACTCACACACCCACTCACAGACCCACTCAGACATTCACGCACCCACTCACAGACACACTCACTCACAGACCCCCTTAGACACTCCTGCACCCACTCACAGACCCATTCAGACAATCACGCACCCACTCACAGACCCGGTCAAACTCTCACGCACCCACCCACAGTTATAGTTACCTTACGGCACAAGTTATAGTTACTTGAAATAATTCTTAACTATAACTGGTGAATTTCTATGGGTGTGTGCGAGTAAATTCAGAACCTAACTATAATGTCCCTGTAAGCTTTGGATTTTTAAGTTGTAGCAAGGTGGCAGTATTAGGTGGTATGACTGGGGAGTCTTACCATGTAATACTAGCACGTTACACAGTAGTAAATCTCGGATTCACACCAGTAAACCTTACCTTAGCTTAGTCCTCGTAGTGTGGCAAAGAGCAGTAAGGCTACTAAGAGGAACATGTGTAAAGCATTTCACAATTCCAACATGGATGATAAGTAAATGACACGACTTGAAAGAAATCCAACACCAATTTAGAAAAATAAAGCAGATTTTTACATTAATTTAGACACCAAAACAAACTTTGTATCATACATACAACTGGAGGTGTAAATTTTAGAAGCTTTGGAAAATCTCTGGAGTTCTTACTCTCAAACAGTTACCATTGGGAAAATCAAAGTGTGTACTCGATCACTTGCAAGGTGAGTTCTGTGGAACTGACCTGGACTTAAGATTCTGCAGGACCCAGACAAGGAGTCAACAGTCAGTTTCTTATTACCTTGCCCAGGGACACCGGGTGCAGAGGTGCTTTGGCTGTCCTTGGTGCTTACGGGATCTGCAGCGCTGTCAAAGTTGCAGGACTTTGCAAACAGGTACTTGTGGGTGGACACACACTCTACCCTTTAGATGTAGAGGTCTTTGGGGGCAAGGACCAGGAATAAACAGTTGGAACTTCACCACCACATCCAGTGGCTCCGGGAGCAGAGGTGGCTTCTATCTGTCAATCATGGGGCTGGTCGCACCAAAGATGCTTTGCTGCTCCTTTCGAGGTCACTATCTTCTGGATACAGGGTCTCAGGAGAGGGTTGTTGCTGACGTCGGTCTCTATGCTGGGATCTGCCCTGGAGGTGGTGATATCCGAGCAGCTGTTGGTTTCCAGGTTGGGGACAGACAAGCCTTGGTAGCAGCAAAGATGGTCCGCTTGCACGTCGACGGCTGGAGGTCATCTGGAAGGGAGTAGAGGGAACCTCACTCCCATTCTTAGGATACAGGACACCCTGTTTCTTTCAGCTCACTGATAAGGGGCCCGTCGGGTTGCACTCCTTCGACTGCAGCACAGCGATGCTTCTGCAGGTTGCAGGTGACTGGTACCATCAATCAGGGGAGTCTGGATGTCCAAAGAAGCCCCTTTTGCTGGCACCAATGAGCTTTCACCACTGGCACACGTCGATAATACAATTCCAGTAGTGGTCTCCTTAGGTCACTTAAGTGTTCTCTCTTTGAGCTGTGGCTGGAATCCACATCCTGTGGTCGGTGACAGCGTCTTTTTTGTGCCTCTTCTTCTTTGAAAGTCAGAACTGAGGGTCTGGTGTCAGGAGAGTCCCTTAAATCCTAGTTTAGGGGATGTTAAGGCTGTGGGTGACAGTGGCCAATGGGCTTCTGGTCCCACGGCTAGTTCGCCCCTGCAGTGACAACTTTGTATGGGAGGATGTCACTTTCTACCCAGAACCCACTACTAAGGGTTGCCAAAATGGCAGAACCCTTCCTTGGCTGTGCATACCTCTTAGCCCACCCTAAAGGTGTAGCTAGCCTTTAGAGGTGAACGCTTCCTGCATAACTAATTTTCCTGCCTGTCGAATTGGACAGGCCGGGAAGCACTTTGTCCTTGACTGGGGGTCAAGTATTTACATATCACGAACAAGGGAGTCCTTTCAGGCTCACCACCTTGATTACCTTTCACACTATCTATCCTGGGAGGGAGTAGGTGTGACTTCCTGCCTGCCCAGTTCCTTTGTCCCCATCCTGGGAAGTGCTAGAACAACCAGCAGGAGGGCAGACTCCTGTCAGTGTCTTGGGAGACCCCCCCCAAAACAGGAGAGATCTTGGTAATTTGGTGGGCACCCTCTAAGGGTGCCACCAGGGCACATGCTAGTTAATCCTGGGAACATGCATTGTGCTCAAGCTTAAAAAGCATTGTGTTTGATACCAAACTAGAGGATTGTCTGGGCTATCACGGAGCTGGACATCTGGGAACTGCCCAAGTGCCAGTCCATATAATCCTATGGACCGCTGGTTACTCATGGAAGCATTCCGTTTTAAGTGCTATCACGGGTTCAGTCCACAATCATAGTACAGTGCACCCTGCCTCCTGGGCTATAGGAGGCCTGCCTTAGGGGTGACTGACCTGTCTATGGGCAGTAAAGGAACTCTGCCTTGCTGTATGGGCAGAGTCGCACTTGAGAATCAGGCTCCCACGTGCAGGCTGACATGGCAGACTCACTTTTACTCAGGTCAACCACAGGGTGGCACAATCAGTACTGCAGCCTTGGTGGCCCCTTTACCACCCTTGCCCTGGGTACCACTGGTACCATTATTTACTAGAGACTTACAGGGGTGGTAAAGTCCTTGCCAATTGGCCTATGCAATTTGAAGTACAATTTAGGGGAAAGAGCACCGGTGTGAGGTCTGGTTAGCAGGCCTCAGCACACTTACAGGACAAAAGCAACAGCATCAAGCAGGAATAAGTGGTGGGTGTCCATCCAAAAAGGGCACTTTACAAAATAAGTGAAAATATATATATATTACCTAGTGGCAGGCGCCACTAGGTAGTTATAGGTAGGATTATATTTCTATACAAAAAGCGTTTTTTAACTTGCCTATATCTTTGGCACCGCTTGACAAATCTTCACGAAACTTTCCCAACAAATTTGCCAGTTCCATCGGCTGCTGCCTGGAAAGTTTCAGGGTGATCTGTCCAGAGGGGGCCGGGACAAAAGGGGGGTCCCAAAACACGTTTTCCCCATTCATTTTCCATAGGGATTTTGTTGATTTTATGTACAGAGATGTGGTGGATCTGCAAATCCGCTCGTAAAGTCACAAAAAAAACAAAGAGCGGGCTCCCGTGCTTCTTTGGTGTAATGCCCCTGGGTGGGCCAAGTCTCGGGGCTTTTTTTTTAAAAAAGGGAGGGGGAGCTCCTGGCCCCCTCCTGCTGCCCAGGGACCACCACCACCTCCCTGGGGCCCTTTTTTTTAAAGCGGGGGGGGGTAGCTGTGGCCCGCCGCTGCTCTGGGGACCACCACCTCCCCAGGGCATTATTGTAATATAAGGGGGGCCTCCTGGCCCCCTCCCGCTGCCCCGGGGACCACCACCTTCCCTGAGCTATCTTGTAATAAATGCAGGGGGCCCCCCACTGTCTAAGGGACCACCACCTCCCTGGGGCAATGTTCTAAATAAAGTGGGAGGCCCTGTGGCTCCCACTGCCCTGGGGACCACCACCTCTCTGGGGCAATCTTGCAATGAAAGCGTGGGGCTCTGTAGCCCCCGCTACCCCAGGTGCCACCAGCCCCTGGGGCAAATGTTTAAAAAAATAAAGGGACCCCCGCGCACCGGGGAGCCTCTGATGGCCCTGGGAAGTGGCGGTCCCCAGGGCCATCAGAGAATCCTCGAGGGGACCACGCTATTCTATTTCCTAACTACAACGTCCCTGTAATCTTTGTTTTTTTCAGTGAATATACAAATATTCACTGAAAAAAACAAAGGTTACAGGGACGTTATAGTTAGGTTCTGAATTTACTTGTACAAAACCATAGAAATTCAGCAGTTATAGTTAGAGTTTCAAGTAACTATAACTCGAGCCCCAAGGTAACTATACCTCGGTCCCTTCCCATGCACAGTTTCTTATCAATAATGTCATTGCTAACATTGCGGTGATATCAAAGATGACATACAAGATCTCATCAATGACATAATATGTGGCGTTATTAGCTGTGCATGGCGAAGGTGCGATTTACAGTTACCCTAGGACGCGAGGTATAGTTACTAGAATGAAGGGGGGTCCCTTGGGCTGCAGGGGAGGCCACATGACCTCCATGGCTACCAACACTCCCTGGTAGCGGTGTTCTCAACCAATAAGATCTGCTGAGCCTTCATGTCCCTATATCTACAAATTTGACTTTCTCTTTAATATCTCCAAAACAACTGAACTGATTTACACCAAATAGCAAAAAGGGCGCTTTCTGGACCAACAGCTACCTTTATGCAAAATTTTGTGTAATTCCATCCAGCAGTTTGGGCTGTAGTCATGTTCAAAAACCCTATGGGAATTAACATGGGGAAAACATATTTTGGGACCATGCCTTTTCCTTGGCCCTCGCTTGGACTCCGAAACTTTCCAGTCAGCAGGTGAAGTGGTCGTCAAATTTTTTGGGGAAATTTCATGACAGGTTTAGCCAGTCCTGTATTTTCAGTTAACTTAATGTTGTATCCTAAGATCAGTAGTTTTGCTTCTAAATTGTAGATATGGATTCATTCATAAATTACAGCATGAATGCCAACCAAATGGAATCGTGCACTGCAGTCTAGGCATTTGCCATGTATGTTGATGAAGAATGCACTGTTGCTACCTAAACTGTAACTGTACTCTGAGGGAGGCTTGTCCTTCTACCGTGCTGGAGAGTCGATAACACTGTTTTATCCCATTCGCATTTCTCAGCGCCCCCACTCCTGAGGTTCGGGAGTCGGGAACAGGAAAGTCTCGCCCCATCACTTCCAGTTTGGCCAGAAGCTTTTGAAAGGACGCTGACAGGGCATTTCCTTCCCCTGATCTTTATCCATGACTGAAAGTGCCAATCTGAGGAGTTGTGTAGTGTTGATGTTGCGTTTAGCACGGATGGGCATCGATGCCATAACGCAAAAATGATGTGGCCCTTCTGCGGAATGTGACGAGGGGCTCTGAGTCTCCCCTATGACATATATTTATTGCTCTTGACCTGAATGGGCCCCCTTGGAGGCTTGGGCAACGCCCTGAATGAGATGTCGCCCGCCCCTGCGTCGCTTGTGTTATTCCCCTAGGCTGATGGGCACAGGATTAGCACTCAAACTGCTAATGCTTTGACGAGGATTATGGACTAACGTAAATTCCGAGTAGAGTTTGTTCGGGCTAATTAATACTTTGGAAGTCTCTGTTGGAAGCTAAGCAGTTCCTTCACTTAAAATAGAATAAAATAACTAGAAATCCTATAAATGGTGGTCATTTGAAAGTTAAGTACTTTGGAGGGGATGGGAAATACAATGTGAAGAAGGGGATGGTGGAAATCCCAAAATTCAATAGTCTGCAGGATTTGATGATTTTGGATCAAAGGTCAATGATTTCTTCTGGTCGAAGGTGTGAGACTGTGATTTAAGGGGTGAGACTTACACCCAGTGAGTGAGTATGTTTTGTGATGTGAGACTTGGGCCAATAGGAGAGACTCCCCCAGTGTATAGCTACTAATGGCCTCTATGTCATTCAGCCCTTCGCCAGCCCTGCTATTCGCCAGGTGTTTAGTTATCGAAGTTCGCAGCCTGGAGGACTTTGGGCCAATATTTACAATGTGAGTTTGCAAGTCCCACGTGCATGTGAGCTTAGAAGCTAGGGATGGCTGCTGGTACCACTTGGCAGGTTTGCCACTGAGACAGACTCAGACTTGCACCACCTGCATGGCACTGTTCACCCATTGATTGCAGAGCTCTCATGTTTCCATTTCATGCTTGAGTAGGTTTTATGGACCAGGTTTATTCTTTTCTTTTTGATATTTGTAATCCTGGTATAAATGCAGAACCTCAAGTACCAGAATGCACTGGGCACTCACAGACAAACCTGGAAACCTGAGTTCTCTATGATGTGAAAGAGCCTATTGCTGCAGGCAGAGTATGCCCCTGAGCACTCTGTCAAACCATGACAAGATGAAATAGTTCATGTGTTTCTGATCAGAACTGTCTATACATGCAAGATTTTAGGATGCCAAATGACCTTGTTTTCACATGTGAAACCGTCCCATTCCTAACTTTTGTAACCAACAGCACCATCAAAGCTTCGTCTTTGAGTCTATACTCAGGCGCGGCCATCCTTTAGGTTGGAGGAGCCACGCCCCCCCCCCCACTTTTTGCCCCCCACGAAGAGGGTCAGCGAGCCTGACAGACACTCTTCATTTTCAGCTCAGACAGCCAGGAGTGAGACATGCACGATTTGCACAGACTCCTGGCTGACTGAGCTGAACTTTTCTGGGCAGAGGAGCAGGTGTGGCCCGTCCTTGAGGGTGGAGGGGCCACACCCCCCCACACTTTTTGCCCCTCATGAAGATTGTCTGTCAAGCTGAACAAAGGTAAGCCTGACAGACACTCTTCATTTTCAGCTCAGACAGCCAGGAGTGAGACATGCGCAATTTGCGCAGACTCCTGGCTGCCTGAGCTGAACTTTGCTGGGTTGAGGAGGTCACAGCTCCTATGGACGTGACCTCCTTGGCTCAGCAAAAGTGCCGCGAGGCCCTCCCCTGGGTGAGGAGGAAAGCGTCACCCATTGACTTCAACCTGGGCGCTTCAGGTTTAAGCCCTGAAGCGCCCAGGACGAGTGTCAATCAGTGATACTTCGTCACAGAGTGGGGTGGGGTCAGCAGTCTCACTGACCCCATCCCTCTCTGTGACAAGGTTGGGACTGCTTCCTTCCCTCATTGGCTGACCTAAGCCAATGAGGGAAGGCAGCAGTCCCAACCCTCCTGGGACCTCAAGGCTGAAGGTAAGTGTGTGTGATGTTTTAAAATGAATGTTTGGTGCGTGCATGCATGTTTGAATGTTATGAGTGTTGTTAATGGATGTGCGTGCGTGTGTGAAAGAATGAGTGTGTATGGGTGTGTTTGATGTTTTAAAATTAATGTTTTGTGCGTGCATGCATGTTTGAATGTTATGAGTGTTGTTAATGGACGTGCGTGCATGCGTGTGTGTGTGAAAAAATGAGTGTGTGCGAACTTTTAAAATGAATGTTTGATGCGTGCGTGCATGTTTGAATGTTATGAGTGTTGTTAATGGATGTGGGTGCGTGCTTGTCTGTGTGTGAAAGAATGAGTGTGTGTGTGTGCTTCCCGCCCGCCCCACTCCCTCCTAAAGCTGCCGGCCACCACTGTCTATACTTACAAAATTACAAGGTTAAAAGCTGACAACAGGACATACTTTTGTCTGAAAGTCAGGAATGTGTGGCATTGGAACACTTTGCAAGGTATTAAGAGTGCTCTATAACTCAACTTTTGATCTGTTGGAAAAGATATATCGCTCAGAATCGCTTTTAAAGAGGATCGGTCGTGTTTTCTGTGTTTGTTTTCAGAATATTTTGCTAAACATTTTTCTGGGTTGAGGGCAGGGATGTAACAAGAGCCCCTGCTGCGTATGGTGGAGGAGCACCCCTTCTGGGGCCCCCAAACACTACAAGTGGCCTCAATTCACTGCCTTAGGGCTGCTTTTACATTCAGTCTACCCCTACATTGTATTAGGAGTAGGCTTAATGCCGTCAGAGGCACCATGTTCCAGACAGGTTATTCTTTTCATAATCCTCTGTAATATAGAACGTGTCTTTACTTATTCAAATGAAATTGCTACAGCTCCCAGAATACACCGGGTTATTAAATAAAAGCTCAGGACTTTAACATCATCTCTGGTAACGTGGAGTTATCCTGCAACAATAGATTCAGTGTCCCATGTGTTTTGCTTTCGTGCTTGGAATAGATTTTGAAGGCAGCAGCTGCTGGTGAGTGATGGCCCGCTGGGGCTCCTTCCAGTCCAGCAGGGGAAGTAGAGGAAGTTGGACAATGGGGAACCAAATCCTGTGTTTTAAGAAGTGCTGACGGAATCCAATGTCTTTTTAACTCCAAAAACTGCTTCACATAGTACAGAATTAGGAATGAGTCCAAATCTTACCATTGGGGGCTTCCTTTGTAACAAGGTAGAAACAATTGTTCTGGCCACTGGCCAACTAGTGAGGTTTCTCTGCTATTTCCTTATTCACTGCCCGAATTGCAGAGATTATGGCCCTCATTATGACATCGGCGGTAAATTCCGAATACCGCCAGGGTGACTGCCGCCAGCATACCGCCGCAGAGGTGAACATCCGTTTGCCACATTATGACACATACACACAAAACAACAGAAAACTGCCACAAGCACAAATCCGCCAGACCCACTGAATGTGATAATCTGTCGGAACTACCACCCATACCGTTACACCCCCAAATAATGACCCACGAATCACCACAGTGGACAGTCAACAGCAGTAAACCATTGGCGGTAAACACCGCAACGGCAGATAAGGCCACTCAAATACAAAACAAGACAACATTGGCCAGAACAAAAAACCCACACCTGACACAAATACACACACGCCAAACACCCACCCACAGCACTATAAAACACACATCCACATCACCCACAACCCCTTGCTAACACAACAAGGTGGATACATTTAGCGGCACAAACACAACAGAGAACTGCACACACAATATCACAACTACTGTTCATCCCACAGGCACCACACACCCCACCACATCACACATCACCCTCGGCACAACCTACACACACCACACAACACCCATGTCCCCACAAAGGCATCCCTGTTTCACCGATGAGGAGTTGCGGGTCATGGTTGAGGAAATAGGGTAGAGCCACAACTGTTTGGAGCACAGGTCCAGCAGATATCCATTGCCAGGAAGATGAAGCTATGGCGGAGGATCATGGACAGGGTGAACGCCATGGGACTACATCCACGCACAAGGGACAACATCAGGAAGAGGTGGAGCGACCTACGGGGGAAGGCGTGTTCTATTGCAGCAAGGTACCAGCTCGCCATCCAGAGGACTGGCGGTGGACACCCACCTCCTCCCCCACAGCATGAGAGGAGCAAGTCTTGGCAATCCTGCATCCTGAGGGACTCACTGGAGTAGCTGGAGGACTGGACACTGGTGAGTCAACATTTACTACCTATCACCCCCGATAGCTGCATGCCACCACCACCCCCCACCCTGACACCAATCACCCCACTCCATACCACACAGCGCACCAACACAATTAACACACCTAAATGCCAAGTCCTGCATGCCATACCCACTGCATGCACATCCTCTCGAGCCCTGCATGTACACCCAATACAAATGCATGCACAGCATGGAGAACTAACAATCCCACAATCCATCACCATACACAAACAAAAGTGGCAGGGCAACAGCAATAGCATAGGAGAAGCTAGTGATGCAGAATATGTCACAGACATGTAGCATAATACACCACTTACACCCCCACAGGTGCCCCAGCCAATCCCAGCGGCGAGGAGGTGCCACGCCTACCCAGTCCCCCACCAGAAGATGCCCCCAGTGATGACAGCAACTCTGGAGCTCTGGATCTGGATGAGCTCCCTGGCCCATCAGGGACCTCTGGTCAGTTGCCCACCCCATCCCACATCCTGTCCACTACACAGCCTCCCCCATCAGAATCAAACACCACAGCAGCCACCCACCGTCCCCAGACCTCTGCCCTCAGGACATGTCAATCAGTAGTGTGTCCACCTGTACAGAGACCCCAATCAGCACCTCACAGGCAAGACAACGAGGGTCCTGGGGTCAGTGGCAGTGGGCACACCGTTCAGGGGACACAGGCACAGGGGGCCAGGGACGGTCAGAGGACAGCTGTGCACCAGGGGGAGGACAGGCCCAGGGAACCGACTGCCAATGAGGCCTCAACAAAAACAAAGCCAAAGGAGGCCCCAACAAAATCAAAGTCCAAGGAGGCCCCAACAAAATCAAAGCCTAAGGAGGCTCCAACAAATACAAAGCCCAAGGAGGCCCCAACAAAAACAAAGCCCAAGGAGGCCCCAACAAAAACAAAGCCCAAAGACATCCCTCCAGAACCAGTGGGCAAGGACAGCCCTCCAGAACCAGTGGGCAAGGAGCCCCCTCAGTATCCAGTGGGCTAGGAGCCCCCTCAGTATCCAGTGGGCAAGGAACCCCCTCAGTATCCAGTGGGCAAGGGGCCCCCCTCAGTATCCAGTGGGCAAGGGTCCCCTCCAGAACCAGTGGGCTAGGAGCCCCCTCACAATGAAATGCATCCTCCACACACCCCACCACACCCCCTCACCCCCTGAGGTGCCTGCCCATTTCCAACATGATGCCCCTGAACAGTGGAGTCCCGATGTTGTCAGGAGTCAAGTTGGGGCCTAGACTTTGCCCTGTGGGCATTCGTGACTTTGAACTAGCCCTTGGGCCTGCATGTACATATGCAGTTATATGTTCTTTGAATTTGAATTGTCATTCAACATGATTACAGTGGTAGGAACAGAGGTATGTGTCCTGGCCTTCTTTGCAAGTTGGTCCTGTTACTGTTAATTTACTCTGCAGTTGTTTCTGGGTATGTGGTGTGTGTGTTGTGCATGTGTGTGTCACTCTCCCCCCTTTGTGTGCTAGGTGGCTGTACTCACTGTTGTCGTCTTCGTCGGCGTTCCCGCAAGGCTTTTGGTGTTGTTGCTACTGCCTTGGAAATCCTGGCGGTGTGCTATGTCATTATATGGTGGGCAGATCCATGTCTTCCACCTGCCTGTAGGTGGCTACCACCGTGTTCAGTGTTCGTCCCGCGCTGGTGGTTGGTGTGGTACATTGGCTGTCTATGGAAGGAATCACTGCCATGGTCATTATTTGGCGGTCATTACCACTAGCCTGGCGACGGAACAGCTGCCATCGCCGGCGTGGCGGTAACCTGACCGCTAATGTCATGATGACCACTTGTGTTAGATGGCTGATGACCAGATAGGTACTTTCTTACTTTTTTGTTCACTTTTGTTCACTGATATTAGAAAATCCCAATCCAGCAACTAATGCTTTTCATCAAGAACACAGTTTAGAAATTGATTCATCAAAATGCCCATACCCCATCACTTGGGTTACCTGCTCCTAACCCACAGACTCCTGTTTGCGATTGAGGTGTGTTCCTGCAACTGCAGTCATGACCCTTAAAACTAACAATGCCATCAAAGGGATTTCCAAGGTGACCTCTAATGTACGCCTATTTAAGCCAGACAAAAGTGATTAATCAATTGATTGCTATTTCGAATTTACCCAACAAACCTGCAAGAAGACAGGACCAGAAGAAGCAATGCTCCATTTATTGGGAGTTAGATCAAGGACATCCGGGCTGCCCATGTCCTTGTTGGTGGGTGACAGATATTAGCCATGATTCCAAGCAGGCAGATAAATTCCAAACCCTACTTGAACACATGGTTGCGAAGTAATCAGAATGCCGAGATTTGAGGTAAACACTGCAACCCTGTTCATTTTAACTAGTGAATTTCATCAGGTCGAACCTGCTGAAATTTACTGTATGGAAATAGCAGTTAAATTCTGATACATGTGAAATTTGGTGTGGAAAGCATCAAATTATGAATGGTCTTCCTCGTTTTCACAATGAAAACTTGGAATTGGAGGTATTTACAACACTCAGTAAATACAGCACCACCATTTTGTAACGTGAGCTCTGATCTTCAGCTGTATGTATACTCATATTCTCATATTGGTTACTTTGACCTCCCCTTCTTCAAGTAACATAATTTTCTAATTTTTCTCTGTTCCTCTTCTGCTCACCCCAGCCCTATACCAGACACATTGACTTATCCACGGCCTTGGTACCCTCAATCATTTGGCTCTGTTGAACTGTTTAGAATCTGTGTCATGGATGCCCAGACTGGCAAAGGACTAGGTTGTGTCCTTTTTAGCTTATCTTCTGGGCTAAACTTTGAAAGAGTATGAATCTGAATTTTGCCGACTGTCATGCTTGTCATCTACGATGGATACTTTTATGTGCAGCTCAAACATCAGCTGCTGTTATGTCAAAGTCTACAGTCTGGAGTTTGAGTTCTACAGTGATGGCACCTAGGTGGTGATGAAAGTCACAACTGATTTCATCTGACATTAACAAGTTCCATGTCATCTACAGTCACATCCAGGTGATAATGTAACAACTGAGTTCTTTTCTCTGTGTGATATCATACGAATTGAAAACACCAGAAATCTCAGTCATTTGATTCCCATGGTAAACATGAAAATCTCAAGGCTAACCAGTGCGAAGTCTCTGGGAGATGTTCTGGACCCTGGGAGTTTTTCCAGTATTCTATAACCGCAGGGTCAGTCTATTTCCGTCTTCTGACCAGCTTAGTATAGCAATGGAAAATTTGTAGTACCTGAGCCAGATTGATCCTCATCACAGCCCTACAACACGAGGTGAGTCCTCACTCCAGACACAGGCAATTCATTTGTCCCCAATATTCCAAAAACATTTTTCAAATCCCAGGCATAACTTCCCCTCTCCAATAGCCGTCCTGATTTTTTAAATTTTTTTTCTAAAGGATTTTATGGTAAAGTAATCTTTCCTAGAAAACGCCCAAATGAATGAGGCTACTGAGTCCGAACTAGGTTGTCCTTAATACAGTTACTTTATAAACGTTAGCGAAAATAGGGGACCCAAAGTACCGTACTCCTATTTGAAATGTGGACAGTGTTTGACCAAATTATCCATTTCAAATAACGTAATTTAATGTTCATCAGATAGAATGTTCCTTTAAAAAATTAACAAAATCCGCTTCTTGATTTTTTATTGCATAATTAATAATCTCCTTTGCATTGGATATATTAAGCAACTCAACCATTAATAACATTTAGAAGCGGGTCAGCACCTCCCCCGTCCCCCACGCTGGTACACATGGGTGTTTTTCAATAATGCAAAAGGTATTCACATACAAATAAATTAATGTTGATAATCATAATGAAAATATGAAGATACATGTGAACTATTAACGCAGCAACAGTGCACTGAACACGTGGAGGATAAAAAGTGGTAATGAGTGTAGTGCAATATGCATGTTGTGAAGGAACAATATGGAATACATCAGGGCCGTTTTTAGCGCTGGTGGCTCCCGGTGCAGCAATCTTTTTTGGCGCCTCCCCCCCCCCCAGCATGACCAACTCCTCGGATTCCCTTACTACCACCCAGCAAAAGTGCCACTCATCTCTCCGTAGGCCCTCTCTCACATACATTTCATTTGTTTTAAAGCCCTGGTAAGGACTGACTTTACTAATCCACTCAGCTGTCTACATAAAACATAGTTCTGTTCTTTACATCAGGTATATTAACCCTCTGCTCTACTTTATGGCGAGTCAAAACTGCCACTGGACAAAACACCGATCTCTCTCTCTCTAGAAGAACATTAATCACAAGAGTTATCTTGACATTTTCATTGCTGGACGCACAAGCAACTTATTATTAAACACAGCGCCCCACTGAGGTCTGCGCTTCCCATCTAGGTCGGCACCCAGTGTGGCCGCACCGGTCGCACCGCCCTAAAGACGGCCCTTTCACAGACATAAAAAGAATGTGCGTCCCCACTTGAGATCGTAATAGATGCTAAAGCTCTCGCCTGAACAAGACCACAGAACATCGAGCTCACGCCTGTACAAGGCCACGGAGCTTCGAGCTCATGCCTGAACAAGACCATGGAGCTTCGAGCTCACGCCTGAACAAGACCACGGAACATTGCTCCAAAGTTTTAGCTCCAGCGATATTCAGAAACAGAAGTTTCAAAACTTGACTGTGCCAGGGGCGGCTCCTCCATTAGGGCAGAGGAGCGTTGCCCCCCACCAGCAGCAGAAGCTGTAAACCTTTCACCACGAAGGGATAATAAACTAGTTTTAGGGCTTTGGAGGTGACTCCCCTCAGAGCGCATGCGCATGTGCGTTTGACCTGCCGTCTCGGGCCCGGCACTGTGTTGCCGGGCTGAGTAGAGCCTGCACAACTTCCCAGTCTGCCTGAGAGCGCCCAGCCAGGGCACTCCCAGCCAGTCCTGACGCTGCTCTGAGTAGCGTCAGGATTGGCCGCAGGTCTGGCTGGGAGCCTGTGCCTGCCTTCCTGCAGCGACGATGAGGAAGAGAGAAGAGTGGCACGGCAATAGAAGAGGGAGATTTTTATTTTATTTTATTTTTTTAATTAAATGTTACACCCGCGTGTGCTGCACCCACCCCTTTACAGGTCAGCGAGCCGTGACTGGATTGTGGCTAAGCCATATTAGCATTAAGATGAACCGCCTTGGTACCTTCTTCTATTCCCTGGCTACCCTTCATGGATTTATTTAATTTCAGCAACTACCTGACCACATAAAGGACTTTCTGAAGGCAGCTCCCTCAGATTACAGATTTCCTTCCTGTTTTGTCTGCCTCATTTCAAGACAGCGCTTCAGTGCTCCCACTGTCATGTGAGCATTTCAGCTTTATTTCTTTTTCCTATTCTTATGCCACTTTCTTTGTTATTTTGGTGGTGTCTGCACTTCTTCTGTTCTCAGTCACCTTTGTTTGCTACCACCAGTTACTGTACTTCAGTCAGAATTGGGCATTGCTGATACTAAGTAATGCAACACTATGCTAAGTTGATCACTGTCCTAGTTGTTCCTTTAGTGATAAAAGTCTCAGACCCTCTGAGCTACATGGGATTTTTGCAGCTGATGGGTGGTGTGTAGTACTGCCAGGCTCACCTTCCTCCTCCAGGTTGGCTACTTCAAAAGATGGAACATGCTCATTGGCCGCTGCTCTGTCTGAGCAAAGATGGCAGAACTGTAAGGACAATTTTTTTCTGAGAGTGCAGTCTCAGTCTCAAGTCCTCAGTGTGTCTGGGTACTCTCTCATAGGTTGGAATCAGAGGAGGAAAACACTTCTCAAAATGGAGCAGTACTGCTGAACCGCTTGCTTCAGTCTCTGATGTCCAGTCTGCTCAATACATCTAATCAACACTTGGCCCCTCATTACGAGTCTGGTGGTCCTGGGGCTGCCAGACTCGCGGTGGAGGTCAGACCGCCACCAAAGCAGCAGTCCGGCCTCCACAATACGACCCTGGTGGAGCCGCCATGGTCTGACCGCCTGCACTGCAAGGTTGCTGCCAGTCGACAGCCTGGCAGTGCCGGCGGTCTTAATACACCAGGGCAGTGCTGCAAGTAGCGCTGCTCTGGGGATTACGAGTCCCCTCTCTGCCGGCTTTCGCATGGCGGTCCCATCGCCATGCAAAGGCTGGCGGAGACGAGGTGTTGGGGGCCCCATGGGGGCCCCTGCACTGCCCATGCACTTGCCAGGGGCAGTGCAGGAGCCCCCTTGGACAGCCCCGTTGTGCTTTTCACTGCCCGAATTTCGCACCCAGCGCACTGCAACATTGCCACCGACTCGTAATCGAGTCAATGTTTTGGTGTATTTTCCGCTAGGCCCGTGGAAAACTCATAATAGGGCCAGCCGGCGAAAAACCAGAGAGGTGGTTTTATGACCCGAAGTTTTAATAAGGGCCTTGGTTAGTTGCAGGTTTGATGAGCTGCTGTGTCTGCCTCCCTCAAGAGACATGCTGCTTTTAAACCTGGGTTGGGAAGATTCTTTTCTTTCTCTGTTTTGTCTGAAGGCTGTGTGTCCCCAGTCCTTGTGGTTGGTCTTCTTTCAGTACAGTGGCCTCTGTGTCGTTTCTATGCACTCCATCCACATCAGCTCCTGCTGTGAATGACTGCAAAGTCTGAACAGGAAGTGGTAAAACTGCTGCTAGCGGATCTGGTGTGGTTCTGGATCTTCCTTGGGTACGTCCACACACTCCTCTTCTCCACTCCTTCTCCTGCACTGTGGCATCTTCACCCGTGGGCCTGGAGGTTAAATGGATTGGGCCACAGCACTTTAAGTAATCCAGGGAGTTGGCCATTACCATTCAACAGGATCGTCGACTGTCTACTCTGAAGTCCTATGTAAAGCAGTTGTCTCATTTTTCTCCTGGTGTTCCTCCTGGAGTTGCATCCCATATAGCACCAGCCTCTACCGGTTCTTAACTTCTTGCCGCATTGTGTCTGGCAGACCCTGCAATGTGCAACCACGTAAAAAACGTTCAATACAAAGCAGAGCTGTATTGTACAAGAATTATATAATCAATAAAAATGAGCAAAGAGATGAGTAATGATCTGATTTTCAAAAAACAAAATTCAACCTTATGGCAGTGTTTCTTTTAATTCATTTCGGTGTTATTAGTAACGTAATTTATAATTATTTTCTGGTAGTTTGTGACTGCAGTAAGAAATGTGTTGTGTGCACTTTACATAGTAACGAAAAGAATCACTTGTTTGCCTCACATTGCACGAGGTATGTATTAAGAAATAGGGACAGAAATAAAACCATTGAGTTTACGGTTGTGCCACCGGTTATCACCACTATAATACAGTTCCTCAAAGTTATTGGAAGGTGCATGGAGCCCACACTGTCCATTCGCACCCTATGCCACAGCACGGATACCACAATTGTCATTGGAACTTGGAAGAATGAGTGTGGAATTTAGAGCATGGAAGAGAGATTGTGCAGTGTGGTGGCTGCGACTTGAAGGATTCTTTGGGAGTTGGTGGTTGCAGGGTCATGAAGAAGTATGTCAGTTGCTTTCTGTTACCTTTGATTTTCTTGTGCAATAAAATTGTTCTGTTAGTTCAACATGATGTCTTCGTGATTGACACCAACTTAGCAATGGCGACGAGTGGAACAAGCAGAGACAGCAATATTGGTATCCTCAGTGTTTGTGAGTAGCAGTGAGTGCAGTGGTCCATGTGGCTCTGATGGGTGAACTCACAGGTGATTGTGGAGTTGAGCTGCCTGTTGACTGGTGGTCCATGTGGTCCTTGTCCTTCTGCCCAGTGGTAAGTGTGAGACTCTGTGTTCGAAACAAGATTGGAGGCATGTGGCCAAAGGAAGCATACTCTTATCTTTGTTGTGGTCCATTAGCCATTATGTCATTGGAGTGCAGCGTCATTGAAGACCCTTAGCAACTACTGGAAGTGGCATCAGGAGGAGATAGGCCACAGCTTAAGTAATGCCCTACATATCATGCCTGGCCTGTGTGCTGCTTTGCCTGACAATATGTGCATCCTTATACATTGCGTATGACATCAGATGCAACGTGCAATCATTTGTTTGTGCATCAGCAGAATACCTCAGGGAAAGCACAAAGTTGCTGGGCAGCCTTGTAGTTGGATTACCTGACGATATTAACATTGACATAAATTGAGAGCTGGATTTAACATGGGGCTGATTTTGCTTGTTATATTTCACCATGTCTTGCATCCAATCACCTACACCTTTGGTTAGGGAACGTGGTGAACCACCTATAGAGTTGGAAATATGGCTGGATTTACTTAAAGTTTATGTGGAGTTCAAAAACAAACCACCTTGAAAAAAGCAGTAAACATTGATGTGTATTGGATAGCTGTTAAGCAAATGAACAGAGGATATAGGCAAAAGATAAATATCGTGCTAGGAAATTATACATTTTACTTAAGAGAGGGCAAGTCTATATATAAATGAGTTCAAGAGTGATTCTGGAGCACTAGCTGTGACGTTCGACGTAGAGCACTGCACCTATGATGAGGTTCTATGTGACCAGATATTCAAAACAAAATATTAAAAACATCAAAAAAAGGTTGTGGTTTTAGAATAAACTGACACTCATAGGTGTGTTAGATGTGGCAACAAGCATTGAGTTATCATAGAAATATGTCTAGCAATTACTGAGGGGTATGATGGCTCTTAACGTAGTGAATGCAGTTACTAGATGTGCTAGGGAAGACAAAGCTAAGTCAAGAAGAGGTGGTATTAAGACCAATGGGAACTCATGGTATAGAAAAAGAAACAATTGTTATAGTTGTGGTTTCAACAAACATTGGGCTTTTTCAAAAAATTACCAAATTCTGGACAAAGTCTACAAAAAAATTCCCAAAAAATTAATTTCAGTTGTATATGTAAAAATGTTGGTATGTGTGCAAATTGCATTATTTGGCATGAACTTTGTGAGTTGAGTTGTGAGGGAGTAGTCTTGTATGTGATTGATACTAGCCTTAGTGACAGGAAAGGTATTAAGTTACCTAAATGTGAATTGTTGATGCGCAGCAAAAGTGTTGTGAGAATGATAGAATCATTAGTAAGGGCTTATTCTAGAAATTGTGGCCTAAAAGGAAAATATTACTTACTGACGTACAGCCGGGTAGGTACACAGGTCATAAAATTCAAATAGATACATGTGGGAGGATCTTGAATTTATTAGTATGAGACTATGAGTAAAGAAGCTTATACCGGTTAAGTCAGATACTATTTTGTGGTGGCTGCACCAAAAGGGAATTAGAAATACATTTAGACCCTAGGACTGTTTCATCAGTTTCCAGGTTCAACAGTGATGTTGCAGACATCATAGGTGAAGGTGAATGCAGACAGTGTGATTGGTTGTTAAAGGGATTTCATAGAATTAAATTAAAAGTAAATACAGTGCATGTGAGGCAAAGGTTACCTATATTCCTGTTAATTACAGAGGAGAATTGAAAGACATTTTAAAAGATCTATGCATGAAAGAAATAATATAACTAGTCCAGTGTTTTGACTTGGTGATGCTAATAGTAATCTCGGTATTTTTTAGAAAATGACAGTTTGAGGATATGTGTCAATCTGAAATGTTTAAATAAAGCTACATGTGCTGATAGATTTCCATCTTCCAAGTTTACAAGAGATTCTAGTTTCGATATATGAAGCAGTTTTAGTCTTGATGATTGACCTCACCAGTGCATACCAATAGACTGGAGTGGAATCAGGGCGATGTAAAGCATTCAAAGCATCCAATGGAGACCTCCAATATAAGAGAATGCCATTTGGGGTAGTGAGTCCATCAGTAGTCTTTCAAACGGTATTGACCAAAATATTGGAAGGGCTCCGTGGTGCAATGGTGCTCCAAAAGACTATTCTTCTATTTGGTTAAGACATGAAGGAACACAATAAGAAACCGTGGGATGTGTTGTTGACAATGGAGAATGTAGGTCTCATGGTGAATGGTGCAAAGTGCAAGTTTGGTCAGCAAGCAGTGGTGTACTTGGGACGCAACATTTCAAGGCAATGTGTAAAACCGAAGAATGGACATGCGGATGCAATTCTTATTGCATTAGAACCCGAGGATTACTTCATGTTGTTTTTAGATCTGATAGAATTGTATTCACATTTCGTGAACAGATATTCTACCCAGGAGAAACTGTTAAAAACAGCGTTTAAAGGGAGCTATGCAATGGTACCATTTTTGAAACATTTTGACCTGAGTGCTAACTGTGTGATTGCAGTTGATAGCAGTGGGTACAGACTTCCAATGTTGTTTAACAGGAACGGCAACAATGAGTAGGTGGCATCATATTCTTCTCATGTTACAGCCTGCCAAAAGGAATTACTCCAGGTTTGCGTGTGATTGAACTTGTGTATGGGTACTACAGCATTTAAATTGTGTATATGAGAGACAAAGGTCAGGATTAGAACTAAAAATAAATCTTTGTTAAATATGTTGGGCGAATGTGGCACGAAGGACTTAAGTGCACACTCTGCAAGGTTTGCTCTCAAGTTGCAAGCTTACCATGATTATAAGGTTGAAGATGTGACAGGGGGCTAATGGTGTGACTGATGGACTGTCACATTTCCCTTTTATGACAAATGGTGATTCATAGAGCAACAGTGATCAGGAATGTGAAGTAGCTGTCACTGATGAAGATGTGGTAGGGTGTTATGGGACAGCCTTATGAGGGTATTACGGTACATAAGAGGTGGATTCATGAAATGAAGGAAGGTTTTATTTCGGACAGAGTTAAGAAATGCACCACAATGAGGTTGGCATAATTAGAAATAAATTAGGAGGAATGTGTTGCGTACTGGAAACTCAAAGACGAGGTGCTGGTGTGTAACAAAGCCATTTTGAGTGGTGACACAGTAGCACCCCCGATTGAGTTGTGCAAGGAATTAATCAAACTGGGCCATGAAGAACACTGTGGTACTTCAAGTGCCAGAGGAAGGCTCATGAGAATTGATGGTGGCCAGGTGTTGATAGTATGATTCATAGATGTGTGTTCATTTGCAAAGTATGTAGTTGATGTGACAAGTCAGTTAAACCATGTAGTAAGCTATTAGAATCGGTGGAGTGGCCAGAAGGACTGTGTTGTAAGTTAGCCATTGACGTTATGAACCTGTCTTCGATGCTTCCATCTGAAGGAATCTTTTGTCATTGCCCTTGTAGAGTACCACTTTAAATGACCAGAGGTAAAAATTTCGAGAAGCATTACAACTGAAGTAGTACTAAAGTTAATGGAGCACATATTTTGCAGAGAAGGAAGTTATTGTTACTGACAAAGGGGTTCAGTTCATCTCGAGTGTAATGCAGGAATTTTTGGAAAGTGGGGGTGTCAAACGTGTGAGAGTAGCTTTCGAACCATCTGGAGACAAATGGCCAAGTAGAACATTTTAACAGAGTTGTAAAAGAGTCTATTGAGATGGCACTTAAAACTGGTAATCTGTGAGGAAATCATTGCAAACTACTTTGCTATTGTATAGGATAATTTCAAACTCAGTGATCATTAAGCTGCCTTTTAAGTTAGGAGGACACAAGCATGCTACAAAGTTGGTGCCTTACTGGTAGATCAGGGGACAAAAGAATATGAATAAATTTGCTGATGATGTTGAGATGAGAGGGAGGGTGAAGGAGTACCTAAGGAAGATGAGTTACATACGGGTAAGAACAGCTGCACTGCAGCATCTAAAATACAGGCAGAAGAGTATGTGAGGGTTAAGGAACCTTTAATGCCTAACCCTACAGGCCAATATCTCTGTTGAATTCGGATTATAATATTTTTGCAGGTATATTGGCCAGCAGAATAGCAGGAGTAATTAGGGAAATCATACATCCAGATCCGAGAGGGTTTACTCCTGGGTGGCATTTAAATTAATTGACTAATCTTTTGTTTGGCACTATAGATATGGCTGTTTCCCACTAGGCTCTACTGACTGTGACTGCTATAGATGCCACAAAAGCATTTGATAGGGTCAATTGGGACTACTTCTGGGAAGTTCTTGCAAAATTAGGATTTAGCCACAAGATGGTCAGAACTATTCAGCGTTTATATCAATCACCCGCTGCAAAGGTTCTTGTAAATGAGGTATTGCCAGATAGCTTAAGTGTAACAAGAGATACTAGGCAAGGATGCCCTCTCTCATTGCTTTTTTTCAACCTTTATATAGAGCCCTTTGTGCAGCAGATTAGGTCCAATCACTCTATTATTCCATTTAGCATGTCTGGGCTAGAAGTTAAATTTGCCTTATATGCAGGCGACATTCTATTATATACCAGCAACAGTGTCTCTTCAATATCTAAGGTTCTGAAGCACACAGGTGAGATATAAGTTAAATGAAGACAAAACTGAGATAATAACATGTGGGGAGAAGAGTGCAATCCTCTATACCAAGAATCAGATGACAAATCTTGGGATCCAAGGGGGCGTGGCTGGGATCCGGAACATGGCGGACGCCTAATGATTCAGCTCCGGAAGGGCCGGCTGAAAGACTCCGAATTAGCGCGCCAGCCCGGGCTGCCTGCCCACGGAGCCCGAGTGCTGTGCGGCTGACCGGCAGGCGGCGCAGCTGGGCCCCGCAGCGGACTCGGGACGCACTGTGAGCTGCGTGGAGCCGCTCGGATCGGGAGGAGGCTTGCGGCCCCGCGGCCCCTCAGACCCTCCTCCCCTTTAAAGCCGCGACCTTGCATGGAAGGAAGGCCGCGGCGCGAGCAGAAGGAGCGGCCAGCTTGAGGCGGCGGTCAGATCCAGTGACCAGACCGCGGGACCCGGTGAGTCTGTTGAGCACTTGGGGTCCCGATGAGACCTTTCCTGTCAAGGCACCTCAATTGAAATCGGAGGAGCGGGCGCGGCCCTGCTCTCATTGGGGCTGCCCCGGGAGCGTTGTTTTGTGCCCGGGGGGAACACCGTAGAGCTTTGGCAGTGAGCGGCCGGCAGGCCCCCCAGCAGTGATCACCTGTGGGGTCGCCGGGAGGGGGTGCAACACCCTGTATTTCACCCCTCAGGAGAGGCGCAGGCAGCTTGGAGCCCCTGTTTGGGGATCAACATGGGGGAACCATGGATTTCCTGGGCATCCTGGGGCACCGCCAGCCACTGAGTGCGGGCATCGTGCAAGTGCGGAAGAGCAGCCACGGGAGCAGTGGAACCACTGGAGAAGAGGTGGGTACCCTGTGCGGGGGGTCAGCTGGGCCCCGGCTGCGGCGTGCGCCTGATTCCGGCTGGTAGGGCGGGCCCGGTCAACGGGAGCTGGCGGAGGGGCCAGTACAGACACAGGCGGTGATCGGCTGCGACTGACTACAGTAGAGCCCCCGGCCCCTGGGGCTGGGCGCCGGGCGCGGCCGGTGGAGTGTCTGGAGCCCGGCCTGCGACGCCCGCGAACGAAAGTCAGAGCTACAGAGACCGAAACGAGGGGTCAATCTCAGTGGCGACTCCTACGGTAACAAACGGGTCGTTTGCCGGGCCCCCCCGGGGTGCACCCCCTGATTGGATCGATGCCCCCCAAGGGCCGACACAAGAGTAGAGCCATGGACTCCCTGACACCGCCCAGGGACGGCGAAGCGGACCCATTGAACCAGTCACACGCCAAAGTTCAAGACACCCTAGACAAGATACTGGGAGCCATAGAGGACACAAAGTCAACATTGCAACGAGACATCAACCAAGTTGCGATTGAGGTGGGACTCCTGAGAGCTGAACATCATAAACTGGCTGACAGAGTCAAAGGAATGGAAACCACGCTGGCGGACATCGCCCCGAGACAGAAAGACATGGCGGCGGAAGTAACCTCATTGGCTGACAGGGTCGCAAGACTTGAACAGCGTGCTGAAGACCCGGAAGGGAGAAATGGATGAGCACGGTGGTTGCACCGGGATGCCTGACTCCCTACTACACGCTGGAGCGCGCCCACCGCTTACCGTTGAGACCCCTTGCTCCTGGCAGACCCCGTGCTGTAATCGCTAAACTCTTGCACTACAAGGACAGGGATATTCTCCTACAGAAAGCCAGAGAGATGGGCCCGTTTAAAGTAGCAAATGGGGAGGTGACGCTATTCCCGGACTTTACTCTGGAGGTCCAGAACAGGCGAGCCTCATTTCTAGCGGTAAAAAGAGCATTACGAACCGAGGGGATTCAGTACTCGCTCCTATACCCAGCAAGGCTGAGAGTGATCGTAGAGGGGAAAAACACATTCTTCCAATCCCCGGAGGAGGCATGGGACTGGCTTGAAAGGCACCGATCCCAAGCAGTGCAGCCGGCGCGGGTGGGCGCTGGTTCGAGCGGGGCCCGCCGTGCCCAGAGGGGGAAAAGGTCCAGAGATCATCCACGGTTGGTGCTGACGCAAATACAGAGAGAAACAGGCAGAAGGGCGGCCCTGGAGGCAGCAGCCCGAGTGGGTGGTGAGGTGTGCCCCCATGAGGGCTCAGAAGTAGAGTCTGACGACACAATGGTGTCCTCCGCCGGAGACTCAGGGAGCCCGTCTCGAGCACCGAAGGTGACCCCGCAAACAGCCGACGAACTTGGATAGCCCGGCTGCATGATTGTGCCCGGAGACATGGCGCGCTGCATGAACGAGTGGCCCCTCCGGACCTGGCTGCTCCCCCCTGACCTTACCTCTCGCCTGTCTGGCTTGGCTGGCGAGTACTGCAGTTATGTGTTTGGAAAAGTTGCATTTATGCACAGTTTTTTGGGCTACCTATAGTTCCGGAGGTGCCCTGGGGCTGGGGAGTTGGGGTTTGCAGTTTTGAGTTAAATCAACAGCATGGGTAATGGAATTGTGGAATCGCATTTTACAGTTCTCAGGTATGCTATGCCTAGTGGCCCCTGTGATACACAATGACAATCTCTGCACAGGCCTATCATTAAGTAAAGAGGCCTACAAATGTAATTCGCTACTGCTAGGAATGCATTATGTTGCAAGGCTTGCTCTCTGAACAGCCATCATGAAATATAATTGTCATTGCATGCTAGCTGAAGCAATCTCCCTTCTGGAAAGTACCAGTCTGAGTACGTGATGTTCTCAAGTTCTGTCACAAGATGGACCATGTGATATTAGGCACGTAGGCCACCTTGTGTAAAATCCTTTTCTATGCTTTTTGTTACTATATATGGAATGATAGGAAAAACTACCTTCAGCCATAATGGAGAAGTAGTCATACGTCAATCATACGTCAATGCCAAAGAACCAATAAGACGTTGAATTATGTTTGTGGTTTAATACTATAAAAGATCGTGTATTACTTCCTTGTATTAGGCTGTTCGTGTACACTAGTACAGAGCATCCTCCATGTACATGTCTTTCTATTCTATCCCTAATAAATTCTTTATGTTTATCTAGAAAGAGCTGGCTAACGGTCGTTTGTATCCTGAATGGGTGCTGAATATTTAGGCTTCTACATTTGGTGGAAGAATTGCGGTCTCGTTCAGCGGATAGCTCCCTTCAGCCCGGCTCCTGTTTCGGTTGGGGCGACAACTGACCCATTGGATAGGGCCCCTCCTGCGACGGAGGCTGGAGCTGTCGTGAGTATCTATTGCTGCTTCGTGGTCCTGCTCTCGCTGTGTGCTCTACTCTATTTTCGGTGTAAATATTGCGAAACAGGGAGGTAACTGGGGTGTTTTGTTAATATGTTTCCTGCATAGAGTGGTTATGAATTTATGGTTAATATTTCTATTTGCCGTACCCCTTAGCCTGCTTTTTTTTTTATAATGACATTTTTTTCTCTGTCTCCGGTGGCATGCCAATGGCATTTCTTCTTTTGTTGTCCTCTGTTGCGGGCTCCGCTAATGCACCTCGTGAAAACATTCAGATGGTTACCTATAACCATTCATGGGCTGCTGGCATTCTGTGTATTACACCATTTCCTTCCTCCCTGCGCTGCAGCTGTATACTTAGAATAGCTTCCTGTATTTCATGTAGCTTGTTACTGTTAAAAAAGAAGTCTGAGGAATAGAGGCAACTAGCGGTGTTGCTTCAGAACACAGCGCGAGTCGCTGTTTGCAGTCCCCAGCCGGAGGGGCTGGGGCGGATAACTCTGGCCAGAGAGGGTGTTGTAGGCGCCAAGCCAACCCCAGGTTAAAAGGGCGTTGCCCAGATGTGGAATGGTAGTGGTCCATTCATCGCCCTTGTGTGTATAGGAGTGATAGTGGTTCATTCCAGTATCTGGATGATAGTGGTTCATTCCAGTGGAGCAGGCAGGCTCTGTTTGTCGTGTTAAACAATTGTTATGATATCTGTTTCCTATGATATTGCAGCTCTTTGAACAATGCTTATGACATATTGAACTATCGGCTACTCATGTGAAATGGTGTAAACTATAGATGCTGGTTTTATTATGTGTGTGTGTGAAAGTGGTTTTTGAGCTATAAATATGTGTGTGTGCGAAAGTGGTTTTTGATTCATGAAGGAAGGGTTCACCACACGGTGGTGTACTGTGATTTATTTGGACTGCATGCATTTGCGCTTTAGGATAAGAATTTTTAGAAAATTTAAGACTAGGTGGGTGGACTCCTGGGTGTCAGGATACTTCAATTCGATTTCCTCAGAAGCAGAAGATAACCCCTCAGTCCCGACCCGAGCTACTCACAACGAATATTAATCCTTCGTGCTGAGTACCCCGGAGGGGGAAAGGAGAATGGGATGGTAGAGAGGCTGCCACAGAGATGATGAACGCCAGTACTCAGTCTGCCTCTTCACATCTAAGATTGGATACAGCACCTGCAAGAGTCACAGTCGCAGTTACTAGGGACATACAACATCAGTTTTTCACTTTCTACTCTCAACACTTAATTCTCTTTAATTCTATTATTTCTTCACTCACCCTGAGTTCTCTGTAGCCTTGCTTCTCTCTATAAATGATAGCTCTTCTTAAAAAAATGCTTATTACTGATTCTGGAAGAACTTCACAACCTTTGTTAGAGATTGGTTTTATGTTGCTATATATATATATATATATATAGTTGGTGATAATGCGTTCTTCAAATCAGCTGATGTTATTTCATTTCTCCTGTCTTATTGTGACTTCTGTCAATACTTGTATTTGTAAATGCTTGTTTATTAAAGTTCGTTTCTCCTTTCTTACTTCGAAATTTGTTGATAACTTGTATTTGTAAATGCTTGTTTATTACAGTTAGTTTCTCCTTCCTTACTTCGACATCTGTCGATAACTTGTAGTTGTAAATGCTTGTTTATTTAAGTTAGTTTCTCTTTTAAACTCTATTTTGGTTTATTACCATTGAATTTGTAAATGCTTATTTGTTAACAGTTCGTTTCTCCTTTAAACTTGGCCTTTGTTTATAACCTTGACATTTGTAGATACTTGCTCTTTTAAAGTTTGTTTTTTCTTTGACTTTAATATCTTAAACAAGAACCTTGTAAACATAAGGTTAATTCATACATTAACTCTGTAGCCTTGCCGACTTCCACGGGAACGGTCTACTATCAAACTCTTCGAATAAACCTTGACAATATTTATCAGTTTTCTGTAATATAATCTTCATATGTAATTTTACCTCACAGGAGTTTCTGTTCTGAAGCGCGCTCTCTCTCCACACAGCTGATTCCTGTCAGACCTCAGTTGAAGTGCAAGGCTTCCAGCTGGAGAGCTCGTAACCTAGCAACCAACCGATTGCAAGACTAGAACTGTAACTAACCTTCAGGACTCACAGCGGCCATCTTGGATCTTCTCTTCTTGATTCTTCCTTTGAAATAAGCGCAAGATTACTCTGCAAACCTTCTTCCAGTTTGGGCTTTGCTGTCTCCACTGAGGATACCTCTTTGCTTTTCTCATGCACTTCTTTGATTTGACTTGGCAAGTTTGTGTGGTCATGACACTGGGCGACATAATACAGATTTTTATGACAATTGACTGATTTAATCTGCAAACATCACACAGTACAAACACCGCCCTGCACTCACTACATATGTGATACAAGGGGAGGGAGTAGGGGTGGGAGTAGGATCACCCCACAGGGCTAGTTGTACTGTGACCCTTGTCTATGGTTCTGCCGTCACATGTGGTTGCCTGACTGGTTCACCGCTATTGCATTATCTGTGTGTCACTGGCCAAGGATCTGGTCCAGTTTCCAATATCATACAGCTGCACCCTGCCCCAGGGCAGGAATGCAAGGGAGTGATATTTTTTATCTTTCCCTCTTGACTATTCTGTCATCTCTTGATTCGCCCCAAAGGACGCCAGTGTGGACGCCGTCACCAGCACCTTGGGTACTATCTGATTTCAAACTTTGTGTGAGCTAAGGTGGACATGGCTGGCTGAAATTGTGGCATGAATGCAGACCGGCTTGCTTCCTGCTTTTACTATTAACTGATTGCGGCTGGCAGAGAGAGGCTGCGTGTGTGAATGTACCCATTGTTATCCCTTCTGTGTCATGGGGTACTGTTTTCTCTGTTTTAGGAAAGGATTCACCTTTCCTAAATAAAACTAAAAATTGAAAAGTTAGTCGCCGAGATGCAGCACCAACATTTCCAATAAAATGTTTAGATTTTTGCATATTTTATCAATATAAAACAATTATTTAATGTTTGAAATTTAAATTGTGCAAATTGCTTGGGGGTACCTGGCTTCCAGTAATGTTTTACTGGTGGTCCCCAGGAGTAAAAAGGTTAGGAACCACAGGTGTACAACAAATAAGAACTTTCTTATGTAGGGATTACATTTAAAAATATTTGACCCGTGCAAAGGTTGCCAACATTTTTACAGTGAACAAATTTAGTCTTGAGGGAACAGAGGATTCATTTGCAGCGGTTAACAATATGTTGTCAGCAATGTGGAATTTTATAAAATGTCTAATTGTCCATGGGACAGTTTGTGTCATCAGTCTACTTGTCCTGTAAAAACACATGCATATTTTCCTCCTGCTAAAATGGTGTTTACAAATATTGTCTAGGAGTTCGATTGGCCGAATTAGTGGAAGGGCTAGCAAGCAACACCGCAGCAGCCTTAGGGAACATCACTGAGGAACTCAGAGACATGAGGGCACTTGTAATCCAGAATAGGCTTGCGCTAGACACCATCCTGGCAAAAGAGGGAGGGGTCGTGCCGTGATCCATCAGGAATGCTGCGTGTATACACCGGATAACAATGGGAATATAAGAAAGGAAATAGAGGATATAAAAAAGGTAGAAGAAGGAGCTGGGAAAGTGGCAGATGGGACAGACGTCGGAGGAATGCTGGATCGAATAGCAGCATGGTTCAGGGGTTGGGGTACCTGGTTGGTAGAGGTACTAGTGTTAGGGATCGTGGCACTGATAACGATATGTGTGCTCATACCAGTTTGTCCATCCTTCCTGGCCCTACTCTTGAAAAAAAAACTGTCACCAGAAACACACACATTATCTAAGAAAAAGATATAAGGATGACAACAGGGACGAGCAAGAGGTATAAAATGAGAGCAATACACCATGACCCTTAGATTTGTCATTGAGTATCAGAGGGCGGAATGTGGAATGCATTTTACAGTTCTTAGGTATGCTATGCCTAGTGGCCCCTGTGATACACAATGACAATCTCTGCACAGGCCTATCATTAAGTAAAGAGGCCTACAAATGTAATTCGCTACTGCTAGGAACACATTATGTTGCAAGGCTTGCTCTCTGAACAGCCATCATGAAATATCATCGTCATTGCATGCTAGCTGAAGCAATCTCCCTTCTGGAAAGTACCAGTCTGAGTACGTGATGTTCTCAAGTTCTGTCACAAGATGGACCATGTGATATTAGGCACGTAGGCCACCTTGTGTAAAATCCTTTTCTATGCTTTTTGTTACTATATATGGTATGATAGGAAAAGCTACCTTCAGCCATAATGGAGAAGTAGTCATACGTCAATCATACGTCAATGCCAAAGAACCAATAAGACTTTGAATTATGTTTGTGGTTTAATACTATAAAAGATCGTGTATTACTTCGCTAGAAAGAGCTGGCTAACGGTCGTTTGTATCCTGAATGGGTGCTGAATAATTAGGCTTCTACAGAATCTGACCACAATACAGGAACAAGCACAGGAGTGGGTCAGCTAGAATACCGGGCGCACCACTTCCCCAATTGTCAGGCTCCAAGAACAAGATGGCAGATTACAAGATCATAACCTGGAATGTCAGGGGGATGGGCACTCCGGCCAAAAGACATAGAATACTATCATTCCTAAAGAGAAGGGGGGTGCAGATAGCAATGTTACAGGAGACCCACCTGGCCCCGGGAGAGGGAGAGAAACTTAGGCGGAGATGGAGGGGGCGGGTGTTTGCTACGGAGTATTCAGCCTATGCAAGGGGTGCAATGATATGGATTAGAGCGGGAGTCCCCCTGACAATTGAAACCTCGAACATAGACAAGGAGGGCAGGTTTGTTATACTAGAAGGGAAGCTACATGGGACTCCATTAGTCATGGGCTGCATCTACGCCCCTAATCAAGACCAGGTTTCATTCATGACGGGCCTATCACGACACCTCAACCGCCAACACGTGGGGGAGGTACTAATAGGAGGGGACTTCATCACAGTACTAGATATAAACATGGATAGGTCCACCCTGCCCCTACAAGGAGCAACATCAATCAAGATAGCACAAAGCCTGGCCGAGTGGCTGAACGCATGGGGATTAGTGGATGTCTGGCGGGTGCACCACCCGACCGTCAGGGATTACTCGTATTACTCGGGCCTCCACCGGGTGCACACCAGAATTGACAGGGTGACCTGCACCCCGTGTCTAGCTCGAGGGGTGACACATACTGAATACCTCGCCCCACAATTTCGGATCATAACCCATTATTGCTGACATTGAGGGTAGCACAGGACAGACCCCCCATCCCATCATGGAGGCTGGTCCCCGCAACACTTGAGAATCAAGCGTACAGAGAGGCGCTGCGTAGCCATCTGTCAGAGCACATCGAAATTAATAAGGGATTCACCCCCTCCAGGGCAGTGGAGTGGGAGACACTCAAGGTGGTGACGAGGGGTTTCTGCCTTGGGCAGTCGGCAGGTGTGAGGAAAACACTAGAAAAGGAGCTTACTGCCCTAGAGAAGGTCATACACGAGGGGGAACTAAGACAGGGCCTTGCAGCACAAGGGGATGAAGAATATAACCGTGCCCGCAGGGAACACTCCCAGACCGAAGAAAAGCTTAGATGCCATGACAGGCAGAAATATCTGGCATCCCTACAATCAGAAGAGGGGAGGTCAGGTAAGCTTCTGGCATGGCTGGTACGCCCGGGTGGGGACAGCGAACCCATCACAAGTGTATCAGACAAAGAGGGAAACCGCAGACTTAGCCCAGGCCTCATCAATGACGCATTCAGAGATTACTACACGCACCTGTATAGGAGACCTAGCAACCTGGAGCCAGCGACATTTGACAATTATCTGCGTCAGACCCCACTTCAGGTGCTGAGACCAGAGGACAGGGACAGCCTGGGGGGGGGGCGGTGACCATAGAAGAGATTAACGATGCCATAGCACAACTGGCCCCTGGGAGGACCCCTGGTACAGACGGTCTTCCTATGGATTTTTACAAAAAATATAAATCCTTGCTAGTTCCCAGTTTGGTGGAGATGTACGCGGAAGCAGTACAGAGCGGAGAGTTGCCAGGCACGCTGCGCGAGGCACTGGTAGTGCCACTCCCTAAGACCACCAACAAGGAAGCTTCGGTGACCGACTTCCGCCCGTTATCAATGCTGAACAGCGACTTTAAGATCCTCAGCAGGATCTTGGCCGACCGACTGCTTCCCCTTATGCCCATGCTGATACATGCTGACCAAAACGGCTTCATTCCTGGTCGCAGCACCTCCTTGAATCTTAGACGTGTCTTCACTATCTTGCATATGCCCAAAGAATTGATTCCGCCGACGGGACTCCTGTTGGCGGTGGATTTCGAGAAGGCTTTTGATTCGATTAGGTGGGACTATCCGAGGTCGGTGATGGTAGGAATGGGCCTGGGGGAGAACTGGGTGAGATGGGTGGACCTACTGTACTCGTCCCCACTGGCAAGAGTGAAGACGGGCAGAACAATATCCAGAACATACCTGGTGTTTCGCGGAACCAGACAGGGGTGCCCCCTTTCCCCACTACTGTTTGCCCTGGCGATTGAGCCCCTCGCGGGAAGGGGGGTAGTATGGGGGCCAACTGAACATATTGTCTCCCTGTACGCTGACGACATACTAATATACCTTAGGGATGGTGCTAGTGGTCTCCCCTGGGCCCTTAGGGTCTTAGAGGACTTTGGTGAAGTTTCCGGACTGCACCTAAACGGCAGCAAAACGTATGCGTTTCCCCTGACTCCTGGCTGCGCACGTCCAGCAACATGCCCGGTAGACGTGAACTGGGCCCCACGGACCTTCAAGTACCTGGGTATTCAGATATTCCACGAGCTGGGAGATCTCAGGGAGGGTAATCTGGGCAGGGCGCTTCGGTCCCTGAGGTCCTCGGTTGGGTTCTGGCGCTCCCTGAAGTTATCAGTAATGGCCAGAGTGGCGCTGTCCAAAATGATTATGCTTCCCCGACGCCTCTACTACTTTGTTAACTTACCGCTGCTGACCCCCCATCATGGTTCCATGACCTGAACACGCTGCTAAGGGAACTAATTTGGGACGATGGTCGTAAACGCACTGCACTTACGACCCTCTGCAGGCCGACTCATATGAGAGGACTGGGCGCCCCCGACTTTGAGGCTTATTACTTGGCATCCCAACTGCAGTGGGTGTCCGGCTGGCTGATGGGCAGAGGACTCCTGGACCTATGTACACCCCAGGGGATAATGGAAGCAGCATGGATTGTGGCATGTATGACAGGCAGGAAAATAGCCCTACCTGGTAACAACATAATGATGAGTGTCGCATTGGCGTGCTGGAAGAGGTGTACGAAAAGAGTAGGAGTGGGCCCACCATATTCTCTGGCTTTGCCGCTTTCGGCGCTGGCTCTGGAGTCTGGGGGGAAGGGTCCGGGAGACCTGGGGCTTGGCCCATGGACAAGAGAAGGGATTGAGACGGTGAGCGGGCTTTTTGAGGGGGGAGTGCTGAGGGAATTCTCTGCCCTATCGGGAGTGGGACCACTGGTGCACGATAAGTGCAGAGCCCGCAGTCCATGGGTTTGCTGCACCTCGTGCTGACATCGGGGGAGGAACCTCATCTGATAGCCAAAATTTACCGAGCCCAGGCTGTATTAGACCCCTTGCAATCCCTGAAGGAGCGATGGGGAGGCACGATTGGGCAGGAATTGTCTGACTTAGAATGGAACAAAGCACTGGCATACCCCCGGGTGATTTCTCGTAACGCGTGATTAAGATATATCCAATATAACTACCTACACAGAACGTACCTCACACCACACCGACTATTCCGAATATACGGGGGGCCCCCAGGACATGCCCAAGATGCTGGGGGGGTGAAGCGGACTTTGACCATATGGTGTGGGGGTGCCCAGTACTTCAAGTTGGTTGGAGTGAGGCACTGGCTGTCCTTTCTCAGTTACTCAGAGCGGAGCTACGGCCCACCTAGGCCCTGTGCTTATTAGGTCTCAGGCCGACTGTGTAAGTGGGCGTTTCCTGGACCTAACTCTGGCCCTTTATAAAAGGCTGATCTCAAAGGGTTGGAAGGCCTCGGTCCACCCATCGCTGGCTGACTGGAAAAGGGATGTTACGAAATGGTCCAGTGCCGAACTGCAGGTCCTGAAGGCTGAGGAGGCCAAGGGCATCCAACAGGTTCCTATTGCCCTGACCTGGGAAGACCTGGTGACAACTTGGGATGGGCTATCCAAGAGCACAACAAACGCTGAAGTAGGAGTGGGAGAGGGTCGGCACACCCTAGGGGGTGGTCCCGAGGAGGAAGTTTCCCAAGTGGTACCTTGAGATCCCCGTACTGATACATGGTCCGCATGGAGAAATTCAACAAAAAAAAAGAGATGAACGAGTCGCCAGCAGCAACAATGCCACAAGAATCGGGGGTGGAGTGAGTGGACTACTGCCCCCATTATACACTGGTGCGCCCCCGGGAACGGCCTTTTCACTTGTGTTGCTATGCCTTAGTTCCTTGTAGATTATCAGCCACAAGTCTCACCCACACAATGCGGTAAAGTTGACCTTCTGTTTAGTTTATATACCCTTCCTACCCCCCCAAGTTTCCCTCTTCTTCCTTTTTCTTCCCTTTCTTTTCCTTATTCTCGTTCTTCTTTTCCGTATGGTTTATCCTCCAAGTTATAGATTGAAACGGGTTTCCTCTTCCTAAATTTGTTATTCATATGCATGACACAAATCAATGCTGTAGATCAACGGAGAGCATTGCACAGATGGTTAATAAGATTGGAGTATTAGAGTTAGGATCCGCCAAACGCATAAATGCTAAGGAGTGCACCACGGGAATATACAATGAAACACAAGTAATGTATACCACAAGTGTGGCTTGTTTAATGATCATCTATAACGAGTGTAAGTGATTACTTTGAATTGACATACAAATGTAAAATAACAAAATGTTAATAAAAATAAATTTTTAAAAAAAACATATCTTGGGATCCAAATCATTCGTAGCCTAATAGATCTCTCTAGTAAATCTGAGGAAGGTGAGTGAAGAGGTAAACAAGTTTGTGCATAAATGGAACAACCTTCCTCTAACACTTCATGGGAGAGTGAGCCTGGTGAAAATAATTATCTTATCTAAAATTGTATTTTTATTTGATACTATACCCCTCACCTTTTCAAAAAGTATATAATCAAGATCCAGGGCAAAATTAACAGCTTTATTTGGGCATCCAAGGGTATCAGACTTTCCTGGAAAAAGCGTAGGAGAAAGTTGTTAGGAGAGGGTTGGCCTTGCCTGATTTTCAGATTTATTGTAATGCTTTTCACCGAAAAAAATATCTGCTTGTTAGTAAATGAGCTAGATAATTTACCGAAGGGCAGACTATATGCCACCATGGTAGAAGGTATGGGATGCCGTCACATGTATAAATATGGGGATCCTAAAATTTTAAGAGTGTCAAACTGAAAGTGCTGGTTGCAGCCCTAAAGACCTGGATGAGTGTGAGGAAATCCCTTCATATTCCATATTATGGGACTTTTGCATCAATTTGGGATTCCCCTGGGACACTAGTAATTTTGAATTATTCATTGAGCCATCCTCTGAAACAAGCAGGTTTAAATTATTGGAGAGATAGGCCAGCAGTCTCCTGGGGCTGCACTATTTGTGGCAGCCACTCTTAAATGGGGAAAGACTGAATCAGTGGCCCTCCGGCGAGAAGAGAGCCAAGACTCCACAGAGTCCCCATTGCAATAGTTTGGGACACTCTAATCAACTAAAAAATAAGTGCTCTTGGTAGAGCCCTGGACTTGAGGGAGCCCTTAAATGGCTAGACATCTATTACGTTCACTTGATATCATGTATGCAACCTTAGCTTGCCTCTTCCCTAGACTGTTTGCTCTACGTAGTATGCCTGAAACTAACATATGGAAGCCATTCCCTCCCCATATTGTTGGATATATTTAAACATTCGGAGTCTGCCAATAAGGACCGGTGCACAGCTTCACTTTTTCAATAGTTGCATCCTGCTGTGACTGTTTTGACCTGGTAGTTTATGCTGTTCTAATTTTTGTCCACATTACGTTGTTTAGAACCAGTGTCTCCTGTTGTGCAATATTTGTTGACGCAATATGTCCAGACCCTCTTTGGGAACTGCTGATATGATTTCCATCATTGTATATGTTTGGAACTGATATGTATCAGTATGACTATATAAAACTCAGTAAAAATAGGTTCAAACAAAAATTGTTGGGGAGATCTGCAGGATGGGGTAAGATTAATTGAATGGGCCAAAATGACATGACTCACTAGGGGTATGATTTTGAGGTTGAAATATTATCAGTTGTACTCATGGTGTGGATCACAGGTGTGGATGGAGGAGGAGTAGGGAACCCTGGAAAGCAGGTTGGAGAGCACTGGTATCTTAAAAATGAAGTGGTGAGTTGGTACTGGGACCTCTTTGAGGATGAAGACATATGACAACCCACACCATATTCAATCTGGAAGGAGGACATTCCAGAGGCAGATTTAGACTGGTTGTGGCAAGTATCTCTTAGTATTTTATACTCTGTAAGAAAATCTGCTCCATTAAAGAAGAATCATTTTTTCACCATTAATAGGGCATATTGGACTCCAAGCAAATTGGTAACAGTGGAAGGCAAGACTCCCTCCTGCCTGAAATGTGGATCACCGCAGGCAAATGACATGCACATGTTTATGGAATGTCCTGTATTGTCATCATACTGGAATCCTGTGAGTAAAACTATGAGCAAAATAGTTGGCCATCAAGTCAAGCCCTCAGCTGGTGTTCTTTGGTATGGATCCCAAAACGATATTTCTGAGAATGATTTCAAGGCAAGGCTTATCTTTTATTTAGCTTTACTCGCAAGGTGAGAGAATTACGGGAAATAGAACTCTTCAGATCCTCCATCTATCGAGGAGTTATTTAAATATGTTAATTGTTCTTCTCGAATAGACATTGCATGTGATCCACACAGTTATGGAGAGTTTGGAAACATTATGTTGAAAGAAAATTAGTTCAAAGATTACCTTAAAAAGCCTTTTTTGCTAAGTTGGTGGAGCTACTAAGCCAGTGACAGCTATCTCATGGTGTAAGTTTCCTCTTGAGAGGGAACAGCATTCTGAGGAATTGGCGGTGCTATGAGGAATAAAAAGAGGATGGGAAAGTTGTTGCAGGGAAGGTGAGATTTGAAAACTGGAAAATATGGAACTTAGATTATCTGTGTGTCAGGGAGTTGATGTGGAATGTTTAAGTATAAACACGGGAATTGTGAAGAGGGGAGTCTATTTTTGTTTTATGTGGTGTGGGACATTAGTGGAGATAGAGATGTTTCATTGAGAGGAACTATTACATTTGGGTATGTCAGTTCGAGACAGTTTTTATCGAGGAATTATAATTCAGAAGTCAAGTGCATCTTCTATTGTTAGTAATTCGAGTTCCATTGGAGGTGGTGGTGTTCAGCGCAGTTTGAGGAAATGCCACGCTCCAACATAAGAAATAATTATGTTAGGATAATTGTCAGGATTACTCATATTTTGGCCCACTGTGCATAGTGGGTGTGTATACTGTGTCTAATGTTGTGTAGGTGTATTGGGTTAGTGTTTTGCTTAGTCTTCTTGTTGCTTAATGGTGTGAAAGGGTGAAGTGTGTAATGTTGTGTCTGTAATGACCTGGGCCCTTGGCCCACATACCAGATAAATGATGACACAGACACTGCTTTGTATGTTCCTGAACTGGCCACGAGCAAGTGCACTCGGGCTCTTTTATTGGCAGGGTCACCTGACTGGTGACACCTGTGGTGGATGGGTGTGTGGTGGGAGTAAAAACCAACTCTTGGACTGGGTGGTAAACTAGTACGTGCTGAAGGGCATGTGTGTGTCCAGCAGGACACTACATTCATCCCAAACTTTATTTAAAAACAAAAAACAAGTCCAACCTGTAAGAATAAAACAAAAACACACTAGACACCAACTGAGTCTCTCAGCCTCAAGAGGTAGTCCCCTGGACACCACTAGACAAGTGGACAAGTGCAGCCAGGAGCACCTGGGCATCTTTGCACACATTCACGGTTCAATTCAATTCATCTATATTCAGTACACTTCAGTGTGACCATAAAAGCACATTATAAATCATTTATGTCGAATACATTTTAAAAAATCTGAACATATAAAAAAGAGGAAAAAACAAATAAAATAAATTACAAATGAGTACAATAATCTGAAGGGAAATGCCTCAAATTTAAAAAAGGGCAAGCGAGGGCAATACTACATGTCCTGGTCAATACTGTCCCTTAATTAACAGGTTATCCTAAGTGCTTTATTTGTTTTAATTACATAGGCTAAAAGGGATGCCAAAATGTAACAGGTTTGTATGTCTGACATTTCCATCAAGAAGTTGTAAGCTGCTTTATTTGTAGACAGGCCTTCGCTTAGAAAGAGAGGTCTTAGGTGATTTTTTCTACATTCTAAATAAAACTTACATAACATGGTGACATGTAATGTAGCTTGAGGATTTCCATTGTCACTAGGGCATTTAATATCTTTATGTGCCCACTTAGAACCTGTTAGAAAAGCAGCCAGGTGATGGAAAATGGAAAAGCAGAATCTGGTTAAAAGTAATTTATGATAAGGATTATGGACACATCCGAGATGGCCTTGGAAGCCCTGGTGGGAAGAATAGGATTAATAAAGTGCAACTGTTAGTCGTATCTCCTCCCCATTATTTACTTCTTCAAGTTTATTTTATTTATGTTACGGAACTCAAAAGAGATCCACTTAACAAACATAATTTTGCAAGTAGCCAGACGAAATACAAAAACTCTACAATTAAGTTCCTCAAAACTTCATTATAAAACAATGCAGCATTAATACAGCAATCTTTACAAACACAGTGAAATCAATATAGTTTTAAAAACGTAAAAACACTACAAATTCTATAGCAGAACATTTCATTGGGGGGATCACAAAGTGACTGCAGTTCTTCTGAGGCATATTGTATAGATTACTGCAAACAAATGGGCCTCAACCATCTTTACAGTTTCTTATCGGCGCTGGGGAGACAAAAAGGACGTGGTTCAGATCTTGAAATCCATTTTCGAATAGATTACATTCAACTGAGCGTCCATACCATTCAGCCGTAAGACAGTTTAAAAGGGGCATACCCAACCTCAGTAAGATCCAGTAATGCCTCACCCCGTGGGGCAGATTCCAGCTTATATAACGCTGGGCTCTATTTGCTTAAATGGAATCTATAATATTTTGAAACACCCTTTTTTTTAGGCATGTTTCCCTATCCAGTCGAAATCTTAGCGCCTACGAGCCTGTTTTAGACTGGCCTTTAATTGAGACACTGGTAATGTCAGAACCAGTTCAGGGTCTAATTGAAGTTGCTTGAAAGCGTCAGAGAAGTTTCTGTAGACGAATTACTTTTCATTTTTTATCTACCTGAATTTATTTCCTCATGAGAGACCCTAGTGTGTCTTCTTCACTCCTCTCTGGTCAGGCAACCTAGCGGACCAGGCCTGCCAGGCCCTGGACGAAGGCACTTCTTAATCCCATCACTAGCCTTAGAGCTGCCACCGAAATAGTGGAAGTAACAGAGGTGATGTTTCTTAAAATTCGCCCTTCCATTACATTTAGGAATCCCCACTTAGCATGCCAATCGGCTCCAATGCGTGAAGTAGCGAGGGGTGGATTTTTGCTCTGTAAACGTACAGGAGGAGGGAGAAATCTCACCTATCAGTTGCCCTATAGAGGGCACCCAGTCATTTGGCCAGGGACTCTGCTTTACTCCTGTTATTCTCAATACAGGCCTTATCAATAAGGTTACTACCTACACATTATCTTCTCCAAAAAGGTTTAGGATTTTACTATTTCTAACCTTTGGGAAACCAGGGACCAAGAGAAGCTAGTGTATTGAGGTTTCATCTTGCTATGAAAACACATTATTTTACTTTTAGAGGTGTTTATCATTAAGTGATGAGTGTTGGTGGATTGTTGCAATGCCTCCAGGCGACTGTTTAGACCTTTGGTGTAGGGCCCAAAATTATTATGTTGTCCGCATTTAGTAAACAGGCTATTGCTCCTCCACTAATTGTGGGAGCTATGTAGCCTTACTCTGAATTAATAGGGCAGGAGATCCGAAATGTTCAAAGGTAAGAGTAATGGGGCTAAAAGACACCCCTGTTTTAGACCATTTTGGGTTGCTATTTATTTAGACTGGTCCTGATCACCCACAGCAGTACCTTGCTTATTTACTTCTTGCCCATATTGTTCCTCGACCAATTGCTTCAATACTTTTTGGGGAAATGGTGCTATGTCCTCCGTGGACTCCCAAAGGTGCATGTCGTTATCTCCGAGAATTGGCAGTGACTTCCTGATTTTAGATAGCCATAAAATATTAAACACGAGGTCCAGCGACATGCAATCCCTGATTATCTCCTGGGTTAATTTAGCTTAATTTCTGACCACATAGAGTGCCAGACTAATAAAGGTCTTGCTTCTAAGATCTTAACTAAGGGCCATAAACCTAATCCAAGATATATAATGGTGCTTGCAGTGGATTTTGGGACCTGATAGAGCGAACCGTAGTAATAATTTACCTGTGTTCGGACGCTCTTTAGGCCGATGAATCTTTTGACTAAGTGGGAACTCTCCGTACTCTTATATCGATCAGTCGCATCAAATCAATAATCAATAACGAACATAAGCAATACCTTGATCTACATAACACTTAACAATTAATCCAGAATACATTTCGGCGAACCCTGACCTTTCAGTCAGGAATAACCACACCAGTTTATTGCAAAGTTAGTGAATTTATTTCCCTATATTAACAAAGCTAGCACAATATACTGTATATGTGTCTCAACACCAAATGATAAACATAAATGAACATTAATAGCTGTCCATAACGGCGAAACAAGTGTAATCTATGTAGCATTTGAATCACAAGGCATTCGATAATGGCAATGCAAATCACTAATACGATAATCTGTAATGAGCTAATTGCGTACATTTAGTCAGCATAACAAGATCTCAAATTGCATCGTGCGACATATGGAATCCTCGTCTAACCTCAAATTAGCATTGGCATGTGGGACTTCATGCAAAAACAATTTAGCAACATAAATTTAGAAAACTCCTAGCTAGGGCTCTTATCAAAATCAGCAGTTGGTTACCTAAAAGAAACACAATGCAATTTTACAATTTTCCTTTCATATTTACCAATTACGATCAGCATACAAGGAAGTCTTCGTCTCACAGGTACCGTTTCTCGACCAGCATGGGACGGGGCAAAGGGGCAGGGGTGGACGGGGCAATTGCCTCACGGCGGCAATAAAACTACTACTTCATGCAAAGGGCATTTCAAAGTTAAAGTCTCTAGGGCAAGAATCATTTTAAAGTCTCTTTCTCTCGATTAGAGAAAGCATCAAAGTATCTCTCAAAATGGCGTCGCAGCAAGATGGGCCATAATAGCTACGAAATGACGCAATGTCGGGCAATAGCTGGTAATGGCTGTAATGGCTACTTTCCTCTCGTGCACCTGGTTTTTTATAGACAACAGTTCGAATCCAGTAGGGTCTTCCATTGGAGGGTTCATAGGTTAGCTTCAAATTGTCCAATCAAAAACGACAGTTCTCAAGCTTTTACTTAAGCATACATTATCCTTGGAGATGGGTACGCACGTTGCAACATTGTATACCAATTAGTTCACTTTCAGAGCCTCCATTGTCCGCACCTGCAAATCGACCTTGGAGTAAAGAGAAAATATGCCAGGCTGGCACAAAACTTTAAGATAAGCATGTGAACGGTCTCAGTGGAAAAGTACAGCTTCAAGCAAAAATACACGTTTAATAGCACATTGGAAAAATACGAGCATCTAAACCGTGAGACCAGGCAACTAGGCCAAAGCCTCCATTAAAGTAATGCTAAGCTAAAGCATTTCAAACAAGCAAATCGTAGCACACGTTTATGATTATGTCGGATTAGTGCAATTCTAATACACCACGTTATATAAAGCGCGCTTATAAATGTTGGCAAACTACTCTAAGGGTACATTTTGTCCCCGTACAATCTTTATTAGTTCGGTTAAAGTCACACATGATTATTTCACACTACGTTTACGCGTTAATAAATCAAAACCTTCATTTTCTGCTTCATCAATCCCTCCTCTGATGACTACTGGTCATCACACAAATTAAGCCCACAAATTTTATTCCATTAAAATTCTGTCAGTTCTCTTTTCCTTTTAGTTCCCCTAGTTTTCGCTTTGTATTCTTCTGCCATTCTTTTCATAATTTTCTCCTCCTTTCTTCTTTTAATTCTTTCCATAATCATTATTATTCCCCTTTTTATTCCCCAAATTCCAAATACACAAATTATCACTATTAAAATTCCCTCTATTATTTTTAACAATATTCCATTCCAAATTCCCCCAATCCAATGTCCCACTGAAGCAAGTCCTTTTCCAACCTTCTCCCACACTCCTGGTTCTTTCAGTTCCTTCAAATCTGCACTTTCTTTTGTTAGATTAGCAAGCATAGTTTTAATTTTCACACTATTGTCAGGGATATATGTACAACAGTGTCGTGCACCAAGCATTTTGCAAACGCCACCATCCTTTGCTAAAAGAATGTCTAAAGCAAGCCTGTTTTGAAGAGTCATAGCTCTTTCCGCTGCAAGTTCAGCATCTATCAGGATTATAGCACCTGAAAACTTTGTCAACATGTTATCCACTATAGTAGACAACTTTCTTATCTTGATGGAATTCAGCACAACTCCCAATGAAGGAATCATGGCTCCAAATATATCTCCTACCACAGCAGCTGCGGTCTCTCTTTTCTGGATACGATGGGATCCAGATGTCTTTTGAATCATCGATAGGTCATCCAGTTGATAAACCTTTGGGAACACTATACCCAAATAACATCTCCCCCACCATCCCTTTGGAAGACGATAATAGGCATTATACCCACAAATGTAATATACACCTGGAATGACAGGGTCAAGTCCATCCATCATGAATGTCCATTTGGCCTTAAAGATAAACGTGTGTTTACACTCACTCGCTCCTACAAAAATGTTGTCATAATAAGATTCACCTCGATATATACAAAACTTCCCTACATGCCAAGCATCTAAAGCAATTTTCCCTTGTGTCTTTATTGCAGCAAAATCATAATTATCTACTGAAGTCCTCTTATGTAACTCCTTTTCTAATTTCGCCTTCATTTGTGCCCTTCTATCATCTGTGCGATCTAAAAAGATTATCTCTACTGCAGAGAGCGAGCAGGTAAGATTTTCCCTATGAGCGTGAGCCGTTTCAAAAGGTAGCATTGGCTCGAAAAATTCCCTCATTATCTTAGCATCCCAATCTTTAGCAATCTGGCTTAGCTGCGCTATTATAGGAACATAAGCAAAGGTAACATAATAATTTGAGTAAAAATACTGTATGTTAGTTTGACCATAAAACCTAGACATTACTATACTACATGTAATCCCGTATGTAAGAGGCATGTGGTGATATGTCACCCCTTCCTTCACTGATGTCGGTATCTGTGTACACACATAACAATCTTTCGCATCCATTGTCTCAACATATTCTGTTAGCAAGCGATAGAAAACATTATACGAAAGCTCTTTCTTATCGTGCAAGAGTCTCTCATCCAATGCTAGCCTCTTCAATGCGGTTAGTTCAGTGACAGTAACAGGAGCAAAAGTAGAAGCATCAATTTTCTCATTCTCACCCTTTCCATGCATTCCAAGCACAATTGCCATTATTATTAGTACACATGCAATTACCAAGCCTATACACACATATTTACAATATTTCTTTCTATTGTTTTGCGTCATGATCTGTATAGAATCAGAGAGCTAGAAGCACCTATAAATGAAACTATTTAGCAATTCAGTTACAAAGCTGAACGAGCGCAATGTTCACACAGTTTTCTTCAGGAGGCCAGTCACTTATCGGTTAGCAGCATTTGTCTCAATTCGGCAATAACTCAGTCTTTATCTGTTTAGCAAAGTCTCAGCTGGTTGTTTGTTTCACTTTAGATTGTAGCAAGCAGTATCATTTATCACCCTTTCAATCAACACTGTCCATAAAACTTTTCTTTTCTATTGGTATCTCTTCCTCTTCTTCGTTCTCGATGCTTAGAGATACAAACTCGTCAGTCCAATCGTCATTGACTGCATATGCCCATTCAGGACCGGAATACCTTCTGTTCGGTATCCTTTTCCTTTTCAATTTTGCTTCTCTTTTCGATTCTGCCTCGCTGGTACTTTCCTCTTTTGTCAAGTCTTTTTCTTCACTCGAGGTTGGTACCACGACAGACACTTCCTTTCTTTTCTCTTTCACTTTTGGCCTTTCTCCGTCGTTCAAACCTTCTCCAGTCCTTTGTTTTACTGGTGATATACTTAGTCTCCTCTTTGCACCGTGTCCATTCGATGGACCTGCGACCTCTTCTGTAGAAGTTTGAACCTTTTCGCTCTGTTCTGCCTTGTCCCCTCCCTCTGGGGAATCGATCACGTTCTCTTTTTCTTTTTCTGTATCGTCTGTTTCTGGGAAAGCCCTCCTCTGATCAGGCTCTCCTGCTTTTTCACCTTTTTCGAGCCCTTCTTCACCGTTACTTTCGTCAGGCTCTGTATCACTTTCAGCTGCTTCAGGTTCTTTGTCACCTTCAGCTGCTTCAGGCTTTTTGCTACCCTCAGCTGCTTCAGGTTCTTTGTAACCTTCAGCTTCTTCGTCGCTGTCTGAACTTTCTCCTTGGTCTTCCCCAAGTGAGTCGGTCTCTTCGTCCTCAGAGAAGATCTCTCTGTCCTCCGTTCCTGCCTGTTCGCTTTCAGTTCGGTTTTGTTCTGTCTCAGCACTCGGCACTGTTTTATCAGGCACTGGCAGTTTCAGCGCTTCAACTTCCTCATCTGTGGGACACAACACCTTCTTTGTGTGACTGGCGTGAATCCAGTTGGGAACCCCCGCACACTTCACAGCGGTAGTTGTCGTCAGGATCACTTGGAAAGGGCCTTTCCAACGGGGTTCCAGACACGACTTTCTCACGTGCTTCTTTATCACGACCCAGTCACCTGCTTTCAGTGCGTGTCCTGGGCCTTGGATCGGTGGCAAGGTGGTCGCTTCCACCTGGTGAGAGAAAGAGAGAACCACGTCAGCCAGTCCTTTGCAGTAGTCTAACACCATATCATCTGTAATATTCAAAAGCGCGTTTGCGGGAACTGCAGGAAGTCTCATAGCCCTGCCCATGAGAATTTCATGCGGAGACAATCCAGTTTTTCTATCAGGGGTGTTTCTCATTGACATTAGCACTAAGGGCAATGCGTCAGGCCATTTCAAATTTGTCTATGCACATATTTTCGCCATTCTTGATTTCAGTGTACCATTCATCTGCTCCACCAATCCTGATGCTTCAGGGCGATAGCTACAATGCAGTTTCTGCTCAATGTTCAGCGCTTCGCAGAGTAACTTTATCACCTCGTTATTGAAGTGACTTCCCCTATTTGATTCTAAAGAGATCGGGAATCCGAAACGTGGTATTAACTCTCTCAACAATAACTTTGCAACTGTAAGGCTGTCATTTCTACGTGTGGGGTATGCCTCAATCCAGTGACTAAAAATGCACACAATCACCAACACATACTTTAGACCTCCATGCACAGGCATCTCAATGAAGTCCATCTGCATACGACTAAAAGGCCCGCTTGCCCTACCAATGTGGCTCGCGTTCACAACTGTTCCCTTTCCTGGGTTCATCTGCTGGCAAGTGACACATCGATGGCAAACTGCTTCTGCAGCTTGACGAAATCTGGGGTTAAACCAATCAGTTTTGAACAATCTTATCATGGCATCTCTCCCTAGGTGAGCTTGCCCATGACAGAACCGCGCAAGCTGTGATAAGAGACTGTTTGGCAAAACAAATTTTCCCTCATTTGAAACCCATAACTCGTCTGGTCTCTTTATACACTGTGATTTAATCCAGGAATCTCTTTCATCCTCCCTGACGTTATTCTGCAATGCTTTTAATTCATCTATCGTATCTACGACCTTCAAGGCAAATGCTTCAGCTGGTTCTAGTTCTGGCTCACTTATTGAATTCCATTCATCTCTGAGTAATATACAGTTCAAGGCACAAAATCTTGCGACTTGATCCGCATATGCATTTCCCAGAGAAACATAGTCCTGTCCTTTCGTGTGAGCACTGCACTTTACCACTGCAACTTCAGCTGGCACTTGAATGGCGTGTAACAATTCCCTTATCCTTTCCCCATTCTTCACTGGGGATCCTGAAGAAGTCAGGAAACCTCTCTGTGACCATAGTTGTCCAAAGTCATGCACAATCCCAAACCCGTATTGACTATCAGTGTAAATGGTGACTTTCATCAATGCAGACAGTTGACATGCTCTGGTAAGGGCTACAAGTTCTGCTACTTGTGCAGAATAGACTCCTTGGAGCCATCCCGCTTCCAAGACACCTGTTACAGTACATACAGCGTATCCTGCTTTCAAAATCCCCATCCCGTCTCTTAGACATGAACCATCAACAAATAAAATTTGGTCATTTTCATCAAGCTTAGTATCCTTAATGTCTGGTCGGGGTTTTGTGCAAAATTCAGTCACCTGAAGGCAGTCATGCTCGACGTCTTCAGCGTTCTCAATTTCAGCATTTTCTCCAGGAAGCAAGGTTGCTGGATTCAACGTAGTGCACCTTTTCAGCTGCACATTCGGTGAGCCCAGAATAATCGTTTCATACCTTGTGAGTCTTGCTCCAGTCATGTGTTGCGTTCGGGAGCGGGTCAAAAGTATCTCAACTGAGTGAGGGACCATGACTGTTACTGGGTGTCCCATCACTATTCCTTCACTCTGAGTGAGGCTGATACCAACTGCTGCTACGGCGCGCAAACACCCTGGAAGTGCTGCTGCGACCGGATCCAAAGTAGCTGAAAAATACGCTACTGGTCTGTTTACGCCACCATGGGCTTGAGTCAAGACAGACAAAGAACATGCATCACGTTCATGGCAAAACAATGTGAAAGGCTTTGTGTAATCAGGCATACCTAAAGCTGGAGCCCTGCACATGCATTCTTTCAGTTCAACAAAAGCATCCATCTCATCTCCTTTCAGCTCAATTTGATCCAAGGCATCCTTCTGGGTCAGTTTCAGTAAAGGCTTTGCTAGGGTCGAGAAGTTGGGAATCCACTGGCGACAGTAGCCCACCATTCCCAAAAACTTCCTCACCTCCTTTCTCGTCTTGGGCGGACTCATTTGAAGTACACTTGTTATTCTTTCCTTCATTATTCTCCGTGACCCCTTCTCTATCTGGTGACCCAAGTATTTCACTTTCTCCTGACAGAACTGCAATTTGGCAGGAGACACCTTGTGTCCATTCCTTCCCAAATGGTTCAACAGAGCAATGGTATCGGCTGTGCAGCCACTTTCTGTCTTTGATGCAACCAGTAAGTCGTCAATGTATTGTACTAGGGTTGACTCGAATGGCAATTCTAACTCTTCCAAGTCTTTCTTTAGAATCTGATTGAAGATTGATGGTGACTCAGAAAACCCTTGAGGAATTCGACACCAACTGTACACTCTGTCTAGGAACTTGAAACAAAAGAGGAATTGGCTGTCCTCATGAAGAGGCACAGAAAAGAATGCTTGTGACAAATCGATGACTGAGAACCATTCAGCATCGCAAGGGACTTGAAACATTATCACAGCTGGATTCGGTACTACTGGGCAACATTTGACTATGATGTCATTTATTTTCCTCAAGTCCTGCACAAGTCGGACCTTTCCACTCGGCTTTATTAGTCCCATTATTGGTGAATTACATGGACTGCTTAACACTTCTTTCAGTACCCCCTGCTTTACAAATTCGTCAATAAGTTGGGCAACTTTCATGAGGGTGTCTTGTGCCATGTGGTATTGTGGGGTCTGGGGAAAGATTGCATTGGGCTTTACAGTCACTTTCACTGGTTCCACTCCTTTCATCAATCCCACCTCTTTCCCTGTCATGTCCCACACTTCCTTTCCGACTGTTTCCCGTAATTCAGCTGGAATATCTTCTTCAGTTATCATCGGGAAAAGACAAATCAGAGGATACTCTTCATCTACCGTTTCCATCTCATCCCCCTCTACACTGTCCTCTTCTTCCCCATCACTGCTCGTCTGGATTGTTATTCCTTCGTTCGAACACATGATCGAACATCCCAATTTGCACAATAGGTCTCTCCCTAACAGTGCTATTGGGCTTGAGTCACATATCACAAACTGATGTACCCCTTGATAGTTACCGATGCTGACTGGTACCGGATCTGTTATTGGGTTCGTCAGGTGCCTGTTTTCTACTCCCACCACTTGGACTGTCCTCCCTGAGAGTGGCAAATTTGGTACTTCACTGCTCTTAACAGTTGAACGCGTGGCTCCTGTGTCAACCAAGAACGAGACACGATGACCCATTACTCTTCCCTCTACGTACGGACCCTTTTGATAAACTTCCAAGGATGCTGCAAGCACACAATCTCCTTCTTCTTCTGAGCTTTCACTCTCCCATACATTGTTTATTCCACTCTCACTGTGTAATGGGAACTGTTGTACGGTGCCATTTGTACTCATTACCTGACCCGAGACCTGTGGAGGAACCATCACTTGCTGCTGACTCATTGGTGCCAAAGGTATTTGCATTTGCTGATTAGGTACCATAGGTAACTGCTGTTGCATTGGCTGCATTTGCGTCATCTGCATACGGGGCATCTGCATCTGCTGCGGCTGCATAGGTTGTAATCCCTGCAACTGATTTATGGTCTGAAAATTTGGGTTTGGACCTCTCATTTTCGGTCCCCTCATTGTCTGAAATGCATTGACATCATTGTTTTGCTGACCAACACCTACACCTGCACCTGCACCTTCCTGCACCACCATCGGGCACTCGCGTTTCCAATGACCGACAATTCCGCACACGTGACACGGCATCACCTTCTTCATTGCCTGCACACCAGTCACAACAGTGTTCAAATCCGGACCATTATTCACAAAACCTCCTCTGCCTCTGCCTCTGGCCTGTGGCTGAAACGCCATATTTCCCTGCAACTGCGGCTGCGGTTGCGGTACCTGCTGTTGGAACCGTTGCAACCCTTGCAGACCTTGCAAACCTGTCTGAGCTGCCTTAAGCTGCATCATCATCACCTTCTCTTTCAACTTTTTCTGTTTCACTTCAATTTCATCGCTACAGTATTTCGCATAATTCAACACCTCATTAATCGGTTTCGACTGCCAGCAAATCAAATGCGACTTTATCATCTGACTTATCTCTGGTCTCAGCCCTTCCACAAATCTAAACACAAAATGAAGCATGTCCTTCGCCTCTATTGTTTCCGTGCCACTGTAGTTCTTGAACGCCTTCAACAATCTCCCCTAGTAACTATGAATCGACTCTTTAGCCTCTTGGGCCGTTCGATCGATCTTCTGCCAATCCACATTTTTCGCGGCAACCTTCGTCTTCAAATGCTCAACCACCTTGTAGTACAAGCTCATCACCATAGGTGATGGTGCACCCGTCTCCCTGTCTCTTTCTGGTTCACTTGTCGGCCAACCTACAGCTCTTTTGCAATCCTCCCACAAATCTGCTGGAACTACAATCTCGAAGAGAGTGTTCAGGTCTTCCCAGAGACATTTTGCAAGCTTCACAAACCTATCGGTCTGTTGATACCATTCAATCGGTTTCTCTCTCAGTTTGGGAAAATCATCCGTAAAAGACTGAATATCGCTTCTGTGCCATGGTACATGTATTAATTTTCCCCCTGCTGTCTCCCTCATTGGTAACATGGTTACTGTCTCGCTGCTTTGTGGTCTTTTCTCATTATGCTCTGTAGCACTGTCCCTCCTCTTTTCCTTCCTCTTTACCCATCTGCTTTCCCACTTGTCTAAGCACCTCCACACTTGTGCACTCTGCAGCAATTCTCTAAGGTGCGCCTTCATGCCTGCTGACCTCATGTGTTCAAAATCTGTGGCCCCAAAATCCAACCTATAGCTTCTGCTCAAGTGTTTCATCTTGTCTATGTCAATCCCGTTTCTGTCCGCTACTTCCTGCAAACTTTTATGTACCTTGTTCACTTCTTTCGTAATCTTTGGACATAGGTATCTCAACTCTACTTCCGTGTAGGACTCTAACCTATTCACACCCATAGTCCCTTCCACCAATTCTTGTGCTTCCATGTTCAGCCTCATCCTATTCAGGTAATCTTCTCCTTTCCCACTGTCTGAACTTTGTGTGGAATTCAAACTGTTGAACCACTGTGTCAGCTGTTGCGCATTTACCCGCATCAGTGTAGCATTCACATCGACTGCCATTGATGGTTGCGGCAACTTTTCAGTATTCGATGTTAGAGGTATTATCAGTGGGGGGCTCGACCTCACCAGTGTTGACTGAGCACATATGGGACTAAACTCCATCAAGGACCCAGATCCATTTGGCTGAGCCGCTATAGGAGTTATCCCTGGAGTGTTTTCTATGCACCTCCTCTCTGTCCCATTCTGCAGCATTGATCCCTGACTGCTCATACCTAAGTTAGGCTGACTATACAAAGGTACCGGTGGACCTACAGTAATGGGTAGGGATATCGCATCTGGGTTCTGTCCATTTCCCATGTTCTGAGGCATGCTCATTCCCACACCATGGGTCATCATTGCCGGCATGCCCATCTGACTCCCCGTCATTTGAGCATGTGCGTTTCCCCCCTGCATCTGCTTCTGAGGCATCAAAAACTGAGTTGATTCAGCTTGTGTCATTGTTGGATTGTGACCATTCTGTACTCCCCTTACGGTTGGATCTAGAATCATTCCTGCACCGTTGTCACTGCTGTAGTACCCTGGCATTTGCGGCTGATAATTTTCTGCTGGTTTCAGTATGGGCACATCTGGGTATATTCTCCTAACCTGCGGTATCTGCGGGGTGAACAGTAAACTCGGGTCTTTAGATCCCGATGATGCTCCTGAACTCTGGGTTTCACTGTTCCGTACCGGTGCCGGAGGGGCAGAACTGGTACTTGGACCTTGTCCATTCTCCGCATAAGGTGGTGGACGGTCGTTCAGCAATTGCATTATTAACTCCTCATCCTCTAACTCCTCTTCTCTTCTCAACTTTTCCTCGTCCTCTCTATCCTTGGAACACTTCCTGTCTGTCTTACAGGTAGCTTTCTTGCCTGTCTCTTCTTCTTCCTTAGTAATTGCGGGAAACAGTTTTATTCCCTGCAGTACATCTGACCTCCACACCTTCTGTGCATTATCCCACCTAGCATCCGCTAGTGTCTTTTCTACCTTTCTCATCCTGGTCTCAAACTTCTTCTGCTGTTGCTGTCTGGCCATTAGTTCCCAAATCGCTAGAGCCTCAAACTGTGCTGGCCTTGGAGGTACCTTCATGTCGTACATCGTGAATCTCAAATTCTCTAGGATCCTTATATTGAATGTCCCATGTATCGGGAACGCTACGCTCCCATGTTTCTCTGTCAGTTTGTGCCATTGCTTTAGCCAAAGACACGGAGCTACCCCCTTCTCTTCCATTACAATGTAAGCTGGTGTACCTTCGGGCGGCGTCTCCTCTCCTACGCTCGCTTTAATGTAAGACTCCCCCTTCATCGCACTCCTAAATGCTTTAAGGAATTTCATTTTCTCGTCTTTTATTTCACAAAGTTTGTAATCAATAGGTGACTTTGATTCCCGGAATACTCTTCGCTTGCCTTTCCCCTTCCAATCGAGCCCCACGGACAGCGTCCAATCCGTGCGCGACCCTTCTCTCCAACCACCCTATCCCAGCGCGGCTCCTAGTGACGTCACACTCACACACTGCGGCTGACAAAGCCTCGCAGCTAGTCTTCCTTCACTCACCTCTTTTCGTAACAACTTCTTGCATATATTGCGAGCTACCAAAAAATAAAACAGATCTGTCGGTTTACTACAGGAAGGGTAACACAGTCGCTTCAGGACCTTAGGGACCTTTCACTAGCCTCGGCCGCTATTCCGTCTTTCTCGGTCCCCACGTTCGCAAGCAAATCTGACCCGCAGACTGCTCTCAACTTGTCAATGATCTATTCTAGTGCACTTAGAATCTTGTCAAAGCCCGAAGTCGAAGTTCCTTTCACTCCCTAACACCCGTACCGACTCGTTGACCACGCCCGATCAACCTACTAAACCGCCCAGACCACAACATGGATCAACATACTCCGGAGTCTCTTGACCTCGCAGGGCCCGTCTCAACAACAACAACCACGTGGACCTTTTTATGCACAAAGCGCCACACGCACATGAAGTTCGACGACTTCCCTACTCTCACACTCTGAGCCGCACCTCCGCTATTTCTATGAAGTTCGACGACTTCACTACTTCTACACTCGGAGTCGCACCTCCGCTATCCTCTAAAAAAAAAAAAAAAAGATTCCTCGCAACCTTTTCATACACCCTGCGGCAATAAGCTGTGCAAGCGCAAAACCCTAACTTCACTCATACCATCACTAGTACCGCCAACGCTGTTTCCACACCTCCGTTCTCTCCATTCGCAGGCTCCGAGATCCCGGGAAAGTCGCGGTGGACCTAGCCCATCATCATTCTGTCAATCAGTTTTATCCAAGAAAAATCTAATTCAACTTCTCGAATGGGGTCTCAAAATGCGTAACCGTTAATTCAACACCATGTACTTTAAGAGTACAGGGTCCCAAAAGACGTAACCGTCCTCTGCTACCATCTACTGATAGAGCGAACCGTAGTAATAATTTACCTGTGTTCGGACGCTCTTTAGGCCGATGAATCTTTTGACTAAGTGGGAACTCTCCGTACTCTTATATCGATCAGTCGCATCAAATCAATAATCAATAACGAACATAAGCAATACCTTGATCTACATAACACTTAACAATTAATCCAGAATACATTTCGGCGAACCCTGACCTTTCAGTCAGGAATAACCACACCAGTTTATTGCAAAGTTAGTTAATTTATTTCCCTATATTAACAAAGCTAGCACAATATATATGTGTCTCAACACCAAATGATAAACATAAATGAACATTAATAGCTGTCCATAACGGCGAAACAAGTGTAATCTATGTAGCATTTGAATCACAAGGCATTCGATAATGGCAATGCAAATCACTAATACGATAATCTGTAATGAGCTAATTGCGTACATTTACTCAGCATAACAAGATCTCAAATTGCATCGTGCGACATATGGAATCCTCGTCTAACCTCAAATTAGCATCGGCATGTGGGACTTCATGCAAAAACAATTTAGCAACATAAATTTAGAAAACTCCTAGCTAGGGCTCTTATCAAAATCAGCAGTTGGTTACCTAAAAGAAACACAATGCAATTTTACAATTTTCCTTTCATATTTACCAATTACGATCAGCATACAAGGAAGTCTTCGTCTCACAGGTACCGTTTCTCGACCAGCATGGGACGGGGCAAAGGGGCAGGGGTGGACGGGGCAATTGCCTCACGGCGGCAATAAAACTACTACTTCATGCAAAGGGCATTTCAAAGTTAAAGTCTCTAGGGCAAGAATCATTTTAAAGTCTCTTTCTCTCGATTAGAGAAAGCATCAAAGTATCTCTCAAAATGGCGTCGCAGCAAGATGGGCCATAATAGCTACGAAATGACGCAATGTCGGGCAATAGCTGGTAATGGCTGTAATGGCTACTTTCCTCTCGTGCACCTGGTTTTTTATAGACAACAGTTCGAATCCAGTAGGGTCTTCCATTGGAGGGTTCATAGGTTAGCTTCAAATTGTCCAATCAAAAACGACAGTTCTCAAGCTTTTACTTAAGCATACATTATCCTTGGAGATGGGTACGCACGTTGCAACATTGTATACCAATTAGTTCACTTTCAGAGCCTCCATTGTCCGCACCTGCAAATCGACCTTGGAGTAAAGAGAAAATATGCCAGGCTGGCACGAAACTTTAAGATAAGCATGTGAACGGTCTCAGTGGAAAAGTACAGCTTCAAGGAAAAATACACGTTTAATAGCACATTGGAAAAATACGAGCATCTAAACCGTGAGACCAGGCAACTAGGCCAAAGCCTCCATTAAAGTAATGCTAAGCTAAAGCATTTCAAACAAGCAAATCGTAGCACACGTTTATGATTATGTCGGATTAGTGCAATTCTAATACACCACGTTATATAAAGCGCGCTTATAAATGTTGGCAAACTACTCTAAGGGTACATTTTGTCCCCGTACAATCTTTATTAGTTCGGTTAAAGTCACACATGATTATTTCACACTACGTTTACGCGTTAATAAATCAAAACCTTCATTTTCTGCTTCATCAGACCTCTATCACCCTTTGCAGGAATTTATTCTCTTGAGTCTGCAAACTTTTGTTGTGCCCATAGCCCCTTATGCCAGCCCCGCATGTTGCGGTTGATACTGTCTTGGCGATGGCCTTGTCAACCAAGCAGTGGTGCACAGCCTGGTAGGTGGTTGCAGTCAACACCACTGGGTCTGCGCGTGGTTACACTGTGTCGCAGCAGGGTACCTGGGCTGTTATGAAGCTAGGTGCAGTCTTTTTGCCCATGTGTGCGCTGCAGGTGCGGAGGGTCATTCAGTGTTGGTGTGGCAGGGCGCCTTATGTTTTCTTGTGTTTGTGCCGTCATAGGGACAATGGTGAATCAGGGCAGGTGTGGCCCCTCTGCGCTATGCTTGGGTACGCTCGTTGCTTGCTGGCTAGTGCTGCTGGGCTCTCTAGACAGGAAGTCTCTTTTCCTCCCGGCTTACTGCAGCAGGTCACAGTTTGACTCATTAGGAGTGGGCTCCTCCCTCTTCTTTTTGCTGGGACAAAGGGATGGCAGACCTAGGCAGCAAACAGCCACCGCAGCAGGCAGCGGCAAGGCACAACACAACCTCCGACTTGCAGAAGCTGCAGCGGCACGGTGGGTGCAGTCCAGGCCTCTCTTACATTGATTGCGCACTGCACTCGCTTACCACGGCTTTCCTGGTGGCTCTCTTACCTTGAGGGGCCAGGGTGTATCGCTGCTTGCACTTCACTGGGCTGCCCGACTCACAGAGTCTCACAGCAGACGGTTGGCAGCATGTGCAGTGAGGTGTTGGATTATCTCTGTTTCCTCGTTCTCACACGGAGACAGGGTCACCCTCTTCTAGGGGTGATGTCACCACCTTCAGGCAGTAGTGTGCAGTGCCTATGGAGATGTATCCTCCTCCTTCATGGCAGTTGAGGTGTGAGGTGGCACAGCATGTGGGGTCAAACCCCTCATCACCATTGCAATGTCCTGGGTCCTAGTCCCACATACAGGATGAGTGATGACACAGAGACTGCTTTGTATGTTACTGAACTGGCCATGAGCATGTGCACTTGGGCTTTTTTATTGGCAGGGTCACCTGACCGGTGACCCCTGTGTTGGATGAGTGTGCGGTGGGTCTAAAGGCCAGTTCCGGGGAGTGGCTGGTAAATGAGCACAAGCGGAAGGTCACCTGTGAGTCCAGGAGGACAATACAGTGTCTAGGGCTGAGTGGATGTGTGTTAGGAATATAGGATGCTATAAATGCTATACTCAGTGAAACAGGCAGGCTTTAGAAAGTCTCATAACACTCTAGATAACATCTTAATATTGCAAACAATAATTGAAAAATATGTTCAGATCATGGTGGAGCAGTCTAGGCTGCGTTCATAGATTACTCTACTGCGTTTGATAGGGTGAATATGAAGATCCTGTTGAGGAAACTGCACGAGCTGGGTGTCCCGTCTTGCTTGCTGCGCCTGGTTATAGCATTGCTTTCATCTATCTGGTGCAAAGTCCTTATGGGAGGAGAGCAGGGCTTGTCTTCAAAATTTCCCACAAAATTCCTACCACCCAGCATTGTCTCATCTATACCGATAAAAATTCTGCTACACTTGTCAACCTAAAAATGTTTTTCTTCAAACTGCCCTTTTGGGCCCGCTTTGGTTCCCCCTCATTTTTGACATGTTTTTGGCTCTTCCCTGTCACAGGCACTTGGCCCACCTATACAAGTGAGGTATCATTTTTACCGGGAGGCTGAGGGGAATGTTGGGTAGTAGGAAATGTTTCCCGGTGCGGTGATCCCACACAGAAATGTGGGAAAAATTTGATTTTTTTAAAACTAAATTTGAGGTTTGCTGAGTATTCTGGGTAAGAAAACATTGGGGATTCCACGCAAGTCACACCTCCCTGGACTCCCTCGTGTGTCTAGTTTTCAGAAATGTCTGGGTTTGGTAGGTTTCCCTAGATGGCGGCTGAGCCCAGGACCAAAAACGCAGGTGCCCCCCCCCCCTGCAAAAACAGGTACTTTTGTATTTGATAATTTTGATGTGTCCACATAGTGTTTTGGGGCATTTCCTTTTGCGGGCACTAGGTCTACCCACACAAGTGAGGTACCATTTTTATCAGGAGACTTGGGGTAACACTGGGTGGAAGGAAATTTGCGGCTTCTCTCACATTCCAGAACTTTCGGTCACTGAAATGTGAGGAAAAAGTGTTTTTTCGGCCAAATTTTGAGGTTTGCAAAGGATTCTGGGTAACAGACCCTGGTGAGAGCCACACAAGTCACCCCATCTTGGATTCCCCTAGGTGTCTAGTTTTTAAAAAATGCGCAGGTTTGGTAGGTTTCCCTAGGTGCCAGCTGACCTGGAGGCCAAAATCCACAGCTAGGCACTTTCCAAAAAACAGCTCTGTTTTCTTTGGGAAACTGTGATGTGTCCACATTGTGTTTTGGGGCATTTCTTGTTGCAGGCGCTAGGCCTACCCACACAAGTGAGGTACCATTTTTATCAGGAGATTTGGGGAACATTGGATGGAAGGAAATTTGTGGCTCCTCTCATATTCCAGGACGTTCTGTCACCAAAATGTGAGGAAAAAGTGATTTTTGACACATTTTGAGGTTTACAAAGGATTCTGGGTAACAGAACCTGTTGAGAGCCACACAAGTCACCCCATCTTGGATTCCCCTAGGTGTCTAGTTTTCAAAAATGCACAGGTTTGGTAGGTATCCCTAGGTGCCGGCTGAGCTAGAGGCCAAAATCTACAGCTAGGGACTTTGCAAAAAACACGTCAGATTTCAATGTAAAAATGTGATGTGTGCATGTTGCATTTCCTGTCGCGAACATTATCGGGAGACTTGGGGGAACACAGAATAGCACAACAAGTGTTATTGCCCCTTGTATTTCTGTCATTAACTGGAAGGAGGCTGAAAGCGCAAATAATAGTAAAAATGGAGTATGTCCCAGTAAAATGCCACAATTGTGTTGAAAAATTGGATTTTCTGATTCAAATCTGCCTGTTACTGAAAGCTGGGAAGATGGTGATTCTAGCACCGCAAACCCTTTGTTGATGCTATTTTCAGGGGAAAAAAACGCAAGCCTTCTTCTGTAGCCCTTTTTCCCATTTAAAAATGTAAGACGCATGGAGGATAATACACAAAACTGTTTATGGTCTGCGCAAGCTTCTACTTCTGACAGGAGCAGTGACATGAACGATTTTTAACGAAAAAACAGCCTCCTCCACTGCCCGGAAAAGGATGAATTGGAAAGCGCTTTAGTCCTGCGGCATGGAGGTCGCTACTCGTTAGCGCTCTAGTTGTTTTTTGGAACTGTGTTCAGGGAACGGAAGTCAACGGATTGCCGAATACACTTCCTGGTCGACAGGTCACCCGAAGATAAAGTCAACGCAGGTGATGCGATAGGTAATGAGCAAATTAATGTTTCCTGTTTTTTTCTTCTAAGTATCCAACGTAATTGTTCCCGGATGTCCGGGAAGTAGTCCCTCTGTTTTGACGGGGCACGGGTTGGTCAGTTTGGGGTCACCTGCATTATGGTTGGAGCAGCGGCTAAGCAATGGTCTCGTTCTCATAATGCATGGGAGGAAAATTCCGCCCTCCTGCTCCGGCTTGGTATTAAAAACGATCCTTAGTATAGAGCAGTGATCATTTTAGACCCCCTGATTAATGTGCCACTAAACATGCTGCACTAATGGCGTCTTTGACTTTACCATTGAGGCCAGCCTTTTCTCATCCTTTACCCAAAGCTGAAACTGTTGTCTCTAGCATCCACTTTCCAAACAAGTGTCTTGTGTACCCCTTTCTTAGAGTACATCATTCATCAAGCCAAGTGTATTCAGTAAAAAGGTGGGAAAAGGCATGGATCGGTAACCGGAGGAAAGTGCAGAGAGTTCCAACAGAACAGCTGCTGGTCAGTTGGTCAGGCTAGAGAAATTATTTTGAGAGATTAAAGGTAATCCCCCCGTTCCGGCCCACTCCACAATGTTGACACATATGTGCGCCTGCCGGCTGAAGCTCCGGCACTCTGACTTATGGTTTGTGTACGTTTGTGGAAATGTTTCTCTCCCAGCCAGAAAACATTGATTCATAGCTGAGGAGGCAAACAAAACTGCGTCTATTTATTTACTTATTTATACTTATTTATACGTGATTCAAGACTCACTTCCTCCGAGTTGTTTATCAAGATGTGTCCAGCTCTAGATGAGTAAGTAGAAACAGCGAACAAACCAACTCATTATTTTAGCTAAAAATAATCAAATTATGCTTTTTTGGGGCATCATATTTTATGTTTTGGGGCAGTAAGATTTGGCATTTAGACGTTGATAACCTTGGGAACCTGTAGGTCTGTAAAGACAAAATATCACAACCATAAAAATCACTTCTATGCTGCTCTCCTCTAGGTCACCTCTCTCTCTCTCTCTCTGTCACACGCACAGGCACGCACTGTTGCCGTCATATCACTATAGTTTTCATATCTTTATCACTAATTTATTTTATAACTTTTCTGGCCTTGCCTTCTGAAATTTTTCTCACTGACCCACACACTCCTCTTACCATCCCAGTCTCACATAGTCTCTAGACCTCAAACTCTCTTCTCTCAAAATCTCTTTTCACTCGCAAACCCTTACTTGCCCTTCCCTATGCTCTCTCCTTTCTTGCACACTTTAATCCCCTTACAGTTTGCACACTCTTATTCAAGTAGCTCTCTTTCATTCAGTTGCTTCTCTCTAGCGTGAAGTATTTTTGCTTTCACGTACACAGGCACAGCCAGAATGTTTTTTTCTTCTGATGCTCTCAGTCTCTAGTGCAAATGCTAAATGTATCTTTAATTAAACTTTAAAAGCAATGACGATTTCCAACTGAAATATGGATGTTTAGTTGTGAAAAAGAATAAAAATAGAAATTTGGGGGGCTTTCAAACTGGTGTGTTGTGTTTGATTATCCGCCTACTGAGAAGTATCTGTAACATAAGTAGATCAATATTTTAAGACAAAAAAACAGCCACCTCCTAAGTAACTAAGCATGAAGTCAGGCTCACACATACATGTGCCAGCTTCTTTGAAAAACGTTTAAACATTCAATGGGTGACGTTCGATCCCAGGCTCAGTGTCCACCTGTTCAATTTGTTATTTAAGCCGAATGCTTTTTTCTTGTGCTTCCCCGGCCTTTGGACTGCCTTGGGAAGATTCATTCTATTATAGAATTTAAACAGAACGTTATTGTATGTTTTTCATGTAGAACCAGGTTTGTGATCATGTGAATCACAAGCCCTTAATGCGCTGTTGGATTCGGGTGAATAGCAATGATTCCATGGTTAGCAACATTGGAAGCCAAATTAGTCATGTTGTTAGTCCAGAGAGTTTCTGCTAGCTAAGGGAACAGGTCATGCAGACTGCTATCAATATTACCTTTAAAGCTTAATAAGGGGTTTCTGGAGGAAAACAGAAAGAATGTTAGGTGGCTTTTCATTTTGAAGAAGTGCTGGAGGTTGTTTAACGGAAGTCTGTCAGTGAGATGTTGGAAGAGATTTTGAGAACAGCAGTTAGCAAACTTGAGTGCTGCTGTGCAGATCAAAGGAGAGAATGTATCTTAATGGTGATTTCCAATCTATAGGCAACATTCGAGAAGAATTGATGGATGATTAAGATGTGGTTGTTGAAGGGGATAATTTGCCCACTCCCCCTTCACATGTGGGTTAAGGAAATGGATAACACCACTTTATTACGAACTGCATCGGGGCAGTTGTAGTACAAAAGGGAAGGCAAGAGTATATCTGATGGCAGGAATTGACACTGTTAGTGACAGATTTCTGTAAGTGTTCTGTATGTAACAGAAGGGATACATCAGAAATAATTTAGCAAGATCGGTAGAGTTAGCTTTTGAGCCCGAGGAGGACGTCGCTGTTGTTTTTATGGGCCATTTTTAGTGGTGCCTCAGAAGGAATTGTGCAGCACGCATAGAGTTGGTAATTTCCCAGAAGGTAGCTGAGGTTAGGATGGTAGGCTTTCTGATAATGAATGTTGCCATAGGATTTTTAGAAGAAGGTTTTGGTAGAGAGAGTATGTCGGAAAAGAGAGCTTTCACAATGTGGTGAAAATTACATCTGAAAAAACAAGAACTTTTAAGTAAAAATAGAAATAAGGATACATGAATTGCGTTAGACCACCCAGAAGTAAGTGGTTAAGCTGAGACGTTTAATTGCGTTGAAATGTTCTATACAACTGTCCATTCAATGGAAGTTGAGGATATGTTGGAAGAAATCTCTCCAGGCTAGTTGTTCTCTAATATTCACAGTCCTGTGACAGGGAAATTACCTTTTAAGTGGCTATGAAAATGAGGAAATAGCCGTAAAAAATCGAGAGTTGCGTTGATAGAAGGAAAATGAAAAGGAAATATAGACAGGCGGGCATTAAAGTAGGAGAGTGGACCAGGATAAAAAACAAAAAAGTTGATAGTTGCAAGCGTGCGGCACATTGGTCAGGTCACAAAGAAATTCACAAAGAATGAGAGTGTAAACTAACGCTCTGAAATGCCAATCAAACTTTTTTTCTTGTGTCAGAACAAGGGAGGTAGTGTTACTTAAGGGATGATAACGTGTGATGTAGGAGCACGTGCTAACCGTGGTAGGTGTTTGTAGAAGATGTGAAACAAGAGAAAGTAGTAGTTAGGCAGTATGTGGTGGAGGAGATGGCATGGGACGCCATAGAGGTTCAACTGAGTGTCTCTCCTGTTAGCTACAGAGATTATACAGTGGATTGGATTTCTATAGAGGTTGGACTGTTGCAAGCGTTTTGAGTGAGGTAGGTATATACACATGCATGTTGTGTTAGAATGCATGATGGGAAGAATATGGAGTGTGTGATGTGAAGAAATGCAGAACAGATGCTGGGCTTTAGCCCTAATTTCTCACTGGTGAAAGCAGCCGTGCTCACCATTTGTATCCTTAGATTCACGAATAAACCTGTAATTTAGGAGTAGATTGTCTCCTGTAGTTCTTTGCATGAAAGATTACAAAAACATGGCTTGATCAATTTGTTTTTTTGATTGGCGCAGAGGCAGTTATGATCTGAGGCGTCTTCACTGAGGTATTGCTGCTGCTGGCGGTTTGAGCACAATCCGGTGACCTTTGCCATCCTACTTTATTTATTTCAGCCATTAGGAATGCTAATACTGTTGAATAACAGAAATAACAACAAAATTAACATGTATAGAGAACCTCCAGGCCACATTATTATACATTGTTCCAACACGACCGGCCAAGGGAATATAATCCCATCGAGTCTAGAAAGTTGTGTAATGATTTCAATAGCTATTAGGTATAGTTGAACTGTATTATACAAAGCGTTAATCTGAGTGTAAAGTTATCATAATCCAGACCACCGAACATTGAGAATTAGGTATTGATCTCTCTTAGAATATATAACTTGTTTTTTGTGGTGTATCCTTTATCAGACCAGTTTTGAGTTTTCAGCTGTGGAGAAAGAAGATGTAGGAGACTGATATATACAAAAGAGCAATATTCATTAAGTACCCAATGGTTGGTCAAGACCGATGTATTCAAAACATAATGATGGCTAGGTGGTACAATAATAAACAAAAGATGGATGGTGAAAGATATTATATTATTGTTGAGCAGTAAGAAAAATTAAAAGCAGCATTGGCAAAGCCAATAGGTCTCGCCTTTTGGACTTATTGGATTTGCCAATATTACCAAATAAAAAATAATAATAATAAAACAGGCACAATTTCATAGGTGTGTACATGAACCACAATGCATGTGTGTGCCTATGAAATGATGCGGAGCCCATTTTTAGGATTGAGCCTGTATGACCCATTTGCTAGCGAGATACGATTGTTTACAAAAAAGGGCTTGGAGCCAGCCCATCACTTACCATTCGTTGGCGTTATTGGTGCTCTTCTTTGCTGCCCCACTAATTCACTGGTGCCTTCCAGACCTCACTTCCTGTTTCTTCCATGGAGCATGGATCAAGCACAGACTGATTGATTAGTCCTTATTAGTGTCCATCCGCTGCGTGTATTATGAATTGTGGGACCCCCCCACCCCCCCTTTGCTTCTTTCTGCTTATGCTTTCTTAGGTGAGACCTAGAAAGAGTCTTATGTTTGCAAATTGGGGCAGTTTTAAACTTGACACACTATACAAGTGTTTTGCAAGATACAGAAGGCTGTATGGATGTGAGCTTACTGCAGGCAGTGTTACTTTTAATATCCGGGAAATCGGCAGTAAAAACTAGCCCAGCAGACCATAAAACAGGCCCATAAACAGCTAAATAAACCAGGCCATAGGCTGTCCTATTAGACCAGCTCGCTGGACACTGCCTGATTGCTCTATAGCCCCGTCTGAACCTGGGCAACAGTGATGTTACTACTACAGACGTAGGATACATTTTTTTTACTGAGGCTCTTCTCGAGTTGCAGCTAGATTAGGTGGTCAGGAACCTGTCCCATGCAAACTCATGGTGTGAGGGACTCCCTCATTTAATTTGTACCACTGCCAGTTCTTCAGTGTTGTTATTATTCATTCTTGCCTCAAGTTGCACTCAAACCTCAGTGCATTACAGTTCCCCCGAGGTACATTCGACTGTAATTAAACGAAGGAGGACAAGTAATTAGCCACCCACAATAACCCCATTTTTGCTAAGCGTTTTCCAAGGTTTGAATTTAAATGGATAAACAAAATAATTAAGTTATTGACTGTGTGCTGCAGGCGACTGGAGTGATAATTTTGCAATCTTGTTTTCCACATCCCCAGTTTATCATCTCTCACTCCTTTGTAGCCACACCAGGAAACACTATTCTTTCTGCCCAATATCATTACAGCATCTCAAAACCGCCATCACGATATGCCATCTAGCGCTGTCTAGTGCTTTATTTCTGCCCTATGTCACTTTTACACATGACGTGTTTTAGGGAGGGTGCAAAATGATTGGAAGCAAACGTGATTTCATACAGCCCTGGAAAATGGAGTAAGACTGCTGTCTGTGGACTCTTGTCCCATGTGAAACATTAAAGAAGTATTGGCTTTTTAGCCACTGGCGCTTTACTTTCTGAGTTGAGTTTCAATTTTCACATTATAGGAATGCAGCGTGCAAGAGTGTCCTGTGACATGAAAAAGTGAGCTTGGAGGCTACAAAATATTTTGTGTGTATTCAAGTAAATGAAAAGTATCTTTAACAACTGCATGCACAGAGGCCAACCGTCATTAGTTTGAATTCCCAAAAAACCCAACTCAGCAATTAAACTTTCTAAGGTCGATACAATTACCACCATTAAGTTAGATAATAAAAAGTCCATTCAAAGAGTCACAGAGGAACTGAGGGGCACAGGGGGACTGAAGTGGTCATAGTGAGCTTCAGTGGTTCTGAGGCGGTCTGTGGTGTACCCTGCTCATTTACTCACCCATCTATCCACCTACCGTGCCCACCTGGACCCTCTGTCTTAGACTCCGACTCTGTTGGTCTTCCTGGCCTTCCTGGTCTACTTGGGTTGTGACCCGCAGCCTCCAAGCCCTGAGCCCTACACATCTGCCCCTGCCCCTCCACTTCCCGACCATTGGCAATGGGGACAATGAGGGAGGTGAGGCAGTGCAGTTCCAGACTGCACATCACGCTCAAAACCACACTTAAACTATGCTTATACTATGCCAGAGGAGCCCAAGGATGTGATCTGATCTTCCAGTTTTCTAGACCTTCAGTTACAATCACACTCCTGGCTGCATGCTCGTGCCCCTCCATTCTTCCCTGTTGTATGTGATGTAGGCTTGCAGCCTTGGAGGCATGGCGGTGCAGCTGACCACCAGGTCTGGGCTCTATGACCATAGGGCACATCACTACAGATTTGACGGGAGCAGCTGGGAGTGACGTAACCAAGACGCTATGGCCAGAGTCTAGTGAGGATTCTAGCCCCTTTGTAGTATCTTCGCCAACAATGCCAAAAAGGAACTATAATACGTGCCGGCAAGGAATGGAGACTGCTCAGCCCCACAATCCACGCAGAAGGGGGCAAGCGCCCCATTGCCCTCTTCAGCTGGGGCGCTTAAAGGCAACAGGGGAGATCACCTAGGCCGTCCAGCCTTGCAGGATTGCCCTGATGGAAAGGGCTCTATAATCCGATTCCTCTGCAAACAACTAGTGGAGGGATCAGAACGTGCCCATGAAGGGCTACATGCACCAGGGATTTAAGCTAATTGAGACAATCAAACCAAAAACCCGCTGTTTAATTCTGCTAGAGGCATTGTTCTGGCAGAGGTGTGCTAAAGCAAAAAAATCACTGATGCCCGCATTTACAACAGCCCATATTGACCCGCTACATCACCAGCAAATCCACATTCCAAGCATGGTCCACAACATCACTACTTCAGAATAGTGTGACTAGCATCATGGGAGACAAAGCTGACCAGTTATGAAACCCACTAGTGAACAGCTCCCCCATTCTCAGGGCTGGAAATCGAATGCACTAGACGACAACTATCACCCAAGTCGTTCGTGAGTTTGAGCAGACTCATGAATATCTGCATCCAGTAACAGCAACTAATTACTTAGTTATCTCAAATCCTTGAGGAAGAATCAAAATCCGTGCCTATCTACCTGGGAAGGGCTAGTTTCACTGACCAGGAAATTGAGGTGCTGTCTGAACACTTCTCCAACAACATTAAGGAGCAGATAGAGAAAACATTTGGCCTCACCTCAACAGCGATGAGGCCCCCGGGAGGGGACGGGGTGGATTAACATCTAGGTGTTCCACAGAAACTCAAGAGGTGGTGGCAATCAGAGCCTCATGGGATACAATGACAAGGGCCCTTCTCTGGCAGTCAAACAAGATGGAGTTGCAACGTAACCTGGTTCAGCCCCTGGCAACACACCTACTCGATACTGGAGCAAAGGTAACACTTCTGGAGAAACACTTCACTGTGATAAAAAGGGCTCCCAATGCCCTTGCTCCCCAATTATAGACAAGATAGGCTCACTACATAAGCTTCTGTGTGATCTAATCAGCAAAGTTAAGGCAAGATGCAACAAGACCTCAGTAATGACTCCCTGCTTCCAAATGAGCCATGCAAATCAAGGCTTAGACACCGCAGCACCAGCACCAGGAAACCCTCCTCAGAAGTGTCCTATGGCCAAGTGCCTTACTTCAGAAATTCTCTCTATCATGGTCTATTTGCCACAAAAAACCGAGGCTGGACACGGGCAATCACGAGTTGGGGAATGTGTTAGAGCTTCCCCGGTAAATATACAAAGCAAGGAAACAGATGCTCTTAAGAGTGATAAGTTGGAATCAGGCATTGAACCATTTCTCGATTATCAAAGAGAGACAACAAAAACCTGTAACTTCCCCACTAAGCCCCCTCAAGTTTCGACTATTGGCCTTTCAAGGAGAGCAAAGAAAAGGCTAAAAAAGCAAGCCCGAAACAAAGAACCCAAAGCAGAATGGCCGAAAAGACCTAAAATAAATACAGCGTTCGAAGCTCATAAAGGCGGCGGGTCAGCAAAGCTATTCTCATTCTTTCTGCCACAAACAACATTAAGAGGTCATCTCAAAGAACAAGCGGCAGATGCGCTGCCAGTTTCCCAGAGGAGAGAGGGGGAATCCACACTCATCAAGCAAACACCACCATCAGACATAGTCAGGTCAACTCATTTGGGTTAATCTCAAAAACATTCAGCTGCGACACTGTGTGCCCCCATCAGGAGGCCAGAGGCAGCGGAACCAACTGGGTTTACTCTCACTCCTGAAATTGCCTTCAGAGGAGCAGCAGACACACTAGGGAGCCTGGGTGACCAGAAAACGTTTCTGGATTGGGACACCCGAGGCAAAGGGGCATGCCCCAAAGCAAAACCAGTAAGGATGACAAAAGCTCCTCTTAGCAAGGTGGACTTAGGGGAGTACTCGTGCCCACATAGCACCCTGCAAGCAGCCCCAAGAAGCGAGCTATAGGATCATCCACCAACATGAACGGCTGTGAGTCAACCCACAGTCTAGTGGGATACTCAACTCATCACGTCCCATCCTTTCCGGTGCAATTGCCTCCTCACAGCATAGTGTTCCCAGCACTTTGCTGGGCGCTCGACAGGCCCCGCTGCCTGTCAGACACGTTACATCCGAATGAGCAGAACAGTCCTCTCTCGAACTAACCTTTACATACTTCAAAAGGTCCCATAGACATCCTAAATAGGAGTTACCTAATACTGTTCTTTACCCAAGTGCCAGCACTCAAGCACATCACCTTGGAGGACCTCGATTGGGTCAGGTTTGAACCATCCTTTCCAAATGCAACCAGTGAAGTCACAATAACAACTTGGAAAAGTGCATCTCAGAGATCTGCATAATGCGCGGTAAGAGAAGCCTTTAAAGAATGGGGCATTCACCTATACATTGCCCCTCCTGTCAAATAATCTTTTGTTTTATTAAACACCCGCCCTAGGGAAATGTCGAAAATTGTTTAAGATGCTCAAGAGGGGGGGGGGTGAATCGTTGGCCCCCACTATTGAGGCCTCGCAGGCTCTTACAATAGTCGTCTTGGAAAACAGAACTGAGGTGCTCTAGGCCTCGCATTCACTTTCACAGAGCATGTGGAGGGAAGTAGATGGTCTGAGGCATTGGCCCTAGTACTAAGGGGGGTGTAGAGCATTTCCCTCTGTGATCCCTTAATTTGCTGTCAGTTTTGTCATAGAACGTGGCAGGTCTCAGGAGCATCTGGAGATCCAGGGAAGCATGGTCATATTTAAATTCCAACAACATTATCTGCATGCAAGAAACCTGGGAATGTGCTTCATCCTGGCTACTATGAGATCTTCCTGCCAGCTACTCAACCAAGTGTCTTTGGATGCCCCTCCGGAGGCTTATCCACCTTCATCAAGCATACGATCTGCTGGCGGCCACTGAACTTCCAATCAACAGCAAAATGGCTCAAGTAATTTCCATTAGTGGCATGAACATCGACTGGGATAAATGTGGCTTGATATTGATCAACTGCTATATAAATGCCTAAAAAAATCTGAAGTCCGCTTTAATCCTTGAAATCTGGGGATTCTGGAATCCGCCATCTTCAGCCACCCTGGTCATGAAATAGTCATGTTGGGAGACTGCAACGTAACTGGGTTAGGTGACCAGCTAGAGACCGCCAATTAATTCAAAACTTCCTGGCAAGCTTTAAATTATCATCTAAACGTCAGGAGAGCGTGACAAAACTGAAGGTCTATGCCCTTCCTCCCACTTTTAAAGGTGGCTCAACGATTGACTGTGTTTCTCTCAGAAAACTCACTCAGAGCCTCACCCATTTAGAAGTCACTGATAGGGCAGAGAGCCATCATAATCCGCTAAAGTGTGTTGTGTCATAGACCTGGAAGTCCAGGCAGTAGAAACGTGCACTGTGGTAGGGGCATGAATGGACATAGAGGAGGGGCACTTGGTAAGAAAAATCAAATCGAGACCAGCGCATTCAATCAGCATAGCCTCATGGTTAAAAACGTAGCCTCTGGAGCCCCAGTTGATCTTTGAATGGTAGGAGAAGCCAGTGGTTGATCTCATCTCCTTGCTGCAGTGTAAACCTCGAAGCACTCACCCATCTAGTCCTGCCTTGAGAAGGGCGGCACTACAACTAGATAAAGCAGTGCTCAAGCTAAGATGGGTGCTCCGCAGAGCTCTGCGCAAACACGAACAAAAGCCCACAAATGACACAGCGGCTCAGATAGCTCATAGCAGAAGAATTCTCAAAAAACAAATATGGGAATTTAAGATGGTAAAAGGCCAAAAAAATGGGAAACCCTATTTCAGTTACTAAAGCTCTCAAATCACGCCGGCTTCTGGGAGCAATACATAAGTTAAAGAGGGAGAATGGTGTTGCAAAGGCCGCATGGGTTACTCATGTCACAAACTTATACACGGTCACTCGACTGGAGTCTTGTCTGGCTAGCAATAGGAAGTCCCAGATCATACCCTTCCCCCATTGCAAAGCGCTCTTCTTGACAGCAGAAGAAAGCCCAGATATCAATGCTGATCAGTCAGTTGCCCCTGACAGGGCAACAGGTGCAATACTGGTTTATTTTTCCGTCAGCACAATAGAAAATGCTATAAAGAGCACAAGGAAGGACGGTGCCCCAGGGCCAAATGGTTCACCAGCTTTCCTGTTCAAATGCTCTCCGTTGGGCTGGGCAGAGAGGCTGTCCCAGCTCTTCAAAAGTGCATTTCCACAGGCTACAGTTCCAGTCTCCTGGAGAGGGTCAATACTCTGCCCAATCTATAAAAAGGAAGATTGCACAGTTTCATCAAATCATCGTCTAATAGCTCTCCTGGACGTGGAGGCGAAAGTCTATGCCCAAATAATACTGGACCAACTGGAAGACTGGGTCCAGAAGTGTCAAATCTTGCCGTTTTTTTTCAATCTGGCTTCAGACCTGGGGCCTCAACAGTGGACAACTTTGTGGTGCTCTTGAGTTACAACTGGCCCAGTCACAATGTCTCGGAAAATAGCAACTAACAGAAGCCTAAAGCAGGGTTGCGTCCTGTCCCCACTGATGTTTAACTTGTACACCGCAGACTTAGGGTCACACCTGCAGACCAGCAGTTTGGTTCCACCAAAGATCAGCTCCACAAAACTTCAAACCATTCAATATGTTGATAGTATTGTGATAATGGATTGCACAAAATCCGGTTTACAGCGGGCTTTAAATGCACGGATTACATTCAACATAGCCAACCACCTTCAAGTAAACCAGGATAAAACAAAAGTCCTTATATTTGGAAAATATAAAAACAAAAAGATCACTACCTGGCAGCTTGGAAGTCGGACCATCCGCACAGCCAGGCAATACAATTACCTTGGCGTGTGGTTCACCGAAAATAGTTTGGCTGCGAGACAAAAAGGTGCTATCAGGAACAAAGCTGCTGTAATGACATGGGATCTCCCTACGGAACAATCGACTAAGAAGTGCGTCGGCCGCCCCAATACTGAGGGTTACCAAGGTGACTTTACTCCCCGCCCTGTAGTATGGTATCCTGGCATATCTTGGTTTCCTAGAAGCCACCCTAGAACAAGTCCCCTGCAGGGCGTATCTAAAAAATGTTCAACAACCAAAATATATCCGGCACTCAAGGCTCAGATTGGAACTGGGCCTGGTGTCGCAGTAGCTAGACTGCCAAGGAGCCATCATTAAATACTGTGTTAGGCTTAGGAAGGCAAACTTGTATTCAGTAAAACATTACTTGAGAATCATCTTTGAAACTCCTGGTAATCCCTGGCACACGCAGCTAAGCAAAGCTCTGAAGACCTTCGAAATGGGCGACTCCATCCAGCTGGCAGACAACATGACATTTAGCTCTTGGAAACAAATAATCAACAGAAGATCTAAGAAAATCTCAAGGGAGCAAGATTTACTGTCATTTAACTCGCCATTATCAGTGCCAGTCTTAAATGACTCCTACTTGATTGGTGCTCCTCAAGCCATACCTTTTGGAATCAATAAATGCGGGAACTCGACGTCAGATCCTTTATATGCGAATGCTAGCCTTACCAATCAAGGACTTTAACTCCTCTTGGCCTGCACACAGGGATAAAGGAGCCTGTAGACTCTGCCCCTTTCAACACAAAAGTTGGCTACACCTCCTTTGTTGGTGCCCCTCTTTAGCCGTTTATAGAAGACAATTAATTAAACCAGTTGCTTTGGCCTTGGGGGAGCGCACTTACATCGATACATCTAACATCTGTTTCTCACTCTCGGCGGCCTGGGCCTTGGCTAGATGTGCAAAATATGTTACAAGACTCGGGCGGTTGCTATCCCAGTTAGTGGGGGCGGCCAGCACAGTGCATAAAGGCTCAACAGAAGTCTAAGCAACATTAAATGAATTCTGAGTAATTGACTAATTTGCAGTTGAATGTTACTTCCTCTAGCTCTTTATTGATAAAATGTTATTTTAATGTGATTGCATTTTAATTTCAGATTTCATTTATTCCTTTTGTAATGTTTTTTAATTAACTAAACAATAAAGACATACATACATTAAAAGTTCATTTGCCTGAAGACATGGTTGTGTGAGGTGTGGGCTAAACAAGTGTTATCTTGTACAATAGGTTAAATCGGTGTATATGAAATAAGGAAAATATTTTTTTCCAAATTGCGACTACGGGAACCGTACCCCACGCTTATAAGCATTGGCAAAGCTTTTGGAAGCCGGAGGTAAAACCTTTCCAGTTCCCAAATTACAGAAAGTGTGTCACATACAGTAAGTCGAATAGGCACTGTTTTTTTCCTGAGAAACTGTTTTTGCAGCAAGGTCGAACCAGGAAAACACTGCTAATTACCAATTAATGCACTGTGCCCATTTGCTGATTGGTCCATCTGCTGATTGAGTTTGCGTCTTTCTATTTTTCACTGTGGAAAGAAGTGTTTCGTGAAAAACTGATGAGCGGAAAGCGTTTGTAGTTGATGTAAATGTGGGATTTATTTAGCATGGTTTGGATATGCATGACACAGCAGCATCAAGCTATCAAATGGGAAGCAAGCAGCGTAGTTCAAAATACATTGCTCCTTTCATTAATTGCTACGAGGTCGACTGCAATCCTAGAGGAAGCAAGCAAAAAGGGGGGCTATGAGAACAGGATAAGCAACAAGAGGTGAGAGGGCTGGGCAAGAGGAAGCAGCAATGGGCAAGGAACGACACAAGAGAGAGAAGGGTATGTAAACAAGATGGCAAAAGCACCCAAAAAATACTAGCTATAACAATGGTGAAAGGGGGAAAACTATAACAACGAAGCAATCTGCAGCATTGATAGGCATGGGAGGGCAATTAAAATGAGGCAAGTTATAACGGGGCAAGAAAATAAGTACCTCAGTCCTAGCACGAGCAGTGGACGGACTTCAGCAAACTAATTAATCAGTACTTGAGCAGGAAGAGAACACACTAGGCTTTGACGAATGAAAAGCAAGGACCGAGAGTGAACATGATGCCAACCAGTGGTGAGTAATGGGGGGGGGGTGGTTGCTAAAAGCCAATTTTTAGAGTTTTTTTTAAAGATATAAGAGATTTACTCAAATTAGCAGCCCATGCACGCTGCCTGCAGACTCGACCTAAAAATGAAATGTGACTTAGACATTACACTTTTTCTAATCAAAGGGTAGCAGTCTTGCTCTCAGAATTGTTTTTAAAATTGAAGTACAACTGGTGTAAGCGGGTATTAAAGGAGCAGGGAAGAAGGAGCAACAGTCAGTGTGCGAGGTATTAACAGAGGCACTTGAGGCTAGGTGTAGGAAAATAACAAAAATTATTGAAAAAAAGCCATTTAGGAGATTAGCAAAGCAATAGATGAACCGAGGTGTATGGGGGATGCGGAAGGAACACGGAGTGTGCTCAGAGTGACTGTTCGGAAGAAGAAGCAGCACAAACAAGGGCGAGAGCTAGACGACCTGCACTTTCCTGGAGGCTGAAAGAAAATTAAAAAAATAGTTCCCTGATGTTGAGCAGTGGCAGAATACACGTCATCCAATCATAAGAATTGTAAAGAGGCTATGCTTCATGGAAAGAATAAACACAGAAAGGAAGGCAATGCATCAAATAAGACACAAGCAAATGAGAGTGAAATTAAAGCCAATCCTTGGTAAGCAGCGGTCAAGCTCCAAGCCTGCATAAGAGACTTTCGCCTTCAGATTAAACTAATAGCTGTCTAGAAGGCAAGGCCTGAAAAAAGGTTTACAAAATCTTCAAAGGGGGAAGATGAAATTGGAATGGAAAGACACATTGATTTTGAATTCTAGCATGTCTAAACTATCTGAAGTTGGATGAAGCTGCCATGTGGAGACTCCTGCCCTGTTTGGACATTGAGACGCCCAAGCAATTAAAACGGTGTAAAGTGTATTCAGTAATCAAGAGTTCCTCCTTCATGAGGGCTTAATTGTTTGTAAATATATGTGAAACACCAGTGTTAATAACTTATGGAATACGCTCTCCATAAAACTTTGCAGTTCTGAAAACGTTGCCTGAAATAAGGAGTCTGCCAAATGTCAGAGGATTCTGTTAAGAACCCTCAACAGCACATTTTACTCTGCAAAGTCTTATTTATTCAATATTTTAATTTAATAAGTACAGTGCCACAGAGAAAGCTAATGAGCATGATGATCCGGCCTGCACTATATGCCTCTGATTGCAGCGCAGGCAAGAAGAGCAGCAGAAGCACAGGCACTGACTGCGGCACAACACTAGATTACAGTAAATCAGCAGACCTCTGTCTTTGGTGTGTTGTACACAGTCCCTGTGTACTGGCGATCATGGACCAGGCTGGGAGAGCAGGAGGAGCTCAGGCCAGGCAGGGCACAAGCGGGTAACCTAGCACTCTGCAGCCCTCCTGCATCTGATTTCGTCAAACTCATAAGGGGCCCCTCTGTAAGCGGGAGCTTAGAGGTAATAATACATGAAAGGTGAACTTTGTGTAGCCTTATCCTAAATGTCTAGAAGGCTTCACCTAATGGAGCATGCAAAGAAGTGGAGATTGACTGCATCAGGAGCCGGCCGAAGGTGGATGGCGTAATAGATTGGTGGTAATGATGCAACCTGTCTGGGGCTCATTTGGAGCTTAAGGGCTGTAACTGCTCCACACATCAGCACTGGTGAGCCACCAGTCTCTTCCAGCACTGATGCCGATGATACTGACCAGTGGACACTTCACAACTCCCCACTCCAGGAGCCGATGGCTGCCTGCTCTCTTAGTGCTGGGAATATTAGGCAGGTCACCTGCAGAAGTAGTGGCCAGAATTACATTTTAACTGGTGAACATCTGCGTAGAGAGCTACTGCTCTTGATCCACTTGTCTCTTTCCATTATCTCTCTCCTCCCACTAGGGCCTGGATGGGGGTGAGTTTTTTCCAGATCTCTTGGGAAAGTGGGGAGCCATTCTTCTAGGAAAAACTATGCTATGAAGTGTAAGAAGCACTCTTGTTCACCTCCTTCCAATTATCTGTTAGTGCTGCAAATGGAACCTGCTGATGATGGTTCTCTCCCTTTGACACCTGCCTTTGTGCTGGATAACCTCTAGCACCAATGACGGCAGAGTAGTTGAAATTTAATTGAGGCTACTGCCCACTCTATTCTTGATAAATGTCTGTCTCCTCTTCTTACACCTAAAGTCTGGAAGCTTGAGTGGAACCTCTCACAGTAGCTCAGGAGGATGACAGGAAAGAGGATGCTTCTGTTAATTCATCTGGAAAATACATCTAAGGGAGATATTGGCTGATGTTTTAAACGTATACAAGCAGTTGTGGAGCTGGTTTATACCTCTGACGCTTCAGCTCTTGGTAACTGGCAATCATGACTGTATGGTTTTCCCTCAGCCTGACTCTTGGTCTCTTCTACAGGGGACTGTTGGCGGGGAGGGGTGATCATTCTTCTTTCAGTCTTCAAAGATTGGACAGCTCATGTTTTCGATGCTTTAGTGGTTGGACTGGTTTGAGAGGGTATGCGGACATCTCTGAAGTACCTCCTGGTTTGGGTGAGGGTTGGGAGTGCCCCACATCCTGGTCTGCTGATCTGCTCAAGACATGTGCTCTTAAGCAGGGCGCCAACAAGCTCTTGACCAAGGGAGTTATTATTACAGCTCATGATGGAGGAGTGTGAATTAGGGGTGTACTCCTGCCTCTTCTTGATTTAAAATCTAGGAGGTGCCTCTCGCCCCACTGTCAGTCTGAGGAGAGTAAATCTGTTCAGCAAGAATAATTTGTTTCTGAATGACACCATTGCTGGAGATAATGTATGTATTGGGCCCGGAGAACATGTTTTCCGTTGATCTAGAGGATGTGTACTTAGATTTTCTTGTGTACCCTCACCGTTGCATATTTTTTGTCGTTCCTTTCTGACATTTTCACTTCTGTGTCCTGCCATTGGACTTCAGGTCTGCCTTGAGAGTGTTGATGAACATGGCTGCCCCACTGGTGGGACACCTACATTGGAGTGGGAATACAGTAACTCAGTACATTAACAATTCATACATGGTTTGACTTTTCTCAGGGTCCAGGCTCACACTTCATTTGTTTGTTCCATGCTGCAAGGCTTTGGCTGTATTCTGAAACAAAAGAAGTCCAATCTTGTCCCTTGTCAACAGAGAGAGCGAATTGGGTGCTGGTCAACATTTCTGGGCGTTTTTAAGTTCTTTCTCCTGCTGGAAAGTGGAAAGCCTCTTCTTGATCTTCTCTGGCTGCGTTTCCAAGCAGACATGACAGCAGTTGTCTTTGACGTGGCTTTGGCCATGTGCCATCTGAATTCTCTGGTTCAGGATGTCCTGGCTTGCTGGGATCTAAATTCCAAGAATTATGATCTGCTCATCCGTGTTCCAGCCCTTTTAGGGATGTCACTACATTGGTGGGGTGAAAAGGGTCACTTCTGCATGTGGACAGACTATGCCACTGGATTCAAGCTAGCCTGGCTGATGGAGGGTGAAACCCTGAAACCGGTCCCAGGATGCTTGTTTCCGGTCCAGGAAGTACCTGGCCTGGCAGTTCGGGCTGGACTGTTCCCATGAGGAACAGGGTCAAGACTGATTTGCATATGACTGGGTCTAAACTGGGGTGGCATGGTGAGCAAAAGAACAATGTATTAAACCCAGATCTGTGACTGGGGGTGAATGTTTGATTGGTTCCGCATTCCGTCCATCATTTGTATTTTGCTTTACATAATTTAGTTAAGCCTGCCGCATTTTTTGATCCTTCCCTTCTGTATAATTCCAGCGGTAGGAGGGTTGCGTCTCACTCGGCCGAGACAGTGCCTGCATTGGGTTTCCCTCCGGATTAGCATCACTCAGCTCCAAAGACGATTGTACCTCTGTACTTTTAAATGCTCATTTGGACCCAACCCTCCTCCTCTCAACCAAAGGGAATGGGGTTGAGAAATGATGCTTTGATAATTATGCTCAGTAACATTTCACGTCTTAAAGGTGTGCATCTATTAAATTAACTACCGAGAATTGAGTTCACATAAGTATTCTTTGATCGTCGGAGGGAGGCTCACAAATACACGACATCATTTTGAGTCCGTTTTAATTCCCAATCGGTAGCAACTCAGTGGAAGTTATGAGTAGGAGGAAATTCCGTAAACCTCGATAATCAAAAACTACAAATTTCAGAGGGAATGTCGCAATTGATGGGTACGGATTTTCCAAACCGAAATCCAAGGCACTCGTATTGAGGCCTACTAGTCTTGTTTTGAGTGGGTGGGAATGACAGATGGACTTAAATAGAGCCCCTTTGTATGTGTTTATAAGGGAAACTAGGGAATCTGCTTTGAGACACCCGTATATTGGGTTTTTATTTCGGGCCGTCTCTCTCTCTTTCACATACCAGTCCTGTCGTTGTCACCTATATTTGGTAATAGTGTACCTGTGTTACCTTTTTTAAATATAAGTTCATTATGCTGGATGGCATCTTTTTCAATTGCAGGAAAGTGGGTCTGTGGAGCAGATAATGTGCAGATTATTTTGCCCTACCTTTCGTTTCAGACATTAGAACCTGCACATCCGAGTTCTCATTCGTTTCATCATATGCCCAAAATCCTGTCATTGTGGGCTCACTGTACTCGAACTCTAAATGTATGTAAAGTAAAAACGATTTGGACATTGGTAATGGCGCAAGACCATGTTGCCATCTCTCACAAGTTGGTGTCTGATAATGTTACATGATCATGCTGTTACCCATCACCTCACCACATTCTAGTTTTGAAAATGTGATGTCATCTAAACATCAAGAACATAGTTTTCTTCTACGTACAGCATCTCAAGTTTGAGACACTCTTTATGGTATTTTAGTTTTCTTGGTAAACGAACCTGGTGTTCTCTGAGTTAGATCTGTGGTCGTATAAATAGCCCACACTCATACACAGTCTCTCTCTCTCTCTTCTCTCTCACCACTTCCATGCTTTGGCAAGGAACCTGTGATGTGTAGGAATTTCATCGGCTGGAACAACCGTGATTGGAGTTTATAACCTGCAGGTAACATAGTTTCTGTAGCATTTGCTTAACCCCCTAAGAGCCTTCTCATAAGGTCTTTGTATACAATTAAAAAAGACTTAATTGGTTGGATAGATATCAAGGGCTTAAGTAATATTTACATATACAAACATTTTCCGCCCTCCCTGTGCACTAACACATCCATTTAATCTACGTCTGAGACTTCTTTACTGTTAATGAATCTGCACTCTGGATGCACCATATTTTTAGTTGGGTGCATAAGTGATTGATGGAGAGAAGCATACTCACACCCCTTCATTTAATGACTGAGCTCGGAGGCCCACTATTTTGGTGGCTGGATTGGTAGAGGATGCTGATAATTTTTGTATTGAACCCTGGTTCGTTATTGGTAGGGATGATAGGTCTAGTATCAGTAAAGTGACTGGTCCTTAATGGTGCTTTCTGGCTGATCCATTCCTGGTCAGTGAGTGGTCTATTCCTCATAGGAGTCTCTTATATTGTTGACAAGGCAGGCTGGTCCGTTACTGATGATGTAGCAGTACTTCACTAGTACATACATAGTCCGTTATTCGTTGGAGTAGGTGTCCAAGTACATCAGTGGCTGTGGAGGTAGTACATGATTAGTTTTTTAGTATTAGTCACAGAGGATGCCATTTGTACAGCAATCTCCTGCCCTTGCAAGACATTGTACACCTGCCTTGGACGTGCGGAATTAGAGGACACTTCTGAAATGGAGACAGTGGCTCACCACAATTCTTGGTTATAGGTAGTTATACAGCAAACGCCTGTCATGGAGCCGATTCCAAACATGCTGCTTTTATTCAGAGCATACTCATTCTGTTGTCCATTCTAAAAATACATTGTGCAGCATGCAATATTCAAAAGATGCTGGATTACCAGCATTTTGGGCAGTGAAACTGAAGCATGTGTGCTAAAGGCTTGCCAGTTATACTAACAGATTTACGTCACATTGTGCTAAATTTAACAATCGGCAACTGTTTTCCTCTCAAGCCATTGTAACATACTTTCACAGTGTTCTGTTTTCTCCCTTTAGGAAGACCCGTGACCGCGATACCATCTGCAGAGTCTCCTGATGTGCCGGAATCATGAGCAGCGAGCTGGATGTGTTTGTGGGGAACACCACACTAATCGACGAGGAGGTCTATAAGCTGTGGCTGGATGGGTATTCAGGTACTTACATGGCTTACAGGGTTGGAGGGACAGAACGGCATGCAGGTCCGAAAACAAATGTCCATGACCAATGATGAACAATTCTGAGGCTAAAGTCTCAAAGGCTACGGTTACTTTTCAAAGCAAAGATGGCACGTTTTCATTGAGTCTTTGCTTTAATTCTCCATTGAACGGTACCCTGGTCATAAAAGGCCAGTTCACAGAGAGATTTGGATTCTAGTTCACATCTGTTGTAGTCCTTTTCAAATTACAATGAGTATAAATGTTAATTGTCCTAGTTTATATAGAACTCAGATCTGGGGGTAACTGTTTTCTGAGTACTCCACGTATTTTTTAATAAGGCAACCAAAAAGTGCAATTTTACATGGCATGAATAATAAACAAGTTGCCACTAGACCTACAGGCCAAGTAACAGATGAAGGTACTAACTTGCTCAACCTCGTTTAGAATTATAAGTAAATATACATTTCAGGTACTCTCTTTTTCATTTGTGAAAATAATAGCAAACTTATTTTTCATCATGTGATGCAGTAGAGCTGGGGCAAAGTTTGCCAGATGTATATGTAGGTGCTTCGGATATGACTATCACCCTTTCAGATGCAAGACTGATATATGGCGGATTCTATCTTGGCTGGCCTTTCGAAAGTGACCTTGACATGTGCTCTAAGTCCGTCCTTCTTTCGTAGATGATCCCGACAGGTAACTGCCATGCTTTCATGTTGTCCATTGTCACACAACAGCATCAGATAGGCTTACACATTTTCTAGCTCTCTCCTCCTATCAACTTGATTGTATTACATATTTCAGCAGCTGAAATAAAGAGAGAGGAACAAAAGGAAGGTAACATCAAACACCATAGGCCAGAAGGATGTGTTGAATCTACTGGCAGACCTTTGCTACGCTCTGGAAGGAAGCTTAGAAGGCACAGTATTGGCAAAATGTGTATGGGTTTGTGTGCCTAGTCTCCTAGCATATATGTCTCTGAGAAGCCCATTGGTGGAGAGTAACAAAGATGCTGTCTTCGCCCTGTAGAGTGTGCCTTGTCCCCAGGTGGAGGTTGGGCTCCCTGCTGAGTGTGGAAATGAGTGAAGATTTTAGTTCGATGAAGGTAAAAATGCACTGCTTGGTTACAAACTCGTAGCAACCTTTTTTTCAAAATGATTTTTCCACGACTGAATGTGTAGTTATTTTTTTTTCCAAGGGAGTAGGAATAAGAATTCTGGATTTCGGTTTCCAGCAATTTGAAATGGCAATAAGCCACCAGACTGAAATCTTATCATGTGATCTTACCTTAGTATATTCACAATTGTTATATCTTATTATATTCACAACCGTATCTTATTCGCAATTTCCCTGTTACATGACAGCATTCCCCTAGAATTCTTGAAACGTTTGCCGTGTCAGCTCAGGTAGTTCAGGTAAACAGTATTAAATGGCAGTCCTTTGGGAGGTGGGAGAGTAGGGCGGCACATCGGGGTCTTCACGCCATGCCCAGAGAAGAGGGGGAAGTTACCAAGTAGGGACGTGCAATCGTCACCGGTTTGAATGCGTGCGTGACTTCACGCGCCGGCTAGCTGGGAATGGCGCTCTGTTAACTCGTGGGATATTGAAAAGCAGCCTCATCTCTCCATTACTCCGTTGCCTTGATGAATTTAAATACACTGTTTGCATGCACGCCGACGTTTGTAAATCCCAAGAACAGGAATATGACATAGGAAGTTGAAAGATTGGATGATGCCCATTTTAGTGAGGGGCGTGCCGTTCTTTCCTCGCTAAGACAAATAATGTGCTTCTAAATGAAGCTCTGCACACACTTGTGCAATTACAAATGCTAGAACGACACCAAGGAGGAACATGAACACCTTCAGTCAAGCAGCCCTGAACTTGTTCACATTTGTTGTCTTTTTCCTGTGACGGGAATGGAGCTCACCCAGTTTCTGTCTGAGCTGCGTGTGACACACAGCAGAGGCAGCAGAAGAAAGCATTGGCCGACTAAGTTATTCTACACAAAATACAACTGCAGAGATTTTACTTATCAGACAAATAGGCATTTGAAAACTACAACACCACACGTCATAAATGGTCTTGCAGCAATACAAATGTGAACTGTAGATGTATTTTGTAAAAACTGGAAAAACAGTCTCAGGGACATTTTTGAGGCATGAAAATGTGAAAACACTAACAGGTACTGATTTTCAGAATTTGGGAAACCACTGGAATGCCTAATTGTGAAGTAACTGCCACGTCTTCACTCCTTGTTGTTTTTTGATGTAAAGATTCATTCTGCGCTTTGAAGCGCTTGATGGTCGGGTCAAGTCCTTGTTGTAAGCAGATGCCAGAAAAGTTGCATATGCGTGATGAGTTCTGCTCAGCTTTTGAGTGCAAGCCTTTAGGAGGGTGTTCTTTTGGCTCACATCCTGTGCCTTACTGCACAGTTTAGAAAGAGCTTTCTGAAGTTCAGTTTGAGTGAGTGAAGTACACATGAAAGCTTTTATTTTTGGACCCCAGTCTCCTGACCACACAGTCGCCATGTGTAAACAAGATTGGAATGCCTGAATATTTGCTGAGGCAAGCACCATACATTGGACTTCAAGCAGCCTCTTTAGCAACTGCTCAGAAGTTGAACATTGAACGCATTTTAAACTTATATACCTAAGATTCCACCTACCGACAGATGCATTGAGAGACCAGGATGTCAGAATCTTCTTACTCAATCTGGTGATATGCTGATGACCACTCAAGTGGAGCTAAACCAGTGTAACTTCTCCCAAAGCCTCAACTTCTCTCCTGTATCGACGCCTGGATGTCGTGTTTACCCATGTGGTGGGGTTTACATCCCTTAAGCTTCACACTTTTTCAGACTTTTCCACGATATGTGCAGTGACAATACTATGTAACCACTCTGTTACACCCCATCCAACAATCGATCACATTTGTTTTCTCCTTTTTCTTTATTACTGTTCCATAGTTATCAAAGGATTTTGCCATAATTTCCCCTAGTTCTCATTGCAACCACAGCATACAATTCAACCATTAATTTTGCTGATATATCCTCTAAAATCACTGGCTCCACACCACCTGGTTTTAAAACTATTACTAATTTTGCTTGGTGGCTCTACTCTAACAGTGTACTCCCTTTATTCCCAACCTAATGTTTCCAGTTATCTCACAGTATTTTAATTTGACCCTTCCTTCTTTATATTCCCCAAATGTGAATGAGTACAAATCTGCATCCCTCAGTGTGTATTTCAGAAGGTTTCAACTCTGACGAATTTCAGTTCTCTATGTTAGTATATACTTTCAGATCCAAAATAGTATAAGGAGAACTAGAATCAGCCATGTCTTTGATACTCATCCCATTGTAATCTCCTTCTAACGATACAGTGAAAGAACCCTACTAAATTCGCCCTCATTTATCTCACCCTGCTACCATGATCTCCCTAACCCTTCCACAGACTCTTCCCTCCTCCACCCCCCTTTACTCATCCCAAGCCCCTGGGATGAGTAAATCAAGGATATACTCCCAATTAACACTTCTGGATTTCTTTCCTCCTACACCCCTTCATTACTCCTGTCAGTCTAACTAACAAACTCCCATATCCACGGCTCAGATTAGCTCATAATAATACTAAAACTGTACTCATATTTTCCGATACTAATCCATCACTAATTCTTGTTGGGTTCCGGAGTAGCGTGCTACTCGCCAAAAAGCGTTTCGACGCCTCATCAGGGGTAGTAAGCGCTATATAAATACTATTACAATTACATTCACAATCTTCTCTTTATTCCCTTCCTAAGCCATCACACACTTTATCAAATTCATGTGCCACTTAGCTAAGTGTCACTTACGTACACACTGGAAATTCTTTGTAATTTGTCATGTGTCTATAATTGCCACATCTAAAATACACCCCTTTTAGTCCAACTTTGGTGTTACCACTTTGCCAGAACAACTTGTTTCCTTTGTTGTCCCCATCTCTGCATTCACTCTTCTCATTTTTCCCTATTACTCCTACTGACCAGTTGCGCTTTTTAACTCCTTTTTCAACAATTGTTGGACCTGGAGCTTTTTGTAGGGCCACTCCCAAACTTTGTGCCTCCTTCCTCCTAATTTTTCGGACCTGTTTCTGTTGGTCTTAGGACTCTGGGCACTTTAACCACTGCTTACTAGGGCTCAAGTGCAAGTGCTCTGTCTAAATTGTAATGGTGGTTGATTTCTTCATGATTGGCATATTTGATTTGCTAGAATATCCCAAGTAAGCAGTTGCGGCTAGCAACGGGGCGCAGTAGTGGGGTGGGGGGAACAAAACAAAAGTAAAAAAAATCTGTTTAAAAAAATACTTACCGTGACCGCCACTGCACTGCAAGCACAGGCTCCCAGCCTGCCCTGCTGCCAATCCTTACACTGCCTAGAGCAGCGTTACGATTGGCTGCAGAACCCTGGTTGGGAGCTCCAAGGTAGACTGGGAGGCTCTGCCTGCTCTCTCCACCTGACAACACAATGTCAGGTTGGAGAGAGCCCTGTGCGCATGTGTGTTTGGCCGGCCAAACATACAAGTACACTCCATGGCTGTCATACCGCCATGGCCCGCACCATTAAAAATGAAACAATTATTTTTTATTATTGTTTTATTTTTAAAGGTTTGCAGTTGCTGCTGACGGGGCGACGCTCCTCCCCCACAGCGGAGAAGTCCACACTGCTAGTAAGGTGCACTAGTGGTGCCTAGGGCCTGTAAATCAAATGTTACTAGAGGGCCTGCAGCACTAATTGTGCCACCCACATAAGTAGCCCTGTAAACGCGTCTCAGACCTGCCACTGAAAGGTAGGAAATGTTCTAGTGTGTTTTACATATCCTGATAGTGAAATACTGCTAAATTCATTTTGCACTATTGCAAGGCCTACCTCTCCTATAGGATAACATGGGGCGTGCCTAAAAATTTCCTTTACGTGTAATTTGCCATTGGGAGCAGATAGAGATTTGAAGTCTGGGGTCTCTGAACTCACAATTTAAAAGTACATCTTTTGGTGAAGTTGTGTTTTTTAATTGTAAGTTTGAAAATGCCACATTTATAAAGTGGGCATTTACTTGCTTAACCATTCTGTGCTTGTAATACACGTCTGGGTCAGACTGACAGTTAGTCTGTTTGTGAATTCACTCTAGACAGTCACACAAAGGGAACTGAGGTGTGGTCTGCATATCCTGATGGGTCTTCCTGGGCTAGAGTGGTGGGAGGAGCTGACACCTGCACCTGAATAGGGCTGTGCTTGTCCTCACACACTACAGTCTCCAACCCCATAGAGTGTGTCTGGGGCCAGGACAGGGAAAGACGGCCTTGTGCACTACAAAGACTTTCCATTGACGTTTGCCTACTTCAAAGGCAGAAATGAGTATAAGTATTAGAGTGTTAACCCCACAACTTTAGAACACTTCTGGACTGATTACATTCTGCCAGGCAGATGAGCTGGATGCTTGAGGAGGACCTGACACTCTGCCTGTTGCTTTGCTGTGCTGGCCTGCTGCTCCTACTTCTGCCCTAGGAGTGAAAGGACTGGACTTTGCTTTCTACATCCTGCCTTCCATGGCTCTCCAATGGCTTGAACTGAGCGTGCCTCCTGTTAAAAGTCTCAGGGACTTCTGCCAACACCTGGGTTTTCTTGCAGAGAGTCCTGATTTTCCAAGTGGTGCCAAACCCAGTTCCTGGGCACTTGGAAGTGAGTTCTGGGGAAAAACAAGAAGAACCAGGTACAGACGACTCCAGAACTGGCACTTCTGCTCGACTCCGCATCGCTACCTGCATCTGAAGACCTGTGACATCGTGAGTTCTGATTGCCGTGCCAGTGACATCCGTGACACTTGACTCTGCCGTGGCGCCTGTGGCACCGTGGTATAACCCGACCCCAAGTGGTCAAACCATTGTGTATTGACCCGCCAGATTCATCGACACAGCCGGGTCATAAGGAACTAACACCTCGCCATGATGCCACATCACCTCCCGTGCAACCGTGAGGAACTGACGCCTCGCAATAAGGAACACACGTCTCACCTTCCCAGTAGCAGGAAGGAACTGACGCTGCACCGGCTCCAGCGACGTCTCGCCTCCCCTACTTCGTGCCACATTTTTGTTTTCATTTTCCAAGGTACTGTACCTGGGGTCCGTGTTACTCCGTGACCGGCGCCAAACTCCCTTGCAAGTGGCGTCAGACTGTTTGCAACAACTCCATCAACGATGTCTTGGTAGTCCATTCTTGATGCTGGTCTTCTGGATCCTGACGTCCCTGATCAGTAGATCTGTCTTAGTGCTATTGGAGTCCCGATTTGACTGCCAGCAAGCCTTGGTTGCTGCAAGGGGTCCGATACCCTGGGTATAGGTGCAAAGAGGCTGCAGGAAGGGTCAGTGTCTCAGGACTTTGGTGAAGTGGCGGGGATGTCCTCCTGAACATCAAGCAATCTTCTCTTGACTCGTTGTTCCCTTGGTGGGCCTGATGGCCAACAGGACAGAGTACCAGACTTTGTGAGCAATGCCTGCAGATTTAGGAAAGCAGACCCTCTGCACCAAGGGAGACCTTTCCCGGTTGTTGAGGTGCTGGGCTGCCCTCCAAGGGTCTGGGGAGGTTGTCCAGCTCTTTGTGAAGTTGGTCCCAGCGATTGTCGAAGTGCAAGCAGCCCGGCAGGGTTTAGCGTCAATCTTTAGTGCATATCTTTAGGTTCGATGGCATGTGTAGCTGCAGATACACATGTTGTGCATAGCCCGCCATCTGGTGTTGGGTCGGAGTGTTACAAGTTGTTTTTCTTCGAAGAAGTCTTTCGAGTCACGAGACCGAGGGACTCCTCCTCCTTTGCTTCCATTGCGCATGGGCGTCGACTCCATCTTCGATTGTTTTCTTTCCGCCATCGGGTTCGGACGTGTTCCTTTTCGGTCCGGGTTCGGAACGGAAAGATAGTTAGAAATTCGGAAAATTACGTCGGTATTGTTGCGTTCGGGATCGGATTAGATAGGATCGACACCGAATCGAATCGTGAAGAGCTCCGGTAGCCCTTCGGGGTAATTTCGATCCCCCGTCGGGGCCTGGTCGGCCCGACCGCGTGTAAAATCGAGGCTGATGGAACGGACCCCGTTCCGATTCTGCCCTAAATGACACAACAAATACCCATATACAGACCAACATTTGGTCTGTAACCTGTGCCTGCCGCCCGAGCACAAGGAAGAAACTTGTGAGGCCTGTCGTGCGTTTCGATCCCGAAAAACGCTCCGTGACCGGCGAGCCAGAAGATTACAGATGGCGTCCACGCCGACAGGACACCGAGAGTTCGAGGAACAAGGAGAAGAAGAGGAAGCCTTCTCTATCCATGAATCGGACTCGGAGGAATTCGACGTCCACGAAACAGTGAGTAAGACGTCGAAGCCAGCACACAAGAAAACAGACAAGGCCCAGGGGACGCCACTGCCAACAGGCCATGGCTCAACCCATAAAGTCGGTGACCGCCCATCGGCACCGAAAAAGGCCGAACTAGTGCAGAGATCGTCCGACTCGGGTCGAGACACAGGCACGCAGCAATCTCGGGACCGAGAAAGTGCTGCCGACAAAGATCGATGCCGAGACATCGGAGCCGAAGCTGCTCGACGCAGAGACAGCGGCACCGAGGAGGATCGACGCCGAGAAGTTTCGACTCCAAAAAAGAGAAAAGTCGCCTCGGAGCCGAAAACGTGTAAGGACATGGTTTCGGTGCCGAAACGACCGGCAACCGAGCCAACAACCAGCTCATATTCAGAGGAGCAATCACTGTCCTCTCAATTGCGCAAACATAGATTCGAGGAAGAGTTACAGTCCACTGAAGTAGACCACACTCAAAAGCGGATCTTTATACAGAGTGGAACAGGGAAGATCAGCACCCTTCCCCCTATTAGGAGAAAAAGGAGACTTGAGTTCCAAATACAGGAACAAGCACCACAAACAAAAGTGGTGAAGAAGGTAACTCCGCCACCCTCTCCTCCACCTGTAACTTACATATCACCGGCACAGACTCCGTCACACTCACCGGCTCACACCACCAAGAGCCAAGATGACCAGGACGCTTGGGACCTATACGACGCCCCAGTGTCAGACAACAGTCCGGAGGCGTATCCTACCAAGCCCTCACCACCAGAGGACAGCACAGCATATTCACAGGTGGTAGCTAGGGCAGCAGAGTTCCATAACGTGTCGCTACACTCGGAACCTGTCGAGGATGACTTCCTTTTCAACACACTCTCCTCCACCCATAGCACCTACCAGAGCCTGCCTATGCTCCCAGGAATGCTAAGGCACGCAAAGCAAATCTTCAAAGAGCCTGTCAAGAGTAGAGCAATAACACCAAGGGTGGAAAAGAAATACAAAGCACCGCCCACAGACCCTGCTTTCATCACCTCACAACTCCCACCAGATTCGGTTGTAGTAGGGGCAGCTCGCAAGAGAGCCAACTCTCACACGTCAGACGATGCACCACCTCCGGATAAAGAAAGCCGCAAGTTCGACGCAGCCGGAAAAAGGGTCGCAGTACAAGCTGCAAACCAGTGGCGCATCGCTAACTCTCAAGCGCTCCTAGCGCGATATGATAGAGCCCATTGGGACGAGATGCAGGACCTCATCGAGCATCTACCCAAGGATTTACAAAAAAGGGCGAAACAGGTGGTTGAGGAGGGACAAAACCTCTCCAATAACCAAATACGCTCCTCTATGGATGCAGCTGACACAGCTGCAAGAACAATTAACACAGCAGTAACCATAAGAAGGCACGCGTGGTTACAAACATCTGGCTTTAAACCGGAGATACAGCAAGCGGTGCTCAATATGCCATTCAATGAGCAACAATTGTTCGGACCTGAAGTGGACACGGCAATTGAGAAGCTAAAAAAGGACCCTGACACTGCCAAGGCCATGGGCGCACTCTATTCCCCGCAGGGCAGAGGCACTTTCGGCACCTTCCGCAAAACAACCTTCAGAGGGGGGTTTCGGGGTCAGGCCACACAAGCCAGTACCTCACATTCAACACCGTCTACCTACCAGGGACAGTACCAAAGGGGAGGCTTTCGGGGCCAGTACAGAGGAGGACAATTCCCTAGAAACAGGGGAAAATTTCAAAGCCCAAAAACACCTGCAACCAAACAGTGACTCACAGGTCACTCATCCCCTCCACACAACACCAGTGGGGGGAAGAATAAGTCAGTATTACCAATCTTGGGAGGAAATAACAATAGACACTTGGGTCTTAGCAATTATCCAACATGGTTATTGCATAGAATTTCTCCAAATCCCTCCAAATATACCACCAAAAACACAGAATATATCAAAACAGCATTCAGACCTTCTGGAAATAGAAGTTCAAGCATTACTGCAAAAGAACGCAATAGAACTGGTACCAGGTACACAAATAAACACAGGAGTTTACTCACTGTACTTTCTAATACCAAAAAAGGACAAAACACTGAGACCAATCCTAGATCTCAGAACACTAAACACCTACATCAAATCAGAACACTTTCACATGGTCACGCTACAAGAAGTGTTACCATTGCTAAAGCAACAAGACTACATGACAACCTTAGATCTCAAAGACGCATATTTCCACATACCGGTACATCCCTCGCACAGGAAATACCTAAGGTTCGTATTCAAAGGAATACATTACCAATTCAAAGTATTGCCGTTCGGTATAACAACCGCACCAAGAGTCTTTACAAAATGCCTAGCAGTAGTAGCTGCACACATCAGAAGGCAGCAAATACACGTATTCCCGTATCTAGACGATTGGCTAATCAAGACCAACTCACTGACAAAGTGTTCACACCACACAGATCAGGTCATACAAACCCTCTACAAACTCGGTTTCTACGTCAACTATGCGAAATCACGCATTCTGCCGTGCAAAGTACAGCAATACCTAGGAGCAACAATAGACACAACAAGGGGAATAGCCACTCCAAGTCCACAAAGGGTTCAAAATTTCCAAAAAGTTATACAAACCATGTATCCAACACAAAAAATACAGGCAAAGACGGTATTACAACTCCTAGGCATGATGTCCTCATGCATAGCCATTGTCCCGAATGCAAGACTGCACATGAGGCCCTTACAACAGTGCCTAGCATCACAATGGTCACAAGCACAGGGTCACCTTCTAGATCTGGTGTTGATAGACCGCCAAACATACATCTTGCTTCTATGGTGGAACAGTATAAATTTAAACAAAGGGCGGCCTTTCCAAGACCCAGTGCCACAATACGTGATAACAACAGATGCTTCCATGACAGGGTGGGGAGCACACCTCAATCAACACAGCATCCAAGGACAATGGGACGTACATCAAACAAAGCTGCATATAAATCACCTCGAACTGCTAGCAGTTTTCCTAGCGTTAAAAGCATTCCAACCCATCATAACCCACAAGTACATTCTTGTCAAAACAGACAACATGACAACAATGTATTATCTAAACAAACAGGGGGGGACACACTCGACACAGCTGTGCCTCCTGGCACAAAAAATATGGCAATGGGCAATTCACAACCACATTCGCCTAATAGCACAGTTTATTCCAGGGATCCAGAATCAACTTGCAGACAATCTCTCTCGAGATCACCAACAGGTCCACGAATGGGAAATTCACCCCCAAATTCTAAACACTTACTTCAAAATTTGGGGAACACCTCAAATAGACTTATTTGCAACAAAGGAGAACGCAAAATGCCAAAACTTTGCATCCAGATACCCACACAGGCAGTCCCAAGGCAATGCCCTATGGATGAACTGGTCAGGGATATTTGCGTACGCTTTTCCCCCTCTCCCTCTCCTTCCATATCTAGTAAACAAATTGAGTCAAAACAAACTCAAACTCATACTGATAGCACCAACATGGGCGAGGCAACCATGGTACACAACACTGCTAGACCTATCAGTAGTACCCCACGTCAAGTTACCCAACAGGCCAGATCTGCTAACACAACACAAACAACAGATCAGGCATCCAAACCCAGCATCGCTGAATCTAGCAATCTGGCTCCTGAAATCCTAGAATTCGGACACTTAAACCTCACCCAAGAATGTATGGAAGTCATAAAGCAAGCTAGAAGACCATCCACTAGACACTGCTATGCAAGCAAATGGAAAAGGTTTGTTTGCTACTGCCATAATAATCAAATTCAACCATTACACGCATCTCCAAAGGATGTAGTGGGTTACTTACTACACTTACAAAAATCAAACCTGGCCTTCTCGTCCATTAAAATACACCTCGCAGCAATATCTGCATACCTGCAGATTACCCATTCAACTTCACTATTTAGGATACCTGTCATTAAAGCGTTTATGGAAGGCCTCAAAAGAATTATACCACCAAGGACACCACCCGTTCCTTCATGGAACCTCAACATCGTCTTAACGAGACTCATGGGTCCACCTTTTGAACCCATGCATTCTTGCGAAATACAATTCCTAACCTGGAAAGTTGCATTTCTCATCGCCATCACATCTCTAAGAAGAGTAAGTGAAATTCAGGTGTTTACAATACAAGAACCTTATATCCAAATACACAAAAATAAGGTAGTCCTAAGAACCAATCCAAAATTTCTACCAAAGGTTATTTCACTGTTCCACTTAAATCAAACGGTAGAACTACCAGTGTTCTTCCCACAGCCAGACTCGGTAGCTGAAAGGGCACTACATACATTAGACATCAGAAGAGCACTAATGTACTACATTGACAGAACAAAACAAATCAGAAAAACAAAACAACTGTTTATTGCATTCCAAAAACCTCATACAGGGAACCCAATATCAAAACAGGGTATAGCCAGATGGATAGTTAAATGCATCCAAATCTGCTACCTTAAAGCCAAAAGGGAGCTGCCCATTACACCAAGGGCACACTCAACCCGAAAGAAAGGCGCTAGCATGGCCTTCCTAGGGAATATTCCAATGCACGAGATATGTAAGGCAGCCACATGGTCTACGCCTCACACATTTACTAAGCACTACTGTGTAGACGTGCTATCTGCACAACAAGCCACAGTAGGTCAAGCCGTACTAAGAACTCTATTTCAGACTACTTCCACTCCTACAGGCTGAGCCACCGCTTTTGGGGAGATAACTGCTTACTAGTCTATGCACAACATGTGTATCTGCAGCTACACATGCCATCGAACTGAAAATGTCACTTACCCAGTGTACATCTGTTTGTGGCATTAGTCGCTGCAGATTCACATGTGCCCACCCGCCTCCCCGGGAGCCTGTAGCCGTTTGGAAGTTATCTTCAACTTTGTACATTTTGTAAATATATTACTTAAACCTTAACTGGTACATACTTATTCACTCCATTGCATGGGCACTATTACTAACACACACAACTCCTACCTCACCCTCTGCGGGGAAAACAATCGAAGATGGAGTCGACGCCCATGCGCAATGGAAGCAAAGGAGGAGGAGTCCCTCGGTCTCGTGACTCGAAAGACTTCTTCGAAGAAAAACAACTTGTAACACTCCGACCCAACACCAGATGGCGGGCTATGCACAACATGTGAATCTGCAGCGACTAATGCCACGAACAGATGTACACTGGGTAAGTGACATTTTCATTCTCGCTCTCTTGGTCCTTCTTCTTACTTCCTAGGTTCCCAGTCGTTGAAGTCTTGACTTGGTCTGTTTTCCTGGTTTCAGGGGACCACCTAGATAATAAATTTAGGGGTGTTGTGGGAAGTGAAGGGTAGTAGCCAGTGGGCTACTTACCCTTGGGGTCACTACACCCCCTATATGACCACTTCATTTGAAGAGTGGGCATAAACCTGTCCTAGAATTCCTAATTCCACCAAAATCAAGATGATCAAATCCTTCTTTCGTGGGTCATATCAGACAGCTCACCTTAGGGGTGTGACTGGGCTGGTATTGCAGGACACTTCCCATCATACCTAATTTTCCACCTGTCCTGGCTGGTGTCAGATGGGCCTCAGGGCAGAGGGTGCCTTTCTCCAGGTCTGGGGAAGCTGGGGTTGTATACCAAAGGCAGCACATTTTTTGTACTCCCTAGCCTTGATATGCTGATTTACAAGCCTTCCTGCTGGAGGGGGTGATAACACCTTCTGCTAGAGTAGGCATTGTTCCTAACCTCCTGAGCAGTGGCGTAACAAAGGTCCAAGGTCCAGGGGACCCCTCAGCACAGTACTCTTGTCTGAGAGCTCCTGCATTAGTCCAGATGGTGGGCTCCCTGTACTGTGCAGCCTCCCACCCCCTTCAAGTTTTGTTGCACCACAGCTCCTGAAAGCGTGGGCTTTCACCTGAAGGTGGTCAGAAATGTGTCTGTGGTGGCAGGCTGGATGAAACAAGCCAGCCACCACACAAGGGACTAGTAAGGTTTCAGCGAGCACCTCTAAGGTGTCACCTAGGTGCATGTCATAATAAAGCCAATAATGGCATTAGTATGGATTTATTAAGACGGGGTGTTTGATACCAAACACCATAGGCTTCAGTGAAGCCATTATGTCCGTAGGTATCTCATTTTGACTAGTGCCCAGTACATACCTTAAGATGACTTAACTGCTCACTTGTAATAGCTAGCAATGGTGCTAGACATTACAGGAACATTTCTCCTCATGCGGATATGTCCTCACATGTGCTTCAGTGCACCCTGCCTTAGGGCTTCAAGACCTGATGTAGGGGTGACTTGCATATAGCTCATGCAGTGTCTTTGGCATGGCACACAGAAGTGTGCCATGTCACGTTTTCAAACATGGTTTTCACCATGTCACACATCCTGCAATGGCAGTCTGTGCGTAATTTGTGTGGGGCCCCCTAGGGTTGCAGAGGATATGCTGCAGCCCTTAGGGACCCTCTTTTAGTACCCATGCCCTAGGTCGCAGAGGTACCATTTACTAGGGACTTACAGGGGTGCAAAATTCCATGCCAGTTGGGATACAATTAAACTTTACTTGTTTTAGGGGAAAGCACACGCACCGAGCTCTGATTAACAAGCCTCCTTGCACTGTCAGAGTCGAAAACCAGCATCTAGTAGTTCTAAATGGGGGCAAAAAGTAGGTGGGGCAACAGCAACAACATTTCATTTTCCTACAGTTCTCGATTTCATGTTCAAGAAGCCTTCAACACTGCTACATGTCTATTCTACAGCTTGTGTTTCCCTTTGTAACTGCAGGGTACATAGGTTCTCCATGTCTATAGCAGTGGGAACCATCTGGAAAATATTTTAGGGTGGTCAGATCCCTTATCCACCTTATCCATGAGCACTGAGAATTGGAAGGATGGCAGCCAGTTGCAAAAATGTTAGCGGGCAGTTGCCCCAAGATTGGAAAGTTGTTAAACCCCGTTGGTGCACCTTCAAAGATAAATCGCAGGGCAGTTTAATTCATAGCTCTCTGCCTGCCTGCCATTCTCTCCTTTATAAGGACAATTATTGTCCTTTCATGTTCACCCTTTTTAAAAGTAATTTAGCTTTTCTAATGAAACAGTTTGTTTATGTGGTCCAAGGCTCATGCTACCATTGCATCATATCCATCTGCTTATCATTTTGCTTTTCCTCTTCCCAAAATCCATGATTTCTTTCCCCAAAGTATTGCGCTTCTCAAGGTAGGATGAAGTTGTTTTCTTATCTGAAGTATTGTGGAATACTCTGACAAACAGATTTTAGATACAACAAAGTTATGTGCTGTTACGTCTACAAGGTCTCCAAAGAGAGGACTGCCGCCCCTTTAACCCCCTCATTAAGGAATGTGTGTGCTTCTTCTCAATGGCCTCAGTGGGAATTCATTTTAAGTAGGTTACCATTGGGAAACAGTTGGCACACATTTAGATTTGGAGTTATTGGAAATTTGTTATTTTCAAAGAAGTTCATCGTGTAATCAATTTTCTTTATCGTCTTCTCCTTCATTTCCTTTTTGCAGTCAGTGATGCTGTCACCATCAGGACCAAGAGTGGAATTCTGGAGCAGACCGGGGCTACGGTGGACGTGCTGCAGAGCGACACCATGGATCACTACCGCACCTTCCAGATGCTGGAGCGGCTCCTTCACTCTCCCCCTAAGCTCATCAATCAGCTGCTCTACCAGATCCCCCCATACCGACAGGCCATGCTCATTGAGAGGTGAGTGGGGATGGTCCTACAAAGCATGCACTAGAACCTAATATTTTCTCAGCAGAAGGAGTCTGTAGCAGAAATAGTCAATAAGCCTACTAAGAGAACACCAGTGTATGTAGGCTTAGTCACCTGTTAATCCTTGAGTTTTCAGATAATCATATTTTCCATGAAGATAGTATACCCCTCTTGGCATTCTAGTTGCCGCGGAGTTAAATGGTTTAAACTCACACCTTGGTGGAGTAATTTTCTGCTCCTGGCTTGTGTTCCTGTTTGTGATTTTTCAAAACCTGCAGAATCTCCAGATGTCGAAAAATAGGGATTTACCAAAAGCTCCCTTGACAAAAGAAAAGGAGTCGAACAGAGGCAGCCATAACCCTCTGGCAACGCCTCTTTTCCTGCATCATTGAACAGTATCTAAATTACAGCCTCATGAGATGTCATCCCCGTCCTTGGGAAGACTCCCAAAGGCAGTAACCGTGCTCTGTTGGCTCATAAAGACAAACAAGACGTCCTTCAGTTCTTCCAGTCGGACTTTATACCTGTCTGAGACAGTCACTCATAAGTACAGGTGATTCCCGAGGCATCCCTTGTTGTGTTGCTCCATATCTCCTTTTAGTAATAGATCTCTCTGTGACCCCACTGCTGCCAATCCCTTTTGGTGATACCTATGATTCTGAGTTGTAGTCTTCCATGGAGTTCTTGGGGTTCATGGAATTCTTGGGGGATCTTCTTGCTTACACAGAATCCATATTCAGAAGCATGCTGGTGATCGACAACATCCACTGCCTCCTATGGATGCGTCACTCTCGTCCATTCCTGGATGTCTAGCTCCTACCTGAAACTTGTGGAAACAATTGTTGTTCCTCTCTAATAATTCCCCGTCCGTCCTCCACCTCATACATGCGATCATGTCTCTCACCGATAGACCTCTAAGCTTCCACTCCACAGTTGACACTGTGCCAAGTGCTCCCTCTTAAATGTTGATTGCCAACTGTCCTTCAAGGTGCACACGTCTCTGACATGAACATTTGAGCTACTGATCCTGCCCTGACCTTGTCAAATCCGCATAATGGCAGCACCCATCTTCAGTATCCCTCATCGTACTGACCAGTTGCGCTGCAGCGCGACTCCTCGGAGCACAATGCACGTTCCATTGCATCACCACAAAGCTGTTGTACAACAACCCATTACTATCGTCCCTGCCATTATCGTCCATCACTTAAGGAAAGAGTTGACGACTCCACAGTTTAAGAAGCACGTGCACCAACAAATCGATGCGAACCTCAAAACACTTGCATTGTTTATTTGTATTTATTGTTTACATGGGCAGCTGAATATTTCTACCAGAAATGTCATACTCAATATTTCGCAGTACGTGTTAAACATTTCTATCCTACTTAGTATTTATAGTGATGCATTAATCGACTCTTTTCATTTACACAGAGCACTTGACACTGATGTTTTATTGGATCATTCAGAGGTGTTTAGCACTTGTGTCCTCGGGCTTACCCTCTACGTTGGACCCAAAACGAAGTACAAAGTATACCCTTTTAGCACTTGAGCATCGGGGTAGAGTAGTGTCCCGCGAAGTCGGTACGTCCAAGCTTTACTTAGGGAGGTGGTTAGTGGTTGCAGGCTCCGACCTTAATAGAATATCCAACAGCAGGTGATAAATCACTCCCCAGCCAGTACTTTAGCTAATAAAAAAAAATAAAGTACTTTATCACTAACGCAAAAGTAATCACTCTACATACTCATTCAGGATCATTCATAAGGGGTACTAATGGGAAACAGTATCCACAGTAATCTGTGGGACGGTCTTGGCAGTAATGTGCGTCGGTCCTTGGTCCTACGAGCAGAGTCTTAGATGTGGAGGGGAGTGGAGCTCCAGTGGGTTGTGGTCTCAGTCTCTGTCACAAAAACTACCTCTGACGCACATGCGTCAGTATGTGTGAGGCAGGGGTCAAACTACGAGCTTGTTATCATGGATTCTAGGCAGGGTTTTGCTTGCGCTCTAGAGCTAGACAGGAGGCCGATCTCCAGCCCAACGCCAACAATATCATATTTAATTATATTACCACCAATTCCGACTTTCTTTTTCATTGACTGTATACCTACTCACAACTACCTGAGTTTGACACGTAAGGGCCTGTCTAAATATTGTACTAGTCCTAACAGATGATTAAGTGAGTCCCCTCTAGCAGCACCTTTGGTTAAATACATCAGTACCTAAAGCCCTGGAGGGATTTTGGACGGCTCTCTTGGTTGTACAGTTTATGTGAGGATGAGCGAAGCCTTCTCATGATTGCTGACCGGCGGTTGTATAGAGCATCCTGTAAGTCTGTAATTGAAGTATTGTATGACTTTAGTTAAACTAGCCAAAGGGCTGTTTTTGGCTTCAAATAATGGTGCCCAGGTCCTTTTGTTATCAAACAAAATACTAAATGATTGATATCAGTTCACTTGCACTAATATCCTGCCATTAATTATCCATTTTCTGGGGGTGACAAGCAAATTGCAGGACTGAGTCTCGTTAACATCCATTTTAAGCAACATTATGAAGCTTTCTTTGAGTTAGATCGCGAAGTAAAAGATTGCCAGTCTACTACAGTGTCCCACCGTAAGCTTGGACAGAGATGGTGGAAAAGATCGCACCATGTGCAAGCTGTCATGCAAACCTCTCCTATGCATCGTGGCGCAAACCCCACCTTAACCTGAGCCACTGGAATTATGTGGCAGGGGAGGACCAAATTGTGCTAAAAAAAAGCCAAATTATGTGGCGTAATGCGGCACAATATATGGCAGTATTATTTAACTATTTTGACAGTTTTACTCATGGTAACCTTGTATGGGAATATGTGTCAAAACAGAAGTATCAGTTTAACATTTACAAATAGCAGTCATCAACAGAAAGGTGACCTGCCACTGCACGACAAAGGGTTTGATACTGTGTGGCAACGTGTGTAGCAGATGTTTTGTAACTTTTGATCCGTTTGAGCTAGGAACAATTTGTTTTGTTAAAACTTAAAATTATGTGGAGGATGATGGGTTATGTTGCTAGTGTGACAAATCCACAAAATCGTGGAAAATGCCTTGGCAGCAGAATCGCATACTTCTAGTACTTCCTTATTCCTATAATATTCGTATAATATTTCGAATAGAGGTGGGAGAGTCCAGCAAAGTCGGAGCCTGGCTTCAGCCAGAGGTCTTGCTCTGCCCTTGCTCCATGGAGATTGGCGAGCCCGAAGAAGAGCTGAGTCAAGAATCCTAGGCACTGCCTCTCTCACTCCCCCGGATGCAGTTCCGCAAGCTAAGCGTAGTCGTAAAATTCACCTGCGCGTTTCCTGTTTTGAATATTGTCCCAGAAACTGACGATCATCCAGTGAGATACGATGCCTGTCTGAAGCCAATCTGCGCTGTGCTCGCCTCTCACTTTAACTGGAAGAACAGTCTGCGCCGGCTCCAAGACCTCTTTCTTTTGTCAATTATTTAATTGTCATTTATGTGAAGTCCGGTCAGGCGAGCCAGTAGTAATAAACATGAGAAGCACTTGAATGCCAGTCGGACTCGCCTATTTTTAAATCGTATTTACTGTATTATTTACATGCCGAATGCTTTGATGGCTCAGCTCGGTTTTCTTTGCACTTGCGGGCTTCAACACCTCACATTTCGAGTGAGTAGGATATCGCTTTTAGAAGCTCCTTATACTGACCGCTTTAGTGCTGCCTCTGCCCCATTTTGCACCAGCTCTTGTGAAATTGCCCAGTTGTTATGCTGAAAGTGAAAACGGAGAATAACGCATTTTTGTTTGGACAGGGAGATGTCACTGTTAGCTAATGGCGTGGAGCGGCTCTGGCAGAGGAAGTGAGCGGGACCACAGGGTTTGTTTTAACAGAATGGGTTAGTTCTGAAGAAAAGGGGAGGACAGCAGAGCCTCGGACAAGTAACGGCGTCAGTACGGCAGGCCCACGACAAGGGGCGCGGGGACGGGATCAGCACAGAGTGGGAAGATCGATGGCAGAGGCCGCAGTAACAGAACAGCACACCACGTGCAGCACGGGGGAGGGGGGGCGCCCCATAAAGAAAACAACTGAACTCACACGTCTCAAGGACTGAAACAGGCCCGGGTTCCACAGTTGCATTGCAATCCAGCAGCACTGCGTGTGGCATTTCTTCACCGTGCACCAATACTTTCATTAAATCGCGGCCCGCACTCGGTGCCCCACGTGCAGCTCACATAGTGGAGCATGCGCGTGACTTGGACGGGGGTACAGTGGAACCAGCCTGTGTCTGAGCTGTTGGGACTACATATCCAGGACTGAGTCTTACCCGAGGAAGCGGATCTCGTGGCCCACCCAGTCCCACTTCACAGTGTTGCTTTATCTTGTGTGTGGGACCCGTGTCCCCGTTCATGTCTGCGACAGCTGTCAATGTCAACCCGCTAACGACCCCCCATCGCAGACTGGACTTCAGGGGCACAGCTATACAAGGTGCCTCAGGGGGGCAGCAGATGTGTGCACCCAGGACATTTGATATTGTAGAAGGGGCCACAAATGCTTGCGGGGCTCCTTCTGTAAAAGGATCGCACCAGCGCTATATTTCCACGTAGTGATCCTAAATTTGCGTGCAATCATTTGCAGGTGGCGTAGTCCCAAGCAATTAGGCAATACTTTGCCGTTGCATTGGCACCTTACTACAAACCTTAATACAAAAGTAAAGAGGCCTTCGAGGAGCACACTGATAGTGGGCCACATTGAGATGACGCACAGTCTCTACAGCCATCAGAGTGCACCACGAGAGGTGTAAATAATGGACTCGGGGACCTCCCAAGGCACCTCCTTGCTGGATGATGCAGCCGCTAATTGTAACTACATTAAAGGGGGAGGAGAGATGATCCCCGCCACCTTTGAAATGCCTGCTAGATGCTGCCTCCGGTGAAATGCAGACCAGGTGCTTGACACAGCTGATCTGCCTTTCACTAATGCACTATCCCCTGAGCAGGTGCAAGGTTGCAAGTGCACTCTGAAAGCATTCATTGTGATAAACTGCCCTGTTGGAGTCTGCTCCCGCACATTCAGTTAAGGATGCACCACTGTGGAAAGTAGGACAGTGCACCCTATCCGTAATGCAGCTCGAGCTCTTCTTTCAATTAATTTTTATCTCGAAATATCTAATTTCAGTTTCCGTAAATCCATTTATATTTTTTTAACCATCCACTATCAGATTTTAATTTGATAAATTAATTTTGTGTGTAGGCCCTGTGTCAGGAATGTACTAAGTTATTTCTGCAAAAGGCTCTCTAATTCGATGGGGATGTTGTGTACACAAATGATTTTCTTCCCTTTTCAGAAATAACAGTGTCCTTCCGCTGAAGTGCAAAAGTAGGAAATGCATTGAGCGTAGTTAACTTTTGTGGATGTGTGTGGATTAAAAATGAATTGTCAAGGAAGCCGAAATTAAATGTTTTGGAATGACAACAATTTGAAGGAAGACCTGATGGTCCATTATCAGGGGTTGGATCATTAGAAGGTCATTTCGAGTAGCTATCGAGAGGAACGGAGTCTCACCAGTGTACAAACTAACACACAGCATGCATTAGAATACTACATTGCTGTCTGCAGTTAGGCCTACAAGACATTCTAATTACATTTGTGAAATTCGCAAAATTGATAGTATCTCATTATGCAGCTCTGTTCCATTATTTGCTCGCAGGAGACTGGTTGGAACAGAGTATGTTTAGTCGAAAGGTATTGCTGCTCAAACTGATCTACTGTGAGCATCTTGCCTGGCTGTTTATGTTAGATGTACACTATAGTGAACATTTAACGCAAGAAACTGACCAGCCACATTTCGAGTTTTTCATGTTATAATCCTGTAGCTTTCTCAACAAAAAATAATTTGGGTTTGTTCCTCGCGGCTCATCTGGTGCCTTTGTTTTCTCATCCGTTTCTTCTGGGCTGATCAGGTATTACACCTTTGATGAAGCATTCGTGCGGGAGGTCCTGGGGAAGAAACTCTCCAAAGGCACGAAGAAGGACCTTGACGATGTGAGCGCCAAAACCAACATCACTTTGAAGAGCTGCCGGAGGCAGGTGAGGCACCTCGAACAGTATAAGGCCTAGCACACGAATTTAAACATGCCAGTGTCTATGCATGTGCAGAACAAACTCCCCCACCTGCACTTATATCGAACAATATGCATTTCCTTCCACCCACACACAACACACAAAGAAAAAATACTTATGTGCAGATACATAGAATAAATACTGCTACATATACCTATACAAACACCCAACCTGTCGAAGCAAGTACCCCATTAATAGCATAAATACTGTCCCATACAGAGAGACATTCACCCCCGAGATCATCAACTCGTACGGTCTGCTGTGATGTAAATAATCCTTTCCTAATCTGCATTTCACTAACTGGTACCTGATGAGGTGAAGTAATTATGTGATTGCATAGTTATTGGAGATACTATTTGTTGATGCATTCACTGCACACCAGTTTATGCGGGAATACATATTGTGTCATGTTTGAAAGGACTTGGTCTTGAACAGTGATTGTATAGCCTGAAAGGATTTTAGTTCCCCAGATAGCACGAGGTGGTGTTCATAGTAGGGAAGACTTTTGAAAAAAGTAAGCGTTGTCACAGGCAAGACAGAAACAAACCAGAAATCACTGAACAGAATAGCATCACACCTGAGAAAGTGGAATGACCGGTTAGTATGGTTTGCGCTCTGGACTTTAATCACACACATGGGGTTCTGATAGAGACTTCTAACCACAGATTTCTCACCTTTAAAATATTCTCCAGACATCAGACTGTTACCGGAAACTTTTTGAGCAGTACCTCTGCACACTGTTGGTAGCACTGTGCGGCTCTGTACAAGCGTCATTCCACTCCAAAAATGACATGCAGGGCCTATATAGCCACAACACACTGACATCAGTTGTTTCCTTTCTGTGCCACTTGAGGCGGATCCTGAGCTACCGCTCGTTTCTCAGATACCTATTTACCTCATAAAAACTTGAAAATCCAGTGTGCAAAGGAAATGTCACCACCCAAAACAACAGGTTTTAAACCCTGTAAGGAATGTTCCATACAGTTGTCTGTGACAAATCCTTCTTGGTTTTGCCTGAGATGCGTGGGGTCAAACAATGCCTTTAACACCTGCGCTGACTGTGTCTATGGAGCTGAAGGCTATACAAGACCCCAAGGCAAAACTTTGCCAGCAAGCACCAGAAGACTCTGGGACAAGGCCGGTCCGAGCTGAAGGGTCGGTCCGGTCCCAGTCCCAGTCCAGAAGTCGTTCTCAAGGTAGTTACAATCGCACTCCAAGTCTTTGGGTGAGTTAGAGATAAAACACACAAAAAAAATAAGTGGGACTTACCACCCTTCCGGCCACTCGCCCACTGGTGAAAAGGTGCAAGGTTGTTACCAAGCCCCTCAATCACACTACCAAAGTAGATCAGTGTCAGAGCCTATTCTGAAACCTGTCCCAGCACAGCCTGAGTTTCTGGGGTCGTCTGCAACTCCATGGCAAATTGACGAGTTTTGCCAGGTCATCTCCCTCTGTTTGGATCCTTACTGACTCCCTCTGGCATTGCTTTGGACCCCAAGGAGCCTAGAGGCCCTCCATCTGTGGTACTGCCTGTGAGTTCGCCCTCAGAGACAGGTGGACCCTTCTTATCCACTACTAGGCTTCCTCTGTCTCCCATTCTGCCTCCATGCTAGTTCCTGGAGGATCAGTGCAGACACCGGCTCTATTAACACCATTGGACCAGTTATCCATTGTGCTCTCTGACTAGGAGTCAGCACCATTATGGCTCGACAAAGGCTGCATACGGCTTTCATTGATATGCCTCTTGCACCACTCAGCTTACTATTCACAAAAGGAAAGACACATATGTTGCATTGCTTGTTTTGGCCAGATGTATAGCATTACTTTGGTGATGAGGTGGGGCAACCATACAACAAGGAAAATTGGTATGATAACCTTCAAGAAGCCAGTGGCCCTGAGTTAGGCCTCTTCTCACTCCCTGGTTCTGCCATGGTCATTGGTAGGACAGCTGAAGTTCTAGACTCCCAGCTCCTCATCTTGGAGGTCAAAACCAATGTCTTAATGAAAGTGCTCTAGCCGGGGCAAACATCTACACAGACCCTCTTGTCCTTCAACGAGGCCCTTACATATATCCTTTTAGGGGCTTGGGCCAAACCTTGCTCTGGCCCCTCAGTCAATTGCAATATCGTGAGACTCTCCTACCTTGCCCTGGGCAGCCCTGTATTTTTATCTCTGCATCCTCCTTTAAAAGCTTGGTTGTGCAGGCATCCACAAGCTGATGAACATGAATACCTTTTTGATTACTATCTCTGATAGGAAGTCTAAACAAATAGAGACGTTTGGAAGAGGGTGTGAGGGTATTTTCATCCACTAGCTTGGCCCTCAGATCTGTGAATGCCAGCTGCCTCCTGGGACCTTAGTCCCACACTCTTTGGGATTCGGTGGCTCATGGTTTCCCAGAAGACTAATGGCCTTTCCTCACCCAGGCCATACAGGATGGTACCGATGCAACCAAGTTCACAACTGGTTGTTTTTGGACACCACAGCTTCCTTCGGGCAAACAATTGGCGCCACATCTGGCACCGTTCAAACAGTTTCTAAGGCAACATCCAGCCATCCCTTCTAGGCCTTGCTTGTTTGGGGACAAAGCTGATTCTCCTCTAGAGTGGTCCAAAGAGAGCAGGGCCAGCTGCATCAGTCCTACCATTCCTTTCACGGCTTCAACAGACGCACCCCATACCGTGAGCCAGTTTAGCCTCAGTGGGAAGCAAAGCAGATTTGTGATCGCAGTGCACACCACCCCTGCATGGTTAGGGTCAGCGAGCCGCTCAGTCCACTCCACCACCCCACAGCCCCACATGGCAAACCCTTTTTTTAACATGCCATTAGTGGCACACAGCCACCCGATTGGAGGAAAGATCTGACTGTTCTTGCCAGGTTGGGAGACCATCAAGTCAGAAAGGTGGATCCTGCAGATCATCTGGAAAGGGTACACTTTAACTTTCACTGACACTCCATCACATCTTTCTTCCTCCCAGAGCTACTGACTGAGGACCGTCTGTACGTCTTATGGCAGGAAGTGCAGGCCCTTTTGGCCAAAGGGGCGATTGAGAGTGTGCTAGTGCCAGAAGTAGGCTGTGGTTGTTGTTCCCACTACTTTCTGATTCTGAAGAAGAACAGAGACATTTGTCCTATTTTAGATTGGCACACTGTCCACTTGTTCCTTTGGAATGAAAAATTAAAGCGCAAACTTGCCGCGGTCTTGGCTGCTCTTGATCCTGGAGATTGCATTGTTACCTTAGAGCTGCAGGATGCTTATTTCTATATACTTGTCAAGCAGGCCCACCAGCGCTACCTGTGGTTTGTGGTGGGGCAGGAGCATTTTCATTCCATTGTGCTCTTCTTTGGTTTCACCAGCACGGGTGTTCACGAAAGTAATGTTGGTGACACAAGCACACCTTCAGAGGCCATGGGTTCCAATCTCTCCCTACCTCAATGACTGGCTGTTGAAGTTGGATTAGCCCCACACAGTCATCAACCATCTCAAGTCAAATGCAGACCTCATCTTTCGGGCTTACAACATGTGGAAGTCACACCTGAGTCTCTCTCAGACGCTCCCCTACATCAGAGCGATTCTGGACCCACTTCAATTTCGTGCCTTTCAAGAGTTTAGGACATTCAGGCTATGATCCCGATCTTTTAGCCTCTGTCCTGGATTTCAGTAGGGTCAAATCTGAGGCTACTCTAGGGCTGATGGTCTCCTGCTGCCTGCTGGTCAAGCATGTCAGGCAGCATATGTAGGCAATGCAGTTAGATCTGAAGTCTCACTGGGCAAAACATCAAGGGAATCTCTCTGAACACATGAAGCGTTCAGAGGAGATTGCGAAAAATGATGGTTGCTGGACTGCAATTGGTTCAGTGGCAGACCCCCCTCCTTACACCGCGCAGAGTTGATGATGGTGACGGATGCCTCCCTTCTGGGCTGGGGCAGCTATCTGGGAGATGTGGCGAGCAGAGGCCTCTGGTGTCTGGCGGAGGCTTGGCTCCATATCAAATTCCTGGAGCTAAGCGCCATCCGCTTGACGCTGAAAGCCTTCCTTCCGTCCATCAAAGGGAGGCTAGTGCAGTTGATTATGGATAATACCATTACCATTTGGTATTGCAACTAGCAGAGGAGTGGGGTTCTAGACCCTGTGACAGGAGGCACTAGGCTACTGGAAATTGCTAGACCATCAAGAGATCTTCTTCGTGGTGAACCACCTACCAGGATCTTTGAATGCCAACACAAGCTAATCCGTCGACACCTAGCGGAGCACAAGTGACAGTTACACACAGAGGTGGTGCAAGGTCTTGGCTGCGAATGGGCTGCACCTGTTCGTACAGCAGAGAATTTGCAATGTCATTAGTTGCGTTTGTTGAAGTTTCCAGGGCACCTCTCCCTAGGGGACACATTCCTCCTATGCTGGACCTCTGGACTTCTGTATGCCTTCTCATACACTGAGTTCTGAAGATCAGGGACGACTGGGCCCAAGACATCCAAGTGGCCCCGAATTGGGCACAGTGTATTGTATCCAGAATGCCTGGGCTTGTTAATGTGCCTTCCATTCTGGCTCTTGCAAAAATTCAGCAGTGTACTGCACCCGAACCTTTATAATCTCCACCTTCATGCATGGAGTTAGTGCGGCAACAGCTGAGAGATGAAGGCTCCGCAGCTGATTGATGTCATCCTGGCAGCCAGGCACCCCTTGACAAAAACTTTTTTACCTGTTGTTGAGATAAGTTTGTCGTTTGGTGCGGCAGTTGCCAGATTGAAAACCTCCCGGACAAATTATTTGATGTTCTGTTGTTTGTCTCTTGCCCGGCAAGGCCTTGCTTTGGGCACAGCAGTTAGCAGTACCTTTCAGCTTTTTTATTATGGTTGACGGACCAGTCCTTACTAAGTTATTGATTGTGATACATTTTTTGAAATGTCTCTAGTACTTGTTTCCCTCTCTCCTTTCATTATGCTTCTTTGAGAACTCAGCTTGGTCCTCACATATTTGATGTGCACTCCCTTTGAGCTGCTTCACAGCTACCCTTGGCATCTTCTTACCCTCAAGACAGTGTCCCTTGCCACTTCGAAAAAAGGCAAGGCCATTCAGAAAAGGGCCTTCACCCGTTGTACTCTGCATCAAAAGCTGCTACACATTGCTCAAAAAGTAACCTCCAGAAGCTCTATGAGTGTATTCCACCTGGGCCCGAGCTTCTATCACTGCGTTAGCATGGGGAGTCCTACTTGGGAGCCACTTCCTACATTGATTGAGCACTACTATCTGGACAGCCTGCTTCACCAACACAGGACTTCTTAGTTTGGGCCAGTTCATAGACACACCTCCCAAAAGATACTGCTCTGGTGTCTACCCAAAAAGTCAGGAAACTGCAGTTAAAAGTCTCTATCAAAAGAATAAGTCACTTACCTTTGGTAATGCTTTTTCTGGTTGAGACTCTGTGTAACCGCAGATTCCTCATCAAGCTTTCAATCCTCCTTGTTCTATGAATTGGGCTCTATCCACTAATGAGATCCTAAGTCTAGGAATCTGTACACAGGTCATAGCCAATTTGCTGTGGGGCTGTGTGTGTGTGTGTGTGTGTGGGGATGCGGACAGCATCAAAAACCAATGATGTCAGTGCAGGGGGCTAGCACCTACATAGGCCCGCACATCATTTCTGCAGCACAAAGGCATAATTGCAGAGCTGCACAGGACTACAACTCAAACGTTTCCAAATCTAGTCTGCTGCCTGAGGAATAATCTGCAGTTAGATTAGATCAGTTCTCTATCAGAAAGAGTGTTACCTAAGTTAAGTGATTTGTTCATCACGGAGGTCGATTGTTAGAAGATGGAAGGCCTTATTTAGAGTTTGGTGGTTGTGGCTAGGACTGCCATGCACTCTTAATCGGGCGGGGTGGAACATCCACTGCTTTTTGGTAGTGGTTCCACATCTACCAGATTCACAATAATCAACCAACATTCATTCATGAAACAAAAAGGCAAGGCAGATATCTCTGTAGGTTGCTAGCACTGGAACAAGACAACTGGAAACTATTAAAATATTTAACGTGGTTGTGGCTTGGTTCTGTTGCTGACAACTTTAAATGCCTCAAAAGGTTATCAACAAGACAACCAGAAACCTGGCTCAGAAAATATTATGAATCACCAATAAAACACAAAGCACACAGAACCTTGGGGACAGGAGCTCTGGAGTGCTGACTAACTCTATTAGATTCATAGTGCTGTAGCTACCCTAATTTATGTAAAATTGAGATTATCCAAAACAGTAACCCAGAAAAGCCCAGAATTAAACAAAGGGCCTGATTTAGAGTTTGGCGGAGGGATTTATTCCATCACAAACATCACGGATTTCCCATCTGACGTATTACGATCCTATTATAGCCTATGGAGATAGTAATACGACGGGCGGCATATCCTTCTCGGTTGTGAGGGAGTAACACGTCCGCCAAACTCTAAATGAGGCCCAAAGTCACTTTAATATCTGAGGCAACTCAACAGCATAACTGAATGCACAACATTACCCTATAGAATTGAGCAGACTCTAGGAGTGTGCTGGCTTACAGCTGAGCAGAGCTTCACCAAGCACAAAAGGAGTGGACACTCAAACCAAACATAAAATAAATATTTTCATAGCAAAGCATTGCCACATCAAACGCAAAGAAATGGAAGGTGAATATAGCAAGCCTCCGAAATAGCTTGAGGCAGGCCCAGGTGTACACTAACGAAGGACGAAGCAGTTCATTGTACACATCAGTAACAACAATGGATCTAATTCACCAAGGTTATTGGGCGCATAATTCAAGTTCATATGCTATTTGTCATTTTAAATGGTGTGTCCATATATTCCGATACTATATATCAGGATCATACGATTTTGCGTGTCACAAGGTGCACTTAAGACTGTGGAAAATCATCAGTTTTGGTGGATTTTTATTCACTAATTTTATGACAGGGGAAGAGTTGGGCCATTCTGGGAAGACAGTTTTGGAATGACAGCTTGCAGGACCGTCATGGTAAATGCATTGAACACCCACAAACACTTACGTTTTTAGTTACCTGCCCACCATGAAACTGCACATGAAATGACACCGGAGTAAATGGCTTTCCATGGAAGAAAAGGGAAGTGAACTCCCCCCTCTTCCATGGAGGCTGTGTATTGAGAGGTGCTTCCGTGGAGAAAAGGGGACACAGAGCATGCAGATACATGTTTCTGCCAGTTCTACTCCTACGGATTGTACACTATGCTTCAAATCCGCAGGATTGTGCAGAAAGAAACAGGAGTGTGTATGTAAATCTATTACCTGCATAGATTACTATGTACAATCAATGGTCTCTTTGTTAACACCTTTAAAATAAAGACATTTCTGCTTTTTGTTCATAAACTATGGCAAAGGTCAGGTCACAGGTGCAGTTTCACTGGGGCCCATGGTTATGATGGTGACCTGGGAAGCTTAATGCAAAAATGGTGGACTTTACAACTCAACAGTGGGTGTAGAGGGACTACTTTCTTTGCTTCAGATCCACAGAACCCAGCTATGCCTTTAGGGAAAGGCTTTGTGAATCTGAGTGTAGTGAAGACTTCACAACAATAAAAGTGAAAAACACTTTGGGGGTCATTCTGACCCTGGCGGCCGGTGACCGCCAGGGTCACCGACCACGGGAGCACCGCCAACAGGCTGGCGGTGCTCCCGAGGGCATTCTGACCGCGGCGGTTCAGCCGCGGCCAGAAAGGGTAAACCGGCGGTCTCCCGCCGGTTTACCACTGCCCTTGTGAATCCTCCATGGCTGCGGAGCGTGCTCCGCAGCCATGGGGATTCTGACACCCCCTACCGCCATCCTGTTCCTGGCGGGTCTGCAGGGGCCCCCGTAAGAGGGCCCCGCAAAGTATTTCAGTGTCTGCTAAGCAGACACTGAAATACGCGACGGGTGCAACTGCACCCGTCGCACCCCTGCAACTGAGCCGGCGTCCTCGTTGCAGGGGCATTTCCTCTGGGCCGGCGGGCGCTCTTTTGGAGAACGCCCGCCGGCCCAGAGGAAATGTCTGAATGGCCGCCGCGGTCTTTTGACCGCGGTGCGGTCATTCAGCGGCGGTACCTTGGCGGACGGCCTCCGCCAAGGTCAAAATGACCCCCTTTATTGCCTGGAGCCTACGGGACAAGCCTCTTCTCCAACCGCTCTCCTGTTTCCTTTCTCCCCGGCGCGAGCCGCTGTGGAACGCGTTAGAATGCAAACACAACACATCCCCTTCCTTTCAAATACACAGATAATAAAAAGAAAATATAAATAAAATAAGATAACAATACATTGAATTTAACAGTAGTACTAACAGTTGTACTTAAAAACCTAGTATGTACATACGTCTATAACCATAATAATTAACTCAGGAAATAACAAAACATTGAAATTTCACAGTAGTACTAATAGCTGTACTTTACATATATTATGTACATTAATACCTAACTCAAGAAAACCTTCTCCCCACACACAAAATCCTTAAGCCAACCAGGTGGTTTCCCCACTCTCCCTTCATTCAAAACCTCACTTACATCACTTTCACCCTCCTTGTTCACTTCAGCGTTATTCTCATTTCCACCAATCTCCTCGTTCTCACTTCCGCCACTCTCCATAAAAAGTCCTTCACTACTTACAGTATCACCTTCTTCCCCTTCCAACCATCCAAACTCAGACGTAGAGGGGATTATGTTTCCTAACTTCCCTACACTCCTTGGCCACCCGTTTAAGATTCCATACTTTTCCATTGCTCAACCTGACTGCATTGTTCAAAACCTCTACAGCATCTTCTGGTTCATGAAATTGACTATGTCCTTTTATAACCGTACCCGGTTTCTTGACTCGAACCCAATCACCAACCACAATGTCAACTGGTTTAGCACCATGCTGCTCATCATAATGTTTTTTCATAACATCATGTTTTTCCCTCATCTTATTCTGAACTGATTCTAAAGACCATTGCACCACGTTACGGGGATGCAACCAGTTTAAACTGTACTTGGTCCAAGGCCCCCCCCCCTCTCATTATTACAAAAGGAGACAATTCTGTTACCTCATTCTTCATTACTCTGTATGCCCACACAGCCTTGTGTAACTGTACTTCCCAATCCTCACCACTAACACCAGCTGATTGAATAACTCCCTTAATCACCCTGTTGAACCTTTCCACCATGCCATTGCAACTAGGATTATAAAGGGAAGTAGTTTTATGTTGAACACCAATTCTTTTGAAGTAACCTTTCAATGCCTTGGACAAGAACTGAACACCATTGTCACTTAGTACCATTTTAGGTAAACCTTCAGACACAAAAACCTTATCTAGAAATTACAAAACGCATTTCGTGTCTACTCTCTCCACAATTTCTACAACAGGCCACTTTGAAAACAGATCCATCAACACTATTACGTATTTTTGTTCATCACCTAACGGTCCTGCAAAGTCAATTGCCACATATTCCCATGGTTGTTTGGGCAAGAAATGTTCATTCATTGGCAGTCTGAATGTTTGCAACGTCTTGTCAGCATTCGAACACTTGGAACAATTCCTTACAAACCTTTCGACCTCAATATCCACATTAGGCCACCAAAATGACCTTCTTATCACTCCCTTTGTTTTTACAATTCCAAAATGTCCTTCATGACATAGATCCACAATTACTTCCCTCAAGTTCTTGGGAGGAATAATTCGCTCACCTCTCATTATCGTACCATTCTCCACAGACAACTGTGATCTCACTTCCCAAAAAGGTTTAACCTCTTCCACCAACTTGCCTTTATCAGGCCAATTTCCTTGCAAACATTTCTTAACATCAATCAGTACTGTACCTTTATCATATTCCGATATCCATTCTTCCCTGCACACAGCATGACTACCATCTGCATGTACAAAGGCTACTTGAAAATTATTCCAACTCTCATCCATACACTCTTCAAATTTAGTAGGCATTCTAGATAGGAAATCCGCTACAAGATTGTCCTTGCCAGGTAAATATATCAGTTTATACACATAATCCTGCATTCTTATTGTCAATCTTGCAATCCTCACAGAAGCTTTAACAGTTCCCTCCGTTGTCAATAATTTCACCAAAGGCTTGTGATCACATAAAATCGTTACTGGTTTTCCCCACACAAAAACTCTAAAGTGATCCAGAGCCCACACACATGCCAATGCTTCCCTCTCAATTGTGGGATACCTTTCCTCAGTTGGCGATAAAGCACTAGAAGCAAAGGAAATTACAAATTCCTTCCCATCCTTATCATTCTGGCTTAATACCGCACCTAATACAGTTATCCAGGTTAGGATCAAAACAGTGCAAGCTTTGAACTTTATTAATTTCTGAAGTGATGCGATTGAATTCTTCCTGGCACTCCTTAGAACATTCAAATTTGATTTTGTTTTTCAATAGCTGTCTCAGATGGAAACTTTTGTCAGCAAATCGTGGAATTAATTTTGTACAGTATTCCACTAATCATAAAAAAGATCTGACATCATCTTTAGAACTTGGAAGCGCAGCATCTTTTATAGCATTCACCAGAGACTCTTTAGGTCTGACACCTTGGGCTCCAATGTCATGACCCAGATATGTGATGCTGTTCCTTGCAAATTTGCATTTTGACAGTTCTACAGTTAAACCACTTTTCTCCAATATGTTCATCACCTCTTTCAGTCTTGAATCATGTTCGACATTGTTCTTCCCATAGATAAGAATGTCATCCTGGAAATTTTTTACACCAGAAATATTCCCAAATAACTGTGACATAAGTCTTTGGAACACCGCAGCAGCAGATGCTAATCCAAAAGGCATCCTGTTAAATTGGAAACACCCGAAAGGTGTAATAAACGCTGTGTACATTTTGGAGTCAGTAGTCAGGGAAATCTGATGATACGCAGCAGATAAATCTATGTTGGAGAATATTTTTTAATCCTTTAAGGAGAGAACCATTTCATTAATCCTAGGTAAAGGAAAACGATCAATAACGATATTATCATTCAAATGACGTAGGTCCACACATAGACGAATTTTCCCATTGCTGCGTCTGGCAACCACCAATGGAGAAATCCATTCTGACGCTCCAATGGGTTGAATTACTCCTAATGCCACCAATCTCTCCAGCTCCTTTGAAACTTCGTCTCTAATCAAAATAGGAACATTTCTAACCTTGTGTACCTTCGGAACTGCATTGGCCTTCAAAATTATCCGATGTTCAAAACCCTTTAAATTTCCCAAGCTTGTGTCAAAAACTGAAGGAAATTTACGTAACAGATCCTTTGCGACGTCCAACTCTTCATCCACCACCTTCACCTGTTCTTCACTGTTTGGATCCAGGACAATATGCAATTTGCCCTGATCAATCCAGCCAAGAACTGGTGGTCCTTTCTTAGTTATGTACAACTTAGCTCGAGTGGATCTGTTTTTAAATCTAAAGGTTAACCAACTATAACCTAACATATCGATTTTATTACCACTATAACCTTGCGGTTGTATGTCAGGTTCACATAACTCCATACCAATCTTCCCTATGAGTTTATCTCTCCACACCTCTTCATTCACAATGGTATATGGTGAACCAGAATAGGCAAAAATGTTCATGATAACTCCTCCAATACTTATTTGACACTCTGGCTTGTTTTTCCCTGGCTCCCCATTAACATTCAAAATCAAATTTGTTGTAGAGCATACAACACTATCACTTCTAAACACATGACTCCCTCCATCCTCTTCATCTTCCCGTTCTCAATTTTCGAACACACACTTCACGTTACTATCTTTCTTCCTGCAAACCTTCACAAAATGACCAATCAAACCACAATTTCCACACTTTCTTTGGATAGCTGGACAAGTCTTGCTATACGCCAAGTGATCCTTACTACCACACCTGTAGCACCTATTTTTTTCTTTAGAAAACGATTTTGATTGGGCATTGAAAGACTTACTGGCAGGCTGGAGGGTATTGTAAGATTTACTTGCAGGTTTGACGTTTATTTTACAAACTACCTCAGACTCTTTAACTTTTGACAGTAACTCCTTGGCACATCTACCAGACATCTCAGCTTTACGCACAATGTTCATAACCTCCTCAAGTGATGAATCCCCATTCACCCATAAACGTTCTTGAATGCCTTGATTATGAATATGCATAACCAATTGATCCCTAATTAACTCAGTTTGTAATGCTCCAAACTTGCAATCAATTGCTAATTTTTTAAGTTCAACAACGTAATCATGCACAGATTCGTTCTCATATTGCTTACGTTGAAAAAATGTATACCTAGTAATACCTATGCAAACCTTTGGTGCAAAATAAGTGTCAAGATCTTTCAATGCCGCCTCAAAAACATTCTGATCTCCTGCAACCGGAGCCTTTAACATTTGGTTATACACTCTTAACCCATAAGGACCTAAGGAATGTAGCAAGATATGTTTTTTTTTTCTGCTGACATGTTACTTGAATCACCTACTGCATCAATGTAATTTATAAAGTACTCCTTCCACTCTAACCATTTAATCGATGGTTCAGAACCTGTTGCCCAAAATGCATGTGGTGGTGAAATGCTGAAATTCTGTGTTGCCATTCTAAAATAACTACTCCTAACTTATATGTAACACAGGGATAAGGAAAAAAAACAATGCAACTAGTTAACTATGTTTTCCATGTGGAATATCCTAAAGAATAAAGATGTCCGCTAAACACATTGGTTAATTCCAAAGAATTCGATTTAGTCCAGTAGCCAGAAATGTTGTTTCCAAATGAAAAACAATTGTTGAAAACTAGCGCGTATTGCAGTACAATAAAGTCAGCACGATCTTCAGTATCTCCACGATACGCCCAGCAACAACACGAAGCTTCAGTATCTTCCACAAGTTTGAGCTCACAGGCAATTAATCATCGTTGCCCAGCAACAACATGAAGCCACTGAATCCATCAAAATGGCCGCCGGCATACACAACCAACCGGAATTCTCGTTGTTATGGCAACTTGGCGCACACACGATGCGTCAAATTACTGTTGACCAGAGCCCAAATTGACGTCCTCTGTGAATCCTGTTACTAAACAGCACAGCTGCTGAGCACACCGTCCGAATCGATCGATCCTCCCAGCTGCTTTAACCATGCCAGTAAGTATCGGCACAGGAGGAGTGTTTCGCAGCACCAGACCAGTCCGCACAGCACGCGAAGTCCTTGGCTCCAGACGCTCGTCGCCAAACTGTAGTGAACACGTCACAACAATTTAAGTGAAAAACACTTTATTGCCCGGAGCCTACGGGACAAGCCTGTTCTCCAACCGCTCTCCCGTTTACTTTCTCCCCGACGCGTTCCACGGGGCGCGAGCCGCAGTGGAACGCGTTCGAATGTGAACACAACACTGAGCCATAGTCTTTGGGTAACCAGGGCAGCAACTAGGCTTTTCTCTGGAGAACGTCTCTAGGGGCATTGAGAGAAGCTGAGTATTGAGAGGAGTAGTTGACTTCCCAGGGGTCAAAGTCAGATTCAGGGTCTAGAGAAACCCTCTTCTTTTTTATGCTAAGATGGGTTTGGGGGATGATTCATTAAAAGTTGCTCATGCAGTGGGTGTCCAGTGAGGATGCTTGTCATCTGGTACCCGTGCAGTCTCTCGCTCACTTAATTGCGCATCACTCTTCCGGACTAATTGTTGACAGCCTGTGGTGTGTGCCTGCTATATATCAACACACCATTCCCTATGTGGTAGGCCTGCATGCTGCTGCTCAACAGATGTCTTCTGTCAGAGAGTTCTGACTACAATTCCTATCCCATTAATAATGCTAGAACAAAAAATAGTTTGGCTCAAGGGGTGCAACACAGGGTCCCTGCGGTGCGTGGGGAAGAGGGGGGCAGGGGCACGCTTTAGAGACACCTTCCAACCTTCTACTGTGGACGTCCTCATCTTGCATTACACCACTGTTTTGCTCCTTCTTTGGAATGTGATGTTTTATTATTTTCCTCCTTTTAATATAGTGTAATGAAGTTGCCAATTAATAATGTGTGCCATGAAAATTCTCTATCTCAGGTGACCAAAAACTGGCTGTCGCTGGCACCGTCACCTATTTGTTAATATAACACACTGTTACTGTAGCCCATTGAAGCAGTGAATTATGTGATGGTATGCGCTTTGCAAGTTAGTTCACTTTTTTAAGTTTCATTCCAGCATAGGGTTAGTATTTCCATAAAGCCTTTTTTTAAATGCAGGCCCTACGTAACGCTTTTGTTGAAGGTTTGTTTCTCTCTTCCCCTTTCTTTTACTTCCAGTTTGATAACTTTAAGCGTGTGTTTAAGGTGGTGGAAGAGATGAAAGGGTCTCTTGTGGAGAACATCCAACATAACTTCCTGCTCTCCGACCGTCTATCCAGGTAAAAAAATAAAAAAAAATAATAATAATAATAATATATCTATCTATCTATATATATATATCTATATATATGTCTACATATATATAGATATATATATATATATATATAATCACACATTACCAGCCATTTGGTTGGTCGTAAGCTCCGTATAAATGCTTGCGTGTTTTATCTTAAGTGAGCACAACATCGTAGAACTTGACTTTGCAAAAAAGCTCCGTAGTAACCATATAATTAAAACTTTTTTGTAAGGTGCTTCATATCACCCTGCTGCCATTTCCTGGTGTTCTCAATAATAGGTGTCACAGTTACCCAGTGTTATATTGTGCCTTTACTGACCTCAGAATGGTGGCAGGCTGAGGCAGCTTCCCCGAGATTCAAACCCTTTACCTAAGGATTACAGCTGATATCAGTAGGAAGTATTACACTCGATTATCTTTCAGTCTTATCAACAGCACATTCTAGGCTTGAGGAGACAATTCAATGTCAGGGCTATAATAGGTGATTGGATGATGCATCAACACCAGTCTTTGTTAGATTACCCCTACATGCTTCTACTTTTTAAAGTGCGAGGGGCAGGGAAATTACACTTTGCTTGAAGCTGCAAAGATAATTGCTTTGGCCCTGCAAGTTTTAGAAATAATTCGTTATATGAACCTTACCCTGCTAGGATTTTGTTGTATTTCTTTGCAAGGCTGTCTGTTCTAGATGTAATTTACTTGAGAACCTTCCTTTGACACTACATACCTTCTTGACTCCAGTTTGCCCTGTGTTAAAGTAATCACTTTTACAACATGTCCCTTCTAAAACATTATGCTACAGCCCAAGCAATGTCCCATGGAAGTAAGTCCAGTTTGGGACTTTCCTGATTAGAAATATCTCAGAACCCAACATCTTCCTGTGCCTGTCTTCTATTTAGCCACCCTAAGGCGTTGAGCAAATAAAATCTCCTTCTTCCTCCCGCACGTATCATTTCAAAACTTTATCTGAGCATCTCAGCTCTGGTCTTCGTTATTGTAGCTCTTTGTTAAGAGAGCTACGTGAGTTTTGCATCCACTTCCTTCAACTCGAGTAGAGCCAGGAGACTAGTGACAGGCCGTAGGCTATGACCCAAAAGGTTTGTCTGAACCCTTTATATGAGAACAGTTACTATTGCATACTGCAGATACACGAGAACAGTTACATAGGTTAAATCACAAAAACAAAGTTACAGTTATATTAGATAACATGTCTTACACAAGATCTTATTACCATAGAACATTACATTCGATTTCATAATTTAAGGGGTGGCAAAGCAAGTTAAAGACTCAAAAGGTAAAAAGGTAGCATTCATTTTTTTCCAGCATGGCTGCCAAAAGAGTACACAAGTAGGTAGAGATGGTGCTACAGCGTGAATCTTTTCTGGATTCTCATGTTGTGCAATATTCTGCCATCTAGTGTTTGGGACTGGATTTCTCCAAAGTAGTAGTAGTACTTTTTCTTTTTCTCTTTGTTGTTGTGCGTCGACAACCTCCACCTTTTGGTACCTGGATCCTCCTGTTGTGATGTCATGTACCCTCCTGTAAAGCCTTCCTATTGGTCGCCATTTTCAGATACTTTATTTCCACCATTGGGATTGGAAGCATCGCCAAAGGCTCTCCAAACTGCGAACTTAAGAACAGGAAGAGGAAGTTTCTCCAGCGCATCCTCACATCAAGGTTTCAAGGATCAAGTCAGACACAAACAACACCACAAAGTTGGCAATTTCAGTTGCAAGGGCGACAGTCCTTTCAGGGACATGCAAGGGGATGAGCACAACCTTAAAGAGGAAGTACAAACACAACCACGAAGTGACTCTGAGGGGCAACAAAAACAACTCTCACATACAACACCTGTGGGAGGAACAATAAAAAAACTTCCTTCAGGAGTGGAGGAAGATAACTTCAGATAATTAAATCATAAACATCATAAAATATGGATATTGCATAGAACTAATCAAAACACCACCAGCAAAAAGACCAAAGGAAAAAGGTCCTCCCAAAGGAAGAAACATCACAACTTATCAAGGAAGTGTAAGAGTTGCTGGGGGAAAAGCAACAGAAATAGTGCCCAAGAAGGAAATAAAACAGGGAAACTACTCAACATAAGTATTAATACCAAAACTAGATGGAACCTGGTGTCCAATTCTAGACTTAAGATTTATGAACAAGTTCATAAACACACAATCATTCAAAATGACTACTCTGCAGGACATTATTCCAGTGATACAAAAAGAAGATTATAGGGCAACCATAGACCTCAAGGATGCTTACTTACACATCCCAAATGAATCACAGACACAACAAGTATTTGAGGTTTGTCTTCAACAAACAACATAACCAATTCAAGGTGCAAGCTTTCGTAATAAAGTGAGCACCAAGAATATTTACAATATGCTTAGCAGCGCACTTAAGAAGGCAAGGAATTCATGTCTACCCTTACCCAGAAGATTGGTTGGTAAGAGCAAGTTCTTTAAACAAATGCAAAAAAGATATTCAAACAGTCATAGCAAGACTATTTAATTTAGGATTTTCAATAAATTCAGAAAAATCATCAACAAAGACAGAGCAAAAAAAAAAAACATTTTTCTAGGAGCAAAATTAAACACAATAGAAGAAAACGTATCCCGTTGAAAAGAGGGTAGCGTCAGTACTTCAAAAAAAACTATCATTTAGCAGTTAGGACAGCCTCTGGCAGTGAGGACTGTGGAAAAAATCTTAGGGAAGATGGTCTCATGCATGCTGCTCATTCCATATGCAAGGCTTTATATGAGACCAATTTAAGAATGGCCACAAGTGACTCAGAGTTGGGAAGATCTAGTGGTTGTCACACAAAAATACAGGAAGAGATGGCATGATGAACAAGAACTCATTTAACTGTGAGAAGACCTTTTACACAACCAACTCTTACAGTGACCATTACTACCGATCCCTCACATATGGGTTGGGGAGCTCATATAGGATCACTCAATGAAAGAGCGTGTATGGATGTATTAGGAATCAGTCCAACACACCAGTGTACTGGAATAAAAAAAACAGTGTTCCTAGCCTTAGAAGCTTTTCAGAAAGTGCTATGGGGGAAATCAATATTAAAACAGAAAGACAATACTATAACATCGTTTTATATCAACAAAGAAGGGGGAACTAATCATTTGTCCTATCAAAGCTAGACCAAGAAATTTGGAAATGGGCTCTTCAGAGACAGATGTATCTGTCACCAATTCTTCTTCCAGGAAAGGACAATGTACAAGCAGGCAAACTAAGTAGGCAATCATCAACTGCTCACGAGTGGGAAATCAATCAGTAAGTGCTAAAACAAATATTCAAGTATTGGGGCACACCAAAAATAGATATACTCGCACCACCAGAAAACACAAATAGGGAAAACTTTTCATCCAGACATCCACACCACCAATTATTAGGGAACGCACTGTCGATAAATTGGTCAGGGATTTTTGCATATTTGTTTCCTCCGATACCTGTGATACACAGGGTAATCAACAAGTGCAAACAGGACAAAATTACCCGAATCCTTACTGGCCCACAGTGGGCAAGACAGACTTGGTACTCAAAACTGTTAGAAATAGCAAAAGGAAACATTCAGAAATTGCCAAATTGACATGACTTACTGTCAGTAAACAAGAGCCAAGTTTTTTATATAGAGCAAGAAACATTAAGTCAAGCAACATGGCTTCTAAAGATTTAGAATTTGCTCACCTGCATCTACCAGAAAAAACAATGGCATAGAAGCTAGAAGGCCAACTACAAGAAAATGTTCATCGCAAAATGGGAAAGGTATAGTCACTGGTGTAAAAAAAAAAAAAGTGGGGTCTTCTAGAACAGAACACAAAAGATGTTACAATACTAATGTATCTCATGCATCTACTACACTGCAAGTTAACATATGCTTTTTTAAAAAGTACATCTAGCAGCCATCATGGTTTAAACAAGAGAACACATAGGAAGAAGTCTCTACCTCTCCTGTAATAAAATTTATTTTAGAGGGAGCAAAAAGAATAGCACCACCCAGAAAGGTACCTCCTCCATCATGGAACTTAAATTTGGTTTTAACGCAACTGATGGGGAAACCCTTTGAACCTTTTCTCAAGGCATCTTTAAAAATACTAAGGCTAAAAGCAGCCTTTCTTGTAGCAATGACATCCCTGCGTAGAGTGAGTTACAAGCCCTCACTATTCAAGCACCTTATTTGCAAATTCACAAAGACAGGGTGGTCATGAGGACAGACCCATATTTTCTAACATAAATAGTCTCAGATTTTCACATTAATCATTCAGTACAAATCCCAAGTTTTTTCCAAGAACCTAAAAACCACACAGAAAGAGTGTAACACACGTTGGATGCTAAGAGAACAATCATGTACTATTTAAAAAGAACAAAAATAATCAGGGAAAAAAACACTTTTTTGTATCCTTTGTAGAAACTAATAAAGGAAATCTAGTCACCAAAGAAACTATTGCAAAGAAACTATTAAATTGTGTCACACAAGTGCAGGAGCACCATTAAGTTATAATCCAAGAGCGCATTCAGCATACGAAAAGAAGCACAACAGCCTTTCTAGCAAACATACTGCTGCAGGATATTAGTATGGCAGCGACCTAGTCACAGGTTCATACTTTCACAAAGCATTATTGCTGAGACATTCAAAAACACAAGGAAGCTAAAGTTGGACAAAGAGTATTGAAACATTTATTTACCAATTTAAGTTAATCTTCATCCCAGTCATCTCATAAGCAAAATACTGCTACAAAATCAATGCACAGTATGTGAATCCAAAAAAGATCCCTGCTGCAAACTAAAAAAATTCTTACCTCTAGGTGTAGTTTTGCAGCTTGAAGAATTTTCTGGATTCACAAGCGACCCATCCACTTCCTCAGAAGAAGGCAAAAAAAGGAAAAAAAAAAAAAGAATCTGAAGATGGCAACCAACGGAAAGGCTTCAGTGGAGCGCACGTGATTTTACAAGAGGAGGATCCAGGCACCAAATGATGGAGGTTGAGAGAGAGAAAATTATAAAGGATTACTACTACTTTAGAGAATTCCGGTCCTAACCACTAAATGGCAGAATAATGCACAGCATGTGAATCCAGAAAATTATTCAAACTGCAAAACCTTCACGTACAAGTAAGAAACCTTTTCGTTACTGAGGGTTTACAGTCTTGTTGTCATGAGAAGGGTAAGGGCATCACCTGGTATTTCCGTTATAAAGTGGTGCAGGAGAAACAAAATGTCATCCTAATCTCTGCTCTGTGGTCTCACCCATTCAGTGTGGGCCCAAGCAACTCTAAGGACATGGAGGGAAAAATTGACCCAATGCCTTCGTACAAGCCCACCACTAAAGACCAAATCCAACCCAGCCTCAGGTCCCAGACTCATCCTCATCAGCAGTGGCCTCGTGCACACTACTGCAGTTGGGCTCACCTCCTCCACTGTATGGCTTCTTGTTCAGAAATTCAGAAGTCTAGACTTTTCATCTGTGTCTTTGTACCTTAGGGCTCCATACTCTTCCCTCTTCACTAGGTCCTATCATTTGAAGCACTTCCTTCAAGCATCCTTCCATCACATTTTGTGTGTTTGATGTTTGTGGTCAAGTGTATGCCCATACATGGGTCCACTAGAACCAAGCAACACAAAAGGGAAGTGCTCAAAGAAAGGCTAAACTAGTCTTGAGTTGCTTGTATTCCGGTTCAGAGAGGACCTGGCTTGGCAGTTAGACTTAGCTGTTCCTGTTGATGCAGGGTCAAGTCTGATTTGTATATGGCTGGGTGTAATCTGACATGGCATGGGTGGTCAAAAGAACTATGGGTTGGAAACAATCTCCCAAGTTTAGTTTCAGCTTTAACTTCGTTATAGACAGTAAGGCTCCAGCTCTGACTTTGTCATCTGTGCCTAATGCCATTTCCAGGGACTATGCAGCCATCGTATTTTTCGCAAACTGTCGCTTTGAAACTGGCAAGAAGAAGCTCCAGTCCCTGACATTTGAAGACTTTGCCTACTGTGCTGAGCAACTGATCAAGAACTGGACACTTGGGGCTGTGGGTGAGTGAGAGCTCCAGCCTTCTGTGACTATTTCTTCCTTCACTGTTTCAGTGCTTATCTCTTCCCTGTTTCTTGTATTACTTTCTCCTTCCGTTTTCATGAAACCTGCTTATCTGTTTGTTTGTTCGCTGGCTCCCTTTTTTTCTGTTCCAATTTCTGCAGAACGTGTCCTGTGATATTGTGTAGAAACAACCATGTGGTGGATGGATCTGTATTGGTGACACCCACATTTTATCGTGTTGTCCTCTAACTTAATCTGAGCACAGGTTTCCAATTATTCTTCTCGGTCTTCTCCGTTAGATAACCTTGTGAATGACATGGATGTGGATTTGGACAAAGAATTTCTGCAGGATTTAAAGGACCTGAAAATACTCATTACAGACAAGGACCTGCTTGATCAACACAAAAGGTACGAAGAGCCTGTTTAAGAAGGAGACAATCACTAAAACCATGAAGGTAGCAAGAGCGCTGTGCTCACTAGTGTAATGAGTGCAGTCCACTTTGTCCCCTCAACATTAACTTCCAGTCAGTAGTCGTGCATTGCAGGTATTCATCTAAGCCATGGGCACTCCCTTCTTGTAACATGCACAGAAGAGATTGTTGCTAGTGGCTCTTTAACAGATTGTATAGGCATTCAGCTCTGGTAAGAGCTTTTGTACCTTACAGCTACAGGTATTTATATTCAGGTGCGTAGGCTCATTAAGTGTATTTATTTTCAGCCGTAGTATTTGTATTGTAGTGTGTTATTAGTTGATTCTAAACTCCTCTAGTCATTGGCACCATAGAAAAACTACAGCTTTCTGATGATTTTTTCAGCTGCAATCCCAAGGACGACAACACCTTTGTGTGGTTTCCAAATTAAATTTGTATTAAATTATTAAACAAAAACATGTGAATCTTGCAGTAATTGAAATGCTGGGTGGAAGGAAATTTGTGGCTCCTTTCAGATTCCAGAACTTTCTATCACCGAAATGTGAGGAAAAAGTGTTTTTTCATTATTGCCAAATGTTCGAGGTTTGCCAAGGATTCTGGGTAACAGAACCTGGTGAGAACGCCACAAGTTACCCCATCCTGGGTTCCCCTATATGTCTAGTTTAAAAAAAGCACAGGTTTGGTAGGTTTTCCTAGCTACCGGCTGAGCTAGAGACCAAAATCCACAGCTAGGCACTTTCCCAAAAACATGTTGGTTTTCAATGTAAAAATGTGATGTGCCCATGTTGCTTTTTGGGGCGTTGCCTGTTGCGGGCAGTAGGCCTACCAACACAAGTGAGGTACCATTTTTATCGGGAGACATGGGGGAATGCTGGGTGGAAGGAAGTTTGTGGTTTCTCTCAGATTCCAGAACTTTGCAGCACCAAAATCTGAGGGAAAAGTGTTTTTTGCCAATTTTTGAGGTTTGTAAAGGATTCTGGGTAACAGAACCTGGTGAGCGCCACACAAGTCATCCCATCCTGGATTCCCCTAGATGAAAGTTTTGAAAAATGCACAGGTTTGGTAGGTTTTCCTAGCTGCTGACTGAGCTAAAGGCCAAAATCCACAGCTAGGCACTTTCCAAAAAACAAGTCAGATTTCAATGTAAAAATGTGATGTGTCCATGTTGCCTTTCCTGTGACGGGCAGTAGGCCTACCAAGGTCAGTGAGGTACCTTTTTTATTGGGAGACTTGGGGGAACACAGAATAGCAAAACAAGTGTTATTGACCCTTGTCTTTCTCTAAATTTTTTCCTTCCAAATGTAAGGCAGTGTGTAAAAAAGAGGTCTATTTGAGAAATGCCCTGTAATTCACATGCTGGTATGGGGACCCCGGAATTTAGAGATGTGCAAATAACCACTACTTCTCAACACCTTATCTTGTGCCCATTTTGGAAATACAAAGGTTTCCTTGATACCTGTTTTTCACTCTTTATATTTCACCAAAAGAATTGCTGTATACCCGGTATACAATAAAAACCCATTGCAAGGTGCAGCTCATTTATTGGCTGTCGGTACCTAGGGTTTTTGATGAACCTACAAGCCCTATATATCCCTGCAACCAGAAGAGTCCAGAATACTTAAGGATATATTGCTTTCAAAAATCTGCCATAGATGGAAAGAGTTATAGAAGAAAACGTGGACAAAAATGGCTCTTTTTTTCACCTCAATTTCAATATTTTTTATTTTAGCTGTGACTTTCTGTAGGAAAACCTTGAAAGATCTACACAAATGACCCCTTGTTGAATTCAGAATGTTTTCTACTTTTCATAAATGTTTAGCTGTCCGAGATCCAGCATTGTTTTCGCACCCATTACTGTCACTAACGTGAAGGAAGCTGAAAGCACAAAAAATAGTAAAAATAGGGTATGTCCCAGTAAAATGCCAAAATTGTGTTGAAAATGTGGTTTCCTGATTCAAGTCTGCCTGTTCCTGAAAGCTGGGAAGATGGTGATTTTAGCACCGCAAACCCTTTGTTGATGCCATTTACAGGGAAAAAAAACACATGCTTTCTTCTGCAGCCCTTTTTTCCCATTTTTCTGAAAAAAACAAAATTGTATCTGTATTTTGGCTAATTTCTTGGTCTCCTCCAGGAGAACCCAAAAACTCTGGGTACCTTCAGAATCCCTAGGATGTTGGAAAGAAAGGACGCCAATTTGTCGTGGATAGCTTATGTGGACAAAAAGTTATGAAGGCCTAAGCACAAACTACCCCAAATAGCCAAAAAAAAAAGCAGCACAGGGGTGGGGTTGTGGGTCGTGGAGGGGGGTAGGCCCAGCAGCTAGAGAGATAAAGCAAACATTTTTTTTATTTACATTTGTTTGAAAATAAATAAAATGTGTTATCATTTGTTTATTTGTTTGATGGAATGCTTGTATCTGTATTTTTTGTGTATTATGTTGCAGTTTATAGCGTCAACCATGTATAGGCTGTGCTCCCTGGTTTCAGTAATGACTCAGTGGACTATAAAGTCTGTCATCTTGATAGGGTGGCAGAGGATATATACATTTTTGTTGTCTGTGTGCTGTCGATGTAATGTGGACACAGTGCTGTATGGTTCCACTCACTTGAAGTTTGGTGGAAAAAGTAAATGACATTGAAGTGAATTTCTTAGACATTTCCACCATTATCCTGCCACTTATGTCTCTTTCTATTATTACACATTTCTTTTACCAGCCTTGTTTGCACGTCCCTACGTGGGAAGATCAGCATCTTCCATGAAATGGAGACTAACTTCAAGGTAGGTGTGATGTGCGGTAGGATGACTTAAAATTAGATTTCTCATACAAGAGCAAGCTGGCTATTTGCATCATATTTCTGTGTAGAGCATTTGTCGCTTTATTATTAACCTCATATAGATATTTCATTCTAAGAATTTAGAAGACATCTATGAACATTAAAAGTGTCCGGTATAACCATATGGAGAGTTCAAAAAATCATAAGTGAAGCACTAGGATGTTCAAAGGATAAATGGCAATGTCATTGGGTTCCTTTGGATAGTCAGCTTTTCTCTTTTACAAATTTTTAAAGTAGAAAAGTAGCAGAAAGCATTTTCACATCGAAATGTTTTATTGGGTGACAATTTGAAATTATCTATCTATCTATCTGTATAGAGATATAACCTACCTATAGCAAGTAGATAGTTATAGTTAGGATGTAATTCCCATAGAAAAAAAGCGTTTTTTTGTTTCCCCCAATAACTTTTGTGCAGCTTGATGAATCTTCACAAACCTTTCAAAACTAGTAAGCAAATCACTTCAGCTGCTGTCAGAAACGTTTGAGGGTGATTCGTTAAGTGGGGGTTGAGACAAGTGGAGGGGGAGTTGTGGCCACCATTTTCTTTCTCATGTCAGGCCTGGGGGTAGGAAAACATAAGGGGTCCACTTACAGGTACCCTGGCCCCCATAGGAGAGATGGACAAAAAATGTTTTTTTGGGGCCAGATATGCAGACCTAAAAAAAAAAAAAAAGAAAAGAAAAAGAATAAAAGCACCCACTAACACACCAAAACCCACAGCCAAAGGCCATGCATATCATTGATTGCATTAACGTGCGGTAATTAGATATTTCTTTACATTAAAAAAACATCGAAATTCACAGAAAAAAAACAAAAGGTTACAGGGACATTATTGTTAGGTTGACGTTTTACCCATACAAAACATGGACGTTTAACAGTTATAGTTATACTTATAGTTATATTTTTTCTGAAGAAGCTACAACTTGTGCCAGAAAGTAACTTAAGCAACAAGTTATAGTTTCTTAACATAAGTATAACTATAGCTGCTGAATTTCTATAGCTTCGTATGGGTAAAGTGTAAACCTAACTACAACATCCCTGTAAACTTTTATGTGTATATATATATTTGTTTCAGTTTTAAGGAAAATTAAAAGTCCATCTCATTTATCTCCCTTCTTTTTGCCATTGATTTCAGTCAATACTTGGCAACAACAATAGAAAAATACATTGTTACGTGGTTTGTTTGTTACAGACATGCCAGTAGAACATTTTACCTACTTTGTATATCACATGGTACCAGTAATAGTACCCAAAGAAAACTTTAATGGAAAGAGCCATCTAAATATTTACAATTCCCATTTCCTTTCTCTGATCTTGAACCACACTTTTCACAATTTTAAAATGCGGAGCATTAAATAGGTTGCTGGTGAACATTGACTGGAAATCACTATTCTATGTCTTCCTGTCATATTGCTTAAGACTATGCTTCGCAAGACATATTCTGCTGCTCATTGTGCACTGTATGAAGAATACCTGATTAGAGTGTATGACGGAGAGGGAAATTGGCTTTTGAAAATGTTGGGTGGGCCGTGCCCTACTAAAGGAGGGAAGTAGGTATGCTGTTTTGCCTTCCTGCCCTTGAACAGGAAAACAAATCCCCCAAAAATCTGATTATTTCCTAAGTGGACATTCAAACACTGTGACAGTCAAAATAATTCTTATAACCTCAGTGTTTCCATCTGCTTCCTGTGAACAAAAGGAAAGCAAATAAGGAGTGCCTTAAGCCTGCTCATGTTAATCCCTGTCCCTTTATATTGTCCCTGGTGTGCCTTTCCTTACAAAACTTCAAACATGGAGATTGACTTATCACGTGTAGCTTAAGAAACAAAACACATCCCATAGCATTTGATTAAATTGCTAAAGTTGGCAGACCTGAGTTCCGTATGTTTATCTGGAGTACTTGCCTCTCCCTCCCAGGGTCCAATACTTCAGCATTACTCCCTGCACAACCCAGCAGGTAGAATTGTAAAAGTAGTATTTAATTCCTTCTCATTCCGCTAGGGTTATTGCCACGACTATTACTGTGTCACTTACTACAATTTCAGTGCCAGCACCTGTCAGGCAAGCAGGCAATGCTGTAAAAGCCATATGTGGGTAACTCTAACCTAGTTCAGAGTAGGACCTCCTTGGCCTGCTAGTTCCAGTGACAAATTATGCCGGTTCAAGTTTTCACTATCCCATTTAAGGAAAGTGAACTTACACAAGTGCATGTCTGTGTGTCTGTTTTGCTTTTTGGGGGGCTTTTGTTTCTCTGTATTAGGTCCAAACGATAACATTTCTCTATAGTGTGATAAAAGATTACCTAAGAGTGCTCAGCGTAACATTGGGTTGAATTGGTGTAATTGAGTGACTTGTTATAGAGAAAGTTGGGCTTATTGGATGACAACCTCTGACAGTTTATAATAAATAATTTGAAAGAATTCGGAATGTTCATATTATCATTCATATTCTGCAGACGCTCTCCAGAGGGTTAATCAATATTGCAGCAAACCTGACACACACCAAAGATGTGAGGGACTTCTTCATAGATCTTGTGGAAAAGGTATGTTTATATTTGTAATGCCTCATATTCCCTATAGACGTTCTTCTTTGCAATATCTCTCATCAGCATTTTCTGTCTTCCAGATTTCTTCTCATTTCCCTTAGCAGTTTCATTGTACCTGTGTACCTACTCTGCCCTCAGCATTACTCTTTCTTTTGTCTACTTCATTTCTCCTCATCAATTCTTTCCTCATTCGGCTGCTTTCCAGTACACCCACCTCCTCTATTAGGCAGTCTCTGTCTACTACCTCTCTTCACTCAGTCTGGCTCCCTAGTCTGTCTTGTCTCCTCAGTAATGCATCACCCCTCCTCAGTAGTTCTTGCCACCCCAGCCCCTTCCCACCCAGTTCACCCTCTCGCTCTTCTCAGCATTTGCTTTGTCCACACTGTCCACCACCTCTTCTCAGCTGTCCCTGTCTCATCAAACCTTATGACTACTACTCTATTGCCCATGCCTGCCAAGTGTCACACATCTTGTGTGATATTAACACGTTATCCACTGACAGCATTTCCTATTTCTGTTCAGTCTCTAGACTTTGAGTCTGTGTCTTAAAATTGCATGCAAATCAGGAGCCATCCATGATCATAAAGTCGCCAGTCTAAGCTTGCTGGGATGGGTAACACAGATGGTGCTACCTACCTTCTTCTGTCCCTGGTGCCGAAAGGTGAACACAGCTCCCAGAGAAGTCATGCTGTGCTCCCTGGCCAGGTAATGTGAGACTGACCTGTCTGTAGAGCATAAGCAAGTCTAGTCTCGGGGTGCTTACTCTCTCAAAGTTCACACAGAATCTGGACACAGATCTAGTGCTAGCATAGTGAGTTCTCTAGGTCACCTGAGACCACTCCATGCACAGTTGAGCACTTCTCTGGATCCAGAGGAGCCTCTTTGCCTTAGATAGCAGCTCAGAGCTGCATGCATCATTATACCTCTGGCTCTTAACTGCCTCTACTACCGTTATACCTCTGCTATCGATTCCCTGCAGTCTTCGCTGAAATTTCCAGAGGCAGCGTAATACAGAGTCCTCCAGCAAGTTATTTTTTAGAGGGCAGGAGATGATAATTATAATGCCAGGGATGGTGTTTCACAGACCAAATCACCAGGGACAACACCGCAAAGGTATGCTGAGTAGAGCTTTATGTCCTCAGCTCCTCACCCAACATTCTGAAATCCTGTTTGATGTAGGTATAGTGTGGAACATGAAAGCCTTAATTCTCTCCCTTGGATCAGGTCATGAAACTCTAACCATGGGTCTGTTATGCTGTCTTCAGAGTCGTTGTGTAGCAGGTTGCAAAACATTTGAAAATTCCATGCAGTGTGCAGTTGAGACTTGCCATAATTTGTAGAATGTGTAGAAATATATCTACACTCTCTTGAATGGGTCTTAAATCAAAAATGACTGGAGCGCTCCTCGCTCTTTGTCTGATGGCCCTGGACTTCTATATAAAACATCATAAGGGTAGACATTTAGGGTTACTGTTAGCAGCGACCTCATGTTACGAGCAATAACAAATACAACCCTTGGGCTTTAAGTTTTTTGATGAACTCTAATATCTGGTCCAGATCGTTTAATTGAAAATACCATGACTGCTATTGACAACATGCATTCTGTTGTTAAAAGAAAGCACAGGACTGGAGGATGGTTTTCAATATCATATGGTGATGCAAATTTTGTGGAATTGTTCAGGTTGGTTTGTTCTGATTGTTGCAAGATGAGAGTTGGGACAATTAGAGGCAGCAGATCAAGGTAAAATGTCCAAGAAAATAAATATATATATATGTTCGATGGCATGTGTAGCTGCAGATACACATGCTGTGCATTATCATGCCATCTAGTGTTGGGCTCTGAGTGTTACAAGTTGTTTTTCTTCGAAGAAGTCTTTTCGAGTCACGAGACCGAGGGACTCCTCCCATTTCGGCTCCATTGCGCATAGTCGTCGACTCCATCTTAGATTGTTTTCTTTCCGCCATCGTGTTCGGACGTGTTCCTCTTCGCTCCGTGTTTCGGTTCGGAAAAGTTAGTTAACAATCGGAAAATTCGACGGTATTGTTTGCGCTCGGTATCGGGTTAGCAATAGCACATCGACACCGAAGAAAAGAAGAGCTCCGGCAGCCCTTCGGGGCTTCCACTCCCCGGCGGTGCCTCGTCGGCCCGACCGCGTGCGTCTTCAAGGCTCATGGAACGGACCCCATTCCGCTTCTGCCCCGAATGCCACGCTAAGTATCCTTATACAGACCAGCATTTGGTCTGTAATTTGTGTTTGTCCCCCGAACACAACGAGGATACCTGCGAGGCCTGTCGGGCATTTCGGTCGAAAAAGACGCTACAGGACCGGAGAGCTTGAAGGCTTCAAATGGCGTCGACGCCGGCTGGACAGCCCGACGTCGAAGAAGAGGAGACATTCTCCATTCCTGATTCGGACTCGGACGAGCCCAAGAATGAGCAGCCGGCGAGGCAACAAACCGTGAGTAAAACAGCCCCGGCCAAAACTCACTCAGAAATTATGAAAGCCCAGGGGACGCCACCGCCATCAGGCCATGGCTTTACCCGTAAGCATGGTGACCAAGCATCGGCACTGAAAAAGGGCACACACCAGCCGAAGACATCCGACTCCGGTCGAGATACCGGCACAGAGTATACTCGACACCGAGATACCGTCTCCGACCAAACTCGGCACCGAGAGATCGGCACCCCGAAACCTAAAAAAGTTGCTTCGGAGCCGAAAAAGACTGCTGAAAAGGTTTCGATGCCGAAACATCCAGCCTCGGAGACAAAACAAAGCTCCTATACCGACGAACAAGTCCTTTCCTCACAATTACAAGGCCATAAATTTGGATAAGAACTAGAGATGGGAGAGCCAGACTATACACAGAGGAGGCTCCATATACAGAAGGACACAGGGAAAATAAGAACTCTTCTCCCAATTAAAATGAAGCGGAAACTAGCTTTCCATGAAACAGAAAAGCAGCCAAAAGCAAAGGTGGCTAAATAAAAAACACCACCACGTTTTTCACCACAGCCATCGCCACCGCACTCACCACAACTGTCCCCAATTGCAACACCCCCAATGATGCAATCACCAACGCACACAGGGATGAGCCAAGATGACCCAGATGCATGGGATCTGTACGATGCACCAGTATCTGATAATAGTCCGGATTGATACCCGGCAAGACCATCACCACCAGAAGACAGTACTGTTTACATGCAGGTGGCCTCCAGGGCAGCTACTTTTCATAACGTAGCACTGCATTCCGAACCTATAGAGGATGACTTTTTATTCAATACCCTGTCATCAACACATAGCCAATACCAAAGTTTGCCTATGTTACCAGGCATGTTAAAACACGCTAAACAGGTGTTTCAAGACCCAGTCAAAGGCAGAGCCATCACACCTAGGGTGGAGAAGAAGTACAAACCTCTCCCTACGGACCCTGTGTACATAACGCAACAGCTAACTCCTGACTCAATGGTAGTAGGAGCAGCCCGGAAAAGGGCAAACTCACAGATTTCGGGGGATGCACCACCACCCGACAAGGAAAGTCGGAAGTTCGATGCAGCAGGGAAAAGGGTGGGAGCACAGGCAGCCAATCAATGGCGAATTGCCAATTCGCAAGCTTTATTGGCAAGATATGACAGGGCACATTGGGACGAAATGCAACATTTCATTGAACACCTTCCCAAAGAGTTTCAGAAGCGTGCCCAACAGGTTGTGGAGGAAGGCCAAAGTATCTCCAACAACCAAATAAGATCTGCTATGGACTCAGCAGACACAGCCACCAGAACAGTAAACACAGCAGTCACCATTCGGAGACACGCATGGCTATGCACCTTCGGATTTAAGCCAGAGATCCAGCAGGCTGTTCTAAATATGCCTTTTAATGGACCACAATTGTTTGGGCCGGAGGTGGACACAGCTATAGAAAAGCTAAAGAAAGACACTGATACAGCCAAAGCCATGGGCGCGCTCTACTCTCCACAAAGCAGAGGCACCTTTAGGAAGCCACACTTTAGAGAGGGGTTTCGGGCCCAAAGCACAGAGCCTTCTACCTCACAGGCTAGACCCACATACCAGGGCCAATACCAAAGAGGAGGCTTTCGGGGACAATATATGGGTGGACAGTTCCCTAAAACAAGAGGGAAATTCCAAAGCCCAAAAACCCCACAAACTAAACAGTGACTCCAATGTCACAAATCCCCAACACATAACACCAGTGGGGGGGAGACTCACAGATTATTACCTAAATTGGAAACACATAACTACGGACTTGTGGGTCCTAGCCATTATCCAACATGGTTATTGTATAGAATTCCTACAATCACCACCAAATGTGCCTCCAAAAGCGCACAACATGTCCAAACAGCACTTGGATCTATTACAACTAGAAGTCCAAGCGTTGTTACAAAAAGATGCAATAGAACTAGTACCCAACCATCAGAAAGGAATAGGTGTTTACTCCATGTATTTCCTAATACCAAAAAAGGACAAAACACTGAGACCCATCTTAGATCTCAGAACACTAAATCTTTACATCAAATCAGATCACTTTCACATGGTGACACTTCAAGACGTGATTCCCTTGCTCAAACAACAGGACTACATGTCAACATTAGATCTCAAGGATGCTTACTTCCACATACCCATACATCCTTCCCACAGGAAATACTTAAGATTTGTAATCCAAGGAGTACATTACCAATTCAAAGTGTTACAGTTCGGAATAACAACAGCACCAAGAGTAATCACGAAATGCCTTGCGGTAGTAGCTGCACATATCAGGAGACAGCACATACACGTATTCCCTTACCTAGACGATTGGTTAATAAAAACCAGCACTCAGCAACAGTGTCTTCAACACACAAACTACGTCATAGAAACCCTTCACAAGTTAGGGTTCTCAATAAACTACCAAAAATCACATTTACAACCGTGTCAAATACAACAATACTTAGGAGCAACAATCAACACACAAAAAAGGATTGCCACTCCAAGTCCACAAAGGGTACAAGCATTCCAAAACGTAATACTAAACATGCACCCAAACCAACACTATCAAGTAAGGTTTGTGATGAAACTTCTGGGCATGATGTCTTCATGCAAAGCCAGTGTCCCAAACGTAAGACTACACATGCGGCCCTTACAGCAGTGCCTAGCAACACAATGGACACAAGCACAGGGTCATCTTCAAGATCTAGTGTTGATAGACCGCCAAACATACTCCTCGCTTCAATGGTGGAATCCTATAAATTTAAACCAAGTGTGGCCATTCCAAGACCCTGCGCCTCAATACGTGATCACAACAGATGCTTCCATGATAGGGTGGGGAGCACACCTCAACCAGCACAGCATGCATGGACAATGGGACGCTCAACAAAGCCAGCTTCATATAAATCATCTAGAACTACTAGCAGTGTTTCTAGCATTGAAAGCATTTCAACCGTTAATAGCAAACAAACACATTCTTGTCAAAACAGACAACATGACAACAATGTATTACCTAAACAAACAGGGAGGGACACACTCATCACAGCTGTGTCTCTTAGCACAAAAGATTTGGCATTGGGCGATTACAATCACATTCGCCTAATAGCACAGTACATCCCAGGAATTCAAAACCAGTTAGCCGACAAACTCAGTTGAGATCACCAACAAATCCACGAATGGGAAATTCATCCCCAGATACTACAAACTTACTTTCAAAACTGGGGAACACCACTAATAGACCTATTCGCAACAAAAGAAAACGCAAAATGCCGAAACTTCGCGTCCAGGTACCAACACCCTCGCTCCAAGGGCAATGCGTTATGGATGAGTTGGTCAGGGATATTTGCTTACGCTTTTCCCCCTCTCCCACTCCTTCCGTATCTAGTAAACAAATTGAGTCAAAACAAACTCAAACTAATACTAATAGCACCAACTTGGGCACGCCAGCCATGGTACACGACACTACTAGATCTGTCAGTAGTACCTCATATAAAACTACCAAACAGACCAGATCTGTTAACTCAACACAAACAGCAGATCAGACACCCGAACCCAGCATCGCTCAATCTAGCAATCTGGCTCCTGAAATCTTAGAATTTGGACATTTAGACCTTACACAAGAATGTATGGCGGTCATTAAACAAGCTAGGAAACCTACTACAAGACATTGTTACGCAAATAAATGGAAAAGATTTGTTTATTACTGCCATAATAATCAAATTCAACCACTACATGCGTCCACAAAAAACATTGTAAGCTACTTATTACACTTACAAAAATCAAAGCTAGCTTTTTCGTCTATTAAAATACATCTCACAGCAATATCTGCCTATCTGCAGATTACACATTCAACATCACTTTTTAGAATCCCAGTCATAAAAGCATTTATGGAGGGTCTAAAGAGAATCATACCCCCAAGAACACCACCAGTTCCCTCATGGAACCTCAATATTGTATTAACACGACTCATGGGTCCACCATTTGAACCCATGCACTCTTGTGAGATGCAATACTTAACCTGGAAAGTAGCCTTCCTAATAGCTATCACATCTCTTAGAAGAGTAAGTGAAATACAAGCATTTACCATACAAGAACCCTTTATACAAATACACAAACATAAAGTGGTTCTACGCACAAATCCAACATTTTTACCAAAAGTTATATCACCGTTCCACCTAAATCAAACTGTGGAACTCCAAGTCTTTTTTCCACAACCAGACTCAGTAGCCAAAAGGGCATTACATACATTAGACATCAAAAGGGCACTAATGTATTACATTGATAGAACAAAACAGTTTCGCAAAACAAAACAATTGTTTGTAGCCTTTCAAAAACCTCATGCAGGAAATCCAAACAAGGCATTGCCAAATGGATAGTTAAGGTATTCAAACTTGCTATGTTAAAGCAAAGAGAGAACTGCCTATTACTCCAAAGGCACACTCCACTAGGAAGAAAGACGCCACAATGGCCTTTCTAGGAAATATACCTATGACAGAAATTTGTAAGGCAGCCACATGGTCTACGCCTCATACATTCACAAAACATTACTGTGTGGATGTGTTAACAACACAACAAGCCACAGTAGGACAGTCAGTATTACGAACATTATTTCAAACAACTTCAACTCCTATAGGCTAAACCACCGCTTTTGGGGAGATAACTGCTTACTAGTCTATGCACAGCATGTGTATCTGCAGCTACACATGCCATCGAACTGAAAATGTCACTTACCCAGTGTACATCTGTTCGTGGCATGAGACGCTGCAGATTCACATGCGCCCTCCCGCCTCCCCGGGAGCCTGTAGCCGTTAAAAGTTGATCAAAATTATATATTAAATGTTAATAAAACTTGTACATTTGTAAATTTGTAAATATATATCACTTTTAGACACATTATGTACATACATACTTACTGCATTGCATGGGCACTATTACTATATACACAACTCCTACCTCACCCTCTGCGGGAAAAACAATCTAAGATGGAGTCGACGCCCATGCGCAATGGAGCCGAAATGGGAGGAGTCCCTCGGTCTCGTGACTCGAAAAGACTTCTTCGAAGAAAAACAACTTGTAACACTCCGAGCCCAACACTAGATGGCAGGATAATGCACAGCATGTGAATCTGCAGCGTCTCATGCCACGAACAGATGTACACTGGGTAAGTGACATTTTCCATATATATGTTTGAGGCACGTGTGGCCATAAATGCAGATGCTGTGCATACTCATGTAATTTAGTGTTTGGCCCAGATGTGTGTAAGTTTTTTCTTCGGAAAAGTCTTCTCTTCTCTAGGTGCAGTGACTCCCCATATTACGGTCATGCCCATGGACATCAGCTCCATTGTTAGATTGCTTTCCGCACAGCAAGTGAGGATGAAAATGTAGGGCAGTGATATAGAAAAGAGAGATGACCATGCATAAAAAGTAAAGAATAAAGGACATTTGCAACAACAAATGGCTTCCTTGGAGCAGGGTGGTGGCATGTGAATGAAACAAGAGTACTACATGGCACGAACAGATGCATACAGGGTAAGTAATATTTCTGTTTGAGGCATGTGTGGCTGTAGATACACAAGTTGTCCATAGACTGTAAAGCAGTCCTTCCCTAAGTTGTGGTTTGCCTGATGATGTTGCAGAGGTCTTAAAAAGTGTGCTTTGAGTAGCCTGGCCAACATTAGTTTTTTTGGCATGCCATGCCAATATATCCACACAATAGTGTTTTGTGAAGGTGTGTGGTGTACACCAGGTGGTTGCTTTACAGATGTCAGCCATGGGAATGTTCTTAGGAAAGCCACTTTTTTACGAGTAGAGTGGGATCTGGGGGGATAGAAAAAGGTATTTTGACTTTTGCAGTATAACTCGTGCCCTAAGGTATCTATAACTAGCGCCCTCGCAATGCACTGCTAATTAACCCACAAAATATGGCACTCATGGCATGTTTGTTAACATCATTGATAATATCAATGTAATATTTGCAGTAAAAATTTTGATGGAAAAAGCGCAAATTATAGTTAACTTAGAGCACAAGTTATAGTTTAGTTAGTTGAGGTAACTCTAACTATACCTGATGAATTTCTATGGTTTTGTATGTTTAAAATGTGAGCCTAACTATAAAGTCTCTGTATATATATATGTACACACACACATACATTAATCGTACCTAGTGGCCACTAGGTAGTTATAGTTAGGACCATGTTTCCATTGAAAAAGCGTTTTTTGACTTGCCTGTATCTTTGGCACTGTTTGACGAATTTTTCAACAAAAAAAAAAAAAGTGTTGCGGTGATTCTTGTTGCAAATGGTAAGTTTCGGGGTGATCTGTCAAGCGGGGGATGAGAAAAAGGGAGTTAAAAAACGTTGCATTTCCATGTTAATTCCCATAAGATTCTTTAGAAACGACTATAGGCAGAACCACTGGACAGATTTACACCAAATTTGGAAGAAAGCTTGCTGTTGGTGCACAGATTACGCTTTCACTTATTTGGTGTGAATCTGTTCAGTAGTTTTTGAGATGTTAAAGGGATAAATTTGTGTTCGATGGCATGTGTAGCTGCAGATACACATGCTGTGCACATCCCGCCATCTGGTGTTGGGCTCGGAGTGATACAAGTTGTTTTTCTTCGAAGAAGTCTTTTCGAGTCACGAGACCGAGGGACTCCTCCCATTTCGACTCCATTGCGCATGGGCGTCGACTCCATCTTAGATTGTTTTTTTTCCGCCATCGGGTTCGGACGTGTTCCTTTTCGCTCCGTGTTTCGGGTCGGAAAGTTAGTTGTGAATCTGCAGCGACTAATGCCACGAACAGATGTACACTGGGTAGGTGACATTTTCCATACTGCTGGTCGCAAATATTTCACGAATAATGAGTGAAATTTGCAAATTTTTCACGAATACGCCTCCAAAAAGAAGCGTTCCAATTGGCTGACTGGATCCTGACTACAAAGTTGTGGCCACCAGTTTACTTCACTGGAATTGAAAGTGGCATAAGGGGTCAGGGTGAAGATACCCTGACCCCAGGGGTGGGTTATAGGTGTGTTTTAACTGCAAATAATGGGTTTAAATTAATTTTGCATCACCATGCTCGATATTTGTGAAAATTTGTGAATATGGAAATATGTGAAAGAAAAAACACCTACTCATTCATACACTAATTCATTCACTCATACATGCACTTGGAGAATAATGCATCCAGACACACCCACTCAGACACTCATGCACCTCCTCACACGACTCAGACTCACACACCCACTCAAAGATCCACTGACAGAGACAGGCCATGTGGCCAGCCTGAGCTGCCTGCAGCCAAAGGACTTGCGTGGCATGGAGTTGGGTGGTTATAAGGGCTTTGCTGAAAGACCTTGCTGTAGGCCAGGTCTTGCGACCAACCTTTGGGCCATGCATGGGGGGGTTGGAATAATGTTGGTAATAAAAATTGCTTTATGTTAAAAAAAAAAAAACTATTCAAATTCACTGAAAAAAACAAAGGTTACAGGGACGTTATAGTCAGGTTCTGAATTTACTCGTACAAAACCGTAGAAATTCAGCAGTTATAGTTAGGGTTCTTTTTAAGTAACTATTACTCACGCCCTAAGGTAACTATAGAGCGCGCCATCGCCATGCAGAGCTAACTACTCCACATATTATTTCATTGAGATCCTGTATGGTATATTTGATATCATACTGCAACATTTGCAAGACAATTGACAAGGAAACTGTGCATGCTCCCTGCTTGTGGGAGCAATGCCGGCTCCCACAGGACGTGGGGAGCGGGCTAGGACTGTTGGGACCTTGAGGCTCATGCAGGGTCCTGTCACTATCTCTTTCTATTCCATCTCATGGTGGGATGGAAGAGAGAGAGAGAGTTATTGCAGTGGTCTCTCTAAGCAGTCACATGTGGCATAATGGTTAGGGTCTCAGATTCTTACACTGAAAGTTGAGGGTTCTAGTCTTGGTTTGTCTATGGTCATTTCCCCTACTTTAATTTCTTTTAAGCTTTAAAGGTTTAAGGGTCATAATGAAAGGTTAGCTCACTCTTTTTAATTGACAAATACATTTTTCCTTTAAATTTGTCCAGGAATATTTCATCCTAAGTATATAATTTATCAAAGGGCAAAAAACTCTCTCTCTCAATTTCTTTTTTAACCTCTTTCTCTCACTCACACACCCACTCAGACCCTTATGCACCCACTCACAGACCCACTCACTCACATACCCACTCATAGCCCCACTTAGACCCTCACATACCAACTCATAGACCCACTCACACTCATGCACCTACTCACAGACCCACTGAAACCCTCACACACCCAGTCATAGACCCACACAGACACTGATACATCCACTAAGACACTGATGCACCTACTCTCACACTCGGGCAGACACTCTCACCCCCAGATACATCCTTTAACATGTATTCTCACATCCAGAGAGCCAGGCCGAGGCCAACTACTGCCGTGCACGGCCAGAGAGCTGTATGCAGCTTGGGGTTGGGCGGTTAAGAGGGTTGCTTGCAGGGTCTAGCCGCAGGCCAGGCCCTGCTTCCAACTGCTGGCCGTGTGCAATGGTGGCTTTATTAACGTAAAGTAAAGAAAATGACTGTTCAATGGCATGTGTGGCTGTAGATACACATGCTGTGCATACTTCTGCCATCTAGTGTTAGGTCTGGATGTATACAAGTTGTTTTTCTTCAAAGAAGTCATCAGTGTCACAAGGTAAAGTGACCCCTCTTTTTAGTGATGCTGCGCATGGTCATCAACTCCATTGTTAGATTGTTTTGTTTCCGCCATTGAGTTCGGACATGTTCGTCGGTGTTCCAGATCGAGATCGCCTCAGGCCCCCTTTGGAATAGTTATAAAAGTTATATTTGTGTGTATTGTTTTCGATCTCGTTATACTCACATACTGACAACTCTGGAAGAAAAACACAGCTCGTCGGATCGACTTAGTTCGTCTACGGCAGGGGTCTTCAAACTGGGGGGCGGCCCCCCTAGGGTGGCCTCAAGTAATCCCATGGAGGTTGGGGGGGCAGGCTCTGGCCAAAACAAACATTGTACAGATACCAGTGCTTTGTATTAAGCAGAAACACGTTATTGCCTTTTAAAAAAGGTAACAGTACTTAACTGCAATGTTTAAATAAGTCTAGACATTTTAAACATTACCATCATTATTAAAAAAATGCGAAAAATTCAAAGGGGAGGCCAGTGATTTTTACTTTTCAACTTGGAGGGGCTGCATTAAAAAGTTTGAATACCACTGGCCTATGGCCTTCAGGCCATGCCTGATTGGGTATCTATATTTTCAACACTTCGGTATCAATTTGAAATGCACTGCTGTTGGAACGGAGAGCTTTTCGTTTTTGCCCCAGGTGTCACGCCAAGTACCCCCACACAGACCTCCACTCGGTGTGCAGTCTTTATCACTGGACCAAAATGAAGAGGACTGTGAGGCCTGCCGATTGTTTTGGTAGAAGAAGACACTACGAGATCATCAGGCACGTCAAAAAGAAATGCAGCGAAAGGGCATAGAAGACACACCGTATATCTTCTGTATCCAAGACATCGAGCCGTAGGAAGAGTTCCAAGAGGCTACTGCAGTGGAAGAGGAGGCCTTATCAATTGCAGAATTGGGATCCAAATAGGAAGATGAAGATGGCATGCAGTCACAACAGGTACCATCAGCGCAGCACGCAGTGAGTACAAAGCCCCATATTCTAAAGAAGCATGCTGCTTAAACAGAGATTAATGCTATTGGGCCACCACTGCCAGCAGGCCATGGTCTGCTCCGAACAGTTGCCAAGGATGCCTGGCCTTCCGGCTCATCACCGAAGGCCAAGCTTAAAGACTCCTCACACAAAACAGCCTCCAAGGTTTCGGCTTAGACCCAAACTAGGCTGTCTTCAGTTCCGACAGCATCGAAACTGAGTTTTATTCAACATCAAAGCAAAATCATTCTTCGGTACCAAAAGCGTTCACATTTGGATCAAAATCATCTGTTTCGGTGCCAGAGCATATTTTACAGACTATGGCTGAAAAGCTTGATCCGAAACAAAATACTATTCACATTCAGCCATATACTGGTCGGATTGTTGCTAAATTTGCCCATCCTAAGACACAGACTTCAGTTGAGGAGGCTACTAATGTACAACCACCTCCATAGAAGAAAAGGAAGAAGGACATTGCTACCAGTCTAATACCTCCACCTTTACCACCATCTCTTCCACCTCCACCCCCTTCACCACAGTCCTCACACTTCGAGGCGGAGGATTTAATACATCACACTTCAGTAGGGTCACCACACTCCTATATAGAAGATCAAGGGATTTGATGATACACAACAGCCACCATTAGAACTCTGGGACACATATGATCTGACCCACCAGGGGACACAGATCCTGATTTGTATCCAGCAAAACCATCTCCACCTGATGTTACTACATCTTTAAATGAGCTATTAGTTAGAGCAGCTGCATACCATCAGGTTCCATTACATAAAGACCCCATAGAAGATGATTTTTTTATTTAACACTCTTTCTTCCACAAATAGGGCATCTCACTATCTCCCTATGTTAAAAGGGATGACTAGGCATGTAGAGGAATTTTTTTAAGATCCTGTTTGCACCCGAATATATATTTTTTTTTAATCTCTTTATTTGTTGTTATATAATACTCATAGACGACATCTGACTTGAGTCATCATAATCATAACCTTCATCATTTAACTGTAGTACAACACAAGGAGGAGGGAAGAGGGACCATCAGCGGCAGGACCAGCTGCCCCAACTATAGTTAACTTTATTTTGTGTGTAACACCCATTCATCAAAGTGATACAAGAGGACGGTTAGCAACTACACCTTCTTGTTTCCCACGTAGGTCCACAATGGGAAATGCTGATATCCTTGTAATGCCTCTGTGGTGTGCCCCAATTGTGTGGTAGCCGTCGCGGTGTCAGTGTCTTGCGCTGTGCGGACATCACTGTCCTAGAGCTGTATTGATTAATGATACATATGGATGATGTATAAACCCTGTCAGGCATGTGGTGTCCAATGTTCGTGGGGGCCTATAGTGCCCGGTGTACTTACTCATAGCATGAATGCCATGCGCCCTCTTCTGACTGTGGGTGTGACTATGGTGATAGTACTCAATTATATTTCCTAATGCATGCCAAACCAGAACCATTGGCTCAGGGGGGACAAGTGTCATTTTTAACCTCAGTCTTGACTATGAAGGTGTCCCAGGTATCCAGTCCAATTATTAATACTCCCCTGTCATTAAGAGAATGAAGTGTGTGTGCTTCCACCTTCGCCCACTTTAGCAAATCTCCCAGCCGTTGGCGCGTGTTTGGCACCCCTGGCGCTTTCCATTCCATTGCTATAAGGTGTTTGAATAACACAAATGCCAGATCAATACATCTGTGGGTTTGGCCATCTCTTCAATCTCGTCAAGACCTGGTGCGAATGCCTGACAGGCATGATTCCGGTGTAGGGAGCAATGTGTGACAGACTAGTTCTCATGTTAAGGAAGTGATGTCGCGCCAAGCCCGCTGTGCAGGTGGGCAGGCCCACGTCATGTGACAGAACGTAGCACCTGGCTCTCCACAGCGCAGGTAACCATGATTAGTCTGAGGGAACATGCGATGAAGCCGGTGAGGGGATAGGTAGGTTTGGTGAAAGTAATTAAATTGGGTGTAGCGGAATCTGGGGTTACGTGACACTTCCTTTACCATTCGAATCGCTGAGGCCCATGTAGACTGTGCCAGTAGTTCATCTCGCACGTGCTCCTGCCTGATCTGTATCAGGAAGTCCCAGGAGAGAGCTATACAACTGAGATGTAATGTGAGTAGGCCCTATGCCGGACAGTATCACATGTAATGAAGCCGAAACCTGATGTTCAGAGTCTCCGCCTCGCCATACATTACGTAGAAGCCCTATGCCGTAGGTGTCATCTAGTTCTGTGTATGTCATAAGAAAGCCTTCCTTAAATAAGTCACTGATAGTGTGTATTCCCAGCTCTAATCATGGATCTAGGGAGTGCTGTATGTGTAGCTTCTTTGCGCCCGGAAAATCTAGCAGTGGAATCTTAAGTGAGTAAGGCAGAGTTGTGGTCTTTCCACTTATGTAATGGCCCCAACACACGCGGGCCTCTTCCATCAGGTAATTTCCTCGCAGAGGAAGGATTGTGTGGTCCTGTAACCATGCTAGCACACACTCCTCCCAGACTTTCACGCATTAACGTTGACTCCTCATTGGGAGAGTTCTGTAGCCATTGGAGTGGCCACACTGCAGCTGCGCTGCTGCATAGTACAGCTCATAATTTGGCATGCCTAGGCCACCTTCCATGAACAGGTGGCGTGTTGCAGCAAGTGCAACACGCCTCCGACCGGTACCCCATATTAGTTCTAACATCAGACCGTTCAGGGTTCTGAAAAAGGATCAGGGTACTACTAATGGTAATGCAGTAAAGAAATATAGCAGCCTGGGAGGTATGATCATCTTTGCAGTAGCCACTCATCCCAAGGGCGATAGTGGTAGAGACCCCCAGAAATGTAGGGATCCCTTAATCGCGCGCATCGCACATCCTAAGTTGCCCTCCAGCAAATCTGCGTTAGTGTAATAGATCTGGATGGCCTCTTATGACCACTTTATGAGCGTCCCACTCCGCTGTTCGTGTTGAGGCTGTATTTCTGTTTAATTCAAAATTATTGGGAAATGCAAGCCCCCACCTCCTGCCGGAAAGGCAGATCTGCCAACATGTCAGGCTGTAGACGCCATGTGGGTACAGAGGTGTGTTGTCTGCCCCAAAGCAGGTTGACCCGTGGGGGCAATGATCTGACAATGTCTTAGCTAAGTAGTCCGCCTCTGTAGTGTCATGGGCCAGACCAGCCGGGCTCAACAGCAAGTCTATATAGGTGTGTAGCCCATGCACTGGGGAATAGAAGCAAAATATTCACGGTCCTGAGGGTGTAAAAGGCGCCATATGTCATGGAGCTCTCTTTCGGACATCCATTGACTCAGTTCATCCGCCATCTTCCTACTGGGAGCTCCCATCAAGGGTGGATGAGATCTATCTAAATCTACATTGGGTATGCAGTTGAAATCACCACTCCATATGCAATTGGCCGTAGGGTCCTGGAAAAGTGTGGGTGTGATCGACTTCGGGAAATCCCCTTGCTTTGAGTTAGGGGCATGTCATCCAGCTATAGATAGGGAATTGCCATCTAGGGAGCCCTCCAACAGCACATATCTGTCTTCCTTGACCACCACAGAGCGCTCAACTACGTAGGGAACCTCCAGAGCTATCCATATTAACACACCTCTAGCAAATGCCCGGCACTGTACCATGTCCCTGCCCACGCCATTTAGTTTTGATGCTATGCAAGTCTATTTCTGTAAGATGTGTTTTTTGCAGAATTGCTATGTGGACCCTGATCTGTTTTAAGTACGCATGAATCCTATGACGTTTAACTGGATTGGCCATTCCATGCACGTTTCATGTTACCACTGTGCAGCTGTCAATCTTCATGTTTGTGTAAGTGCGTGGTATTGGACGTGGACCTCTGTCCTGTAATCACTGTGTATGTCTGCATCAAAGGACTCTGAAACCAGTGGGCCACCATCTCCCACCCACTGCACTCCACCCCTCCAGCACTCAACATCAGTGTCGAAAACCCACATATTATCAGTAAAACGATAAACAGTGTTCAATTCTCCTGGGTCCCGGCCAACAGGGCCTAGATCGCCCAATAACATGTTAGCACAACCAGTGCAGTTAGTAGTCATGGCTTGAACAGTGTCCATTCGGGAATCCGATCAAAGTGGAGGGGGCGTTAGCGTAAGAAGTTTTCTTTATGTCTCCGCCAGCCCTTTTTAAGTGCCTTGATCACTTCACCCACCTGGACCCCTCCTTTCACCGACTGAAAGCATGCACCCCCAGGTCATCAGCCCATACAAGTTGACATTATTCAACCGGGCAGGTATAAGTGCGGGCCGAGCCGTGGAGCCACTCTGAATGCACAGTTTATCTTGGACCTGATGCCCGGCGTTCCATGCTACCAAAAGCCATAATGAGTGAACTGTATATTATCATCCAAAATTAAAGCAGAATATTAAAGGTCAGCCATGCGTGGAGTCACATCCGGGCCCAACAACAAGAGAACTGTAGCTCCACTGGAGCGGCCCAACGATGAGTCAGAGTCCGTTGCTTTATCATCGCGGTGGGCAGTATATGGATTGGATGCGATTTGGGTGGCTTCTAGTAGTGTCTGTGCTTGGCCCTCAGCCGCCTGCGCCCTTGAGTGGCGCATCTCGATGCCAGATCTCTTTTTGCGTCGGGGTTGGGGTGTCAGCCAGGATCCCTCCAGGGATTCCTCACGGTGGGATTTGACCAATCCTTTGGCAAACACCCACATCAATGCATCCTTAGGTGATGGAAAAATGTGAGTCTTTCCTTCATCCACCATCCGGAGCCGAGCAGGGAGTAAGTGATGTTGCACTCACGAAGTAATTGTTTGACCTTTATGTATGAAGTTCGCTTGCATTGCACCTCCATGGTATTGTCTGGGTAGGCCGTAATACCAGCGTTGTCAAATCTCCAGGGATCCTGCGCGCGGAAGCATTGAAGAATCCAAACACAGCCCCGGAAATGGAGTAGACGGGCCATTAGCGGTCTTGGTGGTGCTCCAGGTCTTGGCAGCCTACCAGGAATCCGGTGCGCTCTTTCAATGGAGAAGAAAGGGGATACACTGCAAGCACTGTGATCTTCAACCGTGTTTCAAGGAATGATTCAGCATTAGACGCCTCCACACGCTCTGGAAATCCCCCCAAAAAAATATTATTTCTACGTGAGCATCCTTCCGCATCTTCTGCCCTGCGTTGTAGAGAAGAGACTTCCGCTGTCAGCTGTGTTACCTGGCTCTGAAGGTCTTCAATCTCCGGTTGTACCACTGCTAATGAGGCCTCGTTCCCAGACACCCTTCTGGTTAGTTTACAGAGGTCAACTCTAAGCAAATTGACCTCCTGCGCCACAGAGTCTATTTTTACTTCTAAAGTCGTTGTGCCCAGCACTGCTTGTAAAAGCTTATTGAATTGCGCGGAATGAGCCTGTAGAGTCTTGTTCATCTGGTGAAGGGTTGTTGCATTGTCTTTAGCAATGGTGGACAGCAGTGATATTGCTTCCTCTGCAAGTGGCAGTAATCGTGCTGCTTTTGGTTTAACCATGAGTGCTACCAGGTGGGGAAGCTCACTTACTTGTGTGCTACTCCCCTACTTAGTGTTTCCAGCTACCAATGAACCAAGCCAAAGACTAGTGGTATTCCACGTACTGAGGGCTGCTGCCCCCTCCTTGTTATGGCGTTTCACACACCTCACAGCGTGATCAAATGGGGTCACTCTAGAATAAACACTCCTGGTGTTCCAGAGCTGATCAAAAAGTCCTGATCCTCTGGGTCGTATTTGTTCTACACAGGCTATCAATTAGGTCTCCAGGCAGCTGGTCCCATTCATGAGTCTTTGTTTCTCAAACAGTTATGTCGATGTGATTACTGCCACTAGTGCCTCCAAAAGGGACTGGAGCTTCCCATGTGGTTCCCGTACCAGCTGTGTCAAAGTATTCCGATGTTGGACCTCACCTCACCCTGTCCCCCAATGGGAGGTTCTCACTATGGGTGATAATATTTCTGCCAGGGGGCCACAAAGGATGCCAGACAGGGCTGTTGCTTATGGCACGCTCTCAACTGAGTCCTGGGCCCCTGTGCGTCCTGCTCGCCTCCCCACAGGCTCGTCTTCACTGCACGACGTCTCCGTGCCTCTCGTGCCCCAGAGGCAATGCCGTACTCCACCTCTGCCACACAGTCCGCTCACCAATCTCTCCGTCGCAGGGAGTCGGACGTTACAATAGGCGCGCCGACATTCGGGGCCGCAGCACACCGCACCTCCTCTGTCCATACGGCAGCTAAGCAGGACGCGGCAGGGCTCCCAACTCTCGCCCCGGGTAGGCCATACTGGCCTCCCAGCTCTCTGGCGCACCAGTTCTCACTGGCGGACACAAACGAGTTGACCCCCCTCGCCCAGGGTCAAGGGGCTCACGATTCCGGCGTTTGGAGAGGCCCGGAGAAGTTGTCAATCAGGATTATTTCTGGGCCGGGAGCGGAGCTATTCAATGAGTGTCCGCTACGTTCGCCATCTTGGCGACTCCCTCCTTTTCACCCGAATCATTACGCCTAGGGTTGATAAAAAATATAAACCAGCCCCATCAGAACCTGCTTATAATAAAAGACAGATTTCACCAGATTCCTTAGTGGTCATCCTATGCTCGCAAAAGAAGTAACTCTCAATCTGCTGAGGACGCACCTCCTCCAGATAAAGAGTCAAAGCTAGTTGATGCTTCAGGAAAAAAGGGTGGGGGTTCAAGAAGCAAACCACAGGAGAATTGCCAACACACAAGCTCTCTTAGCAAGATATGACAGGCCACACTGGGACGAGATGGAAGATCTTATCCAACATCTTCCAGAAGAATTTAAAAAGAAGGGACAACAACCTGTACAGGAGGGCAAGTTAATCTCTAAGTAGGAAAGTGCTCTCTTTTTGGCATGGTTACCCCCACTTTTTGCTTGATGTCAGTGTGTTTTGGCTGTGTTTACTGGGATCCTGCTTACCTGGACCCCAGTAACTATGCTCTCTCACTCTGGATTTGGTTGTCCCTAACTTTTTTACCCACAGTTGGCATTCTGGTGCCCCCATGTAAGCCCCTAGTATATGGTACCTAGGTACCCAGGGCATTGGGGCACCAGGGGTTCATCATGGGCTGCAGCATGTATTATGCCACCCCTGGGAGCCCATGCAAAGTGTCTGCAGGCCTGCCATTGCAGCCTGCATGAAAGGATGCATGCACCCTTTTCACTACAGGTCACTAGACCAGGTCAACCCAGGTAAGTCACCCCTATGGAAGGTCTTCCTAGCCCATAGGGCAGGGTGCAAGTACCTGTGTGTGAGGACACCCTTACATGAGCAGAGGTGCCTCCACGAACTCCAGCTCCATTTTCCTGGACTTTTGAGTCCGGGAAAGCCATTTTAGCCGTGTACAGGACATAGGTCACTACCTATGACCAGCTACATAATGGTAACTCCGAACCTAGGCATGTTTGGTATCAAACATGTCTGAATCATACTGCAATACTATTGTCGGTATTGGTTGTATGATTCGATGCACTCTGGGGGCTCTTTAGAGGACCTCCAACTTTGCTCCTACCAGTTTGCAGGGTTTTCCCAGGCAGCCCACGCTGCTGCCACCCTACAGATGGGGTTCTGCCCTCCTACTGCTTGAGCAACTGAAGCCCAGGAAGGCAGAACAAAGGATTTCCTTTGGCGAAGGGAGGGAACACCCTCTCCCTTTGGAAATAGGAGTTACATGCCTTGGGACGGGTACCCTCCCCAAGCCACTGGTATGCTTTGAAGGGCATATTTGGTATCCTCCTTGCATAAACCAGTCTGAATCGGTTCAGTGACCTCCAATCCCTTCCCTGGCACAAAACTAGACAATGGAAAGGGGAGTTACCACTTCCCTGTCCATCACCACCCCATGGGCGGTGCCCAAAGCTCCTCCAGGTGGCCACTTGATTCTGCCATCTTGAATTCAAAGTGGGCAGAGGTTTCTGGGAGCATCTGAGTGGCTAGGTCAGGCAGGTGACATAACAGCCCCCTCCTGATGGGTGGTCGCCCTGCTAGGTGACCAGTCACCTTTTAGGGCTATATAGGGTGTCCCTCCTGGGTGGGTCCTCAGATTCGACTAGCAAGATTCCAGCAGGACTCCTCTGCAACATTTAATTTGACTTCTGGCCATTGGAACCGCAACTGGACTTCACAGGAACCTACAATCTGCAGCTCCAGCGACAACTTCGCTGTGCAACATTGTTTCTCCGGCTCCTTCCAGCAACTGCAACATTTCCCCAGATGCCCATCTTCTGAGGGCATCAGTTCTTCAGTCTGCACCAAGAAGCTAGAAGGAATCTCCCTTGGAGTGAAGGAGTCACTCCCCTGCATCCGCAGGCACCAACTGCAACAATGACTGGCTGCGTGGGTCCTCTCTCCTGCGACTCTGCGTGGATCCCGCAACACAGGTGGTGGTCCTGAGCGATCCCCTTCGACCTCTGTACCAGGTGTCCAGCTTTGGAGGTAGTGAGTCTTTGCCTGTCCTTGCAGGACAATACCCCTGTGCACTGCAACTCTTGCAGCTACCAAGGCTTGTTGGCTCTTCTTCCGAGGGATCTTTAGGCTTTGTGTAGCCCCGGCCTCCAGCACTCTTCCCCACAACGTGTGGTCTCCTGTCTGCTGCTTCAGCGATGTGGGACTCCTTTGCAGGTGTGGTGAGCGGGCCTCCCTGCGACTCCTGTGCCTGCTGCCTGTGCGTTGCTTGTGGGGGCTGCATCCACGACTTCTTGCTCTCCTGACTGCTGGGGTCGCCCGGGATTCCTCTCCTTGGGTTGAGTCCCCTCGGACCTTCCTGGTCCCCAGCAGCTCTGCAACTTCTCTTTTGCAACTCTTGCCTTGGCAAAGACTTGTTGGTGGTTTTTCCACTCCACTGCCGGACTGCAACTTTTCTTCGGATGTGGGACATCGACTGCATCACTCCTTGAACTCTTTCTCTGCTCCTGTGCTGCATAGTCGACTCCTAGTCTTCACCGTCGACCTGGTCCTGCAACTCCAGAAGGGTGGGTAGAGGCCCCTACCCTAACTGGACACTGCAACTGGAAATTAACTTGGTCCCCTTCATTTGCAGGTCCTCTTCTGTCTGGATCCATCTTCTGTTTCTTGAAGTCCTGCTTGGGTCTTGCACAGTCCTTCCACAAAGTTTCTCTGTGGGTTTGGGAAAAACAAGGTACTTGCCTCTTCTCTCCTGGTCGCTGGGGAGCACTCTGGTACTTACCTTTTGGGTTCCTACTTCCTCCAGCTCCCCTCTACAGATCCCACTTACCTGGGTGGGGGTCCCTCATTTGCATTCCATTTTTTTAGTATATGGTGTGGGCTCGCCCTAGGGTCACTATTGTATATTGTTATTGCACTGTTTTCTATTACTTTCTAGCTCATTCCTGACAGCTAAGGGGTACATAATAGTGTGTTTACTCACCTGCTAGTAGAGTATTGCTTACATAGTATTTTAGTATTTGTGTCACTAAAATAAAGTAACTGTGTGGTTCTTTCATGTGTGTAAGTGCTGTGTGACTATAAGTGGTATTGCATGAGCTTTGCATGTCTCATAGGTAAGCATTGACTGCTCATCCACAGCTATCTCTAGAGAGCCTGGCTTCCTAGACTGACTACACTTCAATGATAGGGTTACCTGGACCTGGTATAGGGTGATAATACCATAGGTACTCACCACACACCAGGCCATCTTCCTACACTAACAACTCTATCAAATCTGCGCTTGATGCAGCAGATAGCTGTCAGGGTAATAAACACAAGTGTACTGGTAAGACTTTGTGCATGACTGTGTTTCTCAGGAGTTAAAACAGAAGTACAACAGATACTTTTAAATTCCTCTTCGATCAAAAACATCTTTTTGGTCCACAAGTATACCAAACTCTCGAGAAGATGAAAAAAGATGCTGATGCTGCAAAGTCTTAGGAGCTCTACAAACTCCTGGAAATAGAGGTTCCTTTCGTAAATCAACTTTGAAGCAAAGTAACAGACAAGCAGCATCAGAGTCTTCTACCTCTTTGAGACAGCAACACTCACCATCCTCTTCAAAAGGTTTTTATAGGGTATCAGCTAGAGGAAACAACGCTAGAGGGAGAGGTGTCTCCACTCGTGCCACCCCTTCTACCTCAAAACAGTGACTCCCTTATCATTCCCCTCTCCCCCCCAATCCCACGACATCTGTCGGGAGACGTCTGCAACAATTTTTCCCCAGCTGGCAAAATATAACAGACCAGTGGGTGTTGGACATTATCTAACATGGTTATTGCCTGGAGCTCATAGCCACACCTCCAAATATACCACCAAGAAAGCACAAATGTTTCTCTGGAACATTTACAATTGTTAAATCAAGAGGTACAGGCTTTCCTTCAAAAAGGAGCAATAGAGTTGGTTCCTAATCATCAGAAGGGGAAAGGAGTTTATTCTCTATATTTCCGCATTCCCAAAAAATATAGATCCCTTCGTCCAATCTTAGATCTCAGACCACTCAAAAAGTACATTCTATCAGAGCATTTTCATATGGTCACTCTATAACATGTAACACCACTATTACAGCAAGCGGACTTCATGTGTGACTCAGATCTAAAGGATGCTTATTTCCACTCCCCAATACACTTAGCACACAGAAAATATCTCAGATTTGTCATACAGGGCAGACTTTACCAGTTCAAAGTTCTCCCATTCTGAGTACCAAGTACACCTTGTGTTTTCACAAAATGCCTTGCAGTCATCACAGCACATCTTCGCAGACAAAGCATTCATGTCTTCCCATATCTGGATGATTGGCTAATCAAATCCAGATCCCTTCAACAATGTGTGCAGCACACACAGACAACTGTCTATCTCCTACACCAGTTAGGGTTCACCATCAACATACAAAAACCATACCTGCAACCATCTCAAGTACAGCTCTATCTAGGAGCTGTTCTAAACACTCATTTAAGATTAGCCTACCCCAATGTAATCAGGATTCAGAATATAAGAACTCTGTTGAATCAAATACTCCCCAATCAACGTATTATAGTACGAACAGTATAGATAATTCTGGGAATGATGGCATCTTGTATTGAAATCGTGCCACATGCATGATTACACATGCGCCCACAGCAGCAGTGTCTGGCGAGTCAATGGTCTCAAGGGGTCACAGGGTCAATTACAAAATCTAGCGTTGATAGACAGCGCATCTACTCTTCTCTGCAATGGTGGTACACACAAAATCTAACAAAAGGGTGGCCTTTTCTGGACCTGTTCCCCATCTTGCTCTCGCAGAGGGTGCCTCCCTTACAGGTTGGAGAGTCCCTCTCCTCAACCTCTCAACACAAGGCACATGGAACAATAAACATCAATCTCTACACATACATTACTTAGAGCTTCAGGCAATTCACCTAGCACTCAAAGCATTCCTGATTCACCTCTAAGACAAGACTGTTCTAGTCCCAACGGACAATACAACAGCCATATTCTATTTACTAAAATGGGGTGGAGGGGGGACACTCTCTGCAGTTGTCTCGACTAGTTCAGACAATCTGGCATTTTTCAATCCGACACTGGATTCATCTGTTAGCAGAACACCTCCCAGGGATGGACAACAATCTTGCCAACCTGCTTAGCAGGAAGAGGCAACAGGCCCACGAATGGGAACTCCACCCTCAAATACTACAAAAGTTCTTCCATGAGTGGGGATTTCCACACATAGATCTGTTCACAGGAGCAAGCAACACAAACTGTCAAAGCTTCGCCTCCAAACTTCCAAACCCACTATCCAAGGGCAATGCTGTATAGATCATTTGGTCCGGGATATTTGCTTACGCTTTTCCACCTCTCCCTCTTCTTCCCTTTGTTGTGAGAAATCTCATACAATCCTCTCTCAACCGCATTCTTGTGGTTCGCACGTGGGCACATAACCATGGTTCACAACACTACTCGAACTCTCAGTAGTTCCACATAAGAAGCTTCCCCTACGCCCAGACCTTCTCACTTAGAACCATAGAGACATCAGACACCCAAATCCCAAGGAACTCAACCTTGCAATTTAGCTACTGAGGTCATAGAGTTTGGATATTTGCATTTACCTCCTGAATGCATGACCATTCTTAAGGAAGCATGCAAGCCCACAACCACAGCATGCTACGCCGCTAAATGGAAAAGGTTTTCATTTATTGTCAAAACAAAAAATTTACCGATTTAATGTACCTAATCAAGATATTGTTTGCTGTTTGTTATACTTACAAACTTGTGGTCTAGCATATTCTTCAATACGGCTGCATTTGACAGCAATAGCAGCTTACTTACAAAATAGGCAGTATTTAACGCTATTTAAAATTCCAGTCATTAAATCATTTATGGAAGGTCTTAAAAGAGTGATTCCACCCACAGTGCCACCAACATCAAGTCTTAATGTTGTTCTTACCAGACTTATGGGACGTTTACATAAATGTCCAATTCAGTTTCTTTCTTGGAAAGTAGCTTTTTTGGTGGCAGTCACTTCACCAAGAAATGTGAGTGAAATCCAGGCACTAACCTTAGAAGAACCTTTCTTCTAGATACATAAAGATTGGATAGTACTTCGTAGTAACCCCACATTTCTTCCAAAAGTGATTTCCACTTAAACCATTCGGTTGAGTTACCAGTATTTTTTCCCCAACCTGATTCAGTTGCTGAAAGAGCTCTACATACTTTAGATGTCAAAAGAGCATTATTATACTATATCAATAGAACTAAAGATTTTCATAATACTAAACATTTTTTGTGGCTTTTTTACCTCCACATAAAGGTAACGCTATATATAAAGCAGGTGTAGCAAAATGGATAATCAAATGTATCAAAACATGCTATATTAAAGCTAAATTAAATTTACCCATACCTCCTAGAGCACACTCAACTCGTAAAATAGGTGCATCTATCGCTTTCTTGTGAAACATACCAGTTAGTGAGATCTGCAAAGCAGCCACATGTTCAAATCCACACACATTTACCAAACTTATTGTGTGGATGTCTGCACAGCAACAAGCAAATGTTGGACAAGTGTGCTCTGTACTCTTTTTCAAACAACTGCAACACCCACGGGTTAGCCACTGCTTTTGGGGACGGCACTGCTTTACAGTCAATGCACAGCATGTGTATCTACAGCTACATATGCCATTGAATAGATTATGTAACTTACCCTGTAAGCATCCGTTTGTGGCATGTAGTGGTATAGATTCACATGCGCCCACCCACCTCCCCTGACGCCTGTTGCTTTTGCAGTATTTTTTATTACACTTCACATGCATGGACATCTCTTACTCACACTATATTTACACTCCATTCTCACTGGAGTTCCGGAAAACAATCTTACAATGGAGTCTATGACTATGTGCAGTATCACCGAAAGAAGGGGTCACTTTACTTCGTGACTCTGACGACTTCGAAGAAAAACAACTTGTATACATCCAGACCCAACACTCGATGGCAGAAGTATGCACAACATGTGAATCTTCATCACTATATGCCACGAACAGTTGCTTACAGGGTAAGTAGCATAATCCTTACATTAGAAAAACCTTAGAAATTCACTGGAAAAAAACAAAGGTTACAGGGACGTTATTGTTAGGAAATAGAATTTGAATAACACAAATGTACTTAAAAAAACAAAGGTTACAGGGACATTATAGTTAGGCTCACATTTTAAACCTACGAAACCATAGAAATTCACATGTTAGAGTTATCTCAAGTAACTATAAATCATGCTCTAAGGTAACTATAACTCGCTCTCTCGCCATGCACTGCTAATTACCCCACAAATTATGGCACTCATGACACCTTTGATAACATCACTGATAATATCAATGTAATATTTGCAGTACATTTTTTGACAAATAAACTGTGCATGTTGAGGGGTGCGTGAGTTATAGTTATTTTAGAGCACAATCTGTAGTTACTTGAGATAACTCTAACTATAAGAGGTGAATTTCTATGGATTTGTACATTCAAAATGTCAACCTAATTATAACGTCCCAGTAACCTTTAGTTTTTTAAGTGGATTTCTGTTTTTTTAAATCTATTTCTAACTATACCGTCCTTGTAACCTTTGTTTTCTTTCAGTGTGTACAGATAGATAGTCTTGACTCATCAAAGTGTTCCTGTTTTATACTTAAAGCACCAGCAAATGTAGTGTTTTTGTACCCACACTACTAAGTACTGTAAGTCAACGTCCACAGGATTTCCCCATGTCAACCTTGTATAATTTCTACAGTCCTGCGTTTTTTCAGTGCATAGTGATATGTATGTATGTTTAGGCCTACAGCTACAAGCACGCAACACGAGGCTCTGGCCTCCATAAGGTACCCACACATGATCTAGGGCAACTTGGTGTATGTGTGCTCCTCAGTGCCATCTGTTAAGTAAATAGTTTTTTTATTATGGGCAGTTCTTAAAGCTGTCTTTACACTATTGCTTGAATTGGTTTCTACAAAATAATGAAAGAGACAGCCAGTGGGCCCAAAGCAATGGGCTTTCTGTTCATGTAGCTCCTTAGATTGGAGGTCATGTTCATGTTTTTAGTAGGTAGATACGGCTTGTAAGGGGCCAGGAGTAGGTCGGTGCTTGCATGGTACCTGGAAGAAAACTGTGCTTGTAGGAAACCTAGTGGGAGTCTTTGCTTGCAAGAGAGACCTCAATGGAGGTGATGTTAGGAGAACATCACGAAGGACCTCGATTGAGCCGATGTTAGGAGAGCTTCACAGGAGAGCCATTGTTAGGAGTACTTCTCTAGAGAGTCTGCTTGCAGGGCACCTGGTGGGTGAAGTTAGCTGCATGTGACCGTTTGGCCCTGGAGGGAGTCATGGTTTACAGGGGCCCTGGAAGGAGACGGTACTTCCAGTGGACCTGAGGTAGTTAGTGCTGGAGCCACGTAAGTTAGAGGAAATCTATATTAGCAGAAGACCTGGTTATTAGTGATGTCAGGGTAGCCATAGCTTTGGGTGAAGCTTAACATGCTGGGGTATGAGGACTGGTGGCAGTTATTCTATTTCCTTTTGGAGCAATTCTTTTTACAAGGCTCTAATAGTTACTACTCTGATCAATTCCCTGTGCTTGTGGATCAGTAAGTATGGCATTGGTGGTCATTTATGCCACATGAAAGTTCACCACTTATTGGTTGCGAATAACAATTTAGGGCCAGATGTAGCAAGCATTTTGCATGGTGCAAACTGTGAAAATCGCAGTTTGCGCCATGAAAAATGCTCATCGCGATGCACATTCACAGTTTGCGAGTCGGTACCGACTCGCAAAATGTGAATGCGACTCTCAAATAGAAAGGGTTGTCCCCTTCCTATTTGCGACTGGCATCGCGATGCCAAATTTCTTTGTGACGGCGAACGCGGTCGCAAACCAATTCGCAGTTACCACCAGTGTCACACTGGTGGTAACCCATTTGCAAAAGAGAAGGGGTCCCCATGGGACCCCTTTCCCTTTGTGAATGTTGCCAAAAAGGTTTTTTCAGAGCAGGCAGTGGTCCAATGGACCACTGCCTACTCTGAAAAAATGAAACCAAATGGTTTCGTTATTTTTCTTATTTTGCAACTCGTTTTCCTTTAAGGAAAACGGGCTGCAAAATAAAATAAAAAACTGCTTTATTTAAAAAGCAGTCACAGACATGGAGGTCTGCTGTCTTCAGAAGGCCACCATCCCTGTGAGTGCAGGGACTCGCTATGGGGTCGCAAAATGCGACCCACCTCATTAATATTAATGAGGTGGGTCTTCGCGACCCCATAGCGAATCGCAGACGGTGTCTGAGACACCGTTCTGCATCGGATTTTGCGAATCGGAACTTGCTACATCGGGCCCTAAGTTCTGATAAAGTGTCTCTCCTTGTATCACATAGAAGATCGGGAAATAAACACACTAAAAACTTGGCAGCCCTGATCCACCCTTGCCCTGAAAGGTCCCCAGTTCTCAAGTCCCTGTTTTCTCCAGTCCATCTCGCTCCTGTCTGCACACTCTTACCCCTTCTGTCCTCAGTGGTTCCAGCCTCTACCCTCAGCTTCCTCTACTCAACACTGTTCTGGTGTTTGACCTTTGATTTTTTTTGTATTGTTCCCTTACTTTCTACAGTTCATTGAGCCGTGCAAATCGTATAATTGGACACTGAACGACGTGCAGCTCTTTCTGACACAGTATACTGCCTCTGTCCGTGCCATCGACTCTTTCAAGTAAGTAAATGCCACATCCACGAGGGTGGACATATGGGTAAAAGTAGGATATCTGGGGCTTGTGGAGTGAGCAGAAGATGAACAGTTGGGATTTGCAGCAAGACCCTTAACAGAGCACTCAATTTGCCCCCATTATGTGTGATTAGCTAATCCATCTATTCCTTTACTTTGCATTCTCATACTTTTAGTTCTTTAATTGAAACTACAATTATAATTGAAACTGGGGAGAGGTAGGCTCTACATGTATCAGAGTGAAAGGTAAAAGCCAGGACTACAAGAGCTACTTTATCAGAAATACTCTGTTGGTGGACTTAGCATGAGATGCAGGGCAGCAACAGGTCGCACATTCAGCAGAAATCTGGAGCCTTATTATACCGTGTGAGAAAGCAATAGAAACCTGTAAAGGTTGCTCAGGATACCACCAGCAGCCTTTGCAAAACACCAGGGGTGGCTCCTCTGCTAAGGCCGAGGAGCGTGGCCCCACTGGATTGTGGGAAAGGAAAAATAAAATGATAACGTTACGTTAATATAATCTTATTTTTCCTGGGAGAAGGGGCGTGGCTGGGCTGGAGGAAGGGGGCCTGAGGTGTTTTATGTGCACTTGTAAAGTGCACATGTCTGTTTGGCCGGCCGTGTTGGGCGGGCCAGACAGACCTGCGCACTTTGCATGTCCTCTACCCAGCTGTATTGCACAGGCGAGTTGAGAACATGCCCAGGCTCCCACTACCTGTCTGAGTGCGGAGCACGCCACTCAGACCTATCATGATGCTGCTGTCATGCTGGTGAAAGCAGCATTGTGATTGCCTGTGTGCACCAATGACGAGGACGGAGGGGAGACGAACGCGTCTCCCACACAGGTAACCGTTTTTTTTTCTCCCCCACCCAACCCACCCTGCCAACCCTGTTGATTGGCACCTGCCACTGCAAGAAACCACTGCAGACAGGAATAACCTTGCCAGAGGTAAAGAAAATAAAGTCCTGGTAGGCTTAGGACTCGTTGGCAGCTTTTAGGGGTGCGATGAAACATGAGTGAACAGATGTCCAGCCAGGCCAACAGCCCGAAGTGCAGCACATACAATTTCATTGTTAACCTGTTTATAATGGATACTTCTAACAACAGATTTCTCACCATGTGAATATGAAAAGGCACCAGACTGGATCCAGAAATACTTGGAATAGCTTTTGCTTGCTGGCAGGTTGCGTCATCAGCCTTTACTCTCCTGGCCTGCATGTGGACATGTCAAGAAGGACCCCATAAAGGCATCACCCTTGCCCGCTGATTTGTTTATTCATTGGTCTTCTCCAACCCCCTCATGTGTGGAGCATGACTAACAGATTAAAAACCTTGACCGTGTGCGTATTTAGTGTGGAAACTTAATAAATCCCGAAAGTCCACTCCACAGAACAGGGAGAACCACACACTGAAAATAATCTGTGGTTAGAGTATCCACTAGAAAAAGAGTCAATGAAGGTAACTTATTTGTTTTGCCCGTAGGTACTTCTAACTGCAGATTGCTCAATTTCTGAATCAGTACCATAGCAATGCCCCTTCCAAGAACATAGATCTGGGAATGACCTTTACACCAGGAAGTCTTGCTGGCCTTAGCTGGCAACATGTCACCCTTGCGATCTAGAGACTCAGGACTGTTTTGGTGGGAAGTAGGGCACAGCACCTTGGGGAAACTGTTGTTAGAGGTGGGGCTCCTTCTTGATTCACTTAAATTGATGTCACTCTTAGAGGTGGGAGAACCCGCATATTAACAGGGAGAGCTGAGTCTGGGGTCAATTTGGGTTCTAGGAGCCAAAGCCCAGCCTGCAAAATATTTGCCAAGTAAATCATACAACACACGTCTTGTAAACACAGAACAAACACGTTTCACTGTTCAAAAAAGCTTTCCTTGTGACGCTGGAGTGTTTCTCGTTAGTACATTACACTGTACCGCTGAACCACGAGTCATTTGGTAGAAGTGATAGATCTTAAGATGAACTTTGAAATATTCATGCCAACACCTGCACCGTCGTGATCACGATGTCAGTAGCGGTCAAAGTGGCAAGTCAGGTATCATCTGCCTGCTGTATGTTGCTCCCATACAAAAGAAGATATTATACACCGCAAATCATGAACTTATTTCATTCCGCGCACTGTCAAATCTGCTGATGAAGGGAAAGGAGGCACAGTAAAATAAAATAATACCCCAGGATGACAGTTTGTTCACCTGAGTTGAGGAACCCGGGATTGTGCGCAAGTTTCCTGGATTCACAGTGCACAATCCAGCCATTAGACCTTAATGGCGGTGCTTGTGCTGTGAAAGCTTTATGCATTTGTAATTGCCCTGGAAGACCCGCTGCAGCAAGACGGAAGGGGAAGTGAGCTGGGAAGGCAGGTTTGAACTAAGAGAGGGGGCGGCAGGGCAAGCAGAAGCCATTAGAAGGCTCACTCGTCTTGAGCATGACGTTCCAAGAGGACCTCGAGCAGAGCCAGGGACAGTCATTCGGCTTGAGTCTGGCTCGAACCTTCATGGGCTCCCCCACCTCTGTTCACCACTGCACCTTCCACTGCACTCCCAGCCATCACCAACAGGTGGCAGTGGAAGCGCAGTTTTGTTTTTCTTCAATCTCACATTCAGCTGCATAGCTGCGCTAATAAGAAAGTGACATGCCCGCAGGGGCGTAGCATTAGAAGGGTGTGTGTGGGATGCGACACCCCCGTAATAAATTAATTTCCTGATAAATATTTGAATACAGATTGTTTCAGTCGGGTATGGTGAGATGTCTGTCGGATTTCAAAGGAATTTTGACATACATTCAGACAAAAACGCGCGCATACTCTCTCCCTCTGAGTTGTTAAATGTGTCAAAAACATTTGTAATTTTACAAAATATTGTGTTGTCCCGCACTTAGTACCACTACCAATCCACATTCCTCTAGCTTTCCACTGCCCCTTAGGAAATGCGCCCTTCTAGTCGTACTGTGTGCTTAAACATTACATGCCAGTCTGCTTGTAGAAAAATCTGAAGCTCACCGCCGCCCGGCTACATTTGTTTTGTTTCCTTTGGGTTGGACACTTTCAATTCCGTTTGTCACAAAGATGCTGCAGTGCGGTCTTGAAATTAATATTTTTTCAAAGTAAAAGACTACATGCAGGAAAAAAATTAACCTGTTAATGGGTCCTTAAGGGTGATGTCATCTGATGGACATACGAGATTGACACCCTATGTTTTTATTACCATGGACAATATAGGCATATGGAAAAGTGCTCCAGGGTCCACGCAGGCAATATGGAATTATTCAAGCTTTAATAACTTAAAGAAAAAATGCTACGATACAGATCAACAACTAAAAAGATTAAACTTTTTTTTTTTATCACCAAGCATGGATATAACTCTTGAGCTTAGTTTTTTCAATTTCATGACCATCAGTCACTACTGTCGGTGACATCAATGTGAATGTTGTGTTGATAATTCGTCTTATATCACCTGATAGCCTCAGAGGAAACAGAAGAGATGACAAAGAGGAACCAGTAGAGAAAATAGTCTAGTCTGGATGGGTGTAATGAAGATTTTTTCCTGTGGATGGAGTGATCTGCTCCAGTTTATGAGTATCTCCCTATGCATTGTGGATAGATGACCCTAGGTGACTGGCAAGCATGTCTGACAGAGAGACAAATTGAATGACCTAGAATGACTCGTTAGCTGCTGGCACAATAGTGAGAATGCCTAGCTTTGTTGTGCCCTACAGAAGAATGCAAAATCCTTCACTGGCATAAGATATCCTGCAGATCCTTGTTAAGTGAATTACATGTGATACCTAAGGTGATACATGATGACTCTTTTCTGGGTTGTTTTCCCATGCTGATTCCATGGAATGATTATTTTTCTTTGTGACTGTTAGACCTGACATTATGAAATTAAGAGTACACTGTTCCTATCTAGAAAGTTTATTAGGGTGAAAAATTACATATATATACATATACAGGAGCAAGAGCCCTCATGCATCACAATGGATGACTGGCTTCATCATTGGGACAGCTCCTCGTTAGGCTGGTGCTGCAATGCCTAACGGGCTCCCCCCATGGGGGAGCTCTTACCCGGGGTGCTCAAAAAATCGCACATTCAAAAATAGTTTGTTTAGATAAGGTGCCCAATTCGGAGAACCTAAAAATAAGTGGAGTGAATAGAATGAATTAAAATTGGTTCATCGTCAACAATTGTCACTCATAATTTAATCAGTTTTATGTGATGAAGACCAAGATTAAAAACAAGGTAGAGAGTCAGGGTGATGAATAATGGTCACCCACTCTCAAAAAACGAGGATAAACACTATACGGTATCACTCTATGACAGGTCTACATGTTTCGCGTCGAAGTGGTCCAGCCGGATCCTATGACGCTTCTTCGGGACCAAAAGGAAATCTACTCCAAAATGTCATAACTAATATTCAACAATGTCTAAGAATAAGTAGTGACTTACTTAGTTCTACTCGTACACAAAAGGTCGCCCATCCCCAATTTCAGGATAGTGCTTAAAAGGATCACGGTCAGGAAAAGGAACTAATATTTTTTCATTCCTTGACAGTCGGCTGATTAACCTACCCTCGAGACCCGTGCCCTAGTTCTTTTTCCTGACCGTGATCCTCTACATGTAAGACTCCTAATGTAGGCCCTAGGTAACTCATAGGGCAAGGTGCTATGTAGGTAACAGGCACGATATGTATTTATGTGTTTTTCATGCCCTAGAAGTGGAAAACTCACAAATTCGTTTTCCACTACCGTGAGGCCTGCTTCTCTTAAAGACTAGCATTAGAACTGCCCTCATGTACTTTTAAGTGGTAGATTAGATTCTGATCTGGAAAGAGTAGGCCTACTATGTTTATTATGGCCAGAATGGTAATAGAAAATCCTGCTTACTGGTGAAGTTGGATTTAATATTACTATTTTAGAAATTCCACTTTTAAAAAGTTGGCATTTCTCTGCAGTTACTGCCATCTGCGTTTTAACAGCCCTGTCCCCAATCCACATCTGGTCTGTCCTTGATGACAGCTCCCCTTGTGCATTCCACTCAGACAACCATAAACACAAAACACTCAGTCATATCTGCATACTGAATGGGTCTCCCTGTGCAGCAAGGGTGGAGAGCTTCCTCTTACACTTCAATGGCCAGGGGCCTGCCCTCACACAAAGGACTGATAACCCCCCCGCAGGGATCCTGGCAGACAGGACTGGGCTGATAGGGGAACTTGTGCACCTCAAAACCACTGACTCCACCAAATCAGACAATTCTGGATCTACACCTGCACTCTGTCAGAGGAACTGCATGGCTGCCCAAAGGACTCTTCTAACTGCCTTGCTGAGAAGGACTGCTGCCCTGCTTGTTAGCCTGTTGGCCTGTGACTTTGCTGGAAGGACTCTGCCTTCCCCAAAAGTGCTCTCCAAGGGCTTGGAATAGCCTGCTTCCTGTTCTGAAGTCTCAGGCCAACAAAGACTTCACCTACTAGCTCCTAGCTAGTTTTCCGACTTCGGTAATGCCAGGACCGACTTCAGTGAGCCCAGCACAGATGCCGCTGCCCGACGACATACCGCTGCCTGCTCCGGATGCATTGTCATTGCTGCACGCAACAACCATGACCTGCAATGCAAGTCTGACGTCACTCAGTATGATCGCCACACTACGAAGTCAACTCATCACGTCTTGACCGACTGGATTCATTGTCCCTGCTGGGTCACCAGGAACGCCTCGCCACCTTTGCCGCACCAGCTCCCCCGCAGTATGGAACCAACGCTTTATCTCCCCAGATGCGTAAGTGACTGACGCGCACCGGCTTTAGCGACGCTTCATCTCCACGACTATGTGCAACATCTTTATTTCTTCTTTTTCAAAGGTACTCTGCCTGGGTGCCTGTGCGACTCCCTGACTGGAGCCTGTGGCGTCAGATTATTGGGAACGACTGTTAGCCCCAGTTAGAGCTATTGCGTTTCTAAGCGCTTTAGTGTGATTTAATCTTTAAATATTCATAACTTTGCTTGTGAACATTGGATTTTCATTGTTTTGACCTTATTTTATTCAGATAAATATCTATTTTTCTAAGCCTTTGTGGTGTATTTTTGTGGTGTTCTCACTGGGTTACTGTATGAGTTATTGCACAAATACTTTACACATTGCCTTCTAAGTTAAGCCTCCCTGCCCTGTGCCAAGCTACCAGAGGGTGAGCACAGGATGATTTGGGTTGTGTTATCACTTACCTCACTCAGATTGTGGTCCCTACTTCGACAAGGGTGTATACCTATGTCAACTAGAAACCCAAATTCTAACTGTGACATTCTTTTTGCCATGATATTTTTGCGCACTTTTTCCACCTTCTCCTAACGGATGTGCGTTGACCGTGCCCAGCACAGTTTATACACACCCTAATACACGTAAAAGGACAATGCTATGCACTTAAGGTCTCAAGCACTCCTTACAGTAGTCTAAAAGGGCGTGGCATCACCACTGTTTTTGAAGTGTAGTATGTTAGAGGATGATCTTTCTTAAATGTTCAGAATCAGCAGTAGGAGACAAAGAGGTAGGGGGCCATCTAGTACATAAACTGATGGTAGCACACAGAGGAACACCCCGCGTTTAAAGGCATTCTTGAAAAGTCATTCAGATATCCAAGAACCCCATCTACAGAAATGACACAACTCCTTGTAAGCAGGCCTGTTGGTGAAGGGAAAATAAATAGTCATTATTGGCCTTCTGCAAGCAAAGGTGGCTCGACGAATGCCTGAAAGGAAATGGAAAGATTTTTGAACACCTAATGTACCAGAGTAATCAAACTATGTTTTGCGTGTTATGTTATAAATTGTACAGCGATTTACACCACCCTGATATCACAAGGCATTTGGAGAGGGAGTGTAGTTGGGGTGCATGGGAGGGAGGGCCATGGGGATTCAAAGGAGGGGCTGGGAGAGTTGGCATCCAGACTGGATAGTGGAATGAAGAAGGAGTTTTTTGAATGGATTTGTCCACCCCAGATTACTAGTATCTCTCTTGAGTGATTTTGCAGCTACCAGCTTGCTAACTCACAAGCCCAATGGAGCAACAAAATTTGTTTGTACAGAGTATTGCTCCTAAATTACGCCTGGGTAACAGAGAAGTACAGCACAGAGTTTATGCATGTTCCTAAACTTTGCCCTCTCGTCTGAGATGAGGTATCACCTCTTATCATGAGAACATCTTTGCAGTAGTATTATACATAAAACCAGCCATAGGAAAAAAAAAATTTATACCCTCACACACATTTGAATGGGTGCGATAAAGTGGGCAGGGACCGAGCATCCAGTCAGTTTTTTTCCCTTTAAGTTTTCTGACTGCATGGCAGTGTAAACAATATCTGTGCCCGGGCCAATTCACCGAGGGTGTGACAGCCTGCACTTTCTCAGATGATCTCATGGCCAGTGATCACCTCTGCCAACCAGTGGCCTATCTCCCTTGTCCCCTACCCAGCAAAATCATGGAAAAGATTATAAACTCCCAACCACCCATCTCAATGACATCCACCTCCTCAACAGCATTCAATCCGGATTCAGGCCCAACCACAGTAGAGATACTCCCCTCGTCGCCCCCACTTGCAACATCTGGATGATCATGCACTGAGGTGACACTGCAGCCTCATCCTACTGGACCTTTCTGCAGTTTTCAGCACCATCTCCCACCTAGTCCTTATCCAACAGCTGCATGAAGCCAGGTTCAAAAACCTGTACTTCGCTGTATTTGCCCCCTCCTGACAGGCCGCCCCCAGTTCGTCAGCCTGGCTCCATTCATTTTGGACCCTGTCAACCTCAATTGCAGAGTTCCACAATGATTCACACTCATCCCCGCCATGTTGAACACCTGCATAACTGCTCTTGCCAGGATCATCTGTGCCCACATAATCAACATCATATTATTTCCTGACAACACACAACTCGTACTTTCTGATAAGACGCCAAACACCTGGATGGATTTCTCCGTCTGCATGACAAAGATGCCAGATGGATGAAAACCAGCTACTTCAAGCTGATCCCAGACAATACGGAAATAGTAATCTTCAGCAGACACCTTGTTCTGAGACTCAACCTGGTGGCCTGCTGTACTCTGATCCACACCCCTCCCTGCTATCCAAGCAAAGAACCTCGTAATAGTAATCGACAACCAACTCACCATGACCGGCCAAGTGAATGTGTCTCCACTTCCTGCTTCCGCACACTTAAGATGCTCAAGAAGATCTTCAAATGGCTCCATTCCAGCACTTGCAGAACTGTCACCCTTCCCTTCACCACTAGCAGGCTGAACTATGGCAACACACACTATGCTTGAATCAACGCTCACCTGACTAGAAGACCTCAGAACATATAAAACTTGGAAATATCAAGCAACTGAAGACCTGGCTCATCCAATACCACTTGTGCTTCAGTGCCAGGATACTCTCTCAAATGAGCAGTGTGCTGTACAAATGCGCATTACATAACATAACTTAACCACAGCAGTATGTGACAGCTGCATAGGCTGCTTCAGACAGCAAGAATGGCTAACCAGTCAGAGTTCCCAGAGCTCCCACAGTTGTTGTGAAGTAATCATCTTATAGATATTGCATGACCATGTTTTTCACTGTATGATAAACAGAAATGTCAGTTTCACTTGATTGAATCACACACTACATAGTTGTTATATTTCTGCCTTTCTTCTCTCAGTTCTACTAATCTGAATCGAGCAACTTTTCAAAATTAAAGAAATTGTATATAGACTTTGTGCACTAAATATTGTGATAGTTTTGTGAGGCGCACCCTGAGGCCCAAGTGCAAAAAGAAACTGCAGTTTAAAAATCCTGTGCACTTTCACATTTCTCTTTTATCTAACACGTAACAATGAAGTGCTTACTTTCTAATACAGCCTTCTATCCTCAGACTTCTCATCCTTGAATATGCCCTAGACAACAGACTGGATCCAGAAACTATTTCAGCAGTACTTTTGCGTGCCTGAAGATGGCGCCTTGCTGCTCCGCACTGATGCCAGTCGGCTCCAGAATTGATGTATCGTGCTTATCTGGGTGCCTCTCCCGTGCACCGACTTAAGGTGTTTTCTTTCCACAACATCAAATGTGGATCCAGCGCTCCCTACCATCTCTCTAGAGACATTCTACCTCACATTTTTTCCAGGGTGCAAGGGATGCCACCCCAAAAACTATATGTTTCAAGCCTTTAAGGTTCTGCTTGTGACACCTGGGGTTGAGCCATGACTCTGAGGCCTGAAGCAACTGGACGATGAACAGTTGCCAAGCATATGCAGACTCTGCGTTGGGACTGCTCCAAGTTGCAATCTTCGTCCAAAGTTTTTTCCCGATCTTGTTCTCAGAGTTGGTGGAGCTGCCTGAGAAGCTGGTCTGTGTCACGATCAAAGACTTCAAGTAATTATAAAAAGAAACACAAGAAATCATAGCAGGATTCCATTCCCTCATGCCACTTGCATTTGCCTGAGCAGATGGGAGGAACCGGTGCCAATTTTCTTGATCTCGGTCCCGAAGTCAAGTTGACTTTGGAGCTGATCCCACAACTCCTACCGGCACAACCCAGGTTTCTGGGACCATATGCCATGCTGCTTCAGATTGAAGAGGTCCGTGCAGCCATGATCCAGCTCTTTAGATCCCTACTGACTCCCTCTGGTGCGCCTTCGTGCCTCAAGGAACTGCAAGGCTCTTCATCTGGAGTAGGGGTGGGTGAAATATTATGCTGTGCTGACTGAGTGTTGCCCATCCGTGTTCCACTTTGAGCCCGGAGTTCTTGCAAAACCCTTCCAACTGCAGCATGGCAGTTTTTTCTCACATGCGGCTCGCCAATGTTAGATTGGCAAGTGAGGTTTGCATCCCCTAATGCAATTTTCAGCTACTGGAATGCTTCCCCGTGAGATTTCTCAAAGCGGGTATTTGCGGCAGGTCACGACTTTTCACGTTGAGAAAGATCCTGCTGCTCGAGTAGAAATCTACTTGAGCAGCAGAAAGGAGTAGCACCCTCTGGCCCACCAGGTGGTGCTGTTTGTGCAGATTTTACAGTGCGGAATAAGCTCCTGGTGTAAAAATCAGCACATGTAGCGCAAGGAGCTTGAATCCCGCCCGCTTGAAGAAGTCAGTGGAATCTCGAAGAGGTTTTATGTAACTTTGCAGAATTCTGTGGAGTGAAACTCCGCAAGGTCAGTCCAAGCCTGACCTGGAGTACAGCCAGTTCGTCCTCTTCACCACTTGGACTCTCTGAGGTGTGTTTGCCTTTGGCTCCACTGTTGACCCTGCTTTCAAGTTCCCCGACACCAGAGGAGGAAGACCGTATTGTTCGCTCAGAAGTCAAGTTGGCGCCGAGCTGATCTTAACCGAAGTCGCGCCCAAATTGCCTGAGGTCCCTCTTCCTCAGTTGGATGTACCAGCCCCTCAAGGTGGTCAGCTCACCTTGCACTCTCTTTTTGGTGCCAATTCTGATGACCATGACTAGGGTGATGAGTTTGCTCAGCCCTAAACTGATGGCAATTCGTATAAGGACCGGAAGGAGACTACTGGCCTCAATACTTCTCCAGAAACAGCTCTTTTTTTCTTGTCCTGGTCCTGCCACAGAGGAATCAGCTTCTAACGCTATGGGTATGCACTGGGCAGCCTGACTTCCAGCTCCCCACCATGGAGGTAAAAACGAAGGTGCTTCTTGAGGTCCTGCAACATAGACAGACTTCTGCTGAGCCTCTCTTCCCATTCAATGACGCTTTGACAGACACTTCAATTGGGGCGTGGGCCAAACCTTGCTTTTGGCCCCCTGTCAGCTGAATAGTTGCCAGGCACCATCGTACTGTTTTGGAATACCCTGCTCTACACTCTCAGTATCTTTCACCCAACAGTCTGGTGGTTCAGGCCTCCAAGAGTCGTCGTAATCCTAACATGTTCCTTTCACTCCCCCTGACAGGAAATCTAATCTTGTAGAAACACTTGGAAAGAGTGTCTTTTCCAAGTCCTCCCAGGTGTCCCCGACAACTTTCACCCTGTCCGGGCCCAAGCAATTCATGGTGGTTGTGATGCCGGCAAGTTCACGATTCGTTGTGGCTTGGACACCACCAGTTTAATTTGACGAGCTATTAGCACCAATGTTTCCATTTGCCGTCATGCAAGACTGCAGTCCACTAGGATGTCCAGTGAAGTCCAGCCCTCCCTGATGCACATGTGCTTTGACGGGCCGTGCACTTTTACAAACAAGGCTGATTCCACTCTCAAGCGATTTAATGAGAGTAGGACTACGGTTTGTTCTCTGGACCTCTCTGCCGCTCCTCACCAACTGCACCCGTTTAACACTTCTTTCACAGTTTGGGACCCAGCCATTTCACGTTTACGGCCAAGGTGCCCACCTTCCACACGGCCAAGGTCAGCATGCTACCCAGTCCCCTACTCTGAAAGCCCCACCTGCCAAAGCTCTTTAGCGTGCTCTTGACAGCATGGCAGCCAGTTAGGAGGCAAAATTGGCAGTTCCATTTGGGTTGGAAGGTGATCATTTTAGACTGGAGGCTACTGCAGATAGTTTGCTGGCCCTTCCTTGCTGCGCCTTCCAGCAACCCCCTCCCACAGTGACTGATGGAGAACCATCTCTCAATTTTGCTCCAGGAAGTGCAAGTCCTTTTGGCGAAAGAGGCTGTTGAGAGGGTGTCAATGCCAGAAATAGGGGATGATTGTTATTCCTGGTACTTTCTGGTCCCCAGGAAGGATGGAGGCCGCTGGCCTATATTAGACCTGTGCCCCTTCAATGCCTTCCTCTGGAAGGAGAAATTCATGATGCTCACCGTAGCCTAGGTTTGGTCTGCCTTTGACGCTGGAGACTGGATGGTGATGTTGGCCATGCAGGATGCCTATTTCCTTATCCTTGTCCTGCTGGCTCATCGATGCTAACTGCAGTTTGTGGTGTGAAAGGATATTTTCCAGTTTGCTATGCTCTCATTTGGTCTCACCAGTACCCCTCTAGTGTTGGCAAAAGAGATGGTGGTGTTGTAGCTCATCCTCAGGGGTCTGGGGTGCCAGTCTTCCGTTACCACAAAGACTGGCTGTTGGAGGCAGGTTCGTCCCAGGCACCTCCAGACAAAGAACTTCCTGTCATCTTTGGGGTTCACTATCACCATGCTGAAGTCACATCTGACTCTTTCTCAGATGCTCCCCTTCATTGTAGCCATTCAGGACACAGTTTGGTTTTGTGTCTTTTTCACAGGAAAGAGAGTCCAGGACATTCAGGCTATGATTCTGATCTTTCAGCCCCAGTTCTGGATTTCAGTGAGTGAGACTCTATGGGTCCTGTGCCTTAGGCCTCCTGCATACTGTTCGTCAAGCAAGCCAGGTGTCATATGCAGGCTCCGCAGTGGGATCTGAAGTCCCAGTGGGCCCAGCATCAAGGGGACCTTTCCAACCACGTTCATCCGTCATTGCCTAGCAGATCACAAATGGCAGTTATACCTGGAGTTGTCGCTTTGTCGCTTTTGCGAATGGGGAGAACCTTGGCTCAATCTGTTTGCCATCACCAAGAACAAGAAATGTCATAAATTCTGCTCGTTGGCGTTTTAAAAGAGTTTCGCTCTGAGACTCGTTCTCCCTCGAGTGGAACTTAAGGCTCCTGTATAACTTTCCGCACTACAACTGTCCCGAGTTCTTAATAGGATCAGGGCAGACTGGGCCCAAGTCATCCTAGTGACTCCGGATTGGGCATGGAGCAGATGTTATCCAGAACCCTTGGACTTGAACGCGTGTCTTCTGATCAGGCTGCTCCTCAGGGAGGATCTGCATTTGCAACGACAGGCCAGGTTTCTGCACCTAGGTCTTTGCATTCTCCACCTTCATGCTTGACGATTGAGCAGTGACAGCTGAACACCTTTGAACGTCTGGAGGTGGTTGATGTCATCTTGGCAGCTAGGTTTACCTCAATGAACAATGTATATGCTTGTCATTGGGCCAAATTTGTGGCTTTCCCCTTAACCCTTTGTTATGCCTTAATGGGATCTTAATCTGGTCCTGACTTTACTAATGCTCTCCATTTAAGTCACTTCACAGATGTCCCTTAAGGCACCTTACCATTAAGACTGGATTCCTCATCGTCATGACCTCAGCGCGGCGAGTGATTGAGCCTCAAGCTCTTTGTGTCAGTACACCATAAATTACCTTCTTCCAGGCAACTGGTTCTGTGGACTCTGGCATCCTTCCGGCTGGAAGTTGTGACGCATATCCACGTTGGTCATACCATCACCCTGCCAGTGTTCTATGCTCTGCTTCACCCCGTTAAGGAGGTGAGACTCTATTGCTTGGTCCCCAAGAAAGAGATGAGCTTCGACATAGATCCTACCAAATACCACTGGGTGGACAATCACCATTTATGGGGTTTTTGGAGCAAACAAAGGCAAGGCAGTGCAGAATAGAACCGTCACCTGCTGGAATGTGCTCTGCATAAACATCTGCTACGAACTGGCTAAAAAGCAGCCTCCAGAAGGACTTTGGGCTACATGTACGTAGCATTTTGCACTTCGCAAACTGCGAATCGGGCCGTTTACGATGTGCGAAATGCACTTTGGCATGTACAAACCCATTTTTGCGATTCCGTAAACTATTTACCAAATCGCAAAAAGGGATTGCGAGTTGCAATTAGGAAGGGGTGTTTCCTTCCTAATTGCCAGTCCCATGTATGATTGTTTTGTGACCACGAATGTGGTCGCAAAACAATCGCAGTTTGCTAACCGATTTTCAAAGGGTAAGGGGTCCACAGGGGACCCCTTCCCCTTTGTGAATGGCAGTAAAAACATTTTTTCAGAGCAGGCAGTGGTCCGAACGTTTCATTTTTTGTTTTTGAAATGCATCTCGTTTTTCTTTAAGGAAAACGGGCTGCATTAAAAAAAAAAAAAAACTGCTTTATTTAAATCATCCTTTATTTATACCATCCTTATGAGGGCAGCCATTCCCAAGAGAGTGGCAAATTACGACCTACCTCATGAATATTCATGAGGTGGGCATTTGCGACCCCCTTGCGAATTGCAAATAGTGTCATTGACACTGTGCAACATAAGATTTTGCAATTTGCGAGTCGCAAAACTAAACTTTGCTACATGTAGCCCTTAGTGCTTATTCTACCAGGGCCAATGCAGCTAGTACTGTGTTAGTACGAGTAGTCCTTGTCATAGACATCTACCAAGCAGCTACATGGGCATCACTCCTTACGATCACAAGACACTTTTTTCTGGTCTGTCAGGTTCGCTGAGAGGGGCATTTTGCCTGCTCGCTCCTGCAAGACTTGCTGGTTTGAGTCCATTCACAGATCTGTTTCCGATAGGTACTGCTTTGGTTTCTATTCAGAAAGTTAGGCATAGACGGCTAGAAGTCTTTAATAGAAGTTACTTACTTTCAGTAAAACTCTTTCTGCTAGAGACTCTTACCAAGCTGAAGAGTCCGCACTGACCCTCCCATCTGCTCTGTTCTGTGATTGGATCTTATTAAAGGATCGAGTCCTCAGTCTAGGAATCTGCACAATGTTTTGAGCTTGCTTTTGGGACTCTGCATCAAGGGGCATGGACAGTCTCAAAAGCAACTGACAGCTTGCGGGAGTGGTGCCTATATAGGCCCTACACGTAATTTCCAGAGCGGAACGGTGTCATTGCGGTGCCGCAAAAGGCCACCTTCTGGTGCTCAGTGGTACTGCTGAAGAAGTATCTGGATCCAGTCCAACACCTGGGGAGTATTCAAAAAGTGAGGGATCCGCAGCTAGTTAGAGTCTCTACCCAAAAAAAGTGTTACAGAAGCTAAGTAACTTTTTCATCCAGTTACAAAATAGGATGGATACCTGGAGAAAAACTAGAAATAACTTGCCGGTGGTTAATATTTCTGATGGATACATCTTCCTGCAGATTCCTTACCTTGAGAATATCCTCCCAGGCCTCAGGTTGGTCTGAAAAGCATTCTTCTCAGCAGTAACTCACTGACATCACTAGGTGCCACCATGCAGCTTCGAGGATATGACTGACTGATAGACTTGACGTCACCGCCGTATAAGAGATGCCAACCTACACACTGACTTCAGTTCTGTTTTCCTCGCCTCATCAATGCGGTCCAGCTCTCCCTGTCTTGGTGTTTCACAGACAAAATTTCCTCAGCATCCGAGTCGTGGCTCTACTCATGACTCTCCATTGCATGATACTCATATGAACTGGTACTCCCAAGGCCATCTGGGAGTTGAGTGGTAGTTATTTTTGGCCACAGTCTGCAAGAACAAATGTAGCCCATCTCTTACTGATAAGTACCCTGCTAGAGAACAATCTACCTAGTGGTCTTCTTACAAGAAACAACAAAAACACCATTAGAAGGAGAAATCATTTAGATTAAATCGCTCTGACACCCTCTGGGCCACTCCCCAATTACAAACCTGCTGTCAGGGTACAGGATAGCATAGCAAGTAACCTGGCAATAACATTGAAAAGTTGTCTCACAGGAGCGATGTAAATCCCCAGTACCCTACTCTCACATCTTGGAATTCTGAAGATAGGGAACAACAGATGATCCCTTGAAGCAAGAAGGGAAATGGGGGTTGGTGTCATGATATGGTTGGCGAAGTCCTGGAAAGGTAGCAGAATTTCTGTAGATTTTACTCAAGTCAAAAAAATATAAAGAACGAGGGGGCACATTAGTTGTGCGTGTCTGTAGATCCTGTTAAACCATTTCCAGCCCCTTTTCTGGTTATGACCACCTATAGATCACCTTTGTTTGATTGGCAAAATTCCTAGGTTCGAATCTCTGTCAGGATATTGGTTTCTCTTTACCAAGGTTTCACATTTCCTGAAATTATTAATATTTACATTAAAAAAGCAAACATAGTTTAGTTTTGTGGTTTTCACACACTTTCAACACTTGTATCTGGAAGGGGCTTGGAAACTTGACTTCTTTCATGGAAGTTGTTCTCACTACATGTAAAAGCTAGAATGATTTGTCCTTCGCTATTGTGCTGCCTTAGAATTTAAAGTTAACACACTTTGCCTACGACCTACTGTTGACTACCTGAAATAACTGTCAAGTTTGTTTTATTGTTCAGTTTAGTTATAGATCAGAAGAGTTTTTCTATCAGAGTTATTTCAGGTAATCTAGTAGTTAAATCACAACTTTTGTTTCTTACAAGATTTCTCTGTCACTTACTGTAAAATGGAACACTTTGTCTTGCTGCTCCTGGACACTGTCTTTCTTGTTCAGATCAGATAGAAAGCTGTTTAGATTTCTTCGCAGCTCCCTTGCTTGCCCACACTCTTTTCCAATACTTTGGGGCAAAATGTGGTGTTTTATACAGAACCGCCCCAAGATGGCCACCAAGACTTAGGAAACTTGTGCGATCTAAGACTTTAAGATGTTGCATACCATGTGCTTATATCAGGACAAACAAAATGCTTACCTGATTGCGACTGCATTCAGACAAATCTAGTATTTAGCCAAGGACAATAGAGGCAAAAAATATTAGCATTCAAATAAACCTGGTGCAAATGTGCCAGAACAAATACTGTTGAGGCATCTATCTGGGCACAGAGGAACAGAATCCCCCAAATGAGCCCCCTTTTAACTAGAAGATAGGTAGACAACCAGTACAGCAACTACATAGCATCTCACCCAAATTGAGAACATCTCTGTGTACCGGGTCAGCATTGCCAATGTGATACAATGGTCTGGATCCTGACATCTGGTCCTTCAGGATTGGCGAGCTTATTGGCTCTAACTCCGTTGCCTCGCGACTCCACGCCTCCACAGACCTTGACCTCCGGGCCTGGAAAAAGCCAAAGACCATGGTGTCATCCCTTCTCCACCCGGCACCAACCATGCCACAGCCCTTGAAGCTGTGCACTACTCCAAACACTGAGTTGTTATCAGCACCCCTGTTTACGTCAGAGATAATATGGCAAAAGAGAAGGTCAGAACTTTCCTTGAGGAGCCTCATGTCAGGGCTCAGATAGTTGCCAGGTTGGAGGAGGCATTTTGCTCAGACTCTTATGCCATAACCATGCTTGATAAAGATTATGATTGCATGGAAGATGGTGATTATGACACTGACAAACTCCTCCTCCTTATGCCAAGACTGGCCATTATCTTGACCAGCAAAATGACACTGGTCTAGCTATGTCTCCAGACAGGGACATCCTCTGTTTTTCTAGGCTCCCTACAGAGAAAGCATCCTTCATTACCACAGTGGTGTGCAAAGCTACAGGTTCTAAGGAACCAAACACTAAAGTTTTTATCGAAATCTTGCAACCTAGTTTTTCATTTGCCCTTCCTTCCATTTAACAACGCACTACCACAACCTGTTTTGGCTCTTGGGAAAAACCCTTATTGTGCCTAGCAGTCTACAGACAAATTGTCAGACACAAAAGGGGAGCTGTGGGTTACCCAAAATTCTTTTCGTCACCAAAAGCTTGATGGTTCAGGCTTCTCTTTGAACTGAACCCCAGTGTCTTCCTTACATCCCCTCTGGATAGGCAGTCTAAGCCATTGGGTGAAAAGGGACAAAAGGTTTTTTGGGTCAGGAAGCATCCATCTCCGTACAAAGATGCCACATGCCTCCCCAGCCCGCTGTGTCCATGCCTAGATAACCTGCCAGCTATAGGTTTATTGAAACATATGAAGAAGACATTTTCAGCTCTGTGATGGCTTGAATGCATCATAGAAGATCCTGACGAGCAGCTTATATTCCGTAGGACTATTCCAGATGTCAGTAGCATAGGCAACCATCTCTGCTGGTCCAGACGCCCTCGAAAAAGTGCCAATGTTATCCTGGCTGAGGTGCATCTAAGAATCACCAACAGCAGATTTTTTTCTCCTCTGTCGACTCTGCAGCCTCAAACCTCCTTTGACTCTCTCTCCTTATCAGTACACCGCCATCATCATTTCTGCTACTGTCCCTTTAATTGGGAAACAATCATGGTGGATCAATGAGTTATGCAGTTGATCCTGAACCACTATGCCCTGCCCTTCCTCACCCTCTTTTTACCAGAGCTTGCTCTCTGACACACACTTTAATTGTGGAGGCACTTCTAAACAAAAAGGTCTTAGAGTTGGTACCTCTGAAAAAAGAGTTACAGGACCCAGTCTGGATCCAAATCTTCATTCAGCAGGACAAGTTTACATGCAGTCCTCGGCTCTGGTCAAGGAACATCTGTGGGAAACAGTGACTTATCAGTGACCTGGACTTTATCATCAGCACCCAAGGGGTCCCCCAACTGCCAACACAGAGGTTAATCTTCATAGGTACAGTGTAGGACATAAGCTGTTTGAAAGCCTGCCCTCTCACTTAGAGGATCATGGATAATTAAAAGATGATTCTGAGATTTATGACTCATATGCCTCTCCCCATCCTTCAGATCTTACATCTGAATCGCCTCATGCAACCGGTTGGTAACTCACTCCAGGTGGTGATGAGGGTACTCTTGTGGTGTGGTGCCTGCAGAGGCAGTAAGTCCAACACCAGTGGAGCTTCTTGGCTCAAGTGCAGATATTTCAGGTGGCCATTTGGACAAGCTTTGGTGGTTGTACCTCCTAAATCTGGAGGTGGGGTACCTGTTCAACCCTTTGTAAATGTACACTAGTGTGGTCACAAATGCCTTCTGTTTGGGCGTTGGTACCGTTCTGGGGGACATGACTGTGGGACCTTTCGCTCATGTTAGAGCAGTGTCTGCACCTAAATGTACCGGTGCTGTGAGCATTCCGCCTTGCCATGAAAGCATTTCTCCATGCCATCTCAAGAAGTGCTAGTGTCAATTACATCAACAGTTAGGGTGGTGTGTGGGGTCTTGGCCCCTATGTCTGGAGACAATTTGCACATGAAAGTGGGTGCAGCAACAAGGTATTTTCCAAGCAGCCACTCTTTTGGCTTGTTCCCTCTACATGAGAGTAGATGCTCTCAGTCACTTCTTGTTGGAGGACCACAAAAGATAACCCTGAAATGACTGAGGTGATATTCTCTAAATTGGATTGCCCATCCATGGAGCACTGTGCCACAGCCCAGAATAAGAAGTATCTTCAGTTTTGTGCCATACTGTAGGATTCCTATGTTAGGTTCGTTCATATTTTATTGGTGTGTACATTTGATATTCAACTAAATTTGTTTGTATCGTACATAGCTCATGGTATGTTCTGCTCTCCTGTGCTAACTCTTGGGAGATCTGGAATGCTCGTGTGTTCCGGAGACAGTTGGTGCAGGAGGAGCGGCCAGGAGATGTGGCTGGAGTTTCTACCACCACAGTACTTGTAAATAAAAAGAAGACAACATATTCATCACCAGAATTCTCTTCGTGATTCATCTGGTTCATTACCACACATACGTTTCAGTCTGAAAGTTTCCCAGTGAGTGGCTAAAGCACAAATAAGTGCCTAATTCTCATTGAAGGGCACGGGGATTGCTGGTCAAAGGGTTTCACAAAAAAAGGCCCTCACCTGCTTAGGTGGCATGCTTTATCATCGAGCCCCTGCTCATCGGAGATCCCCTAGATGTATAATGTAGTTGACGCAAAACGTGATCATTCACACATATTCTCTCTCTGCTGTCCTTTCTCTCTGCTGTCCCACTCAATGTGAAGACAAAGCCATCCACAAAGGTTTGGTGGGGCTAGCTCACCAAAAGTAGCATATTATCATCTCCCCTGGCTCTGTAAGGTGTCAGTTTGGGTACCTTACTTTGGGGGGGGGGGGGGTGGGGGGGAGAGTAGAACACATCCCAAACGTTATTTTAGTGTTGAAGATGGTTCACGCTCCTACATCAGTGCAAACTCTTACCTATCTCTATTACTGGTGCTACAATTGCTGTGAGAGACGATCCGCAGGAGATACCTGCCATATAATGTTGTTGCTTTTTTGTAGTGGTAGGTACATAGAGGGCATCCCATCCACCACAATGGTGACAGTAGATGTTAGCATCCTGCTGCATCATGGTGTCAGTGCACGTCCACTTATTGCAGCTCTTTTTAGAGAACTTGGCAGCCACATCACGTTTCTAGTTCTCTGGTTGTTTTAGTAGAAGGCTGCTATAATCGTGATTACCGGTATATCCTTGATGGAGGTCATTTTTATGGATCAAATCAATTTTATTGAAAGATAATTCGTATATCGCATAAGGGTGCAATGTTTATCATTTATTATTTATATCCAATCTAAATTTCTGATGTCAACAGGGACAATGTGTACCTTCAAACAGAGAGCAGCAGTGGATATCTTAAATTTAGCTCCATTCAATATTGTCATTACGTCCTGTCCTGTCTGTGTCAGTGTCAAACCCAACACTGATTATATCTATTAAATGTATATTAATTGCATTTGGTGACCATTTCAAAGGCTGTCCATGAGGGGCCTTGTGGACGCCCCGCTTTAGCAGCTACAGCGTTGCTGAAACTCTTCAGGCGCCTCTTCTGACTGTAGACCACGTTTCATAAATAACATGAAAGGGTGGGTAGGTGTTAATTTTTGAGTGAGCGAATAGATGGGTGGATGAGAGTGTGAGTTAAAGGGTGGGTGGATGGGTAGATGGCTGGATGGAGGAGTGAAAGGGTGGATGTAAGGATGGATAAGTGGAAGAATGGATGAATGGGTGTAAGGGTGAATGGATGGATTGTAGAGTGGATGAATGATTCTAGAAAGTATGGGTGCATGAGAGAGTGAAAGTATGGATGACTGAGAGAAAGGGTGTCATAATACATGCTGCAGCCCATGGAGATCCCCTGGTACCCCAATGCCCTGGGTACCATATACTAGGCACTTATATGGGGGCACCAGTATGCCAAATGTGGGGTGAAAGTAACTAAGTTACCAAGTTAGAAGGGACAGAGCATAATCACTGGGGTCCTGGTTAGCAGGAACACAGTGAAACACACTGACAACAGGCAGAAAATTGGGGTAACCATGCCAAGAAAGAGGATACATTCCTAAAATCATTCATTAAAAATGAAGTTGAATTTGCCAGATTTCTGGAGAATTATAGAATAGACCCACCAAATTGTCACCAAAACTTGGCCAGATTCTACATCTGGACCAGACCTGGTCACCACGGTACCATCAGGACACTCCCTGCTTAGACATGATCGACAAACCAGAAGGGAGGGGCTAGCGGTTTTACATTGCAACAGTGGAGTAGGTTCCTCTGTTTACCAATACTTGCCCCAGATTATGAAGCACTTTCATTTTCATTTAAAATTGCAATTAAAAAAAAAAAATCTTTCACTGTAATACTTACCACCTACCAGGCCAGAAACCTACATTTCTGCAAACAATTTGACACTATTAGAACCTTGCCTCCAAGTTATGGCTAGGAGATTTTAAAGTATACTTGGAAGTTTCTGATGATAAAGATACAGAACATTTAAAAGACACAATGGACAGCATTAGTCTAACTCAACTAGTCCAATAACCTACACACAAATCTGCCTATACCATGGATGAGATTTTCTCCAATAGTCCTGCTCTCTCGGTTACTGCCACAATACCTCCGACTTGGTCTGACCATAAGGCCGTTATGTTTAATCTACGGCTCTATAAAATGCTATCCCCACCAGCGAAGCTTGGCACAAGCTGGAATTGTTACAGCCCAACCAAGTCTCTTCTGACTGACTGCCTGAGGTCTTGGAGGACTTAGACAACGCCACCACTAACTACACCAATTGATTGCTCTCCCCAGCGGACCAATTGGCACCCCAAAAATAATTTAACTGCCACAGAAACAAACTGTCAGCCCCTTCATTTTCAGAAAAAGTTGGGGTGCAAAAACAGCTCGGTCGCAAACAAGAATGTATATAGCATGAAAAGTATGATCCTAACGAAAGACAAAAATAAAAAACAATGTATCCTGACTAGAAAAATATGATCCTGGAAGAAAAATCCTCCTATTTTTCTGACAACATTACATCTGCCAGAAATTCAGCTAGAACTCTCTTCCAAACAATTAACTACTTAACTAATCTCAATAATACCAATTTGTCGATTGACAATCAGTCTTTTTGTAATAAATTGTCAGAATTTTATCAAAATTTACAGTGAGTTTGCGTCAAATGAGAAGGTTTGTCGAAGTTCTCCTGAAGTTTTTTCGGCACCTTAAGAAATGAATACACTAACCAATGTTTCCCCTCTCACATCAGAACAGGTTAGTTACTGGACTTGGTTAAATCTGGATCACCATCTGATCCATGTCCCCCAGCAACACTACAGATGGCTTCAAAGACTGCAGTGCTTCACCTCATGAAGATCATTAATAAGATGTTCAAGGTGGAATATTTTCCAAAAACCTGGACAATAGTGGCTATTGTAGCTATTTTAAAAATAAAAAAAAATCTACACTCACCCTTGAAGCCAACAGCTATCACCAAATTTCTTTCCTCCCATTTCCAGCCAAAGTGGTGGAAAAAGCAATAAACATGGAACTCACCTCTTTTCTGGAGAATAACCTTTTTCTAGACCATACCCAATTTGGTTTTAGAAGCGGGCATAGTTCAGAAACAGCCCTAATTGTTGCCACAGAAGAAATTAGAGCTAGTATTGATCAGGGAGGGAGAGCAGCCCTGATCCTTCTTGACTTATTAGCATATTTTGATACAGTCAACCATAAGGTCCTAATTAACTGCCTAAACAGCATAGGAATAAAGGATACTGCATTAGCTACACTCAAATCATTCCTCTCAGGCAGAGAACAATCTGTATCCTTCAATGGATTCCAGCAGAGATCATCACTAAACCTGATACTCTTTAACATATACATCACACCCCTTGCAAGTGTGATCAGATCCTTCTGCTTCTTCCTGGTGTCATACATATGCTGATGACACACAAATAATCGCTTCAATTTCCAGTCATTTTCATGAAACTGCTGTTAGATTCCGCAACTGCATAGAAGAAGTGGGGAGATGGATGAAGCAAAACTCCTCTGTATGAAATTAAACTCGGCAAGACTGAGTTTCTCCTTTTTAGTAATGACCCCTCCTTCTGGTCCCCCACTTGGTGGCCTCAGAATCTGGGGACACTTCCCATCCCTATTAAGAAAGTTAGAAACCTGGGTGTCTTATTTGATGAGAAACTGATGTTTGGAGCACAGGTGAATGCGCTCACCTCATCCTCTTACAGCACCTTAAGGATAATTAAACAATTTCTCCCTCTTATTCCTTATGAACTCCAGAAAACAGTGATCGCTGCCCTGGTACTGTCAAAAAAATGATTACATGCAACAACTATTAAGAAAGCTTCAGGTTTGGCAGAATGCAGCTGCTCGGATGCTACTAGGGCTTCCCAGTTTTAAACTGGGCAACTGGGGAAGCAGGAGTTACATTGACGGTACCGCTAAGCTTTGGAACAGCCTCCCACATCATTTAAAATCTCAGACCACCCTGCTAAAGATGAGGAAAGGCCTACAGACCTGGCTTTTTACAACCTAATCTCAGCACTATATATTTTTTTTTTTTGATAAAGAATTTTTATTGATTTTTGCAAAAGAAAGAAAAACCATAATACAAACGTCAAAACACGATGCCAACGGGCACCCAACATTGGTCGAACCTGTGATCCCAGACAGCACTTATATTGGAGATGACATGTTATTCAGGAGCCTATTGCGGCCTCCCATTTCCCCCATATCCTATTGTATTTATTCAGACATCCTCTAGCCTCATATACAAGTTTTTCACTCTGCGCGCACCAATCCACTCCCGTCTCCATTTAGCCAATGATGGGGCACTCTTGGCCTTCCAGTTTGCCACTATATCTCTCTTAGCCACTAAGCACGCCACCCTGAGGAAGATTCGATCTGGTCTCCTTAGCTCGGTGTCACCCATGATCCCAAGGAGGAGGGGCAGAGGCTCTCTCTCTATATTCTCCTGCAACACCTCAGAAACCTCCCCCAAGACAGCTCCCCAATAGGCTACCATGGCCGGGCAGGTCCATACCATGTGGAAGAAGTCGGCTGTAGGATTTCTGCAGCGGGGGCACTCCGCAGTGGGGCGTGTAGTTTGTCGGGTGTGAGGTATGCTGTGTGCAAAAAATAAGTTTGTATCAGTCTAACGCGGGTAGCGATCGCCAAGGCACGCGGGGCCATTAGCGCCTCACCCCATTCCATCTCTTCCATGGGGCCCACCCACCCCTCCCATCTCTGGCGAAGCACCCCCAGGGAACCCGAGGTGCCGGAGACCAGGGTGCGATATATCTGGGAAACACCTCCCCTGCCCAGGTCCCCCATCAATGCCTTGGCCTCCATGGGGCTGCATTCGGGTATGGTTTCTCCCACTCAGATATGTACTGATAAGGCATGTCGGAGCTGGAGGTATCTGTGGAACTGTGTCTTATTTAATGAAAAGTTTTTCTGGAGATCTTCGAAGGATTGTATGTGTGACCCGTTCCAGACATCGCCTAGTGTGGAGATGCCAATGTTATCCCAATTCTGAAACCCCTCCAGGCCCGCCACCTCCACCAATTGCCTCCCCTGCCACAGTGGGGTCTGTTGGGTAAGTCGTCCCCACCACCCCGTCGATTTTTGAGCCGTCTGCCATCCCTGCAGAACCACCCTGGTCACGTCCGGGATGTCTCGAGAGATCGGACCTCCATAGAGGGTGTCCCAAATCCGTGGGTACCCCATCGTTTGGAGCTCCAGTCGGTATGCCGGATCTGTCCACCCACCCCCCATCCAGTCATTAATTACAAGTACTTGTGACGCGAGGGCGGTAGTAATGGATATTGGACATGCCCAAACCTCCATCATATACATCCCTCTGGCAAGTTTTGAGTGCTAACTGTGAGCGGGCTCCGCTCCATATAAATTGGCGTGCCAATGAGTCCATTTTCCCAAACCATTTCCTAGGAATGGGATGGGGAAAATTTTGTAGGAAATAGAGGAGCCTAGGAAGGATCATCATCTTGTAGAGCGCTATTCTACCAAGCAGGTTAAGAGGGAGTGTCCTCCAGTGTAGGAGATCACTTCTAATTTTTCTGGTTAACGGTGTAACATTAAGTTCCCATGTCAACTCGGGGAGAAGTGAAATAAATATTCTCAGGTATTTAAAGCTGTTTCTTCATACTGGAATATTCCGCTGCCAGTCCACACAATCTCCGGAGCGGTGTAGGGGCACCAACAGGGACTTGGCGGGATTCAGGATCAGCCCCGAGGCTTCTGCAAAAAGGCCCAGGATCTCTAGCACGCGGGGGCCACTTTTAGCCGGGTTGGAGATATATAGAAGGACATCATCTGCGTATAGCGCCACACGGTCCTCTGCGCAAGCGGGCCAGGACCAGCCTTCGATCAGGGGATCTCCTCGCAGCAGAATCGCAAGAGGCTCTATCATTAATGCGAAGAGCAATGGGGATAGCGGGCAACCCTGCCGGGTTCCGCGGCCAATAGGGAACGGGTCGGAGACCACTCCATTCACCCGGACTCGAGCTGTCGGTTTGGAATACAGGAGTCTCACTAGGCCTCGGAATTTAAGGCCGAGCCCATTTTTCTGCAGGACCAGTTCAAGGTAGGACCAATCCACTGTGTCAAAGGCTTTTTCAAAGTCCAGTAAGAGTAATGCCAAGGGTGTGTGTGACAGTCTTGCGATGTGCCAGAGCCAGATGCAACCGCCTAATGCAGTGCCTGGTGCTACGAGTGGGCATAAAGCCACATTGATCAGGGTGCACTAGTGTGGGCATTATCTCTTTCAATCTAGAGGCCAGGGTCGAGGAAAGCACTTTGATCTCAATATTCAGAAGTGAGATGGGTCGGTATGCCGAACAATGCCGCGATGGGGGTTGGGTTTTTGGGATCACAACTATCGTAGCTTGGTCAATCTCGGTGGGAAATCAGCCTAGTTTCTCGGCTTCTCCATACATATTGAGTAAGTGGGGACCCAATATATCACTGCATTTGCTATATAGCTCTGCCGGGAGTCCGTCAGGGCCTGGGGTCTTGCCCGATGCCAGGTTGGAAATTGCACTGGTGATCTCTGCAAGGCTAATAGTTTCATCCAGTCTATCTCTTGCCTCCAGGGAGATCCTGGGGAGAGTGACATCATTCAAGAGGGGAGTCTCTTTCTCAATGACAGGGCGGGGTGCATTGCATAGAGGCGGGCATAGTAAGAGGCAAAGCTTTGTGCAATTTCAGCAGGTGTCCTGGAGAGGGAGCCCGAGGGCTCTAAAATCTCAGGTATAACCCTGCCGGCCAGAGAGCGAGCGGCCAGCCAGTGCAGGAGCTTCCCATTTTTGTCCCCCAAGCCATATATACGGGCTACCGAAGCTCTCCAAATGCACCTAGCCGAGTCTAGCATTATGTGTTTAATTTCTTCTCTAACCATAGTCAGCTGCCTCAGGGCAGTGGCAGACGAAGAGGTCGTTTGTTGGCGTTCCAGTCTCAGGGCCCTAGCCTCCAGGTCAGAGATCTGGGAGTTCCTGTCTCGCTCGCGGGAGCGGAGAAGGTGCTTGGCATGCCCTCTGAGGATAGCCTTACAGGCGGCCCATAATGTTCCCGGGGACCGGACCGACCCCAGATTCAGATCAAAATATTGGGTTAGTTGATTTCTGATCTCCTGGGTGTAGTCTTTGTCTTGTAAGTACCATGCGTTTAGGCGCCATACCGGGCGTCTGGAAGGATCTGCTCCACCCAGGCGGACCCGCACTGGTGCGTGGTCCGAGACTCCCCGGGGGAGTATCTCTGTCCCTGTGACGCTCGAGAGGTCCAGAGTGCGACATGAATACCAGATCTATTCTGGATTGCGTCCGGTGGGCGGCCGACGTGTGGGTGTACCGACGATCCCTAGGGTGCCAGGTTCTCCATACCTCGCAAAGGCCAAGGCTCTCCGTCCAACCAGTCAGAGCCGAAGCCCTGGCAAATCTACTGGCCGTGATCTCGCCGGATACATCCAAATCGGGATTGAGAACCGCGTTGAAGTCCCCTCCCAGCAGGGTGGTCCCCTGGGGCAGTCCCACAACCACTCGGCGAAGCGAGTGCAAGAAGGCGTCAAAACAATCTAAGATGGAGTCGACGCCCATGCGCAATGGAACCGAAGTGGGAGGAGTCCCTCGGTCTCGTGACTCGAAAAGACTTCTTCGAAGAAAAACAACTTGTAACACTCCGAGCCCAACACCAGACAGCGGACTATGCACAGCATGTGAATCTGCAGCGACTAATGCCACGAACAGATGTACACTGGATAAGTGACATTTTCCTTATCGGTGTTCCATGAAGAGTCCCCGTGGCCACTACAAATCTGCCCTGTGGGTCGACCTGCGTGGCTGTGATCACCACAGGCAGAGAGCGGTGAAGTAAAATGGCTACCCCTCTAGAGCCCCTGGAGAAGCCCGCGTGGTATACTCTGTCATATCGTCCCCGTATGAGCATGGGGCACTTAGTCCCAAGGAGGTGGGTTTCCTGCAAGAGGACCACTAAGGGGGAGTACCTGCGGAGAGTGTTAAATACTGCTGACCTCTTAATCTTGTCCAACAGGCCATTTACGTTCCAGGAAAGGACCTGAGTTAATGAGTGCCAGGCATGAGTTGCGTAGGTGTTACATAGGGCTGAGTGTCAGGCTGTGGACCCAGGGGCGACCATTCCAAACATAACAATGAAATAATAAGAAACCTAACCAACTTATTCCTATTCCTGTCTAAACTAACTTCAAAAACCCAACCACCCAACCACCCCCCTCCCCATACTCCCACCCCGGAAGCATCTGTCGCCCAAATACCCAACCAAAACCAGACATCCAGCAGGACTGTCCTTGGGGTGGAGTGGTGGACCCCTCCATATAGTCGGATCAATTACAATTAGTGGTAACCTGCCAAGTCTCGGGTGTCATATAGTAGAGAGGCTTGACGCCTTCTGTAGTGACCCTTGTAAGGTCTGCATAGGTAAGTCTGACATCCCAAGTCTTTTGGACTCCCATCAGCGGGTGTCAAATGCGTCATATTAACCGAGGGCCGGGGATTGGCTAAAGTTGTTGTCATCTATTGTTTGGCTTGAGGTCTGAGGCCCCGAGGGGTCTGCAGGTTTCCTCTCTGTTTGTGAGCCAGAGTCTCGGATTTCCTCATTATTTGCCAAGGTGTTTGTGTCTTTCGGTCTCCCTCTCCGGGATCTGGTGTGCCTCCGGCTCCTCCGGGGGCCTCCCGGGGTGAGGGGGCCGACCCGAGGGGCCCTCTCCGAGTGTCCCGAGGGCCTCCCTCGGGCTCCGATGCCCTCCTCCGTCAGCCAGTCCCAAGCCTCTTCAGGTGTTTCAAAAAAGTGTGCTCGCCCGGCCAAGAAGACCTTGAGGCGCGCGGGGAAGAGGAGCATGTATGAAAGTTGCATTGCTCTAAGTTTCTGCTTAACGTGTTCGTACGACCGGCGGCGGGTCTGGACCTCACCGGTGTAGTCTGGGAAAATTAGGATTTTATGGTTCTCCCATTGAAGATCTTCCAACCTCCTAGCCTCTTTAAGGATATTGTCTCTATCTTTGAAGTTAAAGAAGCGCGCAATCATTGGGCGTTTTGGACCGCCTGGTGGGGGGCGAGGAGCCAGTGCCCTGTGGGCTCTTTCGATCGCAAACCAGGGTGAAAGGGACTGCTCCGGCATCCAGGTTTTAACCCACTTCTCTAGGAACTCAGAGGCCCCGCCATCTTCTATGCCCTCCGGAAATCTGATGAAACGCAGGTTATTGCGTCTTGACCGGTTTTCTGCATCTTCCGCACGACGGTGCAGCTCGCCGGTTCGGGTCTGCAGCTGGGCCACTTTACTTCTGAGGTCAGCTAGGTCGTTTTCAGTCTGGGATACTCTAGTTTCAACCTCGGTGATCCGGTTCACTTCATTTCTGAGGTCCTGTCGAACAAGACCCACGTCTTCTCGTACTTCCCCGATCTTAGTCTCTACCGCAGACTGTGATGATTGAATGGCTTGAAGGATGGCACTCACTCCGTCTGGTGCGGGGCCTCCGCTAGCTGTGTCCCCCTCTCCTCGCTGGCCCGCCGGCGTCGTGAACTGTTCAATCTTTTGCTGGGAGGGTGGGGGTTGTTTGTTCGCCTTGTCTCTCCCCATCACAATATCGGAAACAGGAGTCAGGTAGCTCACTTCTTGCAGTCTTTCAAGTCAAGCCAAGGTCCCCTGCACGTTTGTAGTTACCACAGTTATAAAGAGGGCGTGGGAAGAGGCGTTCAGGCCCAAGTTGTGGTCTTCTCCACCTTTGGGATCCGGTGACTCCACGATGGGTCCAGCTCCGTCCCGGCCCAGCTGCTAACTGCCATTAGGTATTAAGTGTTAAGGGGGGGGTAGGGCATCTTCTTTCCCTAACTCCTCTCCCCTCCCCCACCCTGTTGTCACTTCGTGCCGTTACCTTCAGTAGGGCCTCGACCGGCCTTAGTGTTGATTACGCTGCATCAGTGACGCCACGAGGTCACTCAAGGCCATCACCCTCCGTTAGGCCGGATCGCGGTGTGTTTCCCGGTGCAGCAGCGGTCCGCGGTGGGCCTGTTCAGATCGGGGACTCGGAGAGGGTGGCCCCAAGTCTCGCCGTTTAATTGCTGGTTATTCGGTCGTGTCGGTATCTTCAGAACGGCCTCGTCCCGTCCCGGTGTCTCCGCCGCACTCCGTGGACCCCCAGCATACCTTTGTCGTCACTCATGACACCAGGGAGTCCCTCTCCGCAACCGCCTCTCCGCCGCTCCAGCCCCGGCCAGCGGGGTCTCCACCGGGTGCAGCGCAGCCTCTCAGCTCCCCCCGGCCGATGTCCTCGAGCCGGCGCACGGCCGCAGCGTCACCCACACAGCGCTCTCTCCCCCTGGATGTAGTAGCGCTGCTCCTGCATGCCGCGAGGACCGCGTTTGGAGCGCAGCCTCAGCCCCCTCTAGGGTTCTTTCCTTACCCCGTCACACCTCTGTTCCAGTTCGGCCGCACCGGGAGGGATCCGTCGGTCCGGCCCCGTCTCAGCCGCGGGAGTCAGCCCCGGCCGCCATTTTGTTTTCAGGGATGGGTCGGGCGCGGCTCGGGAATGGGGCCGCTTTCATGAAGGTGCTCACCGCCGGAGATTCCCAGGGGTCCAGGGATCGCAAGGACCGTTAAGACGACGTCTTCAGCTCGGTCAGGCCACTCTAACTACGGGCGGATGACGGAGGGGTCCAGAGCACTCTCAGAGTGCGACCGCCATCTTGACGCCCGAAGCCACGCCCCCTCAGCACTATTTTTTATTCTTTTCTTCTCTCCTGTAGCATTGTAGGCTCCATGACTCCTCAGCGCCAGGATGCCTCATGGCATTAGTGAGCATTACAAAAATTAACATTAACATGGACGGATGGATAGGTTTCATGGATAGATTTGGAGATGGGTAGATAGGTTTAGATATGGATGAACAGACGGAATAGTGAAAGACTGAATGATGGATGACAGCATGAATGCATGTCAGAATGCAAAAAGCTGACATGGTGAATATCAGTAGGTGGATGGAAGGATAAAAGAGAGAATGGATAGATGTCTGAATGGAAGAGACAATAAAGCTCTTCTGGGTAGGGTTGTGATAACTTGCTTCTTTTGCTTGGTGTCATAAGAGCTTTAGTTCAAAGTGGTGGGTATTTTTTTTTTTTTGGCTACTCCCTTGCTGTCCATTATAAAGTGTCTTCTGTATGTTTCATTTGCCGGTAATGTGTGATGAATTTGGTGATCAGCCTTCCTGTTTTTATATTGCTACGGATGGCATGTGTAGCTGCAGATACACATGCTGTGCACATCCCGCCATCTGGTGTTGGGCTCGGAGTGTTACAAGTTGTTTTTCTTCGAAGAAGTCTTTTTTCAAGTCACGAGACCGAGGGTGTCGACTCCATCTTAGATTGTTTTTTTTCCGCCATCGGGTTCGGACGTGTTCCTTTTCGCTCCGTGTTTCGGGTCGGAAAGTCAGTTACAATCTCGGAAAAATCGTCGCTTTTGTTTGTGTTCGGTATCGGGTTAGTTACAACAGATCGACACCGAATTAAGAAGAGCTCCGGTGGCCCTTCGGGGTTTTCTTCCATCCCCGTCGGGGCCTGGTCGGCCCGGCCACGTGTCTCTTCAAGGCTGATGGAACGGACCCCATTCAGCTTCTGTCCAAAATGCCATAACAAGTATCCATATACAGATCAACATCTGGTCTGTAACTTGTGTTTGTCACCAGAACACAAGGAGGATACTTGTGAGGCCTGTCGAGCGTTTCGGTCCAGGAAAACACTCCGGGACCGAAGAGCAAGAAGACTGCAAATGGCGTCGGCGCCGACAGGACAAGAGCGTTTCGAGGAGGAGGAAGAAACATTCTCCACCCAGGAGTCGGACTCTGAGGAGATCGATCCCGAGGAAACGCCGAAAACCGTGAGTAAGACGTCGAAACAAAGAACTCATGAGAAAAGCGCTAAAGCCCAGGGGACGCCACCGCCAACAGGCCATGGCTTAACCCGAAAAGTAGGTGACCGTTCATCGGCACCGAAAAAGGGCGAGCTGGTGTCAAAGTCATCCGACTCCGGTCGAGATACCGGCACACAGCAATCTCGGGCCCGAGATAGTGGCTCAGAGAAGATTCGGCACCGAAACGGGTCGGCACCGAGAGAGCACGACGCCGAAAATAAAAAAGGTTTTGTCGGAGCCGAAAAAAGCAGCCGAAAAGGTTTCGGTACCGAAATATCCGGCCTCGGAACCGAAAACAAGTTCCTACACTGAGGAACAAGGACTGTCCACACAAATGAAGACACATAGATTTGGATAGGAATTACAGGCAATAGAGCCAGATCACACACAAAGACGGCTCTTTATTAAAAAAGATACAGGAAAGATCAGCACTCTTCCTCCAGTCAAAATGAAACGCAAGCTTGCCTTCCAAGACAAAGACAAACAGCCACACGCAAAGATGGCTAAACAAGTAACACCGCCACCATCCCCACATCACTCTCCGCAACCATCACCGGTAGCCACTCCACCAATGATGCAATCCCCAACTCATACAGGAATGAGTCAAGATGACCCTGACGCATGGGACCTTTATGACGCACCAGTGTCAGATAATAGTCCAGAATGCTATCCAGCTAAACCATCGCCACCAGAGGATAGTACAGGCTACGCACAGGTGGTGTCAAGAGCAGCGGCATTTCATAATGTCAGCCTTCATTCTGAGCCCATTGAAGACGACTTTCTTTTTAATACACTGTCGTCCACACACAGCCAATATCAGAGTCTTCCTATGCTACCCGGAATGCTAAAACACTCCAAACAAGTGTTTGAGGAGCCTGCTAAAGGGAGAGCCATTACTCCAAGAGTAGATAAAAAATATAAACCGCCACCAACAGACCCAGTGTACATTACACAACAGCTAACACCAGACTCTGTTGTAGTGGGAGCAGCGCGCAAAAGAGCCAACTCTCATACTTCAGGAGATGCACCTCCTCCAGATAAAGAAAGTCGAAAATTCGATGCTGCAGGCAAAAGGGTGGCGGCACAGGCAGCAAACCAGTGGCATATTGCAAATTCGCAAGCTTTGCTAGCCAGATATGATAGGGCCCATTGGGATGAGATGCAACACCTTATTGAACATTTACCCAAGGAGTTCCAAAAAAGAGCGCAGCAAGTAGTAGAAGAAGGACAGGGTATCTCCAATAATCAGATACGGTCAGCAATGGATGCTGCAGACACAGCTGCTAGAACTGTCAACACAGCAGTAACAATAAGGAGACATGCATGGCTGCGTACATCAGGATTTAAACCAGAGATACAGCAAGCTGTGCTGAATATGCCATTCAACGGACAGCAGTTGTTTGGGCCGGAGGTGGACACTGCGATCGAAAAACTTAAGAAAGACACTGACACGGCCAAAGCCATGGGCGCACTCTACTCCCCACAGAGCAGAGGCACATTTCGAAAGACACAATTTCGAGGGGGGTTTCGAGGGCAAACCACAGAAGCCACAACCTCACAAACAAAGCCCACTTACCAGAGCCAGTATCAGCGGGGAGGTTTTCGGGGACAATATAGAGGGGGACAATTTCAAAGGAATAGAGGAAAGTTCCAAAGTCCCAAAACTTCTCCAAACAACCAGTGACTTCAAGGTCACAAATCCCCAACACATAACACCTGTGGGGGGTAGACTAACCAAGTTTTACAAACATTGGGAGGAAATAACAACAGACACTTGGGTGTTAGCAATTATCCAGCATGGCTATTGCATACAATTTCTCAAATTCCCTCCAAACATCCCACCGAAAACACACAATATGTCAAAACAACATATAGATCTTCTAGGACTAGAAGTTCAGGCATTGCTACAAAAAGAAGCAATAGAGTTAGTACCAAAACAACAAATAAACACAGGAGTTTACTCCCTGTACTTTCTGATACCCAATAAAGACAAGAGTCTGAGACCGAGGGACTCCTCCCATTTCGGCTCCATTGCGCATGGGCGTCGACTCCATCTTAGATTGTTTTCCCCGCAGAGGGTGAGGTAGGAGTTGTGTATGCTAGTAATAGTGGCCAGGCAATGGAGTGAATACGTATGTACATAATCAGGGGTGTGGAATTTATTAAAATATCTACTTGTCCACGGGACAGGTTGCTTCTCAAATCTACTTGTCCTGTAAAAAGATCTACTTGTCCCTTCGGTGCCATGTAGTGTGGCGCCAAATTATGGCAGCAATCTCATTATGTAAGAGCTCTGATAATAGCCTCTCTGATTATGCCAGGGCTACTACCATAGTAGGGCTTGAATACTTGCAGTTTCAATCCCTACTGTAGCAATTTCCTTATTTTTCCACCTTTCTGCAGATCTGCATACTGGGGCTGGAGGAAGCAGTGAGCAATAGTTCCAGGGCTGGAATGCCTTTGAGTCTGCAAACCTACTAACCTGCATGTTTTAAAGATTTTCACCAGCTTCTCTCTAATATTTTCCCATAATAAGAAAGGTTGGACATTTACTCCTGACAATGGCAGAATTAGAACTTCTTCCAGGGTTGGGAAGAAAGTGGCTGGAGGGGAAATGAACTTGCAAATGCTCAATAGATTTTCACATGAGCAAATCTACACATGAGTATTTACCCATGCTAAAATACAGTTCACAAATATTTTATAGGGGTACGACATATACCATGGGTGCACTTTTGTGACTTTCTTTAAGAATTTGGGGCCACATGTAGGTAGGTTCAGATTTGCGACCCGCAAATTGCGAGTCGCAGATCCGAATGTAGGATGGTGTCCCTGACACCATCTGTGATTCGCAAGGGCTTCGCAAATGCACACCTCATGAATAATCATGAGGTGGGTCGCAATTTGCAACCCCCCTTGCGAATGGCGGCCTCATAGGGATGGTGGCCTGCTGGAGACAGCAGACCACCATGTCTGTGACTGCTTTTCAATAAAGCATTTTTTTTTTTTTTTTTTTGTAATGCAGACCGTTTTCCTTAAAGGAAAACGAGATGCATTACAAAAACGAAAAATGAAACGTTTTCGTTTAATTTTTTCAGAGCAGGCAGTGGTCCACACGACCACTGCCTGCTCTAAAAAAATGTTTACAGTGACATTCACAATGGGGAAGGGGTCCCTTTTGTGAAAGTGTTAGCACCCATTTGAAATGGGTGCAAACTGCGATTGGTTTGCGCCCGCGTTTGCAAAACAATCCTACATTGCACTGCGAGTCGCAATTAGGAAGGGAACACCCCTTCCTAATTGCGAGTCACAAACCCATTTTGCGATTCGGTAACCAGGTCACCGAATCGCAAAACTGGGTTTGTGCATCGCAATGTGCTTTTTGAACGTCGCAAACAGCAAAAGTCACTGTTTGCGACATGCAAAAAGCTACCTACATGTGGGTCTTGGTCCCTAATTAGGTCTGGTGTTAACAAATACATTTTGTTTTTATTAAACTTCTATTTCTCTCTCTTTCGGCTGGCTTTACTGTGAGTGATCGCATTCTTCTCTTCCACAAGGAGCATATTGGCACACAAAGTAGTTTTGCTCAGTGTCAGGAACTACAGTGGCAATCAGTGACGTAACGAAACTGGAGGGTGCCCCTTTGCAAAGAACATGGAGGAGCCACCTCTCCAGACTCACTCAGGGCAGGTGCTGTGCTGAAGGGGCCCCCTGGAGGGCAGCTGCGGGGCCTTTGTTATGCCACTGGTGGCAACGTGTGCTTTTAGAGTTCAAAAACGTTTTGGTTTTTTTTTTGCCAGCGTTTGTTACAATGTTGAGGGCCTGGTAGCTCCCACAACAATAAAGTGTTACAAAAGCTATGTCAAAACAAGACACGCATTGATGAAACTAAAAGACTTATAAAAATATGTCAGATCAGTTGGCTTTGTCAGTGTTTGTTTATTTTCATGCTTCCCATAATCATGTTGAAAATGGTTACACTGATTTTCCATTAGAAATATTTTTGGGAAATACTAACATGCATCAAAACATTTTACTAAATGTAACTTCATTTGCATCTAATCAGAGAGCTTTCTGGGAGCATTATAATTGGCCTCATAGCCTAAACTTTTCAAACATGTGTATACACGTTTTTTTTTTTGTACTGTAACCAACGTCATTAGTGAAGTGTGACCTTAAAACATTTATTTACAGCACTCACCCTAATAATGAAGGTTTTCAAATAATGAACCATAAATACAAGTTCGAACAGCATTATCTTTTGGAAACACATTACCTCAACTGCAGAGAGTTCCACTCTCTGTAAACAGGCAGCCAAAGGGTTTCTGCTGCAGAGGGTTGGGCCTACTTGTCCCAAGGACAAAGTAAACATAAAAACTTGTTGCCCTTGACCCCAAACAAGATGTCCCGGGCGTCGGGCGATAGGAATTCCACATCCCTGATAATGTAGTTTAAAGTAATATATTTACAAATTTACAAATGTTCAAGATCAACTTCTAAATGGCTACAGGCTCTCGGGGAGGTGGGTGGGCGCATGTGAATCTGCAGCGACTAATGCCACAAACAGATGTACACTGGGTAAGTGACATTTTCCGTTCGATGGCATGTGTAGCTGCAGATACACATGCTGTGCATAGACTAGTAAGCAGTTATCTCCCCAAAAGCGGTGGTTCAGCCTGTAGGAGTTGAAGTTGTTTGAAACAATGTTCGTAGTACTGCTTGACCTACTGTGGCTTGTTGTGCTGTTAACACATCTACACAGTAGTGTTTGGTAAATGTATGAGGCGTAGACCATGTAGCTGCCTTACATATTTCGGTCATTGGAATATTTCCTAGAAAGGCCATGGTAGCACCTTTCTTTCTAGTTGAGTGTGCCTTTGGTGTAATAGGCAGTTCTCTTTTTGCTTTAAGATAACAGGTTTGAATGCACTTAACTATCCATCTAGCAATGCCTTATTTAAAAATTGGATTTCCTGTATGAAGTTTTTGGAAAGCAATAAATAATTGTTTTGTTTTTCGAATTAGTTTTGTTCTGTCAATGTATACATTAACGCTCTTTTGATGTCTAATGCATGTAGTGCTCTTTCAGCTACAGAATCTGGCTGTGGGAAGAACACTGGTAATTCTACTGTTTGATTCAAGTGGAACGGTGATATGACTTTTGGTAAAAATTTAGGATTTGTCCGTAGAACTACTTTATGCTTGTGTATTTGAATAAATGGTTCTTGTATGGTAAATGCTTGAATCTCACTTACTCTTCTTAGAGATGTGATGGCAATTAAAAATGCAACTTTCCATGTTAAGTATTGCATTTCACAAGAGTGCATGGGCTCAAAAGGTGGACCCATGAGTCGTGTTAAGACAATGTTGAGGTTCCATGAAGGAACTGGTGGTGTTCTTGGTGGTATAATTCTCTTTAGGCCTTCCATAAACGCTTTTATGACCGGTATCCTAAATAGTGAAGTTGAGTGCGTAATTTGCAGGTAAGCTGAAATTGCGGTAAGATGTATCTTAATGGAAGAAAAAGCTAGCTTTGACTTCTGCAAATGTAGTAAGTATCTTACGATGTCTTTGGCAGATGCGTGTAAGGGTTGAATTTGATTATTATGGCAGTAATAAACAAATCTTTTCCACTTATTTGCATAGCAATGTCTAGTGGTAGGTTTCCTAGCTTGTTTTATGACCTCCATACATTCCTGTGTAAGGTCTAAGTGTCCGAACTCTAGGACTTCAGGAGCCAAATTGCTAGATTTGGGTGTCTGATCTGTTGTTTGTGTTGCGTTAACAGATCTGGTCTGTTTGGTAGTTTGACATGAGGCACTACTGAGAGGTCTAGTAGTGTTGTGTTCCAAGGTTGTCTTGCCCATGTTGGCGCTATTAGTATGAGTCTGAGTTTGTTTTGACTCAACTTGTTTACCATATATGGAAGGAGTGGGAGAGGGGGAAAAGCGTAAGCAAATATCCCTGACCAACTCATCCATAACGCATTGCCCTGAGACTTATCTTGTGGGTACCTGGATGCGAAGTTTCGGCATTTTGCGTTTTCCTTTGTTGCAAATAGATCTATTTATGGTGTTCCCAAACTCTGGAAGTAAGTGTTCAGTATTTGGGAGTGAATCTCCCATTCGTGGATCTGTTGGTGATCCCGAGAGAGATTGTCTGCTAACTGATTCTGAATTCCTGGAATAAATTGTGCTATTAGGCGAATGTGGTTGTGAATCGCCCAATGCCATATTCTCTGTGCCAGGAGACACAACTGTGTTGAGTGTGTCCCTCCCTGTTTGTTTAGGTAATACATCGTTGTCATGTTGTCTGTTTTGACAAGAATGTGTTTGTGGCTTATTATGGGTTGAAATGCTTTCAGCGCTAGAAATACTGCCAATAGTTCTAAGTGATTTATGTGAAACTGTTTTTGCTGAGTGTCCCATTGTCCTTGGATGCTGTATTGATTGGGGTGCGCTCCCCAGCCTATCATGGAGGCATCTGTCGTTATTACATATTGTGGCACTGGGTCTTGGAAAGGCCGCCCTTGGTTTAAATTTATACTGTTCCACCATTGAAGCGAGGTGTATGTTTGGCGGTCTACCAACACCAGATCTAGAAGTTGACCCTGTGCCTGTGACCATTGTGATGCTAGGCACTGTTGTAAGGGCCGCATGTGCAACCTTGCGTTTGGGACAATGGCTATGCATGAGGACATCATGCCTAGGAGTTTCATAACCATTTTGACTTGTATTTTTTGTTTTGGATACATGGCCTGTATTACATTGTGAAATGCCTGAACCCTTTGTGGACTTGGAGTGGTAATCCCTTTTGCTGTGTTGATTGTCGCCCCTAAGTATTGCTGTGTTTGACACGGCAGAAGGTGTGACTTTGTGTAGTTGATTGAGAAACCTAGTTTGTGGAGGGTTTCTATGACATACTTTGTGTGTTGTGAACACCGTTCTAGCGTGTTGGTTTTGATTAACCAATCGTCTAGGTACGGGAACACATGTATTTGCTGCCTTATGATATGTGCAGCTACGACTGCCAGGCATTTTGTAAAAACTCTTGGCGCAGTTGTTATTCCGAATGGGAACACCTTAAATTGGTAATGTACCCCTTGGAATACAAACCTTAAGTACTTTCTGTGTGAAGGATGTATCGGTATATGGAAATATGAATCCTTTAGGTCTAGTGTTGTCATGTAGTCTTGTTGTTTGAGCAGTGGGATTACGTCCTGTAATGTCACCATGTGAAAGTGATCTGATTTGATGTAGGTATTTAATGTTCTGAGATCTAATATAGGTCTCAGACTCTTGTCTTTTTTGGGTATGAGAAAGTACAGAGAGTAAACTCCTGTTCCTTTCTGTTGGTTTGGTACTAATTATATTGCTTCTTTCTGTAGCAATGCCTGAACTTCTAGTCCTAGAAGATCTATATGTTGTTTTTACATATTGTGTGTTTTCGGTGGGACGTTTGTAGGGAATTTGAGAAATTCTATGCAATAACCATGCTGGATAATTGCCAGTACCCAAGTGTCTGTTGTTATCTCCTCCCAATGTTTGTAAAATTTGCTTAGTCTCCCCCCCACAGGTGTTATGTGTTGGGGATGTGTGACTTGGAAGTCACTGCTTGCTTTGAGGAGTTTTGGGGCATTGGAACTTCCCTCTATTCTTTTGGAATTGCCCCCCTCTATATTGCCCCCAAAAACTTCCCCGCTGATATTGGCTTTGATAAGTGGGCCTTGCTTGTGAGGTTGTGGCCTCTGTAGGTTGACCTCGAAATCCTCCCCTAAATTGTGTTTTGCGAAATGTGCATCTGCTCTGTGGGGAGTAGAGTGCGCCCATGGCTTTTGCCGTATCAGTATCTTTTTTGAGTTTCTCAATAGCAGTGTCGACTTCCGGCCCAAACAACTGCTGTTCATTAAAGGGCATATTCAGCACGGCTTGTATTTCCGGCTTGAATCCTGACGTACGCAACCATGCGTGTCTCCTTATCGTTATTGCAGTATTTACTGTCCTTGCAGCCGTATCTGCTGCATCCATTGCTGACCGTATCTGATTATTGGAGATGCTTTGTCCTTCTTCCACCACTTGTTGTGCCCTTTTTTGGAACTCTTTGGGTAAGTGTTCTATGAAATGCTGCATTTCGTCCCAATGAGCTCTATCGTATCTTGCCTAAAGTGCTTGTGAGTTGGCAATGCGCCATTGGTTTGCTGCTTGTGCTGCAACCCTTTTACCCGCAGCATCGAATTTGCAACTCTCCTTGTCTGGAGGTGGTGCGTCTCCCGAGGTATGGGAGTTTGCTCTCTTGCGAGCTGCCCCGACAACCACAGAGTCTGGTGTTAATTGCTGCGTAATATAAACAGGGTCTGTTGGCGGTGGCTTGTACTTCTTCTCCACCCTTGGAGTTATGGCTCTGCCTTTTACAGGATCCTGAAATTTTGTTTGGAATGTTTTAGCATTCCCGGGAGCATAGGTAAGCTTTGGTATTGGCTATGAGTGGAGGATAGTGTATTAAACAAAAAGTCATCCTCAATTGGTTCTGAATGCAAGGTGACGTTATGAAAAGCAGCTGCCCTTGAGACCACCTGCGTGTAGGATGTACTGTCTTCAGGTGGCGACGGCCTCGCAGGGTAACAGTCTAGGCTGTTATCTGATACAGGAGCATCATAAAGGTCCCATGCGTCGGGATCATCTTGACTCATTGCAGTATGAGTCGGGGATTGCATCAGTGGTGGAGTGGCTACCGGTGATGTGTGCATTGATGGTGGTGGAGATGGTGGTGGAGTTGTTTGTCTTGCCACCTTTGCTTGTGGCTGCTTGTCCTTTTCTTGAAAGGCAAGACTTCTTTTCATCTTAATTGGGGGAAGAGTGTTTATCTTCCCTGTGTCTTTTTGAATGTGGAGCCTTCTTTGAGTGTAGTCTGGCTCTACTGATTCAAGTTCCTCTCCGAACTTATGTCCTTGCATCTGGGAGGACAATCCCTGTTCCTCTGTGTAGGAACCTGTTTTCGGTTCCGAGGCTGGATGTTTCGGAATTGAAACCTTTTCGGTCGCCTTTTTGGGCTCCGAGGAAACCTTCTTTATTTTCGGCGTCGTAGTGTCTCGGTGCCGACCCATTTCGGTGCACTGTTTCGGTGCCGAATGTGCTCGGAGCCGCTGTCTCGGGCCCGAGATTGCTGTGTGGCGGTATCTCGACCGGAGTCAGATGACTTCGCCACAAGCATGCCCTTTTTCGGTGCCGATGATCGGTCACCTATTTTTCGGGTTAAGCCATGGCCTGTTGGCGGTGGCGTCCCCTGGGCTTTTGTTGTCTTCTCGTGAGTTTTATGTTTCGACGTCTTACTCACGGTTTTCGGCGTTTCTTCGGGATCGAGCTCGTCCGAGTCTGATTCCTGGATGGAGAAGGTTTCTTCTTCCTCCTCGAAAAGCCCTTGTCCTGTCGGCGCCGATGCCGACGCCATCTGCAGTCTTCTCGCTCTTCGGTCTCTTAATGTCTTCCTCGACCGAAACGCTCGACAGGCTTCACAGGTATCCTCCTTGTGCTCTGGAGACAGGCACAAGTTACAGACCAGATGCTGATCTGTATACGGATACTTGTTATGACATTTTGGGCAGAAGCGGAATGGGGTCCATTCCATCAGCCTTGAAGAGACACGTGGCCGGGCCGACCAGGCCCCGACAGGGAATCGAAAAAACCCCGAAGGGCCACCGGAGCTCTTCACAAGTCGGTGTTGATCTGTTGTAACTAACCCGATACCGAACGCAAACAATACCGACGATTTTTCCGAGATTCTAACTAACTTTCCGACCCGAAACACGGAGCGAAAAGGAACACGTCCGAACCCGATGGCGGAAAAAAAACAATCTAAGATGGAGTCGACGCCCATGCGCAATGGAGCCGAAATGGGAGGAGTCCCTCGATCTCGTGACTCAAAAAGACTTCTTAGAAGAAAAAAAACTTGTAACACTCCGAGCCCAACACCAGATGGCGGGATGTGCACAGCATGTGAATTTGCAGCGACTAATGCCACGAACAGATGTACACTGGGTAAGTGACATTTTCCATATATATATATATATATATATACACACACACACACTTTTCCTTCAATATTAAAGATAGGAATATGGCACTCCACAGCTGCTGAAAGATAATTTGTATTGACACGCTAAGGAACGCGTTTCGACGTTTCCACATTTGTCAACCTTGCAGTCGCCATCTTGAATTCTCTTTTTCTACAATCCAATCCAAACATATCTCATCATTTCATGAAATTCATTCAGTTTTAGTTGTTTAACCTGATAGCCAGTATCAATTTATATCTCACATGATAATATTGTAATTTTTTTTATTAATTTTACTTCTCTGTAATACTACTCGTAAATCGCCCCAAAATAAACATAACAATGTGGATAACCGTACAATTAAGCTTAAACATATCGCTGATTTCGTGCCAAATCCCTCCAAATGATAACACCATAGCGAGATAAATAATTATACAATAATCGTATTGCACTTCAATGCGATTAATGCACATTCCAACATTAGCATTCCCACGATTAAAATGTAGTATGAGTGATCCCTACCCTAAATTTTACACTTTCCATATCTGCACCTATGATATCTACTAACAAATACTTGATTCTAAGCACTAATACTATAAAATATCTACAATTGTGTCCTGCTATAATTAGTTGCAGGAATAACATAAGATCACTATGCAATCATCTACATACTTTTTCAACAATAGAATTTGCAGCAAATGTATAAACATTTCCTTGCTACTATTCAATCCAATCGGTTCTTTAGTATCTAACATGATTATATACCTTGATTCTAATGTTCTCAATTTCAACTCTCTATTACCGCCTCTGATATCCTTAGTTATTCCATCAATCACACTATATTTGATTTGATCCAACCTTCCATTGTGTATATCATGAATATGGTGTGCAACAGGATAAGTATCATCCTTATTTTGTATAGCTCTTAAATGCTGTAAAATCAGTTCGTGAACTTGTAATTTGGTACTCCCTACATATATTTTGAGACAACTACACTTTAAAATATATATCACAAAATCACTCTTGCATGTGTATCGTCCCCTGATTTTATGTATCGTTTTCTGTCCCACCATCAAAGATTTTATACTCTCACCATTCTTACAAGCTTTACACTTAAAGCATTTATAGAATCCATCCTGTAGTTGCAGCCACCTACTTTCTTTATCATATTTCCTAATATCATTTTTAACCAATGTATCCCTCCCTCATGGATCTACTTCTCTGAGGTTTGTTGGGTATTTCCATCCCTATCACAGGATCAATTTTCAATACATGCCAGTGTTTAGTCAATATTCTTCTAACCTGACTATGCCATATTCCTATCTTTAATACTGAAGGAAAAGTGGAGATTTTTGACGTGGTGGCGCGTGTCTGACATCGGCACCACCAACGTTTTGGATCAGATGAGCTACGCCGAGTTCAGTGTCTATGTTTGATTGGCATGTGTAGCTGCAGATACACATGCTGTGCATATATCGTCATTTAGTGTTCGGCTTGCAGTGTTACAAGTTGTTTTTCTTCAAAGAAGCCTTTTTCGAGTCACGGGATCGAGTGACTCCTCCTCTCGGTGATAGTGCGCATGGGCATCGACTCCTTTGTCGACCCTCCGTCGGGTTCGGACGTGTTCTCTCTCGCTCCGGTACTTTCGGTTCGGTACAATCTGAACTTCTCTATCTTTTATCTTACCATCGGTATAGTTTTGATCGCGGTTTCCCACTACACTTGATTCGATTGAAGCATAGGGATCGATTAAATGCCCTTTCAGGCACCCGACCCCTTCTCTGGCCTCTTCAGACCTACTTCTTCACAGGCTCATGGATCAGACTCCGTTCCGATTCTGGCCTTGGTGCCACGCCAAGTCCTCCCACACTGACTAGCATTTGGTGTATAACCTCTGCCTTTCTTCAGACCACTGAGAAGAAAGCTGCGAGGTGTGTCGGTCTTTTTGATCAAAGAAGACATTATGAGATCAGAGGAGGACAGCCAGGCACTCCCTGCGGCACAGTTCGTGAGTACACCGGCCCCTACCCAACAAACTAAAAGACCACACAAGGCTTTGGGGACACCACTGCTTGTTAGCCATGATTCCACCTGAAAACAAGAACTTGTCCACCGACCCTCGGGTTCAGCATCGAACTAGGCCAAAATTCACCCCAGCAACAGACTGCCACGCCCGTTTCGGCATCTAGTCGAAAGATGGACACTTCCACTTCTGAACCGAGTCGAGTTCCAAGTATATCGGAACTGAAACATCCACGCTCCTCTTCCAAGCCGAGTCATCGAAGCCCTCCTTTGAAGCCAAAAATACTTTTTCCAACTACTCAAACTGCTTTTTCGGCCAGTGCAAAGCATACTACCACCAAACGATCGGAACATTCTCTAAAAGGCAGAAAACATGCTTCATCTTCAGAACAAGAGGGAGTATGAGTCAGACATTAGACCCATTCTTGAGGGCATGGACCAGAAACAAAGGAGTCACATTCAGAAAGAGACTGGAAAGATTATTGCCTCTCCTCCTCCAATGACAAATAGGAAATTAGCATTCCAGGAGAGTTTGGATGCTGGAACTACACCGGCAAAAATATTTAAGCATAAGGAAAAGCCAAAGACTATTCAGCGTTCTCCTCCTCATTCACCTTATCTTTCCACTTCTCCCCTACCTCCTACTCCACCACCACCAACTTCACCCACACAATCTCATGCTTCCTCACATGGGACTTTATGGTTGGTAGTATTTACAACCTGGATCCATGGGGCATGTATGTCTCTGATCCAATCCCACCTAATGATCCTGAGTTGTATCCAACAAGGCTATCTCCACCTGAGGACACCACAGCATATAACCAGGTCATTTCCAGGACAGCCGCATATTATTGTGTGCAGATGCACTCTGAGCGATTGAAAGAGGATTTTCTTTTTAACACTCCTCAACGCACAAACAGTACTCATGTTTGCCAATGCTGCCTGGCATGCTCAAACATGCAGATGAAATTTTTAAAGAGCCAGTCAAAGCCAGGGTATCAACACCTAGAATAGACAAAAAATATAAACCGGCACTAACAGATCCAGTTTTTATTTCCCAACCGTTACCGCCAGACTCAGTCATAGTCAGTGCAGCCAGAAAACTCTCTTAACAGCCAGTCCACAGGGGTCGCTCCTCCCCCGATAAAGTAAGCCGCAAATTTGATGCAGCAGGCAAAAGGGTGGCAACCCAGGCTGCAAATCACTGGCGTATTGCTAATTCACAAGCCCTTTTAGCTAGATATGCCCGGGCACATTGGGATGAGATGCAGGAGTTCCTACAATACCTCCCAAAGGAACACCAGAAAAGGGCACAGCAGGTAGGGGAAGAGGGACAAGCCATTGCCAATAACACGATCAGGTCAGCATTAGACGCAACTGATACAGCAGCTAGAGTCATAAGCACTAGCATTACAATTAGTAGACATGCTTTGTTGAGGTCCTCAGGCTTTAAGCCTGAAATACAACAAGCGGTCCTTAACATGCCTTTTAATAAGCAGCAACTATTTGGACCGGAAGTGAACACAATCATTGAAAAATTAAAAAATGACTCTGAAACAGCAAAAGCCATGGGAGCCCTTTATACAACACCTTTTTGGGGCTCATTTCGTAAACCTCAATTTAGAGGAGGTTTTAAACCACGAGTTTCAGAGGTCTCTATGTCCCAGCAAAAACAGGGACAACAATATTATCCCAGGGGATCTTTCAGGGGCCCTTCTAGAGCACACAACTTTAGATCCAGAGGTAAATCCTGTGCTGAAAGAGGTGCTTCTACCTCATTGAAGCAGTGACTTCCCCTGCATTCCCAAACAGCATACATCTCCTGTGAGAGGAAGATTGCAATATTCCATCCTCACTGGCAACAAATTACAACAGATCAATGGGTACTGTCAATTATCCACAATGGTTATTGCCTAGAACTCATCTCCACTCCACCAAACATTCCACCCCGATCACACCGGCTTTCTCCCAAACACATTGCTCTGTTGAAACAAGAGGTAGAATCTCTGCTACTCATGGGTGCAATAGAGATGGTTACCATCAGTCAACAAGGTACAGGGGTATATTCTGTATACCTCTTCATACCAGAAAAGGATGGCACTCTCAGACCAATTCTCGATCTCAGATCTCTAAATCAATATATCCTGTCAGAACATTTCCACATAGTCACTCTACAGGATGTCATTCCCTTGTTACAAAAAACAAGACTATATGACTGCATTAGGTTTAAAAGACGCTTACTTTCACATTCCTATACATCCAGCACACCGCATGTACTTAAGATTTGTAATGGCAGGCAAGCATTACCAATTCAAAATACTACCCTTTGGAGTAACAACAGCACCAAGATTATTCACAAAATGTCTAGCAGTAGTTGTGGCATACCTCAGAAGACAACACATCCATGTCTTCCCCATATCTGGACGACTGGCTAATAAAAGCCAGCACCATTCAAAACTGTCAACAGCATACATGGTACACAATAGATACCCTACACAGGTTAAGGTTCACAATCAATTACCATAAATCTCACCTTCAGCCAGCACAAATTCAACCATATCTAGGAGCAATTCTGAACACTCAGTCAGCATTAGCCTACTTGAATCCAAACAAATCCAACCGTTTCACAATCTCATTTCCCAATTACAAGTCAATCAAACCTACACAGTAAGATTTGTCATGAAACTATTAGGAATGATGGTGTCATGCATAGCAGTAGTACTCAATGCAGTCTAAACATGAGACCACTACAACAGTGTGCCTCGCAAAAATGGTCTCAGGCACAGGGTCAATTACAGGACCTAGTGTTGTTAGACAGCCAAACTTACAAATCTCTGCAATGGTGGAATCAAACCAACTTATCAAAAGGGCGGCCATTTCAGGACTCTGTGCCACAGAGCATAAATACCACAGATGCATCAATGACAGGTTGGGGAGCCCATCTCAACAATCTTACAATACAGGGAGAATGGTACTCAATTCAGCAAACTTACCACATAAACCACTTGGAATTGCTGGCAGCGTTCCTAGCCATAAAAGCATTTCAACCACAGATTGTACACAAAACAATCTTAATAAGGACAGACAACATGACAAAAATGTATTATCGGCAAAAAGAGGGGTGGACGTACTGAACCCAATTGTCACTCCTAGCACAAACAATTTGGAAATGGCCAATTCACAATCACATTCACCTGCTAGCAGAGTACATCCCAGGGATACACAATTAGTTAGCAGACCTCCTAAGCAGTACGCAGCAACAAATACACGAATGGGAGATTCACCCACAAGTTATTCAGCGTTACTTTCAGGTGTGGGGAACACCAAACATAGACCTTTTAGCAACAAGCGAAAACACAAAATGCCAAAAGTTTGCGTCCAGATACCCATACCCTTAATCAAAGGGCAATGCTCTATGGATCAATTGGTCAGGGATATTTGCTTACGCTTTTCCCCCTCTCCTGTTAATTGTGTTTCTAATCAACAAGATCCATCACACTTCACTGACTATAATAGTCATAGCTCCCACGTGGGCACATCAACATTATTGGATCTGTTGGTAGTACCACATCACAAGCTCCCAAACAGGCCAGACCTATTGACTCAGAAAAAGGGTCAAATCATGCATTCCAATCCCAGTAGCTCAACCTGGCGATTTGGCTCCTGAGGTCATAGAATTTGGATATCTACAGCTTCCACCAGAATGTATGGACATTCTAAAACAAGCACGGAAACCTACAACCAGGCAGTGTTGCGCAAATAAATGGAAACGTTTTGTATATTACCGCCCACCAAAAAACATTGATCCACTTAAAACATCAGTACAGGATATTGTATGTTATTTGCTTCACTCGCAGAAAGCAAATATGTCAAATTCATCTTTTAAAATTCATTTAAAAGCCAAATCAGCCTACCTGCAAAACAGACAACATACCTCTCTGTTTAGAATTCCTGTCATAAAAGTTTTTATGGAAGGTCTTAAAAGAGTTATTCCACCTACAGTTCCACCAGCTCCTGCATTGAATCTTAACATTGTGCACACAAGACTTATGGATCCACCTTTTGAGCCTATGCATTCTTGCACCCTTCACTTTCTCTTATGGCAGGTTGCTTTCCTAGTAGCAATTACTTTCTTAAGAAGAGTAAGTGAAATTCAAGCATTCACTTTAGAAGAATCCTTCCAAGTACACAAACACAAAATAGTACTTAGGACAAATCCAATTTTATTACCCAAAGTCGTTTCACCATTTCACTTTAATTAGTCAGTGGAACTGCCAGTCTTCTTTCCACAGCCAGATTCAGTTGCTGACGAGCTCTCCACACAATCTTGATCTTAAAAGAGCTCTCATGTACTATACAGACAGAACAAAAGACTTTAGAAAATCTCAACAACTTTTTGTTGCTCTCCAGCAACCTCATAAGGGTAATCCCATTTCAAACAAGGATTGCTAGATGGATAGTAAAGTGCATTCAAACTTGCTATCTTAAATCTAAAAGGGAACTATTCGTAACTCCTAAAGCACATTCAACTAGAAAGAAAGGAGCGTCAATGGCATTTTTAGGAAATATACCAATGGCAAATATATGCAAAGCAGCCACATGGTCCACACCACACACATTTACTAAACACTGCTGTGTGGATGTGTTATCTCGACAACAAGCAAATGTTGGTCAAGCAGTGCTTAAAACACTATTTCAAACTACTTCAACTCCTACAGGCTAACCACCGCTTACTTGGGAGAGAGACTGCCTTTGCACAGCATGTGTATCTGCAGCTACACATGCCATTGAACGGAAAATGTCACTTTACCAGTGTACATCTGTTCGTGGCATGTAGTGCTGCAGATTCACATGCACCCTCCTTCCTCCCAGGAAACCTGTAGCCTGTAGTACTTTATTATATAAATATGTATATACATTGCTTGGACATCTTCTTTACTTCTTTATATATTTGTGCATACACAATTCTTAACTCCTTACTTCACCCTCCTGGGGGAAAACAATCTAACAAAGGAGTCGATGCCCATGCACACTATCACCGAGAGGAGGAGTCACTCGATCCTGTGACTCGAAAAAAGCTTCTTTGAAGAAAAACAAACTTGTAACACTCGGAGCCCAACACTAGATGGTTATATATGCACAACATGTGAATCTGCAGCACTACATGCCACAAAGAGATGTACACTGGGTAAGTGACATTTTCCATATATATATATATATATATATATATATACATATATACATACGTACATAGAGAGATTCAATATTCCAATTTGTGTGGGTCATTTGTTGCCATGGATAAATCAGTCTTAGGTCTAACTCAGTACTTTTAGTTGTAAACTTAAAAAAGCTAAAGCAATCACATGGTAAATACCCACCAACCCACGGCAGGAACCATCAGCTTTACTGGTAATGCCTTTAGGTTCAGCTTCTCTCAGAGTATGTTGTATGTGTTCCCTGCGGATCCCAAGGAAAGTCCTTTGAAACGTGCAGGAGGTTCAGGCACAGGTGATCCTGATGGTCACAGATGGGGCAACAAAAATTTGTTTTACGATCTCTTGCCACTCATTATTCGACCACCACTTTCTCTCCTTTGCAGGGTAGACCTACTGTTGATGGAGGATGTTCAGGTCCTCCAAAACAATACCTAAATGCTGCATGCATGGAGATTGAGCATTACGCGCTACAGGCGTTTTACCTTCCTTTCGAAATTGCGGACACCATTTTGGTGCCAGAAACCTAGCAGCAAAAAACATTTTTGCAGATCGGTGCAACAAATTTGTATAGTGGTGTTAGCCAGGATCTCTTTAAATCAAAAGACATCCTGCATTTTTGCACTTTCTCTTACTCAGCAGGGACTGGAAGTGGTTAAAGTTGATGGTTAAATGGCTGCCCTATCGGCTTTCACGTGTCTTCCTGATCCGCCATTGTTGCTGAAGTCATATTTATTTGTGTATTTTCTGAAAGGTTTGTTTTCCCTGTTTCCTCCCAGTCTATTCATTGGCCCTCTGAATTTTGGGCTGCCGAGCACAGTTGTCATTCTTGACCTTTTATCTTCCAAACAGTAGTCCTGATAATGGGAACAGCCAAGTTCTTCATCTGTACCTGACCAGCCTTCTTGCCTAACATAGTAGCAGCATTTCATATGACCCAGTCTAAATCCCCTATATCCTTCGTCCCTCAACGCTCCCAGGAAGAGGAGCAATTGCACAGACTAGGTTCCAGGTGTGTTGTCTCTTGCTGCATCGAATGTACTCAACAGGACATGATGGATGACCAGCTCTTTGTGGTCTTTTCCAGATCAAAAGACCAAAAGCAACCATTTTGTGATTGCTAATTTTATATATGAAGATAGTCACGCCTAAGCCAAGAAGGACCCTATAGTGGGCCTTCATGTCCACTCCGCTAAGGCCATGGCTGCTTAAACGGCTTTGTAGGAGCGTTTTGTGGATGAGAATTGTTGGGTAGCCACCTTGTCTACTCTGCATACGTTGGCTAGATATTACTGCCTCACTTCCCAGGCATGCAGTGATGGATACTTTTTCAAGACTGTACTGCATGACCTCTATTGTTGATTGGCACTATTTATTTCCACCTCCTGAAGGGCATTGCTTTGAGACTTATATTTAAGGAGAGAAATCTGCAGGAAGGTGTATCCTCAAAAGTAAGTTACTTAACTTCAGCGGCAATATGTTGTTGATGTACATACACATGCACATGCAGTGCATATTCCTGCCATATAGTGCTGAGCAGGGATGTTTGTGTTGTGTTTTTCTTCAAAGAAAGGTTTTTGAGGTCACGGGATGCACCATGTGTGCACCCTTATTAGGCTGTGTGCATGGGCATAGTGTTTAGATGTGTACGGATAGGCCTCCAAAACTCTGTGTTCTTAATTTTTCCTTGTGCCGACCTTGTGAATTTCAACTTCCAGAGCTGCAGAAAACCTTTGTTCGGCGTTCTTTTCTTGACAACACTATCTGGAGAATGATGCCACTGATCCAGTCCCCAAATGCCAGGGCCTTCCTGCCCTCCCCAGGGGTGTGTGTGCCTTTGCATCAACAGCTTCCACACTGGGGAATGCAGTTAGGGTAACGTAAGGGATGCTTTTTAGTACTGCCTCTGGTGCCATGCAAAGTACCATGGGCCTGTCCACCACAAGGTTTGTAACCTCTGCCTCTCCCCTGACCGTGATAATGCCTCCTGTGATTCGTGCCTTGGCTTCTGGTCGAAGAAACTTCTACAGTACCGGAGGTCATACTAAATAATTTACAATACAACCAACATTTTCATTTAAACAGGACCCATTTCGGTGCCAAAGAAGGTGAAGACACTAGTCCTTCAGGTATCTCATTACCCACCTCCCAGCCCAGAAGCTTTTTTTCAGCAGTTCTGACATTGAGAAAGATGAGAATGCTCCCTCAACCTCCAAGACCTGCAGCCCTCAAATTAAGTCCTCCAACAAGGTCGCAAGTAGGGTCACCTCTGACACTCACTCCAAGCCTCCCAAGAGGCTTCAGGCCAAGGAATGTACCACTCCCAAGATATTTAGCCATTAAGTCCAATGCACAAAGCACCACAGCCTCCATGAACACTGCTGCCTTCAGGCTCTGGTCTGCCCTCAACAAAAGTCTTAGATCTGAGAAAGTACTGAACTAAAGCTTTTGATCACTCTCAGCCACCAATCCCCAAAAACACCACCAAGTCATGACTCCACTCGGAGTGAAGGCCCCTTCTACGCCAGTACCTCGGCCACCATCAGCTTGGAAGCCATCATCAACGTTTATCACCCTCAATGACCAGCTCTGAATATCCGTAACAGCCAGTCCTCCAAGACTACAGAAGGAGCTCAACATCAGGCAGAAACACCTCTTTATCCATACCCTTACTGGAAAGAATTTGGTGAGGCCACCCCTCCTTGCCTCCCTGAAAGAAAAGACTGGCATTTTAGGAGGAACCTGTATCAGAGTCCCACTATGCTTCCATAAGCAAGAAGAATAGCGACAAGGGGCGTCGGATCCCATTTATGCTCCTTCACCACCACTACCATGTAGCTACCTTCAGTGCCTCCACCAAAGCCACCAGAGGAATTTCCACCTCCTTCTATGACTCGGGCAGCTCCTATCGGCCCGCACAAAAGCTATGGCACACCTTTCGATCCACACCCCACACTTAACCTTGAGACAAGTATGATTGCGACCTACCCTCAGAAGTGAACATCTCAACCTTCAAGAGGAAGAGGCCAAGGCGCTGCTTCAGAAAAGAACAATAGAAAAAGTGGCCCCTCACCTCAGGGGCAAGGCTGGATAATTTCTTTACTTCCTCATCCCCAAGAAGGATGGCTCCTTCAGGCCAGTCTTAGACCTTAGGCCTTTCAAACAAAACATCCTGGTGGAACACTTCCTCTCGTCAATCTTGCAGGGCGCAATTCCCTCTGAACCAACAAGGCAACTAGTTATTGGCGCTTGACCTAAAGAATGTCTGCTTCCACATCCCAGTCCATCCAGCACACGGTTGCTACCTCTGCTTTGTGGAAAGTGGCCACCAATACAATTGAAAGTGCTTCCCTTTGGGGCTATCACAGCTTCGAGGGTCTTCACTAAGTGCCTAGCAGTGAGAGCCATCCATCTAAGGAGGGTGGGGGAGGCATGCACATTTTACCCCACCTCGAAAATTGGGTGATCAAGAGCGCTCGCAAGCGCTCTCTGTGCTTGACCATATAATCAGTACAGAGGTTTGGGTGGCGCATCAAGTAGCTCAAGCTACTGTCCATATGCCTTGTGCTCAAGATCTTCTTTGAAGTAATTTGTGGCAAAGCAATACTGAACAAACATGCAACATGACAGCCATGTGCTACCTTCAGAAGCAGGGTGGCATCCACATTTCCCCATTCTCAGCCCTAGCTCAAGAGACCCGGACACTGGGCTTTCTGCCACTATGTACTTCTTGTGGCAAACTACTTTCCAGGAGTGTACAGGAACTTGGCAGACCTGCTCAACAAGACACAAGAACAAGTTCACAAGTGAGAACTCCAATCGCAACCCCTACTCCAGTACTTCCTGCACTGGAGCACCCGACATATCGACTTATTTGCATACCCAAAAATATAAAATGTCCAAACTTCACCTTTACATATTCACATCCACAGTCACTAAGCAATGCACTATGGTTGAGCTGGATTATTGCCTATCCTTTTCCACTTCTCTTACTTCTTCCTATGTGGTTATGAAGATGCGGCAAACATCTCTAGCACTTATCATGGTTATCCCGAAGTGGACCAGACAGCCCTTGGACTTAACATGTCTTGAGACATCCATCAGCCCCCACAAGAAGCTCTCAAACAAGCCAGACCTTCTCCTAAGCAACCAAGGCCAGATAAGACATCTAGTCCCCAGGCGGCTCAATCTTGCGATCTGGCACCTGAGGTCTTATAATTCAGCTACATATGCCTACTGTGGGAATCTCGTTAACCTACCATGGAGGCCTGCTACACCACAAAATGAAAAAAGGTCATTCATTATTGCATCACCAATCACCTGACCCCACATAAACCCAAGGTCCAGGACACCATCTGCTATTTTTTTATCTGAAAAATTCAGCCCTTGCCTAAAATTCAGTATGGATGCATACAGCAGCTATGACAGCATACATGCAAAACAGGGAACATTCCTTTATCTTTTGCATCATAGTCACCAACACGTTTATGTAGGGCCTCAGGAAAGTCATCCCTCCTAGAGTCCACCCTGCACAAGTATGGAACTTCAGCATGGTCTTTAGACTCATGGGTCCTCCCTTTGAGCCTTTGCGTTCTTGCCCCTTGCAGTTCCTCTCCTGGAAAGTAGCTTTCATTGTGGCCATAACGTCTCTATAATGCATCAGTAAGTTGCAGGCTCCCACCGTCTCATAACCTTTCACTCAAGTCCACAAAGACAGAGTTGTTCTCAGAACCAACGCGACATTCCTCCCCAAAGTATTTTCCCCGTTCCGCCTCAACCAAGCGAAAGCGATGGCAGTCTTTTTTCCCCAACCAGACTCGGTTGTGGAGACAGTCCTTTACACCTTAGATGTTAAATGTGCGGCCATGTATAACTTTAGCGGGACCAGGCCATTCCACAGGTTCGATCAGCTATTTGTAGCCTTTGCTAAACCTCACAAAGGTAAGCCTATTTACAAGGCCAGTATTACCAAACTGATAGACAAGTGCATCCAGACTTGGTACCACAAAGCTATCTTGAACCCTCCCTGCTATATACCCAGGGCGCACTCTACGTGCAAGAAAGCATCAACCATGGCCTTCCTTGTTAATAGCCAGATAGCCAACATTTGTAAGACAGCCACTTGGTCAACCCCAGACACTTTCACTAGGCACTATTGTGTGCACATCTTAACACAGCAGGCTGTTGTTGGCTAGACAGTTTTAAATACTTTATTCCAGATATTGGCATCATCTACATGCCAGCAAGGGCTTGTAGAGGATACTGCTTTACATTGTATGCAGAGCATGTATATTTACAGCAGAAGATGCTGCAAACAGAAAATGTTACCCTGAAAGCACCTCTTCATAGCATGCAGTGCTGCATTCACATGCGCCCACCCACCTTTGGGGAAGCATGCAGCTCTGCTTGCAGATCTTTGCTTTTATTATTTAACTTACTTCCACAACATGCATGGTGCACAATACTCTGTTCACTTGCCTCCCCATACATAATCTCACTCACTGTGCGGAAAACAATATACGTTGGAATCATTGTTCATGCACATTGTCTACTAAGGATTGACTCTCTGTAAATCCCAGATCTTTAATGCTTTTCTTCAAAGAAAGAGAATTTGCAAACACCCAGGTCTCACTAGATGGCAGGAGTGTGCTGAGCATGTGAATCTACAGCACAACACTCTACTGACCAGTACTTTTAGTGTAAATGTCATTTTCTTTCTGGTGGATACATACTTATTTTGCAGATTCATCACTGCTCTCCCTTCTTTTTGGTGATTCATTGCCTTATATAATAAGATTCCAAGTGATGCAGATGTGTTGTGCGCCTTAATTGTCTCTGTCGGTTCCTCTCTGAATCCCTGGATGGCACACAGAAAAAGTGTCAAAACAGACTTCAGAGCAAAAGTTGCCATCTGGTATATGCAAGTGTTGTCATGTCTGGTGACCAGAGTCGTACCTCAGACCGCTTGGTTCCATCTGGTGGCACTAAAGAGTTATTGTGGGAAGGAAGATTTCTGGACCATCTAACACCTACTAGGATATTCATAAATTGAGGAATATGCAAGAAGATTATGTATTCACCAGAACTATTATTACCAATGGTAGGTAACTATAACTTCTTCTTGTAATATCCAGACCGCTTTGGAGAAATGTTGAAAATGCATTGTTTTGTAATTGCTTTGAGTTTTACTAATAATATATTTTTTAGATAGTGCATGTATTTTAATGTTGCATAGAGCCAAAGGGATAGCTTAATCAGCAGAACATTTATTTCTTGAACAAAACGCTGAACAATGGGTCGCAAGCTTGAAACACAACAAGGATGACTCAGCCTTCCACCTTACCATAGGTCAGTAAATTGATTACCATGAGAGGGTAATAGAAATATCTGTTATTTACAGTGCTTAGTAGTAGAAGTGTGGTATGAAGTGATACATACAAATATTATGATTCATACCACATTTCTGTCACTTTTGAATGCTGTAAGTAACACATTTTACTAATGCTTAGTTTAATGCTAATCACTTTACCTACTTCTGAAGAATGAAAGGCTGAACCTTCCATGCCAGGATAGGACCTTGTGGCCTTTAGATCAATGCAGAGGCAAGTGTCGGTTAACTATTTGAGCCATGAGGGAATAAGGAACCACTTAAATATGTAGATATAATTTGGGTCTTTGTCCAAAAAGTGCACCCCTTGAGAAATGAAAAGAGCATTAGAGGTCGAGTGTTGCAGAGTTCTGAGTACAGGCTGTTTAAAGGTGAGAAGCCACCTTTGCTTTGCACCAGTATCCTCTGCCTGAAACAAATGCAGTAGTTTTGGAGAGTTTATAAGGCAGGATGGAGTGCTATGGTACTGTCTGGCAGGGGAATCGGGAAAGGTAGCAGGAAATGAGGGGTACATAAAGCCTGTGATGGCAGGTGACCTGCCCGCCAAATGCTGTTCATTAGTAGTGTCCTTGAGGTGTCTAGTGATAGACTCTACTCATTCTGCGGCATGCACTGAAGCACTCATCATACTTAATCCTCCTCGTTTCATGGCACCACCATTGGGGCAAGAATTCCAGGCATATATTATGCGCTGCCTGTTTTCCTTCTGGCAGTGCTTTGGCAGCACTATATAAAACCAACTGAGACATTCCCACAGCATTTCTCAAAGCGTTAGGATTTCATCTGGTGGGAGTTTGTCTCAGCAGGACTCACTGTGTGATAGAGGGCTCTGCCAGTGCCTCCTCTTCGGAGGGAGTGCCCCAGCTTTGTGAGATTATCCCAGCAGCACCTTCACAGTGCTAGTGTTCACTGTGTCCTTCCCACGGTAGTGCGCTTTCCATCTGGGCAATTTGCGTGCCTGGGATATCAGCTAGTGTCTGTCTCAGCAGTGTCCTTTCTGTGATAGAGTGCTCAGCCTTCTCGACAGCAGCGAGTTCCTGCACAGCCATCGCTGCGCTAGAGGATCTTCATCCAGCATTGCCTGGTACTTTGGGCACCCTGATGATGCCAGCTTTCTGCAGCAGTATCTCCTCAGAGTTAGAGGGCACCAGCAGTGCCGCATTCTACCACCACTCTTTTTTCCGCCATCAAGTTTTCCAAATAGTGTCACCATCAGCAGGCAGTGTTGTCTTAGTGATAGAGGATTGTGGCGCTGTGAAGTCCTAGCCTTCCAGCTATTTCTTCTTAGTGCTATAGGAAACCAGCTGTGTGATCATCTTCTCGTAATAATCTGTCTGGGATTTAGAATGCTTGACCGAGTCTGCCTCCTCTAGCATTGCCTTCTCAGACCTAAAGGGCATCAGCAGTGAAAGCTACTTCATCCATGATTTCCCTCTGTTTTATGACCCAAGCCCTACATGCCGTAGGCATGCATTCCTAGTACTTTAGAAACCCTGCAGTGGGACATTCGTCCAGTGATTCCTTCTTAGCACTGTTGGATCTCAGCTGTCAAAGCTTCATCAGATACATCATGTCAGTGCTAATAGATCTCAGTCTGCAAAGGATTTTCCCAGTAGTGCCTTCTTGTTGCCGTAAAGAACCTTAGAATGCTATTTCGATTTTGTATCGCTTTTTTGCATTTTCTCACTGTTTTTCAGAAGGATTTATATTTGTCTCGCTTTGAGGGTCATGCGGGTTGTGATACTAATACCAATATGAATTTTGGTTGAGTTGGTACTAAGGTCTCTATGCTGTCCCTCTTCTCTTCAAGAAGGTAGTGCCTCATACACCAGTGTGCCTATACGTTGTTTAGCCTATCTCTGCCGGGATCCATTTTAAATAAGTCCCTTTTCCATGTCAGTTTAGTGCTTTTCCTCTCATTTTGAACGACTCCCCTTTAAACATTACAGAGGGTTTGCTTCCAAGCACATACATATGCATAAGTTTTATGCCAATGGTACATTGACCTAGCTAGATGCCCTGTGGAAACCATGATGACTTTACATGGACTCAGTCACTGACCCTCAGTTACCTGAAGAGTTTGTTTTTGTTTCTCTCTCCCTGCAGGCACCAGACATTGTGGGAGCGATACATGGGCACCATCAAGAGTTGCCTGTTAAAGATGTACCATGAATGACTCTGCTGGCAGAAGACTATGTATCCATCCTGACGAAGCATTGGACATCATCCGCGGCTACGCACTGTTGTTTCCCATATTACAGGACAAAATGCTGTGGCAATCCTTGCACTCTTATTACTTGATAGGATCTAGCTGCTTTCTCCTTCCTTCCTTCCCAGCCACAAGACTTACTATTTATCGACAACAAACTTGCCTCGCTAAATAAATTCAACATTTACTTCACTGTAGGTTTTTTACTGGCCAGTTCAAAGAGCGCTGATGGAAATCAACCTGTCTACTTGTACATCTGTTGAAAGAGGATACCTTTTTGACATGACTTCTCTTTAAAATAAAGCAGATTGTGAAGTTTACATTATGTATATTCCAAATCAGGAAGTAAGAAGTCCATCTCCTCCATTTTAGGAGACTCATTGTTGAGTTGTATTTAATCTACAAAGCTCTCATGCCCAGAAGACTGGAATTGAACTTTTCTGACTAAGCGGTCCATACCCGTATTCCCCATAATTAAATGATTGGAAATCAAGTGGATAGATAGAGGCTAGAAGAACACTCCAACCCTTTGCAAGGGCTACATTTGGTTCAGGCTATTCCACTTGTTAAAACCCTACCACAACTAAAAGAAACATGAAGCTGAAGCAATTTTTGTGTTTTGTTAAAACGTTTTGGTGTCATTTAATACGTTTTGGAGTAATCTCATATAAACCTTTCTTGTCCAGAACATATAGTTGAACCACTGAAGAGACAGCAAGAAATGTGAGGGACACTATCGTCCTCTCTAACGACCCTGCTTAGCCCTGGAGGAATGAGTTTTCTTTGCGTTTGCCTAAAAATGCCTAGATTCCTCTTCCTGGAAGCTGTGTGGTGCTCAGAGAACTCCTTCTGGAGTCAAGAAGGGGAATGTCAAAATGCCATGGGATGCGTTAAGAGTTCTGAGAAAATTATTTTCATTGTGCGAAAAAGCAAGTAGGTAACCATGATAAGAGGAAATACTGCACTCTATATGGCCTGTGGTGGTTGGAAGATTAAATTTGAATCATCTAGTGGCATATGGGGCAAGAGAACCATAAAACGTTTGTTCTGTTTAGATATAGGAAAACACTACAATGTTATTAGCTATATAAATGGTATGGCTACCACCCTTGTTACTGTGGCACTAAGGGCATACTTTGGAATAACAGATAACACCACAAGCTTCTCGAATAGTAGCCAAATGTTTATGATGGTTTATGATGGTTTATATATATATGTATTTTTTTTAATTATTATTCAGAGGAGGGAATGTGACATTAGGCGAGATCTGGCAACTTTGGAACTGGGGAACCAGATTTGAGCTCCGCATCAGCTTAACATCCTGTGATTCTGACAACATCAGTAATGGCCACATGTACGAACATTTGGAATTGCGATTTCCTACTTGCGATTTCATGCGAATCCTAATTAGGAAATCGCAATTCTGAATGTAAGAAACTCCATTGAGTTTCTTTTGCGATTTCCAGTGGTTTGCAAACAGACCTACCTCATTAATATTAATGAGGTAGGTCACAATGTGCAAGCCAATGGAAATTGCAGAAATCACAGGTATTGTGGCCTGCAGGGGTAGGAAGACCTCAATGCCTGTGATTGCTTTTAAATAAAGCAATCTTTTTTTTTTTTTTAAACACAGCCCGTTTCCTTTAAAGGAAAACGGATGCATTTAAAAGGAAATAAAATGAAACTTTTTAGTTTGATTTTTTAAGAGTATGCAGTGGTCCATAGAAAACGTTTTTGCATGCATTCACAAAGGGGAATGTCCCTTGGGGAACTTTTCCCCTTTGTAAATGGGTTAGCACTAATTTGAAATTGGTGCTAACTGCAATTGTTTTGCCTCCGCATTCACTGGCACAAAACAATCATACATACCATTCGCATATGGTATTAGGAAGAGGTGCCCTGAACACGCTCCTTCCTAATACTGAATTGCAAAACCCAAATTGTGATTCAGTAACAAGTTACCGAATCACAATTTGGGCTTTTTACATTCCTAAAAGCATTTTTCTAGTCGCAAACGCGCCGATTCTGCAAATCGGCCGGTTTGGGACTAGAAAAATGCTTTGTACATGTGGCCCTTAATTTCCCCATGCCTAAAAAAATAAAAGCTTCTCTAACCTTGTATAATGTAACAGGGGCTCATGTAAAGCGCTAGAGTGTCCTTGGGCTGAGTTTGCTATTCATACAACTGTAAGTATAATTATTTATTTATGAAGGCCCAAATGATTTTCTGATGTTTGGATTGAAGGTCCATTTCATAAACTTTTTGCCTGCTCAATTTCAACAGAGATGCATAAATAGGCTAATTGTGCTGGCATATGCCCAATTCAGCACAACAGAATACATTTTGATTGTTGTCTATCCTCATAAATTTAAGGTTTAGAGTAGGTCTGTTGGAGTTCCAAGGAGCTCCAACCTAAACATTAGGTGAACATCCTTAAACTCCGAGTTTTGTGGGTTTTTACCAAGTTTTAACAAGTAATTTCCCACTGTGGTAATGCTTGCAGATTTTTAAGAGTCATGGGTAAGAGTAGGAATTGGCAGTTTGGCAACATAGTTGAAATATCTGCAAATTAATGGGGGGTAGAATAAAAACTAAAGTTGAATGTGCTTATGCATGTGTTTTACATTTCAATAAGTGCCACCTGATTGTAATTCTACATGCGTAAATTCTAAGCATGTGAGTACTTGAAAAGTATGGGCTACGTTCGTGAAGCTTGATAATCTACAGACTTCTTGTAGTGAGCCACTTGCAAAGAGACTGAGACCCCAGAAAAAGGGTTCTTGATTTTGTACTCCTTTTGTTTCTTCTTGTAACTAAAACAAGCATTTTCAATGCAACAGGTCTCGCATTTGCTCGAGTTAGAGCTATTAGCGTTGTAAACTCCTAACCGGGCTTTTCAAATTAAAAGAAAAAACTCGCAGTGCAATCGCACTAGGATAAATGCAGCGCAATCATGCTGAAATTGAAAAAGGAAAAACCGAGCGCGATCGTGCTATGTAAACCCCAGCGCGTGGAAAACAAACAGATAAAGTAGTCTGAAATCCATGCTGAAAACATCGAGCCTCGTGTGTTTTCTGTAGTTTACCAGTGCTGTGTAGTGGGCTAAACACCGGAAAAGGCATGACGTATGCATGTCTTTCACAAAATAAAGCAATTGGATTTTTAAAGGCAAGCCCGTGAACCAATGAAAGTGACTGACATGACATGGGCATGGTTGGAAGCCCAAAGAGAGATTACTACAGGGGACAGAGCGCTTTGCGCTCACCCCTAAAAATGGTAGTCAATTTGACAGCTTGAGTCATCAAAGCACTAAGCACACAGACAACATAGATTAGATATTCTACATCGTGGGTGCCACCAAGCTGACATCAGCACCAACATAAAAATAAATAAACCATCAAAATCCCCATCTTTCTCGACACACATCGAAGACATCTCAAAGATACTGTGTTCTTGAACCTCACTGAGCTAGCCACACTCTTCATAAAAATGAACAATTCCATGGCAACACATATTACAGAAAACTAAACACCCACCCAATACTCTGCAATTAGACTTGTTCAGAGAGATACTGTGGATCCTAAGAATGCAGTACTTTGTACTAACTCGGGTATATACTTCAAGTCAGGAAGTGCAATCACCAATACAATGTACCTACGTTGGGAAAGACCTACGCCTACAAATAAACTTAATACGACTAACCATTACAATAAGAATACTACCAAACATACAGTCAGAAAGCAGACACTGGTCTGTGACAGAATCCAAAGTACCGGGGGGATAAATGTATAAAACTCCTTCAGCACTGCAGAGCTCTAGTATTTTCTATGCTTTTTTGCTATTTAGTGTTCTGTGTGAGAATAAAGCATACTGAGGGCCCATTTTACACATGCAGTGTCCTATTTACAATTGTTTGTTTATTTGGTGTAAACCCAACATCCTGAATTTACCGTTGTTTGCTGAATGGGTAAAAGAAAATTGGAGTTTTTGGGAGGGAGGGGGAGAGGGGGGGAGGGGGGGAGTTCTATCGCCCGTTTCAGTAGGTGTGTGTTGATTTCTGCACAAAAACATCCAGGTTGAATTGAGTGACTTCTGTCGAGGAATTGCTGGAAGCATGGATTTGGAATGCGTAACAATATTGTGATGTTTTGACATTCGATACGGTATCTGATATTTTCATCCTGGTCCCAATACCGGAGCAGCGCACAATTGAACTGAAGTAGAAGTGTCATTGCTCTTTTGAGGAGGAGGTTCCCTGCAGTAGCAGATGACTGCTGACCTCTCCTGCCTCTTCACAGGTTTTTTTTTCTAATTATAAAACAGTTGTTGCTGACACTAGAATTATACAATTCTGGTTTGCAGCATTTTCTGTGTAATTATGAATTTGCCACATACCATCATCTGCTGCATAATTACAGATTTTAACAAAAACAATTGTGCCCGTCTCAAATGGATAAAGTCGCAGCATTGTTGGCGCGCTGTGTCAAGCTGCTCGCAAAGGCTGGCTAGACACCTTTCATTTGCTTTTTGCTGTTCTTGGGTGCTTGGTACTAGTGAGGTGAAACCTACCCCCAGACAGTGTTAACATGCACAAATGACAAAATAATTAAGTAATACTATCATAAAATGTGCTGCTTTACGCCACAAATTTAGTTTTGTTTTTCTTGCCGCATAATTTAGTAACCCAGCTCCATAATTTGGTCTACTCAGACGCAAAATTCTAGCAGCCCTGGTTATACATTTTAATACTTCCTGGAGTTCACTACACACATGGTTGTGATGTGTGGAATATGGTAAAGCTCAATGTGCAGCCAGTACTAATGCATGGAAGCGTTTCCCTGAAAGGAAGGCTGTGATGCCGAGCTTGGACAAATGGCTGCCTACCTTTGCCTGGCTCGTTCTCATCTGAGCCAGCTCCTTTGCAGTTGCTTTCTGGTCCCCACCCCACCATCGCTTAACAAACTTCATCAGCATGACTGGATTGAAGAAAACTCCTTTGCACTCTAGGAATATATGTGTGAATGAGTGTTTATTACACAAGTTCTATATATTGTATTATCCATATTTGTTCAGTAAATAGGCATACAAACAGGTGCATTTCTAAATAAAATAGGGTTCCAGTTTCTGCACAACAGCAGGGCTAATCGAGTCTTGATAACTTGAGTAACGTTCTTACCATGGAAAAAGTGTTCTTAATACTTGTCCCTTTCTTCCGGCAAACACCGTAGAGCTGAACACGCTTACTTAGAAGTGGTGTGCTGTAACCCTATATAGGAATATAACATGGTGCTGTCTCCTGTGTGTATATATGCCTGTATGTACTCGCTTTGTATGATGTGAACCTAGATGCTAAACATGGAAGTGCTTTGTAATAGTAAGAAACAGGAAATGGCCAGGTGCGGCTGAGATGAGGGGAAAAGGGGGGGAGTGATACGAAGATAGGGTATCTCTTTTACGAGATGTGGTGGAGGGGGACAGTTTATAAGATAGTGTGACACCCCTGAAATTGCACCTTAATGTGGTGTTGCCTAAAGTGCGAAGTCTTAACCTATTTTCTAAAGCAAAACTTGGATGGAGCCTGTCTTAACAGTACTGCAACCACACCCATAGGGCATAGCAAGAGAAAGTCTAGCATCTAGTTCACATCGCTATGCATTCCCTGATACCTACTCTGTGTGTACTTGGGCTACATACTTTGTTGACTCCACCCCACCCTAGATGTCTTACTTTTGTAACCCTCTTTGAATGCCATTTAGATGCCATCTTCATCCATTGGTCTGTTGTGTCATTGACATTTTTCTCCCGGGAACTGTACGGGAAGCATACAGTTTGAAGCGGTACGATAGCCCACTTCAGTCACGGAATAACTTCACTATGCGTGGTGACATTCTGCTTTTTCACAAGGAGCACATCTTCAAGTAAAATAATTCCCTTTGTCACACCAAGGGCTACTCTTCTGAATACCCAGGACGTCTGCGGAAGCAAAGATTTTCCACTTTCTGTAGAGATTAATCCTTAGTATCAGAAGAGATGATTGGTACAGATGATAGCCCTGGGGAAAATAGGGTGGGGGGAGGGATATATATATATGTTCGATGGCATGTGTAGCTGCAGATACACATGCTGTGCACATCCCGCCATCTAGTATTGGGCTCGGAGTGTTACAAGTTGTTTTTCTTCAAAGAAGTCTTTTCGAGTCACGAGATAGAGGGACTCCTCCCCTTTCGGCTCCATTGCGCATGGGCGTCGACTCCATCTTCGATTGTTTTCTTTCCGCCATTGGGTTCGGACGTGTTCATCTTCGCTCCGTGTTTCGGTTCTGAAAGTTAATTAAATCTTGGAAAATTTGACGGTATTGTTTGCGTTCGGTATCGGGTTAGTTAACGCAGATCGACACCGAATTTTGAAAAGCTCCGGTGGCCCTTCGGGGTTTCGATTCCCCGGCGGTGCCTGGTCAGCCCGACCACGTGCGTCTTCAAGGCTAATGGAACAGACCCCATTCCGCTTCTGCCCCGAATGCCACAACAAGTATCCTTACACAGATCAGCATTTGGTCTGTAATTTGTGTTTGTCTCCCGAACACAAAGAGGATACCTGCAAGGCCTGTCGAGCGTTTCGGTCGAGGAAAACGCTAAGGGACCGGAGAGCAAGAAGTCTTCAAATGGCGTCGGCGCCGTCAGGACACCAAAACTTGGAAGAAGAAGAAACCTTCTCCATTGCTGACTCGGACTCAGACGAGGCCGAAACCGAACAGACGCCGAAAACCATAAGTAAAACACCCCTGGCCAAGACTCACGGAAAATACATTAAAGCCCAGGGGACGCCACCGCCGACAGGCCATGGCTTAACCCGAAAATTAGGTGACCGTCCATCAGCACCGAAAAAGGGCACACATGTGTCGAAGTCATCCGACTCAGGTCGAGATACCGGCACAGAACAGACTCAACACCGAGACACCGGGTCAGAGCAATCTCGACGTCGAGATACCGGCACCGAAATAAGTCGGCACCGAGATATCGGAACACCGAAAGCCAAAAAAGTGTCTTCGGAGCCGAAAAAGACGGTTGAAGGTTTCGATACCGAAACATCCGGCTTCGGAGCCGAAACCAAGTTCCTACACTGAGGAACAAGGCCTGTCCTCACAAATGCAAGGACACAAATTCGGACAGGAGCTAGAAGCAGGGGAGACAGATTACACACAGAGAAGGCTCCACATTCAAAAGGAGACAGGGAAAATCAGAACTCTCCCTCCAATCCGAATGAAAAGGAAACTTGCTTTGCAAGAAAAAGACAAACAACCACAAGCAAAGGTGGCAAAACAAGTAACTCCGCCACCATCACCACATCGCTCACCACAACCATCACCAATGGCTACCCCACCGATGATGCAGTCACCAACGCACACAGGGATGAGCCAAGATGATCCTGATGTATGGGATCTTTATGATGTGCCTGTATCAGACAACAGTCCCAACAGTTATCCAGCAAGACATCACCACCTGAAGACAGTAGTGCTTACGCACAGGTGGTGTCCAGAGCAGCCGCATTTCATAATGTCGCCCTGCACGCAGAACCAATTGAAGATGACTTTTTGTTTAATACTCTGTCGTCCACACATTGTCAGTACCAGAGTCTTCCTATGTTACCAGGAATGTTGAAACACGCAAAGCAAGTATTTCAAGAGCCTGTGAAAGGCAGGGCCATCACTCCTAGGGTGGAGAAAAAGTACAAACCTCCCCCAACAGACCGTGTGTGCATCACGCAGCAATTGACACCGGACTCAGTGGTAGTAGGTGCAGCACGCAAAAGGGCGAACTCACACACCTCGGGAGATGCACCACCACCCGACAAGGAAAGTCGCAAGTTCGACGCAGCAGGGAAAAGAGTTGCGGCACAAGCAGCCAACCAATGGCGCATTGCCAATTCGCAGGCCTTGCTATCGAGATATGATAGAGCTCATTGGGACGAAATGCAACACTTCATAGAACATCTACCCAAGGAGTTCCAAAAGCGTGCACAACAGGTGGTGGAAGAGGACCAAAGTATCTCTAATAACCAGATACGGTCGGCAATGGATGCAGCAGACACAGCTGCAAGGACTGTAAATACAGCGTTCACCATACGGAGACACGCATGGCTACGCGCCTCAGGATTCCAGCCCGAAATTCAACAGGCAGTGCTTAATATGCCTTTTAACGGACAGCAGTTGTTTGGGCCGGAGGTGGACACTGCTATCGAGACACTTAAAAAGGACACAGATACAGCCAAAGCCATGGGCCCGCTCTACTCCCCACAGGGCAGAGGCACATTTTGGAAATCACCATTTAGAGGGGGGTTCCGGGGACAAAGCACAGAACCCTCAACCTCACAAACCAGACCCACATACCAGAGCCAGTATCAGAGAGGAAGTTTTCGGGGACAATACAGAGGTGGACAGTTCCCTAAAACTATGGGAAAGTTCCAAAGTCTCAAGACCACTCAAAATAAACAGTGACTTCAGTGTCACAAATCCCCAACACATGACACCAGTGGGGGGAGACTAACAGAGTTTTACCAAAACTGGGAGGAAATAACAACAGACACGTGGGTTCTAGCCATTATCCAACATGGTTATTGTATAGAATTCCTACAATTTCCACCATGCGTGCCACCCAAAACACACAACATGTCCAAACAACACATGGATCTATTACAGCTGGAGGTCCAATCGTTGTTACAAAAAGATGCAATAGAACTAGTACCCAATCATCAGAAAGGAACGGGTGTTTACTCCCTGTACTTTCTCATACCCAAAAAAGACAAAACTCTAAGACCCATCTTAGATCTCAGAACACTAAATCTTTACATCAAATCAGATCACTTTCACATGGTGACACTTCAAGACGTAATCCCCTTGCTCAAACAACAAGACTACATGACAACTTTAGACCTCAAGGATGCGTATTTCCATATACCCATACATCCTTCCCACAGAAAATACTTAAGGTTTGTAATCCAAGGGGTACATTACCAGTCCAAAGTGTTGCCATTCAGGATAACAACAGCGCCAAGAGTTTTTACAAAATGCCTTGCCGTAGTGGCAGCCCATATCAGAAGACAGCAAATACATGTGTTCCCGTATCTGGACGATTGGTTAATCAAAACCAAGACGCAAGAACGGTGTTCTCAACACACAAAATACGTTATAGAAACCCTTCACAAGCTAGGGTTCTCACTCAACTACCAAAAATCACACCTATAGCCGTGTCAAATACAACAGTACTTAGGAGCAACAATCAACACAAAAAAATGGATTGCCACTCCAAGTCCACAAAGGGTACAGGCATTCCAAAACGTAATACAGGCCATGCACCCAAACCAAAGGTTCCAGGTAAAATTAGTGATGAAACTACTAGGCATGATGTCCTCATGCATAGCCATTGTCCCAAACGCAAGATTACACATGCGGCCCTTACAACAGTGCCTAGCATCACAATGGTCACAAGCACAGGGTCAACTTCAAGATCTAGTGTTGATAGACCGCCAAACATACACCTCGCTTCAATGGTGGAATACTATAAATTTAAACCAAGGGCGGCCTTTCCAAAACCCAGTGCCTCAATACGTGATCACAACAGATGCTTCCATGGTAGGGTGGGGAGCGCACACCAACCAACACAGCATCCAGGGACAATGGGACACTCAACAGAAACAACTTCATATAAATCACTTAGAACTACTAGAAATATTTCTAGCATTGAAAGCATTTCAACCACTAAAAACCCACAAACACATTCTTGCCAAAACAGACAACATGACAACAATGTATTATCTAAACAAACAGGGAGGGACACACTCGACACAATTGTGTCTCTTAGCTCAAAAGATATGGCCTTGGGCGATTCACAACCACATTCGCCTATTAGCACAATTCATACCAGGAATTCAAAACCATTAGCCGACAATCTCTCTCGGGATCACCAACAGATCCACGAATGGGAAATTCATCCCCAGATACTACAAACTTACTTCCAAAGATGGGGAACACCGCAAATAGACCTATTCGCAACAAAAGAAAACGCAAAATGCCAAAACTTCGCATCCAGGTACCCACAGCCTCACTGTCAAGGCAATGCATTATGGATGAGTTGGTCAGGGATATTTGCATACGCTTTTCCCCCTCTCCCACTCCTTCCGTATCTAGTAAACAAATTGAGTCAAAACAAACTCAGACTAATACTGATAGCACCAACTTGGGCAAGACAACCTTGGTACACAACACTACTAGACCTATCAGTAGTGCCTCATATCAAACTGCCAAACAGACCAGATCTGTTAACTCAACACAAACAACAGATCAGGCATCCGAATCCAGCATCACTAAATCTAGCGATTTGGCTCCTGAAATCTTAGAATTCGGAAATCTAGACCTTACACAAGAATGCATGGAGGTCATAAAACAGGCTAGGAATCCAACCACAAGACATTGCTACGCAACTAAGTGGAAAAGGTTTGTTTATTACTGCCATAATAATGAAATCCAACCATTACACGCATCTGCAAAAACTCATGGGTCCACCATTTGAACCCATGCACTCATGTGAAATACAGTACTTAACATGGAAAGTAGCCTTTCTAATAGTTATCACATCTCTCAGAAGAGTAAGTGAAATACAAGCCTTTACCATACAAGAACCCTTTATACAGATACACAAACATAAAGTAGTTCTATGCACAAATCCTAAATTCTTACCTAAAGTCATATCACCGTTCCACTTAAATCAAACAGTGGAACTCCCAGTGTTCTTCCCAGAACCAGATTCTGTAGCTGAGAGAGCATTACATACATTAGACATCAAAAGGGCACTAATGTACTACATTGATAGAACCAAACAAATTCGCAAAACAAAACAATTGTTTGTTGCTTTCCAAAAACCTCATACAGGGAATCCAATATCCAAACAAGGCATTGCCAAATGGATAGTTAAATGTATTCAAACCTGTTATATAAAAGCAAAAAGAGAACTGCCTATTACACCAAAGGCACACTCCACTAGAAAGAAAGGTGTGGATGTGTTAACAACACAGCAAGCCACAGTAGGACAAGCAGTATTAAGGACATTATTTCAGACAACTTCAACTCTTACAGGCTAAACCACCGCTTTTGGGGAGATAATTGCTTACTAGTCTATGCACAGCATGTGTATCTGCAGCTACACATGCCATCGAACGGAAAATGTCACTTACCCAGTGTACATCTGTTCGTGGCATGAAACGCTGCAGATTCACATGCGCCCTCCCACCTCCCCGGGAGCCTGTAGCCGTTTTAAGTTGACAAAAAATTAAACTTGTACATTTGTAAATTTGAAAATATATCACTTTTAGTCACATTATGTACATACATACTTACTCCATTGCATGGGCACTATTACTATATACACAACTCCTACCTCACCCTCTGCGGGGAAAACAATCTAAGATGGAGTCGACGCCCATGCGCAATGGAGCCGAAAGGGGAGGAGTCCCTCGATCTCGTGACTCGAAAAGACTTCTTCGAAGAAAAACAACCTGTAACACTCCGAGCCCAACACTAGATGGCGGGATGTGCACAGCATGTGAATCTGCAGCGTCTCATGCCACGAACAGATGTACACTGGGTAAGTGACATTTTCCATATATGTATATATATATATATATATATATATATATATATATATATATATAGTTCTGTGAAAAGAATGGTTGATGTTAATCCTTCTGAGTAGGATCCCTCAAGTTCTAGTGACAATGTGCACCCCTGGCAAGAGAGGTACTCTGCAACGAGAAAACAAGCATTTCAGACAACCATACATGAATGCTTTAAAATCCGCCTGAGGTGCAAGTTCTTAACAAAAGATCCCAAACAATAATCACTGTAAGAAATTTGGGTCCATGTGAAGGACCCTTGAGTACTAATTCCTGCTGAATCCTGAGAACATTCCCTTTAGCCTCTGCTCAGATAATTCTGAAATCTTTATCGGTCCTTAATTTTGTGTTACTTCACAAAACTAAGTAACATTACATAAAGAACCACAAGGAGGGGAGTCCCCACAGGATGGACAAGAAAAAAAGGATTTTCCTTTAGAAAAACCTTTACCCACCAGGGTTACCCCTTGGTGGTTTGCTTCATCATTGTGTTCTTCCTGTTCTGTTACGGAACGGGGCGTGCTGCGACCTACGGAATACATGGGAGCACTGATGTCACGTCAATGTGATTCAGGTAAGGGATAGGAGTGGTAGGGTCACGTAAAAATTAAAAAAATACCTGCCTCCTATTGTTTCCAATAATTACATAGATCTCCTAGTGCTGGTATGATTAAAAAGGGGGAAATATGGAAGTAGGGTATGCAGTGTACCTGTCTTCCTGGTCTACATGTTTCAGAGCCTTACCCCTAGGCTCCTCTTCGACACCAAGAATGACTCCCTGGTTCCACTCCTTATATAAACATCAATTGTGTGAGCAAGTTTTTTGCATGCTAAAGGGTAAAGTACATTACACCTATCTTATGTGTTGTCATCAAAGTGATACCTGTAGAGACATAAAGGGCTATGATTATTATAGCCCTGTGAAATTCTGGGCCACAGAAGCATTCTGGACCACACCCACAAGCATTTTAATGCTTGTGGTTGTGGTTTTTCTAAAGGAACATCTTTTTTTCCTTGTCCATCCTGTGGGGACTCCCCTCCTGATGGGTCTTTATGTAATGTTACTTTGTTCATAAGGAGGGTAGAACCAGCAAGACATCCACCTTCTTTGTTTTTGATCATTTAGGCAGCACGCAGCAGAAGCAGCAGTTTTCCATACATTAAATCTATACACACACACGTGAAGGACCTCCATAGCACACATGGCAGAAATCACAGGACTCACTTTCTCGGTCAAGGAAGTAGAGATCATTTTAGCCTCAGTATCCCCCTTGGAGATACACCAACAGCAGAAACGGTGGGGATAGTAAAGACTGGGATGAACTGAACACCCTAAAAGGTAATCAGATCAAGACCATGATCCATCCTCAGAGCAAATGCATCCCCACAGGGTCTCATAGTAAGAAATTAACCCTTTATTTTTCAACATGATAAAACTTTAAAAAAAACATTAGTCGCTTATTTCCTGGCACTGCACCCAGGACTGGTTGATCCTTTCCATCAAAACCGCGACACGACTATCAGAGGAACTAAAGGGCGAGATTTTCACCATAGAGTTCGCTTTAAGTCATACCAATCCACATGGGCCCTAAAAAAATGCCTTGAGGAACCAAACCAAACCAAACCATGAATGACTATGAGGTCTACTGTAAGCAGACTAAATATCTTGAACTCAAGAAAGACACAAGCAAGTTTATGCATGAACGTGTATACCCCTATACTAGAGATGACTATGTTCCCACAGGGAGGAATCCGGGGTATAATACGGACTCAGACTCGTCAGACACAGGTTCAGACAACACAGACCCTAACGCGAAAAAGGCAATATCAAGGAAGTTGGAACAATAGGAGAGCAGGTTTTAGGCCAAGTAGAGCATTGAGACCTTATCCCATGTATCCAACCTCTTATCTATATTATCTTCTACCACTTGGCCCCCTATAGCCCTCCTCAGTTCGAACACTGGGAACCTCAGGCAGATAATTTTCCACCATACCGCCCCCCATTTTTAGGATCATGCCAGAAACACCCTAGGGGCAAGACAGAAAAGACAACCCCAAGTCCAATGGGTGTCCAACAGAGACCAGGAGAGAATGACAACGAGGAGCATGACAATGGAGCACACACAGTGCCACGATAACCTAGCGGCCCCAAGAAGTCAAACTGCCTAATAGTATTCTAAGTGGAATACGACTGTCTGACTAACCGAAAAGTATCCTTGAAAAGGGTTTAGGTTTCGTTCCAATGGCCCATCTGGACAAGTTTAGACTGTGCTTAGAGATGAATGATTTCATAAGAAAAATCAAGTTAAGATCTTTGTTTTGAAGGGCAGCCTATGGATGTTTTGACCCAGGAGACACATGCCTACGTAACAAATCTTCCTTCACTCCCCCAACACATCAGTCCAGGCATTTGAGAAAGCAGTTTTTTATGATATTAGTGAGATCAACCCAAGCATGCTGAGGGTTTTCCACAACATTAATAGTGATGAGAAAAAGGCCTTACAGGAATTGGGTAACAACACTAGCATGGTTATTAAACCAGCAGATAAGGGTGGTGCCATTGTGTTCCAAGCTACTGAATACTACGGCAAGGAATGTCTGAGACTGTTGGGTGATGACCCCTGTCCCGTTTTGCAGATCCATAGTCCAAAACACTGACACTTATCTCAAAGATACGTAAGACGTACTACGTCTCATAAAAGACAAACCCTTTGACCCAGAGACAGATACTAATAGGATTGGATGTGAAGAGCTTATACACTAGTCACCCTCACACTGATACACTACGTATAATTGAGGAGGTAATTTTTGACGTAGACTGAGAGTATCAAACACCACGAAATGTGGTTGTGGAATGTTTCTGTTGGGCTCTAACGCAATATTTCTTGGAGTTTGAAGGAACCCTGGACCTTCAGAAACATGGGACCAGCATGGGAAGTACCTTCGCTCCCAGCTTTGCTGGCCCAATGTCCACCATCTTGAGAAACAGAGAATCCTGAGTCCTGTCAATCCGTACAGAGAGAACATAAAAATGTGGAAAAGGTACATTGATGATTTACTGGTCACATGGAAAGAGGAAGCAGCAGTGCTGGAGACCTTCCTAGAATGGCTGAATATACAGGACAGGTTCCTGAGATTCACCCACACAGTGAGCAAGGAACAACTGGTCTTTGTGGATTTGAATATAATAGCTACCCAAGGTACCTTAAAGACATCTACTCACGAAAAACCAAGAACTTCTCACTCTTGTAACATAGTGCCCACCCCCATCACCTAAGGAGAACTTCCCCTTTGAACAGTTTTTAAGATTGAGAAGGAACTGTTCAGAGGTAGATGACTATAAGGAACAAGCTCAATGGATAGCATCTAAGATGGAGGCAAGGAATAATCAGGATAATCAATCAAGCCAAGAAACAGGCTTTCAATAACAATAGAGAAGCTCTATTAGATACCCTTCCTCAAAAAGAAAGGGAGGAGAGACTGATACGCATTATGACATTCAATATAGCTTCCAACCAAGTGAGCGAGATTGTTAACGAACACTGACGTATCCTCAATAGTGGTTCATTGAATATTCCTAAACCTATGTTCTCACATAAATGGGCAAAAAGCCTTAGAGATATGCTTGTGCACACCTGTCCACGACATACATGCAAGAAACCACACAGAACAAATCACTTACCCCCACCTACAGGACACTGTCCATGTGGTAGTTGTAGTGTATGCCACCAGACCAAAGTCACTAAAACAGTTGCTTTCAATGACAATACAACATGGGATATTATAGATTACGCACACACCAGAAAGGATTGAATGAGCACATCCCATGGAGCCAGCTGACAAAGTAGTAACACCATGAGTGCAGTTGTCTTGATTGTATGGCATCTCCCCTTATGCATTTGTACATTTCCCAGGATGTTGCTTTTTCATAGGTTTACACATTTTTAATAAAACAGTCTGGGTTTGTTGTAAGTTGTTTGTCAACCCGAGGAGGCAGTCTCTGTCACATATATACATATATGTTCGGTGGCATGTGTAGCTGTAGATACACATGCCATGCATTACTTCTGCCATTTAGTAATGGGCTCGGAGTGTTACAAGTTGTTTTTCTTCGAAGAAGTGTTTTGGAGTCACAAGATCGAGTGACTCCTCCTCTTCGGTTCCATTGCACATGGGCATCGACTCCATTATTAGATGTAGACTGGGTAAGTGACATTTCCCATATATATATATATATATATATATGTTCAGTGGCATGTGTAGCTGCAGATACACATGCTGTGTACTGTTCCTGCCATCTAGTGTTGGGCTCGGAGTGTTACAAGTTGTTTTTCTTTGAAGAAGTCTTTTCGAGTCACGGGACTGAGTGACTCCTCCCTTTCGGCTCTATTGCGCTTGGGCATCGACTCCATCTTAGATTGTTTTCTTTCTGCCATCGGGTTCCTCTTCGCTCCAGGTATTCGAGTCGGAAAAATACTAAATTCTCCGAAATTCGTCGGTATTGTTTTTGATCGTGAAACATCTTGCATCGACACTGGCGAAACACACCTTCGGTTGCCCTTCGGGGCTCCTGCGCCCAGCCAGGGCCTGGTCGGCCCGACCACAGAAAACGTTGAAGCCTAATGGACCGGACCCCGTTCCGATTCTGCCCACAGTGCCACGCCTAGTATCCCTACATAGACCAACACCGGGTCTGTAATCTGTGTTTGTCACCAGACTACCGAGAGGATACTTGTGAGGCCTGCAGGTCCTTCCGTTCGAAGAAGACCTTGAGGGATCGAAGGGCGAGGCGACTGCAAATGGCGTCAAAGAGTTCCGAGCACCTCGACGTCGAGGAAGAGGAGATGGCCATTTCCATCCAAGGTTACGATTCGGACGACTCCGATGCAGACCGACCACCCACAGCAGGCCAGCACGTGAGTACGCCTGCCACGACCCAAGTCTAGAGTCAGTCCAAAACAAAAATGAAGGCCTCGGGACGCCACTGCCGGAAGACCATGGCTCGACCCACAAGAAATCAAGTGGTGACCAAGCAACACCGTCAGCACCGAAAAAGGCCAAATCCATGCCGATGTCTTCGGACTCGAGCCAAGAAACCGTGTCCGAGAAATCTCGCCATAGACTCGTCGAGTCGAAGCCTCGAAATAGTCTTTCGGAGCCGAGGCCTACTGTCAGCATGGGCATTTCGGTGCCGGAAAAAACGGCTTGGGAACCGAAAAACCCTCGTACACCGAGGAACATGGACTCTCAAAACAAATGAAAGAGAGACACAGATTTGAGGAGGAACTTCACCAAATGGAGGAGTTTGATGAAACACAGGCAAGGATACAGATCCATAAGGATACTGGGAAGATCCAAACAGCACCTCCTCTCAAATTCAAAAGGAAACTGGCTTTCCAAGGACGTGCAGACACTGAGCAGGCAAAGGCTAAAGTGCCTAGAGAACAATCTCCGCCACGCCAGTTTTCTCCATCACATTCTCCTCATAGAACTATTTCTCCCCTTGCAACACCCACTGCACAGTCACCCACACACACTGTGCACTCGCAACAGGATACAGACCCATGGAACCTTTATGATGACCCTGTGTCGGACAATAGCCCGGAGTGCTATCCTTCGAAAGCCTCTCCACCCGAAGATTGCACCTCCTACACTCAGGTCTTGGCGAGGGCGGCTGCATTCCACAGTGTGAGCATGCACACAGGGCCATTAGAGGACTATTTTCTTTTTAATACTTTGTCCTCGATGCATGCTTCTTATCAAAGTCTGCCCATGCTCCCAGGCATGCTTAAACATGGCCAACAAATTTTTCAGGAGCCCGTGAAGGGAAGACCCATAACGCCAAGGGTGGAAAAGAAATACAAGCCACCACCGTCAGACCCAGTATTTATCACCCAGCAGCTGCCCCCAAACTCGGTAGTGGTCAGCGCAGCGAGGAAGAGATCCAACTCGCAGTCATCGGGAGATACACCACCTCCAGATAAGGAGAGTAAGAAGTTCGACGCAGCAGGAAAGAGGGTAGCGTCACAGGCTGCCAATCAGTGGCGCATTGCAAACTCTCAAGCCCTCCTCGCACGATATGACCAAGCTCATTGGGATGAGATGACCGATATTATCCAGCATCTCCCCAAGGAGTACCAGAAAAGAGCTCAGCAAGTGGTAGAGGAGGGACAAGCAATATCTAACAATCAAATACGATCTGCATTAGATTCCGCCGACACTGCCGCAAGAACAGTGAATACTGCAGTGACAATTAGATGCCAGGCTTGGCTGAGATCCTCAGGTTTCAAACCAGAGATTCAACAGGCTGTCCTCAGCATGCCATTCAATCAGCAACAGCTGTTTGGCACACAAGTGGACACAGCCATCGAAAAAATGAAAAAGGACACTGAAACAGCCAAAGCAATGGGAGCGCTCTACTCGTCCCAATACAGAGGGACATTCAGGAAACCGCAGGAAACTTGCAACCATCCCAAACTCAGCAATACTTCGAAGCTACACTCGACACTCAAAAAGCGATTGCAAGTCCAAGCCCACAAAGGGTATAGTCATTCCACACCATGGTACCAAAAATACAACCAATTCAACAGTACACAGTCAGATTTGTGATGAGACTCCTAGGCATCATGCCATCATGCATCGCCATTGTCCCAAACGCAAGATTACACATGCGGCCCTTACAACAGTGCCTCGCAAAACAATGGTCGCAGGCACATGGTCATCTTCAAGATCAAGTGTTGATAGGCCGCCAAACACACATTTCGCTTCAGTGGTGGAATCCCACAAATTTAAACAAAGGGCGGCCATTTGAAGACCCTGTGCCTCACGCCATTCTTACAACAGATGCATCAATGATTGGATGGGGGGCATACCTCAACAATCACAATATTCAGGGACAATGGGATAAAAAACTAAAACAATTTCACATAAATCACTTAGAACTGCCTAGCAGTGTCCCTAGCACTAAGAGCCTTTCAACCTCTTCTTGCTCACAAACACATTCTTATCAGAACAGACAATATGACAACAATGTACTACCTAAACAAACAGGGAGGAACCCACTCATCACAACTTTGCCTTTTAGCACAAAAAATTGGCATTGGGCCATTCACAACAACATACACCTGGTAGCTCAATACATTCCAGGAATTCACAATCAATTAGCAGACGACCTCAGTCGAGATCACCAATAAACCCACGAGTGGGAAATTCACCCCCAAGTACTTCACAAATACTTTCGTCAGTGGGGGACATAGATCTGTTCGCCACCAACCACAACGCAAAATGCTGAAACTTTGCGTCCAGGTACCCACACCCTCAATCCAAGGGCAATGCTTTATGGATCAACTGGTCAGGGATATTTCCTTATGCTTTTCCCCCTCTCCCGCTCATTCCATTTCTGGTCAACAAACTGCGCCAAAACAAACTCAAACTTATACTTATGGACCACGGTGGGCACGTCAACCATGGTACACCACATTGCTAGACCTGTCAGTAGTACCACACATCAAACTCCCAAACAGACCGGACCTGTTGACACAAAACAGACAACAGATCAGACACACCAAAAATGCTCAATCTGGCCCCTGAAATCTTGGAGTTTGGATATCTAAATCTCCCACCAGAATGATTGGAAGTGATTAAACAGGCAAGAAAACCTACCATCAGGCAGTGTTATGCTAACAAATGGAAAAGATTTGTTTTCTACTGTCAAGCAAAACACATAACACCCTTAGACGCAACCATACAAGACATTGTAGGTTATTTAATCCACCTACAAAAAGCAAATTTAGCTTTTTCATCCATTAAGATATATCTCACAGCAATGAGATTTGCAAAATAAACAAACCAAATCTCTATTTAGAGTGCCCGTCATCAAAGCTTTCATGGAGGGTCTAAAACGAATCATACCTCCAAGAACGCCACCAGTACCCTCATGGAATCTTAACATTGTACTCACACGACTCATAGGTCCACCCTTTGAACCCATGTACTCCTGTCAGATTCATTTCCTAACTTGGAAAGTAGCATTTCTAGTGGGACAATCACTTCATTACGAAGAGTTAGTGAAATACAAGCATTCACTATTGAACAACCCTTTATACAAGTACACAAACATAAGGTTGTACTTCACACAAACCCTACATTTCTACCTAAAGTCATCTCACCGCTTTAATGTATTACATCGACAGAACAAAATCCTTTAGGAAAACTAAACAGTTGTTCATCGCATTCCAAAAAAACACATACTGGTAATCCTATATCAAAACAAGGCATAGCCAGATGGATAGTGAAATGTCTCCAAACTTGTTACCTAAAGGCTAAAAGACAGCTGTTAATTACGCCAAAAGCACATTCCACTAGGAAAAAAGGAGCAACAATGGCATTTCTAGGAAATATACCAATGACAGAAATCTGTAAAGCAGCCACTTGGTCGACACCTCATACATTTACCAAGCATTACTGTGTAGATGTGTTAGCAACACAACAGGCCACAGTAGGACAGGCTGTACTAAGAACACTATTTCAAACAACTTCAACTCCTACAGGCTGACCACCGTTTAAAGGAGGAGAACTGCTTTGTAGTCTATGCATAGCATGTGTATCTGCAGCTACACATGCCATTGAACGGAAAATGTCACTTACCCTGTGTACATCTGTTCGTGGCATGTTCCGCTGCAGATTCACAAGCGCTCCCTCCTCCCCGGGAGCCTGTAGCCGTTTAAGTTACATTTAAAATTTGTACATATGTATATACATCTCTATTCCATTGCATGGACGTCTCTTTCTTTACACTCTATCACTCCTACCTTACCCTCTGCGGGAAAACAATCTAAGATGAAGTCGATGCCCATGCGCAATGGAGCCGAAAAGGAGGAGTCACTCGATCCCATGACTCGAAAAGACTTCTTCGAAGAAAAACAACTCGTAACACTCCGAGCCCAACACTAGATGGCAGGACCTGTGCATAGCATGTGAATCTTCAGCGGAAAATGCCACGAACAGATGTACTCTGGGTTAGAGACATTTTCCATATATCTATACTTTAAACCTCTACCTCCCTCCCATCTGCAATGTCAAGACTGTTCCATCCCTTGAGCCCTGTTGGTATCCTCACCTGGCAGAGCTGTCTCCCCTGAGGCAATCTCTGGGACACATCATTCGATGGGGTCCTTGCGAACCTCCCAGATGGCAAGGGCAATCCGCCATCTTGAGGAATTTAGAAGTCTAGTGCTGCAACGTATTCCTATGTTTCAGCACTGTGCTATGCACACATGTGAGCCAGCATCCAGGAGCTTATCAGCCCTGCTCCCTCAGATGCCGATAACATTCAGACCCCAGGGAGTCGAGTAATAGGTAACGAGCGGGACTGTCCCTTTGATAAAGTAAGTGCAACCTTGATTTCTCTTCTTCACATCACTGACGCTGGCCAGGAGAGAAGTAGAGTGTATTTTAATACCTTATTGCACCTTTAGAGTGTGACTACAAAAACACACCCCTCCCAGCAGATCTGCAATACCATAACCAGCATTTTACTGACTATGTCACGCATGAACCATGTGTGTTACTCTGTGTGCTTTACGTGTTCTATGTATAGATTGACTTGTAATGTCCAGTTATGAAGAATTATCAGCACCCATCACTCAACCATTGAGAACCACGAGTGTTTTGGTTGACATTTGCTCAGTTTTGGCACTACACCCACAAACATTAAAATATGTATTGCGGCCAATATTTTACAGGGCTATGATAATTATATTCCTTTATGTCTCTACAGGTATCACTTTGATGACACTACATGAGATAGGTGTAATGAACCTTAGCCTTTAGCATTCAAAATACATGCTCACACAATTGATATTTAAATAAGGATTGGAACCAGGGAGTGATCCATAGTCCTGAAGAGGAGCCTAGTGGTAAGGCTCTGAAACATGTAGACCAGGAAGACAGGTACATTGCAAACCCCCTTTTTAATCATACCACCACTAGAGAGAATTAAATTATTGGAACCGCCAGGGGGCAGGTGTTTTTAACTTCTCCGAGACCCCACCACTGCTATCCCTTACCTAAATCACATTGACGTGACAACTTCAGTGATCCCACATATTCCGTAGGTCGTAGCACGCCCAGTTCTGGAGCGGAACGGGAGGAACCCAATGTTGAAGCATGCCACCAAGGGATGACCCTGGTAATGAGAGTTTTTCTAAAGTAAAATCCCCTTTTCACTGTCCAACCTGTGGGGACTCCCCTTCTGTTGGTTCTAATGTTACTTGCTTCATAAGGAGGGTAGACCCAGCAAGGCATCCTCCTTCTCTGTTTTTGAACTTCACAAAACTATTATTTTTCCTTTAGCTATTACTTTCTAATTCAAACTAAAATTGCTGTGGTGTCCTTGAAGAAAAAAGGGGTACCACAGCTAGAAACACATGTTTAGTCCACTAACCTGACATCCGTTTAATGGGCTGGAATGGCTGGAACATTAAACAGCAAAAAGATAGTCATAGTCAAGGTGGTGGGGAAACAGCGGTGTTGAAGGATCGACCATGGTTCAAGATTGTTGAAAAATGTCTCAAAGGTACAGAGGTTAACAAAAGGGGTTCCTGGCCCCCAGCTTTCATGTGAGGATGTCCAGATTATTCTTGTTGCAGGCAGTGGGGTTCGGAACACAGGATGGAGCTGAAGGGAGGCAGCTCTCTCAGGACGACTCGACGAAGCCAAGCAGGGCACTTAGTTTGAAAGCAGTATTTATAGCCTGTCTCTCAAGAGTTAACTTGGAGCCTTCTTGAAGACTACAAAGTGTTTTCTGTCAATTAGAAGGATGCCTCCGGCAGGAGACTAGGACACAAGAATAGAAGATTGAGTTAACAAATGTATTAGGCACAGGAGCCTACCTGGAGATTTCTAAGTGCTTCTTTTAAATTAGATGGTTTTAGCTCATCAAGACCATCAAATACAGCACAACACAGCTAATTAAGCACAAGGAGAATGCCTTTTGTGAAGGAGAGGTGTTGATTTTCTAAAACTAACATAAGGCAGTTTATATTAGGCTGTACACAAAAAAGAAAGTGTTACTACTTTTTGTGTGTGTGTTTATTGTGATACAGCCCCCAAGTGATTCTGTAATATACATGCTAGATTTGGGTATCATGGGCCTGTTGTCCATTATTATATGTGACTTAAAGATCCTATGTGAGTAAAGTAAGCTTCAGGTTTACTTTTCTCTGTTTCTGCCCACCCAGTCAATGAGGTAGAGATGACAGACAATGTAGGAAGTTTGGAAGCTTAAATGTCTGCACAACCTTCTTGTTTGCCCTGGGTGCAAGGTAGGTGTGACTGTGCTTTGCACAAAAAGGGCTGACAATAGAAAAAACACCAATACCAACTATAGTGCAATAGGGTCTCAACTAAGACACAACAGTTAGTTCATGATACTAAAGATGAAATAAAAATAGTGTTGGCACTGACTAATGAGGCTACTAGGGATCCAGTAATCTTGAAGGGGCCCAGTACATTCCCTATAGTGACTGGTATGGGAGACCATCTAGTGTTCTAACTGGGGAAAGACAGGTATAAAAGGCACTTGGTGCTATATTTAGGGAAGGATATGTAAAGGTTTTGGTGAAGTTTTAAGTTTGTTCTTTTGTCTGCTTGTTCATTTAGATTTGGTTACAAATTGTGGGGAGTACATTCTTTAGTCCTGAAGAAGGTGGTGAAAGGATCTGATAGACCACCGAAACACGTCAACGCTTATTGACATTACTGGACCCAGAGGAGCAGGCCTGATTCGAACAAGGATTGGTGACAGAAATCGAATGGCCTATATTTACCAGAATTGGGACAGTGTACCTACAGTAGACCGTAGTAGATGTCTTCTTTTGTCTTCCCCATGATGGATTTTTTCTTTTATGTGTGATTTTTTATTTTAAGAAAATTTTGGTTTGTATTGGGACTGTTGTCATATTGTTTTTTTTTTTAGTTGTCTGGGATTGCATTATTAAATTATTATTATTAGAATCCTTTATTTGAGATTGATCATTGGAGTGATTGAATACTTGAGATTGTGTGGTAATTAGTTTGTTCCCCTTGGGGAGTTCTGCTTTTTTACTGCTAGATTTAGGGAACAAGCAAGGAGGTTTTGGGGTAAATGTCAAAAACCCTTGTCTGAAAATGGTCCTGGGTGGTCAAGGTTATCTGTTAAAGATATATTCTGAGGCACAGAAGGTTAACACTGCGCCCTTGTTTTCACCATTTAAAACTCTGAACTGGCATTTAGGGTCAGCGTTAAGTATTCACTTTAAATGTGTGCAGATCTGGGATGGTTTGTGGTAGATTGTAGGAGCTGTTCTGGAATTAGGGTGAACCGTTCAGCCAGCAGCATACAAACATTTGTATTCGAGGTACTGACCTGCAATGAAGATCGGAAATCCTGTCTCTTTCTGTGGCGTCATCTAATCGTGCTCCCCTGGGGTTAAAGATGGTATTGGCGGGTTAAGAGCACTACAGGCTCACCATTTTATCCAGTTCCAGGCAGAGTGTCCGCAGCTTCCTGAATTCTGTTAAGCTGTCACTCTTGTGTGAACCCTGGCGGGCTTGTTTGCAAGATTTATGTGTCCATGGTACCCAGTATCCAGAGATGAGCTGTACACCTGTAACATCCATGTCCTGCTATGATGCTCCCTAAAAACAATATTTGCAATCACACTTTTTGTAAAAGTAACACCTTCCTTCTCACGCAGATGATGTACCACTGCAGACAGTGAAAATTGGAGGTGCAGGAAATGCACACTGCACCTCACAGTGGAAAAACATCAATCTCTCCCCCTTTGACACAAACCTCTAAAACTGGTAGTACTGTGTCTCAACAGAGCTGCAACAGCCAACTGACCCAGAGACAAGGGCCCATGGACAGGCTGCTACAAGGCTGCACCCTACCCTCAATGGACTCCGAATGCAGGGCACAACTCCACTCAGAAGAATGGTTAGTGTCCTTCAGGATGCCGTGAGGTATCCCAATAAAATATATATTCTTGCATTAGAGAAATCTGTGCTGAGAGTTCAGCACCAACAACTGGGGTTAGGAGTTTCACACCAATAATTGGTGTTAGGAGTGCAGCACCAAGAATCGGCAGCCATGCGGTTACTTGGGAGTAAGGTAGAAGCTATCAGTAACTACTTTGTCAACTACCATGGACTCCCTTATGAAGGCCATGAAATTGCTCTATGATGGTCTTTTGATGAAAGCATGACATACAAACATCAGCAGTGGCACATCCTTGCCAGTAGACATGGGAGTGGAAGATCTATAGAGATTGACCACAGCTACCAGTGTCCTTTCTTGTTGCGAAATACAAATTTAGGGTGAGGTGGCAAATTGTGGCTGCGATGTTTCTAAGTGCTTGGGTCAGATCAGTGGTGTTACAAAATGATGGACGTGATAACGGTCCTCTGAATCTCCTGTCTCTCAAAGCTATTAATTGACCTTTCCCTAAATGGTGGCCCCCTGGAGGACTGGGTGGATGCCCCACTATGCTGAAGAAATTGCAGTGGCTTATGTGAAGCCCCTGGATCGGATAACAACTGCCCTAGAAGTGCTGTAGACCCTCGCAATGCATTCTGGGGATCTAGGAACCCATGCAATGGAGAGTGAGGGGGCATCTAGCATAAGTAGCGTGAGTGTGAAAGGTCCATATGGTTTGGCACATAAGAGGAGATACAGCAGAGGTTGGAGCAGGATCAGACACAGATAGGGCCACTGCCAGCAAAGAATGCAAGAAACAGTGATAATACAACTGTTAAGACCAACTAAGTTTTTTTTGTTCAGTATCCTTGGAGCACAGCATCATTGGGTGCATGCCAAATGTGGCTGTTGTCAAATAGTGCTTTTTTTCATTATGGACACTTGTGAATAAACAGAATAGTTTGTTATACAAGCAAACACTATACATGTCTCTTCAATTTTTAAAGTAATGTATTTTGGTAATACTTTAGATGTAGTTCAGTGTGATTTCTGCCCTTTAAACTTTTCCTTCTGCTGCACTTGTAGCATCCTGGGAGGTGTAGGGGAGACACTTCCTTTTTATCAGAGCTGTCCATCATATGGGACAGTGGCAAGACTTTTTCTGGAATAAATAGGTACTATTACACAATGTTGATATACATATATTTAGTCAACCAAGCAAAAGCTTCTAATTTAGTAGGCTAGACCAGCGGTTCCCAACTTATGGTCCACAGACCGCCCGGGGTTTGTGACACATTCCCAGGGGGTACGCTGGTAGCTCAAGGCCTGGACGTTAGGAAGGCACTTCTCCAGCCGGGGCTTCTCGACAGAAACACGTGAGTGTTTTAATATTTGTTACTTCTTTTGTACAGCAGTTTTAAAAGCACTTGAAAGTTCCTTGTATATTCAGCAGTTTTCGGGCAAAAATAAAAGTGTCAAGATAACGCTGTTAATTAATGCACCTGTTGGAGAGAGATGGAAATTTTGTCTAGTGGCAGTTTTGATTAATCTAAAAGTTGTGTTTGCTTAGAAATACATTCTTATTATTAAAGTCAACGGTAACCAATATGTTATGTTTTGAATCTTGAATTTGTGTTTCGCCAGACCAAGCACTCTTTGAAAATGCCTACCTTGTTATAGGTAGTTGAGAAGATACTGATGGCTCATGGGAAATGACTGTCCTAGATCTTACAAGTGATCACTTCAAACAGTTCAAACAGATTTTATACTATAACGGTAATGATACTTTGGCCTTTAAGTCAAAAGTGACAATTGTATAGCACCTAAAAACCATGAACGCGAGGAATCTAGAATAACGTGCTATGTGTTCTTATGTTGTCAGATGATTTGCGACCATGTTGCCAGCAAAGAACATGAACAAGCTTTACTGACTGTGTCACCACTTAAATCAGAATGTGACATTTGAGGCAAGCAGTTTAAAAGAACCCTGCTGAGGTCAGGTCAGCACTGACTGTCTTTGATCAGGATCGCCATCTGGTAGATGGCCTTTCAAAATTTTCATATGTTTTCTGTGTTAAAAGCTAAGAATAATGAGTATCCAACTTCAGACAATGTTGTTACTGCTGCAAAAGTTATTTAGCAATCTGTGTTTTGATGAAGATTGTAAATGTGAAGCAACCTGAAGATAGTTGTGATGAGCAAATCTGTTCATCTTGATGTTATGGAGAAGAAGAGAATTCTGCATTCTAGGTGCCATCTTTTATAGGTTATCCAGCATTTGGCAGTTTAAAATATGTGAACGCAGAGAACACTTTGCCAAGGTGTGGCTGGGGAAAATTGTTTGAGCAAGGATTGCTTAAGTGAGTGAGGAAGGAATTAAAGCTATATTTCTTGAGTGAGATGAACAAGAAATAATATTTAAGGAAATGGATTTTAGATTTCTGGAGGAAAATGATCCCCATCCTTTTTATGTTTCATGTTTTAGGTTATTGTGAAGGAGATGATATGTCTGACTCTCTTTCTCTGTAGTACTAAAGATTTAAGAAATTAATTAGTGAGATGGTGGAGATTTGGAAAGACACAAATGCACAAGCTCTTGTGACTGAAAGATTTATCAATAATTGGTGAGTGGTGAGAGGGTGGGTGACAAAAAGATATGCTCATATCCGCACAATTCATGCAATTTTGAAAATTAAAAGGAATTGCCCGGAAGATTTGCCTGAGGATTGGAAAATCGATGTTAGAACATAATGTTATTGTTAATTAGCAGTTGTATGATGCACAAATCTTTTCATGGGTTTCTCTCACTCTTCTAGCTAAGAAAGATGTAGAAGTTGTGTGTGTGTGTGTGTGTTGATTAAAGTGATTTTATTGCCCAGTAGCAATGAGGTTTTGTGTATGTTAGAGGGAGTGTCCATCTTTTCCATTATTGACTTGAAATCCGCTTAACATCCAATGGAGTAATTACCTGAATCCTGATCCCTGGCATCTTTTGTCGCAGCACATGAGCTGCTTGTCTTAAGTGAGAGCTTTTGAGGCTTGCCAATGTGTTTCAAATGATTATGCAAGTACCTTCCTTTTAAAAAATATCGGAAAAATTGATAAATGTTTCCATGAGGATACTTTAATGTTTACTAAGGATGTGAAAACACACAAACAGTTTTAGGGGACGTCAGACTACAAAATAAATTAAGAGCAGATCATTGTGTTCTTTTCTAGAACTCATTGGGCTGTTTGGGACACAGGATTTCTGCTAAGGGAATTGTGTGAAAAAGAATGGTAGAAGCTATGCTGTGTGGACGTGCAAAATTCTAAAGATAAATCATTAATCATTATCTTTTGCAGGGCTGGGTGATTATTAGAGCAAGTTTGTGGAGAATTTGAGGAGTATATGAAGCCAATGCAGATGTTGCTTTATAAAAGAAGGGAGTTTACCTGAGGTCATTATCAACAAATGGTATATGGAAAAGTGACAAATTGTGTCATTCTTGCTCCCATGAAGATGCACTTGATTTGAGCCACTTGATGTAGGTGGGGGAACCAGCACTTATTTTTATCATTCGACTTTAGCACACTGCTAGAAATAGAAAAACACTCACAAGGGAACACGAAAGACAGAAAGATTGTGAAAAGGAAGAAGCAGGAAGTGTGAGATAAATGGGCATCTAATGATTTGAAGTAGTATTAGGCACCCCTGCCATTCGGTAGCACCGACTGAGGGACTGTTAGCAACACCTTGGGACCTGACTCATATATATAGATATGTTAGATGGCATATGTAGCTGCAGATACAAATGCCGTGCATTATCCTGCCATCTAGTGTTGGGCTCGGAGTGTTACAAGTTGTTTTTCTTCGAAGAAGTGTTTTCGAGTCACGGGATCGAGTGACTCCTCCTCTTCGGTTCCATTGCGCATGGGCATCGACTCCATTGTTAGATTGTTTTCTTTCTGTCGTCGGGTTCAGACATGTTTCCTCTCTCTCCGAGATTTCGATTCGGAAAACTCTGTAAAACTCTCTTTTCGCCGGTATTGTATCGATCGGGTTGATATCTTTCCATCGACACAGCGGTACCGTCGGGAAAACAACTTTGTTCGCTCTTCGGGGTGCGTGCGCCCAACTCGGGTCTATTCGGGACAACTGCATGAAAGCCTCATGGATCGGAATCCATTCCGATTCTGTCCTCGGTGCCACGCGAAGTACCCGTACACAGACCAGCATCTGGTTTGCAACCTCTGCCTTTCCCCAGACCATCAGGAAGAAAACTGTGAGGCCTGTCGATCTTTCCAATCGAAAAAGACTCTTCAAGACGGAAGGGCAGGAAGACTCGAAATGGCGTTGAGAAGCGGTGAACATCTCGACGTAGAAGAAGAAGAACTGATGCACATCGCAGTCTCAGTTCGAGATTCCGAGTCCGAGCAGGAATCAGAAGAAGACAGACCGGTCACAGCAGGACAACATGTGAGTACGTCTGTCCCTGTACCCTCACAAAAGAAAAAGCACAAGGCCTTGGGGACGCCACTGCCGGAAGGCCATGGCTCGGCCCGAATAAAGACTGGCTGTGACCAACTTACCAGTTCTTCACCGAAAAAGGCCACTCCTCTAAAAACATCAGAGACAACAAAAAGCTAAGTTTCCGACTCCACTAGACACCATTTTTTGGAGTTGAAAATTAAAAAAACAGTTTCAGAGCCGAAACCTTCGTCGTCCTCATCTTTTTCGATCCCGAAAAAGCATGCTTTGGAGCCGAAAAGGCCAACTTATGCAGAGGAGCATGGACTTTCAAAGAGACTTAAAGAAAGCCACAAAACCTCTGAAGAGGAGTTAGAGGTACAACCAATACTAGAAGTTATGGATGAAAGGCAATCCAGGATCCACATCCATAAGGAAACAGGGAGAATCCTGACAGCACCTCCTTTAAAAACAAAAAGGAAGCTAGCTTTTCAGGAGGAATTGGGCACTATGCAGCCTCCAGCAAAAGTGCCAAAGCAGAAGGAGAAACCAACACCTCCTCAATCTTCTCCTCCTCATTCTCCCCACCTACCTACCTCTCCTCCTACTAGCCCTACACCAGTGCAGTCACCCACTCACTCTTATGATTCACAACAAGACAATGTGGATCCATGGGATCTTTATGACCCAGATCCCATTCCAAGTAATGATCCAGACAGCTATCCCTCTAAACCATCACCACCTGAGGATAGGTACTGTCTATAACCAAGTTATAGCTAGGGCTGCAGCGTATCATGCAACATGCATACAGAGCCCCTAGAAGAGGATTTATTATTTAAAACTCTATCCTCAACACATTCTAGATATCAATGCCTCCCAATGCTCCCAGGCATGGTAAAACATGTGGATCAGATATTTAGTGAACCTGTTAAAGCACGCATCATAACACCTAGGACAGAGAAAAAATATAAACCTGCACCCTCTGACCCTGATTATATTACCCATCAGGTACCTCCTGATTCTGTGGTAGTTAGCGCTGCCAGAAAGAGAGCAAATAGTCAGTCATCAGGAGATGCACCCCCTCCTGATAAAGAGAGCAGGAAATTTGATGCTGTAGGGAAAAGAGTTGCGTCCCAGGCAGCAAATCAGTGGAGAATAGCCAACTCGCAAGTACTATTAGCTCGCTAAGACAGAGCCCATTGGGACGAGATGCAAGACATAATCCAGCATCTCCCCAAAGAACACTAGAAAAGGGCACAACAAGTAGTGGAGGAAGGGCAATCCATTACTAACAATCAAATACGATCTGCCCTAGATGCAGCAGATACCGCTGCTAGAAGTGTCAATACTGCAGTCACTATATGCAGGCATGCATGGCTCAGATCTTCTTGAATCAAGCCAGAAATACAGCAGGATGTGTTAAATATGCCGTTCGATTAAACACATCTTTTTGGGCCAGAAGTAGACACAGCCATAGAAAAAGTGAGAAAGGACTCTGACACAGCAAACGCATTGGGTGCACTCTACTCTGCATCATACAGGGGGTCCTTTGGAAAACCTCAATCTCAAGGTGGTTTCAGACCACAGCCCACTGAGGCATCCACCTCACAAGCAAAGCCAAGCTACCAACCGCAATACTAACAGGGTAGTTTTAGGGGCACATATAGAGGACAGTACTCCAGAAATAGAGGGAAATTTCAGGCCTCTAAGCAGCCTCCACAGCACCCGAAACAGTGACTTCTCTCATTTCCTTTCACTCCACACCTCTCCTGTGGGGGGAAGACTACAACAGTTCCACACAAATTGGCAAAATATTACCACAGACAATTGGGTGCTATCATTTATCCGCAATGGCTGTTGCCTAGAATTAATGCACACTCCTCCATATATCCCACCAAGGTCACACAAACTATCTACAGAACACACCATTCTGTTACAAGAAGAGATCCAATCTCTACTACTCAAACAAGCAATAGAATTGGTGCCACAGTCTCAAATAGGGACAGGAGTTTACTCACTATATTTTCTAATTCCCAAAAAAGATGGCACCCTCAGGCCAATATTAGACCTCAGGCCCCTCAATCTTTAGATTGTGTCAGAACATTTTCACGTGGCAACTTTACAGGATGTCATCCCACTACTACAAAAACAAGATTTTATGACAGCCTTAGACCTCAAAGATGCGTATTTTCATATACCCATCCATCCTGCACACAGAAAATACTCAGGTTTGTCATTCAACACTACCAGTTCAAAGTGCTGCCCTTTGGAATAACAACAGCTCCAAGGGTATTCACAAAGTGCTTAGCAGTAGTGGCAGCCTACCTAAGAAGACAACATATACATGTCTTTCCATATCTAGACGATTGGCTGATAAAATCAAACAGTCATACGCAATGCCAAAATCATACGCATTATGTAAAACAAACCTTGCACACACCAGGGTTCTCAATAAACTACCAAAAATCACACCTTCAACCAGCACAAATACAACAATATTTGGGCGTAATACTAAACACTCAGCAAGCTCTAGCATATCCAAATACACAAAGGATACAAGCTTTCCAAAATATAATCACACAAATACAAACAAATCAACAATACACTGCCAGATTTGTCATGAAGATTTTAGGAGTGATTGCATCATGCACTGCAATTGTGCCACACGCCAGATTAAACATGCAGCCATTACAACATTGCTTAGCACAACAATGGTCACGGGCACACGGTCAACTTCAAGATCTAGTGTTAATAGACTGCCAAACGTACATGTCCCTTCAGTGGTGGAATTCCACAAATCTAAAAAAAGGGCGGCCATTTCAAGACCCTGTGCCATAATCACAACACATGCATCAATGATTGGTTGGGGGAGCTCACCTAAACAATCACAACATTCATGGGCAATGGGATATCAAACACAAACAGCTACACATAAACCACTTGGAGTTATTAGCTGTTTTTCTAGCACTCAAAGCCTTTCAACCTCTTCTCAAACCGAAGAATGTTATTATCAAAACAGACAACATGACAACCATGTATTATCTCAACAAACAGGGAGGGACACATTTATCCCAACTGTCCCTTCTAGCCCAGAAAATTTGGAAATGGGCAATCCAAAACCAAATTCATCTATTAGCACAATACATTCCAGGGATAGACAATTAATTGGCAGATATCCTCAGCAGAAATCACCAACAAACTCACGAATGGGAGATTCCTCCTCAAGTACTTCAAAAATACTTTCAAAAGTGGGAAACACCAAACATAGACCTGTTCGCAACAAGCAAAAACACAAAATGCCAAAACTTTGCCTCCAGACACCCACATCCCCTATCCAAGAGCAATGCTCTATAGATCAATTGGTCAGGGATATTTGTATACGCTTTTCCCCCCTCCCACAAACTTCACTCAACATGATACTCATAGCACCAACATGGGCATGTCAACCGTAGTACACAACATTATTAGATCTGTCGGTAGTACTACACTCCAAACTCCCAACCAGACCAGATCTGTTGACACAAAACAGAGGTCAAATCAGGCATCCAAATCCCAAGACACTCAGTCTAGCAAATTGGCTCCTGACGTCTTAGAGTTTGGATATTTACAACTCCCATCAGAATGTATGGAAGTTATTAAGCAAGCAAGAAAACCCACTACTAGACAGTGCTACACAAACAAATGGAAAAGATGTGTATATTACTGTCAATCCAAAAATATAGACCCTCTTACAGCATCAATACAAGATATTTTATGTTATTTACTTAATTTACAAAAATCAAATTTAGCATTCTCTTCAATATTCATCTTACTGCAATTTCAGCATATTTACAAAATATACAACATAGCTCTTTATTTAGAGTTCCTGTCATTAACGCTTTCATGGAAGGTTTCAAACGCATCATTCCACCCAGAACACCACCAGTTCCTTCTTGGAATCTAAATATAGTGCTTACACGACTTCTGGGACCACCATTTGTGCCTATGCACTCGTGCCAAATTCAATTTCTAACATGGAAGGTTGCCATCCTAGTAGCAATTACTTCTTTAAGAAGAGTAAGTGAAATCCAAGCCTTTACTCTTGAAGAACCTTTCTTCCAAGTACACAAGCATAAAGTTGTACTAAGAACAAACCAAAAATGTCTCCCAAAAGTTGTATCACCATTTCATATAAATCAAACAGTGGAACTGCCAGTCTTCTTCCCACATCCAGATTCTGTGGCAGAAAGAGCTCTACATACATTATACATCAAAAGAGATTTAGGGCCAAATGTAGCAAAGGTTTTTGTCCATTCTGTGTCTATGGGTAAAAGTGTTCGTACATATGGCCCTTAATGTATTATATAGATAGAACTATACCGTTTAGAAAGATTGAACAACCATTTGTCACTTTCCAAAAACCTCATACAGGCAATCCCATATCAAAACAAGGTTTAGCACGATGGATTGTAAGATGCATCCAAACATGCTATATTAAAGCAAAAAGACAGCTTTTAGTTACTCCTAAAGCACATTCTACAAGGAAAAAAGGTGCAACAATGGCTTTTTTAGGGAATATTCCACTGGCTGAAATATGTAAAGCTGCCACTTGGTCAACACCACATACATTCACTAAACCCTACTGTGCAGACTTATTATCATGACAACAAACCACAGTAGGCCAAGCTGTACTAAGAACATTATTTCAAACAACTTCAACTCCTACAGGCTAACCACCGCTTATTTATGGGAGGACAAACTGCTTTGTAGTCTATGCACAGCATGTGTATCTGCAGCTACATATGCGATTGAACGGAAAATGTCACTTACTCAGTGTACATCTGTTCGTGGCATGTTCCGCTGCAGATTCACATGCACCCTCCCTCCTCCCCGGAAGCCGGTAGTCGTTTAAGTTACAAACATTGGTACATATGTGTATACATTTACATTAGCATGGACATCCCTTACTTCGTACCTATATACTCTATCACTCCTTCCTTTACCCTCTGCGGGAAAACAATCTAACAATGGAGTCGATGCCCATGCACAATGGAACCGAAGAGGAGAAGTCACTCGATCCCGTGACTCAAAAACACTTCTTCGAAGAAAAACAACACTCCAAGCCCAACACTAGATGGCAGGTTAATGCACAGCATGTGAATCTGCAGCGGAACATGCCATGGATGTACACTGGGTAAGTGACATTTTCTATATATATACATATATATATATATATACATATATATATATATATATACATATATATATATATATACATATATATATATATATATATATATTTTAAAGCAAACTAGGCACTGCCATGAAAACACAATTTTGTGCTGGTAACGTTTGTGTCATTATCATGGATGCTTGGTGGTGAGTGGATGTTGTGTTTTGCTTCAAGCACATTCAAGAATTTTGTCCTGGGGAGGACGTTGCTGTTCACTGCACATATTCATCAGCCGAGTTATAATAGTGTTTCATGCAAGTGTGATATAAACTGAAAGGAAGAATGTTGCACTGACTGCCTAGCACGATTGGCCTCTGAAACTTACATTGTAGTTGAGGCAGTGATTAATAATCTTGATATTGTGATGGCAGATATTGTTGGGTGTAGGGGGGTGGAGTTTACCCCCTTAATAATGAGAGGAAGCATTAGACAAACTTTTAGTGTGCAATTGCAGGCCTCTCAAAATCTACTCACTATGGTGAGTCAGATTTTATCAGGGCGAGCTACTTTTAGAGCCCACTGGCCCAAGACCGCTCGAGCTAGGGATTTTATGTTCATGCAGAAAGTGAATGAGCAATAAAGATGCCTTTAAGTCTTGTTTTTATCGTATCACACGATGTATTTTCAAAGGCAGGTAAAATGTCAGTTTCTGTCTTCTTCCAAATTGCAGCTTATTTTCATGGTGTTTAGATTTCTTTCTCTGACTGCAAATGTAGAGGATTTTGTAAACTGAACTCTCTGACAATCGTGCTAGGCACACAAAATTTAAAAAGCTTGTAAATGAACTGTAGAGATATTTCCAAATATAGTCCAGTAGTTGGCAAAGCACTTTTTGATAATTCTAAAGTGAGATAGAAATGATTTTAATAGCATCAAAACAAATCAGAATACTCTACTTGGTGATGTACACATAAATCTTTGCTGAAAGCCGATTTGCTTCATTATTGTTCGTACGCTATATAGTTTTATCAGTAAAACTATGTCAGTGGGAAAGTTTTGGGCCATTTCAATGGAAAATGTCTGTATATGCAGTGCGCTGTCACATCATGCTTTAGTGATATATTTATTAAAAGTGAGAGCTCTTAAATATGAACTAAGAAACATTCCTATCCCTGCTTTGATGACAGCGCTATTATTGAAGTGGATGTGAACTTGATTTTTACTATACATAGAGCAAAAGTTGAGTCTATTAAATCAAACAAGTGTTATTTCATACAGCATGCTGAACTCACATAGTTAAACATACTCCCATAGGTAATCCAAAAAGGGAGCACCCTGTCTTACATTTCAGCTCGAATAGTCCCAAAGCATCATGATAAATGCAGTCATTAGAATGAATTTGAATAATATTTTAAAAGGTCTTTCACCATAAATGGGTGCAGCAAGTGCTGTAACGTTGTAGCACGTTGTTCACCATAAGTTGGTGCGGCGAATGCCGTATCTCCGGACATGTGTTTCTGGCTTTCGGCCGTCATCAGCGGAGAGCAAAGTGTGGCAGACGGGGTTGCTTGAAATGCCGCCTAAACGTATTCTCAGGTTTTTGTACCACTCAGTAGGCACACAGGTGCTTCATCAGAGCTCGTCAGCTCTAAGGCTCACGGGAGCAGTTAAATACACAATCCAAAAAGGGAGCACCCTGTCTTACATTTCAGCTTGAATAGCGCCAGAGCATTATGATAAATGCAGTCATTAGAATGAATTCGAATAATATTTCAAAAAGTCTTTCACCGTAAATGGGTGCAGCAAGTGCTGTGACATTGTAGAAAGTTTTTCACCATAAGTTGGTGCGGCGAATGCCGTATCTCAGGGACACGTGTTTCTGGCTTTCGCCCATCATCAGCAGAGAGCAAAGTGTGGCAGACGGGGTTGCTTGAAATGCCCCCTAAACGTATTCTCAGGTTTTTGTACCACTTAGTAGGCGCACAGGTGCTTCACCAGAGCTCGTCAGCTCAAAGGCTCACAGGAGCCATTAAATACACAATCCAAAAAGGGAGCACCCTGTCTTACATTTCAGATCGAATAGCCCCAAAGCATCATGATAAATGCAGTCATTAGAATGAATTCGAATAATATTTCAAAAAGTCTTTCACCATAAATGGGTGCAGCAAGTGCTGTGATGTTGTAGAAAGTTTTTCACCATAAGTTGGTGCGGCGAATGCCGTCTTTCCGGACACGTGTTTCTGGCTTTCGGCCGTCATCAGGGGAGAGCAAAGTGTGGCAGACGGGCTTGCTTGAAATGCCACCTAAACGTATTCTCAGGTTTTTGTACCACTCAGTAGGCGCACAGGTGCTTCACCAGAGTTCGTCAGCTCAAAGGCTCACGGGAGCCTTTAAATACACAATCCAAAAAGGGAGCACCCTGTCTTAGTTTTCAGCTCGAATAGCCCCAAAGCATCATGATAAATGCAGTCATTAGAATTAATTCGAATAATATTTCAAAACGTCTTTCACCATAAATGGATGCAGCAAGTGCTGTGACGTTGTAAAAAGTTTTTCACCATAAGTTGGTGCGGCGAATGCTGTATCTCCGGACACGTGTTTCTGGCTTTCAGCCGTCATCAGCGGAGAGCAAAGTGTGGCAGACAGGGTTGCTTGAAATGCCGCTTAAACGTATTCTCAGGTTTTTGTACCACTCAGTAAGCGCACAGGTGCTTCCCCAGAGCTTGTCAGCTCAAAGGCTCATGGGAACCGTTAAATACACAATCCAAAAAGGGAGCACCCTGTCTTACATTTCAGCTCGAATAGCCCCAAAGCATCATGATAAATGCAGTCATTAGAATGAATTTGAATAATATTTCAAAAAGTCTTTCACCATAAATGGGTTTAGCAAGTGCTGTAACGTTGTAGAAAGTTTTTCTCCATAAGTTGGTGGGGCGAATGCCGTATCTCCGGACGCGGCTTTCGGCCTTCATCAGCGGAGAGCAAAGTGTGGTAGACGGGGTTGCTTGAAATGCCGCCTAAACGTATTCTCAGGTTTTTGTATCACTCTGTAGGCGCACAGGTGCCTCACCAGAGCTCGTCAGCTCAAAGGCTCACGGGAGCCGTTAAATACACAATCCAAAAAGGGAGCACCCTGTCTTACATTTCAGCTTGAATAGCCCCTGAGCTGCAATGTAAGACAGGGTGCTCCCTTTTTGGATTGTATACTCTCATAGGTGATAATGAGGAAAAAAGGTGCATGGGTGAATAAAAATATTTGCCTAGGATCACATAATTTGAGACATGTTTATGGGTCAAGTGCATAAGTTAGGTCGAGTAGATTATCCAAGGCACTAGACCTGCAGGTCCAGTAACATTTTTCTGATTCCCCAAGCCCGGAATGCTTTGGTGTGAAGGGTGAAACTGGTACTGGTTTGCATGTGTTCAGGGAAGACCAGGCCTGGCAGTTTCCATCGGAGCATGGTCAAGACTGATTTGCAAATGGCTGGGTCAAAGCTGAGGTCTCATTGGAGCAGGGTCAAGACTGATTCGCATATGGCTGGGTCTAAACTGAGGGTGCATGGTGTGCAAAATAACAATAGACTTGGATCCGTCCCTGAGTAATTACATGTGGCTGAAATCAATTCAAGCATTCTATCCATCACTTTTTTGTCTAATTTGGTGTGAAGGATGGCCATCTGTAAACGGTCTGTGTTTTTCCTTATGTTGCAGACAAACTTGGATTAAGGAAAACTTGTTGGTTAGGGTGCACAAATACATGCCATCAGAGGTATAGATTGTAAGGTTTTGGAAAATTCCTACCAAGGTCACTGGAGCTCTTCTCAATGAAAGTCCTCATGAGACCCATATACCGGGGTCTAGGTCTGGATTAGGAGGCAGAAAAATTGTTGCCCAATTGGGATAGGCCTAAGTATAGTGTCAGAATGTTAAGAATGGAACCTGTACATTGAGTGACTGTGCAGTGATGACTGGACCATAGCAGGAGGTTGTGTAATATTGTAGTGGGATCCTCAATTCTTTTCCTTCTAATTCTCGTTTTGCTCCTGTAATTGTAGATTATTATTCTGAGTAGCCAGCGTTCACATTTGTGAGGAGGGCTCAACAACTGTGGTGGTAGCATTTTAATTGAACAGGGAAATAGCAAAGGCTTGCCGGAAACTATTCTTGCAGTTGATGGGTTCAAGCTAGTGTTGCAATTGAGAGTTTTGTATTGGTTACAACAACAAAATATGTTACCTCACTTTTCTATGATCCCCTGTGTAATGTTCAGATGGAAAACTTTAGTTGTCATTTAAACAAGGGTGTTCAAATGACTTTACAAGGTTGAAGTGCGGTGGTCAGATGCTATTGGACAGGATTTTAACCTTTAATATTACCAGTTGTCTTGTCAGTGGGGCGGAGTCCTTCGCAGTTATTGAGGTTGAAGTAATACAGTTGCAGATGTGTCTTGGTGGCTGAGGAGAATGATGCCAGAGAACAAAGAGAAGTGTTTCCGAGTACTAATTACAAGAGAGGATGTGTGACCAGCAATTGTGTCCAAAGGTTTATCATGATGATAAGAAGGTGAAGCCTCAAGACATTGTTGTGCATGATTTGGTGGTGATTGTATCTCCTGTTCATCATGTAAATGGACATTCAAAATAGACTCAGCACATTAAAGTTGCCAAAGTAATCTGGGGCCGTGTAGTTACAGAAAAGCGTAGATTCTGAAGTGCTAGGTGGGCTGCCAAGTCTAAGCATTATGTTCCACCGGAGACTTGGGTGAGTCTTGTTCTAGAAGAGGGTGATTTGAGATTCCTTGATCTACTGGTAAGGTTATGTGTTGGTGTGGAATGTCCAGTGGAAGTTTTTTGCAGCAGTACAGAGTGTCAATGCCTCTTGGCCTGGTTGCTATACATTAGGACTACAGCACTACAGAATAAGGGCCAGATGTAGAAAGGGTTTTGCGCCTCGCAAACAGCGAAAAACGCCGTTTGCGAGGTGCAAAAGCCTCTCCGGTATGCAGAAATGCATTTTGCGAGTCGGATCCGACTCGCAAAATGCATTTCCGACTCGCAAATAGGAAGGGGTGTTCCCTTCCTATTTGCGACTCGCAATGCAATCCAATTCCATTTGCGACCGCGAAAGCGGTCGCAAATGGAATCGCAGTTACCATCCACTTGAAGTGGATGGTAACCCAGTCGCAAACGGGAAGGGGTCCCCATGGGACCCCTTCCCCTTTGTGACTGGACAAAAAAATATTTTTTCAGAGCAGGCAGTGGTCCAATGGACCACTACCTGCCCTGAAAAAATCCGAAACTAAAGGTTTCGGGTTTTTTTCTCAAAGTGCAGCTCCTTTTCCTTTAAGGAAAACGGGCTGCACTTAGAAAAAAAAAAACTGCTTTATTAAAAAGCAGTCACGGACATGGTGGTCTGCTGTCTCCAGCAGGCCACCATCCCCGTGAGTGCCCATACTCGCAATGGGGTCGCAAACTGCGATCCACCTCATTAATATTAATGAGGTGGGTCTTTGCGACCCCATTGCGAGTTGCAGAAGCTGTCTGAGACACCTTTCTGCATACCAAATTGCGACTTGCAATTTGCGAGTCGCAGGGACTCGCAAATTGCAAGTCGCAATTTGGATTTTTGCTACATCTGGCCCTACGTGCGGAAAATAGTGAAATTTGCAGCAACTTACCAAGACTCCACCATGAGTAATGGCATCATTTTTTGTGTTTTGTTTGCTGGTAAAGTAAAAGATGTTTTGTATTGTCTTTCCGGGGACCTGTGTTCTGTATGACATTTATTTGTGCATGTGTGTGTGCACATGCCTGTTAGTGTTGTCTAGAAATGTTATCTTTTTTTCTTGCGATTATCTTCCTTCTGAATTTTGTTTTTCCTCTCCATGGAATATTCATTATATAATTATTACGTAGATTGTGGAGAGACCTTCTTGTGTTGGTGCTGATTTGAAGCCAAGAGCTTGAGGGATCTTGCTGTGTACGACAAGGAACGTCTACAGGCTGTAGGGTCTAGGTTTCAGCAGAGCGTTATACAGACCAGAATGAACGTCCCTCCAGACCATGGTCAATTATTGATACAGTAGATTCAGCTGTAAGTTCAAAACAGGGTCGCCCTGCAATACAGTACAATCCAGGTGTGACGCTTATATCGTTGGTACATACAGCAGTGCTCCTCAGCAATGGCTGATTAAGTGGTGATGGTAGTATTACAGCACCTTAAAAAGAAAAGTAATGAAATGTGGCCTTGTCACGAGTGTAATGCACTACATAATATTAATGTTAAAGTACAAAGAAATCTTCCTGATCCTTCTTTTATATTCATGTTCCTGAGCCACCCTTTCTCTAAACAAATGGAAATAAGTGGATTGGCCACTGTTCTCTTTTTTGTTGCCCGGGCATTATTATATGTTATTACTTCTATTCTGAGTATTCAAAATCTAAAGTTGGGGTATCCAAATTTCTCGTGCCCACAACTCCCCCGATTCTGTAGAAAAAGAGATTATTTTCCTGTCTGAACTTTAAAATGAAATCAGGTGTCGCTGAAGCTTACAAGGTGCATTCTTTACTTACATTATCATTCATACAAGGACTCCAACGAGTAATGGAGATGTTTCCACATAATATTCTTTGTGATGAAGCCGAAAGTTGCATTTTTGACTGACACAGCCTCTTCAGCAGCTCACAAGCAGGTATGGATGTGGTCTTGGAAAGTCAAGAAGACAGGAAAATCTGTTGTGAAGCTTTTTGTCCCGGGCAGTTAGTGGGTATTATTTTTGTTGGGTGTTGTCTTTACCTCTGGTGTCCCAGGAACAGACGTACCATTACACTTTAGTCAGTTTACCAAGTTTTTTCCTTAGTACACTCACAATACCTGCGTTATCAATATCAAGCAGTCTTTCTTACTCCAGAATTTGGTAGTAGGTTTGGAACTACAATCTGACACAGTAATCACGATCAATAACCCCAACCTCCAGTTCACACCAGAGGTTTAAATAAGCATTTACAATGAAACGGGTCTCGCGTTTGCTCATGTTAGAGCTGATAGCGTTGTAAACTCCTAACCCGACTTTTCACCTATCGGCAAAAGTGCAATTGTGTACGTAACCCGAAAAAGTGCAATTAACTATGTAAAGCGCTCGACTTCTGCCAAGCGAAATCGCGCTAGTAAATTAGAGAAAAAGTAGTCCACGAGCCGGACAGAAAACAGTGAGCCTCGCATGTTTTCTGTACTTGGTTGATGCGCTCGAGGAGGACTAGCCACCGGAAAAGGCATGATGTATGCAGGCCTTCGACTAATGAAAACAAGGAGATTTTATTAGGCAGGCCCGCGCACCAATGAAAAACGCTGACGTGACGTCGACAGGGCTCCGAGCCCTTTTCTAAACACTAAAGCGTCTCGCTGCGATGCGCATGCGCGAGCGCATGCAACACAGACTCGACCCTAAAAATGAGGGTCAGATTTATCATTATTTGACAGAGCGCAATGCAGCAAGACAACTTGTTGCGCTGCCTCAAATAGAAAGAGTAGGAATGTGTTATATATTTGTTTTAAACACATTTTATAAATTTTTATTATTTATATTAATTTTCTAATATGATTTTGACAGCCAAGAAATGTTACAACACCACATATCATGGTAAGCATATGAAACCCAGGCACGATTTTTATCAGTAATCCCCACCCACCACTAATGCAAAGGTCCCCTGAACAGAGAGGAAGGTAATTCCCAGAGGAGCACCAAAGGCTGCGTCAGTGGCTTAAGCCACCATATGTTCGCATATCGGCATCCAGGCTGGTTCTATGAGCCCTGGGCTGGTCAGGGTAGAACCTTGTATAGTCAGCCCACTGCTGCCAAATTTCTGTATACTTTTGGGGACAACCCCGGGCTTCGTACACTTGCTTTTCCCTGTCAAGACAACAATCCAGGCCCTGCTTTCATTTCACAATTGGGGGGATGCGACATCTTTCCAGTGACAAGTTTTATCCCTTTAAGGTACAGTAAGGCTGAGCCAGAGGAATGTGGTCGTGTATCGATTGTTCTCAATTTCTGCCAATATGTGGAGGAAGATCAACTTAGGATCCTGAGGAATGGGATGTCCCATTCTAAACCCAGTCTAAAATTTGAGTCAGTATGTTTGTTTGCACATTCCAACACACTGTGCAGGGCTGTACCTTCATGGATCAGTTGAAAGTTGTGGTAGAACTGACTGCCATGTAAACAGAATTAATGTTGAAGGGTGGTATATGAGTTTAGCATGAAACCCTCCATAACATCACCCAAAGTTGAAATTCGTATAATATCCCTTTTGGAGAAGCCCTCCAGTGCTTCCACTTTCCCCACAATGGGGTCTGCACCATAAGCGTCCGCTTCCAGCTCATCTTGGCCAACGTCCCTCCCCAACTCTGCAGCACCACACGTGTTGCCAGGGGGAACAGAAGCCGTGTCCGTCCCCTATATAATAAATGGAGGATTGGAGTGCCCTGGAGCACCCACCCTTCTAACAAAAAGCGAGGTCATCTTGAGTAACATACAGCCATTCGTTGACAATTGTTAGATGAGATGCCAAAGACTCATTGTCGGCCGTGGTGATCCCCCCCTATCGTATGTGGCTTTGAAACATTTAGTGAGGGCAATGTGGGGGATGTGCCAGAATTGCACAGAATACTTTGCAACATTCACTGTACTGTCTGGAAAAAGGTGTACGGGAGGGGGAATGAGTGCTTTGGAGGTGATAAAGGAACCAGGGGATTGACACCATCCAGAATATAGCACTGCGGCCCAGGAGGGACAAAGGAAGGGCCAACCAGGTTTTATCTGCGTCCAGTGCATCTAGAAGTGGACACATACTCATCTTCAACACACGGAAAGGAGCAGGGGTGGCATGTACTCAAATATTTGAAGCTGTGGGTGGCAATATGGAAGCTGGAGGCCCATCCCAAGTCTTGAGAGTTGGAGGGGGGGTGGCTGGGAAGATGGTAGGTTTGGTCCTATTCACAGAGAGACTAGAGGTCTCACCAAAGAGCCAGAGGATCTGGAGTGCATGGGGGCCAGCGGTCTCTGGCTGAGTCAAGAAGATCAAGGCGGTATCAGCATAGAGCGCAACCCTATCTACCGGACCCCCCTCTCGAACTCTTTGACCTGTACATTTATATGAAGCCACTCACCCAGGAGTTCTATGGCGAGCGCAAAGAGCAGCAGGGACAATGGACACCGCTGACGCGTGCCTCGTCCAATGGGGAAGGGCCTAGAGAGAAAGCATTATCCACTCATACATTAGTAGTGAGGTCCATATAGAGGAGTTAATATGTTTCTGAAACTTGGGGCCAAAGCGTAGCTGACGGGAAGAGAAAACAAGTACCTTTAGACAACTGAGTCAAATGCCTGCCCACCATATGTTTTGCCGCCTGGCCATCCAACCGGTCAGCTAGGGAGAAGCGCGTTATAGACTCTACAAATGTTGTGTCTGGTGGCACGCCTGGATATGAAGCCTTCCTGTTCCTGGTGGCCCAAAGAAGTAATAGCCCCAAGTAAGTAGTTGGCTAGAACTCTGGCCAGGATCTTCGCCTCTGTATTAAGTAAAGAAATCCGATGATATGAGGAGCACTAGTCGTGTTGTATCCCCGGTTTGGGAATCCCCGCAATTTCTGCCCTGCGGAGGTCAGGAGGAAGTATGCCAGTGTCAGCTGCCTCATTGAGGGCAGCTATGGGGGCTCCCCAAGTTTGGCCATTAACAATTTAAAGAATTAGCTTGGGAATCCATTGGGGCCAGGCATCTTGCCAGACTGCAATTGTGAGCGCCTGTTAGCTCCTCAGGAGTTAGGTCCTCGTTAGCGTTTCTCTATCAGACAATGATAGGGTTATGAGGGGCAGGTCCAACACAAATCGCATAATCTGTGTGTGAGGTACATCAGCTTGCAGAGTGTACAGGGCCGTATAAAAATGACATGCAATAGCTTTATCCCCGAAGATCCTGGAGCCAGCAGCATCCAGCAAATAAAGGATCAGGGAATGATGTCTAATACTGGAGCTGAAACCTATAATAGTTTTAGCCTAGTCACCCTCACTAATAGAACCACAATTGGTAGGCCAGCCACACTGTCTTCACCTCCTGGTGACTCTTGCATTTCCATGGCATCTGGTGGCCTTTTGTGAATCTGGGACCCGTGGTACCATTCTACACTACTGCGCTCTATACAATGCACTCTACAACACTCTACTCTGCAACACTGCCCTCTCTGCCACTTAGCTCTATGCCACTGTACTCTACTCTGTACGACTCAGCTCTACACCGGTGTACTCTACTCCACTATAAACCAAAACACTGTACTCCAGTCTGTTGTACACCAATCCACTTCATGCCACTTTAATCTTCTGTGCACTACTGCACTGACACAGCACCTCACTCCACTTTACTCTCCACCTCTCTACTCTATGCCTGTGCACTCTGCCCCACTCTACTATGCACCACTGCACTCTATGCCACTGCACGCTGTCACTGCACTGATACTGTACTCTGAAAAACTGCACCCTACGCCACTCTACTCAATGCACTCTACTCTATGCAACAGCAATATGTGCCACTGCACTATACTCTGCACCACTAAACTCTGTGCTACTCTACTGCACTCTATGCCCTACTCTGCATCATTCCACTCTAATCTATTCTGCACCACTGCACTCTACACCACTGCTCTACAAACCACTCTATATCACTATACTCTGACACTGACTGCTCTGATACCACTCCACACCACTCAACTCTACAACACTTTACTAAACTCTGTGTCATTCCACTTGGCTACACTACTCCACTCTGTCATGGCACTTTACAACAATCTACTCTGCTCTTCGTAACTACAACACTCTTCTCCACTCCATGCAACACCATCCACACCACTCCCCTATGCTCTACACCACTTCATGACACTATGCTGCTTTTCTCTACAACTCTTTACCCCACTCTGACAGTCTATGCCACTGAACTCTATGCCCTTCGACTGTATAACACTCTACTCCCTCAACGACGCTCCACAACACTCTACACCACTCCACTCCATGACACTCCACTTCATTCATCTCTACACGACTCCATAACACTCCACTTTCTGACACTCTGCTCTCCTTCACCCCACTAACTTTTAGCCATGATGGATAGCAGTCACACTGGTGTACAAGATGGTTAAAACATATTGGTAAAGCCAATAGCTCTTGCATAACTGAGACCTATTGGCTTTGCCAAAGCTTGTCTACTTACTTACTTATGCCTACTACCCCTCCTGTGATATAGGCCATCAGCCAGGACTCTCCAGCCATCTCTGTCCTGGGCTTTTCTTTAAGTTAGTCCTCAGGTGTAACGCATTTCCTTGCAGTCAGCCTTGGCACAAGGTGTTTCCTGGCCTTCCTCCTTCCCTTTTCTATTGAGGGTTCCAAATTAGAGCGGGTGTGACCTATCTGGTCCCAGTGTTATTTCCTGATTTCTTCATGAGTAGGGAGTTGGAAAGTCTGCTGCCATAGGTTGTTGTTGCTGATGGAATTTGGCCAGTGGATTTTGAGGATTTTCCTCAGGCAGGTATTTATGAAGCTCTGGACTTTGTTTGTGGTGATCACTGTGGTCCTCCAAGTTTCTGCTCCATACAGAAGGACCGAGTTTACTTTTGGGGTTAAAAGTAAAAAGCCTGAATTTGGAGTTCAGCGTTAGGTCCTTAATGCTCCAGTTCTTCTTTAGCTGAATGAAGGCAGCACATGCTTTGTAGATTCTTTGCTTTGCTGTCTGTATCTGTGCCGCCCTACTTGTCTATGACACTGCCCAGTTAGGAGAAAGCCTCAATCTCTTCTAGTGATTCGCGAGTGACTGCTGCTGTGCTAGCTGGGTTAGCTTTCAGGATCTTGGTTCTTCCCCTTTGGATGTTGCGGCCCGGTTGTGATAATGTGCTGCCACATTGTCTTCTCTTGAATCTGCAGATGGATATGAAAGAGCAGGGCCAGGTCGTCTGCAAAGTCCAGGCCGTCAAGCTGCATCCAAGTTGTCTACTGAATCTCGTTTCTTCTTCTTGCTAGGGATGTCTTCATAATCCAGTCTAAGGTCAGCAGGAAGAGAAAGGGCGAAAGCAAACAACCCTGGCAGACTCCGGTCCTCAACTGGAAGGCTTCTGTGAGTTGTGCTCCATGGCCTATCTTGAAGGTTATTCCCCGATAAACGCTCTTAATGATTCTTACAAGTTTATCTGGCGCACCATAGTAGCAGAGGAGTTTCCAAAGGGTTTCTCTGTCCATGCTGTTGAATGCCTTCTCATAGTCAATGAAATAGACATAGAGGGGAAGCTCCATTCCATTGACTGCTCAATGAGGACGCACAGTGTTGCAATCTGGTCTGTGCAGGATCTATCTTTGCAGAAACAGCTTGTTCCTACATTATGTTCAGGATGACTCTGTTGAACACAATGCCTGTGGTTGATAGAAGTGTTTCCCTCTGTAGTTTGTGCAGTTTACTCAGGTCACCTTTCTTGGGGATCCTGGTGAGATATCCCTCCTTCCAGCCTAATGGCACCTTTTCCTCTTCCCAGACATGGGGTAGAGCATGTCTACTGATGTTTCAATATCTGTCACCAGTGCTTCTGCAGGAATGTTGTCAGGTCCTGCTGCCTTCCCATTTTTCAGATGTTTGATGTCTTGCCATATTTGTTCCTTGGTTGGTCTGTTGCAGTTGACTGGCAAGTGATTGTCATCTGGCTGTATGTCTGGTGGAGACTGTGGCCTGGGCTGGGTCAGCAGATCTTCAAAGTGCTCCACCCATCTTCATTTGTAGCCTTTGTTACCCATGACAGTCTTCCAAGCTTTGCCTTCAACAGGTCTTTCTGGCTTGCTGTATCTGACTTGCTGTAGCTGGACTGCAACATAACAAGGAAACTCTCTGACAGATGCAGAAAGGTTTTTTACAGACCCCTGTTAATGGAAGAAATGGGTCTCAAACAGATTGTGACAAACATGAATTCTGCTATATTACTTCTATCCTGTACCATACCTTTTAAGTAGCTCTGGGTGCAAGGGCGGTCAGCTATCTTGGTTTGAGCCCCAGCAAATGAGATTCCCCTACAGTGTCACCAAGTACAAACAGGTTTAAACAAACCAAAATACCCCACTGAACTGTAAAGTGGGATTCCAGTCCTGAGCAAATTGCTTGAGTTAGGGTACATAATTCAAAGTCAGCATCACAGTATGAAGGTAAGGGTCCCACTAGACTATTTTGTCTGGTGACAGGAAGGATGTGGACAAATTGCTCTAACTGGTCTCCAAAGTGAAAGGTGAAACTGGGATACTCCTACTGTTATAAATGCACTAGTACCACAATTGATTCTGGCTTACCAAACTTTATGAACTCATAGTCACAATTTGCAGGTTGTTGCGGCATCCATGGGGTCTAACACACCTGCTGCTGCTCCCACTGGTTCTTAGTTGCTAAGTTGAAACAGCAATTTAGGATTAGAGCGCTGTCTTGTTAAGGAATCTGTGGGATCAGTCTAGGCTAATAGGACATTACCCTAACTCTGGTTTGAGAGGAAAGACTACTGTTCCTCTTTGTCTCTGGAAACAAGGTGGTACAGAACCCACATACTTGGAGTGTTGTGAGGCAGGTCATAGCTATGCCAGAATGTCACCCACAGAGCTTGCAAAGTAGATATCTTCAGTTTGGTTGCTTGTCAGGTTGGTCCCAAAGTCCTCTTAGCTCATGGCTGACTGCCTAACTTCTGCAAGATAACTTCAATGGAAGTCTGGGTGCACTTATTCTAGGATCTTGTTAATGGTTCAGCTCTTTTGCCCAAAATCAGACAGGACAACTTTTCCTTCTTCCAGGACAGATAACTGCATCAGGCTTCCTCCAGAGCATCCCTATGTTCTGTTGCAGCAGAGATTTTCCGGATGTCAAGACAAATACCACCTACTGTCTCAAGGGGGCAATATTTATCTAAAATGAGGGCGCCATTAGGAATCCAGGGCCAATCAAGTTGGAGTGCCAGATTCAAAAATCACTGGGCATGTTTTGTAGAAGCCAACTGGTAAAGGAAATGAAGATTCCTGTGGAGGAATTGCAAACTATCAGAGCTGTTTCACAGATTTGCAGACTTTTTCTGAAAGAACTGGAGGGTAGGACACAGTTGCAACAGTATGTGGAATGGGCCTCAGACACAGTGAGTGAGGCTCAACTTTCTGCAGGAAGACCTGTTTAAATCAGGGTTTTGTGTTCAGAACAGGTTCTGGGCCATATGTATAATTCATCCAGAATGGGAGAAGCCACTACGGGCTCCTCCAAGAAAAGGGTTGCCATAATGGCCTTACTTTTTTCAGGGTGCCACCATCATGGCAAGCAATATGTCTTTACCAAGGACAACATGCATATTGCTAACAGTATCTATATACTACACATGTAAGTCTAAACATGGGATAAACTTAGCAAAGTGAAGGAATATATTTATGGAGAACTGAACATCTTTTAAAGAGAGAAACAATAGACTTCTGACACAGTCAAACTTCGTAGCATATACTGCTGCAGTATGAAAACAGCAACGTTACAGATCAAAGCTAATGCCCTACTGACCACAGGTAAAGGTGATTCATACCTTCTTATACTGCTGGATCTCTCAGCATCTAATATCATCTGACCTTAATCTGCAAGTTTCAAGTAGAATTCACTGGCAACATCCTTCACTGATCCTACTTCTACCTATTGAATTGGCACAATTTGATTCAAATGGCCATCACACATATCACTTGCTAAGTCCTTTAGGGGTGTATCTTGCCTTACCTCATCTTCGGTTTCTGCTGGGTATTCTACTCACCAGTGACCGCATCAAAATTTACCAGTATGCTGACACGCCACAACTCTACGTGAAAGTTTCTTCTGCTCTAGATATCCAATTCCTCAAATTCTGCCTGCACCTCAGCAAGACCTGCATTTCCTCCACATACTTGAAGGCTGAACTCTAACAAGAGGGAATTCCTACTATGTGCCATGAACAACAATCTATGGCCGTTTCAAACCTAGCTCAATTACATGAACCAGGGCTGATTCCATCCCCAATTTTCAACTAATGCCATATCAGATTTACCATGGACCTTTAATTCAAGCTCAATGAACACACTGGAAACAAAAATCAAGTCGAACAGGTACCAGCAGTCTCTTTTGTAGAAAGTGAAACTTCTCCCAGAAAGCAACTTCAGAACTGCTGTTCAAACCCTTGTAAACTTGCATCTGGATGCTGGCAATCCAATACTCCACAGTTTCACAACAGTGTACTTCAGTGGTTCTCTGCCTCCAGGCTAGGTTTGTACCATGCACATAACTCACATTCTTTCATGAGTTAGATGTAAAAACAATTGTGCCCCTCACTAGAATCTCACAAGCCAGCTTCCAGTCTCTGCATATTCGGTTGTAAGTGGGACATAGGCTACGTGTCACTTTTGGTGAGGTTTGTACATTGATGTTAGAAAGTTGAAAGGTCCAGGCGGTCAAGCAAACTGAGGAAAAAACATTAGGGCAGGTCAGGTAATGGAAAGCTGTCATGATTTCACTCTTGTATGAACAACATGAGGACATTTGCCAGTTCTCTTGGTGATGAAGTTGCCGTTCCCCCCCTTGAAATGTATTTGGCCACTGGATGTGCTTAAGCTGTGGAGAAAATCTAAATTAGTAGAAGGAGTACTCTTTGTTCAGATCATTATTCAGTTGTGCAGTGACAGCTGAGATACAGCTTATCCCCAAATAGGGGACTATGGTCCACTTTCCACACCTTCCTTTGTTTTCATTTTAAAAGCCCTCTCGAGACTACAGATCAGCCTTCGACAATTGCTTCATCCAGCATAGGACACACACACACACACATAATGGTATCTCTTCAAGCCAGCATACCAAAAAATCAGCTAGGAGGTTTCTTCCCAGCACTGGATTTACAGAAGTATTCTATTTGCATCCCAATTCATAATCAGCTAGGACAGTTTCTTCAGTGTATGTTAAAATCCAGCATTTAATGCTCCTATGCCTGCATTTGATCTTACATATGCATCAAGAGCCTTTTTGTTTTTGAAGATACTAGCCCCTTTGTGGTATTAGAAAGCAATGTCAATATTTCTCTACTGTATTTGGATGGTTATCTCTTGTGCATTAGCTCATTTTTCAAGATGCAGAACAAAATACAAGTATGGAAGTGAATTTGTAGAAGACTACTAGCCAAATAATGCAGAATTTCTGCTATTTAATCTGCAGCTGACAACATAGTACCCAATCTATGCTGTTGAGCCGGCTACAAGCTAAACAGTAGAAATGATGTACATTGTGACCAGAGGCTGGATAAATAGTGGGAATGAGGTATTTATTTAGCTAGCCATGAAGAAAAATGGACTCCAGGCAATAGTAGGGGGGTGGCCATCTTATACTAGAGATGCAACTTGTTTGGAGCACCTACTAAGTACATATACAATTGTCCAATAGTTTGTACAAACTTAAGTGCAGGGATTAGGCTAATCTCTTTATTGATGAAAAATAGTTTGGAAAAAAACATTTATGTTATTTTAATATTCAAATAGGAAGTGCAGGAATCAAACTTCTATTTTAGGAGCCTCACGAGATGGTGCATATATTTTGTGCTGCATTTAGGAGTATTTGGCTGTTTGTAAGGAATAACAGGTACGATTTTCAAATATGTTGCATAAATATTTTATTCTCTCACATGAATACATTGTTTTTAAATGTTCATGATTCTCCTTTTGATGATTTTTTGAGGGCTTGGTTCTTTTTGGGCTTCTTTGGAATTCCTTGCACTAGCTTTAGGCTTCTTTGTAAGGGGAATTGTGCTTGCTTAATAAACAATTAGTGCTTGGGGGCACAGTGTTTGGGACACTTGCATGAGATAAACTGAGTAAGACCAGGGCCACTGGAATTAAAAGGCAGGGAGCACCAAATTATGCAGCAAGAAAAGGCAAATTATGAGGCATAATGCAAAACAACTTTTGATAGCATTACTTGTAATTTTTACACCCAGTAATACTGTCTGGGCAACTCTTTCACGGGAGTTCCAGCTTAACAAGAAAATACATAAATAAGAAACTGAAAGAGAACCACTTAACCTTTGCGAAGGGCCTTCAAACATGCATGAACACATATTGCCACATTTTTTTAGCAAGTTTTGATCCGTTTGAGCTAAAAACTGTTTTTTTGTTAAAATCTGCAGATTATGCAGCAAATAATTGGATATGTGGCAAATGCAGCAAATCCTCAATTATGCAAAAAAGAATCACATCGTACCAGTGGCTGCCGGTAAGCCCCAGTTATAGGACTTCTGTAGAATGGAGAAGTGAAAGCAGGAGAAGACAGGTAAATAATGCATCTGGGTAGGTCACTCAGCTGCCTGCTGAATAAACACACTTTGTGATACTATTCACCCAGCACAGTTGGTTTCAGGTATAGATGCTTATTGGTCCCATGTCCAGTGTGGCAATCCAGCCTCATTGGCATTTAAGTCACCCGCCATGTGTATCTTGGGAATGGTAATTTTGATTTTTAACATGCTAAGCAGTGTTTTAAGTGGGTACGGTTATGCCTGTACTTATTTCTGTCCTTGACAGTGCTGTCTCAGTTAAGGAAATCTGGAAGGCAAAAACCCATCTTAGTGGCAAGCTTGGCAGATGTACCTTACTAAAGGCTTTGTGGAGGGGTCTGGGGATGGAAGCAGGAGGAAGATGATGATGACTAGTAGGAGAATAAGTACCATAAGGTGAACCACCAGGATGGCTAGAACAAACAGAGTCATAAGGACCAGGACAGCAGAACAAGGACCAGGAAGACCTAATCCAGGAGGACTAGAGTTACCAATGCCAAAGGGAACCGGAAACAAATTGATGAGGAGGAACTCGACAAGGGTAAACAGGACTAGATGTTCAGGAACCAGGGTGAGAAGGATCAGGAGGATGTGGAACAGGTGACCTGGACCCATTGGTCTAGGGTTGAAAGAAAAATAAGGGCCTGGGGAAGGAGGAAGAGAAGGCCCTTGACCATAACAACAAGAAGGGCTAGGAGGGCTTGAGGGCACCGACTAAGACCAGAGGGACGAGGATGACTTGGGCCAGGAGTAGCAGATCCAGGTAGACCAGTGAGAACCAGTACCAGGAGACCAATGATAAAATGAATCGGACACAGAAGGGCCAAAACCATATCAGATCAGATCAAGGATGACAAAGAGGCCAAAAGCGAATGGACCAGGATCAAGAAGAGCACAAGTGAAATACCTAGGGCTAGCAGGGTCAGGAGTCCCCAGATCAGCATGACCAGGATGGATATAAGTGGCCAGGACGTCCAGGCCCAGTGGGACTAGGATCAGTAAGTCTATGAGGGTCAGACTCACAGGGATCCTAAACCAGGGTGACAGGCCTACATGAACCCGGGTGATACGCAATATGGGAAGTAGGAGGACCAGATGAGGAAGGCCAGACCCAGGAGGCGCATTACTAGGTGGACAGTGATAGAGGGGACCATGGTCAGATGGAACAGAACAAGGTAGAACAGGCAAACCAGGAGGACTAGTAGAACTAAGAGGGGGCTGAAGGACTGGAGAACTAGGGGCAGGAGGACCGGAGGACTAGGATGACTATGGAGACCAAGGGACCGGCACAAGAAGACCAGATACATGAGGATCAGACAAAGGAGTACCAGAACCAAGACCAGGGCTGTATGGACTGGGATCAGAAGGGTTAGAAACAGGCAAACCAGGGAACTAGATAACCCCGGGAAAAAGAGCCTGGAGGACTGATGGACAAGAAGGCTGAGGAGGATAAAAAGGTCCAGGGCCCAGAAGCCTGTGAAACAGAAGACACAAGATCTAAAGAAATGGAAGGAGGAGTACATTAGAATGACGATCAGACAGACTAAGGCCAAGAACTAAAGGCACAGGAAGTTCTTAGAGTTACATGACCAGAGGTCGAGGAACATCAGTACTAGGAAAGACTAAGATGATATGTGATAGGACAAGTTACTGCAGAACCATGCAGACAAAGAGCAGCAGGATGAGGCCTCGGAGCATCAGGACCGTATTGAAGAAGACTACTAAGAACAGGCCCTGGATGGCAATGGCCTTTTTCTCCAAGATATTAGGATAGTCCGGGCAGGTACTAGGAAGACTGGGGATCACAGCAAGAGGACAAGCTAAACTAAAAAGGTCATGACCAGAAGGGCCAGAAACAGGGCTAAGATGGTCATGAACATCAGGAACTAGGGGACCAGGGCTCGGATTACGAAGTGGGGAGAACAGTCATTACAAGTAGCATGGCCAGGGTGAGGAAAATCAGACCAGCCAGAAGAAGAAGGGCAACCAGAATCTGGAACTGGACAGTGGTGGGCAGGAGCAGCAAGATCAACATGACTAGTCTCAGAAGGAGCCAAAGAGGGAGAACCTAGATCAAGAGGACCTGGATCAATGTCTGCAGTACCCCTAGGACTAAATGGACAAGGGACAGATCCAGGGGAACCAGGACAATCTAAACCAGTAGGACAAAGACTAAGACTGCCAGGACATGAGAAGCAAGATGGACCAGGACCTGTGGTACCAGGCCTAGGAGGTTGATGGTGAGGAGAACCAGGACAAGGTGACAAGGACCAAGAGGACCAGAAAGAAACAGGGCCAGTTGGGCCAAGATTGGGGGAACCAAGAAGTGCAATGATAGCCAAAAGGCAAAGTTTATGATAACAAGCACAATAGAGAAGAAGAACCAAGGAGACCAAGACTAGGATGGCAGGGGAGCCACGTGCAGGAGAACTAGGTCCAAGAGAACCCAAACTATAAGGAACAGGATCAAGACGATCAGGGACAATGGGCACAGACTCTAGCGAAAGACGAGGACTATGAAAAACAAGAATAGCATGACCTTGACTAGGAGTGCCAGGTAGCTGAGACCAGGGACACAGGCAACTAGAGCCATAAGGAACAGTTCTAAGAGGACCATGAAACAAAGGACTAAGGCAGTTGGAAGACAAGGGCAAAAAAGATACCAGAAGAACCGCAGTTGAGGAGGAAAAGAAGGATCAGGAAGGATAATCCTAGCCTTTAGGTTCAGGCCACAGGGTTAGATACCGGATGGCCAGGAAGATGAACAACAGGATGCCCAGGCACATAGGACCAGATAAAGAAGGACATGAGGAATTTGTGTAGAAGCACAAGGACACGGAGCAGGATGGCCAGGAGGATCAGGACCAGATCCAGGAAGACCAGATCCAGGCTAGTAGGACCAGGGGGAAAGAATAAGCAAGGTAGATTATGGTGCCATACCAAGATTGCCAGGATGACTATGTTACATCACACTTGTAGAGATGAGTAAATTACTTAAACATTTTTCTAATGGAACTGATTTATGAGGAAACCCAATGCATTTCGGGTTAAAACCCTTCATCGGGGGTAACTATGGATGAACAAGAAACAAAAGGGTAAAATGCCATAATGAAGGAAGACAAAAGAAGCAGAAAAGAGCCAATGGGCATATTTATACTCTGTTTGCGCCGGAATTGCGTCGTTTTTTTTGACGCAATTCCGACGCAAAACTAACTCCATATTTATACTTTGGCGTTAGACGCATCTAGCGCCAAAGTCCATGGAGTTTGCGTCATTTTTTAGCGTGGACACCTACTTTGCGTTAATGATATGCAAGTTAGGCGTTCCCGTCTAAAAAATTGACTCCGAGGCATGTGCGCCGTATTTACACTCCCGGGCAAAATTCACGCCCGGGAGTGGGCGGGTCAAAAAAAATGACGTCCAGCCTCTTTTGCGCCGTTTTTTAGCGCCTGGTCAGGGCAGGCGTTAAGGGACCTGTGGGCTTGGAAGGAGCCCAGAGGTGCCCTCCCATGCCCCCAGGGACACTCCCTGCCACCCTTGCCCACCCCAGGAGGACACCCAAGGCTGGAGGGACCCATCCCTGGGACATTAAGGTACGTTCAGGTAAGTATTTATTTTTTATTTTTTTGTGGCATAGGGGGGCCTGATTTGTGCCCCCCTACATGCCACTATGCCCAATGACCATGCCCAGGGGACAGAAGTCCCCTGGGCATGGCCATTGGGCAAGGGGGCATGACTCCTGTCTTTGCTAAGACAGGAGTCATTTCAATGGGGGTTGAGAGTCGAAAAAAATGGCGCAAATCGGGTTGAGGCGAAAATTTTGCCTCAGCCTGACTTGCCCCATTTTTTGGCGCCCAAGCTCCATATTCCCCTACGCCGGCGCTGCCTGGTGTACGTCATTTTTTTCACGCACACCAGGCAGCGCCGGCGGCAAACGCCGGCTAACGTCATTGAATAAATACTGCACCCGCATGGCGCTTCAGAATGGCGTTAGCTGGCGCTAATTTTTTTGACGCAAAACTGCGTTAGCGCAGTTTTGCGCCAAAAAGTATAAATATGGCCCCAAGTGCTTATGTGTTAAAGACAGGACCAATGCACATGATATTACATGGAGGGAAAACTGAGAAACCAAAAGATAGAAGAGGGGTGAATGGGAGCCAAATTCCCCGTAATAAGAAAGAAGATTATATAATTTTTTCACCCAAAAAATTGCAAGCCCAACCAAAAATTGTGTATGTTGACAGTCATTTGTTAATCCAACACCGTGACCAAAGGGCAGACTGTGACCCTTTTAGTTTCTTGTTTCGTCCATAGTTACCCCTTAACAAAGGGTTTTTACCCTGAAATGCATTGGGTAAATCATTTTCATGAGCATGTTTAGGTTATTTACTCATCTCTACATGTATGATGTAACATTTGTATCCACATCATGGAAATGGAAAACGTTTTGTTTTCATAATAAACTGTAGACTATAGTGGAATAATCTTCATTTGAAAGAGAGATTTGTTTACTGAAGAAGAGTAGCGGGGACTCGTTGTTTTGGAAGCCTTTAGGCTAATATAGTATTGCGCATCTGATAGACTTCTAGCTGCAGATTCCTTACCTTTGGATTCTCCATAGGCGTCAGGCTGAATCCAGAAATTTTTGTGAGCGGTCCCCGTGTGCGCATTTAGGTAGCGTTGATTCTCTCTGCGTCTGGCAGCGGGGTCCATGCCAGATATGGCGTTGTGGATCCTATATAGGTGCCACTCTGGCGCACTGCCGTCAGTTATTTTCTTTCTGCACCAGCTAAGCGCTGATCCTAAAAGACCTACTGCGCACTCAGTTTTTGACTGGCTTTTTTCAAGTTTTTGTCTAGTATTTTTTTAGTTTTACTCGAGGATGTCTTCTAGAAAGACAGGATTCAAGCCCTGCGGGTCCCGTCATCGGGCAGTGTCTATAACGGATCCACACCTCATGTGACTTTGGTGCCTAGAACGCAACCACAAACTGAAGTCGTGCCCTGAATGTGGGGCCCTGCATCTGAAGGCTTTGAGGTAGCGGTCCCTGAAGCTGATGGCGGCCCAGCACTCAACCCCATTCAAGTCATAATCCTGGTTGAGAGGAAGGCTCCAGGATTCGTTGTGGAGTCCAACTCCAAGTCCTCAGACGATCTGGTAAGTCCAGGCACGAGAAAAAAAACTAAGTCGTCGAAGCGTTCTTCGACTTAGGCCTTGTTCTGAGGAAGCTGCACCTGGGCTGGCTCCACACCTCCCAGAGCTTCCAAGAGCCAGTGTGACCCCTGCCCAACTCGGAGAGTTCAATGAGGCCATGCAGCTCATTTTTGGGCAGCTCGACTCTGCTGGAGTGTCTTCGGGCCCCACAGAGTTGGAGGGGCCCCTTTGGGCTCTGGGCCTGTGGCACCAAGGGGCTCCTAGGGTTCTGGACCAGCACCAGTGGCACCACCTTGACTTTCCCTGATGCAGACGGCACCAATGCCTCTGGCACCACCCGCACCCACAGGTGGCACTATCCCCATTCCAATCGCCACTGCGGAGCCTGATGAGAGTCGTACAAGCCGACTCCAACAAGAGCTTTGCCTCCTTGATCATATCCTGGGCCCTTTTCCTATGGGCTAGGCTTCAGTGATGAATGGAAGGGTTCGCAGAACTCTTTGGACTACCATCCCCAAGAAGAGGTTTCACTTCAGAACTCCTGCTTCCGTTTAATGAGGCCCTCACTGAAGTCCCCCTAGGTGCCTGGTCCAAACCGAGCACAGGGCTCGCCGCCATCACCCCGCAGCTGGGGACCAAACTTTCTTGACCCAACACCCCACCCCTGAGAGCTTGGTGGTCCAAGCCTCTAACTCCCATGGTTTGTTCCCTTCTGCTCAACGTATAGGGAACCCAAAAGGCTGTACTCAGGAAGAAGATTGGTTCTTCCATCAGCCTTGCATTGCGGTCTGTGAACACTGCATGCCTGTTGGGCTGTTATTCCCACACAATGTGGGAAACAGTTGCACATGTGCTGCCACAGGTCTCGGAGGGGGCCCGGTCGGTACACTCTCAGGCTACTGCTGACAGGAGAAACGCAGCAAAGTTCACAATCCATTGTGGGCAGGACACAACCAACTCACTAAACAGAGCGGTTTCATCGACAGTGGCACTGAGGCCTGGCTGAGGATGTCTAGCTCTTCAGAGGGTGTCCAGGCTGCTTTGATGGACATGCCCTTAGATGGCACCCATCTCCTCAGAGAAAAGGCAGACTCAGCGCTCGAGCGCTTCATGGACTCTCGGGCTTGCAGCAGCCCCACGTCTGCCCAGTCTGCCTTTTGTGGCTACGGAAGGGGTCTCCAACCTCGTCCATTCTCAGCCAGCCATCATGTTGTGCATGCTGCCCAGCCTCTGCGTGGCTTAGGGCATGGGACCCACCAACCACATGGATGAGGTGGCCAGCAGTCTGATCAGTCTGCCTCCCCCCCAGAAACAGCCTCTAAACCTTCCTAATCTCACTCTCCCCACCTTAGGCCAGTTGACAGGATTCACCATCTCATGCTCCACTGGCAATCCATTACGTCAGACAGTTGGGTTTTGCAGACAGTCTGAAGGGGCTACTCCCTCCTCTTCAAGAGTACCCCTCTATCCCTGCCACCATCCTACGATTGGATGATGGAGGATCATTTGTCCCTTCTCTACAAGGACGCTACGGCTTTCTTGGCCAAGGGATCCATAGAGAGGGTTCCATTGCCAGAAGCAGGCTGTTGTTGCTAGTCCCGCTACTTTCTGGTTCAGTTTATTCACATATCCCTGTCCTGCCTGCCCACAGACGTTACCTGCGGTTCAGGTAGGCCACAATCACTTTCAGTTCACTGTGCTCCCCTTTGGCCTTACCAGTTCCCCTTGGGTGTTCAGCAAGGTGATGGCGGTGGTTGCAGCTCATCTGCAGAGGTCATGGGTTTCAGTCTTCCCCTATCTCGACAACTGGCTATTGAAGGTGAACTCGCTCCAGTCTGTCATCTCCTACCTCCAAACTACGGCAGACCTCCGGCATTCACTGGGGTTCACTATAAATGTGCTGAAGTCACACCTGACTCGCTGTAAGACGCTCCCTTTCATCAGAGCTGTTCAGGACACAGTGCTGTTTTGCGCCTATCCTCCCAAGCAGCACATTTAGGATATTCATGCTATGTTAACTATGTTTCTGCCCCTGTCCTGGATTTTGGTGAGAATGACTGGGGCTGCTGAGCCCTGTGGCCTCCTGCATCCTGCTGGTGACACATGCCAGATGGCAAATGTGGGCTCTGAAGTGGGACCGGAAGTTCCAGTGGGCTCAGCATCAGGGGATTCTCTCCAACAAGGACTAGATCTCAGAGGGAACTGCAGAGGACCTCCAGTGGTGGTGAACGAAACACAATAGGGTCAGAGGCAGATCCCTCTACCTTCTCCAACCAGACCTGACAGTAGTGACAGATGTGTCACTATTGGGATGGGGCAGCCATCTGGGAGAGGTGGATATCTGGGGCATCTGGTCTCTGGGAGAAACAGGCCTCTACATCAACCTGTTGGAGCTCTTTGTGATCCTGCTGACATGAAAAGCCTTTTTTCCCCACTATCAAGGGAACAATGGGGCAGGTGTTCACGGACAACACCACCACCATGTTATACTGCAACAAGTAGGGCAGGGCCAAATGAAGTCATGGACTCTTTGTCAAGAGGCTTTGCACCTTTGCACATGATTGGAACAGTAGGGCATATCCGTGGTGGTTCAACATCTGGCGGGCTCTTGAAACCTCTGAACGCCAGCGCTGACAAACTCAGTCACCAATGCCTAGCGGATCAAAAATGGTGTCTCCATCCAAAGGTGGCGCAAGGCCTCTTTCAGCAGTGGGGAGAGCCTTAGTTCGATCTGTTTGCCTCTGTAAGGAACGCTCTATGTCAGCAATTTTACAGATTAGAGTTTCCAAGGCGGCAATCGCTCTGAGATGCTTTTCATCTAGAGTGGAGTTCAGGCCTTCTGTACACCTTTCCACCTATATCACTCCTACCCAGAGTTCTCAAGATCAGAAGCAACCAGACCCAAGTTATGCTTGTGGCTCCATACCGGGCACAGAGAGTCTGGTATCTTGAGCTGCTGAGCATGTCCATTGATCCTTCAATCAGACTGCCCCTTCGGGACGATCTTCTGTCGCAGCAGCAGGGGAGGGTTCTGCGCTGAATCTGTCCACTTTCCACCTTCTTGCATGGAGATTGGGCAGCAGCAGTTGACAGCTATTGATCTTCCTCCCGAAGTCTGTAATGTCATCTTGGCAGCCAGGCATCCCTCCACCAAAACAGCATACACCTGTTGATGGAAGAAATCTATTACAGAGTGCACAGGCAAGTCTGTTGACCCTTTTTCTGCCCCTCACTCTGAGGTTTTGCTGTTTATCCTTTAGCTTGCCCAGCAGGGCTCTACTCTGGGCACTCTTAAGGGATATTTGTCTGCTATTTCTGTTTTTTTCAGGTTACCTAATCAACCTTCTTTGTTTAAGTCTCCTATTGTACATAGATTCCCCAAAGGTATTACACATCTTTTTCGCATTCCTTAGGTCCTAATGGGATCTGAATTTGGTTTAGACCTTCCTGATGTGCGCTGCTTTCGAGCTGCTCACAATTGTCCACTCAGGCTTCTTACTTTGAAAACTGCCTTCCTTGTGGCAATCACATCTTCCCACTGGGTGAGTAAGCTGCAGGCATTGTCATCTAAACCGCAATACCTTTCTATTTGACCTGACAAAGTGGTGCTTCACACTAGGGCTTCTTTTCTGCCAAAAGCGGTCATGCCCTTTTATGTAGACCAATCCATCAGCTTGCCTATATTTTACGCACCCCTACATCCTTCTAAGGAATAGGCGAGAATCCACTGTCTGGACCCAAAAAGAGCATTGCCATTCAACCCTGTATCAAAGTGTTCCGGGTTGATGAACAACTCTTTGTGGGGTATGTGGGTGTGAAGAAAGGTCAGGCAGTGCAGAAGTGGACCATCTCCTTATGGGTCATACCCTGCATTATGATCTGCTATGCACTGACAAGAAAGCAACCCCTGAGGGTTTGCGCGCTCATTGTACCTGAGCTAAAGCTGGGACCACTGCTTTAGCACGTGGAGTTCCAGTCCTTGACATATGTCAGGCGGCAATATGGGCATCTCTGCATAAGTTTACCAAACACTACTGCCTGGACATTAAGGTCTGTAGGGACGGGTATTTTACCCGTTCAGTCCTGCAGGACTTTCTAGTCTGAACTTGGTTTGCAGACCCACCTCCGGGGATGTTATTGCTTGGGTATCTATTCAAAGGTAAGGAATGTGCAGCTAGAAGTCTCTGTCAGATGGAAGTTACTTTCTTTTGGTAACGCCTTATCTGGTAGAGACTATGGGGGTCATTCTGACCCTGGCGGTCATTGACCGCCAGGGTCAACGACCACGAGAGCACCGCCAACAGGCTGGCGGTGCTCTCAAGGGCATTCTGACCGCGGCGGTTTGGCCGCGGTCAGAAAGGGAAAACCGGCATGGGCACTGCAGGGGCCCCCGTAAGAGGGCCCCACAAAGAATTTCAGTGTCTTCTTAGCAGACACTGAAATTCGTGACGGTGCAACTGCACCCGTCGCACCTTCCCACTCCTCCGGCTCCATTCGGAGCCGGCTTCCTCGTGGGAAGGGGTTTCCCGCTAGGCTGGCGGGCGGCCTTCTGGCGGTCGCCCGCCAGCCCAGCGGGAAACACAGAATCACTGCGGCGGTCTTCAGACCGCGGAGCGGTGTTCTGTCGGGGGAACTCTGGCGGGCGGCCTCCGCCGCCCGCCAGAGTTAGAATGACCCCCTATATCTAGCTGCAGATTACTTACCGACCCACCCATCCTCCCCAGTCTGCAAACTGATTTCTAGGGCCAGCGCCTTAGTTTTGATGCACTAATCGTCAGTGTTCTATTATATCACTCTGTCACAGATACATTTCCAGTTCTGGTTTTTCCTTCTACAAATCACTGTTTTCAGGTGTTTTTGTCTGATTTATTTAATTGAACTGAACCAGAGTTATTAATTCCAGAATGCACTGATTTTCTGCAGCAACATAGGTTTTCTGATAACATGAAGCCTTTTGGTAATCATATAGCTGGACCAAATACGTTCCCATGGCTTTGTGAATACATAGGTTTAGAAGAGCAAACAGCTTTAACTAGTCTTACAAAATTTCTAATCATCTTTAACATTATTCACCTCTGCAGGTAAACATATAGAAGTAGGAGCATTTGTGGAACACTAGACAGCTGCATAAAGGACCTCCCAAGTCAATATGTCTTGGTCCACTGTGTAATGGAATGGCAATCTGTGTCATGTCTGTCAAAATAACTTGGAAACATTCAAACATTTGGGAGCATTAGACCTGTAAGTTAGTGCCTGCAAATAAGGAAGTTTTAGCACTAAGCACATCATGTCGCAAAATCACAGGGTTATGTACAAAACCCTTTTTATGTGTTCAAGAATTCTTTCTGCTAGTAAAAGGACTTTTGCAATAGTTTCTAAACTGCAAATAAGAGGGTTCATAAAAGGGGTTTCTTCCCTCCCCTTTCCAATTTGGAAAGGAATTTATTGATTGTTTGTGACTGCAATTGCTGTCATAAACCATTAATAAGCCAATTACCCCTGAGGTGGGTGCTAACTAATTTGCAAAGTAGAAGCGGTCAGCTCAGGACCACTTTCACTTTGGAAATCATGTTGGCAGTCTCGGGGTGGGTTCCAAAACTGAAAACATGTTTTTGAAGCCAGCACAGGTTTCCTTTAAGGAGCATAGGCTGCTTTACAAAAAAATTAGTCATAGAGATGGTGGTGTGCTGTACTTTGCAGGCCACCATCACTGCCATTACAGCCAACCACAGAGGGTCAAAATGTGGCGCCTCTGAAATGGATAATAATTAGGTTGGGTGTTCTGTAACCCCCTCTCTGATATGATTCAGTATTTTGTGAACAAAATGAACAGTACATTGGTCGGTTTGCAGTACATTATTTTATTCGCAGTATGTGGGGAATGTGAGCCCACTTTTTGTGAATGAAATAATACATCAGGATCCGAACTCTAAAGGAGATGGATGCAAATAGTGTCCATTCCTTGTTTTCAGCCTTACTTCGTGTGAGTACCGGTTGAAATCTACATAAAGCGAAATACAATTTCAGCTTTTTAGACAGCAGCAGAGTAAATAGGGAAGTTCCTCTGCTATTTGCATGGCTGCTGGCCAAGTTGTACATTGTGCCCCTCATTACAACCCTGTCGGTCAGTGATAAAGCGGCGGTAATATCGCTAACAGGCTGGTGGTCAAAAAAATGGAATTACGACCATGGCAGAAAATGCAAACACAGACAGCCACTTTAACACTCCGACCTCCACGGCGGTAGCAATAAACACCGCAGCGGACACCGCCAACAGACAGGCGGAAGACAATCTACCGCCCACACTATTACAAGGCACCAATCTGCCAGCTTTTCCGGGGCGGCACCAACGCCATCAAAAGCACAGCAGAAGCAGTCTTTGGAAGGGAAACCACTCACCTCTCGACACTCAACGAAGAACCAGGATGCCATGGAGCACGAACTACAGGTCCTGTCCATGTTGCTGTACCTATTAATATTAATACACCACGAAGTGGAAAGAAGGCAGCGGTGGCGTCGACCACAGTGAGTACTGCACCTAGCACACAGGGGAGGGGAGGAGGGAAAAGAAAGTGACACACACACGCAAAACGCAACACCCCCACCTCCTACCCACAACAACACACACACACACATATCCAATAACACCACAGATACACCCCGTCACCCCCTGGAAGAACGCAAGGACCAAACGAAAGGAGTTTAACTAGTGTAATATTCAATCATATAGCCCAAGAGAACAGCAAATAAGCAGTATACACAAATATTTAGAGCAAGTACAAAAGTCTGTACTCTGTCCCATGATATGTCCGTGGACCAGAGGTCCCAAAAATCATGGGCGAAGCCCACACATGACATCTGCCTCAAAACGGAGAGAGCACTGCAGGGGCATCAGGTCAATAAAAAAACAGGCACCTACGGGGGAAGGGGAGGATGGGCACCTCAGCTGGATGATGGTACGACGCCACTGCTCCTCAAGAGGGCTCCATGCCCACTGCTTGGTCCTGGGGACTGCAAAGCCACAGTCTCTCAAGTGGGTGGTTTGCCCACTGCTTGGTCCTGGGGAGTGGAAAGCCACAGTCTCTCAAGTGGGTGGTTTGCCCACTGCTTGGTCCTGGGGAGTGCAAAGCCACAGTCTCTCAAGTCGGTGACATGTTCCACTGGTTCTGGAGGGGGCTTTGTGCCCAGAGTGCTTCATCCTGCCAAGGACTGTGTTAGTGGATGCTTTTCTCCACTGGTTCTGGAGGGCGCTCTGTGCCCAGAGTGCTTCATCCTGCCAAGGACTGTGTTAGTGGATGCTTTTCTCCACTGGTTCTGGAGGGGGCTTTCTGCCCAGTGATGCTGCACCTGGGGTGAGGCATGTTGACTTCGTCTCACCTGGGTGTCACAGCCACACGATGTACCCTGAACAGGTAGCATGATACTCCATGGAGGCAGACCTACACTCCATCCTGCGGCGACATAGGCTGCTAATTGCTGGTTCGTGTCAGTGCTGAAGGTGGTGTCTCAAGTAGCGTGTCCAGGGTCCAGGGCGTCACCTGCAGACTCTGACTGCTGCACACTGGGGATGGGGCTGACGTCCGACAGAGGAGCTGCTGCCAGTAATGGCCATGGTGCAAGTGACTGTTGGGGTGGATGGAGACACCATACCGTCTCCGGCAGCCTTGGATGACTGATCCTTGGGGAGGATGCTGCAGACTGACGTTGTGGCAGCAGCGGTGCAGGTGGCGGTCAGAGCAGCGGTGGTGACTGTAGTGCAGATGGCTGCCATCCCTGATGATTTGGTGGTCACCAGCCCCTCCTCAGGTGACATCGTGCCCAGAGGTGATGTGCCCTTTGGCTTGTGGCCCTTCCCCATCTTGACAGCCGCTGTAGGGACCTTGGCACTGTCCACTCTATGTTTGTGCGAGGCCTTGCTGGGTGGGTGGTGAGACTGTCCACTGATGGAAGCCGGTCCCTTTTTGAGCTTTGCAGGTGGTGGAATAGGGTGGTCCTTCTTTTCCCATAGGGCCATGGGGTGGCACACTGGCAGCTCTGACGGGTGCCCCCTTTGACCGTACTGGAGTAGCAGGGACCACAGCGGATGCAGATTTGGTGGCTGAGGTGCTGGCCTGGGATCTAGACATCCTGGCCCTAGGAGAAGGACGGGGGTGTAGGGAAGAGGTTCAGGTTAGCTAGGTAATTTGTTTTTGGCACACTGGGATGGGAAGTTGGAGGGAGTTTGGGAGTGGAGGAAGAGGTAGTGGTTGTAGGAGGTGTACGTCTGCTGAGTTTGGGTGAAGGTGCACGGGTTGGAGGCTGCTGTGAGGTGTATGGGTGTTGAGTGGGTGTGTGCCTGCTTTCGTGTACTTTGGGAGGAGGGCTCATAGACACACTGGGAGAGTGCACAGGGGATGTGTGAATGGTAGTGGGGGTGGTGATTGCACGTGAGCGGTGTGTAGTGATTGGCGTGCTGGTGATGGAGGTGGTGGCTGAGGATGTAGTGCATGCAGGTGTGAGTGGAGACGAGACTGGGAGGGAGGTGGAGTACGTGGAGGCGGGGGACACAGTGGAGGCAGTGGATGTTTGGTGTGTCTGCATGGGTATGGTGCTTGTGTGAATGCCTGTGGGATGTTTTGTGCTTTTGTTTTCCTGAGCCACTTTTGTGTGTTGATGTGTATGCTTGCTGGTTTGATGGTGTGCTTGGGATAGGCTGAGGTAGAGGGGATTGGGTCTGGGTAGTGGAAGTTGGAGGGGGAGGCTGGACACAGGGACAATGGCTTCCATCAGTGCTGAGGCCAGAGTCTGAAATGCTCTCTGTTGGGCCACCATGCCAGAATGAATGTTTTCCAGGTATTCATTTGTTTGCTGCAAATGCCTCTCGACTCCCTGGATGGCATTCAGAATGGTTGACTGCCCAACAGTGAGGAATCTCAGGAGGTCAAAAGCCTCCTCACTGAGGGCAGCAGGGCTGACTGGGGCAGGGCCTGAGGTGCCTGGGGCGAAGGAGATGCCCACCCTCCTGGGTGAGAGGGCACGGGAAATACGCTGAGGGGCTGCTGGGAGGGCGGTGCTGGTAGGGGGGGTGGCGGCTGTACCTGTTGTTGCGGTGGGCACAGAGGTGCCTGCCACACAAGGGAGATGTCACTGGTGTCCCCTCCTGTCCCCGTCGTGGAGCTACTCTCATGCTCCGTCCCACTGGTGCCTTAACCCTCTGTGGATTCACCCTCCTGGGCCATGTGGGATGCAGCTCCCTCTGTCTCCGGTGCCTCTGCTCCTCCGCCAGATGATGCTAATGCACACAAGGACAGGGGGACAAAACAAGAAGGGGGAGAAAGACAGAGGAGACACATGGGCAATGCCAGCAACACCACTACCGTTGGCGGACACAACACACAGGGAGCAGCCCTAAGCGCTAGGCCATGCACTAGCAGTTAGTAGGAAAATCACCTGCCCATGGGGGACTATGCCGAACACCATTTGCTGCACACCTTGAACCCACAGGAGCCTTTCTAGTTGTAGATACCCACTAACACTATTGGGGTTGGAGTGCCTCAGAGCCGGCCTAACAAGGGACCTACCCTACCAAGTTCGCCCTGGCCTAGGGGAACCCACAGCCCACATCCCCCACCTAGACACCTTGTAAAGCGTGCAGAGTCAGCTGAATGAGGCTGTACTCTCTCCCTTGTGGCTGCTGTGATGCCCTCAAGCACCCATCCAACTCCAGATATGCCACCGCCAGGATCCGAACATCAGGGGGGTCATGGTGCGACGAGCACTCCTTCCATGTTGGTAGGCCGTCCCCAGCTGGGCCTCCGCCGTCTTCTTGCTCCAGCGGCGCAGGTCCTTCCATCTCTTGCGGCAGCGGGTGCTCCGTCTATGATAGACCCCAAGGTCCGCACTTCCTTGGCGATGGCATGCCAAATACCCTTCTTCTGGTGGGCGCTGACCTAGAGGAAAGGTACAGGATGAAAGGAAATTACTCTCCCTTCCGAACCGTCATACTCATTGCCCACCAGTTCCCACCCATGCCCTGACGCACGTACACTCACCATCCTCACATGCAGGCCTTAGCCCCCCACCACATGTATCTTCCATCCACACCACTCCGTACATTCATGGCCCACGCATCATGCTCACAGTGTACTCACCTGTTTGTCTGGAGGACCGTAGAGTAGCGTGTACTGGGGGAGGACCCCATCCACCAGTTTGTCCAACTCCTCCGCAGTGATGGGAGGGGCCCTTTACCCAAACACATGAGCCACTGTTGCTTCCAGACGGAGATCACAGCAGCACTTGCAGTGTAGGTCCTATCCTGTTGAAGGTCAGGTATCAAGTGAGTGAACAGATAGAAAATGGCGGTCACTTCCACGGCGGTGCGTACATTGTCATTGGCTCCTGGAACCCATTGGGCCCAATGATAACCGACGCTGCAAAATGCCAGCGCAGTTACCTCACTTCCACTTTGTCCCTCCTTACAGGTCAGTCAGCCTCCATTTCAGGGGAGCACATGGCATGACACCTAATTGCGTCACAGCACATTTTGGCAGAAATATGGACAAAGTACGCCACACACAGATTTACGCACATTACAGCAAAAACAATTGTGCAACCTATGTGGTACATGACCCTTTGCTCACCATTCTCCTCCATAGGGCACATCCGCTGGGGCAGATGATGAGATGGCATCATCCTCCGGTCTACAGAACCCTGTTGGACCTGTCGACAATTGAAGACGGACACATCATTATCACCTACAGACTTGATCGTGCCACAATCCAAGAACTGTGTGCCCAATTGGAGCGAGACCTGATGTCAGCTATCCGCCATCCCACAGGAATCCCCCCTCTAGGGCAGGTCCTGTCAGTGCTCCATTTCCTGGCAAGTGGCTCCTTTCAAACTACAGTGGCCATAGCATCAGGGATGTCTTAGCCAATGTTTTCTAACGTGTTGACCAGAGTGTTGTCTGCCCTGCTGAAACACATGTGGAGCTACATTGTTTTCCCCCAGGTGGAGGATTTGCCCACAGTGAAAGATAACTTCTATGCCCTGGGAGATATCCCCAACATAATTGGTGCCATTGATGGTGCACATGTGGCATTTGTTCCCCCCCACCCGCAGAAATGAAAAGGTGTACAGAAATCGAAAAGCTACCATTCTATGAATGTGCAGATGGTGTGTTTGGCAGACCAGTACATCTCTCATGTGAATGCCAAGTATCCTGGCTCTGTGCATGACACTTACATTTTGAGGAATAGCAGCATCCCTTATGTGATGGGCCAACTCCAGAGATACCGGGTGTGGCTAATAGGTGAGCCAAAGGTCCCCACACAGTATGAGTAGGTGTCTGGGTATGGGGTAGTCACTAAGGATTAGTTTCCCTCGACATTTGCAGGTGACTCTGGTTACCCCAGCCTCTCATGGCTACTGACCACAGTGAGGAATGCCAGGACAAGGGCAGAGGAACGCCACACTGAGGCACATGGGCGAACTAGGCGTATTATTGAGCAGACTTTCGGCCTCCTGAAGGCCAGATTACGGTGCCTCCATCTCACAGGTGGCTCCCTATACTACTCACCGAAGAAGGTGTGCCAGATAATTATGGCATGCTGCATGTTGCACAACCTGGCTTTGCGACGCCAGGTGCCTTTTCTGCTAGAGGATGGGCCTGATGATGGTATTGTGGCAGCTGTGAAGCCTGTGGACAGTGAGGAAGAGGAGGCAGAGGATGAAGATATTGACAACCAAAACAACATCATGCAGTACTTCCAGTGACACACAGGTAAGAGACTGGCACTGCTCATCTCATATCTGACTACTGTAGGACATTGTATAAGTCAGCCTCTTAACCTCTGTGTTTGGACACTGACAGTTCACTTTGGCTTTCCATTTCACAGATCTGAGTACCTCATTCTGGGCCAGATGTAGGAAGAATAGATTTAGCGACTCGGAAATTGCGAGTCGGTGTGACAAAATCATATGCAGAATGGTGTCCATGACACCTTCTGCGAATCGCAAGGGGGTCACAAAGACCCACCTCATTAATGTTAATGAGGTGGGTCGCAATTTGCGACCCCCATGCGATTCCCTGCACTCACAGAGATGGTGGCCTGCTGGAGACAGCAGACCTCCATGTCTGTGTGTGCTTTTTTAATAAAGCAGTTTTTTTTTTTGGTATTGCAGCCCGTTTTCCTTAAAGGAAAATGAGTTGCATTACAAAAGAAAAAATGAAACCATTTGGTTTCGTTTTTTCAGAGTAGGCAGTGGTCCATTGGACCACTGCCTGCTCTGAAAAAATATTTATGGCGACGTTCACAAAGAGGAAGGGGTCCCATGGGGAGCCCTTCCCTTTTGCAAATGAGTTTGCACCCACTTGACATGGGTGCTAACTGCAAATTGCTTTGCGACCGCGTTCGCGGTCACAAAGCAATTCTGCATTGCGGTGCGAATCGCAAATAGGAAGGGAACACCCCTTCCTATTTGCGAGTTGCATTCCCATTTTGCGAGTCGGTACTGACTCGCAAAAAGGGAATGTGCATCGCAATGCACGTTTTGCATGGCACAAACTGCGAATTTTGAAGTTTGAGCCATGCAAAACGCTTTGTACATCTGGCCCTCTGCCTTCTGCTATATTTACTGCTGCCCAACAACTGTCATACATTGGTATGTGCAAATTAACATTTACATTGATATTTGATTGGTTTGTGATTCAAGGGTGTTTATTTATGGGCTAATGTGTATAGGGGTATGTGGAAGTGGCTGGGGTGATGGTGGAGGAAGGTCCTTAGTAGAGTCCAGTCTCTCGGTATCACAGGTGGATTGTCCAATGAGGCATAGGAAGAGGAGCAATGTCAGTTCAAGGTGGACAGGGTGACAGAGTGGGGCACAAGTGTGACAATCAGGAGAGTCTTATTTCCTGGCAGGGGTCTCTGCAATGCTCTCTGTCTTCTGCCCGGATCGCAGGGACCGTTTGCGGGGTGGTTCTCCTTCTGCAGGGGGTGGGTGCTGGTGGCCTGTTGGTCGTGTGGCGGGACCTCCTGTCCACTAGCGCCAGTGGACGTGGAAGGCTGTTCATCGTTTGGGCTGGTTTCAGGGTCCTGGTGGTATGCCACTGTCTCCCTCATGGTGTTGGCCATGTCTGCCAGCACCCCTGCAATGGTGACCAGGGTGGTGTTAATGGACTTCACGTCCTCCCTGATCCCCAGGTACTGTCCCTCCTGCAGCCGCTGGGCCTCCTGAAACATTGCCAGTACCGTGCCCATGGTCTCCTGGGAATGGTGGTATGCTCCCATGATGTTTGATAGTGCCTCGTGGAGGGTCTGTTCCCTGGGCCTGTCCTCCTCCTGTCGCACAGCAGCCCTCCCAGCTTCCCTGTTATCCTGTCCCTCTGTTCCCTGAACCGTGTGCCCACTGCCACTGACCCCAGGACCCTGATTTGCTTGGGTTAGTGGGTTTGCCTGGGGCCCCTGTAGTGGTGGCCACACTGCTGATTGTCGTCTCCTGGGGACAGTGGCATGGGCCTGCTGGGTGGGTGCTGTGGTGGTGTTTCCTGAGGGGGGAGGTCCTGTGGTGGGTTGGGACTGTGGCAGGGGAACCGACTGTCCAGAGGTCCCTGATGGGCCGGGCTGGTCATCTTGATCCAGGCGTGCAGAGCTGCTGTTGTCACTGTTGGCCTCTTCTGTGGGGGGACTGGATATGGCTGGCACCTCCTGTCCGGTGACGTTGTGTAGGGGTCCTGTTGGGGTGGAAATGCATTGTTATGTATCTGTGTGTGCCATCTTGTGCAATGGGTGTGTTTCCCTCTATTATTGTTCTTGCAAAATCGCCTTGGCCCTTGTGTGAGTGATGATTGTGTGCCCTGGGTGAGTCTCTCCCTTGCACATGCTTTGGTGATGGGTGTTCATGCAGGTCTGTGATGGGTGTCCATGCATTGGTATAACATTCCGGGCTTGGTATTGGGATGGGTGGATTGTGATAGTGAGGTATATGTGAGGTGGTGGAGTGATGGGTGTGAGGGTAGGGGTAGGTGTTTGTGGTGGCATGCAGGTAGGGTGGGGGATATAGTAGTAAAGATTTGTCTTACCAGAGTCCAGTCCTCCTGCTACTCCTGCAAGGCCCTCATGATGCATTATTGCCAAGACTTGCACCTCCCGTGTTGTTAGTTGTGGGGGAGGAAGTGGGGGTCCACCGCCAGTCCTCTGTACGGCTACATGGTGTCTGGATACCACAAACGTACCTTCCCCGTAGGTTGTTCCACCCCTTCCTGATGTCATCCCGTGTTCTTGGATGCTGTCCCACTGCGTTGACCCTGTCGAAAATTCTCTGCTATAGCTCCATCTTCCTAGCAATGGATGTCTGCTGCACCTGTGATCTGAATAGCTGTGGCTCTACCCAGATGATTTCCTCCACCATGATCCTGAGCTCCTCCTGAGAAAACCTGGGGTGTCTTTGAGGTGCCATGATGTGGTGTGAGTGATGTGTGAGGTGATGTATGGTGTGATGTTTTGGGGTGTGTGGTGTTTTGTGCGTGGAGGGTGCATGAGTGATGGTGTTGTTTGCCTCTGAATGCTGGCGGGGTCTTTGCTTTTCTGTCTCTCTGCTTCTTCAAAAAAAATTGTTGTAAGGGGGTGTGGGTAATGTGGGTGTGTGTTTCATATTGGATTGGGTGTGTGGGTGTGGTGTGTGTATGTGTGTCAGGTGTGTGTATTTTGAATTGTCCAATGTGGTTGTGTTTTGTAACTGTGTGTGTGTATTTTGAGTGCGGCTGTGTGTACCGCCAATAGTTTACTGCATTTGAATGACCGCCACGTTGATTCATGGGTCGTGATAGAGTGGGTGTATTCCTGTTGGCGTAACGGTGTGGGTTTTGGTAACACCAATTTATCACTGACCTTTGGTGTGGCGGACTTGTGTGGGTGTCTGTATTGTTTAGGACTTCTAAGTGTGGGTCATAATACCCGTAGCGGATTTCCGCCGCAGACACGGTATGCTGGCGGCCGTCGGCATGGCGGTCAACGGACTTTACCGCCAGGGTTATAATGAGGGTCTGTGTCTACTATTTAGCCAGGCAAGAGGTAAATAATGAAGTTTCTTTTTAAGTTATTTGCAGGGCCACCGGCAAAACAGTGCACAATTTCTTCTATTTAGCCAGCTGCTGGGTAAATATTGAAATTTATTTGGTACTTAGCCAAATAATATATAACTTCTGCTATTTAACTAGCAGACACATAAATAATTATGTTTATTTGCATGGCTGGTGGCCTATTTGTACATGTATCTGGGTAACAAGTGAAGTTTCTTTGTTAGCCTGACTGGTGGCCTAATACTACAAAACCTCTGCTATTAAGCCAGTGTCCAGGTAAAGAGTAAAGAGTGAAGTGTTCTTGATATTTGCACAAACAGTGCAGAATCTCTATTATTGAGCCAGCTGACAGGTAAATAATGATGATGTTCTGCTATTTGCATGGCTGTCAGCTAAACAGTGCACAATCTCTACTATTTAGCCAGCTGCCAGGTAAATAGTGAAGTTTTTCTGCTATTTTCACAGCCGCCAGCTGGACTTTGCATAATCTGTACTGTTCAGCCTGTGGCTGTGTAAATAGTGACGTTTTTCTGCTATTTTCACAGCCGCCAGCTGGACTTTGCATAATCTGTACTGTTCAGCCTGTGGCTGTGTAAATAGTGACGTTTTTCTGCCAAGCAAATTGTGAGAGTTGTTTGCTATTTGCATAGCCGCCATCCGAACAGTGCAGAATCTCTATTATACACCCAGCAGCCAGATGAATAGTAGATTTTCTCTGGTACTTTCAAGGTAGCCAGCAAAATTGTAAATTATTTCTGCTATGTAGCAATGGCCAAGTAAATAGCAGAGAAAATTTACTAAGGTGGTCGGGTAAATAGCCGCGACGAGCTATGGTAGAAGATCTTTCCTACGGGCTGAAAATGTGCGTCTCACTGTCAGAGACAGCAGACTGCTTATGTTGAATAGATGAAATACCTGCTACATGTTTTAAGCAATTTAAGCAAGTTTAAGCAATGTAGGTAAAAATGTTACATAAACTAAGAGAGTTATTAGTGCTGAACTTTGACGTAATTTGTAAAAACAATCAGGATGTAAATATCATCATTCATTACCGCCAGTGACAAGCTTGGCTAAAGCATACGAAATCCGCTAATGTCTAGTTCTTAGGGATTATAGAAAAGCAGCAAGAATGTAAACAGCCTGGCTGCCATAAGTGCTTGGACCATAACTTTAAAAATCTTAAAATCCTGGATTTCACAAGACCAATTGTTAAAACTCAAGAAAGCATCTTTCCGGAGTATGCCTGCAAAGCTCTGCTGTTCTAGACTTCTAGACATGACCTGAAAAGCCTTTGTGAATTCTGGTATTCAGACAGAATATCATATAAAGAAATAACGTGGAACAAAATATTGTGTCAAGAATATAGGGGACCCAAATATTGTGAAGGTGCGTTTCTATAGGTAAGCAAAGTTTTACTATATATAACTACTGTATATGTACCTTGATCATATATATATATCTTCAAGATATATACATTTGGAGGTATGTATAGTAAATCTGTACTTACCTGTTCGATATTTTAGCACTCTAGTTTTGCCACGGTATTATATCTGCACAATATTTCTGTTTCTGATGTTTCATCAGTGATCCATGAATTCCAAAAAGTTGGAATCTGTTCCCATCCAAAGCCAAAAAACCACTGGTGGAGTTTTCTTACGTTTTTTTAGGGAACGAGGCCCAATAATGTTTCCAAGTCATTTGAACCTCTGAGCAGAGCCTTTCAGTGTGATTGTCCTAAGTTAAATTGTAGCTACTGTAACGTTGTTGAGTATATACTCTGCCATGACTGTTTATTGAACCTCATCATATGTTTAACATAGTTGAAAAATAATCTCGTAATTGCTCGTTTGAATAAGGGGTTCATCATCAGCAAAATTTCCACTAAAATGGCTTCCACATCCTCGGTGGGAGCTGTTTCTGGTAAAATATTATTGTGGCAGGTCTGCATTGTCATGCTGGCGTGGTGGACTCGTAGTCACTTATGCAATTCCTAAAGATAGATCCTTCGCTGCTACTAGGCTAACATTACCAGTCCTTGTAAACAAATAAATAAACTGCCATGCAACAATGCGATGAGTAGCAGCTGAAAAGTCTAGAAAAGATAAAACAGTGCACAAACTCACATGTTCTCAAGCCCATTCTCGGCATATCGGTTGGTGTGATTTAAGTGGAGTATTTGTAACACCATTGTTCTTAGCCCAGCCTTAAACAGCTGCAGCATGTGCTGCAGTTGTTTTCCAAGGAGGGCCACCAGAGTGTTGAGTCATTTTGTGGAATTATTGCATTGCTAGATGTAGTTAGCAGCTAAACCTTTTAATTCATTTTTCTAAATACTCAGAACCTATACCATTATACGCTCTTACAATTACTGACAAGTTAATAGCAAGGGAATGGAAGGAAAAAATTCCTCCTTCTTTCTTGGATTGGTAGAGCAGTGCAATGAGGCCCAAACATTAGCTTACTTCTATGGGTGGGCTAGAGAAGTTTAGCAAGAAACGGAAGAGGTTTGATCCACAATGCACATTTTCTGAAGGATCTCCAGTGATATAACTTCATCTTTTTACGTTGCTTGTTTGTATTTATTTAAGAGGAGAGTTAATTATTAATTAATTATTTTCTATTTTTGTATCTGGAAAATGTGATGAATCACCAACAAAATAAACACATCAATAAATAGGTATACAACGAACCGATATGACATGCGGGAAACAAAATGTGATCTGTGCAAGTTGGAGTCGATCAACATTGTTTCATGTCAGAGTAAACTGACTGTGATTTTCTGTTTTGCGGCTGTGAGGTCTATCATATCCATTTATGTTGCAGGACATCCGTGCTACAGTAACATATTTCGTTTAGCTCTTTGTTTAGGTCTTTTTTCATACCCCCAAACTGTTCATTTGGTAGAATATCATCTGATAGAGACTTCTGGTCACAGATTCCTTACCTTTGAATTTCTTTGCGCTAGCTTCGAATCCGGAATCTTTTTAATGAGCAATACCCTGCTTGCGCCATAGGGTGTCGTTGTTCGGATCCATGTGCGTCGTCCAGCTCCGCGTGGTTTCGTCAGCATTGTTGGAGCTGCCTGTGATGTCACGGTCACCTTTAAAAGCACCACCCCGGTGCACGTATGTCAGATCTTTTCCTTCCATGCCAGTTATGCGCAGGTCCAGGAGCGAGCTACCCTTTGGCTTTTTTGGCAAGCTTTTTTTTACCTTTTTGTTGAATATCTTTTTGTGTCTGTGTGAGGAATGTCATCTAGAAAGACTGGGTTTAAGCCATGTGGTGCCTGCCACCGCGCCATGTCGGTGAAGGATCCTCACCAGGTATGTCTCTGGTGCCTCAACAGGGAACTCGACTCGAAGTCGTGCTCTGAATGCCAGGCCAGGGGCCCTTTGGCTTTTAGAGAGCAATCTCTAAAGCTCATGGCAGCCCAGCAGTCGACTTCGGTCGGCGCGACTCTTCTGGGGTCATGGTCCTGCTCAAGGAGGAGGTCGAGGGACCACTGCAGGAGCCCCAAGTCCTCTTCATCCCACTCGAGGTCCTTGGGGATTTCGGGGAAGAGGCACAAGAAGAAGTCCAAGCACACTTCGACTCTGCCATACCCATCAGCTGATGAGGTGTCACAGGAACGTCGACATTCCGTGCACGGTTCCACAGAGCCGATGCCAGGGCCAACTCCACGTCTCCCCCCTTATCAGGAGCCGGAGCTACTCCCGCTCCAATTAAAGACTTCTACGAAGCCATGCACCTCGTTTATGAGCAGACTGCCTCTGTGGGTGGGTCATCGGACCCTGCGGGGACAGTAGGGGCCCCATCGGGTTCGACGCCGACAACTTCAGCCTCGACCCCAGGATCCGATATCAGATCTGGAAGGGCGCCGGTTCCACACAGTCGGCCTTCTGCAGCCCCAGGTCCAACGTCGGTACTCCCCCTGCTAGTGGCACCTACCGGTGGTGGGAGCCCCATCCTCATTACAGATGATCCAGAGCTGGAACGACATTGCAGAATGCCGATTCTGACTTCGACAGCGCCGACTAGGCCCAGATCAGTGCCTGAGGCTTATGACCAGCCAGCCACAGCTGAGGAATTGGAGGGGTCTGAGGACCCTTTAGAATATGGATTAGAGGAGAAGCCTCCTGCGAACTAGACACTTCTCCAGATACTGGTATGCTCTTACGTTCTTCTGTGACTTTGGAGGAGGGAGCATCATATGCCATGGTGGGGGGTAGAGCGGCTGAGGTCTTAGACCTGAAGTTGCCTAGGGTGCCGGTCAGGACTAACATTGTGACAGAGGTGCTTCAGCCGGGGCTGCTACATCGGAGCCGATGTTACACTTTAATGAACCCCTAACTGATGTCCTGTTTGGGACGTGGTCCAAACCCAGCATAGGTGCTCCTGTAAATAGGACAATTGGCTACCCCCATTGACCAGCTCCCACCAACCCTAGTTTCCTCACCCAATACCCCACCCAGAGAGCTTGGTGGTCCAAATCTTCACTTCCCGTGGTGCCTTCCCTTCCACTCCCCCGGATAGGGAATCCAAGAGGCTGGACCAACTTGGGAAGAAGATGTTTTCTTCCTCCAGCCTGGCACTGAGGTTCATAAACACCTCATGCCTATTTGGCTGTTTTTCCCATACTTTATGGAATATGGTGGCACAGGTGCTGCCCCAGGTCCCTGAGGGCGTACAGGACACTCTTACTCAAGCTGTCAAGGATGGGAGAGATGCAGCTGAGTTTATCATTTGTTGTGGTTTGGACACAACTGACTCGCTGGGCAGAGCAGTTTCTTCGACAGTGGCTCTTCATCGCCATGCCTGGCTGCATACCACTGGCTCTTCGTGGTATGTCCAGGCAAATCTGATGGACATACCCTTCGATTGCTCACACCTTTTTGGAGAGAAGGCAGACTCAGCGCTTGAGCGGTTCAAGGACTCTTGAGCCACAGCCAGATCCTTGGGCCTCTCAGCGCCCGCTCACCATCTGTCTATCGCCCCTTTCGAGGTGTCATGAGGAGCCAGGTACCACGGCAACCATAGGTCAACCACCATCCTCCAGCTTCACAGCATCCAGTGCAAGGTTGTGGTACTTTCAGACCCAGAGGATCTAACCAGAGGTCAGCCACCACCCAGCCCTCACTCTTCCACAATGCCCATGCCCTCCTAGTATGGTTCTGCAGGACCATTCTCGTCCAGTTAGAGGGAGGATTCAATTTCATCTCCCTCACTGGTGGTCCATAACATCTGACAAATGGGTCTTGTAGATCATCCAGAAGGGCTATTCCCTCCCCTTCCAGTCTTTCCCTCCCTCCATTGAAAGAACAGCTGATGGAGGATCATTTAAACTTTCTCCACAAGGAAGTTACGGCTCTCTTGGCCAAGGGAGCCATAGAAAGGGTCCTGATGTCAGAAGTAGGCAGTGGTTGTTATTCCCGCTACTTTCTGATTCCCAAGAATAACAAGGGTCTTCACCCTATCTTGGATTTAATGGACGTCAATCTATTCCTCAAAAAAGAGAACTTCAAGATGCTCACTCTGGCTCAGATCTTGTCTGCCCTAGATCAAGGAGAGTGGATGGTAGTGTTTGATTTGCAGGATGCATATTTTAACATCTCCATCCTGCCCGCCCACAGGCGTTACTTGCAGTTCAAGGTGGGCCACAAGCACTTTCAGTTTACCGTGCTCCCCTTCGGTCTCACCAGTGCCCCTCGGGCTCTTCACCAAGGTGATGGCAGTGGTAGCAGCTTATCTGCGCAGGTTAGGGATTTCAGGCTTCCCCTACCTCGACAATTTGCTGTTGAAGGCTCCTACGCCCCAGGCTCTCGTCACCCACCTTCAGACTATGTCGGACCTCCTGTATTCGCTGGAGTTCACTATAAACGTGCCGAAGTCACACCTGACTCCCTCTGAGAAGCTCCCTTTCATAAGCTCCCTTTCATTGGGGCTGTTCTGGATACAGTGTAGTTTCGGGTTTATCCTCCCCAGCAGGGAGTCCAGGATATTCAGGTTATGATACCAATGTTTCGGCCTCTATCCTGGATTTCGGTGAGACAGCCTCTGAGGATGTTGGGACTCATGGCTTCCTGCATCCTGTTGGTCAAACATGGCAGATGGCATATGAGGGCTCTGCAGTGGGACCTGAAGTTCCAGTGGGTGCAGCATCAGGGAAATCTTAGCGACATGGTTCAGATCTCAGAAGGAACTGCAAAAGACCTGCAGTGGCGGCTAGTGAACTGCGATTGGGTCAGAGGCAGATTCCTCTCCCTTCCCCAGTCAGATCCCACAGTAGTGACAGATGTGTCACTTCTGGGATGGGGCGACCATCTGGGACAGGCGGAGATAAGAGGCCTCTGGTCTCCGGCGGAATCCGGACTCCATATCAGCTTGCTGGAGCTTCGAATGATCCGACTGGCATTGAAAGCATTTCGTCCTGTTGTGAAAGGAAAGATTGTGCAGGTGTTCACGGACAACCCCACCGCAATTTGGTACTGCAACAAGCAGGGCTAGGGGGGTCACGGGCCCGCTATCAAGATGTTCTGCGTCTCTGGACATGGCTGGAGCAGCAGGGCATAACCCTGGTGGTTCAACACCTGGAAGGTTCTCTGAACGCTAGGGTGGATAAGCTCAGCCATCGATGCCTAGCGAATCACAAATGGTATCTCCATCCGGAGGTGGCACAAGGACTCTTTCAGCAGTGGGGAGAGCCTTGGTTAGATCTGTTCACCTCCACAGTGAATGTGCAATGTTAGCAGTATTTCGCGTAGGAGTTTCCAAGGCAGCAATCGCTCGGCGACGCTTTTTGTCACGAGTGGAGTTCAGGCCTCCTGTATGCTTTTCCGCACATTTCACTTCTGTCCAGAGTTCTCAAGAAGATCAACAATGACCGGGCCCAAATCATCCTAGTGGCTCCCGATTGGGCATGGAGAGTCTGGTATCCCGAGCTTCTCAAAATGAACATCAATCCTCCGATCAGGCTGTCCCTTTGGGAGGATCTTCTGTCGCATCAGCAGGGGAGGGTTCTCAACCCGAACCTATCAACTCTGCTCCTTCATGCGTGGAGATTGAGCAGCGGCAGTTGATGGCTGTTGACCTTTCTCCCAAAGTCTGTAAAGTTATTTTGGCAGCCAGGCGTCCCTCCACTAAAGCGGTATACCCCTGCTGTTGGAAGCGCTTTGTATATTATTGTACAGAAAGGTCTATTGACCCTCTTTCTGCTTCTCTTTCTGATATTCTTCTCTTCATTCTTTATCTTGCCCAGCAGGGTTCTGCCTTGGGGACTCTCAAGGGCTATCTTTCTGCCATATCAGCTTTTCTTTGGCTGCCTGATCATCCTTCTCTGTTCAAATTCCCCATTGTATATAGATTCCTCAAAGGGCTTGTACATATGTTTCCCCTACGCCCTTTGTTATGCCCCAGTGGGACTCAATTCTGGTCCTCACATTTCTGATGTGTGCTCCCTTCGAGCCTTTGCACAACTGTCCCCTCTGGCTGCTCACCATCAAGACAGCCTTCTTAGTGGCAATAACATCTGCCAGGAGGGTGAGTGAGATGCATGCGTCATCAAAGCCACCGTATCTCACTATCTATCCAGACAAGGTGGTTCTCAGAACTCGTGCCTCTTTTCTCCCCAAGGTGGTGACCCCATTTCATCTGGGTCAGAACATCACCCTGCCTGCCTTCTTACCTCCACTGGATCCCTCTAAGGAAGAGGAGCAACTCCACCAACAGGAGCGTTGTCATTCTGCCTTGCCCGCACAAAAGAGTTCTGTGTGGATGCCCAACTCTTTGTGGGGTACGTTGGGGCATAGAAGGGGCAGGCAGTGCAGAAGTGAACCATTTCGTGCTGGGTCGTTCTCTGCATCAAGATCTGCCACTCATTGGCCAAGAAGCAGCCTCCTGAGGGCTTGAGGGCTCATTCTGCCAGGGGCAAAGCTGCTACCTCTGCGTTAGCTCGAGGAATACCAGTCCTGGAGATTTGTCAGGTGGCAATGTGGGCATCTTTGCATGCGTTTGCAAAGCATTACTGCCTGGACAGTCAGGTACGAAGAGATGGGCACCCTGCCTATTCAGTCTTAGAGGACTTCTTAGTATAAGTAGAAATATTTGCAGCCCACTGCCAGGAAGTTATGGCTTGGGTATCTATTCAAAGATAAGGAATCTGCAGCTAGAAGTCTCTATCGGATGGACAAGTTACTTACCTTCGGTACCGCATTATCTTGTAGAGACTCTATCTAGCTGCAGATTCTTTACACCCGCCCATGCCTCCCCGCTCTGCGGGTAAGTCTAGTAGAGTTAGGGTGTATCCCTTTCAGGGTCCTAGTTTTGCACAGACAAAATGTTGGCTCTATCCATGACTGCACTTCTGGCTTGGAAGTGTTGTGGATAAAAGAACTGACATACACGCGCCAGGGTGGTGCCTTTATAGGCGACTGTGATGTCACAGATGGCTCCAACGACGCTGACGAAGCCACACAGAGCAGGACGACTCACGCAGATCCGAATGACGCCACCTGATGGCCGCATGCAGGGTATTGCTGTGGTTCCAGATTTGAAGCTGACACCAGGGAATTCAAATGTAAGGAATCTGCAGGTAGATAGAGTCTCTACCAGATAATGCGTTACCGAAAGTAAGTAACTTGATCTTCAATTCCTCTTCTTGGTGCAGGTAAGAAATGTGCTTCTTACTATTTTGGAAAACAAATGTTTTACACTGTAGATGGCTATAATAGGCTAAAGCTTGGACTTATAGAGCAAGACAAGGATAGTTAGGAGACAGATCCTGGACACAATAGCCCCCAAACATTGGTATGAGAGGAAAAGTATACTTGTGAAAGTAGTGACAAGAGCTATAGTTTAACATCTTTCCTAAAGTGCTGCGGAAGTGAAGCTCACCTTCAGAGATAGCAGACTGCTCATGTTAAATAGATGATTAGATTAAGTACCAGCCACAAGTTGTGGTAATTAAAGCAATGAGTAAACAATTTAAGGAAGCATGCTTATGTAATTTAAGAGCGATATCGTGATGATACTTGACATCATTTGAAAAAAACAATACGGTAAAAATGAATCATCCATTAGAGCCACTGGCAAGGCTATAATACAACGGGAATCCACTAACGTTTTATTAGAAGAGATTATAGATGTAAACAGCCTGGCTGTCATGAGTGCTTGGAGCATAACCCTGAAATCCTCAAATCCTGGACATCACAAGAGCAATTGGTAAAACTAAAAAATGTATCATAGACTTTCATTCAAACAGGACAACCATATTGAAGCATAGCCTCAGACTCAGGATCCAAATTGCCACCACTATGTTTATGGAAGCCTGCAGTGTCCATTTTAGATCCATTGTTGTATCAGAGGCCACAAGTACTAAGGGGCATATTTAAGAAAAATGGCTCTGCACACAGTGCCGTGCCACTTTTCCTGGACCCTCTTAGCTCCCTCCTAACACCACCATGTGTGTCCTGTATTTAAAATACGGTGCGCCATGGCGGTAGTTAGGGGATTAGCATCAGAAGTTTTTTTTATGCTAATCTGGCGCTTTGAAGGATTAGCCTAAAACATTCTGATGCTAATCCTGCAAAGCACCCAGAGGCCCATTGTAACCATTGGAAGCCTCCTTTTAACATCTGCTCTGAGCAGGCGTTAAGGCCCGTATTTATACTCCGTTTGCGCCGAATTTGCGTCGTTTTTTTCGACGCAAATTCGACGCAGAACTAACGCCAACTAACGCCATATTTATACTCTGGCGTTAGACGCTTCGGGCGCCAAAGTGCCCGGAGTGTGCGTAATTTTTTAGCGTGAACCCCTTCCTTGCGTTAATGATATGCAAGGGAGGCGTTCCCGTCTTAAAAAATGACTCCCAGGCCTTTACGTGGTATTTATACTCCCGGGCAAAAATGACGCCCGGGAGTGGGCGTGGCCAAAAACGGCGCATTTGCGCCGCTTTTTAACGCCTGGGTCAGGGATGGCGTTAAGGGACAAGTGGGCTCAAAATGAGCCCAGAGTGCCCTCCCCTGCCCCCAGGGACCCCCCCTGCCACCCTTGCCCACCCCAGGAGGACACCCAAGGACGGAGGGACCCATCCCATGGACATTAAGGTAAGTTCAGGTAAGTATTTTTTTTTTTTTTTTGTGGTATAGGGGGGCCTGATTTGTGCCCCCCTACATGCCACTATGCCCAATGACCATGCCCAGGGGACAGAAGTCCCCTGGGCATGGCCATTGGGCAAGGGGGCATGACTCCTATCTTTACAATGATAGGAGTCATGTTGATGGGGGATGGGCGTCGAAAATAAATGGCGCAAGTCGGGTTACGATGATTTTTTCGACGTAACCTGACTTGCCCCATTTTAAGACGCCCATGCGCCATTTTCCCCCTACGCCGGCGCTGCCTGGTGTACGTGGTTTTTCTCGCGCACACCAGGCAGCGCCGGTCTGCTTGCGCCGGCTAACGCCATTCAATAAATACGGCGCCCGCATGGCGCTTCAGAATGGCGTTAGCCGGCGCAAAACTTTTTGACGCTAAACTGCGTTAGCGCAGTTTAGCGTCAAAAAGTATAAATATGGGCCTAAATGTGCCGAAAAAAAATGACGCAAGGAATTTCTCTTAGATTTCCTTGCCCCATTTCTTTGGCCTCCCTAACAGGGGTACGCCCTCTTTGCATACATTATGCCTGGCACAGGCAAACTGTAGCGCAAAGGGTTTCAAAGTGGCACAATGCATCCATTGCACCACTTTGTAAATATGGCACAGCATTTTTGGCATTCTAATTCCACATTAGCGTAGAAAAATGACGCTAATGAGGCATTTTAATGGCGCTAAGGGCTCTTAAATATGCACCTAAGATCCTTGGAGAAGCATCTCTTTAATGCATGATCAGAGAAAGACTAAGGTCCTCTTGACAAGTGGCCCAGTAACTGGTGTGATATTTATTACTCCCAATTAAATGTGACTTCACTGAGTCAGAATGTATCAAGTGCCTTAAATATCAGAAAATTACAAGTTTTGGGGGAATAGCCTGCAGAGTTTCTTGCTCACCACACCAAAATCTGCATGTTCAAATAAAGATCATACATTTCCCCCCTATATCAGAAGGCTTGACCTGCGGATATTGATAATACACTCGTAATTGTGACATATACTGTAATAGCAATTACCAAGCATATCTCAGTTAACCGGGTGGCCCATATAAGGACCTAGATGAAGAGGGTGTGTGACTGTGTCAACTGAGTAGCCTGAAAGAAAGCCAAACAGGGCCGCTATGCAAACACTTTGAAATGCTCCATCCCCATAATTTAAAAATGATATCAAGTGCAACTATTGGGTGAAATCTATAAATCTGCAGTTGGAGCTCTCGCCTCACATTTTGGAAGGAGTGTCATCATGTCAACAAATCAAAATAATGTAATCTCCAAGGTTTACAAAGACAGCAAGAGTTGAAGGACAAGTCAGCAAAAGTTAGAAAGTCAGGTAACAAAATGGATGGAGTTAATAGGCATAACATCTGATTTAAGGTTTGAGGAAACTCCATAGCAACATGACTAATATTGCATCCACCTTATTAGAAGTGCATTATTCCCTAATGCACTTATAATAAGGCGAATGGGATATCTTTCACATTGGTTACGGCATACCCATACCCCAGGCACATAACTCCTTATTCATTAAAGGTTGCACGGGTGCTCAAGGGATGTAACACAATTTTGCGCTCCGCAGATGGACCTTTAAAAGGGGTAGAAAATAATTGCCAGTTTTGCTTCTCATTGCATTTGGCAAGCACCCACAACTTTAGTGAATGGGGGCAATAATGGTATTTTTACCCAGTAAAAAAACACAACCAAATTAGTACTAAGATTACCAGATCTTCCACATTTCAAGTATCCGTACTGTAAGGTCTCCATAGAACCGGGGAGTTTACCTAGCACTTTGAGATGAGATGATAGCTCCCGAAAATTAATGCCAGGTTTCTCTTACAAGTGTACCAGGACCACATAGTGTACTGTATTTGTTTAAGTTACATTATTGTGCAAAAAGTGGGACAATACATCAATACAGATCCTGGAGGTGCAATAGTTTTGTGCTGGAATCTCCAAGCCGCTACTTATATCAGAAAGGATGGCCCCACTCTCAAATTAATTCCCAGCATACATCAGACTCACACACACAAATAGTCTCGTTTACAAGTGGAAAATAACGTTTGAATTCAGAAAAGTTGATTTCTTGCTTGTAAAGGGATTTACAAAAAGATAGATTTTTATATCATTAATTCTACATAGGGCAAGCATTCATAGTGACTCGCTGAACCTCAAGTGGGCATGCTTGTGGGAAGTCACCGCCTCCCCTCTGACGTTCCCCCTCCTGGAAAAGTTCTGAGAATTACTCTTGTTAAGAGCTAAAGTAAGTTCCATTTCAGGTTGAAAAGAGGAAGAGAACTGCCCAAGTATTGGTGGATGTTTAAGGAAAGGGAATCCTCCTGGCACTGCTGATTGTTGCATGCATAAATATCTTGGTGTATGTTTCTGCTTGAGACAATGTAATCCACAAATGACCTCCACAAAGCCGGTGCTGCACAGGTAGCACAAATTTAACTGTAGTGCCTTGTTTTAGAAGTACTATGTAGTACCACAGTGTCCACGAAAGTACTGCAAGTCTGCAGCATCAAATTATGTCAAATTATGGCCTGTTGGACCCACCTTTAAAACCCCACCCAAGCATGAAGCAGATGCTTATCTTATTCAACCAGAGAAATAGAGAGAAGTGCCTTGACTCTATTCTGCCACCTGAATCAGTTCCTCAACTCCAACTAGTGTCAGCTGATGGGAGATTCCTCTTCAGCACGGTTGCAAGAACCAGCTGTGTAAATTGAGCACGAATTCTGGCACCCTACTACCGACTAGAGCAAGGTTCCTCATTCAGTGTCGTCATCAAGGACATGAGAGTTCCGAGTCACCAACCTCCACCTGAAAGATTCATTTCATATCCATTGGAAAGAGAAAATCTTCAACTAAGACATAAAGACTCAGGTTAGTGGAATCCATGCATGCCACACAGACTACTGTTGAGATTCCGCTTGGAAACTAATCTTTTAAAAAAACAACAGGCAGTTTGTGTAAAACAAATGTTTTTGAGATTATTGTTAGTAGGTATGGAGCAGTAAAATTATTACTGGTTGAACGTATCCTTGAGAATACTTTAAAAAAGCAAGCATTGGCAAAGCCAGTTGGTCTCGCCTTGGTAAGCATGCATTTTTTTTTTTTTATGTGTGCAGTGGGCATTAAAACTTTAAAAGTAACTAAAAATAAAAATGGTGCTGTCTACATGTGGTGTACATATGTTTTGCAAAGAAAAGAAAAGAAATAAAAAAAATAAAACATTAAATGCAAGCTAAAATGTGAGCAGGTATATGCTTAGCATCCCAGGTACAGAAGTGGAGCGCTATTTAGGTGAACCGAGTTAAAAACTCTAAGCAAATTGGACATAGATTGTCCTAAAAATCTCAATGCTAAAAAGATATTTTAATTGAAAAATATTCGAGGAATAGAATGGATCATTGTAGTTCCTTCCTGAAACAGTTGATTAACAAGCATTGGCAAAGCTAACAAGTCTGTCCATAACCCTCTATTTAGTATATTTGTATATAATGTTTTGTTATTTTATACAGAATTTTAAATGTGAGGTGTTTTTAATATGTGTTATTCAAGAATGAAAAATTAATTACAATCCTAGGAGAGCATGTTATTGTATTTAGTAGCACAATGGGTCAATAAACTAAACAGGTGCCACTTCCAAACAGTGCAGTGATAGAGTTCACAAGCTGGAATCCCACCAGGACTTATCCTAGGGTTCCCACCACATTCCATGTCATTACAGATACCGGTTCAAGCCCTGGGCTTTCATGTCACATTCGGATTGGTTCTAGGACTTGAAACATTGTCCTTGTTGACATGACTTTAAATGGTCATGTCAATGGCCATACTCACTCACCTTTCCACTCTTCTGAATTTTGAAATTTAACTACTATTTAATAAATAGTAATAACATTTTGTTTAATACAACTCTTAGTAAACATATTGGTGCGATATGGAGCACTAGATAAAAGACAACGTATGGTGAAAGTACAAAAGCAGTGACAAAGCCCTGCTATCAAAATTGTCTTCAGAAAGCAAACTTACTCTTCTTTAGATCAGTAAGATTCCTTCTCTCTGTTAAAAAAAAATGCACTGTGCCAGACAGCGCGCCAAAAATATAAAATGTTGTGATTCACTAAATAAAGTGCAGCCTTAGTATGAACATGGGTGAAATTGAAGTAACTTGAGTATGTCAATTTCACCAGAAATAAGGAGCAGAATCACACCACCCGTTAGACAGGCACCCTCAAAACAAAACACTAGTCAGGCGGTGAAACTTCACACACTTGTTCAGTAATATTTAAAGCGTGTATTAAATGCCTTTGCAGCCAGCGAAAACACACTACGTGCTTTAAAAACCAAACATCCGAAGAGCTCTTTTGGGGCTTCTTTCGTAGAAGAAAACATAAACAATAATCACTCCACACATTACTGTAACTCTCCAAAACAAATGATACAAAAGCATGCTTAAGAAAACGAAATTACCCTAAATGCCGTTCCACTGTGATAAACATAAATGACAAAAGAGAAGGTTGTGGAAGAAAAACAAGAATCACAGGAAACTTAGGCCAATATTTATACTTTTTTGCGTCGCATTTATGTCATTTTTTGACGCAAAAGCGGCGCAAACGTACAAAATATAATTGTATTTTGTAAGTTTGCGCCGCATTTGCTTAAAAAATGGCGTAAATGCGGTGCAAAAAAAGTATAAATATGGGCCTTACTTTGTTGCATTCACCTTTTAGTGCTACAGATGCAACATATTACAGGGATAAAGGGGCATATTTATACTTGTTTTGCCCCAAATTTGTGTCATTTAAAAAAAAAATGCTAATTCGGTGCAAAACTAACTCCATATTTCTACTTTGGTGCTAGACCAGTCTAGCACCAAATTTATGTAGTTAAAGTCATTTTTTGGACATGGAAACCTACCTTGCGTTATTGAGATGCAAGGTAGTTGTTCCTGTGCAAAAAATTACTCTATGGCCTTAGTGCCATATTTATCCCCCGTGTTAAAATCAGGCACCGGGGGAAGAGGGGTCAAATAATGGGGCAAAGCTTGCTTTGCCCCATATGCCTGGGTCAGGGCAGGCGTTAGGGGACTTGTGGGCCTATTTCGATGGTGAAGCCCACAGGAGCTCTCCCCAGGCGCCAGGGACACCCCCACCCACACCAGAGGGACAGCGGACGATGGGGGGACCCCATCCCAGGTAAGTATAGCTAAGTATAGGTAAGTACAGGTAAGTATTTTTTTAAAAGTGCTATTGGGGGCCCTGAAATGAGCCCCCCTACATGGCACTGGGTGCAGTGGTCATGCCCAGGTTCCCCTGGTCCCCTGCGCTGGCCATTGGGGTGGTGGGCATGACTCCTGTCATTTCTAAGACAGGAGTCATGTAGTATGGATGGTTTTGCGTCAGAAAATAACTCTAGGCAGGTTAGAGTCATTTTTTTTACTCTAACCTGCCTAAAGTAATTTTTTGGTGCAAAACCCCCTTTTTCCATACCGCCAGCCCCACCCACGTCATTTTTTTTTTACGCTAGCCTACCCTTTGCACCTGGTTGCACCATTCTATAAATATGGTGCCCGGCTGGTGCACAGAAATGGTGCAAGCCATTGCTAAACTTTTTAGTGCAAAACGGAGTTAGTGCAGTTTTGCACCAAAAAGTATAAATCAGGGCCAAAGTGTTTTGCTTACAACTACAACAGTGTTTCGGGAACACATACGGATGACTCTCAGTACACAGGAGCTTTTTAAACAAACAAATTAAACTCTTCATTTTTTTAAAATCAGTACAACCATTATGTGTGTACAGTACTTTAAGGGAATGTTTCCCAGTTAGGATTTTCATGAGGCAGCCATCTGCACAGTAGATCGCCTACAAGCCTCCTAGAGCAAGTTCCACACTTCCTCCCCGACATTTTGAAATCATACATGCCGATCTCAAACAGGTTCAATCAATCTGCTGCAATGTTTTCAGCAGTGTGTGTTCCCACGGTGGCTGTGTCGCGGCCTTTCCATTTGTGTAATGAGAAGGGAATGCCACTAAATACACAGTCTAACTTAAAAAAGTAAAAACAAAAACACCAGCTTTCCCAGTCACACAGGTGGAGCCACTTTATGAAGCCTAATTGATAATTGGGAAATTGAACACGCTATGTAGTTATGGAATGCCTAAAAGTGGCTAACTCGTGACTTGCTGAGTATATCATGTAGTCGCTGATCGATTTATTTGTTTGAGCAGGTTTTCACTACCAGTTGGTCAGCTTTCGCCTGTCTGACTTAACAGTTACAGTAAGCCAGTAAAATGTTCGTACTTGTGCGTGCGCTCCGCAAAACAACTAATGAAACTGAGGCAGGACCAACTATTGTAAATCCTTCTTGCAATTGAATAACGTTCCATCTTAAAAGGAAAGACTTTCATAGAAAATGCGACACGCGGTATTATTAGGAAAAATATAAACAGGCATTTTTATTACGAAAATAAAATTAAACGCAATATTGTGTAGTGCTTCCTTTTTCAAGCTAATGTTTTTGTCAGGGAAAAACATGTAAATACGATGAGCAGGAAAGTGGGACGAGACAAATCTGAGGATGTATCAATCTTGCCCACCTGCAGTGAGGAAACAAGAAAAGAAATGCTATTGAGTGAGCAGCGGAAAAGGGAAGAAATAGTTACTTAATTATGTCGAGAGCAGCAGGCGGGCACTGATTAAGTTGAATCAATCCGTGTTTGATCCATGCTCTGCTGAAAGTACGGGAAGTTACATATTGGTTGCAATAGCAAGTCAGGGACACTGGAAAGAAGCGTGACACTTAAGCACCCAAATGGTAAGAAAAGGCAGGGTTCCAAGCCTTTTTTGTAAACAACAGTGTCTCGCAAGCGAGGCTTATGCACTAGCGCATGCTCTTGCAGGCTCGACCCTAAAAGGAAACATTCTTCATGTACTGCATCAGATCTCAGTAAAAACACACAGCACAGCACAACAAATGCTGCACTGCATTGCATGAGAGGGGGAGAGCTAGACAGCCCCATAGCTACAGAGATATGTACTATCCTGCTCCCTCCCTAAAGCCGGCATACAATCAGGCTGCCAGCACCACGCATATACCTTTGCGCCATAATGTAAATGAGTCTGTGTGAGCCTAGCTTAGATTTGTGCTGGAAGAGTACCCTTTTGGGACAAAATATTATACTTATACTAACTTTAAAACTTTTCCCACTTTGTATGGGTGCTGTAAAATGAAACACACATGCAAATTCGGAAATGAAAGGAGAAATAAAAGCATTTCTCCTCAACAGTGCCTTTCAAAAGGGAGTTCCTTTTTGATGCAAAACACTACTTTTTTTTAAGTAGATAGTGCTTTACGTCTAAAAACATGGGTGGTTGCATGGGAATGCCCATGTTCCATCCATGGAACCAGTGGCAGGAGGTAATTTAGGCTCTGAGGGGGTCGGGGAGGCCACAAATGAATGCATACTCACACACATACTTTCACACAAAAGCACCAAACATTAAAAAACATAAAATTGACCTTCACTGTAGTTCTGCAGGAGGGAAGTCTCCTAGGTCCCAAAAGGGCTTGCACTGCTGCCTTCCCTCATTGGCTGACAGCAGCCCCTCGCTCGTCAAACAGTAGGGTGGGGTCAGTGAAACTGCTGACTCCACCTCACTCTGTGACGAAGTGTCACTGATTGACACTCGGCGCTGGGCAGTTCAGGGATTAAAACTGAAGCACCCAGGTTCGAGGCTATCAGTGATGATCCCTTTCATCATGAAGGGGAGGGTCTTGAGCGACTTTTGCCAGACTGAGGAGGTCTTTATTCAGCCTGACAGACACTCTCCTTGATAGGAAAAAGGTGGGGGCGTGCCCCTCAGCCCATACGGACAGGCTGCAGCTCATGGAACACCCCCTTGACACTAAGTAATGCAAAGCAGTTCTAGATGTTCCTTCAAGTTACTCTCAGGCGAATTTCAAGCACAAATCAAGTTTTAGATTGCAAAAAAACATTCTCTGCTGATTTGCTTCACCTTGTGATGTAAACATGATGCAAAATGTTATTAAATATACTCCTTAGTCTTTCAGGAAAGTCCAGAATTCTGGAATTTGTTTTTGTGAGAATATGGACATCTACTATGGAAATAGTTTGAAAGAGGTCACCCAAAAAAATTGTAGAAGGTTAAACTCTACTGGTTGTCTTCATGGCAAATGTGAAGTATTATGGATAGGCCTGATCTTCCAGAAGCAATGAAAGACATTCTGAATCCTCTCAATTCCCTCTAAACCTCCTAAGCCGTGACCCGTAATCTAGAGGACCTTATAGTGTCACAAGCAAGCCACTGATGATGAGCCAAGTGTTAGGAAAAGACACATCACATCTGCAGCATCCTCCAATAGGCAAATTAGTGCTGACTGACATGAGGAACCAGAGTTCCTAATGGTGGGGCTGCCTGCAGGTCTGCAATTGACAACCCTGTCTTCTCCTACAACCTAAACAAACAGTTGAACTGCAAGGAAGATGGAAATGACAGGTACCAATTTTGTGCAGATATCTTGTTACAGTCGCCTACTAATTGATTCCCTTAGGGTTAGGCTATACGAGACATGACTAGACTGTATAATTCAGAACTGCCAACTTGTTAATGGATACTACGTCTATGGTGGGAACTGCTTAGGTTAGGAAAAAATTGTTGCTGCATGTCTGCCATGTCATGCCAGCAAGTTGTACCTAGTCACTTATGTTGTCCCTAAAGATAGAGCCTCAAAATTGAGTCCAACATCAGCGACATGAAAATACATTTTATGCCCAGGATTACTCCATTTTAGCTGGCAGACATAGAATGTAAGGGGCGCCAGTGGGAATGGCATTGAAGGTGCTATCACAAATTGAGTAACTGTCAAATGTTGCATGGTACCATAATCGGCACCAAATGCTGTCAGCCAAATATAGTGTGTCATTGATAGAAGACCTTGATATCTGATAGCAAGGCTAATCAGAAATGGAGACCTGCTCTCAAGTATTCAATCTAAATAGCGATTCAAAAATATATATCTTAACATAATGTTGCTGTCAAAATATTATATCTACAAAAATATTGCAGACCAAAATGTTGAAGGTAATTGTATTTTTTTAACTCTGTAATTTGATATAGAAGTTGAAAATATTGTTTATTTTAATAAAGTTTTTCATATGCTGTTTTAATGTATTACTTTAAGTTTTTATTTTATTATATATGTTATTGTAAAACTATTATTTTTTAACAATATATTATTGTTATTGCTATGCTTATTCGGGGTTAGGTGGCTAGTGCTTTTTTGCTTATATATTAATTTACATTAAGTAATTTGTGACTTATGTATTATTTTCTTAATTGTTTCTTATTTGTTTCAAGTTTAACTTTTTTTCTATATTACATTTTTATTTTAGGTTGTTTTAGGGGCTTGGGTGAGTAGAGTGGTTTTGCTGATTATATAATTATTCATGTTAATTCACCACTTTGTTGATAATTGTAGATATTTTATTTTTATTTGTTTGTTTATTTATTTATTACAGTAAAAACTCAGGTTATGGGGGCATAGGGGTATTGGGTTGGTAGTTTTTTTATTTATTAGTTAAAATGTAATTTTTTTTAAAAAGAAGTTCAAATTGTTATTTGTTTAAAAGTTTTATAGATTTTTAAGCTATGTATTACATTTTAAATTCAATGTGTGGGATTTACTGAGTAAGATTATTTGCTTAATCTATTAATGTATGTTAACTTTTACATTTCAAATAATCACTTGTAAGTTTTAATTAATTTTAAATTGAAGAATATTATTTTGTATAATGTTTAAAAATACATCCTTAATGAGTTTTGTGGTAGTTTGTAGACTCAGCTGTATTTTGGTTTTAATTTCTTTTGTAATTAATTTAGGATTTATATTTGTTAAATTATAAATGGAAACATTGATATGTAAATAACTATTTTATGATATATATATATTATTACATTTTTTTATTCATTTATGTAATTTTAAATGATTAATTTGATTAGAAAATAAAATATTTTAATGATTTTGTGTGTTTTCACCATTTTTAAGGAGTGACCCCTCACATATTCGCTCTTTACCCCTTGATTTGTAGATTAAAGTTAGAATAGTAAATGTAACCACCACCAATATAGGCACTTTCCTCTGTGTTTGTTAGATTTAAATTAGAATAGTAAATCTGCCCTCCTCTCCAATGTATGAATTTCAACAATGTTTATTAGACTAGAGTTTAAATATTTATTTCCCCTTCCAACCATGGATGCACTATTCACATTGTTTATTCTACTGGTGTTAGAATAATAAATACAACCCCAACAATTTATGCATTTTCCCAGTGTTTGTTACACTGGAGTCACATTATTAAATCTAACCTCCACCACTTGTGTGTAGTTAATCACTCCTACCAACACCCAAGTCCGGCTACACTTTCCCAAGTTTTGTTTAAATTGGAATTGTAATACTAAATCTGATCTCCAAGCTCCTCAAATGTATGCACGTTTGCCAATGTTTGTTAAATGGAAGTTAGAATAATAAATCTGATCTCTCCAATGTATGCACTTTCTCCAGTGTTTGTTAGACTGGAGTTAGAATAGTATATTTAGCCCCCAAATGTATGTATTTTCTCCAACGTCTTTTAGATTTGACTAAGACTAGTAAAGTTGATTCTTGAGTATTTTAAGTGTTTGTAGGACTGTAGTTACATCAAGGACTGTAGTTACAACAATGTAGCTGAATAGTTTCTTATTTTTTAAAATGTTTTTTGATTTGAGTTAGCTTTCTACTGCTTATTGATTTTAATATTTTTACCCAAGTGTTGAGTATTTTTAGTTTAAATGTTACAGTTATATATTTTTGAATTTTTTAAAGTTGTGTGTTGGTTTTTGAAATTATTTTCCCATGTATTTTAGTCCTTGACATATTTTCCTTTGAGTAACGTATTTGTATCATGTCATTTACTGGTTCACAAATAACAGTTTGTTTTTAATTCTAAATAATACTGACATGTTTATATTGTTTTATTATATTGAATACGTTATTTATATTATCTTTTTTAAAATTGTATGTATTTACTTGTGCAATTTGGTTTTAACATTTTCATCATTTTTAAAGTTATTTTGAAGTTAAATATAATTTTATTTATTTCACTTCTGTTTAATGTTAGTATATTTTTATATTATATATTTTTTTATTAAATATATTACCTTTAAAAAAAAAAAACGAGTTGAACTACATATATATATATATATATATATATATGGATATATATATATATATATATATATGGATATATATATATATATATCCATATATATATATATATATATATATATGGATATATATATATATATATATATATATATATATATATATATATATATATATATATATATATCTTTAACTTTGTAATGTCCATATTTTGGTCCATGATATTGTCCTGTGTTATTTTTGTACTGTTGCTCTTTTTAGGCCAATTTTCTGTCATCCAGCCCTTCACTAAGCCATTTTCCATGGATTCAGGATAAAGTCAATAATATGTAAGCTAAATAGTAGACACATTTCTGTACTGCAACACATGGAATCCACATGCTGTTAGCGCTGCAACAGATATGGCTGCTTTTGGAGGGTAGCCACTCGGAGATATTTTGCAGGCGATAATATTGAATTTGGATTTCAAGTTCACATATTGACTGAGTTATGGATTAAGCAATTCATGGTATCAGTGATCCCTACAGAGTTGTTATGAAGAATCATGATTGTCTATATTTCACTCTTAAAGAAGTCACTGCTGCTTTGATGAATAGTACCTCGGACAAAGCACCAAATCTCAGATGGATCCATGTAGAGCTCTATAAAAAACTTGGTTTTGTTGGCTCCTTTTTGGGAGGAATGTATTGAATTCTGCTTGTTTGCTCCCATTCTTCATCTATAGCCATTATTTTATTTTGTAATAAAGAAAGGAGATAGTGAGAATACAAGTTGCTGCCATCCCATTTCATTACTTGATTTCATTGTTAAAGTGATAGGCAAAATTCAGACAGAATCCAGGGATGGCAGCTTTTAATGGAACTCTGAATGAAATTCTATATGGATAAAGGCCAGGACATGTTATGGCCGAACAATGCCTCACCCCACGTCTGCTATTGTGCAAGTATGTGCATGCTTTAGGGAGCTGTCTGCATTTAGTTTTGATGGATCTTACCTCAGCTTTTGACTTGGACAGCAGGTCAGTGCTGTGGTTGATCCTAGATATTGGGGGTGTAGAACTAGCCTTTATTGACCTCCTGAAACTCCTTCACTGTAACTTAAATGCTAAGGTCAGAATTGCCCCTGATTGTAAATGCTTTTATAGTTTTGATGTAGCTATGAATGTACACCAGGGTTGCATGTTTGTCTCTCTTACACAACACCATTCAGCTGGAAACCTGTTTAAGGAACTCAAGGCAGGACACTCCTAGACTGAGTTGTAAATCTGTTACAGTGCATTTATATGCATATGACACTCTAGTTGTCATAAAGTGTTATCGGTCTAAATAAATTGATAGAACTCTATGCCACATTCATTGATCATTTGACTCTCACCAATATCCCTAAGACACAAATTTTAACACACATTTCAGCTATGGGGCCTAAGCCCACCAAAATTAGATCTTTTACCATCAAAGACACTATCTTGAGGACGCGCCCCATCACTTTTATTTAGGTGTCTCCTTTGACAACATAAACAAATGGTCAAACCATATACAGCTCAGGAGGATAATGTTCCACTTAGTGACAGAAATGGGTATGATTCCAGTGGTAGATCCTGGAAAGTTATACATTTCTGAAAAGTAGACAAAATTGTGAATTCAGCAAGGGGTCATTTGTGTAGATCCTTCAAGGATTTCCTATTGAAAGTAACACTTGAAATAAAACAATATTGAAACATAGCTGAAAAAACAGCCATTTGTGTCTACGTTTTCATCTATAACGTTTTTAAAAAAATATGGCAGATTTTCAAAAGTGATATAACGTTAAGGCTGCTGGACCCTTCTGGTGTCAGGGATATACAAGGCTTGTAGGCACTCTAAGAACTTAAACTACCCAGATCCAATAATTGAGCTGCAAACTAGAAAACTAGACACCCACGGAAATCCAGGATGAATGACTTGTGTGGCTCTCACCAGCCAGGTTCTGCTACCCCAAATCCCTTGCAAACCTCAAAATGGGTCTGTGATGGAAAGTTCTTTAATCTGAGGGCATCCAGAAACGTCCTTCTACCCAGCATTGCCCCAAGTCTCCTGATAAAAAAGGTACCTCACTGGTGTGGATAGGCCTTGTGCCCGCCACAGGGAAGGGCCCAAAACGTATTGTGGAGACATCAAAATTACCTGTTTTCGCAAAGTGGGCACCTGCGTTTTTGGTCCCGAGCTCAGCAGCCATCTAGGGAAACCTTCCAAACCCAGACATTTCTGAAAATTAGACACCCGGGGGAGTCCAGGAAGGTGTGGCTTGCGTGGCTCCCTGAGCGTTTTCTTTACAAGAATCCCCTGCAAACCTCAAATTTAGCCAACAAAATCACATTTTCCGCACATTTCTGTGTGTGATCACCGCACCAGCACAAGTTTCCTACCACCCAGCATTCCCCTCGGTCCCCCAGTAAAAATGATACTTCACTTGTGTGGGAGGGCCAAGTGCCTGTGACAAGGAAGCGCCAAAAGCGTGTAGAAATTGAGGGGGAACCAAAGCGGGTCCAAAAGGGCAGTTTTTTTTCAAACTTGTTAGGCTGACTCTGCTTTGGGCACCCCCACAAATGAAGTATAATTTTTATCCAGAGACCGAGGGAAACACTGAATGGTAGGAATTTTGTGGATTCCTGCAGAACCAAAAGTTTCCATCACAGAAATATAGGGAATATGTGTGATTTTAGCCAAAGTTGGAGCTTCGCAGGGCGTTGTGTGTGTAGGAAAATAGTGCGGGGTGCATGTGATGCACTCAACATCTGAGGGCATCCAAGTGTAGATTTCAGGTGTGTCTGGGTCTGGTAGGTTTTTACAGGTGGCAGCGTACTTAAGTCAAAAAAGTGCAGCCGCTCGACACTGCAAGTGGGACGATATTGTGAGTTAGCCAAGCTCTCTTAGCCCATATGTAAAATCAAAACCCAAAAGAGTCAAATCTCCTCTTGCTTGCAATTGGGATGAGATGCATTAGTCCACGGGGGGTTGAAAGACTGTTACCCCCTTCATTTGGGGTGGGGGGCATAACCAAGCCCATAGTGGTTTGTCCCCATTTATTTTGGGTGGGGGCATTGCCATACCCCTCTTTAAAAAAATTAAAAAAATCTTTCCTGGTGTCTAGTGGGATTTCGGGGGCAGATCAGGAGTAATAATCCCCATCCGCCCCACCCCCTTCCCAGGTGGGACAGAAAAACGGTTTACATGTTTGGAGCAGGTGAGGGCATTGGCTATCCCATTTTGGACAGCCACCACCACAAAGTAAAAAAAAAAAGTAATCCCTGGTGCCTAGTGGGCTTACTGCACCCAGGGAGGGCAGATCAGGGGCTATTGCATTCATCTGCCCCTCGGGGGCAGAAAGACTGCTTATATATTTGGGGTGGGTGGGGGACATTGGTAAGCCCATTTTGGGCAGCCCTCCACCCCAAAGTTTAAAACAAAAGTAATCCCTCGTGCAGAGTGGGCTTGCCCCCCACCACCTCCCCAATGAGGGCAGACGGAGGCTATTGCCTTTTTTTGCTATTTATAAGAGGAAAGCTGCAAGGGTGTTATAATTATCACACAGCTCATAATTCTAAATCCTGTGTACCCTGAACCAAGCAGCCACCCTTCAAACCAGGGGGGGGGGCTCCTCTATGAATGGGGAGGAGCGTTGCCCCCCCCCCCCCCTCCCCACCGCCAGCAGCTGCAAAACCTTTCAAAGAAAATGATAATAAACCATGTTTATTATCATTTTCTTTGAAAGGTGCTCAGCACTCCCCCTCAGAGCACATGTGTGTTTGGCCGGCCATCTGGGGCCAGCCAAACACACATGCGCACAGGGCTCTCTCCAGCCCAGCAACACAGTTGCTGGGCTGGAGAGAGCCTGCACAGGATCCCAGTCTGCCTCGGAGCGCCCTGGCAGCTTTGAATATTTAGCTAAATAGCTGGATGAGTTGCTGACTCTGTAATACTATTGTCAAGGAACACCAATCACTTCTGAATGGCTTTGCCCCAAAGACTATCAACAAAACCCCAAGGAAGGTATCATAAGACCCTGCTTCAGGGAAGGCACGAGATACCTTGAGTATACATTCTCCCTGGTTCAACTAATACATTACCAAAAGTATCCCATGTATGGCTCTTTTTTCCTTTAAGTATATTACTTTGTCCTCTAATTATCACCCTGTTAGCAAAAAAAAAAAAAAAATCTTTGTTAGACCTTCACTGACTCTAGTAGTGGCGTAGCTTCCTCATTGGGTCTCATCTGTTATGTTTGGGACTCCCCAAGTCAGCCGGGCTGGCAGGGGTGTCCTTTAGCCTACGTGCGTGTTCATTACAACAGTTTGTATCCCCCTGTCATTCAGGGGACTTTTGGTTTGGTCCCGGAGGCCGGAAAGGGAAATAAACGGGCCGTGCTGGAGGGGCGCCTACAGTCACGAGCCGGACGAGACACGGAGTATGCTGTGCATGATTTACGGCCGATAGTAGCGTTGCTTATCAGCGCAATAAGTGTTGTTTCGTATTTGTAAGCACCGTTGATCTCAACATATCAACGTAACAAATTGGCGACGAGTGGAGAAATAAAAAAAAAAAAGGAGAAAAGCACAACCCACGTGGGGAAAAGAACGGCGTCGGAGGCCCGGCACAGCAGAGACGCATGCTGTGAATGAAACGCCCGGAGCGTGCACATGGATGAGCAGCATTTAAAAAAGTGAATCAGTGACGCTCCGTGAAAGGTACACCTGATCCTACGGGCCCCGAGAGCCTGGCCACACACCAGGAAGAGGTGAGAAAGAAAGAAGCCTGTGCTCTGGGAGAGGGAGGCCTGAATAATCGGCATAGGAGGAATTGGGCCCAAAGCTCGTACATAGCAGTATGCAGTGAGGGGAAAGGACACACACACAGACAGAAAATAAGCCACAAAGGAATATAAAAAAAAAAAAAAAAAAAAAAAAAAAAAAAAAAGAAGAAACAAAAATAAAGAGAAAAGAATGGCGACTTTTCCGATCATAGAGCCGTTTGTCATGGAAGGGCCCCCGTCAGCACAAGCTGCTAAATGGAAGTCATGGGTAGAACGGTTAGAGAACTATTTTGCAGCGGTCGCACTAGACCCGGACAGACAAAGACCGATGCTCCTTCACATGGGGGGAGTGATGCTGCACAAAATCAGCAAAACAGTGGCTGAGGAAGGACCCCCATTTACGTACCGAACCCTAAAAAGAGCAATAACAGCATATTTTGAACCCATGGCGAATCCAGACTATGAGCGTTTCCTCCTGCGACAAGCCAGACAGCACTCAGACGAGTCTGTGGACACATACTATGCAAGATTAAAGGAACTAGCAAGCACATGCACATTACCGGACCCGGATGATGAGATAAGAGCACAATTCATCCAGGGATGCCACTCGACCAAATTAAGAGAACACATCCTTCAAATACCAGGAATGACAATGGCTGACATGCTGACGATGGGCAGGTCAAAGGAGTTGTCCAGAGTGAGGGCAGCACACATGGAATCGGCACTCGCGCAGACCATCAAAACAGAGCCGGTAAATGTTATTGCCTCTAACAGCGCAATAAAAAGAAAGGAGAAGACAAGACCGGCCGGGGCAAACCGATCATGTTATATGTGTGGAGGAACGTTTCCACATCAGGGCAAATGCCCTGCATTGGGAAAACAGTGCACCAACTGCCAAAAACTAAATCATTTTGCAAAAGTCTGCCGGTCAAACGCAAGAGGAAAAGGCGACAGACCAAAGACAAGTCAAGGAGCAAAGGCGGTGCAACCACCAGATCTGATCCCCGACATGGATGATGATGATGAGCCAGAAGGAACAGTGTACATAATCCAGGCAACAGAATCAGGCTGCCAAAGGCGAAAGAAAATTCCAAAGTGTAAGGTCAAAGTGGCGGGACACCAAGTGACAGCTCTAATCGACACAGGGGCTTCAATCAACATACTGGCTGAATCTGTTTTTGAACAAATGACGCATCGCCCCCTTCTACGGCGCACAAAAGTACAAGTATTCGCTTTTGGGTCTACAAGACCCCTTCCCATGGCAGGAGTGTTTGTGACCGAGATCAGTCATGAGGATACAATGGTACGAACAAAGGTATACGTTACCAAGATAGGAACGGGGATGCTGCTCAGCTGCCGCACGGCGGAAGAGCTGAAGTTGGTGGCGTTCGCGTTCAGCATACAAGTGGGTGAGCTAGAATATCTGCAGGAAGAGTACGCTGATCTATTCCAAGGCATTGGATGCCTCAAGGATCGTCAAATAAAACTACACATCGATAAGTCCATAGAGCCAGTCGCGTTGAAACACAGACGCATAGCATTTCATCTACGCCCACAGGTGGAGGCAGAACTACGGAAGCTGGAAGAAGCAGACATCATCGAGAAGGTGGAAGGACCAACCCCATGGGTGTCACCCATTGTAGTCACGAGGAAACCCAAGCAACCAGGGGAAGTTCGGATATGTGTAGATATGCGCCTCCCAATCGTGGCCATCCGGAGGGAACGCCATCTCACTCCGACCGTGGATGACATAGTGACGGAGGTTAGCGGATCCAAATGGTTCTCAAAAATGGATCTGAGAGCGGGATATCACCAGATCATGCTGGCTCCAGAGTCCAGAGCAATCACCACTTTCTCCACCCATGTGGGACTGAGAAGATACAAACGCCTGAGTTTTGGGATCGCCAGCACGGCTGAAGTATTCCAAGACACCATAAGGGGCGTTCTGGCTGGGTTGGAGGGAGTCATCAATGTGAGTGATGATATTCTGGTACATGCACCAACGATTGAGGCACACTTACAGAGGCTACAAGCAGTCTTCCAACGGCTGAAGACACACGGTCTGACTTTGCATCGGGAGAAGTGTGAATTCCTGAGAAGGGACATTGCTTTCTTCGGATATCATTTCTCTGAAAGAGGTGTCCGACCTGACCCAGAAAAGGTGGCGGACATAAAGTCGGCACCCCCTCCTACATCAGTCACAGGTGTCAGAAGTTTCCTGGGAATGGTAACATATTGTGGGAGATTCATTCCCAATCTGACATCACTCACTGCCCCACTCCGGGAACTAACAAAGGCTCACAGTCCGTGGGAGTGGAATGCGATACATGAAAGGTCGTTTCAAGATACCAAGCAGGCCCTGTCGGCAGAGACAACTTTAGTATTCTTCGACCCAGCCAAAGAAACAGAGCTCTCTGTGGATGCCAGCCCAATAGGTCTCGGAGCAGTACTGTCTCAAAGAGAAAATTATGGTGTGTGGGCTCCAGTAGCGTACGCCAGCCGAGCTCTGACGGCAACGGAACAAAGATACTCACACATTGAGAAAGAGGCGTTAGCAGTTAGTTGGGCCTGTCGACACTACCATCTGTACATCTATGGTCACCCGTTTGTAATATATACTGATCACAAGCCACTGATACCATTGTTCAATAAAACAGCCTCCCAACCTCCACCAAGAATTGAGAAATGGATTCTTCAGCTACAGGGGTACCAATTATCTGTGGTATATCGTCCAGGAGCCCAGAACCCAGCAGATTATTTGTCCCGTCACACCAGACCATTCACCATGCTCGAAGAAGAGGAAACTGAAAATACGGAGGAATACGTGAGGCTGGTAGTAGAGAGATCCCGGCCACTGCCAATATCCATGAAAGAAATACAGGAGGCTACGAGAGCAGATGAGGTATTGCAGCTGGCTATATCATGCGTCAGTGATGGAAGATGGCACCTACTGAAGCACAATCTGGCATTGAGGACCGAGGAGGCCAACAACAATCTGCAGGCTTTGTTCCGAGTCCGGAACGAGTTGGCGGTGTCGTCAGAGAACTGTCTGTTGAGAGGAAGCCGACTGGTCATTCCAGACAGTATGAGACAAAGGACAGTGGATTTGGCCCATGCCACTCATCAGGGAATGGTGAAAACCAAGGCCCGACTACGAAGCAAAGTGTGGTTCCCCGACCTTGACGCCCGAGTGGAGAAGACAATACAAAGGTGTCATGTGTGTCAACTGGTGGGGCCGACAGATCCGCCACCCCCCATCATCACTGAAGTCATACCGTCAGTACCATGGCAGAGAGCGAGTGCAGATTTGGGGAGTCTACCGGATGGAAGACACATGCTGGTAGTGATCGATGATTTCTCAAAATATCCGGAGGTAGAGATATTAGAATCCACGGTCACTGAGAGAGTGATACCATGCATGGAGAAAATAATGGCCACACATGGGATTATACAAGAGCTCAGAACTGATAATGGTCCCCCGTTTTCCAGCCATGATTTTGCAGCCTATTTAGAATCACATGCCATCAAACACAGGAAGATTACTCCCCGGTGGCCTCAAGCCAATGGAGAGGTTGAAAGATTTATGAGGACGCTAAACAAAGTATTAAGGATTGCGGTGGTGAGAGAGAAGAATCTGGACTGTGCCATTTTTGAGTTTTTGAGGGAATATCGCCTGACCCCACATAGCACGACGGGGGTATCCCCGAGTCAAATTTGTATGCAACGGACAGTGAGAGATACGATTCCTCAAGTGGAGACCCTAACAGAGACGCCGGGCCAGGCGAGAACCAGACAAAACCAAGTGGAAACAAGACTCCAACAAAGACGTATTTACAATGACCGAATGTCACGGAAGAGAAGAGCTAACACAAGAAATCTGACCATTGGGGATGTGGTATTGATGAAGAATCGACACCCAGGCGGAAAATTTAAAACACCATTTGAATCTGGTTTGTGGACAGTCACTCGAGTGAAAGGAACACTAGTGGCAGCCACTAGAGGACGTGAGAGTGTGACGAGGAACATATCCTGTTTCAAGACATATATAGGAGATCCAATGGATGGTCAAGGGAGCAAAAATGACTGCAGTCAGTATGGAGGAGACCAGGAGGACAGGGAAGATGAAGAATTTAGGAGACCCGACGCCTCTGCGGAGGGGTGTTTGATGAAGAGTCTTTTGAAAACCCGGGAGGGACCGGAAGACAGCAACCTCATGGCACAGGGCCCCCCTGCACAGAGTGAGGAGGGCCGGCTAACACAGGTGTCACCTGAGAACAGCAGAAATGATGCAGTCCCAAGACGAGGTAGGGGCAGGTATGATTTGCGGTCCCGCACGTCACCCCCCGAGAGACTAAAGGACTATATATGTGAGTAATTGGACTTGTTTTGATATGGTGTACACGACAGCTAATACTGTTCAACCGCAAGGAGAAGCAGATGACGGAAATGTGTGGAGCGCAAAGGCATGCTGTTTAGCCAGGCAGCTGTGAGGACAGGGATTTTGAACCGCATGGCATTGTATTTGAGTTCGTAGGTTTTGGTTCACTGTTAGTTTAATTTAATGTTAGTTGAGGAGGAATGTTATGTTTGGGACTCCCCAAGTCAGCCGGGCTGGCAGGGGTGTCCTTTAGCCTACGTGCGTGTTCATTACAACAGTTTGTATCCCCCTGTCATTCAGGGGACTTTTGGTTTGGTCCCGGAGGCCGGAAAGGGAAATAAACGGGCCGTGCTGGAGGGGCGCCTACAGTCACGAGCCGGACGAGACACGGAGTATGCTGTGCATGATTTACGGCCGATAGTAGCGTTGCTTATCAGCGCAATAAGTGTTGTTTCGTATTTGTAAGCACCGTTGATCTCAACATATCAACGTAACATCATCCAGGTCTCCAAAAACCCAAATGGGCTCACTGTGCTTCAAGGAGCACTTAGGCCAGGGTCTTCAAAAGATAATAAAAATACCTCAGACACCAAGGTATCCCTACTTGTGGTTGTTTGGTTATAGCTAAGAGGTTTTATGTAAGTGGAAAGGATAAAATGGTACTATTACTCGAATGATTGGTCAATATGTTTCAGCCCCAAAATAGAAGGCCTCTTGGTTCTAGGGTTTTAATCAGGACACAAACACTGCCCCAGGATTCATTTCAAAACATACTTGACATGCAATACTCTCATCCATGCACTGTGAGATATTACCTGCCTAAAAGTGCTGTATTAGGTCTTGATTACCGCACTGGAACAGAATATACAACCCAATAATAGTTGCCAGGGTGATTTTCATTGTAGCCAAATTCATCAACATATAGCACTTGATTTTAGCATTCAAATTAACACGTGCTCAGTGCCGAGACCGCACAACTCAGGCATGCATGCATGCATGCACTAGAATTTCACTGCGGAAAACAAATGGTTAAAAGACCAAAGGTGCCATCTATAAATCATATAATCACTCTTTAAACAGCAAATCATGACTAATGAAGATATCTCATCTGTTCTAGTGCCCATATGCTCAAAGGATCAGAACGTATCAAACTTGGGAATCCTCTACTGCGTCATTAGGTGGTGGGAGAGGGAGTAGGCACCTGTAGAGACAAACTACAATAATCTGTAGTCAAAGCATTGAAAGTAGTAGCCATCAAAATCCCTGTTTTGATAGGAGAAGCAATGATATGAAGCAAAAGAGTTAGGATGGTGAGGGCTAAAAATGGGTACTGTTAACCGAGAGATGTAAGGCCCCCCAAGTAGTCTCTTACTTTGTCAAGGGTAGCATGCCAGCAGTAAACCAAGATCCTGTCCCACCTTCCATCTTGCTCCTTATCTAACCTGAAGACAGAGCACGGTATGTGTGGATCCTGCTGATTGCTTGTATCAGTCCTGTGAGCATGCGCACTGACAAACCATGGGACATGTAGTTCCCAAGTAGAGCATCTGGATTCCAACAGAAGAGTCCCCGTCATCACTGGGAATAAATATATGCTCATTCAAAAACTGAGTGATTTCCAGGAATAAAAAGTCTTGGCACCGTGGACCAATAAAGGCTCATACTCTGGTAGCTTAGAGTCAAAAACCACCACAATCGTGCAAAATGTGATACTAATATGGCACTTGGCACAGTGTTATGTAGTCATATGAACACTGATTTTTTATATAGATCCCAAAAATCCCCCCCCCTCATTTTAGGCGTGCAGTGTGATAATACAAGATGGCTGCTGCAAGGGCCAGTAAACTATCATAAATGTAAAATTAGTCTTCCAGCACATAATTTAATGGTTTTTAGCCAAGGAGTTTGAAATTTAATTGACTCATAGTACACAATGATAAGCATGTAGATATATGGTAGATATACAGGGTGTTCCACATAACATGCTCATCCCCATTAACTTTTGAACGGCTAAAGATAGAAATTCCAAACAAAAATCATGGTTCATCAAAAATTGTCTAGTTTATGTTGTTACTATTTTAGGGGCACTTGGGCCCCATACACAGGGTGTACCAATAGTCTATTGCAAAATTTTTAATGACACCCTGCACATTTTTGCTATATTTTTTGTTATAATATAAAAACGGTTTTTGTAACATTTAAACATTAAAACATTTTTTATTGAAAAAGAATGAAGATACAAATGATATTGTTATTAGTGTTTATTGTTATTTTAGTCAACATTTTTTTTAAACGTTACAATTTGGTTGGTCATCTAAAACATGTCCTCCTGATTGCATTATCCATCACAAACAAAAAGACTAGCACATGTAAAAGAATATTGTTTACATTTACAAGCATGGGTACACAATGTTTTATATCCACACTTAACAAGTTCCTTGCACTATTTTGAAGCATTAGGCAAAAGTGACCACAGAGGTTCATATCCAGAATCTTCCCTCTGCTATTCCCACTGAGCTGGATCAGGTATATCAAGATACACATACCACCACTGAGACCACACATAACCTTCTTGGAAAATAGCTCTCTTGGTGTGCTGTAAAAGAGCAGCCTCACTTTGTGGTAAATGTTCTTGAGAGCGATTATGTTTGGTCACCATCATTCTTCGACACTTGTTAATAGAATCTGTTTTAATTTTCTTATTGTGTAATCTAATTACAAATTGCTGATGCTGACTGAAACTGTTATTTTAAATATCTGGTGGGCGATGAGATAGCTCAGTAAATGTTCTGTGTTAGCCTAAACATTTTGCCAAGTTTCCCAACCTGTTTTCTTGCCACGACCTTCAATTGCAGATACAGGCCCTCATTATGAACCTGGCGGTAAACACTCTCAACCGCCGTGGTGACGGCAAACAGAAGACCGCCATTGGCGGTGAACAGAAACCCGCCATATAATGAATCAAAAATCTGAACCCAACGAAAATCACCCTCCCATCAGTCACCGCTAGGACCTTGTCGCCGGAAATGCTGGACCTCCCAGCCCGCCACCACCAAGCACACCAACACCCCGCCCTCCAAATAATGATGCACAAATCACCGCGGCGGTCAGTGGAAGCCGAACGACCATTGGCGGTGCAGACCGCCACGGGCGGCGAGTGGACCCAACAGTAAGCAGTGCATGCATTGGATAGGTTAGAAACCCACACACCTGAAACACATCCACAACACTATAAAACACTCACAGACAAACACCACAATCCTTTGCAATGAGAGTAGACCAACTAAGGCAGAAAACACCAGAAGCAGACACCAAACGCCTCAATCCACAATACTCACACCCAACCACACAAGAGCACCCTCACCTAGATCCACACAAGACACCATTCACAACACTCACCATGGCACCCCCCCAAACACCCACGCTTCACAGAAAGGGAGCTAAGGACCATGGTGGACGAGATCCTGAAGATCAAAGTACAACTATTCGGGGCACAGGTGCAGCACACACCCATCGCCAGGAAGATGGAGCTATGGCAGACAATAGTCAACAGGGTCAATGCAGTGGGACACCATCCACGCACCAGGGACGACATCCGCAAGCCCAGAAGATTGGGGGAGGACCTCCACCAGCACTACCCGACTACAGTGACTGGGAGGATAAGGTACTGGCCATCCTGCACCCTGAGGGCCTCACTGGAGGAATGGACTCAGGAAAGTCGTCTACAATTACCCCATATCCATCACACCTGTAATGCATGCACCACCCCACCCCTCCAACACCCACCTGGACCACTACCCCACCCAGCCCACAAGCACTTAATACACTCCCCCTGTATGCCCACAAACCCACTAACAGGCCCACATCCCTCCCCCTGCGCACAGCCACCCACCCTGCAAGGAAACACAATGGCCTATAACACCCACAATGCACCTCGACATCCTAAGCTAAAAGCAATGCTAACCTCTCCAAAGCATCCTGCATGGCCCTAAAGTGTGTAAGCTGCACAAACCCGCCCAGGTGTCTGCACCCCATCCAACCATGCTAATGTAACAGACATGTCCATTTCCCCCAACAGGCACCACCACCCATGCCACCCTGACGGATAGGACAAGGAGTGGCAGTGCTCCACAGGGAGACAGAGGCACCTCACAGGACACTGGGGATGGAGCCCTGGACACTGACGATCAGCCTGGCCCCTCACACAGTCCTGGACTGTCACCATCCAGCCGCCCCACCCAGGATATCACTGACACCCCTACCACCCTGCCTATAGCATCAGCCCAGGGCAACCATCTACACACCTGTGTATCCAGGTCACAGACTGGTGGAACACAAGTACAGAGGCCACAGTCAGCCCCTACCAACAACAGGAAGACGATGGCCCCATTACAAGTGGTACTGCCAGACCTGTGCAGGGGACACAGGCACAGAGGGCTAGGCCCAGTGGGAGGGCATCATTGGCCCAGGGGGAAGGCCACAGGATGGATGCTGCTGCCCAGGACGTGATTTCGGAGGTCCTGGGATCCTATCACCATACCCAGGACAGACTGGCCCAGATAGTATCCACCTTGGAGCAGAGTCAGAGGATGCAGCAAGCACACCACCAAGAGGCCATGGAGCAGTGGAAACTGCACAATGCCACAATGGCCAGCATAGCAGGTACGCTGCTGCAGCTTGTCCAAACACAGCCTGAGGCTCACACAGAACAGGAAGCCCCCACTACAGCACAGGATACAGACCGGACAACAAGAGCATCAGCAGCAACTTCACATGTACTACCCTCTGAGGACACACAGGGGACATCCATTTCAACCCCTACAGGCCAGCAACAGGCTCCCAAATGGACCCTCAGGCCAAGATATGGCACAGGAACACCTGCCAAGAACAAGGCCCCCTCTAAGAAGTGACTCTGCAAAAAACTGTCCACCAAGTGTCCCACTCAATCAACCACCAAACAGTGCTACAAATAATACAAACTCATGTAAGCATGGATGGACCTACCAATACTGCCAACAATACTGCCACCATGTTGCCATTTTGGATAACCACCATCCCTGCACCAAATAAAACACATTTTCATCTGTTACAATGTCCCCTGTCATTAAGTTTGAACAAAGTGAAGTATGGATGCAACTGGTTGATAACTCCTTTATTTGTATCTGAGTATCATGAAAAGCACCACACGCCTTATGTGTTGTTGTGCCTAAATATGTGTTGAAATAATAGACTAAATTGTAATCTGTTCTGTGCAGACCTGGTCACAGTGGCAATTAGTATTGACCCAACACCCCCCTAGATGACAAGGCACACTGACAGTATGATGCACAGACACCAATCTCATCCAATTGTCCCACATAGTTACTGGAAGTAGAGTTGTATCAGTTGGGTCCTGGAATTGACATCTTCCCCTTCCTCATCATCACCATAACTCTCATCCCCTCTCTGGGGAAGCTGGTCTGGATATACAGCACCTTCCTCCTCCAAGAGGGGGATAGAATTTCTCACAGCCATGTTGTGCAGCATGCAGCAGGCCACCACTATTCTACACACCTTTTTCAGGCCCATAGGCCAGGGAACCGCCAGAGATATGTAGACAACGAAATCTAGCCTTCAGGAGGCCTATTGTGCGCTCTATTACCCTCCTAGTATGTCCATGGGCCTCATTGTAATTCCTCTCTGCATCTGTTCCAGGATTCCTCACTGGTGTCAGGAGCCAGCGCAAGTTGGAATAGCCAGAATCACCTAGAATAAGGTGCACAACACAACTTTAAATGGCAAGCCTCAGAGGCAGACAGCCTGTCTGTCTGCTAGGTGTCAATAAGTGACAGAAACACCTACCTATGATCCACCCTCTGTCCTCCTGTAGTTGTTCCATCTTGTGTGGCACACTACTGTTCCTCAGCACAAATGAATCATGGACTGAACCAGGGAACATGGCATTCACATGTGTGATGTACTGGTCTGCAGTACACACCAATTGAATGTTCATGGAATGAAAGTTCTTCCTGTTTCTGTACACCTGTTCACTGACTCTTAGGGGAATGATAGCTATGTGGGTGCTATCAATGGCACCTATCACATGGGGTATGTTGGCAAAAGCATAGAAGTCCGACTTGATGGCAGGGAGGTCAGCACTTTGGGGTAACCTCACATATGACTGCATGTGTCGTACAAATGCATTCAGGAATCTTGACAGTGTAATGCTAAACATTGGCTGTGAAAAACCTGCACCCATGCCCGCTGTAACTTGAAATGAGCCCGTGGCCAGGAAATGGAGTGCAGAGAGCACCTGCACTTCAGTGGGGATGGTATGCTGATTATGATATGCCAGAGTCAGTGCAGGATCCAGTAATGCACAAATTTCAAGACTAGTTGCACAAGTGAGTCTGTAATTGATAATGATGTGACGCTCCACCATGGTACGCAAATCCACAAGTGGTCTGTACACCGATGGGGCCCTTCCTCGCCACAAGGGTCTGTACCTAGGAGGAGTTGAAAACATGTGTGAGGAACACACATACATCGGCACACATTGCTAGTCATTCAGCACTGTTGGCATGATTGTCGTCGACACTAATGCATAGTGTGTGTGACATAACAGCAACTTGACCACAATGATAGATCAGGGCTGGTCAGGTGAGGTAATGTTAATTGTCACATGCCTATGGGTGTTTGGGGAACAATAGGGCCTGCATTGTGCATATGGGAGTTTTACAAATGCGTAGTTGTAGCCTAAATGTCTGCCCCATGTAATCCAGAACTTTCATTGCGGAAGTGACCTCATACCGCTAGCGGTCACGTAACAGCGTAAGGCGGTGTTTACCGCTGTGTGCAAATTCATTGGTTAACATGGATGTCAATGGGGAATCCTAGCGTATCATGATCGCCGTCGGTGGTGACGGTGCACACCACCGTGGTGCGTACGCGCACTCGTCAACCCAACTTCCCTGATTTTGTGCAAGCAAGTACTCCACTGAGTGTACTGCTGTGTCCTGCCTCTGGTCATGGAAGTGCCACATGTTTCAGGGTACAGGGCCCCGGCCTTCACCCAAGAGGAACTGGAGAGGCTCGTGGATGGGGTCCTGCCCCTGTACGCCAGGCTCTACAGACGGCCAGAGGTACAGGTGAGTAGGAGGATTGGGGGCCATGGATGTGTGTAATGGTTGGTGTTGGCTGCATACATGTGTGCACCCCTGACACTGGATGGGTCAGGGTTCCTGACATGCTGCGTGTGTATGTGCTGTTAGTCGGTTTGTACTGTCTGTCCCATAGTGGACGTATAGCCAGCTGTATATGATTGGCCAGTGCCTGACCTCTGTGTTAATTTCAGTGTGTCCCTTTTAGGTAAGCGCCCACCAGAAGAGGGGATTTTGGCATTGTGACCCTGGGGGTCTACAACCGGCGGAGTACCCACTGCAGGAAGAGGTGGGAGGACCTGCAACGCTGGGCACAAAAGATCTGTGAGGCCCAGCTGGGGAAGTCCTCCCAACGGGGAAGGGGTGCCCGTCGGGCACTGACTCCCTTATGCAACGCATCCTGGCGGTGGCGTACCCGGACCTGGATGGGCACAGCAGTCACAAGGGGGTGAGTACACATACCATATTTATGACCCTTGATGCATGTGTGTGTGTGTGTATGTGTGTGAATTTGGATTTATGTTGCCTAGTTGCAGGGACTATGACTGATGTCCATCTACATTATGGTCCCCGTGGGGAGTAGGGGTGTTTTGGTCAGGTCTACTACACGTCAGGTCCTTAAGTTATTTGGGGAATGGCTGTAGAACAGGGTTGTGGCCACTAGTCAGAGGCATAACCATGGGTATAGCGGTAGGTGCTGCCTGTTGGAGGGTCTTCTGGGTGAGTGTATGTGTGACCCACTATTGTACCTCCATTCAGCTATTTACAAGTGTCTCTCCTGTTTTGTCTCCCCATCCCTGTTCTCTTGTGTTGTCTGTGTACATCAGCATCATCTGGCAAGGGAGCTGAGGCACCGGCGATTGGGGATGCAGCGGCCCACGGATCCTCGAGGCAGAGTCGTCTGACGCCAAGGGGACCAGTGGGTTGGAGGGCGAGGGAAGTACCACGGGGGAGGCAACTACCACTGGAGGTAGTGACTCCGATACCTCCTCCGATAGGAGCTCCCTGGCGGTGGCAGACCCTAGTGGGCCCACACCTACTGTGTCATCTTCCGCCACCCCCCATACCATCACCGCCCTCCCATTTGCTCCCCACTGAGTTGCCCGTGCCCGCTCACCCAGAAGGGTGACCATCTCCTTCGCCCCAGGCACCTCTTCCCCTGCCCTAGTCAGCCCTGCTGCCCTCACGGAGGAGGCTATTGACCTCCTGAGAACCACCTCTGTAGGGCAGACAACCATCATCAATGCCATCCAGGGGCTAGCATCAGAGATGACCAATGCCTATCTGGATGGCATTCACAGTGCTGTGTCTGGCCTACAGAGATCTTTTCAGGCTCTGGCCTCCTCTTGGACGGCAGCCAGTGTCCCTGGTCATTCCATCCCCCCTCCAACCTCCTCTACCCCTTCCACTCTCTTCACCCGTCCACAGCACACATTCTGACACGCAGGGACACACATCAACACACAAGAAGCACACTTCAAAACACAAGCACCACACCTCCCACCTCAAGCATACACACAGCCAACATACACATGCACACACAACATCCACTTCCCCCAGTGTGCCCATCTCTTCCGCCTCCCTATCTGTCCCCTCTACATGCACACCCCCAGGCACTGCACCTTCATTCACTGTTGCTGAGCCTATTCCTGCAGTCACCACAATAGCACACATCCATACATTCACCCCAGACACCACACCTGCACTCACCACAACTACAGTTAGTTGACACATGCAGCACACTCACCAGACTTGCATACACACAGACAACATACATTCACACTGGCAACCTGTCTTGTCCCTCTGTGTCTATCCCCACGCCTCTCAAGACACTCAAACGCACCAAAACACCCACCCATCACACATCCACCACACCTCAGTATGCTGTCCAGTCACCTGCACCCACATCACGCACACCTAGACCACTTACCTCCACTCCCACGCTCTCCTCCAGGTCCAACCCAAATACACCAAAGAAACGTATTCTCTTCCTTGCTGACCTATTCCAACCCACTGGCCCACCCCGTCTCGTCCCTAAACATGCACACCTCCTTGCCCTGTCCACTCCTTCCACGTCACAGCCCGCCCCTGTCCCCCCTTTACATTCCCGTGCCCCTTCCCCAGAGAGGAAGAAGCTCCTTGCTGAGCCTGTTCCATCTACCTCCACCCGGTCCAAGCATACACTCCCCCACCTTCCAAGGCCAAACCCAAACCCCCTCCACCTTCCGAACGAAAATCTAAGCCCCACCCCCCACCAGCCCCTGCCCCTGTTCCCTGAGGTGCCTGGATGCCCCATTGTTGCCTCTATGAGGTTGAGTACCGTACCACTTGTGGGAGTCAGGTTGGGGCCATTGTGGCCCATCGGACTTGTCTTCAGACAAACTGGCCATTGGCCTTATATCCACTTCGGTTGCTCAGTGAGCATAATAAAGGTTAATGTGTGGTGTGTGTTTATGGAGGCACACTCTGGATCCATGGTCTCTCGTTTCATTGTTTGTGGGTGTGGGGCACATGAATGTACTTTGGACAGGTTGGATTTGCCTTGTGTCGGGTAAGTACCTCTTGCTGTGGGGTGTATGGCTTGTGCTGCTGTGAAGGGTTGTGGGAGCATTGCAGGGTGGGTGGAGTGGGTGGGTATGTAACTGTGCCCTTTCTTGCCTTGTTTCATAGGTTGCCGTACTTATCGTCGTCGTCGGTATATGGCAAGGAGCAGGGCTGGCATGATCTGCAGCTCTCTCTCCATGTCTGCTTCGGCGTGTTGTGTGAGCCTCCAGTGAGTGTTTCCTTATATTTTTTTGTTTCCGCCTGGCTTTGCGTGACGGTGGTTCCCACCCCGGAACTGATGGCGGTCTAGTGCTTCATTATTTGATGGGTGGGTAGGGCCTTTCCGTCGGCCTGTGGGCTGGCTCTGCCGTCGTTGTCGGCACTCCTCTGCTGGCGATGAGTAGTTTTCACGATGCCTGTGTTTCAGTTGGTTCATTATTTGGCGGTCCGGACCACACGTCTGTTAGCGTTTTTTACCGCCGCCGGTTTTGCGGTGTTTACTGCTGTGTTCATAATGAGGGCCACAGTGTTGCAATCTGTAAATGCATGGATTAGTAAAATACCATCACAAGCACTTTTGCCAAGTTTATTAGCATACTCACGGATAGGCAGTAGCCATTGATCTTTCCCAATACTAAAATCAATCCACAAAAAGATTTAAACTGCTAGATGCATAAAAAACAATAACTGCTACATCGGAATGAACAGTACGTATAGCTGTAGACTTCTGGCTACTTTCACCAGCATGCTCGTAATAATCGGCTTCTTTTTGATAACATGGACTGAGTTCAGACACATTCAGATTTTTTACAATATTCACCATGTTATCATCCTTTGTCAGTACTACAATTATACCCTCTGGTATCTCAAGACCCAAAAAGTTAGAAGCCAAGGATTGGAGCAAAAACAAGCACAAGCAAACCACATAGGTCTGGTCATCGCTAGAGCTATTGGTGTTGTCAAAGTTAATGTCTTTTAGCCATGTTGTACAGCATGTTGTACATCAGCACACCTGCTGTTTCAGCAACTTTTAGGTGAGCTGTCCAAAGGGCACACATGTGGGGCATTGAAACAGAAACTCTAGTACCATGATATGGAAGAGAAATACCTTTCAGGGAGCCTCAAAACTGGATGCGGCCCGTCCTTAAGGTCAGACTGGAATAACTGAGGCCCACAGATTAGATGGTCAACCAATAGCTGTGTCCAAGCTACCAGTAGGCAAGTTCATTTGGGCTATGCCGATCAAAAAATATATCTTTATGAGGCGTGAAGTACCTCCATCAAGTCCGAGAGTCATGTGTTTTCCAGGCATAGACCTGATTAGAACTAGAAATTAATGTGCTTAGGATGAACAGTTCCACTTTCCAGAGCAGCTATTGATGTTCTAGTCGTTATCTGACTTATTATTGTTGATTTGAATTTGTAAAATCAGTCTTCTAACTCACCCCACTCTGAAAGTTACTTGTCCTGACAGTGTGCATTAAGTATAATGTCTGTCTCCCCATGATGGCATTCTATGTAGGATGTTTTGCCTATTCCCTATTTCTGCTGTTTAGCACTGCAGCATCTTTATTTGTCTTGTGTGAGCTGTGGAAAACAACAAACAATAAAAAAATAATTTGTTTAAATAATTATTATGTGTCTCGTGCTTGTAAAGCAGTGTATGTGAACATGTTAATATCCATAGTTCTAGCTTGATCCTTGTCATGGGAATTGACATTTTACACGCTACTAACAGTGTTTAATAGGGCAAATATAATAATTTGATTTATTACTACAAGATAGCACATAGTGATAGAGTTAATATATGTGTGTTTTCTTTTTTGTTATAGTTTTACAGACACCTAAAGAAACTGACCACCTTGAAGAGGCAAAAGATATTCCGCCAAGACCCAACATGCTTGACTGCATTCCTACAGACTCACAAGAGAAGAAGGCAGTCTCCCAGTAGCACAAACAGAAACTGCCATGCCCCATGCAATGAATAAGGAATGTAGAATGTTCTGTGAAACCAAGTAGGATACAGATCCACTTGACTCAAGACCACAATATAAATATGCTGGATGGAAATGCCAAAAGACATCTATCTACAACTCCCAGATAAAGTTACATATGGGTCGGAGAAACTAAAACTAAACATCAAATTAATGACCCAAGAATTCAAATGCCCCCTTTCAAAAAGCAAACCTAACTTCTTGCTCATTTGGAGATTATCTTATAATTCCCTCATAAATTCTATGTGTACACCTAAATCAGTACTAAAAACTGACAATAAGGATGATTGTGTTCATGGAGCTATGCTGAGTGATTCCAGGCTCCAAGTCAGCATCACTAATAAAAGAAAAACAGAAACAATGGATGTAGTGGATTACATGCCAAAAAGGCAAAGACCCACAACACTTTTCCTGATAAAGAAGAATCCCTGAAGAAACAAGAATGTTCTATTCTGGCCCCAGATTATAACAGCTCTAAAGTCAAATCAAAGAATAAACAAAAGATGAAACAGAAACCCAATAATGGTCACAGCAAAAGGAAAACTGGATATAAAGAAAATAAAAATATGTCATTTAAAGTTCACCCAAATCTCCTCAGCTTGAAGATGGTTGAATCTTTTCATGTTTTCCAACAACTAGGAACGAAGGATGAGGAAAACAGTATAGTAAATGATTATGGGGAATGTGCAACTCCACTTTCTGCAGACGAACAGCCTAGCGACACTGAAGCCCTCATTACGAGTTTAGCGGTCCGAGGACCGCCATGGTGGAGGTGGTGGTCAAACCACTGCAGACCCAGTGAAGAAGACCGCCATATTATGAGCATGGCAGTGTTCCCAATGGACACAACCAATATACCGTCAGTACCACCATTGTGGACGGACTGCCACGGTCGGCGGCAGGCATCTCCAGTCTCGTGGGGACCATATTACTGCCGAACATATTATGAGGTTACACACGGCCAGGATATCCGGCGCTGTTGGACCACCACTAAAACCCTGGCAGAAACAACCAGTATAAAAGGAGACATTCACCTTCAGCAACACAATCATGTCCGGAGCCACCACTGACCCTGAATTTGAAATCTTCCCACTGCTCCTGATTGGCCTACGACTTCAGAACCAGCGACGAAGACAACAACCGTAAATACACACACCGAGCAAACTAACACCCGTACCAACACACATACACACACTAACACACACGCACACACAACACAATGCCACACAACACCATCACAACACATCACACCGAGTATAATGCACAAAGAAACCACACAATATATGCTGCAACACACTCACATCACATACACAAAACTAACAAAAAACAAATTACACTAATGCAACACTGATTTTTTGGCAGGGGGAGGGGCATCAACAACACCAAGGGGGACAAGGGACGTGGAAGGGCTAGGGTCGGGGAGTGCACAGTGCATTTTGGGGTATCACGGGGTGGGAGAGTGGTAAGGAAGAGAGAAAACTCATAAAGGAATCTTTTCTTAGGGACACAAGGGCGGTCATGGGAAAAGCTTTTGGGAGTAGAGGGAGAGGGAGAGGTTGTGAGGTGTGTTCGTGTAGGTGTCTTTGGTACAGGTGCGTGGGTGGAAGGCATGTGTGTGCTTGGCGTCTGTTGGCTGTGTGACAGCGGACAAATAGGTGTCTTGGGAGGAGGGGGGAAGGAGGTGCAAGGAGATGCCATGGTGGATGGGTGACTGTTGGGGTGGTGCCTGCAGGTGATGTGGATGTGCTGCACGTGGGGGTGTTGGTAGTTGTGGTGAATGAGGTGGATGTATGCGGGTCTTGAAGTGTGATGACTGCGGGTATGACAAGACTAGTGGCTGGATCAGGGAGTGTTGGTGCTGTGCCAGCAGGTGTGAGTGGTGTAGTGTCTGTGAGGGAGGGGGTGGTGTGGGGGTCAGTGTAGGGAGTGGATGTTGTGTGTGCAGGTGTGTGTTGCCTGAGTGCATGCCAGTGGTGGGTTTTATGGTGCTTGTGTTTGTCACTACGAACTGTGTCCGTTGAGGTGGATGAATGGTGGTCTGACTGTGTGCTCTGTATCGGTGTGGGGAGAGGTGTATGGGATTAGGCACAGGTAGCTGGTGGGGAGACGGAAGAAGAAGGGGCACTGGCTGCCATCAGAGCCTGAAAGGCTCTCTGCAGGTGAGACAGGGCACTGTGAATGCCTTCTTCGAATGCATTACTCTGCTGTACCTGAGCTGCCAGTCCCTGGATGGCATTCACCATGGTTGTCTGACCCACAGAGTTGGACCTCAGGAGGTCAATAGCCTCCTCACTGAGGGCAGCAGGGCTGACTGGGGCAGGGGCAGAGATGCCTGTGGCGAAGGAGACGCCCACCCTCTTGGGTGAGCAAGCATGGGCAAGTGGGTGGGGAGCTACTGAGAGGGCGGTGCTAGTAAGGGGGATGGCGGATACGGATGGTGCAAGGGTGGTCCCCGATGAGTCCGCCACCACCAGGGAGTGTCCACTGGAGGAAGAATCTGAAGATGATGTTGAAGAACCGGTCTCCCCCCGGCACTCCCCTCGCCCTCCGTTCCACTGGGTCCCTCAGCCTCGCTTGAGCTAGCTTCCAGGATCCCGTGGACTGCCGCATTCCCCACTTGTCTGTGCCCATTCTCCTTCGCCAGATGATGCAGATACACACAAAGGGAGAGATGGGGGGGTGCGAAAAAGAGAGGTAGGGAAACGTACATATCACACTTTACATCTCATGTCAGGGAAAGCATTGCCATTGCAAGGCACTCCAAGTCTGCCACTACCTATTGCACATGCAAAGCCGTACGTCTCACTTTACTTCATATGTGCATACAACTAGGAATATGGACATGTGGAGGCTGTGACAGCCTAGAACATATGACACTTCACCTCAAGTTGTCACATTAGTTAGGTCACTGGGCCATCATCTGAACTAGTAGCACACCATTTGAGTAAGGCCTAGTCCACACACTGACATCTAAATGAGCAGTACTTGCTGTACCATCAGCCCTCATCTCAGAGCTATTAGCAGTATCCCATTGTTGTTTCGCAACACATCCCTAAACTCTGACAGTGAGGCATGATTTCATAGTCAGCTATCAGTCCAATACTCCAGTCAAATTGAGGCCCTTCTCATGGAGGACATGTTAAGCCAGACCCACATACAGTCAATGGCAGCTACTGTACCATGCCAATGCAAACGCAGTTGCAGTAGGGGACTTACATAGATGGAATAGTATTGACAGCTCTGATACAAAAATGGATGTGTATGGAGCTGGTCATACAGAATGAATAGGGTGTCGAAGCAGGCCCACCCATGTCAAGTTTGGAAGTGCACTTCTCTAGCACCACTGCCTTGTCACACTTACTCCATGGTTACCCTGGCAGGATCACTGATACACATAGTCGATGTGCACCTTAATGTGTCCACATTCACAGTATGCAGCCACCCAATCCCATTCAAGGCCTGTCAGATGCCAGTTTACTTTCAGTACTTATCCCCTTGTGGCTGCTGTGCTGCCCTCAAGCGGCCATGCACCTCAGGGTAGGCCACTGCCGAATTGCGGGCCATTGGGGGGTGGGAGGGTCAGGGTCCGAAGGGCACCCTGTCATAAATGGGAGGACATCCCCAGCTGGGCCTCTGCAATCTTCTGGGCTCAGTGTCTCAAGTCCTTCCACCGCTTTCTGCAATGGGTGCTCTGCCGGCTATGGCCCTCCAGGGTCTGCACTTACTTGGCGATGGTCCTCCAAAGCCCCTTCTTCTGATGGGCGCTGACCTGGATGGGTGACACAGACAGGAGGAGAATGTGACTAGGAGTGGCACTACATCGACAGCAGTGGCCTACATACACCACACACACACACACACATCGCCATCCACATCTATCTAAACTGATCAAACTTCATGTATCCATGCCCCCAGCATGTATGCACACCGTGGCCGGTATGGCACGTCACTCACAGCGACACACCCCTATCACACCCGCCAATGGCATGGTGCTCACCTGTTCCTCTGGTGTCCCATACAGATGTTCATACGGGGGTAGGACCCCTTCCACCAGTTTCTCCAGTTCTTGCTGGGTAAAGGCTGGGGCCCTATCACCTGCAGGACGTGGCATAATGGCTCCCAGAGACAGTACACAGCAGCTCACATAGTGGAGGTCTTGCTTGCAGGAGTGTCAAGAGTCAAGTGAGATAGTTTGCAGAAAATGGTGGTCACGGCCGCTGCGTACAGGACCGTCACCTCTGGTGGTGATCATCATTGGCCCCAGTTCCCATAGGCAGCAATGGCAACCAATGAGAAGTTACACGGCGGTTACGACCGCCTACCGCCATCACGGCGTACACCGGCGGATTTGCATCACTTCCAACTGTCCTGTGCTGCTCGGAAGGCAGCTGCTATTTTATGTACAGGTAATGGGTTTATTTGATAAATGTAAGTGTGTTGTGACACTGAAATGTCCCGATTAGTGCACAGGCCCATGTATGTATGTCATTCACTGCCACATACATGTGGGATACAACACATATGTAACATGAAGAGAATATGCCCCTACATGCTGGCCCTTTGGTTGTTTTGCTACCTATTTCACTGTCATATGTACATGCTTGTCTCTTGCGGGGCACATATATGCACACTACCTGCAACATCACACATGTATTGGTTGACACATACCATGTACAGCATGCCATTAATGACACTCCTACATACCCTTTGTAGTTACTGTCACCCATTCAGTCATGTCTGAATTGTTTAGTGTGTATCACTATATATTGTACTGATAACATGCTTTACCAGCACATCACATGAAACAATATTTCCCTCTCCATCCTAGATACCATGTAATGAGGAGAAGGAGGAATGAACCAGTGTACAGTATGGTAGTCAACCTCACCACCTTGGAGGAAAGACACATCGTGCAGACCTACAGATTGAATTGTGTCACCATCATGGAACTCTGTACTTAGTTGGAGGAGGATCTACTGCCTGCCATCTGCAATCCCAATTCCATCCATCTCATGGTCCAAGTGTTGTTGGTGCTGCACTTCCTTGCCATAGGGTCCTTCCAGTTTACAGTGGCTTGGTTAAGGGATGTCACGGCCCATGTTTAGCATTGTGCTGTGGGATGTACTGTCAGCTTCCGAGAAGCACCTGGACAGCTACTTCTGGTTTCCCCAACCTATGGATTTGGTCATTGTGAAGGCTGACTTCTATGAGCTGGGACACATCCCTCACATAAAAGGGGCTGTTGATGGTACTCATATTGCTTTGGTTCCTCCATTTGTCAATGAACAGGTCTATCGGAACCAGAAAAACGTCCACTCTATAAACGTGCAGGTGGTGTGCTTGGCAGACCAGTATATCCCCCAGGTCACTGCCAAGTTTCTGGGACCTGTCCATGTCACCTACATAATGAGGAACAGCAATATCCAAAACATTATGGCACCTCTACAACGAGAGAGGAGTTGGCTAATTGGTAGGTATCTGTGTGGATGTGTGTCACTGTTGTTGCACCTGCCAACACTATCTTCCATGTGTCTGTATCTGGTTGTTAACAGTTCCTGCCTCTATTCACACAGAAGACTCTGGATACCCTAACCTTCCCTGGCTGTTGACACCAGTGAGGTACCCTGCCTCCGATGCAGAGACACATTACAATGAGGCCCACTGTAGGACAAGGTGTGTGATTGAAAGGATATTTGGCCTATTCAAGGCAAGATTTAGATGTCTCCACATCTCAGGAGGTGCCCTCCTCTACTGTCATCAAAAGGTGTGTAAGATAATTGATGCTTGGTGCATGCTCCACAATCTGGCCCTCAGACTTCACATCCCATTACTGGCAGATGAGGAGGTGGCTTCTCGACCTGTGGGTGGTGATGGACACATGGAGAGTGATGAGGAGGCAGATGAGGATGGTGCAGCTGAGTCCAGGACGGAGTTGATCAATCAGTACTTCCAATGACAGGTATGTTGTCTGTGTGATTTTGTAAATGACATCTTAGCACTTGGATAAAATGAAATGTCCATCCTGGCCAGGTTTGTCAGTGGGGATGCCACATTTACCCTTCCCATATGTAGCTGATGAATGACAACTGATTGTATGTCTGCAGCAATTTATGTGGTCAACACACTGCCATTTTGACCATCTATAGTTTGGCAGGTTTACATCTACTTGGAACTATCCTGCTATGTGCAATGTGTCATGTCATCTCCTGTCCAGACGTGAGGCATGCTATGGATGGTATGAAGAGTTTCATTACATATCCTACCTGCTGGTTGAGGCATTGATGGCAATTTGTACCGCATACAGTTCGAGGTTTTGTTTTCAGCCCATTCCAGATGTCAGCTACATGTTTTTGGTTATGAATGTATTGTATTTTTTGATGTAGAGGTGCAATGTGATATGCCCTTTTTCCTAGTCATATGACAATGACCATCACAGCAAGTTGCTGTATATGTGCATGGGGTGGCACCTTGACTCTCATCCTGATTTGTGTCCCTTTGTTGTAGTTTTTACAGATTGGACACTGGGTCTACTCCGGTGTGTGGCTATGCTACTGACTCTCCATTGATACCACTAATAAGCCATCTGTGGTGTCCTAAGTTCCCTGCAGAGGATGCATGCCTCTACTGTGATTTGCACAGGATGCGGGTAGATGGGTGGTACGTGACATGTAATTTAAGTTTGTTAATATTTACACATCATACAATGAAGATACATATGCACTTTATGTGCTTTTCAGTGTTTATTGTGCATATTGGGTTGAACAGTTTATGAGTGGGGTCATGCTGGATGAAATCCTCATTGTAGATGGTCTAACTGTAGGTACTACAGGTCCAGTGTCCAAGGACCTTATGAAAAGGTGAGTTATGGCATTGGATAGTCAACACGGTGTGACAGTGGCACATAAGGGAGAATGTTGAGGGGAGATTTACTTCCTGGCGGTGGTTTTTGTCTTGGCATCTGATCCAGCAGAATGCCTGGATGGACGACTATGTTTTCAGGGAGGGGGGGTCCTCAGCTACAGAGGGAGGGGTGTCAGTGGCCTGTGGGTCCCCTGGCAGGGCCTCCAGTCCACTGGCTGCTGCAGTAGTAGGTGGCTCAGATGCTGGGTTGCCAATGGAAGGGGCCTGCTGGTTAGTGGAGGTGGGATGCAGGATGTTGGGGAGGTCCCTGAGCACCCCTGCAATGGTGACCATGGAGGCATTGAGAGTCTGCCACTGCTGCATGGCCTCCTGGTGGTATTCCCTCTGCAGTCTTTGGTTTTCTCCCAAGATGGCAATTATTTGGCTCATCTTATCCTGGGATTGCTGGTATGCACCCAGGGCTTGTGAAATTGACTCCTGGTCAGTTGGCTCCCTTGGCTGCCCCATCCTTTACCCCAAAGTTGCCCTCCCACGCCTCCTGCCCCCCTGTGCGTGTGCCACAGGCATGGTGTGCCAACTCCCAATGTCACCAGGACCTTCATTGTCTTGGGTTTAAGGGTTTGACTGTGGTCCCTGTACTGCGGGGCACACAATTGACTGTCCTGTCATTGTGACACAGGTCTGAGGTTAGCTGTGATGTTGTTGCCACTAGGTGGAGGGGGTTGGTTATGGGCCGGGTGAGGCTGAGAGTGGAGGACTGGCCAGATGTCCCCGATGGGCCAGGTAAGTTGTCGCTGTCCATGCATCCTGAGGTGTAGTCGCCACTGGGGCCTTTATCCTGGGAGGGCTGGCTGTCTCTGGCATTGTCTCCATTGTGCCAGACACTGGGATACCTGGGAAAGGAGTGGAAGAGTGTTTCCCGATGAAGATGTGATTGGTTGTCTGTTTGTCTGATGCATACAGTGGCATCACTTGATTCCCACTTATGACAATGACAGATGCAGCACTTCGAGCATTGTTTGTGGATTGTGAGGGGGATGACACATTACATTGTGAAATGGGGCATGGGAATTGCATAGCTGTCATTGCCATGAATTTTCCTCATTCTATGCATCCAGTTGGTGTGGGGGGTGCAAGGGTTGTACATGCAGGTGTTGTATTGTACAGTCCGGTTTACAGGTATTGCAGTGGATGTGTAGGTGCAATATGGGAGTTGTAGTGTTTGTTATTGGCATTGCTCTCCATGCACTTGGGATGTACTGTGTGGGCATTGTGCCTGAGTGGTGTTGTTGCATGTTGGGGAGGGGTATTAGGTGATTGAATGTGGGATGGAGTGGTTGATAGAGTGATTTGGGGAGTGACAGGGTGGTGAGGAAGCATGCTGGACAGGAGTAGCTGGTGCCAGGGGTGTGTTGGTTACTTACCAGATTCCAGTCCTCCAGGTATTCCAGTCAGGCCCTAAGGATGCAGTATTACCAAGACCTTCTCCTCCCACAATGTGAACTCTGGGGGAGGAGGTGGGAGTCCAGCCCCAGTTTTTAGAACAGCGATCTGGTGTTGTGATGTCTTGGAATGAACCTTCCCTCATAGGTCATTCCACCTCTTCCTGATGTGCTCCCCTGTGCGTGAATGGTTGCCCACTGAGTTGACCCTGTCAACAATTCTCTGCTATAACTCTATTTTCCTGGCAAATAAGGTTTGCTGTACCTGTGCTCCAAGCATTTGTGGCTCTACCCTGATGATTTCATCAAAAATGACCCTCAGCTCATTGTTTGTGAAGCATGGGTGTTTTTGACGTGACATTGTGTTGTGGATGATGGTGTGTGTTGTGTGCAAGGGCACAGTGTGTGGTACTTGGTGGAGTGGGGGGAGTTTGGTTATGTGCGCTGTTGTTATGTGGTGTTTTTCTGCAGTGGCGATGTGTGTATTGTGTAGCTAGCGCAGTGGGTTGGTGTGTGATGCGTGTGTAGTGTGATGGTGGTTATGGTATTGAAGTGCTGTGCTTCCTTGTGTGCGCTCCTCTCTAATAGTGTATGGTTCTCTGGTTGCAAAGGTTTGTGGGGGGGTGTGGGGGTGTGTTATATGGTGCAGTGAGAAGGTGTATGTGAAGTGTGTATGTGTCTCAGGTGTGGGGTATTTGTACTGTCCATTGTGGTGTTGTGTTCTGACTGAGGTGAGTTTTGAGCGCGGCGGTTCGGACCAATGCCGTGCAACTTCTACTGTGCTGCTTTGTGGATCGTAATATAGAGGGTGGGATGTGGTCTGAGTGGCGGTGCTGGTGGTGGGACCTCCTCTTTCCCACCCTCAGTTGTTCTTGCGGTGTCGGATTTGTGATTGTATTTTGGCAGTCTTCAATGTGGACTCTTAATACAGCGGGCGAGATACCGCCAACACTGGCAGTCTTTTGGCACTCGCAACCGCGGAGGTCTTGCCAAAAGACCGCCAAACTCGTAATGAGGGCGTGAGTGTTTGATTACAAAGTCTCATGCAAAGCCTCTGCTTGGCACACAAAAAAAGTGCTCCTAAAAAAAGAGGGCAATGGTATCTGTAAACAGAGAAACTATGGTTGAAAGAGACCGATTCACCGATGTTTTTGAAAATTCGAAAAATTTACTTTCCACAGAAGGCCACCTTGTTTGCATAGAATGTTTGGTTATAAAGATCCATATAAAAGTAATTGCTGTGAAATTAGCAACATCTTATGCTTTCCAAATAGCCCCAGTATACCAATCAGACAGCGGTGCTTGCAAACAAAGAAATTGTTGTTGACAACCACTGGATTCCCGTCCTCCCCCACACCCCGTGGTTACTCTGACAGTAAAGAGCTGGGTCTGAGCTTTCAAACTGGAAAGGAGAGAGTGGAGTAGAAACAGAGTCGCCATGCTGAACATGCCAGAATCCAGGCAAACTCTTATCAGAGATGAGAGCCAGATCACCCTCTAAAAAGGGTTTTATTTTGTATAAAAGACTCGTGGGAAGGAGCTGCAAATTAAATGAGAGCATAAACCTGGCCGTATTCCTTCAAAGTGCCATCATCCTGCTATTTTCACTGACCTCATTGAACCAGTCTGAATGAACAACTTATTGCTCAACCTTCATGCAGTGATGATTCTGCTATCTCATCCTGTTCCAATGCATGGAAGAATGGTACTTGAGTTCGTGCTTGCCCTTTCTCAACCCAATGAGAAGCTTGAGGCTTCTTTCTCCAATTGCAAGGGGTTGTGACCTGAGCAAATGGCTGTGATCCCTGATGGCTGTTTGAGAAGCAGGAAGGGGCTCAGTAGGTGGTTGCAGATTGTCTTGATGTAATCTTGAAGCTTGCCAAGTGCCTATCTTACTTGCACATTTAGGCCCATATTTATACTTTTTATGCAGCGCAAACATACAAAATACAATTGTATTTCGTGAGTTTGCGCCCCTTTTGTGTCAAAAAATGACGCAAAAGCAGCACTAAAAAAGTAGAAATATCGTCCTTAGTATGTAAATATCCAATAAAGTTCAATATTCTGTTTCATAACGGTATATTTTGTGTTGTAAATTGTGGCTGGTGTGGCAATAGCAAATTAAATGTTACTCATATAAGACAGGCTAAAATAATCCAAAACTCAAGGGTGCACTTTAATCAGCAGAATAATGCCATAGAAAAAAGAAGAGGAAAACTTAGGGGCATATTTATACTCCGTTTGCGCCGGAATTGCGTCGGTTTTTTTTACGCAATTTCGACGCAAAACTAACTCCATATTTATACTTTGGCGTTAGACGCGTCTAGCGCCAAAGTCCATGGAGTTAGCGTCATTTTTTAGCGTGGACACCTACTTTGCGTTAATTATATGCAAGGTAGGCGTTCCCGTCTAAAAAATCGACTCCGAGGCATGTGCGTCGGATTTATACTCCCGGGCAAAAATCACGCCCGGGAGTGGGCGGGTAAAAAAAAATGACGTACGGCCGCTGTTGCGCTGTTTTTTAGCGCCTGCAAAAGGCAGGCGTTAAGGGACCTGTGGGCTCTGAAGGAGCCCAGAGGTGCCTTCCCATGCCCCCAGGGACACCCCCTGTCACCCTTGACCACCCCAGGAGGACACCCAAGGCTGGAGGGACCCATCCCAGGGACATTTAGGTAAGTTCAGGTAAGTGTTTTTTTTTTTTTTTTTTTGTGGCATAGGGGGGCCTGATTTGTGCCCCCCTACATGCCACTATGCCCAATGACCATGCCCAGGGGACAGAAGTCCCCTGGGCATGGCCATTGGGCAAGGGGGCATGACTCCTGTCTTTGCTAAGACAGGAGTCATTTCTATGGGGGTTGGGAGTGAAAAAATATGGCGCAAATCGGGTTGAGGCGAAAAAATTGCCTCAACCTGACTTGCCCCATTTCTTGACGCCCAAGCCCCATATCCCCCTACGCCGGCGCTGCCTGGTGTACGTCGTTTTTTTTAACGCACACCAGACGGCGCCGGCGGCTAACGCCGGCTAACGTCATTCAATAAATACGGCGCCCGCATGGCGCTTCAGAATGGCGTTAGCCGGCGCTAATTTTTTTAACGCAAAACTGCTTTGGCGCAGTTTTGGGTCAAAATGTATAAATATGGGCCTTAGTGTTGTGAAAGTTACATGTATGCCCATTCTTGAGCATACAAAAAAGCGTTGAGTGTAAATACTTACCTTGAATGGACCAACTGAAGTGATTTAAGCCCAATTTAGAGTTTGGCAGAGCGGGTACTCCCTCCCTATCATTTCAGAGTACCTTCTCCACCTAACTGAAGGTATAACTGCCTCCTTGAGAGTCGGACGGACTTTCAGTATGTCGATGGCCATAACTGCTCTGTCTTTCTAGTTTGTACTGTATGTTACCACAAGATAACACCTGGTGGTGAGGGACAGTAAAAATTGCAAAATGACCACCACGCCACGGAAGAAAGCTTCCATGGCTTGGAGAGCGTTGTTTGTTTTATTTTCAATATCAAAATCCTGCTTTGGGGTGCCATGACAGCAGTTCCTGGAAATGCAACATATGTCTGCTGAACTGCCAGACATCTCTAAATTTGGCAGGCAGAGAGCCCTTGCTAAGGTGGGAGTAAATGATTTCATGGCGACAGTATTAATTCAGTCCACCGAGCTCTAAATAGCCCGACTTCCTTTAGACAACTCTGGGATTCTCCTCTCGTTTGGAAAAAATGAGGGCCAAATGATGCATGATACAGCACAATTTTCAGCAAAAATGCCTATAATTGTGGAGGCTCTTATGCAGAATTTATGTATTATTCCTGTGCTTCGGTGTCCTCCCAGGCAACACCTATCCACCCACACCAGTGTTCACCCTACAAAAGAAAACTTGCAAAACATGGCAGAAAATCTGTGGAATTTTCAAAACAAAGAGGAGCTTTTTAATACTCTTTTTGCGCCGAATTTGCGTCAAAAGTTTTTATGCAAATTTGGCGCAAACCTAACACCATATTTATACCTTGACGCCCGACCCTACGAATGTAAAAATTCTGCTGTGTGCGTCATTTTCTGGATGCATGAAACCGCCTTGCATTAATGACATGCAAGGTAGGCGTTCCCGTCCAAAAAATGACTTTAAGGCATGTGCGCCTTATTTATACTCCCACGTCATTTTGACGCACAGGAGGGGGCGGGCCTTAAAAAATGGCGCCTGGGTCAGGGCAGGCGTTAAAGGACCTGTGGGCTCATTTCCATGGTCTCTGACCATGGAAGCAGTCCAAAGGTGCCCTTCCCTGCCCCCAGGGACACCCCCTGCTACCCTCGCCCACCCCTGGATGACACCCATGGATGGGGGAACTCATCCCAGGTAAGTACAGGTAAGTAGAAGTAAGTTTTTTTTTTTTTTTTTTAAGTGGGATGGGGGGGCCTAACTTGGGCCCCCCTACATGCCACTGTGCCCAATGACCATGCCCAGGGGACATAAGTCCCCTGGGCATGGCCATTGGTCATGGGGGCATGACTCCTGTCTTTCCTAAGACAAGAGTCATTTCAATGGGGGTTGTGCGTCAAAAAATCGCGCAAGTCCGGTTAGAGCCATGATTTTTTACTCTAACCTGACTTGCACTATTTTTTTACGCACAACCCCCGTTCTTCCCTACGCCTGCGTTGCCCGGTTGGAGTAATTTTTTTTTACTCTAACCTGGCCGCAGCGCCAGCTAAAGTCAATCCATAAATAAGGCGCCCGTCTGGTGCTTTGGAATGGCGTTAGCCGGCTGTAAATGTTTGGACGCAAACCAGCGCCGGCGCTGGTTTGCGTCAAAAAGTATAAACACGGGCCTTAATGTACAAATTGGATAAAGAGCAATATACGTCAAAATATTATCATACAATGTCTCATTGCCTAGTATTTTGCAAACATCTCACAGCATTTTGTTTGACAACAGTCACAATATTTTATTTTGGTTCAAGGAAAATTCAAATAGTGAGAATAATATATTCGTACAAATATATAAAGGTATATATCTGTTGCAAAATATATATATATATGTTAGTTCTCACATAACAAAAGATCTCATGATTTAAAATCAACAGAAAAACACCTTCTCCTAAAACAAATAAACCACCTGCAGTATTTATCAATTTAAGCCAGTCTTTACTTTAAAAGCTGCTTTATTAAAGCTTGGCACACTAAAACTGGTTAGATTAAAATTATCATTAGGAGTTCATGAAAAACAGTCTACAATTAAAGTCTTCTATGACATTTGTAAAGGTATTTGAAAATTACTGGGACTCACAAAGGTGACGAAAGAAAAAAACAGATATGGGATAGGAGTGGGTGTAATTTGCTGTAGCAAAATTATGTGAAATTACAGCAAAATTATGTGAGATTAGTCGGAATTGCATGAGACGAATAGCCCAGCATTTAGCACTATTTCCTTAGTGCAAAATGCACTTTTGTGTCCAAAATGAACCCAAGTATGCTTTTTGTTCTAAGAAACTAGCTCTAAATGCAACAGCACATAATCAACAGCAGCTGCTTGCACTGCGTGTGTTGCTCCTGCGGTAGGACTTTTGTGCTATATTACTCATAATCACGTGAACTGGTGCAATCACATATTTTTTGGTAATTGTATCTCAAAAGAGTAACACAAAATTATCAAAATTACTCAGCCATATTTAAAATTTCACCCAGGCCTAACATAAGTTGAATTTGATATGCTATCCTAATGACAAGGACAGTAGTTTTTCTCTGAAAATCTATCTTTGGAAAAGCTCAGTTCAGATAGCATTCGGAAGATACATTGAATCAAAGGGGCAGATTTAAGAGCCCCTAGCGCCTCCTTGCGCCACATTAGCATCATTTTGTTTTACGCTAATGTGGCCCAACGAGACCAAAAGTACTGCACCAAATTTACAAAGTGGCACAATGCATGTGTTGCGCTACTTTGTAACCCTTTACGCTACATTACTTCTGCGCCAGGCATAATGTATGCAAAGGGGGCGTTTCCCCGTGGGGGGGGGAAAAAGGGCACAAAGAAATCTAAGAGATTTATTTTCGTAATTGTTTTGGCACTTGTAACGCCTGCTCAAAGCAGGTGTTAAAAGAAGGCCCACCATTGCTTACAATGGGCCTCAAAGGTCTTTGCAGGGTTAGTGTCAAAAAAATTTACGCTAATCCTGCAAACCTCCGAACTAGCGTCAAAAATTGTGACACTAGTTCCCTAATTACCGCCATGGTGCGCCGTATCTTAGATACGGCGCACACATGGTGGCATCGGGGGGCGCTAAGGAGCACAAGAAAATCGGCGCTGCACTGGGTGCAGCGCTACATTTCCTAAATCTAGAACAAAATGTTTCTCACTACCAGGTTATAAGTACAAACTAAAAATGATCTCTACCGCAACAGCAGTTGAGACCTATCTGAAAAGATTTTGTAACTTGGTCATTTCATGAGTTGAGAGGGCCAAGAATTGAAAAATGCTCTAATCGTTTTATTGGGAAATGGCAAACCCCTATCAGCTTGATTGTGAACTTCAATGCAGCCTATTTTCCTCAGGAAGTACTGAATGTATGTTATTTACAGAATTCACTTGAATTTCCATTCCTAGGAAGTTCACTAAGGTCTTTTATAGTAACTTTGAGAGTTGAGGACCACAAATGCCACAGTAAAGGGACATAACCTAATCTCTAAATTTCTCAAAAACATCTACCTCAATCTCTTGGTGGAGATCAAAAGTTGGATTAAAGTATAGAAAAGGTCACAGTATGTCACATGAATATATTTTCCTCAATTTGCATTGTATTCACCTTAGAATAAACTCACACACTTGCTTCATATGAAGCCACCACTGCATTTCTTGAATGAGAAGACTGGCATATTAGATGGTATAGACTACAACCATGATTTTTGCAAAGCTTCCTTCGACACCATTTAATTTGGCTTTTTTAGTAATGTTAGTTCCCAGTTCACATTTGCATAAAAAATGAAAACATAAGGAAGCGTAACTTCTCCTGCCTTGATTGTGTTTAGTTTCACAGGCTTTGGCCCTATGGAGATCTTAAATGTATCAATAATAATTTTCTAATTAAGTTAGTCCATAAACACCACTAATCTTGCATATGAGAAAAAGGGATGATTCTTTTGTTGATTATAGGAGGATACAAGAGCACCTTTTGCGCTCCCCTGCCCCCAAAGCTCACTTCTAGATATCCTGCTGGTAAAATCTGCCAGAATTTATAGTAGAAAACCATACAATGTTTACCATGAGATGCAGATTTTGAGCAGAAAGCACCAGTACTGCGTGTTATTCCTCAGACACGCTGAGTAGGTGCAGTTTATTGCACCTGATAAATTGTGAACCCCACGGAGTTGGATTTTATCTGGGGTGATAAATAGAACAAACCCTTCTGCTGCAGTCATAATCGGGGCTGTAGTGCTATGTGTATTTCACCACCTACTCCATTTTCACCACTTTTGTGCTTAGCTTCAGACGCCATCACAGCGGCAGCGCAGGGTTTTTCCGCACTGAGCTTGTTTTCCACACAGAACATGTTTGTGCTTTTCTCACCAGCACAGGGTTGCACCGTGTTGGAACACAACATAGGGGATGTTGAAGGTAGACGTGATGAGAGAGCCTCAGCCTGGGAATTTTTCATCAAAGAAAAGTACAGCTCCTCTGTCTCTGGAATGCGCATTGGGGCAGTGCTCGCTCCTTTGCATGTTTTCGACGCAGACCGAGTACAGCTAGCACTTGAATTTCATAACTGAAGGGGGAGAGATTGCTAGAATCTTTCTCTTGAGTTTGGTTAAGGTGTTTAAGGTGGCCAAACTTGGCATTGAAGTAGAAGGAGCTTGTCTGAACGTGGATGCACAGTTCAGGGAAAGAATCCCATGTAAGGAAAACCTCCTGCCACTGCCATTCAGGGTTCCTCGCTTGATCCTGGCAAGGATGAAGGATTCAACCCCCATGGTGATGCGTTATAATTCTTAATTAGTTAATGACTATACAAATACATATTCATTGCATTTATTCATTGTTGATGTATTGCACAGTTTCTGCCTGTCATTGTTTAACTGCTTTGAGTATTTTGGCATCTATACGTGTTTCACTGTATTTAAGGTAAATGCTCATGTGCATATTTTTGTGTGCTTTTATTTGATACCTGGAAAGTGCCTTGCTGAATTCATTACTACGACTAAGAGTGCTGCATTAATTGGCTTTGTTTCCTCTTAGTTCAAAGTTGAGCAACACACCTTGGCGTCACTGCAGGATTTTGAAGTAAAAGATTAAAAAGTGAAAATGTTTTGCAAAAATTCAAAGGCAGTTTCCCAGGTGCCAGATAACCTACCAGGGTGGGAAAAAAGCACCCTATAATGCTCTTGCTAATTAATGGGTGTGCGGTGCGGGGTTATGTGGAAATTGGGGCATATGTCTTGTGGATGCTGAACCAACTCAGGTATTAAACTGCTTGCAAAAACTGCCCATAGTTAAGGGGTTCTGAATTATCTCTCTTAGGCAGACGGGGCTGGATCCTATTATCTGCTTAAAGAAAAATGCATGAGAAATGTGTTCAGTTAGAACAAGAAAATCAGCAATTGGAGAGGCAGCTAGTTGAAGCCAAGTATAACTCAACCATGCAGTCATATCAGAATAAATAACTGCAATATAAAGTTGATACTTACCAGTCCGTGGCAGAAAAAGCAGCTGTGGGAATTGCTCAATAAAGTACAAAAAGCGCAAGGGAAGAGTTCATAAAAAGAAAGTTAATTTAGCCATTGCTAAAGCAGTGCTAGACTGGAATCCGGAAGCTTGGGATGCAAATATTTGGGATTCCAATGATTTTTAAGATTCTAGTGAAGAGCCTCATCAAAATGGTGGTCAGGGCGAGGCAGACAAACAGAAAATGATTGATTCGCAGCCCATACACAGACGAAAGTTACAACATGGACCTCAATACCATGGGGGGGTGCAGACATGGACTCTCTAGCAGATTATATACAACAATAGGTAAATGACATCATAGACAGATTTAGGCAGAGGTCTGGGGGAAACATTATTTACATGGATGGTGCGGTTATTTGGCACAGGAGCATCCAGAGTGATGGTAGATGTAGGAAACGCGCTGAATTTTGCATACTTAGCACTGATCCCATTGTACAGGATCAGTTTAGGGGTTATCAGGGTAACCAACAGATCACCCTACTGCAGTTAGCAGTCATGGGGTGTAATCAAAAGTATTCTACAGTCAGATTGGCCACAAAATGATAAGCCCTGGTATACATTAAGAAATGAAATGCAGAGAATTAAGGAGGAGGGAATGAAAACTGCCGTTTTCCTGGGTGATGCTCACTGTCCTTTAGACGGGCCGCTCTCTGTATCAATGTGAAACAAAATAATTTGCTTTCCTCCTCCAGCCTACAAACATATAATAATGATCCTATTAATCAATCATACAGGTAACCCCTTAAAAGATGTCCTGGAGGCAGTTTGTGAGTTGAGAGAGCTTGGAGTCTGGATGAAACCTGGGAGACCCTTGAGGTCTGAAGGCCACACAGATAATAACAGAGTATTTTGGAGAGATATGTTTATGGCATTGCTGAAGGATGGTGTCAACAAAGAACAGGTAGATAGGATAGATACCAAGAGTTTGTGGGAGATGTATCGCAACCGAGGGCTGGACAGAAAGGAGGGGATGAAGAAAGGTGAATAAGGAGGATAACAAAAGAGTGAATCAGGGCAAGCCACAGATGCAGGAGGAAGGGAAAGAGTGGGAGAAAAATGTTTCTCCTAGGGAGAAGGAGGAGGAAGATTTGAATACTGACTGGTTGACTGAGGAAAACAGAGAAGGGGAGGAATATCCTTGCAGATATGAGAGCATATATCCGGACTTGACTTGGGCAAAAGTCAACAGATTTAAATCAGATTAGAAAATAGACCAAACTCCAGTGCAGGGATGGGCTCGCAAAGATAACAGACCCCATGTTGATTTAGAAATTCACTGGAAACATAAAAATGTTCAAAAGATTCGGGCCTTGGGGACACAAGAGTGGAGGCCGCTTTAATATATGGAAATCAGAAACAATTTACAGGTCAGCACTACACTATCACAGAGTTGGGTGGAAAGCAAACCCTGCAGTGCAGGCTAATGTTCAAATGAAAATAGGGAGAACGCCAAAAAGAGGACACACTGTTTTGCCCCTCCTAGAGCATATACTGTGCATTGACATTCTGAAGACGATGATTTTATACTTAGATGATGGTTGTTACCAATTTAGCTCAAAGCAATACATTTCAGTGGCAGCAGTGAGGGTGGGTCGCCTTAAGATACCCCCATGAAGGTGCCTCCAGCCACGAAGGTGGTTCATTTGAAACAGTTTTGAATTCTGGAAGGGCATGAGGAGATAAATAAGACTATCCATGATCTGATAGAGGCAGTTGTGGAGGCCTCAGTCACCACTGAGTGGAACAATCCTTTGGGGCCTTTAAGCAAACCAGATAGGCACTATAGAACGGTCATCGACTATTGAGAATTGAACAAATATACACCCCCTTAGACTGCTGCAGACCCCAACACCATCACTTTGATAGAGAGGATGCAAAATCATAAAGGGGCCTGGTATGCAACCATTGCTATTGCTAATGATTTCTTCTCCATACCATTGGTCCCTGAGAGTCGGAACAATTCAGTTTCTTGTGGAACGGAAGACAATTTAAGATGTTATCTTTGACTATGGGTATGTACACAGCCTCACAATCTGTCACTGGCTGGTGTTCGAACACCTGGATGAAGTACCTGTCATTCCAGGTGTACAATATATTGATGATGTGATGATTCAGGGAGAAACACAAGAAAAGGTACAGACTCAGCTGGACAGGGTTGTGGAACATTTACAAAGCAATGGGTAGATGATCATTCCAGATAAGACGCAAGGACGCTCTCAAAATGTGAAGTTTCTAGGAATTCAGTGGAATCAGGGACACAGGGAGGTGTTGCCGCAAGCAAGACAAAAGATACTAGAAGTTGCCATACTCTGTAATAAGGAGGAGACTCAGCGATTTATTGGATTGTTTGGTTTTTGGAGACAGCATATCCCTCACTTGAGTCAGACTTTAGCCCCTTTGTACAAAGTGACTCAAAAGAAACATGAGTTTGAATGGGGTGAGTAGTAGCAGTGTGTGTTTGAATTGGCAACGGAGGTGATTCAACAGGCGTTAGACGCATGGCGGTACAGGAAGGAGACATCGAGTTATATTTAACCATTCAGGGGTAATATGCAATTTGCGGTATGTGGCAAAAACAGGGAAGAAAGAGAGTGCACCTGGGTTTGTGGACCAAAAAGCTACCAGATGCTGGAGAGCCATATACTCCCTTTGAGAAACAGTTACTAGCATGCTACTGGGCTCTAGCGGATACTGAGCAAATGCGCATAGGGCATGAAGTGATTCTGAGATCTGAGATCCCACTAATGCAGTGGGTGATGAGTTCACCCAAAACTCACCAGACAGAACATGCACAGGAAGCAAGTGTCATGAAGTGGAAATGATACATAGAGGACAGGGCCTGAGTGGGACCAAAAGGAACAGCGACCCTGCATGAACAGGTGGCACATGCCCCCGTTCAGAATGAAGAGATGGTGCAGGAGGTGCCAGAGGTAAAAGAGTCACCAGTAATGTGGGGTGAGCCATATGAATCCTTGTCCCCTAGGACAGGAAGCATGTATGGTTCACCGATGGTTCAGCAAAGTATGTGGGGGCCAAAAGACACTGGAAGGCAGTGTTGTATAACCCAGTAACCAAGAAGTTGCTTTCCACTACTGGAGAAGGGAAGAGTAATCAATACACAGAATTATATGCTGTATATCAAGCGTTAAAACAGGAACTTCCTGGGACATGTCTCATTTATACTGATTCTTGGTCCACCGTCAGTGGATTAGCCACCTGGCTTTCCACATGGCATGCACATAAATGGCAAATACAATCCAAGAAGTTGTGGGCCAAAGCATTGTGGCAGGAAATTTGGGAAATGCTAGAGCAAAGTACTGTTACTGTATATCATGTACATGCCCACCGTCCCACAGATTCACTAGAATGATGGTTCAATTCCTTTGCAGATGACAAAGCGAAAATCTCAGAGGCAGAAGTGGCAACGCAGGATTCTCATTTGGTAGGATGGGCGCACCAAAAATGTGGACACCTGAAAGAGAAGGCCACTAACAGGTGGGCAGAGATTAGAGGGATGCACATTCCCCTAGATTTGATCAAACCTGTAATCATGCTGTGTCCTATTTGTCAACACACACAACAGAGATCTGTCCCGCAAACTGTCAAAGGTCAGTTGAAGAGAGGGAAGTTGCCAGGGCAGATATGGAAAATCGATTACATTGGCCTGCTGCTGAATAGTTGCAGGTGTCAATACGCCTGCACGGGGTGGATACTTACTCTGGATATCTGATCGCATTTCCATGCAAACTTGCTTCTCAATTCAACACCATCAACACGCTGGATTTGTTAATGTTGTATTACAGAGTCCCACTACAGTCCAAAGTGACAATGGTTCACATTTTAAAAGTAAATTGGAGCAAGACTATTGTTCACAACACAATATTGAGTGGATTTATCATATTCCATATTACCCACAAGCTGCAAGATTGATTAAGAGAATGAAAATTTTATTAAAAGCCCAATTATGAAAACTAGCGGAAATGACCCTGAGAAATTGTCGAGGTCATTTGAATGTGGCCTTGTTGATACTTAATAATAGACCATTGATAAATGGAGAAACACCATTAATGTGAATGTCAACCCTAGCATTACAGATACAACCCCATGTCGCAACAAATACTATCGTGTTGGGAGAAAAAAACAGGAGCCTTTGCTCCCTACCTAGCCACACTAGAGTCTGCAGGTCTTGATGTGCATTCTTTAAACATGTATAGATTGAAAACAAGAGACATGGCGCTTATTGAAGCTTATTAAATAGAAATTTCCCGGAAGCATTTCGGACTGATTGCTCCTCAATCTGGGTTGGTACTCAAAGGTATTAAGGTCTTGGGGGGAGTGATTGATGCAGGCTACCAATGAGAAATTAAGGTGATTTTATTGAACAGTGGAGACGCCGATTTGATAATACAACCTGGAGACAGAATTGCTCAGATTGTCATCATTCCACTATATGGAGAAATAGTTAAAAAGGGGACTGCCCCAGTCCTTCTTACAGTACATGGGGAGGAAGGTTTTGGCTCAACTGACATAAATGCTGATGCTATGGTGTGGGTAGAATCCCCAAATCGTCCTCCTGAACCAGCAGAAATCATAGCAAGAGGCAGGGACAATGTGTTGATAGGCATGAAACCAGGACAGGAGAGATGGAAGTATTTACCAGCTGATAAATGTTCTTTGTGAGAATGATCATACCTGTCTCTTTTTCAGATCATACTACAAGGTGTCTGTCTGCTAGTTGCTCTGCATGGTCTCCCTCCGGGCATGTGTGAGTGGGGTCAGAGGGACCTAAAGCCCCCAGCCCTGACGTGATTGACCGACAGCACTGATCGACATCTCTACTACACCAAGCTCACAATGTCTGGACTTATCTGGCACAAACTGTGCTTCACTGATCGGATTTCTGCATGACGAATATGAAAAGCACAGCTGGCGTAATTTCAACATGTGTTTAGTTGCTATACCGACGCCTGACAGTATTTTGCTGCAAATCTTTAATGCCACCAACAAGGATGGAGCAGTGAAATAAAGTGACCAGTTGATACATTTTACACTCTATGTATATTGCTGGTTTTGCCAAGAGACAATAGATGAAAAATTGGATAATCAAACACATGTGATCACTTACAAAATCACTACTGGTGATGTTTGCTACGACGTAACCTGTGACACTTACAAAATTGGAAAATATGCTCAAATACGCTTTCAAGCAACAACGGAGTCTCCTCAAGAGATCCTGTGGGAACAACGAGTACTGTGTCAGCAAGAGAAACGATAAAACATGTAGAAGTGTCACCAACAGCATGTCTTGTAAACACATCGTGACTGCCACCATTCACATCAAACATGTTAAATTACCAGCGAATGGTTGTTCTCTTGTGGAAATACCACCTATAACAACGTTCCTGGCAATATACCCGGAGGACCGTGTGCTTTTACGCGGTTAGGACTTATGATCTTTCCATTTCACTCCATATTACATACTCGACACACAAGGGAAGCAGTTCAATTAAGCGAAGACTGTGACTCTGAAATTCAATTATTATCTAAATCAGAATATGTGAGCTTAGGTTTTCTATAGTGGGAGTTCCAGGTTTAGCAGTTTATAATACTTGAATTATTAACAAATTAGCATGTCTGATGGTCAAGAACATTAACCATACTTCTATCGCTTTAGCAGAGTTGTTATTAGAAATACGAGGCACCGGAAAAGCTGCCTTGCAAAACATGGCAGGCTGCTCAGAATTTGAGGGTATATGCTGCTTTAACCTGTCAGATCACTCTAAATCCATCCAATCCCACATTGAAGCCCTGCATTAAATGGTGAAGGGAGTGCAGCAAGATGTAGACAAAGGGTAGTGGGACTGGTTATTTAGCTTGCTTCCTGATCTAGGTAAACTTAGATCCATTTTAGGTGGACTGCTTGCAGTAATTTGTGTTATATAATGCTATGTTGCTGTATGTAATGCATACCTAAATTACTTACTATTGTAGTGTGGTTAGTTTTACGTATTCATTGCGCTTTAGCTTCAGGCTTTAGGCCTTTGTGCACTTTGCCCTGAATATATTTTATTCATTTGCTGACAGCTTAGAGCCTCTGTGCACTTTGCTCTACATGCTTTTTATTAGGCTTCGTACTGTTATTTTTCAAATAGCCAGTTCTACGGTGTTGTTTTTTTATTCATATCACACTGTTTTGCCTACTTCAGCACTGGAGTTCTCCATAACATATTTACTCTGTGCTTCAGTCAAGGATACAGTCTGGTACATTGCCGATAGACGTGGTAAGAGTTTAGACTTGGCATTCCTGCGTAGGGACATTTTGTGATCACGATGACATGTTAGTTATAAAATCACTTCCTTGTCCCAATACATGCAAGAGGGAGATTCCGACCAGGGAACCACAACTAGACACTGACTGCCTCGTTGCAGATGCTGAACCAAGATCACAGGTCTTTGCTCAGGTATGAGGGCTGATGTCTCCACAGTGATTCTAATAGGCAAGCTAGAAGCTTAACATGCTGTGCTCTAAATAGAACAAGCAGAGGGAGAGTAGAAACTGTTAGACAATATGATAGCTTTGTTCTTATGTTTTACTCTCCTGGTGACTATTTCAATCCTACTGTGTTGTATCGTTCTGGTTATTGCGGCTCACGCCTTAATATCTCAAATACAGTTGTTTTATTAAAACATTATATAAAACTTATACTGTCTTTGTCATTTGTATATGAGATCATATTGGAAATAAGAGAGTTGGTTTGGATCTGAGTAACCACGACTTCCCTGAGAAGTTCCAAAGATGTCATGCGCTCGGCTGCCAAATCATTCCTTCCACATGGGAGAAATGAGGCACTGCTAGTTAGCCGGAGCAAAACCCGGATTTAGGGTGACAGAGTTCTTTACACGTGGGTCAGACTCAGTCCCCCACACCGTTATAGATCCTGCTACCTAGAAATCCAGTAGTCTCATTTAGAATAATGAGAGCCCACGCGACATGGCGCCACCAACGTTTGGTCTGGCTCTAATGTTTAGGTCCGACTGACTCTCTTGGTCTCATATATATTTTGACTCCTCGGTTCCGTATACGGAGACGTCCGTGGGGCTGAGGGTTTCCGCCGCCACAGGATAGGTGCTTCCTATTGCTTAGTGGTTGGTTGTTCAAGCTTGAACTTTGAAAGGGAAAACCCCGATATTGGTGTGCCTTCTCTGACCTGAAGCTATTTTTTATAAAAATGGCGAATCCTAATGTAGTGAATATAGCAACTAATATGCGTCACCCGCTCACAGGACATCTATTGACACATGGACTGACAGTCCAGGGGGGTCCAGTCACTTTTGTGGTGGACGCCCATGCAGCCTATAGAACGGAACTTTTTTATTCTTGGGTCGGATTTCCAGCAGTGGATGGGGGAACAAATACTTTTCACAAATACACTCTTGCGAATGTCCCTGGACAATACAGGGCTTACGCTTATTTAGAAATACCTCTATCTTATCAAGAACACCATAATTGGCTTGATGGCGCCCTCCCACACACAGTAGCACAAGTTAGGTTAGGTCCACTGAGTAATGATGGTCCTACCTGGCCTTTATTGGCTACATATACACCACATCCTGCGGTTGCTCAATTGGCAGTGGTTGAATTTCGTCATTTATATACAGAATTAACGGCTACATATAGACGATTAGTTCAGTTTGTAATGCAGACACTAAGGGGCATATTTATACTCCGTTTGCGCCGAATTAGCGTCGTTTTTTTCGACGCAAATTCGGCGCAAAACTAACGCCATATTTATACTTTGGCGTTAGACGCGTCTAGCGCCAAAGTAGGAGTAAAGAGCGTCATTTTTTTGCGTGAACGCCTTCCTTGCGTTAATGAGATGCAAGGTAGGCGTTCCCGTCCCAAAAAATGTCTGCGACGCAAATGCGTCGTATTTATACTCCCGGGCAAAAATCACGCCCGGGAGTGGTCGGGTCAAAAATCCCCGCATTTGCGCCTCTTTTTAACGCCTGGGTCAGGGCAGGCGTTAAGGGACCTGTGGGCTCAAAATGAGCCCACAGCTGCCCTCCCATGCCCCCAGGGACCCCCCCTGCCACCCTTGCCCACCCCAGGAGGACACCCAAGGATGGAGGGACCCACCCCAGGGACATTCAGGTAAGTTCAGGTAAGTATAAAAAAAAAAAAAAAAAATTATATATTTTTTTTGGCATAGGGGGGCCTGATTTGTGCCCCCCTACATGCCACAATGCCCAATGACCATGCCCAGGGGACATAAGTCCCCTGGGCATGGCCATTGGGCAAGGGGGCATGACTCCTGTCTTTACTAAGACAGGAGTCATGTAAATGGCGTCTGGGCGTCGTTAAAAATGGCGCAAATCGGGTGGAGGCGATTTTTTGCGTCAACCTGACTTGCACCATTTTTAAGACGCCCTAGCGCCATTTTTCCCAACGCCGGCGCTGCCTGGTGTACGTGGTTTTTTTCCACGCACACCAGGCAGCGCCGGTCTGCTTGCGCCGGCTAACGCCATTCAATAAATACGGCGCCCGCATGGCGCTTCAGAATGACGTTAGCCGGCGCAAAAATTTTTGACGCTAAACTGCTTTAGCGCAGTTTAGCGTCAAAAAGTATAAATACGGGCCTAAGGGGCATATTTATACTCCGTTTGCGCCGAATTAGCGTCGTTTTTTTTCAACGCAAATTCGGCGCAAAACTAACGCCATATTTATACTTTGGCGTTAGACGCGTCTAGCGCCAAAGTAGGAGTAAAGAGCGTCATTTTTTTGCGTGAACGCCTTCCTTGCGTTAATGAGATGCAAGGTAGGCGTTCCCGTCCAAAAAATTGTCTGCGACGCAAATGCGTCGAATTTATACTCCCGGGCAAAAATCACGCCCGGGAGTGGTCGGGTCAAAAAACCCCGCATTTGCGCCTCTTTTTAACGCCTGGGTCAGGGCAGGCGTTAAGGGACCTGTGGGCTCAAAATGAGCCCACAGCTGCCCTCCCATGCCACCAGGGACCCCCCCTGCCACCCTTGCCCACCCCAGGAGGACACCCAAGGATGGAGGGACCCACCCCAGGGACATTCAGGTAAGTTCAGGTAAGTATACATTTATTTATTTTTTATATTTTTTTTTTGGCATAGGGGGGCCTGATTTGTGCCCCCCTACATGCCACAATGCCCAATGACCATGCTCAGGGGACACAAGTCCCCTGGGCATGGCCATTGGGCAAGGGGGCATGACTCCTGTCTTTACTAAGACAGGAGTCATGTAAATGGCGTCTGGGCGTCGTTAAAAATGGCGCAAATCGGGTGGAGGCGATTTTTTGCGTCAACCTGACTTGCACCATTTTTAAGACGCCCTAGCGCCATTTTTCCCAACGCCGGCGCTGCCTGGTGTACGTGGTTTTTTTCCACGCACACCAGGCAGCGCCGGTCTGCTTGCGCCGGCTAACGCCATTCAATAAATACGGCGCCCGCATGGCGCTTCAGAATGACGTTAGCCGGCGCAAACTTTTTTGACGCTAAACTGCGTTAGCGCAGTTTAGCGTCAAAAAGTATAAATACGGGCCTAAATACGAATGCAGCGCGTGCTGCTCCAGCGCACCCACAGGCAGTGGTTCCGGGTATTAATCCGGCCACTGTACACTCAGTTATGGGTAAGGTACCGGCTAACCGAGAGGAGACTCCATTTTGGCTGGCGCAAAAAATTAATACGCTGGAAGCAGTATTTTCCCATACGGGACCTCAGGATAAACATAGGATTTTGACGATGTGTTTGCCGTATGGGATGGTTCCTCCGGTGGACCTTTGTAATACCTGGGGCATGGTGTTTGCCACGCTCTACACTACGGCACACGGTACACCGACATTAGCTAATTTACCGGACGTGCTTAAACAGATTCAGGATGAATATGGGGCTGCCCCTGCCTTAGATTTGGGCATGCAGTTGCTGGGCAATTTTGCCACAGTTTCTTCTATTATTTTGAGTAATCTCAAAGGAGAGGCAGTAGCACTGGCAGTGCGAATGCGTCTTCGGGATGTTCCGCTGCTTGATCAGGAGCGGGAGCTTCCGAGAATAATAGCAGAAACGTATTCTAGTATTGGTCGTGATAGCCTGGGGGCTAGACCACAAAAACCCCAGTTACAGGGGAAAAATAATAAAGACAATGCTAAACAGCAACAACCTGAGGGTTCGAAAAAGCGCTGGGAAAAGAAACAGCAAACACCTAAGAAAGATGGTGGGCAGTCTCCGCAACCGGAGACCCCACAGAATAAGTATAATCTCAGGAATAGGGATACTTTGAAGACGCCTGATAGATATCAATATACTGATACACGCCAATCTCGTTCCTTTCAGGACTCCTCGGAAAAGAGAAGTGAGAGAGGTGGGCGGTCAGAGCGGAGGACGGAGTACGTGAAACTGAGACAGGATTCACAACGCTCAGCGGAGGTTTCTATTAAACAAGAAGAGAAACCGCTGCAACAAAAACAGCAATTTAAAAAGAAGAAAGTGGCGGCTGTCTCAGTGAGACATGCCGCTCAAGAAGAGAGTTCTCTTGACGAACAAGACATGGGCGTTAGCACTGTTAGACAGCGCGGCAGAGGTCACAATAGTTCGCCGGAGTCTTCTAGAGCATCTGGAGGTGAAAGCAACTGATGACTTCATACAAGTCGAGACGGCGGATATGCGAGTCTCTCATCCTGATAGAGTATATGAAGTGACTCTGCGATTGGAGGGGGACATTGAACGTATTATAAACGCCATTTTTTGGGACCATGTGGTGAAATCATATGATGTTCTGCTGGCCGAACAAGATTGGCCACCTGACTTTGTTCGCGACTGTCCGGTTGGGGAGGAGGTTATTGCTCCTTCATTCTCACCACTTGTTCCGAGAGAACTAGCGGAGTCCTATGGTAAATCATGGGCTCTAGCACAGGCTCCCGCCTTGTATAGAAATAACGTGGGGTGGGACAGACAATCACCTTATCATGTAATTCCGATAAAGGGCGAACCTCAGCCACAACCGCAGTATCCTATCAAATTTGAAGCTAGGGCATCGGTTAGGAAAATTCTTACACAATTGGAGTACCAGGGTGTCATTGAGCCCTGTGTCTCGCCGATGAATAATCCCTTGTTTCCGGTTGCTAAACCGGACCATTCATATAGGATAGTGGTGGATTACCGACATTTGAATAGTCATACACGCACATATGCAATACAGAATTCACACAGCGCAGCGCTTATGAATAATATAGTGCGTAAAAAATACAAGACAACATTAGATATCTCGAATGGATTTTTCTGCCAGAATATAGCGCCCGAGAGTCGGGACTATACCTGTTTCAGTGCGTTTGGCTCTCAGAAAAAAATGTGTTGTTTGCCTCAGGGGTATAAGAATAGCCCAGGACTGTTTTCGGCTCGTGTAACTGAAATGCTGCATGAGTTCGACCCTGAAGCATTATCATATGTTGATGACATATATCTGACAGATGATGAGATTCTGCAACATCTAAGGCGTGTATCGCGCATTGTTGTGGGGTTTGCTGATATTGGCTATAAATTTTATTTTAAGAAATCAAAGATTGCCTTCCTCAGCGTCATTTTCCTGGGATATGAGTTGTCGAGTGAGGGCAAGAGCCTAGCGCCACATTTTTGGGAGAAATGTGCTTTATTGCAGCCTCCTAATACGGTTCGGAAGCTCCAGTCATTGTTGGGGTTTCTGAATTTTGGCAGAACTTACATTCCTGAATATGCGACGCGTATAAAGCCCTTATACGAGTTGATTCGCCCGAATTTTTCGAGTAGATTTTGGACGATTGAACACACACACATACTGCAAGAGTTACAGAGTGATCTCTTAGCAGTTAAACACTTACACACACGGGACAATAAGACACATTTAGTCATCAGGGTGATACCTGGGGCTGTTGGGTTTACTTATGTCACCTTTAATGAAGGGGAGACAGTCCCGATTGCATACAAGTCTCACTTGTATTCAGCTGCAGAGCAACGTTTTGCACAAACTGAGAAAATTCTCACTGCAGTACAGATGGCTGTTATTAAAGAAAGACCGCTGGCCCAGGGTCAACGCATCGTTGTCGTTTCCACAATTCCGGCCTTAGAGGCAGTTACAAAAGCGAGTGTTCCAAATTTGAAAGCTTTACACCCGCGATGGATACAATGGGCTACGTCTTTGACAGCCACTGATGTAGATTATGTATTTGACCCTAAACTGCAGACTCAAGAATTTCTTCAATATGAGATGGAATACCCTGTTCCTGCTGGTACGTTGCCTATTGACCAATATCAAGTGGTCATGTATACCGATGGCTCTGTGCAACCAGCGGTTGGGACTAAACAACAGTATTCTGCTGCATGTGCGGTGGTGAGCGGCACTATGGAGGGGGACGTGTTCTGCCCCCGACATACTTATACTAAAACCTTGGGAGATTGCACGATACAGCTGGCTGAGCTCAAAGCTCTATTGTTAGCATTGGAGCACGCGGATCCAGCGACTTTGACCTTGCTGGTCTGTGACTCCTACTACTGTGTTCAGTCTTTCAATGAATATCTACACTATTGGAAGATGAATGGGTTCAGAGATTCTAAAGGCAACACCATTAAACATAAAATGTTGTGGGGTAAGGTTGCGGATCTGAAGGAAACGCTTCCTAACGTCCATGTTGTGCATACACTTGGACACCAGCGCGTTGGAATACACGTTGCTGGGAATACTTTGGCTGATGAAGCCGCAAATCGGCAGTGGCTGTTGCCACTGTGGCCGCAGTGACTCGTTCGAGTTCCAAACCAGACACAGAAATTTCAGCTGCCATAATGGCTACGGCTGCTGGCACGCCCTTTCCTAAAGGATTTCCTTCAAAATATAGTTACTGCTTGAATGGTGCGCTGAATGCTACTGTTACAATTCCAGGCATTGGTGTACGTGAAATTCCCAATAAAATTGAGAGACCTCGATTGATTTCTGCAGCACATGAGGGGGTGGCTTCTGCACATGCTGGGGTGGCTGCCACGATTTCACTTTTACAGGCTCGTTACTGGTGGCCTGGTCTCTATAAAGAGACGAAGCAATATGTCCTTTGTTGTGAAGTTTGTCAACAAATTAAAGCATCGTCGGCTAGACGCCCGCAGCAGACGCCCCTTCTGATTTCAAATAAACCATTACAGTGTGTGTACTTGGATCATTGTGGTCCGCTGACACCAGATAGTGCATACAAATATATATTGGTTGCTGTAGATTCGTGCTCCAGATTTGTGTGGGTATGGCCACAACGCTCGGCTGACGCTCGCACTGTTATTAAAGATTTGCGCATCTTTGTCGATATATTTGCAGTTGCGGCTTTTCATTCGGACCAGGGCCCTGCTTTTGCCTCTAAGGCATTCAGGGACACCATGGCTTCGTTGGGGGTCCAACTCCAATTCTCGTCTCCATTTCATCCGATTTAAAGCAGTCCTTAACGGCCAGAGTTATAGGTACGGGTCGTGGTTGGCTAGCCCACCTATATGGAGTACAGAGAGCACTTAATAACTTGCCTAGAAGGTCACTGGGGGGTCGTACTTCATATGAGTGCCTGTTTGGAACACGAATGTATGTTCCTGATCTAGATGGTCCTGGTGTGGAGGCGGCAGATACGCCCTTTGACATAAATGATCGTGTCACTGTTTTGCAGGATTTACAACAATTCCGTGAAGATAACTCTTCTTCCAGTGCTGCCTCCTCAGGAATTAAGGATGAGCCAGTAACACCTACTGGTTGGATACCCAGGATTGGGGATCTAGTGCGTGAAAAGGTCGCAGTTAAAAAAGAATTTGGTCCTTCTTATCGAGAACCTGTCCCTGTGTCAGGGGTGAGCGGCACGAGAACTGTGATTTTACTGCCGCTGCGAGGGGCCAAAGGAAATCGCTTTGTTTCCATTGATAATGTCAAGTTACAACATGTGGCCGATTCTGCACAGCAGACCAAGAGGGACATCAAGTAGTTCCGGAATCCCTCTCACTACTGGGGAAGAAGTCCTGCTGCAGGTGATTTTCACCGACACTGTTTCCTCTCCGAGCTTGGGGAGGGTGGATAATGATCTTGCGATTGTTCCACCGACGGCGATTAATATGGAATCTTGTGATCAAATTGCTGTACGTTCTACTGACGTTTCTGAACATGTGGTTTATAGCGTGCCACGGCGAGAGCCTCCATCTGCTTCTTCGTTCACAGTTGCACCTTTTGCTAGAACTGCTTCTGGCTGCTTCAACGACGCTGATAATGATGGGTCCGGCTCCTCGTCCTCGATGTCTTCTGTCCACGGTCCACGACGGCTGCTGGGTTGGCTTAAACAAACATATTTTGTTTTTCCTTGGAACTATTTTTGGCTGTTTTTGGCCGTGATGACTATTTTATTATGGTTGGGATTTGTGGTTACTTTTTTTCTGATAATACATGGTCATTTTCTTCCTGATCGATCTGACATTGAGCACGTAGAGACTGTGTTAAAACCGCATTTTTCGTCTCATATGGTTCGAAGAGACTTGTCCACAGTGAACATTTCTGCTATACCAGTTCCGGATGGAATTGTGTGGGATAAAGTAATGTTTGATATATATGGTCCCACTGAATTGATTCAAATACCGTATGTCCTCAAATTATCAATGAATGATATTGTTATACCTGGCATTGTTTCTGATGATTGGGATGTGAAGACAGTAGATTCTATGCTAACGGATATGCAATATTATACTGTCTATGAAGATGAAGATGCTTACCAGTTTAGAGATAATCATGGTGACATGTTTTGTTATAACTATTATGGACACCACTTTATTCATAAAGCTAGTAGCCCTAAGCCCATGTTTAGTTATGTGCAATGGGAACATTGCTCGACTCCTCCGCAAGGTAGTTCGAAAACGTATTATGATACATTTGCATATTTTTCTGGGCATGATCAACGTAATGCTAAGTCCTACTATTTTAAAGTTGCACCGTATTCTAATAAGCAAATGTTATTGACCGATACTAAATTACTGTATTCCAATTTGTTTGTATCTAAACTTTCGGTCGAGGGATATGAATACTGGTTTAAAACTGTTGACTTAAAAAGTGTTTGGGGTTCGAAAAATTGGCATATGCGGGGCAGGGACACGTTATTTAGAGCATGTATTATCCCGGTCCAAATGATTTTCCTCAATGGCACAGTACAACAGACTAGCTGTTTGGGCTTAGCGACAATTAAGGAGTTGACTTTGCCTAGTATACCTGTCCCTTCTAAATTAACAAATTGGCAGCACTATGT